>NC_134400.1:126629858-127852458 GCF_050003625.1 Haematobia irritans
AGACGGACGAGCGGACAGACAGACTTTAATTCTAAGACGATCGGTATACTAAACGATGGGTTTCAGACTTTTCCTTCTTGGCGTTACATACAAATGCACAAACTTATTATACCCTGTACCACAGTAGTGGTGAAGGGTATAAAAATCAATTATAAGAAATTTAAACACAAAACATTATTTAATAACAAACATATTTTTTAATTTGACACTCACTGTATAAATTCAATTTATTTGTGACTGACTTATACACTAGCCAACAGTCGTTTTGTGAATTGGTTCTAGCATAATTTTTCTCATTAATTTTGACCTACTAAACACGAAAATGAGTTTTAAAAATTTTTCTGTCGATTGGTTTTCGAGATACAAATTTTGAACTTTTTTTTATTTTTGGAGGTACACTTGCAATTTTGAGCATATCTTTCGTCTTCTTTGACCCATTTGATCCTAGTGCTGCTCAAATTAAAGAAAATTTAGCCGTCTACAGCTCATTCTCAGAATGAGCTTAAAAAGTTTAAAAAGTGGCGTTTTTTTTAGTAAAAATGTGGCAGAAAAAACATATAAAAATTCATATAAAATATAAAACACGATGCTAACAACAATTTGGTTTTTTTTTTTGCGTATAGCTGAAATTTTACAAAGAAAATAAGCCCTTACTTAACAAAATCTTACAACAAATAGCGGACTTTTGGTAAAAGACCGAAAAGACCAAATCAACGCATCAACGCTGTTTTCCACATGGCATAAAATGTACAGTTATATCTTTGTTTCTACTCATTTTTTTTGGGCGTTGATTTGGTCTTTTCGGTCTTTTACCAAAATTATAAGTCCGCTATTTGTTGTTTTATTTTAATGTGAATGAAGGTATTTCAAGTTACTGTATATTTTTGCAACACCAAAAAGGGGACGAGATAGACACATGGTGTTTTTGAAATAATGCTTAGGGCCTAACCTAGTCGATCTAGCCATGTCCGTCGCCATCTGTGAATACAATTTTATGATCAAAGTCAATACAAATGGTCATGAGTTTAAACCCAGTTTCTACACGGACGAAAACGAATGTTTCGGTGTAAAAATAATATGTTTGGGAACACAATTTTTTTAACACAATATTTTTAAGTGCAAGCATATAATGTTCATAAACTAGCATAACATGTTTGGGACATATATGTTAATATGTTAGAACACATTATGTTTGGGATATAAAATGTTTATAAATATAATATGCTTAGAACATATATTAATTTGGAAATAGCCTATAAACATATATGTGTTTAGAAAGAGAAACCTAGAGAGTATGCTGCAAGTAAAATAATGGAAGTAGCCAATTGGCGACTTAAAAATATATCCACACAAAAAAAAATTCATTAAAATTTTTTACTACCAGTGTATGCCCTAAGTGAAACATTATTTGTTTCAACAATACAAACAATATTTTGTTTGGACCAATCCTGAAAATATATATGCTTGAAGCGTTTGAATATCCGCTATCAGTAATGCTGGTAACCTTTCTGAGTGTTTCGTCTCTAAGTGGATTCATCATAATGTGGAACACCGTTTGGACTCGGCTATAAAAGGAGGACCCTTATCTTTGAGCTAAACATAGAATCGGATAGCACTCAGTAATAACAGAGAAGTTCACCACTATGGTATCAAAATGGACTGAATAATCTAGTGAGTCTGAAATAACTGTGCTGTCAACACTCCTATAATGATTTGCGTAATGATTCCGAGCCAAAGAAGCGGAGAATTGAAGTAAGGATACACTTAGGACACAATTGTCTTTTAAAATTGGATTTTCGCGTATTTAATAATAAGAACTAATTTGAATTTATTAGTTTTTTTCTGCTTTTTTCTTCATGTGCTCTCAAAGTCCATTAAAAACGTGTTAAAAACAAATTAAACTTTCAAATTCAGACTCGACATTAAGTAGAAATTATGTTATGTTCCAACAAAAGTCTTTAAAACAGAGTATTGAAACATATCTCCTATATTTGAACGCTTTTGTTCTTTCTAGAAAAGATACAAAAAGTCAACAAATTTAAATACGATTTCATTAAATTTGAAGTATTTTTTCATGGACAGATTCCTAGTTTTAAGTCGATTCACTTACCCAGCAAAAATGTTGGAAGTTCTTCTAAAGGTACAGCTTTAAAAGCACTTCTAAAAATGTCCTCCCAAAGAGGTTCTTTATTTTACCTACACAGGAAGTTCTTTTAATTAAATTTTTATACCCTCCATCATAGGATGGGGGTATATTAACTTTGTCATTCCATTTGTAACACATCGAAATATTGCTCTAAGACCCCATAAAGTATATATATTCTGGGTCGTGGTGAAATTCTGAGTCGATCTAAGCATGTCCGTCCGTCCGTCTGTCCGTCAGTTGAAATCACGCTAACTTCCGAACGAAACAAGCTATCGACTTGAAACTTGGCACAAGTAGTTTTTATCGATTTAGGTCGGATGGTATTGAAAATGAGCCATATCGGTCCACTTTTACGTATAGCCCCCATATAAAGGGACCCTCAGATTTGGATTGTGGAGCCTCTAACAGAAGCATATTTCATCCGATCCGGCTGAAATTTGGTATATGGTGTTGGTAAATGGTCTCTAACAACCATCCAAAAATTGGTCCACATCGGTGCATAATTATATATAGCCCCCATATAAACCGATCTCCAGATTTGGCTTGCGGAGCCTAAAAGAGAAGCAAAATTCATCCGATCCAGCTGAAATTTGGTACATGGTGTTGGTATATGGTCTCTAATAAGCATGCAAAAATTGGTCCACATCGGTCCATAATTATATATAGCCCCCATATAAACAGATCCCCAGATTTGGCTTGCGGAGCCTCAAAGAGAAGCAAATTTCATCCGATCCGGCTGAAATTTGGTACATGATGTTGGTATATAGTCCTAACAACCATGCAAAAATTGGTCCACATCGGTCCATAATTATATATAGACCCTATAAACCGATCTCCAGATTTGGCTTGCGAAGCCTCAAATAGGAGCAAATTGCATCCGATCCGGCTGATATTTGGTACATGGTATTGGTATATGGTCTATAACAACCGTGCAAAAATTGGTCCACATCGGTCCATAATTATATATAGCCCCCATATAAACCGATCTCCAGATTTGGCTTGTGGAGCCTAAAAGAGAAGCAAATTTCATCCGATCCAGCTGAAATTTGGTACATGGTGTTGGTATATGGCCTGTAATAAGCATGCAAAAATTGGTCCACATCGGTCCATAATTATATATAGCCCCCATATAAACCGATCCCCAGATTTGGCTTGCGGAGCCTCAAAGAGAAGCAAATTTCATCCGATCCGGCTGAAATTTGGTACATGATGTTGGTATATGGTCTCTAACAACCATGCAAAAATTGGTCCACATCGGTCCATAATTATATATAGACCCTATAAACCGATCTCCAGATTTGGCTTGCGAAGCCTCAAAGAGGAGCAAATTGCATCCGATCCGGCTGAAATTTGGTACATGGTATTGGTATATGGTCTCTAACAACCATGCAAAAATTGGTCAACATCGGTCCATAATTATATATGGCGCCCATATAAACCGATCCCCAGATTTGGGTTGCGGAGCCTCAAAGAGAAGCAAATTTCATCCGATCCGCCTGAAATTTGGTACATGATATTGGTATATGGTCTCTAAAAACCATGCAAAAATTGGTCCACTTCGGTTCATAATTATATATAGCCCCCATATAAACCGATCCCCAGATTTGGGTTGCGAAGTCTCCAAGAGAAGCAAATTTCATCCAATCCGGTTGTAATTTGGAACATGGTGTTAGTATATGATCTTTAACAACCGTGCCAGAATTGGTCCATATCGGTCCATAATTATATATAGCCCCCATATAAAACATTCTCCAGATTTGACCTCCGGAGCCTCTTGGAGGAGCAAAATTCATCGGTTCAATTAGGCAGGTGGTGTTAGTATATGGTCGCTAACAACCATACCAAAATTGGTCCAATCACACAAAAATTGGTCCATATCGGTTCATAATCATGAACAATTATTTCTATAGAAAATTTTGTCAAAATTTTATTTCTATAGAAAATTTTGTTCAAATTTTATTCCGTTCATAGTCATGGGTGCCACTCGAGCGCAAAATAATCTACCGATTTTATTTCTATAGAAAATTTTGTCAACATTTTCTTTCTATAGAAAATTTTGTCAAAATTTTTATTTCTGTAGAAAATTTTGTGAAAATTTTATTTCTATAGAAAAATTTTTTTTTAAATTTTATTTCTGTAGAAAATTTTGTCACTTACCGCAACTTAAGTAATTCGATTGTGGATGGCAGTGTTTAGATGAAGTTTCTACGCAATCCACGATGGAGGGTACATAAGCTTCGGCCTGGCCGAACTTACGGCCGTATATACTTGTTTATAACTTGCTGTTTTCATATTTTTATACCCACCACCATAGAATGGTGACGGGGGTATAATAAGTTTGCCATTCCGTTTGTAACACATCGAAATATCGATTTCCGAATATATAAAGTATATATATTCTTGATCAGGGAGAAATTCTAAGACGATATAACGATGTCCGTCTGTCCCTCTGTCTGTCTGTCTGTCTGGCTGTCTGTTGTAATCACGCTACAGTCTTCAATAATGAAGCAATCGTGCTGAAATTTTGCACAAACTCGTCTTTTGTCTGCAGGAAGGTCAAGTTCGAAGATGGGCTATATCGGTCGAGTTTTTGATATAGTCCCCATATAAACCGACCTCCCGATTTGGGGTCTTGGGCTTATAGAAATCGTAGTTTTTATCCAATTTGCTTAAAATTTGAAATATAGAGGTATTTTATGACCATAAAGAGGTGTGTCGAAAATGGTGAGTATCGGTTCATGTTTTGGTATAGCCCCCATATAGACCGATCTCCCGATTTTATTTCTTGGGCTTATAGAAACCGCAGTTTTTATTCAATTTAACTGAACTTGGAAATCTAGAGGTATTGTAGGACCACAAATACGTGTGCCAAAAAATGTGAGTGTCGGTCCATATTTTGGTATAGCCCCCATATAGACCGATCTCCCGATTTTACTTCTTGGGCTTATAGAAACCGCAGTTTTTATCCAATTTACCTGAAATTGGAAATCGAGAGGTACTTTAGAACCGTAAAGAGGTGTGCCAAATATGGTGAGCATCGGTCCATATTTTGGTATGGTCCCCATGTAAACCGACCTCCCGATTTTGGGTCTTGGGCTTATAGAAACCGTAGTTTTTGCCTGAAATTGGAAATCTAGAGGTATTTTGGGACCATAAAGAGGTGTGCCGAAGACGGTGAGTATCGGTCCATATTTTGGTATAGCCCCCATATAGGCCGATTTCCCGATTTTACTTCTTGGGCCTCTAGAATCCGAAGTTTTTATCCAATTTGCCTGAAATTGGAAATCTAGAGGTATTTTCGGGCCATAAAGAGGTGTGCCGAAAACGGTGAGTATCGGTCCATATTTTAGTATAGCCCCCATAAGAACGATCTCCCGATTTAACTCCTTGAATTTCTTGAATTCGTAGTTTTTATCTGATTTGCCTGAAATTGTATATATTCTGGTATATTAGGCTCACAAAAACGTCTATCGGATTAAGTTTTTATCAGTCCATTTGGTAATGCCTCCATATAGACCGACTTCACTTCTTGAGGGTGTAGAAGGCGCACTGATCATGAGAATTGCTCAATGTAAAATTTCCAGATTTTACTTCTCGGATGAAAATCTACAGATTTAAGATTTCAAATCAAGACGTTATTTTATAATTTTCTTGCACACTTACAAGATATGTTAATGATTCCTCTAAAACCAAACAAAAATGGTTCTTATAAATCCAGAATCTGATATAGTCCTCATGGGTGAAATCTTTAAATTTATCTTCGGGAAGTGTCCTCAAGTCCTCAAGCCCTCCTGAAATTTCAAAGGAAACCCTAATATTTGGTTCATGGTGGTGGATATTTAAGATTCGGCCCGGTCGAACTTACTGCTGTGTATACTTGTTTTGTTTCAAGTAGGTTACGAATAGAATAAAATGGTAACAAGTATAATTTTTTTACAAATGATTAAATTTAAATCCATTCCAGAAAAAATTAAAATTTTTGAGTTTTGTTTTAGATCAAACATTTCAGACAAGCGTTAGTATGCATTAAAAACAAGTAAATAATGTTTAAAGCCGGGCGGACCGACTATGTTAAACCCTTCACCATTATGTAGACCAAAATTTGTGTTACCATATCTGATTTATATCTGAAACGATTTGGAGACAATTTTTTGTACTTCTACAAAATCGCTAGAATTAAAAATTTAATCGGCTAATACCCTGGGATGGAACACAATGTTAGTAAAAATATATGGGAAATATAAAGCTAGAGCAATTTTGATGCAATTATAAAAAATAGCATTTATGATTTATCGGGCGATACATATATATTCGAGATATAGGAAAATTTTTGCTACTCAGCAGTGGCGATTTTACAAGGATATTGGTTAAATCTCGCCAAAATATATGGTCAATTATGGGTTGTGCAATAACAGGTTGACTAATAAGTCCCCGGTCTAATAAAGAAAAACACATTTTTTTTTTGTCAAAATTCGTTTTTATTATTCAACATAGTTCCCTTCAAGAGCGATACAACGATTATAACGACCTTCCAATTTCAGTTTCGGCGATCACCTCTTCATTGCAGCCAAATTTTTTCCCTGCGAGCATCCTTTTGAGGTCTGAGAACAAGAAAAATTCGCTGGGGGCCAGATCTGGAGAATACGGTGGGTCGGGAAGCAATTCGAAGCCCAATTCATGAATTTTTGCCATCGTTCTCAATGACTTGTGACACGGTGCGTTGTCTTGGTGGAACAACACTTTTTTCTTCTTCATATAGGGCCGTTTTGCCGCGATTTCGACCTTCAAATGCTCCAAAAACGCCATATAATAGTCACTGTTGATCGTTTTTCCTTCTCAAGATAATCGATAAAAATTATTCCATGCGCATCCCAAAAAACAGAGGCCATTACTTTGCCAGCGGACTTTTGAGTATTTCCACGCTTCGGAGACGGTTCACCGGTCGCTGTCCACTCAGCCGACTGTCGATTGGACTCAGAAGTGTAGTGATGGAGCCATGTTTCATCCATTGTCACATATCGACGGAAAAACTCAGGTGTATTACGAGTTAACAGCTGCAAACACCGCTCAGAATCATCAACACGTTGTTGTGTTTCGTCAAATGTGAGCTCGCGCGGCACCCATTTTGCACAGAGCTTCCGCATATCCAAAAATTAATGAGTGATATGACCAACACGTCCTTTGATATCTTTAAGGTCTCTGCTATCTCGATCAACTTCATTTTCGGTCATTCACAATCATGTTGTGGATTTTTTTGATGTTTTCGTCGGTAACCACCTCTTTCGGGCGTCCACTGCGTTCACCGTCCTCCGTGCTCATTTCACCACGCTTGAACTTTGCATACCAATCAATTATTGTTGATTTCCCTGGGGCAGAGTCCGGAAACTCATTATCAAGCCAAGTTTTTGCTTCCACCATATGTTTTCCCTTCAGAAAATAGTATTTTATCAAAAGACGAAATTCCTTTTTCCATTTTTTTTTCACAATAACAAAAGTTGCTTCACAAAAGACGCTCTATCTCACAAACTAATTGACTTACAGACGTCAAATTTTGACACGAATCATTTGAAGGTTGGTACTACATAAAAATAATATGAATTTAATACCAACGACGCCATCTATTTGTCAGACCGGGGGCTTATCAGCCAACCTGCTATTATTTGGGCAATTCGGGCGATATTTCCACAAGTCGGAGGTTTATTTAAAATTCGACCATTCTGTGGAAAGCTTGGTATTACAGTGTGTAGGATATGACCACGATATGGGGAAATCATCACAGAATTTTGTGTAAAATGTGGGTATTTTGGCCATATTAGATCAAGATGACACACTTAAATAGCATATTAAATGTATTCTCTGTGGAAACTATCGAGTCAATTGGAGGAAACTCCCATTAAAAATGGGTCTAAAATATGAAACATTCTACCATAATTCCCCTACTCTGGCGAACATATATATGGAAGCTATATCTAAATATGAACCGATTTTGACCAAGTTTGACATGCATAGTTAGAATGATAACCCTGCTATCTCAGCAAAAAACATAAACGGGAGAATAATTTTGGCCTCCGTGGTCATATGGGTGTAAATCGGCCGAAAGATATATATGGGAGCTATTCAACCAAAATTAGCACGCTTAACGATACTACTCATACGTACTCCTTGTGCAAAATTTGAAGCAAATCAGGGCAAAACTCTGGCTTTTGAGGCCATATTAGTCGAAATCGGACGAAAGGTATATATGGGAGCTATATCTAAATCTGAACCGATTTCAACCAAATTTAGCACACTTAATGATACTATTAAATGTGCTCCTTGTGCAAAATTTGAAGCGAATCAGGGCAAAACTCTGGCTTTTGAGGCAGTATTAGTCGAAATCGGACGAAAGGTATATATGGGAGCTATATCTAAATCTGAACCGATTTCAACCAAATTTAGCACACTTAATGATACTATTAAATGTACTCCTTGTGCAAAATTTGAAGCGAATCAGAGCAAAACTCTGGTTTTTGTGGCCAAATCGGACGAAAGATATATATGGGAGCTATATCTAAATCTGAACCGATTTGACTGATATTTTGCACATCTTACGAAAGCCCCAAAATATTTGGTTGGCCAAAATTTTGAGAAAATACGTTGATAAATACGTCAATTATGACCAGATCGGTGATAAATATATATGGCAGCTATATCTAAATCTGAACCGATTTTTTCCAAAATCAATAGCGATTGTCTTTGAGCCATTGTTAAACTCTGTGCCAAATTTGAGGACGATCGGACGTAAACTGCGAGCTGTACTTTCACACAAAATTACATATACAGACAGACGGACGGACAGACAGACAGACAGACGGACATCGCTAAATCGACTCAGAATTAAATTCTAAGACGATCGGTATACTAAACGATGGGTCCCAGACTTTTCCTTCTTGGCGTTACATACAAATGCACACACTTATTATACCCTGTACCACAGTAGTGGTGAAGGGTATAATTAGTAGAGTAAATGAAATTTTCTCCAAACATAATAATTCCATGAACTAAAATAAAGTTAAATTGGTTTTAGTGAAATAGAGGGTTCACTTTTTTTGCAGTAACATTTTCACTATTTTTTTGGCGACGTTTTTTTCTGGGTAAATATAAGGACGAATTTTGGACAAGGAAAAAGTTTTGTTTGAGAAAAGCGTCTTCTATGTTATGCTAAGCAAAATACGCATTCATATTATAAGGACAAGAAATATTTGGCCTCACGACAATATTTTTTTTCGGTCTATGGTGGAAGGTATTAAAAAACTAAACTGGTGAAGATTATTTTCTGAGGATTTTTTTTTTATTTACTAAGTGACTTTTTCTGGGTGTATCCCGGATTAACAGCAACATAGGTCTCCTATGTATTTCCCTTCTGTAACCCATGACGTGTATCATCTATTAGATTATGTTATATTAAATTATTTCAATTAATCAGAATTTTCAGTTAATAAGAAATGGTTACGCTATGAAGTTCACCTTGTTCCACTTGTCATGTCATTATGTTGTTTGTAATTGAAATAAATTAATAATGTTTTATTTTTATATAACATTACCACCTCACTTGTAATTGAATTGCAATCAAATTTCAATCAATTAAATGTGACCTTAATGTGACGCATAACATACATGAGGGCACTCGTGTTCAATGTGAAGGACCTACTTTCTACAACACCAAATTATCGCACAATGTTTTATGTCCTTGAAGTACATAATAATTAGTGACGTATGACACATTCCATGTTGTTTGATTGAGCTATGTATAAAGGACATGAAAGGTTCAAAAAAAAAAACATTTATTAATAATGCAGTACAAAGCAGAAACAAGTAAACACGGCCGAAAGTTCGGAAGGCTGAATCTTAAGTAGCCACCAAAATGGATAAAGTATATCTCTCCATAGAACTATCTTTTCATCAATGTCGAAATACATAAAGTAAGTAATGTTGAATACCATCCTTAGATAAGTGGTATTACAAAGAGCAAACGGAAGTTGAGTTATTTCCTTCCACCAGGAAGAAAAGTATATACTTTTTATGATAAACGTTTATTCTTTCCAGGATGTAAATAAAGGGTGGTTAAAATTTCAAGGGCCGATGTTGATTTTGAATAAAACACAAAGTATTTAGGAAATTATTGTAATTTTATTTTACTATAATATATTGGTATTACTCAATTATGTATGGAACAAAATATCGGCCAAATGGGCGCCGCGACCGCTGGTCCAAATTTTCGATGACGCTGAGGCATAATGGAGGTTCTATGCCGTTATTGTGCCGAATTATCTCATCCTTTAGCTCTTGAATTGTTGCTGGCTTATCGACGTACACCTTTTCTTTCAAATAACCCCAAAGAAAAAAGTCCAACGGTGTCAAATCACATGATCTTGGCGGCCAATTGACATCGCCATTACGTGAGATAACACGGCCATTGAATTTGTTGCGCAAAAGAGCCATTGTTTCGTTAGCTGTGTGGCAAGTGGCACCGTCCTCCTGAAACCACATATCGTCTACATCCATATCTTCCAATTCGGGCCATAAAGAGTTCACAGTAACTGCCTGACCGGCCTCATTTTGGAAACAAGTAAGTAAAGTCTAAAGTCGGGCGGAGCCGACTATATTATACCCTTCACCACTATGTAGACAAACATTTGTGTTACCATCTCAACTACTTAAAATTTGCTGGGAGCTATATAAAGGTTTGCATTTCCAGATACAAATACTTTTAATGGAAACAATTTTTTGTACTTCTACAAAAACTCTAGAATTAAAATTTAAATCGGCTAACGCCCTGGGATGAAATACAATGTTAGTAAAAACAAGTAAGTAAAGTCTAAAGTCGGGCGGGGCCGACTATATTATACCCTTCACCCCTATGTAGGCCAAAATTTGTGTTACCATCTCAACTACTTCACATTTGCTGGAAGCTATATAAAGGAGACAATTTTTTACTTCTACAAAATCACTAGAATTAAAATTTAAATCGGCTAACGCTATCCAGTTAATTGGAGGAAACTTCCATTGAAATTGGGTCTAAAATGTTTAACAGTCTACCATATTTGCCCAACGATTTTGACTAAATTTGACATGTATGGTTAGAATAATAATTCTGCAATCTATGCGAAATTTCACGTAAATGGGAGTATATCTTTGGCCCCTGGTCATATGAGTGCAAATCGGACGGAGGATATATTATATATATTTGGCACATACAATAGTATCGTTTAAAGTACCGCTTGTGCAAAATTTGAAGTAAGTCACGGCAAAACTCTGGCTTTTGAGGCCATATAAGTCCAAATCGGAAGAAAGATATATATGGGAGCTATATCTAAATCGGAACCGATTTTAACCAAATTAAGCACACTTAACGATACTATTAAACGTACTTGTTGTGCAAAATTTGAAGCAAATCAGGGCAAAAATCTCGCTTTTGGGGCCATATAAGTCCAAATCGGACGAAAGATATATATGGGAGCTATATATAAACCTGAACCGATTTAGCTAATATTTTGCAGTTTTTACGGGACTGACAAAACATTCAGATATAGAAAATTTGAAGAACGTCGGTTCATAAATACGTGAAATATGATCAAATCCGTGATAACTATATATAGCAGCTATATCTAAATCTGAACCGATTTTTTCCAAAATCAATAGCGATTGTCTTCTACCCGAAGAAAGACGTTATGTCAAATTTGAGGGCGATCGGACTTAAACTGCGACCTGTACTTTGTGCACAAAATTACATATACAGACAGACGGACGGACAGACAGACAGACAGACAGACAGACGGACATCGCTAAATCGACTCAGAATTTAATTCTAAGCCGATCGGTATACTAAAAGATGGGTCTATGACAATTATTTCTTGGCGTTACATACAAATGCACAAACTTATTATACCCTGTACCACAGTAGTGGTGAAGGGTATAAATATGGGAAATATGAAGCGAGAGAAATTTTAATGAAATTGTACAAAAAAGATTTATGAGTTTTCAGGCTATACATATGTATTCGAGATATATGACAATTTGAGTAACATTTACAATTTTTGCTACTCAGCAGTGGCGATTTTAAAAGGATATTGGTTAGATCTCGCCAAGATATGTGGTCAAGTGTGGGTTGTGATATATTGTTTGGTCTAGTCGGGCGACTTGGAGCCTTATTTAAAACTCATCCGTTCTGTGGAAATTTTGGCATTTGAGTGTGTAGGATATGACTAAGATATGGGGAAATCATCACAGAATTTTGTGTAAAGTGTGAGAATTTTGGCCATATTTGTATTCTCTGTGGAAACTATCCAGTCAATTGGAGGAAAATCCCATTGAAAATGGGTCTAAAATAAGAAACAGTCTACCATATTTCCCCAACTCTGGTGTACGTATATATGGAACAATCTGAACCGATTTTGACTAAATTTGACATGCATAGTTAGAATAATAATTCTGCTATCTATGCGAAATTTCACTTAAATGGGAGTATAACTTTGGCCCCACTGGTCATATGAGTGCAAATCGGATGGGAGATATATATGGGAGCCATATCTAAATCTGAACCGATTTCAACCAAATTTGGCACAATTACCTATACTACTAAACAAACTCCTTGTGCGAAATTTGAAGCAAATTACGGCAAAACCCTGGATTTTGAGGCCATATAAGTTCAAATCGGACGAAAGATATATATGGGAGCTATATCTAAATCTGAATAGATTTTGACCATATTTGGCACATACAATATCGTATCGTATCGTAAAAAGTACCGCTTGTGCAAAATTTGAGGTAAGTCAGGGCAAAACTATGGCTTTGGAGACCATATAAGTCCAAATCGGGCGAAAGATATATATGTGAGCTATATCTAAATCTGAACCGATTTTAACAAAATTTGACACACTTAACGATACTATTAAACGTACCCTTTGTGCAAAATTTGAGGCAAATCACGGCAGAACTCTGACTTTTGTGGCCATATAAGTTCAAATCGGACGAAAGATATATATGGGAGCTATATCTAAATTTGAACCGATTTCAATCAAATTTGCCAAGTGTTGGTAGAATGTTAATTCTACCCTATGTGCAAAATTTCACGAAGATCGGTAGTAAACTTTGGCCTCTGTGGTCATATGAGTCTAAATCGGACGAAAGATATATATGGGAGCTATATCTAAATCTGAACCGATTTGGCTGATATTTTTCAAGATTTTCGAGATGCATAAAAAATTTGGATGTACGGTATTTCAAGAAAATCGGTTGATAAACACGCTAACTATGACCACATCGGGGATAAATTTATATGGCAGCTATATCTAAATCTGAACCGATTTTTTCCAAAACAAATAGCGATTGTCTCTGTCCCAAGAAACGGCCCTATGCCAAATTTGAGGACGATCGGACTTAAATTACGAGCTGTACTTTGTGCACAAAGTTACATATACAGACAGACGGACGGACAGACAGACAGACAGACGGACATCGCTAAATCGACTCAGAATTTAATTCTAAGCCGATCGGTATACTAAAAGATGGGTCTATGACCACTATTTCTTGGCGTTACATACAAATGCACCAACTTATTATACCCTGTACCACAGTAGTGGTGAAGGGTATAAAAATACGGCCCGATGATGCCGCCAGCCCATAAACCGCACCAAACAGTCACTCTTTGTGAGTGCATTGGTTTTTCGATAATCACTCTTGGATTCTCATTCGCCCAAATGCGGCAATTCTGAAGATGATTGTCTTCGAAAATTGATCATACACTGTTGCCATTTCTTGGAACCATTTAACACGTTGTTGGATTGTGTATCTCTCCATGGTTCAAATTGAGTAAGTCTGAAATAGAGAAATGTCAAATAAAATTCGGAAAAATAACTTGGTGTGTTACAATTGCATAAAAACTAACTTCAAAAAACAATCTTTTCTATCTAATTTCATTTTCTCTCACATATTTCTAACTTCCCCAAGGTTTTTTTAGTTCTTAGCGCCTTTTTCTGTAATACAAACAATGTAGAAGAAATTATTCGATTTTATAAATTTTTAAAATTTTACCTTTCGCCTGGACGGAGAATCGAACCGCGGACCATACAATTTTAAGTCAACACACTATTCACAGAGCTACGTAGATGTTATTGTTATCAACAGTCGAACAGTTATATTTACATAGCATCGTTTTCGGCGCTCACGAGCCGATTAAAAAAAAACTTTATTTTAAAGAAACATACCTTAGTTAGTTGGGCACCGTAGAGCAATGGTTAGTACGTCCGCCTTGTGGGTTAGTACCAAGGGTCGTGGGTTCGATCCCTGCTTCGACCGAGCCCCAAACAGTTTTTTCTTTTTGTTTACTAATGTTCCAGATATGTTCGGAAGATTCCGAAAAGATGTTAAACTGTAAAATTTGTCTTATTAAAGACTTAAAATCAGAAATTAACAGTGCTTGATATAAACACAATTGACTGTGTTGTTGGTTTAAAAATATTTTTTTGATATAGAAAAAATAAAAATAAAAGTTTAAAATTTTCGAAGAAATTTTCTTTGCGTGTACGATAAAGATGGTAAATGTGTCACGCATGAAATAGCCATTGCATTTAGTTTTATCATTTCCCATTACCATCATCAGTATATTTTAGCTATTGAAATAGTAACTAAGAAATACCATGCCCCTCATTTTCTCCTCCTCAATTCTCTTACAAAACTGAGGGTCACCAATAACTAAACTGCATTGAAATTTCTAGTTGGGTGGCTGACGAAATTGCTTCAAATGCAGCAGTAACTGTAACAAAAATGAAAATTAAACATAATTTTTTATGGAAGTTCATTGCTTGCATCCTTTACAATTTGTCTTGCTCGATGAATGGCAAAGTTTGCTGGCATTTTCATAGAAATAAAACTAAAGGCAACAATTTGAGGGGTTCTATATATAAATATAAACTGTTTATTTTTTGTTTTTTTTTTTTTGTGACACTTTACAGTTTGAATATTCTTTTTATAGGGCCAATTGCTTAATTGAAATCCTTAAGGCGACAAACGCAACAAGGAGGAAAATCTAAAATGACAGCTAATTTTCAACAAATTGTATACAAAGAAAAGGAATATAATCACCTCCTAGAGTAAAATGGTGTTTTTGGACGGGGAATATGAAATATGTTTGGCGCAAAAATGTTGTTTTCTCGCCAAACATAAAATCGTTATCACCATTAGTGATTATATCATGATTAATTATTTTTAATTATTAACAAGTTCGTCCACACCGAATCTTCTGGACCCTCCTTCTCCATGAATTGCGTTAAAAGTTCTACTAAAGACTGTCAACCACAATCGAATTACTTGGTTTGTGTTAACCCTAGCCGATATAAAGCTATACTAATTCTTATTAAGATTATCTTCTAATGTGTAAGTTAGTCTATGTTAGACCAACCAAGTATATACAGCAGTAATTTCGGCCGGGACGAATCTTAAATACCCACCACCATGAATCAAATATTATAGTTTACTTTAAAATTTCAGGGGGGTTTGATGACAGATATTCTCCCAAGCAGAGTAGTTCAACGAGTACACTTCCAGAAGATAGGCTTGGTTAGGTGGCAGCCCGATGTATCAGGCTCACTTAGACTATTCAGTCCATTGTGATACCACATTGGTGACTTCTCTCTTATCACTGAGTGCTGCCCGATTCCATGTTAAGCTCAATGACAAGGGACCTCCTTTTTATAGCCGAGTCCGAACGGCATTTCACATTGCAGTGAAACCACTTAGAGAAGCTTTGAAACTCTCAGAAATGTCACCAGCATTACTGAGGTGGGATAATCCACCGCTGAAAAACTTTTTGGTGTTCGGTCGAAGCAGGAATCGAACCCACGACCTTGTGTATGCAAGGCGGGCATGCTAACTATTGCACCACGATGGCATGGTAGTTAGAGACCATCGACTAACACCACGTACCAAATTTCAACCGGATTGGATGAAATTTGGTCCTCCAAGAGGACTTACAATCCAAATCTGAAGATCGGTTTATTAGAGTACACATACTACCACGATGCACCAAATTTCGACGGGTTCTGATGAAATTTGCTTCTACTAGAGGTTCCCCAAACCAAATCGGTTTATATGAGAACTACTCGTATATATAATTATTGAACGATATGGACCAATTTTTGCACGGTTATTAGAGGGCATATAGTTACACTATGTACCAAATTTCAACCGGATTGTATGAAATTTGCTCCTGCAGGAGGTTCCGCAAACCAAATCTGGGTTTATATGGGGGTTATACCCAAAAGTGATCCGATGTGGTCAATTTGCAGTATCATCCAACCTACATCAATAATAGCTACTGATTCGAAGTTTCAAGTCGTAAGCTTGATGCGTTCGGCAGTTAGCGTGATTTCCAAAGGCAGACGGACAGATATTGCTAGAGCGATTCAGAATTTCACCATGACCGAGGATATATGAATATATATACTTAATTGGGTCTGAGACCAATATTTCGATGTGTTGCAAGCGGCATGACAAAGATAGTATAATAGAACTGCTTGACTTTATTTCCTGCTTGTACGTTGATGGCTATAGCGAGGTATGGTGGCATCCCGATATTACTGGCTAACTTAGAATATTCACCACAGTGGTGAATTTCTCTCTTATCACTGAGTGCTGCACGATTCTTTGTTTATCTCAATAGCATGGCCTCTCCGAGACCGAACGGTGTTCCATATTGTGGTAAAAGCACTTAGAGAAGCTTAGAAACACTCCGAAATATCACCAGCATTACTGAGAGGGTATACTCTACCGCTAAAAAAATTTTGATGTTTGGATTGAGCCCACGGCCCTTTGTATGCAAGGCGAACATGCTAACATTTCACCACAGTGGCTCCCGAGCTATATCTATATCTAAATCTAAACCGATTTGGGGCAAGATTGAAATACAGCCAGAATAGAAAATCTGCTTAGAGTTAAACTACGGCCTTTTATGAGTGTAAATCGGTCTTGGAAAAGACAACTGTTCCAATAAAAGAAAACTCCGTTGATCTAAAATTTCATTTCGGGTTAAAGAAATACATTTTTGTGTCATTTGCCTGCTATACCTTTAAAAAAATATATATAAAAACAGATACACAAACAGTTGGACGCCGCAAAACGGACTGAAAATTTGATTCTAAAACGGTTGGTACACTTAATTATGGGTCTTCGACTGTTCTTCCGAGGTGTTACATACAAATTCACATAGGCTTGTGCCACCCTGTATCAAAGTAGTGAGGAAGGGTATAAAGCTTAACGATATATCGTTTATAATAAATTCAAATTTAGTTGCTCTTAAAGGAAATGCTTTCAGACGATGGGATTTTCATTTGTCAAAAATTCCATTCCAGTGTAAAGTGTATTTTTTGTTTTGGGCTTACAACGCTGTCAAATCCCATACATTATATCCTGTGTAGAAATACACCACAGTGGCTCCCGAGCTATATCTATATCTAAATCTAAACCGATTTGGGGCAAGATTGAAATACAGCCAGAATAGAAAATCTGCTTAGAGTGAAACTACGGCCTTTTATGAGTGTAAATCGGTCTTGGAAAAGACAACTGTTCCAATAAAAGAAAACTCCGTTGATCTAAAATTTCATTTCGGGTGAAAGAAATACATTTTTGTGTCATTTGCCTGCTATACCTTTAAAAAAATATATATAAAAACAGATACACAAACAGTTGGACGCCGCAAAACGGACTGAAAATTTGATTCTAAAACGGTTGGTACACTTAATTATGGGTCTTCGACTGTTCTTCCGAGGTGTTACATACAAATTCACATAGGCTTGTGCCACCCTGTATCAAAGTAGTGAGGAAGGGTATAAAGCTTAACGATATATCGTTTATAATAAATTCAAATTTAGTTGCTCTTAAAGGAAATGCTTTCAGACGATGGGATTTTCATTTGTCCAAAATTCCATTCCAGTGTAAAGTGTATTTTTTGTTTTGGGCTTACAACGCTGTCAAATCCCATACATTATATCCTGTGTAAAAATAGGTCCTACAAATCAACTAAAATTGCGTCAAAACTACAATAGCTATCATCACCATCACCTCATACATACATATATCTAAAGGTGTTGGCCACCATATAAAGATAGTAGTTTGGTGGGTAATATTCATAAATTGTTTGTGGTCTACATACAGAGTAGGGGAATCCCCAACACCATAGAAGTTTCTACAAAATTATTAAACACACAATTTATGGGCATTCTCGCTACTAGTACTATGTTGACAATAAATAAGATTATATGAAATGTAAGAGATGGGGTATTATCTTTTGAGAACATTTGGGTTCATGTTGATAATGTCATTTAGGACACCACAACAAAAAAGAAGCGAAGAAGTTTCTTGAAAAACTCTGATGGGGGGCATGTATAAATATGAGATTTAAAGGAAAACAATTAAATATGGCCGTAAGTTCGGCCAGGCCGAATCTTATGTACCTTCCACCATGGAGGGTACATAAGAAGGACTATCTACGATAGATAGTTCCCCATTCGAATCACTTGGGGTGGAGTAATTATTGCCGATGGTAAGGTATTTAATATCGCCTTAAGATTGTCTTAATCCATACGGATTAAACACCGTTATAAGCCTATTCCGTTCTTGATCGGTTTATATAGAGGAGTATATAAATAATTATAAAGCGATATAAACCAATTCCCTTTTGCTAATTTGAGATCCAAATTTCAACCGGGTCCAACGAAATTTGTTATAAGCCTCCGTGGTCCAATGGTTAGCATGCCCGCCTTGCAGGGTCGTGGGTTCAAACCCAGTTTCGACCAAACACCAAACAGTCAGCGGTGGATTATCCCACCTCATTAATGCTGGTAACATTTCTGAGTATTTCAAAGCTTCTCTAAATGGCTTAACTGCAATATGGAACGCTGTTCGGACTCGGCTATAAAAAGGAGGTCCCTTGTCATTGAGCATTTATGACAAGCTATGGTTTTAAAGAAAAATTTTTGCGTCAAAAGAAAATTTTGACGCTAAATATTTCATTTCTCAGAAAAGAGAAATCTTCTTTCAGCGTGGGATCTGGACCAATATTTCTATGTGTTACAAACGGAATGACAATGTCAATATACCCCCTATTCTCTGGTGGAGGCTATAAAAAAAACGTAATTAATAGATAAACTGTGAAATAAATTTAGATATTCTTGAGATATGTGCAGTGGTCAGCATAAACAAACTATGCCATTTGTTACAATTAAATCCCCTTCCTCTTCACCAGCATGAGGGGTCCATAAAAAAGATCTCTGCAAAAAATTGGGAACTTTTAGTTCTAGTTTCGAGCACATGGAAAGTTAAATACGCTTTTTATGTCATCCACCAAGGGATGAGAGTATAATAACTTCCCGGCAAAAAAAAAGCGTCGCGAAACCAGTAGTGAATATGTTCTTTTGGATCCGAAATACAAAATATTTGTTCAAGTAGTTCTGTTAATTTACGATGGCCTATATTTAAAACGGGAAACAATAAAATGTCAGTCATTTTAGTACTTTTTGTTTTTTTTGTTTTTGGCTGGAAAACTTTATACATTGAATGCCAAACTATGTAAGAAAAGATTTCTAATTGATGCCAACTCTCCGGAAAAACAGAAAACGAATTTTGGCAATTTTTGAAGGTATTGGCTTACAGGCTGGCAGGCTGGGCGTCTTTACTGAACTTCCTAACGACTTTGACATGGCACGACCATGACACGTAAAACATGAGTTATGACCATGATTGGCCAAAATTCGCTTACAAGAACTTCGATTCAATGTGCACTCAGTTAAGATTTTTCACAAAACCACCAGCACTGTGATGGTCAAAGAGATAGAAAGAATGATGGGCTGGTGGCTACATTTCTTCCGTTGCCCGGGTTTTTCTTTTTTTCATTTCCCTTTGAATATGTAATGAAGCTGCTGTAGAAGATAACTCTCTTTAGGGAATTTTGTTGAGAGCTATATATTCATTCACTTGACACCATAAGGTCGAATGAGGATATACGGATTATTAATTATGTGTGGTTTTTGTGGTTATTTTTTTATGTGTTGTTGTCTAGACAATCTTGCCACACCCTAAATGGATACATTGAGTTGTAAATTATGCGGCCTGAAAAAAAACACATATGCCCAATGGGATGCCAGATGACTACGTAGTGGACAATAAAGAAAAAAAACCCTCTAAATTGGTCAAAATGTGGGGAGGGAAATCTAAATTGAAATATGGACTGATAGGTACCACTTTTGGCAAACTCTTTGTGGGTACAACACATCTTTGAATTTAAAATTGCGAAAACATTGCGATGTTTCACCATGGTACCACGTTAGATTTAGATGAGCCACGTACAGATTTCCTTAAAATTATACCCTCAAAAAAAATCTCCCAAAAAAATGTCTAATCCAAAAAGGGCACAAAGCTTTGTTCGATCTAAAGTGTTCTAAGTCATTTTTAGTCATGTTCTATTATCACTATTTTTAATAAGTACATATTAATAAAATCTACAATAAACATGTAAATATTGCTCTAAGACCCCATAGTATAAATATTCTGGGTCGTGGTGAAATTCTGAGTCGATCTACGCATGTCCGTCCGTCCGTCTGTTGAAATCACGCTAACTTCCGAACGAAACAGGCATAAGTTCCGAACGAAACTTGGCATAAGTAGTTGCTATTGATGTAGGTTGAATGGTATTGCAAATGGGCTATATCGGACCACTTTTACGTATATCCCCCATATAAACCGACCCCCAGATTTGGCTTGAGGATCCTCTTGGAGGAGCAAACTTCTTCCGATTCGCTTGAAATTTGGTACATTGTGTTAGTATGCTAACAACCATGCCAAACTATGTCATTATCGGTCTATAGTTATATATAGGCCTCAGATAAACCGATCTCCAATCACACAAAAATTGGTCCATATCGGTCTCTAATTACCGCGAAAAGTTCATGTCGGTTCGTAATTATTTGTAGACTTCCCTATATATACTTTTTTGCCTAATATATATCACGTATGGACTAACTTACAATCTAGAAGACGATAAGTGAGTACGGTGACGGTGAGTATTACCGCAATCACAATCACAATGTAGTAGAAGTTTCTACGCAATCCATGCTGGAGGGTACCTAAGATTCGGCCTGACCGAACTTACGGCCGTATATACTTGTTAGACTTAACTTTCGAGTGCATTTATCGATATGTATTTCGTTATCTTTTCCGTCGCAATTTTTATCATTTCTTCTACGCTACATATCTCTCTCACCGTGGTGCAATGGTTAGCATGCCCGCCTTGCATACACAAGGTCGTGGGTTCGATTCCTTCTACGACCGAACACCAACAAGTTTTTCAGCGGTGGATTATCCCACCTCAGTAATGCTGGTGACATTTCTGAGGGTTTCAAAGCTTCTCTAAGTGGTTTCACTGGAATGTGGAACGCCGTTCGGACTCGGCTATAAAAAGGAGGTCCCTTGTCATTGTGCTTAACATGGAATCGGGCAGCACTCAGTGATAAGAGAGAAGAAGAAGAGAGAGTCTAAGTGAGCCTGATACATCGGGCTGCCACATAACCTAACCTAACCTAACATCTCTCTCTCACAATGGGCTGAAAAATGAGCGTAAAATTAAATTGGACTGACACTTTAACCTAACAATTTAACTCACTCTCTCGCTCTCTCTAACGTTTCCAACATATATATGTTTGCATCCAGAGATACTATATTTAACAAAATGTAATGTGCCAAACATAATATGTTCTAACATACTAATATCGGTTTGGAAACTTCTTAGTCTATCAATGAAAGAGAATAGTTAGTTTATCAAAAATATTTTTATTATACCCTGCGCCTTACTGTGGAACAGGGTATTATAAGTTAGTGCATATGTTTGTAACACCCAGAAGGAGACGAGATAGACACATGGTGTCTTTAACAATAATGCTCAGGGTGGGTCCCTGAGTCGATATAACCATGTCCGTCTGTTTGTCCGTCCGTTCGTCTGTCTGTGAACACATTTTTGTGATCAAAGTCTAGATCGCAATTTAAGTCTAATCGCCTTCAAATTTGGGTCAGAATAGAACCCTATTGATTTTGGAAGAAATCGGTTCAGATTTAGATATAGCTCCCATATATATCTTTCGCCCGATATGCACTAATATGGACCCAGCAGCCAGATTTTTATACCGATTTGCTTGAAATTTTGTACAAACATAACATTTAGTCGTATAGTTAAGTGTGCAAAATTTGATTGAAATCGGTTCAGATTTAGATGTAGCTCCCATATATATCTTTCGCCCGATATGGACTAATATGGTCCTAAAAGTCAGAGTTTTGGGCCCAATTTGGTTGAAATTTTGCACAGGGAGTAGATTTAGCATTGTAGCTATGCGTGCCAAATTTATTTGAAATCGATTCAGGTTTAGATATAGCTCCCATATATATCTTTCGCCCGATATGCACTAATAATGACCCAGAAACCATAGTTTTATCCCGATTTTGCACAAGGAGTGCAATTGGTAGTATAGTCATGTGTGCCAAATTTGATTGAAATCGCTTCATATTTAGATATAGCTTCCATATATATTTTTCGGCCGATATGGACTTATATGGCCCCAGAAGCCAGAGTTTTGGCCCAATTTGGTTGAAATTTTGCACTAGGAGTACAATTAGTAATATAGTCATGTGTGCCAAATTTGATTGAAATCGCTTCAGATTTAGATATAGCTTCCATATATGTGTTTTTCTGATTTCGACAAAAATGGTCAAAATACCAACATTTTCCTTGTTAAATCGCCACTGCTTAGTCGAAAAGTTGAAAGAATGACTCTAATTTTCCAAAACTTCTAATACATATATATCGAGAGATAACCATAAATAAACTTTTGCGAAGTTTCCTTAAAATAGCTTCAGATTTAAATGTTTCCCATATTTATACCCTTCACCACTACTGTGGTACTGGGTAAAATAAGTTTGTGCATTTGTATGTAACGCCAAGAAATAATGGTCGTAGACCCATCTTTTAGTATACCGATCGGCTTAGAATTAAATTCTGAGTCGATTTAGCGATGTCCGTCTGTCTGTCTGTCTGTCTGTCCGTCCGTCCGTTTGTCTGTATATGTAATTTTGTGCACAAAGTACAGCTCGCAATTTAAGTCCGATCATCCTCAAAGTTGGCATAGGGCCGTTTCTTGGGACAGAGCCAATCGCTATTGGTTTTGGAAAAAATCGGTTCAGATTTAGATATAGCTGCCATATATATTTATCCCCGATTTGGTCATAGTTAGCGTGTTTCAGAACCGATTCTTGAAATACCGTACATCCAAATATTTTATGAATCTCGAAAATCTAGCAAAATATCAGCCAAATCGGTTCAGATTTAGATATAGCTCCCATATATATCTTTCGTCCGATTTAGACTCATATGACCACAGAGGCCAAAGTTTACTACCGTTCTGCGTGAAATTTTGCACAGAGGGTAAAATTGACATTCTACCAATGCTTGGTAAATTTGATTGAAATCGGTTCAAATTTAGATATAGCTCCCATTTATACCTTTCGTCCGATTTGAACTTATATGGCCACAAAAGCCGGAGTTTTGCCGTGATTTGTTTCAAATTTTGTACAAGTGGTACTTTTAACGATACTATTGTATGTGCCAAATATGGTCAAAATCGATTCAGATTTAGATATAGCTCCCATATATATCTTTCGTCCGATTTGATTTGCTTCAAATTTCGCATAAGCAGTACGTTTAGTAGTATCGGTAATTGTGCCAAATTTGGTTGAAATCGGTTCAGATTTATATATTGCTCCCATATATATATCTTCCGTCCGATTTGCACTCATATAACCGGGGGGGGGCCAAAGTTATACTCCCATTAACATGAAATTCCGCATAGATAGCAGAATTATTATTCTAACTATACATGTCAAATTTAGTAAAAATCGGTTCAGATGATATATAGCTCTCATATATACGTACACCAGAGTTGGGGATATATGGTAGTCTGTTACACATTTTAGACCCATTTTCAATGGAAGTTTCCTAAAATTAACTGGATAGCGTTAGCCGATTTAAATTTTAATTCTAGAGATTTTGTAGAAGTAAAAAATTGTCTCCTTTATATAGCTTCCAGCAAATGTGAAGTAGTTGAGATGGTTACACAAATTTGGGCCTACATAGGGGTGAAGGGTATGATATAGTCGGCCCCGCCCGACTTTAGACTTTACTTACTTGTTTTTTCCTAAAATTGTGTTCCACCCTAGTGCATTAGCCAACTTAAATTTTGAGTCAACAGATTTTGTAAAAGTCTATCAAATTCTGTCCAAATCGAGTGATATTTAAATGTATGTATTTGGGACAAACCTTTATATATAGCACCCAACACATTTGACGGATGTGATATGGTATCGAAAATTTAGATCTACAAAGTGGTGCGAATTTAGTCTTTCCTTACTTGTTTTTCAATATAATCTCCTGAAACTTCAATACACTTAGCCCAACGATTTTCTAGCAATTCTATCCATTGATTAATATCAATCCTCAAGTTACGAATTTTTACATTTAATTGATCCAAAAGGTTGCAATAGTACTCTGAATTTATTGTTCTACTCGTTTGCAGATAGTCAATCAATAAAATATATTTGAAGTCCCAAAAAAACCGTTGCCATAACCTTACCAGCCGATTTAATTGTTTTTTCCTTCTTTGGGGCATTTCCTCCAGCTTCAGTCCATTGTTTGGATTGTTCTTTTGTCTCTGGAGTATAGTGGTGGATCCATGTCTCATCAACAGTTATGAAACGACGCTTAAATCCATTTTATTTCGCTTAAAACGATCCAAACAAGCTTGAGAAATGTTCATTCTTATGCGCTTTTGATCGACTGTTAACAAATGCGGCACCCATCTTGCAGAAAGCTTTTTCATCTGTAGTTCTTCATGCAAAATTAAATGGACTTGATCATTTGAGATGCCCATTATATTAGCAATTTCACGCACTTTTATTCGTCGATCATTTAATACCATATCATGCACTTTGGCCACAATTTCTGTTGTTGTTGCTGTTTTTGGACGTCCACTACGTGGTTCATTTTCAATGTTTGTACGACCACGTTTAAATTCAGCAACCCAATTTTTTACTGTTGCATATGAAGACCACTTTCACCTAACACATTCACCATACCATTATGAATTTCTTGTCCCGATAAACCTCTTTTATATAAATATTTAATGACAGCACACATTTCTAATTTTTCCATTGTAAAAAAATTGCGGATGAGTCTATTTTGAACACCTGTTTCTATATGAAGGAGTTTCCAGATCGAACAAAATTTAACATGTGTTCATAACAAAGATGGAAGTTTCCAAAACACTTAACTTTTTTCTGTTTATACCGCGCTTTTTGTGCTAGGCTAAAAAGTTTCCGAACTGCCCTCGTTTCCGAACATGTTTGAACAATACAAACAATAGTGTGTTTGGACCAATCCTTGAAGCAGAATGAGTTTGGAGGTACATGTTACAGAAGCGATTTTTTTGAGGGTGAGTGTACGACCGATATTTTAGCCGGGACAAATCCATGGAATACATAACATAAGTTGTGCTTTTATTAACACCAATATTAACTTTATGGAAAATAATGTGCTAAAAATTTGAGTTCCAAATATATAATTTTTATACTGAAAGGAAAAGTAGTTTTTTTCATCGTTGTACAGCTCTTACATAAATAAAGTTCCCGATTTTCACAAATTTACATTAGCCACAATAATTGAGCAAATTCTCCATTTTATACCTTAAAACACATAGTTGTCAGGGTATAATAACTTTGATCTGTCAAAAAATGTGCCTACCAATACCCCAGAAAATATACACCGATCGATTACGAATCACCTCCTGAGTCGATCTTGATCTTGATGTCCGTCTGTCCATGTATTTGTTATTCACAGGATTCCGTTCGCAATTCTTTTTTGATCACAAGGACGAACGCTATTGAATTTGGAAGAAATCGAATCAAATTTAGATATAGCTCCTGTATATAACATATGTATCGCACGATTTTGACAAATGGGGTTACGTTGCGCTTTTTTACTAACCGAACGTTGGCACAAAGTCATGTATTTCACCGCCCTTCAAGTCTGCAAAACTTCTTCGAAATCGGTTCACATTTAGATATAGCTCTCATATATATCTATTACCCGATTTTGCCACATTTGGCCATAAATCCCTTATTTACGAATCGATCTTACTCAAAGTTGGCCAAACCCAATCTTCTATAGTACTTACAATATGTGAAAAAATCATCGGAATCGGTTCAATTTAGCTATAGCTCCCATATGTATGTATCGCCCTATTTTCCCAAATTTGGCCATAAGTCCCTTATTTATCGACCGATCTTACTCAAAAGTGGCCAAATCTAATCTTCTATAGTACGCACTATATGTGCAAAAAATCATTGAAATCGGTTCAGATTTAGCTATAGCCATAGGCGTAGGAAGCCCTCTGTTAACTGGCCTAACGTTAAAGCCTAACGGAGCTACATGAAAATGGCCGTTTGTCTGATTTTTAGTCAGTTTAATTAAATAAATAGTAATTGGTATTAAAACTATTCTTTCATAAATGCATATATTAATAATGCTGCAACACAGCGTCGCCAAAAACTAATGAAAAATTTCTTTTTGGGTCTCGGAGTGGTGCAAAATTGGTGAAGAAGCGATGACTATAATATGAACTGTCATAGGACGGATGTCCACCATTTCTCCAACCGTTGCACTGAATTTGCATCACTTCTTAAGGTGTGATCCGAATTCAGTGTTTTGAATGTGAATTAAAAAGTTTTGTGATATTTTCCCAAATAAATATTTTTTATAATTTTTAATGCATTCCAATGCTTGTCTGAAACGTTTGCCCTGGAATATTTTCAAAAATTATCGATTTTTCTAGCATTCAATGAAATGCTTCATAAATTTTCTATAGAAATAACATTTTGACAAAATTTCCTAAAGACATTAAATGTTGACAAAATTTTCAATAGAAATAAAATTTTGACAAAATTTTCTATAGAAATAAAATTTTGGTAGATTATTTTCGGCTCGAGTGGTATGGTTGTTATCGGTAATAAACTAGCGAAATAAACCAAATTTCAACCGGATCGGATGGATTTTGCTCCTTCAAGAGTCTCCGGATGTCAAATCGGGTTTATATGGGGGCTATATATAATTAGAAACCGATATGAACCAATTTTTGCATGGTTGTTTGAGACCATATACTAACACCACGTACCAAATTTCAACCGGATAGGATGAATTTTGCTCCTCCAAGGGGCTCCGTAGGTCATATTTGGGGAACGCTTTATATGGGGGCTAGATATAATTATGGACCGATATGGACCAATTCCTGCATGGTTGTTAGAGATCATATACTAAGCCGACGTACCAAATTTCAGCCGCATCGGATGAAATTTCCTTCTCTTAGAGGCTCCACAGGCCAAATCAGGGGATCGGTTTATATGGAGGCTATATATTATTATGGACCGATGTGGACCAATTTTTGCATGGTTTTTAGAGACCATATACTAACATCATGTATCAAATTTCAGACGCATCGGATGAAATTAGCTTCTCTTAGAGGCTCCGCAAGCCAAATCGGGTAATCGGTTTATATGGGGGCTATATATAATTATGAACCGATATGGTCCAATTTTTGCATGGTTGTTAGAAACCACATACTAACACCATGTACCAAATTTCAACCGAATCGGATGAATTTTTCTCATCCATGAGGGTCCGGAGATCAAATGTGGGGATCGGTTTATATGGGGGCAATATATAATTATGGACCGATTTGGACCAATTTTTGCATGGTTGTTAGAGACTATATACGAACACCATGTATCAAATTTCAGCCGCATCGGATGAATTTTTCTCATCCATGAGGCTCCGGAGGTCAAATCTGGGGATCGGTTTATATGGAGGCTATATATAATTATGGACCGATGTGAACCAATTTTTGCATGGTTGTTAGAGACTGTATACGAACGCCATGTATCAAATTTTAGCCGCATCGGATGAAATTTGGTTCTCTTAAAGGCTCCGCAAGCCAAATCGGGGGATCGGTTTATATGGTGGCTATATATAATTAATTACCGATGTGGACCAATTTTTGCATGGTTGTTAGAGACTATATACGAATACCATGTATTAAATTTCATCCGCATCAGATGATTTTTTCTCATCCATGTGGCTCCAGAGGTCAAATCTGGGGATCGGTTTATATGGGGGCTATATATAATTATGAACCGATGTGGACCAATTTTTGCATGGTTGTTAAAGACTATATACGAACGCCATGTATCACATTTCAGCCGCATCGGATGAAATTTGCTTCTCTTAGAGTCTCCGCAAGCAAAATCTGAGCGTCGGCTTATATGAGGGCTATACGTAAAAGTGGTCCGATAGGACCCATTTGCAATACCATCTGACCTACATCAATAACAACTACTTCTGCCAAGTTTCAAGTCGATAGCTTGTTTCGTTCGGAAGTTTGCGTGATTTCAACAGACGGACATGCTTAGATCGACTCGAAATTTCACCACGACCCAGAATATACTTATAGTTTATGGGGTCTTAGAGCAATATTTCAATGTGGGAATGACAAAGTTAATATAACATATTAACATAACCTCCACCATCCTATGGTGGAGGGTATAAAAACAAGCTATAAAAAATTTAATTAAAATAATTAACTTCTTTGTGAGGACATTTGTGGAAGTGCTGTTAAAGTTGTGCCTTTAGAACAATTCCGAATTTTTTTCTGGGAAAAAGTGTGGAACTACTATTAGTTGCTTTATTAAAAATTAATTGTCTAGTTATGTTGATGTCTGATTTGTTACACATTTTTATAAAATAAAGCATTAACTGAACCTATAAGTTCAGTCTGTTAATTTTTAGCTAGGGGGGCTATAACCCCCCTAGGAAAATTGTCTAGCTACGCTATTGGCTATAGCTCCCATATATAAGTATCGCCCGATTTTCGAAAATTTGGTCTTAACAGCATTATTTATTAAGCGATCTTACTCAAATTTAGAACAAAGTAACCTTCTTAGAAGTCAACCAAACCTGCAAAATATCATCCAAATCGGTTCATATATAAATATAGCTCCCATATATATGTAGCGCCCGATTTTTAAAAATTTGCCCCTTACAACCTTATTTTGACCATAGTGGCCACGCAACCCTATTTCAATGGTACCCCACAAATCCTTATATTTACTAATTCAGTAGATGTGATTTAGGGTATGATATAGTCGGCATCCAGAGATATTATATTTAAGAAAATGTGATGTCCCAAACATAATATGTTCTAACATATTAAAATATACGCCCCAAACATGTTATGCTTGTTTATGAACATTATATACTTGCACGTAAAAATAATGTGCTGCAAATTTTAGTGCCAAACATATAATTTTTACACCGAAACATATGAAAAAGTCTTTTTCGTCCGTGATGAGCTAGCCAAAAGTTTGTCAATTCGCGAACTTAATCAAAAAATGAGTCGTTTTTTCGTTGCAGTATTCGTATGTTACCAGTAAGATGGAAAAAAAATACGATTAACAATAGTTTGATTGATCAGTATTTTATAATTTTTTTTTCGGAATAAATTTGCTAACATTAAAAAATATATCAAATTTTCAATTTGCTCTCCCAATATTACTATAGTAAATTGATATTTCGATGTATTACAAGCGGAATGACAATCCGATTTTATCCCCATCCCCATGGTGTATATAAAAATAACAAGTATATACGGCCGTAAGTTCGGCCAGACCGAAGCTTATGTACCCTCCATCATGGATTGCGTAGAAACTTCTTCTAAACACTGCCATCCACAATCGAATTACTTAAGTTGCGGTAACACTTGCCGATGGCAAGGTATCTTAAAACCTCCTAACACCATCTTCTAAATTGTATGTAAGTCCATACGTGGTATATATTAAATCAAACAAGTACATACGGCCGCAAGTTCGGCCAGGCCGAATCTTATGTACCCACCACCATGGATTGCGTAGAAACTTCTACGAAAGACTGTGATTTAGTCCATACATGGTATATATTAGACAATAAAGTTATGTATAGTTAAGTCTACAAATAATTACGAATCGATATGGACTTTTTGTACGTAGAGAGCAAGAATTGAAATATGGGGGTCGCTTATATGGGGGCTATATACAATTATGAACTTGATATGGACCAATTTTTGTGTGATTGGGGATCGATTTATCTGAGGGCCATATATAACTATAGACCGATATGGACCTAGTTAGGCATGGTTGTTAACACAATGTACCAAATTCCAACTCACTCGGATGAAATTTGCTCCTCCAAGAGGTTCCAAAACCAAATCTCGGGATCGGTTTATATGGGGCTATGTACGATTATGGACTGATATGGACCACTTTTGGCATGGTTGTTAAATATCATATACTACCACCACGTACCAAATTTCAAGCAGATCGGATGAATTTTGCTTCTCCAAAAGGCACCGGAGGTCAAATCTGGGGATCGGTTTATATGGGAGCTATATATAATTATGGACTGATAGGAACCAACTCCTGCATGGTTGTTGGATACCATATACTAACATCACGTACCAAATTTCAACCGAATGGCAAGAATTTTGCTCTTCCAAGGGGCTCTGGAGGTCAAATCTGGGGATCGGTTTATATGGGGCCTATATATAATTATGGACCGATATGGACCAATTTTTGCATGGGAGTTTGAGGCCATATATTAACACCACATACCAAATTTCAACTGAATCAGATGAATTTTGGTCTTCCAATAGGTTCCGGAAGTCAAATCTGGTGATCGGTTTATATGGGGGTTATATATAATTATGAACCGATGTGGACCAATTTTTGCATGGTTGTTATAGACCATATACTAACATCACGTACAAAATTTCAGCCGGATCGGATGAAATTTGCTTCTCTTAGCGGCCTCGCAAGCCAAATCGGGGGATCGGTTTATATGGGGGCTATATATAATTATGGACCGATGTCGACCAATTTTCGCATGGTTGTTAGAGACCATATACTAACACCATGTACCAAATTTCAGCCGGATCGGATGAAATTTCCTTCTCTTAGAGGCCTCGCAAGCCAAATCGGGGGATCGGTTTATATGGGGGCTATATATAATTATGGACCGATGTGGACCAATTTTTGCATGGTTGTTAGAGACCATACACTGACACCATGTACCAAATTTCAGCCGGATCGGATGAAATTTCCTTCTCTTAGGGGCCTCGCAAGCCAAATCGGGGGATCGGTTTATATGGGGGCTATATATAATTATGGACCGATGTGGACCAATTTTTGCATGGTTGTTAGAGACCATATACTAACACTATGTACCAAATTTCAGCCGGATCGGATGAAATTTGCTTCTCTTAGAGGCCTCGCAAGCCAAATTTTGGGGTCCGTTTATATGGGGGCTATACGTAAAAGTGGACCGATATGGCCCATTTGCAATACCATCCGACCTACATCAATAACAACTACTTGTGCCAAGTTTCAAGTTGATAGCTTGTTTCGTTCGGAAGTTAGCGTGATTTCAACAGACGGACGGACGGACGGACGGACGGACGGACGGACATGCTCAGATCGACTCAGAATTTCACCACGACCCAGAATATATATACTTTATGGGGTCTTAGAGCAATATTTCGATGTGTTACAAACGGAATGACAAAGTTAATATACCCCCCATCCTATGGTGGTGGGTATAAAAAGATCGATCCAATACGTATATAATTCAGTTTGACAAAGTAGACATAAAATTTTGACAAAATTTTCTACAGAAATAAAATTTTAACAAAATTTTCTATAGAAATAAAATTTTCACAAAATTTTCTATAGAAATAAAAATTTTCACAAAATTTTCTATAGAAAGATAATTTTGACAAAAATTTCTACAGAAATAAAATTTTAACAAAATTTTCTATAGATATAAACTTTTGACAAAATTTTCTATAGAAATAAAATCTTGGTAGATTATTTTTGGCTCGAGTGGCAACCACGATTATGAACCGAATAAAATTTTAACAAATTTTTTTATAGAAATAAAATTTTGACAAAATTTTCTATAGAAATAAAATTTTGACAATGATGAAAATTGTATTATGAACCGAATAAAATTTTAACAAAATTTTCTCTAGAAATAAAATTTTGGTAGATTATTTTTGGCTCTAGTGGCAACCATGATTATGAACCTATATGGACCAATTTTTGTGTAATTGGACCAATTTTGGTATGGTTGTTAGCGACCGTATACTAACACCACGTTCCTAATTTGAACCGGATCGTATGAATTTTGCTCCTCCAAGAGGCTCCAGAGGTCAAATCTGGAGAACGTTTTATATGGGGGCTATATATAATTATGGACCGATATGGACCAATGCTGCCACGGTTGTTAAAGATCATATACTAACACCATGTTCCAAATTACAACCGGATTTGATGAAATTTGCTTCTCTTGGAGACTTCGCAAGCCAAATCTGGGGATCGGTTTATATGGGGGCTATATATAATTATGAACCGATGTGGACCAATTTGTGCATGGTTGTTAGAGACCATATACCAATATCATGTACCAAATTTCAGGCGGATCGGATGAAATTTGCTTCTCTTTGAGGCTCCGCAACCCACATCTGGGGATCGGTTTATATGGGCGCTATATATAATTATGGACCGATGTGGACCAATTTTTGCACGGTTGTTAGAGACCATATACCAATACCATGTACCAAATTTCAGCCGGATCGGATGCAATTTGCTTCTCTTTGAGGCTTCGCAAGCCAAATCTGGAGATCGGTTTATATGGGGTCTACATATAATTATGGACCGATGTGGACCAATTTTTGCATGGTTGTTAGAGACCATATACCAACATCATGTACCAAATTTCAGCCGGATCGGATGAAATTTGCTTCTCTTTGAGGGTCCGCAAGCCAAATCTGGGGATCGGTTTATATGGGGGCTATATATAATTATGGACCGATGTGGACCAATTTTTGCATGATTGTTAGAGACCATATACCAATACCATGTACCAAATTTCTGCCGGATCGGATGAAATATGCTTCTCTTAGAGGCTCCATAAGCCAAATCTGGGGATCGGTTTATATGGGGGCTATATATAATTAAGGACCGATATGGACCATGGTTGTTAGAGACCATATACCAACATCATGTACCAAATTTCAGCCGGATCGGATGAAATTTGCTTCTCTTTTAGGCTCCGCAAGCCAAATCTGGGGATCGGTTTATATGGGGGCTATATATAATTATGGACCGATGTGGACCACTTTTTGCATGGTTGTTAGAGACCATATACCAACACCATATACCAAATTTCAGCCGGATCGGATGAAATATGCTTCTGTTAGAGGCTCCACAAGCCAAATCTGAGGGTCCCTTTATATGGGGGCTATACGTAAAAGTGGACCGATATGGCCCATTTTCAATACCATCCGACCTACATCGATAACAACTACTTGTGCCAAGTTTCAAGGCGATAGCTTGTTTTGTTCGGAAGTTAGCGTGATTTCAACAGACGGACGGACGGACGGACGGACGGACATGCTTAGATCGACTCAGAATTTCACCACGACCCAGAATATATATACTTTATGGGGTCTTAGAGCAATATTTCGATGTGTTACAAACGGAATGACAAAGTTAATATACCCCCATCCTATGATGGAGGGTATAAAAATGAACTGAATACAAATAGAAGTCAATTGATATTTCCTTTGAAATGTCAACCTGTGCACTCAATTGATGTTTTACATGGTATAGGATAATAATCATAATCCTTTTGATTGATATCTCCTTACTGATGTAGTATTAACACATATTAGGTTCTTGGAATTTCCCCATCCTCAATCCCATCATCATTATTCTGCCATCTATTGAAATCCTTTATATTTTGTGGTATTATCGAACATTTGCCTTGTGTCAAAGCAATTTAATCCAATAAAGCAAAATTTGATATATTTTAAACAAGATTTACATGCCTTTACTGCTATTATAGTGAGCGTTTATTTCTTTATTGTGTCATTGATTGTTGTCGTCAAAATTGATTGGTATTTGTTCGTTGGGTGCATAGATTAATGGCAAATTCGCCCACAGTAATTCTATTCATGATTATGCAGGAAGGAATATATTTGTCTATTATGGCTTCTTAATCAATGTCAATATAATCAAGCTTGTGCAGTCTAACAATGCCATTCTTATTACGAAGAAAAGGTTGTTCCCATTAGAGTGATGGTTAATATGATATTGCAGAATAGGGTTGAGTTGAATAAGTTTGAAATAATTTTTAATGATGCCCATCCATGTGAGACAAGCTTATCTAAGGACTAAACAGATAGTTATTTATACTCATTATGTCCATATTCTTAATAATTTACTGTCCGTTTATCGAAGGAATTTGTATGGTAATAGTAGGTTTAAAGTTTACGCTAACTTTATTTTAGTTTCTATATCCACCACCACACAGTGGTCTGTCTGTCTGGATGTTTGCCTGTTGTAATCACGCTACAGTCTTCAATAATGTAGCAATCGTTGTGAAATTTCGCACAAACTAGTCTTTTGTCTGCAGGCAGGTCAAGTTCGAAGATGGGCTATATCGGTCCAGGTTTTGATATAGTCCCCATATAAACCGGCCTCCGAATTTGGGGTCTTAGGCTTATAAAAACCATAGATTTTATCCAATTTGCCTGAAATTGGAAATCTAGAGGTATTTGAAGACCACAAAGAGGTGTGCCGAAAATGCTGAGTATCGGTTCATATTTTGATATAGCCCCCATATAGACCGATCTCCTGATTTTACTTCTTGGTAGTAGTTTCTATCCAATTTGCATGAAATTTTAAAATAGAATTATTTTAGAACCATAAAGAGGAGTGCAGAAAATGGTGAGTATCGGTCACTGTTTTAGTATAGCCCCCATATCGACCGATCTTCGATTTTACTTTTTGGGTTTGTAGAGACCGTAGTTATTGTTCAATTTGCTTGAAATTGAAAATCTGGATGTTTTTAGGACTATAAATGGGTGCGCAGGAAATGGTTTTATTGTTTGGGATTCTGGAAACCGTAGTTTTTATACAATTGGCTTGATTCTAGAAGTATTTAGGACCATAAAGAGGTGTGCCGAGTATCGGTGAGTATTGGTCCATATTTTAGTATAGCCCCCAGATCTTCCGATTTAACTCCTTGGGGTTCTAGAAACCGTAGTTTTTATCCGATTTGCCTGAAATTAAAAATATACTGCTATTGTAGACTCACCAAAACGTGTATCGGATTTAGTTTTTATCGTTCCATTTGGTAATACCTCCATATAGAGCGATTTCATTTCTTGAGGGTATAGAAATAGCACTGATCATGAAAATTGCTTGAAACTGAATGTAAAATTTCCAGATTTTACTTTTCGTAATCATTTAAATAATGGGAGTGAAAATCTACAGATTCTTGATTTCAAATCAAGGCGTTATTTTATTGTTTAGTTGTTGTCCAATTTGCCTGAACAACATATAAGCTGATCCCCGGATTTGAACTCCGGAGCCTCTTGGAGGAGCAAACTTCATCCGATTCAGTTAAAATTTGGTACGTGGTGTTAGTATATGATCTTTAAGAACCATGCAAAAATTGGTCCATATCGGTCCATAATTATATATAGCCCCCATATAAACCGATCACCCAATTTGGTTTGCAGAGCCTCTAAGAGAAGCAAATTTCATCTGATGCGGTTGAAATTTGGTACGTGGTGTTAGTATATGCAAAAATTGGTCCACATCGGTCCATAATTATATATAGCCCCCATATAAAGCGAACCCAAGATTTGACCTCCGGAGCCTCTTGGAGAAGCAAAATTTATCCGATCTGGTTGAAATTTGGTACGTGGTGTTAGTATATGATCTCTCAGAACCATGCAAAAATTGGTCCATATCGGTCCATAATTATATATAGCCCCCATATAAACCGATCTCCAGATTTGGTTTTTGAGCCTTTTGGAGGAGCAAATTTCACCCGATTCAGTTAAAATTTTGTATTTTGTGTATGTATATGGACACAATAACCACGCAAAGATTAGTCTATATCGGTTCATAATTAAATAAAGCCTATATATAAACCGTTCCCCACATTTGGCATTCGGAGCCTCTTGGAGGAGAAAAATTCATCCGATCCGGTTGAAATTTGGTACGGCGCTAACAACCATGCCAAACTTGGTCATTATCGGTCTATAGTTATATATAGCCAGCCCTCAGATAAGCCGATCCCCAATCACAAAAAAATGGTCCATATCGGTTAATAATTTTATATAGCCCCCATATTTCAATTCTGGCTCTGTAATTACCGCGCAAAAGTTTATTTGTAGACTTCCCTATATATACCTTTTTTGCCTAATATATACCACGTATGAACTAACTTAAGGTTGAGTTACATACCATTGATTGAAGAGTTGAATTTTCTCTTTGAAAGCAACAGTTTTATTAGAGTGCTACAAGCTGAAAAATATCAACCCTTCCATCAACGCACGGATTAACGCATGATATGTAACTCAACCTTTACAATTTAGAAGACGGTGATAAAAAGGTTTTAAGATGCCTGGCCATCGGGGAGTACTACCACAATCACAATTTTTAGTAGAAGTTTCTACACAGGGTAGGGTACATAAGATTCGGCCTGGCCGAACTTACGGCCGTATATACTTGTTTCTTCTCATATGCGTGGAATTTTGTAGAGAATACATCTAAGAAAAGAAAACAGATTTTCTAGGTTCAAAATACTGACCCCACTTTGTAAAAATTTGGCAAAAAATAAATTGTGGGGCCCATATCTTGCAAACTGTAAAACATATTTGCACTCAATCTGTTTTGAACTTTTGGACGGATATCTTTATCCGTTCAAAAGTTGCAGAATTATTTCCAAAAAAGCGATTTAGAACCTCTGTGTGTCGGTGTGTTGCAAACGAAATTGCTAACTTAGTATACCTAATGTATAGCTACTATTTTCGGAACAACAGGGTGATTCTACAGAAGAAAATAATCGGGTGGGTTCTGCGATAAAAACTAGGAGTGCCTATATATAATAGGTATTTTTAGATATTTTGCCTACAAACAAGCATTGCGGCTTCGTGGGTTCATAGAAGTAAGATGAATTATAAATGATTATGTTTTTTTTATTAATAAAGTTAAAAAGTTAAAGTGAAAACAAGTATATACCGAATCTTATGTACCCTCCACCATGGATTGTATAGAAACTTGTACTAAAGACTGACATCCACAATCGAATTACTTGGGTTGCGGTAACACTTGCCAATGACAAGGCATCCTAAAACTTCTTAACACCATCTTGTCAATTGTAAATTAGTCCATACGGGATATATATTAAACAATACAAGTAAGGAAAGTCTAAAGTCGGGCGGGGCCGACAATATTATACCCTGCTTCACTTTGTAGATCTAAATTTTCGATACCATATCACATCCGTGTTGGGGGCTATATACACACAAAAAAATAAAATATGAGTTTGTACATAAATTTGTACATTTCTATAAATTTATGGAATTTTTCATAAAAAATGTGTACACTTGCATAATATATTGTTTTCATAAATACTTGTTATGAAATTATGAATTTTTTAATAATATGTACAGACGGTTTCATAAAATTAATGAAATTTTACTTAATATATCAAAAATACTGGTTTTCTCTTAGCGTGAGTGAGCCACAACATAGAGTTACAATGTATACAATACAATCATATAATACGAGACAAAAACCGAAACGTAACATTTTGAAGGCAACACGTGATTTTGTTGTGTTTGAGTTTTTCAGTACAGTTTTAGTCGCCGTCGCGATTCGAAGATTCTTTATTGCTTTAGAAAAAATTGACGAAAAAACAATATTAACTGGAGGCGTTGGTGCTCATGTTTATTAATAATATAAAATATTATAAAACTATGTTCTTTGCTGGCTGGATTTTAATGCGGGTTTTAATAAATTGGTTCATACATTTTGACCAATTATGCAGGCATTAACAATCAGGGGAAAAATTTAAGAGAAAAGTTACATATAATGCATGACGTTTTTAGTATATAATATGTAAAAGTACATATTTTTCAATGACAAAAATATGTATTCTTCGTTTATAATATTAAAAATTACATTCATATTATGTACACATGCATAGTCAATAAAAACCTGTATTTTTTATTTTATGAATTGTTTTCATATAATTTATGAACCCCGTGTTTGGAAAATTTTTGTGAACACTATTCATAAAATAAATGTATTATTTTTTTGTGTGTATAGAGGTTTGTCCCAAATACATGCATTTAAATATCACTCGATCTGGACAGAATTTAATAGACTTCTACAAAATCTATAGACTCAAAATTTAAGCCGGCTAATGCACTAGGGAGGAACACAATGTTAGTAAAAAATATGGGAAACATTTAAATCTGAAGCAATTTTAAGGAAACTTCGCAAAAGTTTATTTATGATTTATCGCTCGATATATATGTATTAGAAGTTTAGGAAAATTAGAGTCATTTTTACAACTTTTCGACTAAGCAGTGGCGATTTTACAAGGAAAATTTTGGTATTTTGACCATTTTGGCGAAATCAGAAAAACATATATACGAGAGACATATCTAAATCTGAACCGATTTCAACCAAATTTGGCACGCATAGCTACAATGGTGATTCTACTCCCTGTGCAAAATTTCAATTAAATCGGAGTAAAAGATTGGCCACTGTGGTCATATGAGTGTAAATCGGGCGAACGATATATATATATATATATATATATATATATATATATATATATATATATATATATATATATATATATATATATATGGGAGCTATATCTAAATCTGAACCGATTTCAATAAAATTTGGCACACTTGACTACACTATTAATTGTACTCCTAGTGCAATATTTCAACCAAATTGGGGTAAAACTCTGGTTTCTGGGCGAAAGATATATATGGGAGCTACATCTAAATTTGAACCGATTTCAATAAAATTCGGCACACTTGACTATAGTTCTAATTGTTCTTCTTGTGCAAAATTTTAAGCCAATTAGGGTAAAACTCTGGCTTCTGGGGTCATATAAGTCCATATCGGGCGAAATATAACGGGTGATACGGTCAAAATTTGGTCAATATAAACTTGACGTATTTCTTTCAATTTTGCATTTAAAAAACCTGAACACCCCTCATTTTTAAGGTGTGTGTGTGTGTAGAATGTTGCTCCTATTTTGATTTTGGAATTCACTCTTCAGTTGTCAAAATGCCGTCCAAGCAAGAAGAGCAGCTTATCAAAATTTTGCCCGCGCATCGCGAAAATCCGAGCTACTCGCACGCATAGCTGGCAAAATCGCTAAAAGTCGCCAAATAAACCGTTAAAAATCTAATTAAAGTATTTGAGGAACGTTTGTCGACAGCCAGGAAGTATGGATCGGGGGGAAATCGAAAACCGGAAGGCGCTGAGACGACAAAGAGAGTTGCCGGTAGTTTCAAGCGAAACCCTAACCTCTCTCTCCCAGATGCCGCAAATAATCTGGGTGTATCGTCTACAACCGTGCATCGAGCCGGACTATCGACTTACTAGAAGGTAGTGACTCCAAATCGCAATGATAAACAAAGCGCGATCCCGGAGGCTGTACACGACGATGCTGACGAAGTTTGACTGCGTGGTAATGGACGACGAAACCTACGTCAAAACCGACTACAAGCAGCTTCCAGGACAGGAGTTTTATACGGCAAAAGGAAGGGGAAAGGTAGCAGATATTTTTAAGCACATAAAACTGTCAAAGTTCGCAAAGAAATATCTGGTTTGGCAAGCCATCTGTACCTGTGGCTTGAAAAGCAGCATTTTCATAGCTTCCGGGACTGTCAACCAAGAAATTTACGTGAGAGAGTGTTTGAATAAACGTCTGCTGCCTTTCCTGAAGAACCACGGTTGTTCCGTACTGTTTTGGCCGGATTTGGCATCTTGCCATTACGGTAAAAAGGCCATGGAGTGGTACGCCGCCAACAACGTGCAGGTGGTTTCCAAGGACAAGAACCCTCCCAACACGTCAGAGCTCCGCCCAATTGAGAAATACTGGGCTATTGTCAAGCGGAACCTAAAGAAGACCAAAAAACTGCTGAGGACGAGCTGCAGTTCAAGGCAAACTGGCTTTCTGCGGCGAAGAAGGTGGACAAGGTGGCTGTACAAAATCTGATGGCAGGTGTCAAGCGTGAGGCCCGGCAATTCGGATTTGGAAAAGCGAAAGCCTATCTGAATATTTTTCCTGCTTTTTATACTAATTGAACTTGAAAAAGAAATTTAATTTGATTTTTGAAATAAACGATATCACCAATTTACACGCGTTTTCCCTTGACCAAATTGTGACCGTATCACCCTTTATATGGGAGCTATATCTAAATCTGAACCGATTTCTTCCAAAATCAATTGGGTTCTATTCTGACCCAAATTAGGAACATGTGCCAAATTTTAAGTCGATTGGACTAAAACTGCGACCTAGCCTTTGATTACAAAAATGTGTTCACGGACAGACGGACATGGCTATATCGACTCAGGAGCCCACCCTGAGCATTTTTGCCAAAGACACCATGTGTCTATGTTATCTCGTCTCCTTCTGGGTGTTGCAAACATATGCACTAACTTATAAAACCATGCTCCACAGTGTGGCGCAGGGTATAAAAATTTCGATTAAATACGTATATAATTCAGTTTGACAAAATTTTCTATAGAAATAAAATTTTGACAAAATTTCTATTGAAATAAAATTTTGACAAAATTTTCTATAGAAACAAAATTTTGACAAAATTTTCTATAGTAATAAAATTTTGACAAAATTTTCTACAGTAATAAAATTTTGACAAAATTTTCTATAGAAATTTTATATAGTTTATATGGGGCTATATGTAAAAGTGGTCCGATATGGCCCATTTGCAATACCATTCGACCTACATCTATAACAACTGCTTGTGCCAAGTTTCAAGTCGATAGCTTGTTTCATACCGAAGTTAGCGTTATTTCAACAGACGGACGGACGAACGGACATGCTTAGATCGACTCAGAACTTCACCACGACCTAGAACATATATATTTTATGGGGTCTTAGACCAATATTTCGATGTGTTAAAAATGGAATGACAAAGTTAATATACCACCCATCCTATGATGGAGAGTATATAACCTAGTATACCTTAACATATTACTTGACCGGCCTCAACATTTTACCCATACATCCATTCATTGGTTTTGGAATGCCCCATGATATGTTACGGAATGCCCCATCTATCAGTTTATTTGGATTTTATAGATAATTTATGTTTGCATAATTTTGAACTTAATTCTTTGCCATATACAATGCAATCAAATGCCGCTTCGCATGAACAACATGATTGCATATATCCGGTGTTATATTCACAGAATCGTAGTATGTATTTGTACTTCCAATGGAATGCTTGTTATTAACAACATCTACATAAAAGTCATTAAAATATAAATAACTTATTAATTTGAGTATATATACATTTATTGGGGGCTACATTTTTGTTACATAGTCCATATCCAAGTTATGGGAGCTGTGAAAATTTATTAGTTGCCATAGCAAAACGAAAAAAAAAAACAACAAACAAAAATGATAATTGCAAAGTGTATACAAATCGTTCAACTCTAATGCACTTAAATACATATTAATGAATTGTAGGACGGCTTAGTACACTGAAAAAAATTCTCAAACAATAATATGCGTGAAGATAAATTGTAAATTTAACTAACCGAGACACAAACCAGGTAGTTTTTGCCTTCGCACCTAATGGGTTAATTACAATTTGGGGAGATAAAATATTTAATAAAATTCAGCACTTTCTACTATACCTGCGCAATATTTTGAGTATTAAAAGAAAGACCTTGAAAAGTACTATAAATGCAAGTGGTTTTTATTTTCGAAGGAATCCCATAAATGTTAGTTTTGCTGCTATATTTTAAAAGTGAGTTTGCCCAACTGCGCCCACTGTGAAAAACCTGCTCTACATTTTTTGGTATCAAATAAAAGCTCTTGAGGAGTACTATAAATGCAAGTGGTTTTTATTTTCGACAGCATCCTAAAAATATCGATTTTAGTCAAAAATAAAATTAGTTTTCGCGAATTTACAAAATAGGGCACCCGTGCCCACTGTGCATTTATAGTATGTTACTCTTCAAGAGCTTTCATTCAGGGACCGTAACGGTTATAAGTGCTATCAAAAAAGTTATTTTTTAATCGTTATTTTGTGAGTAAAAATAAAAAATTTCGTATGAAACTGTTAAAAATAGAGTTTTATTTTTTTATGAGTTTTATTTTTTCCTTCAAAAAATAATACTCTTTTTTATACCCTCCACCATAGAATGGGGTAGTATGTTATATTAACTTTGTCATTCCGTTTGTAACACATCGAAATATTGTTCTAAGACCCCATATTCTGGGTCGTGGTGAAATTCTGAGTCGATCTGAGCATGTCCGTCTGTTGAAATCACACTAACTTCCCAACGAAACAATCTATCGACTTGAAACTTGACAGAAGTATTTGTTATTGATGTAGGTCGAATGGTATTGCAAATGGACCATATCCATATCGGTCCACTTTTACGTATAGCCCCCATATAAACGGACTTCAAATTTGGCTTGTTATTCCTCTAAGAGAAGCAAATTTCATCCGCTCCGGGTGAAATTTGGTACATGGTGTTAGTATATGGTCTCTAATGACTATGCAAAAATTGGTCGACATCGGTCCATAATTATATATAACCCCATATAAACCGATCACCAGATTTGACCGCCGGAACCTCTTGGAAGTCCAAAATTCATCTGATTCAGTTGAAATTTGGTAAGTGGTGTCAATATATGGCATCAAACACCCATGCAAATATTGGTCGAAATCGGTCCATAATTATATAGCTCCCCTATAAACCGATCCCCAAATTTGACCTCCGGAGCCCTTTGGAAGAGCAAAATTCATCCGATCTGGTTGAAATTTGGAACGTGGTGGTAGTATATGATATTTAACAACCATGCCAAAAGTGGCCCATATCAGTCCATAATCATATATAGCCCCCATATAAACCGATCCCGAAATTTGGTTTTGGAGCCTCTTGGAGGTATATGGCCGTTAACAACCATGCCTAACTAGGTCCATATCAGCCTATAGTTATATATAGCCCTCAGATAAATCGATCCAAAATCAAACAAAAATTGGTCCATATCAAGTTCATAATTCTATATAGCCCCCATATAAGCGACCCCCATATTTCAATGCTGGCTCTCTACGTATCGTGCAAAAGTCCATATCGATGAAGGCTATCTCAAGGGACCTTTTTCAAAAAATCTCCGTGTTCTGAGTACAATCAGTCAAGTTTGCTGCTCATTCACTGCAACTGGTTGTAAAGGATTACTTTGATACAATTGGTAAAGATTTATTAAAGCGCGTTCGAGACTTAGACTTATATGCATCTTTGTTGTATACAAGATGCATATAATTTCCATCTTTAGTAAGTTAAATTAAAAATGATTATGACAGGGAACAAATTTACACCATTACTACGGATACTGGCCGGAATTTGATTAAAATGGTAAAATTATTCGACGAGGGTAATGAAACCGAGTTGGATAACACTGTCTCAAGGGTCCTTTTTCAAAAAATCTCCGTGTTCTCAGTACTATCAGTGAAAAGAGTTTTATTTTCCGATAAAAAAAATAAAACTCAAAAAAAAACATTATTTTCTGAAGATACACTTGTAGTTTAGTCAATGCATGGTTTTAGGCTGAAATAAAAAAACAACAACAGAAAAAATAAAACTCCAAAAAAGAGTATTATTTTCTGAAGGAAAAAATAAAACTCATAAAAAGAGTTTTATTTATGACCTTTTATTTTTACGTTGAAAGATAACCGTTAACTTTCGATTTGGGAGCTTTTTTTTAAATCACCATATGTTAGATTCTGAAATAGCCTTCCGAGGTGAATCTATGGGTATATGACAGTGTAGGTCTCCGTTGACTCTAATATGAAGGAGTTTTTTAGTTTAAATTTTCTGGATAACAGTTATTTACGGTCCCTGCTTTCATTTGATACCAAAAAACGTAGAGCAGGTATTGCACAGTGGGCCAATGTGCACCTTATTTGAAATTCTAAAAGATTAATTCTCTTTTTAATAAAAATCCATATTTCTGGGATTCTTTCTAATATGGCAATCACTTCGGTTTTTAGTACTCTTTAAGACATTTCTTCTGATACCAAACATTATAGAGCAGGTATTGCACAGTGGGCGCAATTGAGTTTTATTTCAAATTGTGGTGACTGGATTTTAAAACAAGTACATACAGCAGTAAGTTCGGCCGGGTCGAATCTTAAATACCAACCACCATGAATCAAATATTATAGTTTCCTTTGAAATTTCAGGGGGGTTTGATGACATGTATTCTCCCAAGCAGAGCAGTTCAACCTGTACACTTCCCGAAGATAAATTTAAAGGTTTTACCTATGAAGAATATATATCAGTTCTGTTTCAAATTTAGAGAAATCATTCACATCTCTTGTAAGTGTGCAAGAAAATGATAACCCCATTATTTAAATGATTACGAGAAGTAAAATCTGAAAATTTTACATTCAGTTTTAAGCAAATGTCATGATCAGTACGACTTCTATACCCTCAAGAAATTAAATCGGTCTATATGGAGGCCTTACCAAATGGACCGATCAAAACTAAATCCCATACACGTTTTGTGAGTCTAAAATACCAGTATATTTACAATTTCAGGCAAATCGTATAAAAACTACGGTTTCTAGAAACCCAAGGAGTTAAATCGGAAGATCGGTCTTATGGGGGCTATACTAAAATATGGAACAATAACCACCGTTTTCGGCACACATCTTTATGGTCCTAAATACTTCTAGAATCAAGCAAATTGTATAAAAACTACGGTTTCCAGAATCCCAAACAATAAAACCATTTCTTGCACACCCATTTATAGTCCTACAACAAGTAAGGAAAGTCTAAAGTCGGGCGGTGCCGACTATATTATACCCTAAATTTTCGAGACCATATCACATCCGTCAAATGTGTGGGGGGCTATATATAAAGGTTTGTCCCAAATACATACATTTAAATATCACTCGATCTGGAAGAATTTGATAGACTTCTACAAAATCTATAGACTCAAAATTTAAGTCGGCTAATGCACTAGGGTGGAACACAATGTTAGTAAAAACAAGTATATACAGAAGTAAGTTCGGCCGGGCCGAATCTTAAATACCCACCACCATGAACCAAATATTAGGGTTTCCTTTGAAATGTCAGGAGGGATTGAGGACTTGAGGACACTTCCCGAAGATAAATTTAAGGATTTCACCTATGAGGACTATATCAGATTCTGGATTTATAAGAACCATTTTTGTTCGAGTTTTAGAAGAATCGTTAACATGTCTTGCAAGTGTGCAAGAAAATTATAAAATAACGTCTTGATTTGAAATCTTAAACTTGTAGAAGTAAAATCTGGAAATTTTACATTGAGTTTCAAGCAATTTTCATGATCAGTGCGCCTTCTACACCCTCAAGAAGTAAAGTCGGTCTATATGGAGGCATTACCAAATGGACCGATAAAAACTTAATCCGATACACGTTTTTGTGAGCCTAAAATACCAGAATATTTACAATTTCAGGGAAATCAGATAAAAACTACGGTTTCTAGAAACCCAAGGAGTTAAATCGGGAGATCGTTCTTATGGGGGCTATACTAAAATATGGACCGATACTCACCGTTTTCGGCACACCTCTTTATGACCCGAAAATACCTCTAGATTTCCAATTTCAGGCAAATAGGACAAAAACTTCGGATTCTAGAAGCTCAAGAAATAAAATCGGGAAATCGGTCTATATGGGGGCTATACCAAAATATGGACCGATACTCACCATTTTCGGCACACCTCTTTATGGTCCTAAAATACCTCTAGATTTCCAATTTCAGACAAATTGGATAAAAGCTACGGTTTCTATAAGCTCAAGACCCCAAATCGGGACGTCTTTTTATATGGGGACCATACCAAAACATGGACCGATACTAACAATTTTTGGCACACATATTTGTGGTCCTACAGTACCTCTAGATTTCCAATTTCAGGTAAATTGAATAAAAACTGCGGTTTCTATAAGCCCAAGAAGTAAAATCGGGAGATGGGTCTATATGGGGGCTATACCAAAATATGGACCGATACTCACAATTTTTGGCACACGTATTTGTGGTCCTACAGTACCTCTAGATTTCCAATTTCAGATAAATTGAATAAAAACTGCGGTTTCTATAAGCCCAAGAAGTAAAATCAGGAGACCGGTCTATATGGGGGCTATATCAAAACATGGACCGATACTCACCATTTTTGGCACACCTCTTTATGGTCATAAAATAATTCTAGATTTCAAATTTCAGGCAAATTGGATAAAAACTACGATTTCTATAAGCCCAAGACCCCAAATCGGGAGGTCGGTTTATATGGGGACTATATCAAAACCTGGACCGATATAGCCCATCTTCGAACTTGACCTGCCTGCAGACAAAAGACGAGTTTGTGCAAAATTCCAGCACGATTGCTTCATTATTGAAGACTGTAGCGTGATTACAACAGACAGACAGACAGACAGACAGACAGACAGACAGACAGACGGACAGACGGACATCGTTATATCGTCTTAGAATTTCTCCCTGATCAAGAATATATATACTTTATATAGTCGGAAATCGATATTTCGATGTGTTACAAACGGAATGACAAACTTATTATACCCCCGTCACCATTCTATGGTGGTGGGTATAAAAATATGGGAAACGTTTAAATCTGAAGCAATTTTAAGGAATCTTGGAAAAAGTTTATTTATGATTTATCGCTCGATATATGTGTATTAGAAGTTTAGGAAAATTAGAGTCATTTTTACAACTTTTCGACTAAGCAGTGGCGATTTTACAAGGAAAATGTTGGTATTTTGACCATTTTTGTCGAAATCAGAAAAACATATATATGGGAGCTATATCTAAATCTGAACCGATTTCAACCAAATTTTGTACGCATAGCTACAATGCTAATTGTACTCCCAGTGCAAAATTTCAACTAAATCGGACCAAAAAATTGGTATCTGTGTTCATATGAGTGTAAATCGGGCGAAAGCTATATATGGGAGCTATATCTAAATCTTAACCGATTTTAACCAAATTTGGCACACATCGCAACACATCTACTCCCTGTGCAACTAAATCGGAGTTAAAAATTGGCCTCTGTGGCCATATGAGTGTAATTTGGGCGAAAGCTATATATGGGAGATATATCCAAATCTGAACCGATTTCAACCAAATTTGGCACGCATAGTTACAATGCTAATTCTACTCCCTGTGCAAAATTTCAAATAAATCGGAGCAAAAAATTGGCCTCTGTGGTCATATGAGTGTAAATCGGGCGAAAGCTATATATGGGAGATATATCCAAATCTGAACCGATTTGGCTGATATTTTGCAAGTTTTTTGAGACCCATAAAATATTCGGATTTACGGAATTTGAGGAAGATCGGTTGATATACACGCCAATTATGACCAGATCGGTGAAAAATATATATGGCAGCTATATCTAAATCTGAACCGAACCAAAATCAATAGAGATCGTCTTTGAGCCAAAACAGGACCCTATACCAAATGTTAGGACAATCGGACTAAAACTGCGAGCTGTACTTTGCACACAAAAATACATCAACAGACGGACAGACAGACAGACAGACAGACGGACATCGCTAAATCGACTCAGAATTTAATTCTAAGCCGATCCGTATACTAAAAGGTTGGTCTATGATTACTCCTTCTTGGCGTTACATACAAATGCACAAACTTATTATACCCTGTACCACAGTAGTGGTGAAGGGTATAAACATCCAGATTTTCAATTTCAGGCAAATTGAACAACAACTATGGTTTCTACAAGCCCAAAAAGTAAAATCGAAGATCGGTCGATATGGGGGCTATACTAAAACAGTGACCGATACTCAACATTTTTGGCACTCCTCTTTATTTTCGGCAAGCAAATTGAACAACAACTATGGTTTCTACAAGCCCAAAAAGTAAAATCGAAGATCGGTCGATATGGGGGCTATACTAAAACAGTGACCGATACTCAACATTTTCGGCACTCCTCTTTATGGTCCTAAAATAATTCTATATTTCAAATTTCATGCAAATTGGATAAAAACTACAGTTTCTATAAGCCCAAGAAATAAAATCGGTCTATATGGGGGATATACCAAAACATGGACCGGTACTCACCATTTTTGGCACGCCCCTTTGTGGTCCAAAAATACCTCTAGTTTTCCAATTTCAGGAAAATAGGATAAAAACTACGGATTCTAGAAGAGCAACAAGTAAAATCGGGAGATCGGTCTTAAGGGGGCTATACTAAAACATGGACCGATACTCACCGTTTTCGGCAAACCTCTTTGTGGTCCTAAAATACCTCCACATTTCCACTTTCAGGCATATTGAACAAAAACTACGGTTTCTATAAGCCCAAAACCCCAAATGAAGAGGTCGGTTTATACGGGGACTATATCAAAATCTGTACCGATAAATCCCATCTTCGAACTTGACCTACCTGCAGTCAAAAGACGAGTTTGTGACTACTTTCAGCACGATGGCTTCATTTTTGAAGACTGTGGCGTGATTACAACAGACAGACACACAGACGGACATGAATTTCTCCCTGATCAAGAATATATTTACTTTATATAGTCTGAAATCGATATTTCGATGTGTTACAAACGGAATGACAAACTTATTACACCCCCCTCACCATTCTATGGTGGTGGATATTATAAGGGTATAACGGCAAAATTTGGGGATTTTAGGAATATCAGACATTACATATATATGGGAGCTATATCTAAATCTTAAACAAATTAGGTGATATTTTGCAGGTTAGATGATACTGTAGAAGATTAGGTAAGGTTTGTAGAGGATGACATAATTTTTTGTGTTGAATTGATGTCCACTTACACCACTATAGGTCCATTGTGATTCCTGGATGTAATCTTCTCAAATTCTTCTTCCCGAGGTGGTCTCCTCTAAGGTACTCTGAGAACTTCCACGTGTCCGTCTTCCATACTAGAAATCTTAAAACAACCAACCAGAGGTCCTGATGAAGGCAAGTATGTTCCTTAAACTGCACTCCCGCAGTGAGAGCCTAAAAGAAAAAGGAGCCTAATATCTTGTTTCTTCTAAACGATAATGCTGCACACTGACACAGGAAGTGGTATGGGTCTTCCGTAACTACTGGGTGCAGATACCATATACAAATGTCATCATCTTTAAGGCCTATTCTTACCATGTGTTTCACAAGTGTGGTATGTCCTGTTATAATGCCAATCAAAGACCGCTATTCCCCTCTGTTCATCGACATCAAAATGTCCCCGTTTCTTCGGTTCTTTGGGTCCGAAGAGACCCACCGTCTTCGCCATATTTTATCATATTTGACCTCGATCCTGTAAAGCTAAGAAGATAGTAGAAGAAAAACGTCCGCTAGGAGATTAACTTGCACCAACTTTGAAAAAATTGGTTAATAAATAAGGATTTTATGGCAACGTTTGGGAATTTTGGGAAACATGAACCGATTTCGATGATGTTTAGCATGTTAATTGGTTCTACAGAAGAATAAATTCTGTAAACATTGAGTAATATCGCTTACTAAAAAGGTGTTTTATGGCCAAATTTTTAAAGTTGGGCGATACATATATATGGTAGCCATAAGCGTAGGAAGGCCTCTGGGGAGGGGGCTTAGACCCCCCCAGAAAAATTTTAGCCCCCCCCCCCAGAATTTGAAAACCTATTTACGATTTGACATTTTTATAAAAATTAAACAAGTATATACTCGTACAACGCACAAAGTTCCACTAAAGACTTTCATGCACAATCGAATTACTTGGGTTGTGGTAGAAGTCTGATATTTATGAAATAAAGCTGTGGTTGAACTTATGATTTAGTTGAATAAAAAATAGTAATTGATATTAAAACTATTCTTTCATAAATTAATATCTTAAAAATGCTGCAAAAAAGCGTCCCCAAAAAAGAAGTGAAAATGTTCTTTTTGGGTCTGGAAGTGGTACAAAATTGGCGGAGAAGCGATGAATGTAATATGAACTTGTCATAGAACGAATGTCCACCGTTTCACCAACCGTTGCAATGAATTTGCATCACTTTTTAAGGTGTGATCTGAATTCAGTGTTTTGAATGTGAATTAAAAATTTTGTGATATTTTCCCAAATAAATAATTTTTATACTTTTATATGATTTTTAAACGTATGGAAGGGACCGTCCACCTTAACATGGGTTTGTCATTGACGGAGTAAACTTACATTTTAGGACGCGTCTTGGACTCACCCCAAAGGACACGTCCTGGGACAATTTAGCAGGAGCAACCCATAAACAGGTCCTCAGGAACCAGTCTCGGACAAACTCTTAGAAATCTCTTTCAATTTGGGCTCCTAATCGAACCCGAAATGATTTTTTTTTTTTAATATGTCGAACAAAAGGTTATTCTGATAATTTTATTTCACTAAATGTGAAAATTGCAACTAACAGCAGCACAGGTCCAGATCTGTGATAGGTCCGTCAGTGGCAACTTGCACCAATTTCCCGTAGGGTAATTTTAGTTGCTTTATTATAAATTGATTCTCGAGTTATTTTGATGTCTATTTTTTATTCAATTTTATGAAATAAAACATTAGTTGAACCTATAAGTTCAGTCTATAAAGTTTTAGCTAGGGGGGCTATAGCCCCCCCTAGGAAAATTGTCTAGCTACGCTAACGATGGTAGCTATAAATCTGAATAAATCTAAATAGATTTTGATGAAAGGATGCTATGAAAAATTACTTTTTGTTATACCCTCCACCATATGATGGGGGATTGGTCGAAATCGGTCAATAATCATATATACACGCAAAAAAATAATTCTTTCCTCCCAAACGAAATTTTAGACAAACAAAGTTCGTTTCTCATTTGCTTTTCGCTGTAAGGAAGTGTATTTGGAAGAAAAGTATGTACTTTTGTGATAAACGTTTATTCTTTTCCAGGATGTAAAAACAATTTCATAAAGACAAACTCAAAAAAAAAAACATTGTCTTCTTGCTAATTGCGTTTTCCCTCACATCTTTCTCACATCCACAAGGTTTTTTAGTTTTTAACACTTTTTCCTGTAATACCAACATTGTAGAAGAAATTATACGATATTATAAATTTTAAAATTTTTTTTACCTTTCGCCTGGACGGAGAATCGAACCGCGGACCATGCACTTTGTAAGCCAACACACTAACCTCTGAGCTATGTACCTGTTATGGTCATCAATAGATAAATATCCATATAAGTTATATTTATATAGCATAGCTTGCGGCGCCCACGAACCGAATAAACAAAGTTTATTTAACAGAAACAAATATTTAGTTTGGCACCGTGGATCAGTGGTTGTTACGTCCGACTTGCATGCCAAGGGTCGTGAGTTCGATCCCTGTTTCGACCAAAGTTTTTTTTGTTTTACATATATTCCAGATATGTTCGGAAGATTCCGAAAAAATGTTCAACATTATATTGTAGTATATTAAATTTTGAACTGTAAAATGTGTCTTATTAAAGACCTAAAGTCAGAAAAGAACAGTGTTTTATATAAACGAATTGGACTGTGTTGTTGTTTCAAAATTAACTTTTTTTATTGAAAAAATAAAAATTTTGTAGCAAACGAATTTTTTTGGTGATAAAAGTTTAAAATTTTCGAAGCAATTCAAAAAACTCTAACAAAAGAAAAACGTTTTCGGTACACGTTTTCCAAACTTTTTTTTTCTTTGCGTGTAGGCCCCAGGCCCCGATCCCGAGATTTGGTTTTGGAGCCTCTTGGAGGAGCAAATTTCATCCGAGTCAGTTGAAAATTGGTACATTGTGCTAGTATATCACAACCATGCCTAAATAGGTCCATATCGGTCTATAGTTATATATAGCTCTCAGATAAATCGATCCACAATCACACAAAAATTGGTCCATATCAAGTTCCTAATTCTATATAGCCCCGATATAAGCGACCCCCATACTTCAATTCTGGCTCTCTACGTACCGTGCAAAAGTCCATGTCGATTCGTAATTATTTGTAGTTATTATTTGTATACATAACTGTTTTGTCTAATATATGCCACTCACAATTTAGAAAACGATATTAAGAAGTTTTAAGATACCACAACCCAAGTAGTTCGATTGTGGATGACAGTCTTTCGTAGAAGTTTCTACGCAATCCATGGTGCAGGGTACATAAGATTCGGCCTGGCCGAACTTACGGCCGTATATACTTGTTAAATTTGAAAATGATCGGTTAGTATCATTGCATGCTTCATTTTTATTCTGAGTGTTCAAAACAAACATAGTCAAACTTTTGCACTGCACTGACCCTAGGCAATAAATTAAAAATTATTATGATTATTAACAATAAATTGATTACAAGTAAATGTTAGTATTGTTGTAATTATTATTGTTAGTATTGTCCTATTTGTATCGGATAATGATGGCAACAAAAGCTTTGAATGCATTATGTTTACATCCTTGATTCATTTATGTAAATTGAATATAGTGGATATAAATTTACGAGAGTGTTTGCACAAATGGTTTTTAGTGTTTGATAACATTTCCAGATTTATTTTCCCACATAATAATTACATAAATAAATAATTTACCAAATAGAACCAAAATAATGTAACAAATGACATATAATTGAAATATGGGTCAAAACTAAATAAAATAGAATAATATAAAAAAGTGAACCAGCACTAATTATTTTATTATTGATATTTAAAAATAATATATTAAAAAAGACCTTGTGCAACATATGAAGAAGATTTTCATACCCAATATCACCGAATGCTGAGTATAAAAGGTTTCTCATTCCATTTGCAACACATTGACATTGAATCAATAAAGAGTTGTAATATTATCCCTGATGATATCCATTTTCCTGTCGGATTTCATCACATTGCAGGCATCTCTGGTTGCCAGCCTTTTTTCCTCATAAACAATAAAAAACGACCATGTCATTTGAACTGCAGAAAGAATACAGAAAGATGGTACCTTTTGACTTAGAACATTTTCCAAGCTGGTTTGCTTTTTATTTTTTATTTCGCTCGAAATTTGGTATTAAATCGTTAATATTTTCGTGCGATTTTTTTACAACTCTCGACGTGAATTAACTCAAGAACAGTGAGTCGATAAGCTTAATTCAGTTTTTGGCTATGAATCGCCATTATGGACCACTGTTTATCGATGGCATGGTGATTTCAACCGAAATTGTAGTTCACTCCAAGACGAATTTCGTGAAGGTCGTCAAAAATCAGTTGTTGTTTCCGAAACCGTTGATTCTGTGCTCCAACTGATATTGCAAGATCATCGTGTGACCTCTCGGAAGATTGGGACAGCTTTAGACATTAGACGGACCAGCATACATTCAATATTCCATAAAAATTTTACACTAAAAAATATTGTTCGCGTTTGATCAATCTTTCAAAAATTACTAGTGCCGTTTGGTCAAAAGAAATGCTCTAAAATTGTGTGTATTGGCAAACATTCATTTGTCAAGAAAGAAATCTTTGCGGGTCTAAGGGTATGGCCTCACTGGGCAAATATTAGACCAAAATGAGTGTCAAACTTTTTTCCACGACCATTTTCGAAATATCTGAATACCGTTTTTGGAAAACACTGCTATCATGATTTTGTATATCCAATATGAGCTAGGTTAGGTTAAGTTAGGTGGCAGACCAATGTATCAGGCTCACTTGACTATTCAGTCCATTGTGATACCACATTGGTGAACTTCTCTCTTATCACTGATTCCATGTTAAGCTCAATGACAAGGGACCTCCTTTTTGTAGGCGAGTCCGAACGGTGTTCCACATTGCAGTGAAACCACTTAGAGAAGCTCTGAAACCCTCAGAAATGTCACCAGCAATACTGAGGTGGGATAATCCACCGCTGAAAAACTTTTTGGTGTTCGGTCGAAGCAGGAATCGAACCCACGATCTTGTGTATACAAGGCGGGCATGCTAACCATTGCACCACGGTGGCCCCCTATATATAAATATATGAGCTAAAAATGTTTGCTGGTTCGGCTGCGATGACGATTTCTTTTTTGATTTCTGTCAAAAATTTGCCTAGTGTGACCGTACCGTAATAAATAACAGCGACTGAATCTTGCGAATAACAAATACATGGAGAGACAGACACATGGAATCGAACCCACGACCTTGTGTATGCAAGGCGGGCATGCTAACCATTGCACCACGGTGGCTCCTTAAGAGGTAACAAAAATTCGTGTGTTTTTGACCAGCTTGAGTCTGAACCATGAACTTCGGTCCTGGGGTTGATATATTAGATAGTCCAAAGGGAATTTTCGTATTTCAACTTATTTTCAGACCTACCATCATAGAATGGGGTTATACAAATATTGTCATTCCGTTTGTGATGCATAGAAATATTGGTTTGACACTACATGAAGTATATATCAGTGAAAATGAGACGGATGAAAATTTAGCACGAGTGAGCTGAAGGCTAAATTTTAAACAAGTAATTTTCACAGGCTTCTATTTGATAACAATTTACTTCATTCGGACAATTAATCGAAACCAATGGTAGTCCTCCATTCAGGGATATATAATGGATCTATCAAAACTTCTCAATTAAGCAATTAAGAGTTATCAGTACAATCTGAGCAAAGTTGGGTCCAAAAGTTTCCCACCTAGATCACTAAGATGATGTAATTTCCATTAACACATAAATAAATAATTCTTTCCTCCGAAACGATATTTGGACCAACTTTTTTTATACTCTAAACCACACAGTGGCCAGAAATATTGATTTTAGACCCCATAAAATATAGACCGATCGATTCAGAATCACCTCCTGAGTCGCTTGGTGTCCGTCCGTCCGTCCGTCCGTCCATATATTTGTTGTCCGCAGGATTCTAGTCGCAATTATTGACCGATTTTGATGAAATTTGGTATGTGGCCTTTTTTTGGTACAAGGACGAACGCTATATTAGATATAGCTCCCATATATATGTATCGCCCGATTTCGATAAATTGGGTCAGATTGCGTTCATTTACTAACCGATCCGCGTCAAATTTGCTACAAAGTAATCCAAATTTCACCCTTTATGTATGCCAAATTTCACAGAAATTGGTTCAGATTTAGATATAGCTCCCATATATATGTATCGCCCAATTTTCCCAAATTTGGCTAAAGTCCCTTATTTATCAACCGATCTTACTCAAAGTTGGCCAAATCTAATTTTTTATAGTACTTACTATATGTGCAAAAATTTACCGAAATCGGTTCAGATTTAGCTATAGCTCCCATATATATGTATCGCCCGATTTTCGAAAATTTGGTCTTAATAGCCTTATTTATTAACCGATCTTACTCAAATTTGGCACACAGTAACCTTCTGAGATATCTACTCGTTTGACAGATGACAGATTTATTCCAGTGACAGTTTATTTTCTTAAAACAAGAATTGTGATCTTTGGAATTCAAAGAGTTAAGGAAAGCCTAAAGTCGGACGGGGCCGACTATATTATACCCTGCACCAATTAGTAGATGCACATTTTCGATACCATATCAAATCCGTTAAATGTGTTGGGTGCTATATACAAAAGTTTTATGTTCCCATATAGATATATTAAAATCTGACCCGATCTGGACAATATTTGTTAGAATTCTACAAAATCTGTAGACTTAAAATTTAAGACGTCTAATATCTTGGGGTGGAACAAAATGTTAGAAAAAACTGTGGAAAATATTTAAATCTGAACCAATTTTGGTGCAACTTCGAAAAAGTGTATTCATGATTTATCGGTCGATATATATGTATTAGCAGTATAAGAAACAAATAGAGTCATTTTTACACGTTTTCGAATTAGCAGAGGCGAAATTTTAAGGAAAATTTGGGTATTTTGGCCATTTTTGCCCAAATTCGAAAATCATATACATGGAAGATATATCTAAATCTGAACCGATTTCAACCAAATTTGACGTGCACAGTTAACATGCAGGCTAATTTTACTCACTGTGTAAAATTTCGCGTAAATCAGAGTACAACTTTGGTCTCTGTGGTCATATTAGTGTAAATCGGGGGGAAAATATATATGGGAGTTATATCTAAATCTGAACCGATTTTAATAAAATTCATCACACTTGACTATACTCCTAACTGTACTACTTGTGGAAAATTTCAAGCAAATCAGAACAAACCTCTGGCTTCTGGGGCCATATATCTATATCTGAACCGATTTCACTCAAATTTCGCAAACTTAACGATACTCCATGTGCAAAATTGAAAATAAATCAGTGTAAATCTCTGGCTTCTGGGGCCGTATAAGTCCATATCGGGCAAAAGATATATATTTGGAAGCTATATTTAAATTGGTAATAATGAAACGCGTCCAAAAAGTGGATGAAAAACGAGAATGACTCTACAAATGAGGGGTCCAAATAAATACGTAATATTATTGGGCAAATGTTCTTAAGACAAAAGTGAAGCCCTGGGCTGACAAACATTTCGCCGCAGACTATGGATATTCGAATAAAACTCGGCACCATCGCATTCAGCACGTGTCTACACTGAAAAAATATTGCCCTAATATGGAAAATTATGCAACATAAATTTTATGACTCAAAATTCACGCAATGCTAAAGACAAAATTCTTTGAAACAATGACATTTTAAATAAAAGAAAGTTTATAATCCTGGCTTCAAAAATTCTTTTCATTAAATTTTGGTACACAAATCTTGAAATTTTGCGTCTCTCTGCTGAAGTTGTAGATCTTTGAAGTAAGGCAAAATTTCCTTAAAATAAAGAAAAACATTTTTAGTTTAAAGAAATCGTCTTCAACTCAACTGACATATTGAATTTTTACATTTAAGATAAAAACGTTTCAAATATAGACTAAGACTTATTTTAAGGATTGGCATCTTTGGTTTAAATTTTTTTTAGCATTAAGAAAACTGTTTTCACTTTGAAGTACCTGGCATAATTTGGATTTTGAAATTGGAATTTGTTTGTACATAAATACCTCTATTAATATATCGCAAAAAGAAAATAAAAACTCGATGAATGAGATCTGTATCCAATTTTAATTTTATTGATCCTAGATTTAAAGCTAAAGAGGTCCGTATTATAAATAATATCATTATATAACATCTATAATTTCACCTCTAATATACAGATCTATGAGATAAACATTGACAACTTTATTTAAAGAACGAAAGATAAATATGAGAAAATGTTTCTAATGCTTTAACAATCCAAAAAATTCAAAAAAAAAAAAATAATTTATTGTCGACATATGGTGAATAAAAGTTTGAAATTATATCACTGAAAGTATTCGATAATTTGCTTACTTTCTTCCGCCTTTCGTCTTTCCATTTTTACAGCGCTTATTATTCTTATGAACATCTAATTCTCAAATAAAACAGGGATATCTCCATAACCACCGCAACCATCATCATCGTCATTGTCGCTGTCGTCATCATTAAGCTAATCATGTAGGAACATGTGAACAACCGTTCGGGAAGCCCCTCCTGCTGCGGCACATATATGAACCTCGTCTGCCTATGATGCAGTGTTGCCAGGTTTTCCACCCAAATTTAGGGAGTTTTTCCACGTTTGGGGGGATTTTTAGGGGTAACATTTATTAGGGTTTTTTTGGGTGAACAATATCTAACATTTTATGAAGTAAAACAATACTCAACCAAATTTGGAACAGTTCGAGCATGAATTTGAAGAAACAAGGACGCGGTAGTTTAAAACAAGTATCTAACTTAAAGCAAGTATGTATTAGCATTCAAAGTTCGACAGAGTTAAAAACAAATTTAGAAATAGTATATTAACTTCAATAGCTGAAAGTCTTTTTAGAGTTAAATATTCCTTAAATGAGGATAAATGTCATAATTTTTGTAGGAAACAAGTGAAATGATTACATTATTTATATCCAACAATTGTATTCTGCTAATGCAGAAGATTAAGAATTTTGGACTGTTTTTGGCGAATAATGCATATATTTACAAGATTTTATTTTGTTTACTTTTCTACATTATAAACTGAATTTTTAATAAATTTGATTCAAAAAATTTATAAATTTTTTGTGTATATCAATACAGGATTTTTTTCTCAAAATTTCGAAAGGCATTCCTAAAATTTTTGGGCGTTTTTGAAAAAAACTCTCGAACTATTTAGGTTTTTTTTTCTTAATATTTGGGGGTAAGGTCTACAAATCACCTGGCAACACTGCTGTGATGATTTATTTATGACACACATTCAACTTTTACTCGACACGGAGTGAAGCAACAAACTTGCGAGTGGAGGAGATAACCATAAATCTTTGCAAGCATCCTGCCACACTCTGGTGGTGGCTGTGAAATAAAAACCGAATAATTCATAATTTCATTCTGGAAGAATGCTCTACAACATAATAAAACGCCAAACGTACCGAGCAAATGAATGCCATAGAAAAAAAAAAAAAGAACGGAAAGCTTGTACACGAATTGAATCCGACTTTTATTGAGTGTACATCCTTAAACTCTCTAGAGTCATATTTTTTTAAGAAGAGAAGAATTCTATTCATTCATGTTGTATTACATCTTTTTTTGGAAAGGTACAAACTAATGCTCTTAATGTTATATTTCATCTATTATCTTCACGTAGTTTGGGAGCAGAGTTTTCTTTTGGCCATGTTGAATATCAAGATCTTAGGAGCGTCTTTAAAATGCCAAAGTGTGAACTTTTTTAGATTATTCTTAAACTATAAACTTGACAATAAACTTCCTTGTGTTGATGCGCGAGAAGTATTAGGGATTGTAATCAAAATCACAAAATCAGAATTACAAGACCTGCCTTAAAATCTCTGCACCCTATATCTGTATACGCAAAATAAGTATATACGGCGGTAAATTCGGCCAGGCCGAAGCTTATATACCCTCCATGGATTGCTAGAAACTTATACTGAAGACTGTCATCCACAATCGAATTACTTGGGTTGCGGTATCACTTGCCGATGGCAAGGTATCTTAAAACTTCCTAACACTGTCTTCTAAATTGTAAGGTAGTCAATATGTGGTATATATTAAACTAAAAAGGGCCGATTAAATACGTATACAATCAAGTTTGACAAAATTTTCTATAGAAATAAAATTTTGACAACATTTTCTATAGAAGTAAAATTTGGACAAAAAATAAAATTTTGTCAAAATTTTCTATAGAAATAAAATTTTGACAAAATTTTCTATAGAAATAAAATTTTGACAAAATTTTCTATAGAAATAATATTTTGACAAAATTTTCTATAGAAATAAAATTTTGAAAAAGTTTTCAATAGAATTAAAATTTTGTCAACATTTTCTATAGAAATAAAATTTTGCCAAAATTTTCTATATAAATAAACTTTTGACAAAATTTTCAATAGAATTAAAATTTTGACAACATTCTCTATAGTATTAAAATTTTGACAAAATTTCCTATAGAAATAAAATTTGACAATATTGTCTATAGGAATAAAATTTTGACAAAATTTTCCATAAAAATAAAATTTTGACAAAATTTTCCATAAAAATAAAATTTTGACAAAATTTTCCATAAAAATAAAATGTTGACAAAATTTTTTATAGAAATAAAATTTTGGTAGATTATTTTTGGCTCGAGTGGCAACCATGATTATGAACCGATATGGACCAATTTTTGTATGATTGGGGATCGGCTATATATAACTATAGACCTTTATGGACCAATTTTGGCATGGTTATTAGCGGCCATATACTCACACCACGTTGCAAATTTCAACCGGATCGGATGAATTTTGCTTCTCTAAGAGGCTCCACAGATCAAATCTGGGGAACGGTTTATATGGGTACTATATATAATTATTGACCAATATGGACCAATTTCTGCACGGTTGTTAGAGACCATATAACACCACGTACCAAATTTTAACCGAATCGGATGAATTTTGCTCCTCCAAGAGGTTGCGGAGGTCAAATCTGGGGATCGGTTTATATGGGGACTATATATAATTATGGACCGATATGTACCAATTCTTGCATGGTTGTTAGAGACCATATACAAACACCACGTACCAAATTTCAACCGGATCGGATGAATTTTGTTCCTCTAAGAGGCTCCGGAGGTCAAATCTGGGGGTCGGCTTATATGGGGGCTATATATAATTATGGACCGATATGGACCAATTTTTGCATAGTTGTTAGAGACCATATACTAATACCATGTACCAAATTTCAGCCGGATCGGATGAAATTTGCTGCTCTTAAAGGATCCGCAAACCAAATCTGAGGATCGGTTTATATGGGGGCTATATATAATTATGGATCGATATGGACCAATTTTTGCATGGTTGTTAGAGACCATATACTAACACCACGTCTTAGAGCAATATTTCGATGTGTCATCCTATGGTGGAGGGTATAAAAAAAATTAAAACAAATCCAAAGTTAATTTTTTTTTTTTTTTTTTGATAGTGGATTTGAGTTGATTTACAAATTTATTTAATGTCGATTAGTAGAATTTGAAAATTGCAAAATGTCGACTTAGACATTTCTGAATCCCTTCAACCAGGGATAAAGGGTATGATAACTTTGTCATTTTGTTTTGAAAGCATTGCAAACCTGGTTTCAGACCCCACAAAGTACATTTATTCTTGTTCGTGGTGAAATTCTGAGTCAATATAGCATTGTCCGTCCATCTGTCAGTTGAAATCACGACTTATAATGAAAGATGCCATTAACTTCAATTTTGGCTCAAGCGGTTTTTTGTGTAGGTTGAATTGTATTGCAAATTTGCTCCCATATGAACCAATCCCAAGATTCGACTTCTGGCGCCTAAAATTCGGCGTGTGATATCAGTATTCGACATGAGATGTGATGCGAAACTTGACATGTTATGTCAGTATCGTCCTCTAAATACATCGAAAAAATCCGTAGATGAACTATCGCTAAATTTAACCTATTTTTATTACAAAACAAGTATATACAGTAGTAAGTTCGGCCGGGCCGAATCTTAAATGCCCACCACCATGAATCAAATATAATAGTTTCCTTTGAAAACTTTTCGTCGGTGCGGGTATCTTGATCATATATGTAGGATTTAAGGGGGTTTGATGACAGATATTCTCCCAAGCAGATCAATTCAACCAGTACACTTCCCGAAGATAAATTTAAAGATTCTACCTATGAAGACTAGATCAGATTCTGGATTTATAAGAACCAATTTTGTTTGAATTTTAGTGAAATCATAAACATATCGTGTAAATGATGAAAAAAACCTTGATTTGAAATCTTAAATCCGTAGATTTTTTCCGCCATTATTTAAATGATAACGAGGAGTAAAATCTTGAAATTTTACTTTTAGTTTCAAGCAATTTATATGATCAGAGCTCCTGCTACAACCTCAAGAAGTGAAATCGGTCGATCGATCAATGTCTTACGTAATGGACCGGTAGAAATAAATGCGATACAAATTGTTGAGGGTGTAAAATACCAGTATATTTACATATTCAGGCAAAGTGGATAAAAACTACAGATTCTAGCAGCCTAAGAAATATATCCGGGAGGTAGGTCTATATGGGGGCTATACCAAAACATGGACCAATACTCAAAATTTTCGACACACCTCTTAATGTTTCTCAAATACCTCTAGAATTCCAATTTCCGACAAATTGGGTAAAAACTACGAAATCTAAAATTGGGCGATCAGTCTATAAGGGGGCTATATGAAAACATGGACCGATACGGACCATTTTCGACACACCTCTAGATTTCAAATTTCTGGCAAATTGGATAAAAACTACGGATCCTATAGTCCAAGAAGTAAATTTGTGAGATCGGTCCTATATGGGCGCTACAACGAAACATGGACCGATACACCCCATTTTCTGCACACCTATTTGTGATCCTAAAATACATCTCGATTTCCAATTTTAGGCAAATCAAATAAAAACTACGGTTTCTAGAAACTCAAGACCCCAAATCGGGGGATGGGTTTATATGGGAGATATATCAAAACTTGGACCGATACACTCTTTGATGGTCCTAAAACACCTCTAGATTTCCAATTTCAGGCAAATTGAATAAAAACTACGGGGTTTAAAAGCCCAAGACCCCGAATCGGGAGGTCGGTTTATATGGGGACTATATCAAAACTTGGACCGATATAGCCCATAGCCGAACGTAGCGTGATTACCACAGACAGACGGACAGACGGACGTGCTTATATCGTCTTAGAATTTCTCCCTGATCAAGAATATATATATACTTTATATATATAATAAGTTTGTCATTCCGTTTGTAACATATTGAGATATCGATTTCCGACTATAAAACGTGTGAAATTCTAGAGGGACCAATGTCCGTCTATTGTAATCACGTTACATATTTCAATAATGAACCTATAGTGCTGGGATTTATATACAGGTCGAATATGGGCTATATCAGTATAGGTTTTGATATAGCTCCCATATAAACCGACCTACCGATTTGATTTCTTTGGTTTTTAGAAATAGCAATTTCTATTCGATTTGCATGAAATTAATCTAGAAGTATTTAAAAGTCACATTTGGCCGTGCCGAATATGGTGTGTATCAGTCCATGCTTTTGCATAGCCTCTATCTAGACCGATATCCCGATTTGATTTTTGGGCTTTTAGAGACCGCAATTTTTATTTTATTTTAATTAAATTCAAAATCTAGAGGTATTAAGGCCCACATTTAGCCGTGGAAAAAAATTGATGGAGGATCCCGGGATTGGCTTAAAAAGAAATGTTTATGGAAAAGCATCCAATTTTTTTGGCTGCGTAATTATAAAATTGCTTTAAATAAGCGAACATATCCGTACCAATCCCACATCAATTTCGTATCACTGTTCACACCCCTACCCAAAAACGAACTGGGTAACAAACCTCATAAATATATATGGAGCTATTAAGAGCCCATTGAATGAAGTAGAACTCTGCACAACACTTTTTTTCCACAAAAGAAGAATCCATTTGAATTCTGAAAAAATAGTGGTCAAAGTTTTCTCATAACATTACTTGAACGAACTTCTTCCGTTTTCTCATTTCTAGTGTTCTATTTTAGATGACAATGAGATATCACCTACTGAGATATTAATGACAAGTAGGGTATAATATAGAGGAAACAAAAAATATAAATTTTAAGTGTGGGAAAAGTTTTCACATCTCCGACATGAGGATTGAAAAAAAAAACAAAACTGACGACATTTTCACAAAAAAAAACAAGAAACCACAAACATGTGCGCTATTATTTGACAAAGCACTTTGCACATTGCTATGAAAGGTGTTTGATGATAGCACTGATATTTGCAAATTCATTGTAGTTTATGAATGAAAAGAGAACAATATTGCAAAGAATAAAATTTCTATTTTAAAAATTTAATTTCTAATATGCTGCGTTATTTCATTTTGAAATTTATATGAAATTTCTTTCATAACACAAAAAGAATATTTTATTTGATCGTTATGTCCATATTCTTGATAATGGTTAAATTCTAGAACAATCGAATGATGTCTCTCTTTTTCGATTATGCAATCATGCAGTACACTTTAATAAAGTTCTACTGGAATGGCTTTTTTTGACAAGAGCTGGGACCAATTCGAAGATGGATTTATTGGTACAGTTCTCTGAATCATCCTTTAATGGATGATTTTCTAAGAGCTATAGTACACCCAAAGAAAAAATACTTTCCTCCGGAACAAAATTTTACACAAACTAAATTCCCCTTTATTAGAAAGTATTTTCTTTAAAAGCAAATAAACTTGAATTTATAACAAGTATATACGGCCGTAAGTTCGGCCAGGCCGAAGCTTATGTACCCTCCACCATGGATTGCGTAGAAAGTTCTACTGAAGCCGATGGCAAGGTATCTTAAAACTTCCTAACACCGTAATATATACCACATAGTCCATACGTGGTATATATTAAATTAAACAAGTATATACGGCCGTAAGTTCGGCCAGGCCGAAGCTTATGTACCCTCCCCATGGATTGCGTAGAAACTTCGAATTACTTGGGTTGCGGTAACACTTGCCGATGGCAAGGTATCTTAAAACTTCCTAACACCGTAATATATACCACATAGCCCATACCTGGTATATATTAAACTAAAAGGGCCGATTAAATACGTATATAATTAAGTTTAAAGTTTCTATAGAAATAAAATTTTGACAAAATAAAATTTTAACAACATTTTCTATAGAAGTAAAATTTGGAAAAAACATTTCTATAGAAATAAAATTTGGAAAAAAAATTTTATAGCAATAAAATTTTGACAAAATTTTCTATAAAAATAAAATTTTGACAAAATTTTCTATAGAAATAAAATTTGGAAAAAATTTTTTATAGAAATAAAATTTGGAAAAAATTATCTATAGAAATAAAATTTTGACAAAATTTTCTATAGAAATAACATTTTGACAATGTTTTCTATAAAAATAAAATCTTGGTAGATTATTTTTCTCTCGAGTGGCAACCATGATTATGAACCATTATGGACCAATTTTTGTGTGATTGGGGATCGGCTATATATAACTATAGACCGATATGGACCAATTTTGGAATGGTTATTAGCGGCGTTATACTAACACCACGTTGCAAATTTCAACCGGATCGGATGAATTTTGCTCCTCCAAGAGGCTCCGGAGATCAAATCTGGGGAACGGTTTACATGGGGGCTATATATAATTATGGACCGATAGGGACCAATTTTTGCGTGTTTGTTAGAGACCACATTCTAACACCATGTTCCAAATTTCAACCAGATAGGATGAATTTTGCTCCTCCAAGAGGCTCCGCAGGACAAATCTGGGGATCGATTTATATGGGGGCTATATATAATTATGGACCGATATGGACCAATTCTTGCATGGTTGTTAGAGACCACATACTAACACCACGTACCAAATTTCAACCGGATAGGATGCATTTTACTCCTCTAAGAGGTTCCGGAGGTCAAATCTGGGGATCGGCTTATATGGGGGCTATATATAATTATGGGTCGATGTGGACCAATTTTTGCATGGTCATTAGAAAACATATACAAACACCATGTACCAAATTTCGGCCGAATCGGATGAAATTTGCTTCTTTAGAGTCTCCGCAAGCCAAATCGGGGGATCGGTTTTTTTGGGGCTATATATAATTATGGACCGATGTGGACCAATTTTTGCGTGGTTGTTAGAGACCATATACTAACACCATGTACCAAATTTCAGCCGGATCGGATGAAATTTACTTCTCTTAGAGCAATCGCAAGCCAAATTTGCGGGTCGGTTTATATGGGGGCTATACGTAAAAGTGGACCGATATGGACCTATTTTTGCATGGTTGTTAGAGACCATATACTAACACCATGTACCAAATTTCAGCCGGATCGGATGAAATTTTGCTTCTCTTAGAGCAATCGCAAGCCAAATTTGGGGGTCCGTTTATATCGGGGCTATGCGTAAAAGTGGACCGATATGGCCCATTTGCAATACGATCCGACCTACATCAATAACAACTACTTGTGCCAAGATTCAAGTCGATAGCTTTTTTCGTTCGGAAGTTAGCGTGATTTCAACAGACGGACGGACATGCTCAAATCGACTCAGAATTTCACCACTACCCAGAATATATATACTTTACGGAGTCGTAGAGCAATATATCGATGTGTTACAGACGGAATGACAAAGTTAATATACCCCCATCCTATGGTGGAGGGTATAAAAAGCCTGGAAACGATTTTTTCCATTCTTTTTTATTTGCCTTTAAAGAAACCTTTATTTATTTGTATACCCTCCACCATAGGATGGGGGTATATTAACTTTGTCATTCCGTTTGTAACACATCGAAATATTGCTCTAAGACCCTATAAAGTATATATATATTCTGGGTCGTGGTGAAATTCTGAGTCGATCTGAGCATGTCCGTCCGTCCGTCTGTTGAAATCACGCTAACTTCCGAACGAAACAAGCTATCGACTTGAAACTTGGTACAAGTAGTTGATATTGACGTAGGTCGGATGGTATTGCATATGGGCCATATCGGTCCACTTTTACGTATAGCCCCCATATAAACGGACCCCCAAATTTTGCTTGCAGACCCTCTAAGAGAAGCAAATTTCTTCCGATCCGGCTGAAATTTGATCCATGGTGTAAATATATGGTCTTTGACAACCATGCAAAAATTGGTCCACATCGGTCCATAATTATATATAGCCCCCATATAATCCGATCCATAGATTTGTCTTGCGGAGCATCTAACAGAAGAAAATTTCATCCGATCAAGTTGAAATTTGGTACATTGTGTTAGCATATGGTCTCTAACATCTACGCAAAAATTGGTCCACATCGATCAATAATTATATATAGCCCCCATATAAACCGATCCCCCGATTTGATTGGCGGAGCCTCTAAGAGAAGCAAATTTCATCCGATCTGGCTGAAATTTGGTACATGGTGTAAGTATATGGTCTCTAATGACCATGCAAAAATTGGTCGAAATCGGTCCATAATTATATATAGCCCCCATATAAACCGATCCCCAGATTTGACCTCCGTCTGTCTGTCTGTGTGTATAATTTTGTGTGCAAAGTACAGCTTGGAATTTAAGTACGATATTCCTCAAATTTGGCATGGAGTCTTTCTTCGGGTCAAAGGCAATTGATATTGATTTTGGAAAAATCGTTTCAGATTTAGATATAGCTGCCATAGTTATTTATCACCGATTTTATCATAATTGACGTATTTACGAACCGATCTTCTTCAAATTTCGTACGCCTGAATGCTTTGCAGGTCCCGTAAAACTTGCAAATTATCAGCTAAATTGGTTCAGTGTTAGATATAGCTCCAAAGGCCAGAATTTTATATTGATTAGCTTTAAATTTTGCACAAGGAGTACAACTAATTGTTTCGTCAAGTATGCCAGATTTCGTTGAAAGCACTCAATGCACCCACAAAGAGTGACTGTTTGGTGCGGTTTATGGACTGGCGGGATCATCGGGCCCTATTTTTTCCAAAATGAGGCCGGTCAGGCAGTTACTGTGAATGGTGTTCGGTATCGTGAGATGATAACGAACTTTTTATGGCCCGAATTGGAAGATATGGATGTGGACGATATATGGTTTCAGCAGGACGGTGCCACTTGCCACACAGCTAACGAAACAATGGCTCTTGTGCGCAACAAATTCAATGGCCGTGTTATCTCACGTAATGGCGATGTGAAAAGGTGTACGTCGATAAGCCAGCAACCATTCAAGAGCTAAAGGATGAGATAATTCGGCACAATAACGACATAGAACCTCCATTATGCCTCAGCGTCATCGAAAATTTGGACCATTGGATGAAGGTGTGCCACCGAGGTCGCGGCGTCCATTTGGCCGATATTTTGTTCCATACGTAATTGAGTAATACCAATATATCATAAAAAAATAAAATTACAATAATTTCCTATATAGTTTGTGTTTTATTCAAAATCAACATCGGCCCTTGTAATTTTAACCATCCTTTATTTCGTTAGTCGATTAGAGCTTTAAACAGTTCCCAATAAATTTGATTGACTTGAGATGGTACCAAAGATTTTGATCTACACTGTGGTGTAGGGTATAATATAGGCAGCCCGCCTATATACTTTATACTTTACTTACCTGTTAACTTCTGCGATTCTTTGGCAGAGTGTTAAAACAAACTTTTTGGAACCGGTCAAGTTTTTTTTTCAATGTATGCACTAATTCATAATACCCTTTTAACTTTAGGTTAGGTCCCGATGTATATGAGGCTCAAAGGCCAAAGAGTTAAATGATTTTCATTATACTTTCCGCGTATAATAAACCGGAGACATAATACCATCAAAATCTTAAATGTTTACACATACATTTCTTACGCATGTCCTCTATTTTCCCAGTGGAGAAATACGAAATCAATAAATTCTGTTGAAGTTGAAAAACAACAAATTTGCAGCTTCATTCCAATTTACACATAATGACAAACTCTTTGAGGCTGGAGGATAGGTGATTATTGAGATAAATGACACACTTGTGTATCGATTTGTTTTAACAAATTAACACCTTGTCAGCTATACTCCTCCAGTTTTTGGTCTGTTGAGCGATTGTTATTTGAGATAAAATTGATGCTGACGCCACAATAGCTGCTCCAAGGTAGATGATAACACATTACAAATTTCGAGCAATAACAAAAAAAGCTTATTGTTTTTGTTTTTTTTTTTTTTTAATGTGAAAACTTTATGCTATTTTACGATTGCTTGAAGATATGAAATAATTCCGATATGTGACACACTCACACTGGTTAGAGTTGGGGTAGGACAAACGATATACGTTAATAACAAAAGAAATATAAATTCTGATTATTCGTTAAAATATTCGTAGAGAGAATCGGGAAGGGAAAGCAGTTGGTATCGAATTTAAAGACTTACATTTACGATGAAGGACTTACAAGGAGTTTTCGGTAGCAGTGTTGTCAGTTTTTTCTGACTCTTGTACCCGAATTGCCAGTACCATATAATGGTTAAGTAGAATAAATAAGTTTGTCATTCCGTTTGTAACACATCGAAATATCGATTTCCGACTATATAAAGTATATATATTCTTGATCAGGGAGAAATTGTAAGACGATATAAGCATGTCCGTCTGGCCGTGTGTCTGTCTGTTATAATCACCCTACAGTCTTCAATAATGGCGCTATCGTCCTGAAATTTGGCACAGATTCGTCTTTTGTCTGCACGCAGGCCTAGTTCGAAGATGGGCTATATAAGTCCGGGTTTTCACCCCGATTTGGGGTCTTGAGCTTCTAGAAACCGTAGTTTTTATTCGATTTGCCTAAAATTGAAAATGTAGCAGTATTTTGCGATTGCAAATAGGTGTGTCGAAAATGGTGTGTATCGGTCCATATATTGGTACAGCCCCCATATAGACCGATCTCCCGATTTTACGTCTTGGGCTACTATAAACCGTAGGTTGTATCCGATTTGTCTGAAATTGGAAATCTAGAAATATTTTAGGATCACAAATAGGTGCATCGAAAATGGTGTGTATCGGTATATAGCCCCCATATAGACCGATCTCCTGATTTGACTTCTTGGGCTTCTAGACACGTATTTTCAATCCGATTGCCTGAAATTTGAAGTCTGGAGTTATTTTATGACCACAAATAGGTTTGCCAAAAATAGGCTCTATCGATCCATGTTTTGGTATAGCCCCATATAAACAAATCTCCCGATTTTACTTCTTTGGTTTCTAGAAACCATAGTTTTTATCCAATTTGCCTGAAATTTGAAATCTGGAGGTATTTTATAACCACAAATAGGTTTGCCGAAAATAGGGTCTATCGATCCATGTTTTGGTATAGCCCCATATAGACGGATCTCCCGAATTTATTTCTTGGGCTTCTAGAAACCATAGTTTATATCCAATATCCCTGAAATTTAAACGGCTTTAATTTTTATCGGTCCATTTGGTAAGGCCTCCATATAGACCGATGTCACTTCTTGAGGTAGTAGTCTCACTGATCATGAATATTGCATGAAACTGAAAGCAAAATTTCCAGATTTTATTTCTTCTAATCATTTTAATAATGGGAGTAAAAATCTACAGAGTTTGGATTTCAAATCAAGGCGTTAGTTCATCATTTTCTTGCACACCTACACGAGATGCCTGTAAAACTCAAACAAAAACGTTTGTTATAAATCCAGAATCTGATCTAGTCTTCGTAGGTAGAATCTTTAAACTTATCTTCGGGAAACGTACTGGTTGAACTGGACTGCTTAGGAGAATATCTGTCATCTTACCCTCTTAAAATTATATATATTATCAAGTATCCTGTTAAGGGGAAGAGTTTCCAAAGGAAACTATTATAGTTGATTCATGGTGGTGGGTTTTTAAGATTCCGCCCGGCCGAACTTACTGCTGTATAACAGGTTGGCTGATAAGTCCCCGGTCTAACAAAGAAAAACACATTTTGTTTTGTCAAAATTCGTTTTTATTATTCAACATAGTTCCCCTCAAGAGCGATACAACGATTCTCCTAAGCATTTTGATAGTACTCCTTCGGTTTTGCCTCAAAATAGGCCTCAGTTTGGGCGATCACCTCTTCATTGCAGCCAAATTTTTTCCCTGCGAGCATCCTTTTGAGGTCTGAGAACAAGAAAGAGTCGCTGGGGGCCAGATCTGGAGAATACGGTAATTCGAAGCCCAATTCATGAATTTTTGCCATCGTTCTCAATGGCTTGTGGCACGGTGCGTTGTCTTGGTGGAACAGCACTTTTTTCTTCTTCATATGGGGCCGTTTTGCCGCGATTTCGACCTTCAAACGCTCCAATAACGCCATATAATAGTCACTGTTGATGGTTTTTCCCTTCTCAAGATAATCGATAAAAATTATTCCATGCGCATCCCAAAAAACAGAGGCCATTACTTTGCCAGCGGACTTTTGAGTCTTTCCACGCTTCGGAGACGGTTCACCGGTCACTGTCCACCCATCTTACTGTCGATTGGACTCAGGAGTGTAGTGATGGAGCAATGTTTCATCCATTGTCACATATCGACGGAAAAACTCGGGTGTATTACGAGTTAACAGCTGCAAACACCGCTCAGAATCATCAACACGTTGTTGTTTTTGGTCAAATGTGAGCTCGCGCGGCACCCATTTTGCACAGAGATTCCGCATATCCAAATATTGATGAATGATATGACCAACACGTTCCTTTGATATCTTTAGGCCTCTGCTACCACCTCTTTCGGGCGTCCGCTGCGTTCACCGTCCTCCGTGCTCATTTCACCACGCTTGAATTGTGCATACCAATCAATTATTGTTGATTTCCCTGGGGCAGAGTCCAGAAACTCATTATCAAGCCAAGTTTTTGCTTCCACCATATTTTTCCCCTTCAGAAAACAGTATTTTATCAAAACACGAAATTCCTTTTTTTCCATTTTTTTCACAATAACAAAAGTTGCTTCACAAAAGACGCTCTCTCTCTCAAACTAATTGACTTACAGACGTCAAATTTTGACACGAATCATTTGAAGGTTGGTACTATATAAAAATAATATGCATTTAATACCAGCGAAGCCATCTATGTGTCAGACCGGGGAGTTATCAGCCAACCTGTTATACATGTTTTAATTTAAATTTCTCAAAAAAAATCCCAATACACGTTTTAAATTTTTTTTTTTTTTGTAAATAAAAAACGGGCTCTGCTGACGCTAATCAGTCATAATCTACAAGTTAAAACAAGTAAGTAAAGTCTAAAAACGAGTGAGGCCGACTCTTCACCACAGTGTAGACCAAAAGTTTTGGTGCCATCTTAAATCAATCAATTTTATTGGGAACTGTATAAAGTACTACATTGGAATATACATGTATATCAATCTGAAACGATTTGGACATTTTTTTTTACATTTCTACAAATTCTCTACAATTAAAAATTAAATTGACCAACGCCCTGGGACGAAACACAATGTTAGTAAAACAATATGAAATGTTTAAACCTTAAGCCATTTTTATACAATTTGACAAAAGTGTATGTATGATTTATTGGGCGATACATATGTATTAGAGGTATTGGACAATTTGAGGCATTTTACAATTTTTTCTACTTCACAAGGATATTGGCTCGATTTAGCAATATTTATATACTAAATGTTCTTTGTATCAAATAAAGGCATTATTAGCATGGAATGTTAGGTTAGGTTAGGTTAGGTGGCAGCCCGATGTATCAGGCTCACTTAGACTATTCAGTCCATTGTGACACCACATTGGTGAACTTCTCTCTTATCACTGAGTGCTGCCCGATTCCATGTTAAGCTCAATGACAAGGGACCTCCTTTTTATAGCCGAGTCCGAACGGCGTTTCACATTGCAGTGAAATCACTTAGAGAAGCTTTGAAACCCTCAGAAATGTCACCATCATTACTGACACCGATTGTCTTTGATCCGAAAAAAACCCCGTGCCAAATTTGTGGCCGATCGTCCAAAAATTGCGAGCTGTACTCTACACACAAAATTACATATACAGACAGACAGAAAGGCGGACATCGCTAAATCAACTCAGAATTTAATTCTAAGCCGATCGGTATACTAAACGCATTGCTCCTTCTTGACGTTACAAACTTATTATACCCTGTACCACAGTAGTGGTGAAGGCTTTAAAAAATTGTTGGTGATAAATTTGTAAATCGGTTACGATATACATTTGTCATATTTTGTTTTGGCGTGCAGAAAGCCGGATAAGGTTAAACAAATTGAGCAACTCTTTCGTGGATCTTCCAACACTTCCAAACACCATAAATTAATGAATAATTAAATGTCTTTTATATTCCGCATGGACTCACTCATTAATAATCAGAGGTATTTGCTATCGATGGCTGTATTACGTTGGTTTTCATAATAATTTCGCTTGTTAGCACAATTCACAATACTTTCAATGGGAAAGTACTTAACATGAACTTATCTTATATACATTCAACTTTGTCCTTAATGACAAACATTGTAATACACAGAAAAAGTTTCCGTAGTTAAACTAACACTAAATTTAACTTATTTTTAATGGAAAAAATTATTTGTTAAATTTTATTATTTTTTCGAAATTTTCCACAGCTTAATGAAATTTTACTTTTTTTAAGTATGTTTCAAAATTTTATGAACTAAACGTGGCTATAAAGTTCAATAACCGTACACATAAGTTCAATCTGAACAAAGCAAAAGAAGATTTTCGTACGATTCCCAAAAATAGTACACTCTTAGAAAAATATGTTTTTCATATGTTCCGATATAAACAAAATGTGTTTCGGGCACAATTTTAAAACACAATATATTTAAGTGCAAACATGTAATGTTCCTAAACTAACACTAAATGTTTGGGACATCTATGTTAATATGTTAGAATATATTATGTTTGGGGCATGAATGTTTCATAAAAATCATATGTGTGAATACAAACATATATAAATTTACAAATTTCAACTAAACATACACATGTTGTGATATTTTATTCAAAGCGACAGAGAGAGTATAGAGAGAAATAGAGATGGAAACCGGGAGAGTTGACGAAAGATATCAATATAACACAGCAAAAGAGTCAAAAGAGAACAATTTCTGTGAAACCGCTTGTATGTTGTTTCGGAAAACTGTTTTATGATAAGGCCAAAAATTTGATATGTTTAAGTCTAAATATTATTTAATTTGAATAAAAAGAATATACATTCTGAACCAAGAGAATAGACATTTGAAAAACAAACAGCTTATGTTTTCGCCTTGAGAGCAGCATTTTATGTATGTGTGGACATGTGTTTTGTTTATCATTTTGGCATTATTTTTTTCTTGGTTCGTTAAAAGAAATCAGGGGTCTTCATAAAAATAACGAAAGGGCACTATACTCTTTTTAGAGTTGGGACGGTAAAATGAAATAAGGAGGAAATAGTGAAAAATTACACAGTAAAATGTAAAAAAACAAAGTTTAGTTTCTCTTTATTAAAAAGTAGTCCACGAGGAGTTGACGGACACCATCAAATATAAAAGCGGGCATTAAGTTCGACTTTTACAGCTAAAACAATTTAAAAAGTTTATTTTCTTTAAAATGAATTATTAAAGAAAAATAAAAGGAATTTTAGAGCGATGGTGTTAAATGCTAGTAAAAAACTGTTCACTCCTAAATAAATTTATGTTTATATTATAAAATTATGTATGTATGTTTATACTCGACTCCACGTTTTTCTTTTGTTAGTTTTTGAATTCCTTCCAAATTTTAAAGTTTTGTACAAAAACAGTTTTTTATTACAAGATTGTTATTTTTGCAATAAAAAATAATATTTTATCCAAAAATCATTCAATTTCGTTTATATCAAGCACTGTTACTGACTATAAATCTTTAATAACGCACATTTCGATGTTTCATTTAAAAAAATTAATATAGTATAAATATAAATGTGTAAATTAAAAAAAAAAAAAAAAAAAAAAAAAATTTTCGGTCGGAGCAGGGATTGAACCCACGACCCTTTGCATGCAAGGCAGACATGCTAACCACTGCTCCACGTGGCAAACAAATGTATGTTTCTGTTAAATAATGTTATGTTTGCATGGGCTCGTGGGCGCTGCAAACTATGCTATATAAATGTAACATAAAACGATAATTATCTACTGGTGACTATAACAGCTACGTAGCCCAGTGGATAGTGTGTTGGCTTACAAACTGTATGGTCCTCGGTTCGATTCTCCGTGCAGGCGAAAGGTAAAATTTAAAAAATTTATAAAAGTGAATAATTTCTTCAACATTATTTGTATTACAGAGAAAGGTGCCAATAACTAAAAAATTTCGTGGAAGTGAAAATTACGAGTATGTTAGGGAATGAGCACAATCGTGTTTGGGAAAATTCTTCCAAGCATATAATATTTTTGGCTCAAAATGCTTCCAAACATATAATATGTTCACATAAAACAAACATATTAATGTTTCGGCAGTATGCAATAATATATGTGCTTCCTGCAAAATATGTTTGGAACATATGTTAAAGAAGCGATTTTTTTTGAGGGTGTAAGAATGAAATACTGTATGGTTAAAATGGTCATGGTTTGGCGCCAATGATTTTCTTCTTTACTTTTAGTTAATTTTTTCTTCTATGAAAGGATGTAATTTCGTGAACTGCAGTTAAAAAGTACAACAGTGCATTAAATTTTCCCGGTTTTAATTACGCTTTGTGGAAATCTCAAAATGTGGAGTAAAATTTAGTTCAATTTTCGTGCGAAATAGTTCATTCTTCCTATAAAACAGTTTACTTTTTTTCGGTGTATGTGGCGATTAATAAAAACACAAATAATAGCAAATTTTTACACAATGACACGAACGAAAGAGATTAACATCATTTTAATTAAATTAACAATAACAGCTGCATGTTGGCCTTTATTCCCACAAATGCAAGGGTGCTTGAAGTCTGTCGAAGTCCACTATGCGCAAAAACATTAATTTCGTTACTCCAAAAAGAAATTTTAGACCAACAAAGACTTCTTTTGTTGTTTTTTTTTTATCTTTCATGCCAAATAATTTATTTGCCTGTATGAAAAAGTAAAAACAAAAATATTTTTTTAGCATTTTTGTTTCTAAGTAAAGAATTGCACTGCTTTAGAAGTTGTGCCTTGGAAGTTTATTTGGATGCAGAAATTTAAAAACTTCAAAACCAAAAAAAAAATCAAATTTCACTTTGTGTTTTTATCAGCATTTTTTGTTACACTTTTATTTTCTTACCATTTTTATACCCTCCCCCATAGGACGGGGGTATATTAACTTTGTCATTCCATTTGTAAAACATCGAAATATTGCTCTAAGACCCCATAAAGTGTATATATTCTGGGTGGTGGTGAAATTCTGAGTCGATCTGAGCATGTCCATGTCCGTGGGCTATACGTAAAAGTGGACCGATATGGCCAATGGGCCATATATAAACGGCCCCTCAAATTTGGATTGCAGACCCTCTAAGAGAAGCAAATTTCCTCCGGTCCGGCTGAAATTTGCTACATGGTGTTAGTATACGGTCTCTAACAACCATGCAAAAATTGGTTCACATCGGTCCATAATTATATTTAGCCCCCGTATAAACCGATCCCCCGATTTGGATTTCGGAGCCTCTAAGAGAAGCAAATTTCCTCCGATCCGGCAGAAATTTGGTACATGGTGTTAGTATATTGTCTTTAACAACCACGCAAAAATTGGTCCACATCGGTTCATAATTATATATAGCCCCCATATAAACCGATCCTCAGATTTGGCTTGCGGATCCTCTAAGAGAAGAAAATTTCATCCGATCCGTCTGAAATTTGGTACATGGTGTAAGTATTTGATCTCTAACATCTATACAAAAATTGGTCCACATCGGTAAATAATTATATATAGCCCCCATATAAACTAATCCCCCGATTTGGCTAGCGGAGCCTCTAAAAGAATCAAATTTCATCCGATCCGGCTGAAATTTGGTACATGGTGTTAGTATACGGTCTCTACTGACCGTGCAAAAATTGGTCCACATCGGTCAATAATTATATATAGCCCCCATATAAACCGATCACCAGATTTGACTTCGGAGCCTCTTGGAAGACCAAATTCATCTGATTCGGTTGAAATTTGGTACGTGGTGTTAATATATGACCTCAAACACCCATGCAAATATTGGTCGAAATCGGTCCATAATTATATATAGCTCCCATATAAACCGATCCCCAGATTTGACCTCCGAAGCCCTTTGGAAGAGCAAAATTCATCCGATTCGGTTGAAATTTGGTACGTGATGTTAGTAACATATATTGTATCCAACAACCATGCAGGAATTGGTTCATATCAGTCCATAATTATATATAGCCCCCATATAAACCGATCTCCAGATTTGACCTCTGGTGCCTTTTGGAGAAATTTGGTTGAAATTTGGAACGTGGTGATATGATATTTAACAACCATGCCAAAATTGGTCCATATCAGTCCATAATCATATATAACCCCCATATAAACCGACCCCAAGATTTGGTTTTGGAGCCTCTTGGAGGTATATGACCGTTAACAACCATTCCTGACTAGGTCCAAATCGGTCTATAGTTATATATAGCCCCCAGATAAATCGATCCCCAGTCACACCAAAATTGGTCCATATCAAGTTCATAATTGTATATAGCCCCCATATAATCGACCCTCATATTTCAATTCTAGCTCCCTACGTACCGTGCAAAAGTCCATATCGATTCGTAATTATTTGTAGACTTACCTACACATACCTTTTTTGTCTAATATATACCACGTATGCACTAACTCACAATATAGAAAAAGATTTAAGATATCACAACCCAAGTAATGCCTTAGCACACTCAGCCACAAACGCCACTGAACACGATGCATCAAAACATCTAGTCAATTGTTTGTGACATGAACATAATATGACACCAAGGCATGACATTCTAACAACTTCCTGAGATGTTCTTTGTTATTATGAATGAAAAAATAAAAAACTCTGGTTCGAATCTCACCAGCAACAATTTTTTTACTAAATATTTTTCTAAAAAAATATTTTTTTTTATGTTATGCATCGTTTTTATTTTGTTTTTGTTTTTTTTTCGGCATGTATTTTTGTATAAATATATTTTTTCTATTAAAATCAACAATTTAAACAATTTAAAATTATCGTAATTTGCAACACCTTCTGAAAGGAACTTCCATGGAAGTAAAGGTTCAAATTCCAGCGGGGATGATTGTTTTTTTATTTTTTTAATTGTTTCATTATTTTTTGTTTTTTTGCTTTTTTATTGATTTTCTATTCTTGTTTGCGAAATTTAATTGTCCAAAACATAAAATTTCACTTAAAACGGCATAATTCCGTACTTTTTAAGACTTGTCCAGAAACACTGCATCGGAAGTGGAAAAAACTTGATGGGGGATTCTGGGATGCGCTTTAAAAGAAATGTTTGTGGACTTGTCCAAAAGGACTGGATCGGAAGTGGAAAAACTTAATGGGTGATTCCGGGATGCAATTTAAGAGAAATGTTTGTGAAACAACTTTCAATTTTTTTGATGGGGTATATTATAGTCGGCCCCACTCGACTTGAGGCTTTCCTTACTTATTTTTCCATATGTGTTTTATCCGTTCCGTTAATTCAGTTCACGAATAAGTATTCCACCACATTCACATTAATATCTATTAGTTCATGAACATAAACTTCTTATACGTAACAAGTATATACAGCACTAAGTTCGGCCGGGCCGAATCTTAAATACCCACCACCATGAACCAAATATTAGGGTTTCCTTTGAAATTTCAGGAGGGCTTGAGGACTTGAGGACACTTCCCGAAGATAAATTTAAAGATTTCACCTATGAGGATTATATCAGATTCTGGATTTATAAGAACCACTTTTGTTTGAGTTTTAGAGGAATCATTATTATCTCTTGTAAGTGTGCAAGAAAATTATAAAATAACGTCTTGATTTGAAATCTTAAATCTGTAGAAGTAAAATCTGGAAATTTTACATTGAGCTTCAATCAATTTTCACGATCAGTGCGCCTTCTTCACCCTCAAGAAGTGAAGTCGGTCTATATGGAGGCATTACCAAATGGACCGATAAAAACTTAATCCGATACACGTTTTTGTGCGCCTAAAATACCAGAATATTTACAATTTCAGGCAAATCAGATAAAAACTACGGCTTCTAGAAACCCAAGGAGTTAAATCGGGAGATCGTTCTTATGGGGGCTATACTAAAATATGGACCGATACTCACCGTTTTCGGCACACCTCTTTATGACCCGAAAATACCTCTAGATTTCCAATTTCAGGCAAATAGGATAAAAACTTCGGATTCTAGAAGCCCAAAAATTAAAATCGGGAAATCGGTCTATATGGGGGCTATACCAAAATATGGACCGATAATCATTTAATAACCATTTGTGGCACAAATCTTTATGGTCCTAAAATACCTATAAATTTCCAATTTCAGACAAATTGGATAAAAACTACGGTTTCTACAAGCCCAAGACCCCAAATCGGGAGGTCGTTTTATATGGGGATCCTACCAAAACATGGACCGATACTCACAATTTTTGACACACGTATTTGTGGTCCTACAATACCTCTAGATTTCCAATTTCAGGTAAAGTGAATAAAAACTACGATTTCTATAAGTCCCAGAAGTAAAATCGTGAGATCGGTATATATGGGGGCTATACCAAAATATGGACCGATAATCACCATTTGTGGCACAAATCTTTATGGTCCTAAAATACCTATAAATTTCCAATTTCAGACAAATTGGATAAAAACTACGGTTTCTATAAGCCCAAGACCCCAAATCGGGAGGTCGTTTTATATGGGGATCCTACCAAAACATGGACCGATACTCACAATTTCTGACACACGTATTTGTGGTCCTACAATACCTCTAGATTTCCAATTTCAGGTAAATTGAATTAAAACTGCGGTTTCTATAAGCCCAAGAAGTAAAATCGAAAGATCGGTCTATATGGGGGCCATACCAAAACATGGACCGATACTTCCCATTTTCGATACACCTCTTTATGGTCAAAAACTACCTCTAGATTTCAAATTTCAGGCAAATTGGATAAAAACTACGATTTCTATAAACCCAAGACCCCCAATCGGGAGGTCGGTTTATATGGGGACTATATCAAAACCTGGACCGATATAGCCCATCTCCGAACTTGACCTGCCTGCAGACAAAAGACGAGTTTGTGCAAAATTTCAGCACGATTGCTTCATTATTGAAAACTGTAGCGTGATTACAACAGACAGACAGACAGACGGATAGACGGACCGACGGACAGACGGACATCGTTATATCGTCTTAGAATTTTTCCCTGATCAAGAATATATATACTTTATATAGTCGGAAATCGATATTTCGATGTGTTACAAACGGAATGACAAACTTATTATACCCCCGTCCCCATTCTATGGTGGTGGGTATAAAAATATGGGAAACGTTTAAATCTGAAGTAATTTTAAGGAAACTTCGAAAAAGTTTATTTATGATTTATCGCTCGATATATATGTAATAGAAGTTTAGGAAAATTAGAGTCATTTTTACAACTTTTCGATTAAGCAGTGGCGATTTTACAAGGAAAATGTTGGTATTTGGACCATTTTTGTCGAAATCAGAAAAACATATATATGGGAGCTGTATCTAAATCTGAACCGATTTCAACCAAATTTGGCACGCATAGCAACAATGCTAATTCTACTCCCTGTGCAAAATTTCAACTAAATCGGACTAAAAAATTGGTATCTGTGGTCATATGAGTGTAAATCGGGCGAAAGCTATATATGGGAGATATATCTAAGTCTGAACCGATTTCAACCAAATTTGGCACGCATAGCTACAATGCTAATTCTACTCCCTGTGCAAAATTTCATCTAAATCGGACCAAAAAATTGGTCTCTGTGGTCATATGAGTGTAAATCGGCCGAATGCTATATATTGGAGCTATATCTAAATCTGAACCAATTTCAACCAAATTTTGCACGCATAGCTACAGTGCTAATTCTACTCCCTGTGCAAAATTTCAACTCAATTGGGGTAAAACTCTGGCTTCTGGGACCGTATTAGTCAATATCGGGCGAAAGATATATATGGGAGCTATATCTAAATCTGAACCGATTTCGATAAAATTTGGCACACTTGACTATAGTACTAATTGTTCTTCTTGTGAAAATTTTAAGTAAATTAGAGTAAAACTCTGGCTTCTGGGGCCATATAAATCCATATCGGGCGAAATATATATATATGGGAGCTATATCTAAATCTGAACCGATTTCTTCCAAAATCAATAGGGATCTGTTCTGAGCCAAAACACATACTTATGCCAAATTTGAAGTCGATTGGACTAAAACTGCGACCTAGACTTTGGTTACAAAAATATGTTCACGGACAGACGGACTCAGGAGCCCACCCTTAGCATTTTTGCCAAAGACACCATGTGTCTATCTCGTCTCCTTCTGGGTGTTGCAAACATATGCACTAACTTATAATACCCTGTTCCGCAGTGTGGAGCAGGGTATAAAAAAATACAAAAGGGTGCCAATGAAGCATTCGATCTAAAAACGAACATTTCATTTTTAATCAGCTACATTTTTGTAAAATAAATTCGTGAGGACTCAGAGCTCAATGTTGCCCCCTCACCAGTGTTCATCACTGATTTGGACAATATATCTCATAAATATAAAATATTTATCTACTACCCAATTTTATTACTTAAGTATTTAGAAATCAATTTTGATCCGTAAGTGTACAGTTACCATGTACTTATTTTTAGAACATTTGAAATACAATCACCGATCTACTGGTGTTGCATTTCGAAATCTTGCTGCTTGCAAGCTGGTAAGATAATTAATTTTATATTTGTAAATTATCGCCGACACTCTACCGCAGAGCCTATTTCTTGGTTATGCCCTCAACCTTAGGATGGGGGTATATTAACTTTGTCATTCCGTTTGTAACACATCGAAATATTGCTCTAACACCCCCTAAAGTATAAATATTCTGGGTCGTGGTGAAATTCTGAGTCGATCTAAGCATGTCCGTCCGTCTGTTGAAATCACGCTAACTTCCGAACGAAACAAGCTATCGACTTGAAACTTGGTACAAGTAGTTGTTATTTATGTAGGTCGGATGGTATTGCAAATGGACCATCCGCTCGGACCACTTTTACGTATAGCCCCCATATAAACCGACGCCCAGATTTGGCTTGCGGAGCCTTTTGGAGGATCAAAATTCATCCGATCCGGTTGAAATTTGGTACATGGTGTTAGAATATGGTCTCTAATGACCATGCAGAAATTGGTCCACATCGGTTCATAATTATATATAGCCCCCATATAAACCGATCCCCACATTTGGCTTGCGGAGCCTGTACGAGAAGCAAATTTCATCCGATACGCTTGAAATTTGGTACATGGTGTTAGTATATGGTCTATAACAATCGTGCAAAAGTTGGTCCACATTGGTTCATAATTATATATAGCCCCCATATAAACCGATCCGAAGATTTGGCTTGCGGAGCCTGTAAGAGAAGCAAATTTCATCCGATACGCTTGAAATTTCGTACATGGTGTTAGTATATGGTCTATAACAATCATGCAAAAGTTGGTCCACATCGGTTCATAATTATATATAGCCCCCATATAAACCGATCCGAAGATTTGGCTTGCGGAGCCTGTAAGAGAAGCAAATTTCATCCGATACGCTTGAAATTTCGTACATGGTGTTAGTATATGGTCTATAACAATCATTCAAAAATTAGTGCACATCGGTCCATAATTATATACAGCCCCCTTATAAACCGATCCCCAGATTTGAACTCCGGAGCCTCGTGGTTGAACTAAATTCATCCGATTCGGTTGAAATTTGGTACGTGGTGTTAGTATATGGTCTCTAGCAACCATGCACGAATTGGTCCATATAGGTCCATAATTATATATAACCCCCATATAAACCGATCCCCAGATTTGACCTACTGAGCTCTTTGAGGAGCAAAATTCATCCGATCCGGTTGAAATTTGGCACGTGGTGAAATTTGGTACATTGCGCTAGTATATGGCCGCTAACAACCATGCCAAAATTGGTCCATATCGGTCTATAGTTATATATAGCCGATCCCCAAAAATAATCTACCAAAATTTCTATAGAAAATTTTGTCAAATTTGAATAACTATAGAAAATTTTGTCAAAATTTTATTACTATAAAAATTTTGTCAAAATTTTATTACTATAAAAAATTTTGTCAACATTTGATTTCTATAGAAAATTTTGTCAAAATTTTATTGCTTTAGAAAAGTTTGTAGAAATTTCATTTCTATAGAAAATTTGTTCAAAATTTTATTTCTATTGAAAATTTTGTCAAACTGAATTATATTACATACGTATTTAATCGGCCTTTTTTGTTTAATATAACATATACCCCGTATGGACTAACTTACAATTAAGAAGACGGTGTTAAAAGTATTAAGATACCTTGCCATCGGCAAGTGTTACTTCAACCCAAGTAATTCGATTGTGGATGACAGTCTATAGTACAAGTTTCTATGCAATCCATGGTGGAGGGTACAAAGAACTTACGGCCGTATATACTTGTTTTTTTTATACCCTTCACCACTACTGTGGTACAGGGTATAATAAGTTTGTGCATTTGTATGTAACGCCAAGAAGGAGTAATCATAGACCAACCTTTTAGTATACGGATCGGCTTAGAATTAAATTCTGAGTCGATTTAGCGATGTCCGTCTGTCTGTCTGTCCGTCTGTCTGTCCGTCTGTCTGTCCGTCTGTCTGTCCGTCTGTCTGTCTGTCTGTCTGTCTGTCTGTCTGTCTGTTGATGTATTTTTGTGTGCAAAGTACAGCTCGCAGTTTTAGTCCGATTGTCCTAAAATTTAGTATAGGATCCTGTTTCGGCTCAAAGACGATCCCTATTGATTTTGGAAAAAATCGGTTCAGATTTAGATATAGCTGCCATATATATTTTTCACCGATCTGGTCATAATTGGCGTGTATATAAACCGATCTTCCTCAAATTCCGTACATCCGAATATTTTATGCATCTCGAAAAACTTGCAAAATATCAGCAAAATCGGTTCAGATTTAGATATAGCTCCCATATATAGCTTTCGCCCGATTTACACTCATTTGCCCACAGAGGCCAATTTTTTGCTCCGATTTAGTTGAAATTTTGCATAGGGAGTAGAATTAGCATTGTAACTATGCGTGCCAAATTTGCTTGAAATCGGTTCAGATTTGGATATATCTATATCTTTGGATATATAAATCTTTCGCCCGATTTACACTCATATGACCACAGAGGCCAATTTTTAACTCCGATTTAGTTGAAATTTTGCACAGGGTGTAGAATTAGCATTGTTGCAATGCGCGCCAAATTTGGTTGAAATAGGTTCAGTTTTAGATATAGCTCCCATATATAGCTTTCGCCCAATTTACACTCATATGACCACAGAGGCCAATTTTTAACTCTGATTTAGTTGAAATTTTGCACAGGGAGTAAAATAAGCATTGTTGCTATGCGTGCCAAATTTGGTTGAAATCGGTTAAGATTTAGATATAGCTCCCATATATATGTTTTTCTGATTTCGACAAAAATTGTCAAAATACCAACATTTTCCTTGTAAAATCGCCACTGCTTAGTCGAAAAGTTCTAAAAAGGACTCGAATTTTCCTAAACTTCTAACACATATATATCGAGCGATAAATCATAAATAAACTTTTTCGAAGTTTCCTTAAAATTGCTTCAGATTTAAACGTTTCCCATATTTTTTATACCCTTCACCACTACTGTGGTACAGGGTATAATAAGTTTGTGCATTTGTATGTAACGCCAAGAAGGAGTAATCATAGACCAACCTTTTAGTATACGGATCGGCTTAGAATTAAATTCTGAGTCGATTTAGCGATGTCCGTCTGTCTGTCCGTCTGTCCGTCTGTCTGTCCGTCTGTCTGTCTGTCTGTTGATGTATTTTTGTGTGCAAAGTACAGCTCGCAGTTTTAGTCCGATTGTCCTAAAATTGTCCTGTTTCGGCTCAAAGACGATCCCTATTGATTTTGGAAAAAATCGGTTCAGATTTAGATATAGCTGCCATATATATTTTTCACCGATCTGGTCATAACTGGCGTGTATATCAACCGATCTTCCTCAAATTCCGTACATCCGAATATTTTATGAGTCTCGAAAAAACTTGCAAAATATCAGCAAAATCGGTTCAGATTTAGATATAGCTCCCATATATAGCTTTCGCCCGATTTACACTCATTTGCCCACAGAGGCCAATTTTTTGCTCCGATTTAGTTGAAATTTTGCATAGGGAGTAGAATTAGCGTTGTAACTATGCGTGCCAAATTTGCTTGAAATCGGTTCAGATTTGGATATATCTCCCATATAAATCTTTCGCCCGATTTACACTCATATGACCACAGAGGCCAATTTTTAACTCCGATTTAGTTGAAATTTTGCACAGGGAGTAGAATTAGCATTGTTGCAATGTGCGCCAAATTTGGTTGAAATCGGTTCAGATTTAGATATAGCTCCCATATATAGCTTTCGCCCGATTTACACTCATATGACCACAGAGGCCAATTTTTATACCCTTCACCACTACTGTGGTACAGGGTATAATAAGTTTGTGCATTTGTATGTAACGCCAAGAAGGAGTAATCATAGACCAACCTTTTAGTATACGGATCGGCTTAGAATTAAATTCTGAGTCGATTTAGCGATGTCCGTCTGTCTGTCTGTCTGTCCGTCTGTCTGTCCGTCTGTCTGTCCGTCTGTCTGTCTGTCTGTCTGTCTGTTGATGTATTTTTGTGTGCAAAGTACAGCTCGCAGTTTTAGTCCGATTGTCCTAAAATTTAGTATAGGATCCTGTTTCGGCTCAAAGACGATCCCTATTGATTTTGGAAAAAATCGGTTCAGATTTAGATATAGCTGCCATATATATTTTTCACCGATCTGGTCATAATTGGCGTGTATATAAACCGATCTTCCTCAAATTCCGTACATCCGAATATTTTATGAATCTTGAAAAACTTGCAAAATATCAGCAAAATCGGTTCAGATTTAGATATAGCTCCCATATATAGATTTCGCCCGATTTACACTCATTTGCCCACAGAGGCCAATTTTTTGCTCCGATTTAGTTGAAATTTTGCATAGGGAGTAGAATTAACATTGTAACTATGCGTGCCAAATTTGCTTGAAATCGGTTCAGATTTGGATATATCTCCCATATAAATCTTTCGCCCGATTTACACTCATATGACCACAGAGGCCAATTTTTAACTCCGATTTAGTTGAAATTTTGCACAGGGTGTAGAATTAGCATTGTTGCAATGCGCGCCAAATTTGGTTGAAATAGGTTCAGATTTAGATATAGCTCCCATATATAGCTTTCGCCCAATTTACACTCATATGACCACAGAGGCCAATTTTTAACTCTGATTTAGTTGAAATTTTGCACAGGGAGTAAAATAAGCATTGTTGCTATGCGTGCCAAATTTGGTTGAAATCGGTTAAGATTTAGATATAGCTCCCATATATATGTTTTTCTGATTTCGACAAAAATTGTCAAAATACCAACATTTTCCTTGTAAAATCGCCACTGCTTAGTCGAAAAGTTCTAAAAAGGACTCTAATTTTCCTAAACTTCTAACACATATATATCGAGCGATAAATCATAAATAAACTTTTTCGAAGTTTCCTTAAAATTGCTTCAGATTTAAACGTTTCCCATATTTTTTATACCCTTCACCACTACTGTGGTACAGGGTATAATAAGTTTGTGCATTTGTATGTAACGCCAAGAAGGAGTAATCATAGACCAACCTTTTAGTATACGGATCGGCTTAGAATTAAATTCTGAGTCGATTTAGCGATGTCCGTCTGTCTGTCCGTCTGTCTGTCCGTCTGTCTGTCCGTCTGTCCGTCTGTCTGTCCGTCTGTCTGTCTGTCTGTCTGTTGATGTATTTTTGTGTGCAAAGTACAGCTCGCAGTTTTAGTCCGATTGTCCTAAAATTGTCCTGTTTCGGCTCAAAGACGATCCCTATTGATTTTGGAAAAAATCGGTTCAGATTTAGATATAGCTGCCATATATATTTTTCACCGATCTGGTCATAATTGGCGTGTATATCAACCGATCTTCCTCAAATTCCGTACATCCGAATATTTTATGAGTCTCGAAAAAACTTGCAAAATATCAGCAAAATCGGTTCAGATTTAGATATAGCTCCCATATATAGCTTTCGCCCGATTTACACTCATTTGCCACAGAGGCCAATTTTTTGCTCCGATTTAGTTGAAATTTTGCATAGGGAGTAGAATTAGCGTTGTAACTATGCGTGCCAAATTTGCTTGAAATCGGTTCAGATTTGGATATATCTCCCATATAAATCTTTCGCCCGATTTACACTCATATGACCACAGAGGCCAATTTTTAACTCCGATTTAGTTGAAATTTTGCACAGGGAGTAGAATTAGCATTGTTGCAATGTGCGCCAAATTTGGTTGAAATCGGTTCAGATTTAGATATAGCTCCCATATATAGCTTTCGCCCGATTTACACTCATATGACCACAGAGGCCAATTTTTAACTCTGATTTAGTTGAAATTTTGCACAGGGAGTAAAATAAGCATTGTTGCTATGCGTGCCAAATTTGGTTGAAATCGGTTAAGATTTAGATATAGCTCCCATATATATGTTTTTCTGATTTCGACAAAAATGGTCAAAATACCAACATTTTCCTTGTAAAATCGCCACTGCTTAGTCGAAGAGTTGTAAAAATGACTCTAATTTTCCTAAACTTCTAATACATATATATCGAGCGATAAATCATAAATAAACTTTTTCGATGTTTCCTTAAAATTGCTTCAGATTTAAACGTTTCCCATATTTTTATACCCTTCACCACTACTGTGGTACAGGGTATAATAAGTTTGTGCATTTGTATGTAACGCCAAGAAGGAGTAATCATAGACCAACCTTTTAGTATACGGATCGGCTTAGAATTAAATTCTGAGTCGATTTAGCGATGTCCGTCTGTCTGTCTGTCCGTCTGTCTGTCCGTCTGTCTGTCCGTCTGTCTGTCCGTCTGTCTGTCTGTCTGTCTGTCTGTCTGTTGATGTATTTTTGTGTGCAAAGTACAGCTCGCAGTTTTAGTCCGATTGTCCTAAAATTTAGTATAGGATCCTGTTTCGGCTCAAAGACGATCCCTATTGATTTTGGAAAAAATCGGTTCAGATTTAGATATAGCTGCCATATATATTTTTCACCGATCTGGTCATAATTGGCGTGTATATAAACCGATCTTCCTCAAATTCCGTACATCCGAATATTTTATGCATCTCGAAAAACTTGCAAAATATCAGCAAAATCGGTTCAGATTTAGATATAGCTCCCATATATAGCTTTCGCCCGATTTACACTCATTTGCCCACAGAGGCCAATTTTTTGCTCCGATTTAGTTGAAATTTTGCATAGGGAGTAGAATTAGCATTGTAACTATGCGTGCCAAATTTGCTTGAAATCGGTTCAGATTTGGATATATCTATATCTTTGGATATATAAATCTTTCGCCCGATTTACACTCATATGACCACAGAGGCCAATTTTTAACTCCGATTTAGTTGAAATTTTGCACAGGGTGTAGAATTAGCATTGTTGCAATGCGCGCCAAATTTGGTTGAAATAGGTTCAGTTTTAGATATAGCTCCCATATATAGCTTTCGCCCAATTTACACTCATATGACCACAGAGGCCAATTTTTAACTCTGATTTAGTTGAAATTTTGCACAGGGAGTAAAATAAGCATTGTTGCTATGCGTGCCAAATTTGGTTGAAATCGGTTAAGATTTAGATATAGCTCCCATATATATGTTTTTCTGATTTCGACAAAAATTGTCAAAATACCAACATTTTCCTTGTAAAATCGCCACTGCTTAGTCGAAAAGTTCTAAAAAGGACTCGAATTTTCCTAAACTTCTAACACATATATATCGAGCGATAAATCATAAATAAACTTTTTCGAAGTTTCCTTAAAATTGCTTCAGATTTAAACGTTTCCCATATTTTTTATACCCTTCACCACTACTGTGGTACAGGGTATAATAAGTTTGTGCATTTGTATGTAACGCCAAGAAGGAGTAATCATAGACCAACCTTTTAGTATACGGATCGGCTTAGAATTAAATTCTGAGTCGATTTAGCGATGTCCGTCTGTCTGTCCGTCTGTCCGTCTGTCTGTCCGTCTGTCTGTCTGTCTGTTGATGTATTTTTGTGTGCAAAGTACAGCTCGCAGTTTTAGTCCGATTGTCCTAAAATTGTCCTGTTTCGGCTCAAAGACGATCCCTATTGATTTTGGAAAAAATCGGTTCAGATTTAGATATAGCTGCCATATATATTTTTCACCGATCTGGTCATAACTGGCGTGTATATCAACCGATCTTCCTCAAATTCCGTACATCCGAATATTTTATGAGTCTCGAAAAAACTTGCAAAATATCAGCAAAATCGGTTCAGATTTAGATATAGCTCCCATATATAGCTTTCGCCCGATTTACACTCATTTGCCCACAGAGGCCAATTTTTTGCTCCGATTTAGTTGAAATTTTGCATAGGGAGTAGAATTAGCGTTGTAACTATGCGTGCCAAATTTGCTTGAAATCGGTTCAGATTTGGATATATCTCCCATATAAATCTTTCGCCCGATTTACACTCATATGACCACAGAGGCCAATTTTTAACTCCGATTTAGTTGAAATTTTGCACAGGGAGTAGAATTAGCATTGTTGCAATGTGCGCCAAATTTGGTTGAAATCGGTTCAGATTTAGATATAGCTCCCATATATAGCTTTCGCCCGATTTACACTCATATGACCACAGAGGGCAATTTTTATACCCTTCACCACTACTGTGGTACAGGGTATAATAAGTTTGTGCATTTGTATGTAACGCCAAGAAGGAGTAATCATAGACCAACCTTTTAGTATACGGATCGGCTTAGAATTAAATTCTGAGTCGATTTAGCGATGTCCGTCTGTCTGTCTGTCCGTCTGTCTGTCCGTCTGTCTGTCCGTCTGTCTGTCCGTCTGTCTGTCTGTCTGTCTGTCTGTTGATGTATTTTTGTGTGCAAAGTACAGCTCGCAGTTTTAGTCCGATTGTCCTAAAATTTAGTATAGGATCCTGTTTCGGCTCAAAGACGATCCCTATTGATTTTGGAAAAAATCGGTTCAGATTTAGATATAGCTGCCATATATATTTTTCACCGATCTGGTCATAATTGGCGTGTATATAAACCGATCTTCCTCAAATTCCGTACATCCGAATATTTTATGAATCTTGAAAAACTTGCAAAATATCAGCAAAATCGGTTCAGATTTAGATATAGCTCCCATATATAGATTTCGCCCGATTTACACTCATTTGCCCACAGAGGCCAATTTTTTGCTCCGATTTAGTTGAAATTTTGCATAGGGAGTAGAATTAACATTGTAACTATGCGTGCCAAATTTGCTTGAAATCGGTTCAGATTTGGATATATCTCCCATATAAATCTTTCGCCCGATTTACACTCATATGACCACAGAGGCCAATTTTTAACTCCGATTTAGTTGAAATTTTGCACAGGGTGTAGAATTAGCATTGTTGCAATGCGCGCCAAATTTGGTTGAAATAGGTTCAGATTTAGATATAGCTCCCATATATAGCTTTCGCCCAATTTACACTCATATGACCACAGAGGCCAATTTTTAACTCTGATTTAGTTGAAATTTTGCACAGGGAGTAAAATAAGCATTGTTGCTATGCGTGCCAAATTTGGTTGAAATCGGTTAAGATTTAGATATAGCTCCCATATATATGTTTTTCTGATTTCGACAAAAATTGTCAAAATACCAACATTTTCCTTGTAAAATCGCCACTGCTTAGTCGAAAAGTTCTAAAAAGGACTCTAATTTTCCTAAACTTCTAACACATATATATCGAGCGATAAATCATAAATAAACTTTTTCGAAGTTTCCTTAAAATTGCTTCAGATTTAAACGTTTCCCATATTTTTTATACCCTTCACCACTACTGTGGTACAGGGTATAATAAGTTTGTGCATTTGTATGTAACGCCAAGAAGGAGTAATCATAGACCAACCTTTTAGTATACGGATCGGCTTAGAATTAAATTCTGAGTCGATTTAGCGATGTCCGTCTGTCTGTCCGTCTGTCTGTCCGTCTGTCTGTCCGTCTGTCCGTCTGTCTGTCCGTCTGTCTGTCTGTCTGTCTGTTGATGTATTTTTGTGTGCAAAGTACAGCTCGCAGTTTTAGTCCGATTGTCCTAAAATTGTCCTGTTTCGGCTCAAAGACGATCCCTATTGATTTTGGAAAAAATCGGTTCAGATTTAGATATAGCTGCCATATATATTTTTCACCGATCTGGTCATAATTGGCGTGTATATCAACCGATCTTCCTCAAATTCCGTACATCCGAATATTTTATGAGTCTCGAAAAAACTTGCAAAATATCAGCAAAATCGGTTCAGATTTAGATATAGCTCCCATATATAGCTTTCGCCCGATTTACACTCATTTGCCACAGAGGCCAATTTTTTGCTCCGATTTAGTTGAAATTTTGCATAGGGAGTAGAATTAGCGTTGTAACTATGCGTGCCAAATTTGCTTGAAATCGGTTCAGATTTGGATATATCTCCCATATAAATCTTTCGCCCGATTTACACTCATATGACCACAGAGGCCAATTTTTAACTCCGATTTAGTTGAAATTTTGCACAGGGAGTAGAATTAGCATTGTTGCAATGTGCGCCAAATTTGGTTGAAATCGGTTCAGATTTAGATATAGCTCCCATATATAGCTTTCGCCCGATTTACACTCATATGACCACAGAGGCCAATTTTTAACTCTGATTTAGTTGAAATTTTGCACAGGGAGTAAAATAAGCATTGTTGCTATGCGTGCCAAATTTGGTTGAAATCGGTTAAGATTTAGATATAGCTCCCATATATATGTTTTTCTGATTTCGACAAAAATGGTCAAAATACCAACATTTTCCTTGTAAAATCGCCACTGCTTAGTCGAAGAGTTGTAAAAATGACTCTAATTTTCCTAAACTTCTAATACATATATATCGAGCGATAAATCATAAATAAACTTTTTCGATGTTTCCTTAAAATTGCTTCAGATTTAAACGTTTCCCATATTTTTTTTTTACTAACATTGTGTTCCACCCTAGTGCATTAGCCGACTTAAATTTTGAGTCTATAGATTTTGTAGAAGTCTATCAAATTCTGTCCAGATCGAGTGATTTTTAAACGTATGTATTTGGGACAAACCTTTATATATAGCCCCCAACACATTTGACGGATGTGATATGGTATCGAAAATTTAGATCTACAAAGTGGTGCAGGGTATAATATAGTCGGCCCCGCCCGACTTTAGACTTTCCTTACTGGTTTTTTTACTAACATTGTGTTCCACCCTAGTGCATTAGCCGACTTAAATTTTGAGTCTATAGATTTTGTAGAAGTCTATCAAATTCTGTCCAGATCGAGTGATTTTTAAACGTATGTATTTGGGACAAACCTTTATATATAGCCCCCAACACATTTGACGGATGTGATATGGTATCGAAAATTTAGATCTACAAAGTGGTGCAGGGTATAATATAGTCGGCCCCGCCCGACTTTAGACTTTCCTTACTGGTTTTTTTTTTTTTTTTGTTTTTTTCATAAAAACTTGTCAACAATTTGTTGGGGGTTTTTGTGAGGAATCTAGATTTAAATTGACAATTTTTGAGAACGAGTGTTCTAATTTGGAGAGAAGAAGCACAAAAATACTGGCAATACTGTTTGAAGCATCAGATATAATTTGGATTTTTAAAATTACATTTATGTATTTAATTTAAAGAAACCTTATCTTTGATCCGGAATCATTACCAAAATTCTTACGGAAAGGTCAAAATCTTTGGATCCAAGTAAACTTTTTTGTGTGTTTTTAAAGGTTCTGAAGTAAATAATAAAAATATGATTTACAATTTGTTTTATGTTTCCATCTAATTTGTTTTATGTTTCCATCTAATTTTTTGATGGCGAACATATTCGTAGCAAACCAACCAAAAACCCCACAAGCGGCTAAAAAATTACATTTCCACGTAAAACTTTGAGGAATGCACAAAATAGAACGAAAACTAATTTCCATTCGCAGAACACTGAGAACATTTTTGCGGTCATAAGACCCGTTTGAAAATTCAAATATTTCAATTAAAACCCAATTAAAGTTGCGATATGCTCGGAAACCACTCGAACCGCAATAGCCGTGTTTCGTTGGAATGGCAAAATTAAATATTTGTTCATTCATTTTTTTTCTGTAGGTTAGCTCACCACCTTCAGAAAAAAAGTTGTGGCCTACATCATTTTTATTTTTTGTTTGCTAATGTATTACGTATATACTATAAGGAAGAGAAACAGTGTCCATTGTGTCTTAAAATGTTAAAACGTAATTTAGAAGAGTATCATACTTTCAAATATGAAGAAAGCTAAATATTCTATTGAATACCAGCTGAGACCGGCATGCTTGACAAAAGACTTAAATAGGTTTTTATTATTTTTTATTAATTAAACAATATGAAGGGTTACCTAATTTCGTAAAATAATCGATGTGAAAATAATAAACAAGAAATATTGAGGTGAGCCGAAGCTTATATCCTCCCCACCACAAACAGAAAAAAGGAACGGTTTTATGAGAAGAATGAAGTACCTCCTTCGAAAATTGAACCAAATTGTGTTTCATTTTTTAACACTTCTATAATGCGTTATTAAAATAACGAGAAATTACTGAGATTTTGGAATTTTTAATTAGTTACGAAATTCTTTCTTCTCATAATATCAAGAATTAACCTAAAACAAGTAAGTAAAGTCTAAAGTCGGGCGGGGCCGACTATATTATACCCTTCACCGCTATGTATACCAACATTTTTGACCTTGACTGCCTCTAATTTGTTTGCCATATGCAAATATTGAAATATGAACCGATTTTGCTCTACTAAAATATCTCTAAACTTAAAATCTAATCACATGTATCACCCGATTAATCTTACGATTAATCTTATGATTCTTGTCCTTAGGAACCACCTGCACGTTGTTGGCGGCGTACCACTCCATGGCCTTTTAACCGTAATGGCAAGATGCCAAATCCGGCCAAAACAGTACGGAACAACCGTGTTTCTTCAGGAAAGGCAGCAGACGTTTATTCAAACACGCTTTCACGTAAATTTCTTGGTTGACAGTCCCGGAAGCTATGAAAATGCTGCTTTTCAAGCCACAGGTTCAGATGGCTTGCCAAACCAGATATTTCTTTGCGAACTTTGACAGTTTTATGTGCTTGAAAATATCTGCTACCTTTCCCCTTCCTTTTGCCGTATAAAACTCCTGTCCCGGAAGCTGCTTGTAGTCGGCTTTGACGTAGGTTTCGTCGCCCATTACCACGCAGTCAAACTTCGTCAGCATCGTCGTGTACAGCCTCCGGGATCGCGCTTTGGCCGTCGTATTTTGTTTATTATTGCGATTTGGAGTCACTACCTTCTTGTATGTCGAAAGTCCGGCTAGTTTTTTGGCTCGATGCACGGTTGTAGACGATACACCCAGCTTATTTTCGGCATCTCGGAGAGAGGTTAGGAGTTCGCTTGAAACTGCCGGCAACTCTCTTTGTCGTCTCAGCAGCTTCCGGTTTTCGATTTCCCCCCGATCCAGACTTCCTGGCTGTCGACAAACGTTCCCCAAACACTTTAATTACATTTGTAACGGTTGATTTGGCCACTTTTAGCGATTTTGCAAGCTTTGCGTGCGAGTAGCTCGGATTTTCGCGATGCGCGAGCAAAATTTTGAAACGCTGCTCTTCTTGCTTGGACGGCATTTTGACAACTGAAGAGTGAATTCCAAAATCAAAATAGGAGCAACATTCTACACACACACACCTTCCAAATGAGGGGTGTTTAAGTTTTTTAAATGCAAAATTGAAAAAAATACGTCATGTTTATATTATCAAGGTTTTTTAAATGCAAAATTGAAAGAAATACGTCAAGTTTATATTGACCAAATTTTGACCGTATCACCCTTTACGCAATTTTATTCGATTCTGTGGAAAGTTTGGGGAAATTATCGCTTACGCCTAAATCGGAAGAATATATAGCGCTTTACCTAAATCTCATCCGATTTGGATCAAATTCGATACTCAATTTGGCACACATTGCTAAAATATTAATATCTACTCTTAGTGAAATATTTCATGCAAATCGGAATGAAACTTGAGCCTCCGGTGGTCCTATGAATATATATCGGGCTATCGATATATTTGGCACACTTGACAATACCACCAGTCGTACTCTTTGTGCAAAATTTGAAGGAAATAAATTCAAATATCTGACCTCTGCGGCCAATTAAATCAATATCGGCCAAAAGGTATATAAGGAAGCTATATTTCAATCTGAACCGATTTCAACAAAATTTAGCACATATAGCTATAATGTTACTTTTACTCCCTGTGCAAGATTACATGTAAATTAGTGTAAAACTTTGGCCTCCGTGGCCATATAAGTGTAAATCGGGCGAAAGAAATATAAGGGAGCAATATCTAAGTCTGAAACGATTTCAACTAAATTTGTCATATTTGACAAATCAGTGGTAAAATCAGGGTAAAACTCTGGCTTCTGGAACAATATAAGCGTAGCTAGACAATTTTCCTAGGGGGGCCCTAGCTAAAAATTAATAGACTGAAGTTATAGGTTCAATTAAAGTTTTATTTTATAAAAATTAATAAAAAGTCAGACTTCAACATAACTAGACAATAATTTATATGAAAGCAACTAACAGTAGTTCCACACTTTTTCCCAGCAAAAACAAAATTGGAAGTTGTTCTTAAAGCACAACTTTAAAAGCACTTCTAAAAATGTACTCACAAAGAAGTTAATTATTTTAACTACACATGAAGATTTTTTAATACAATTTTTTTTATAATTCATGTGTTTCATATTTTTAATGTTTTTATACCCTTCACCACTGCTGTGGTACAGAGTATAATAAGTTTTTTTTTAATATGAATATTGCTCAGAATTGTTATATAATCTTGAGTATAGCATTGTTGGCGTGAAGGAAAACAGCACTACCTTTCATGCATCTATACTGCATGAATTGGTTGCAATAACGTAAACGAATGATCATAAACTAGTTTGATTACTCGTTTACGTTATTGCCATCGATTCATGCAGTGTGGATGCACTGCCTACTTTATTGAATACCAGAAAGTCCAACTAAACTCTTAAGCCCTGTTCCTGTATATCGAACGAAAACCAGTTCGAAAGAAAGGCAGTCACTCGAATTCGAATGAATTTGGGTTTTTCTATTTTTGAAAGTTCGATTCGTTTGTATGAGAATACATTGATTATTAAAAATGAGTATTTTTAAATTTTTGGCCTGAGAATTCATAAATGTTAACAATGCTTTTAGTTTTTTCTTGACACTTATCGTATATGTTCGTTTATTACTCGACAACAAAATATGAAGTGACTTGTCTTTCGAAATAAAAGAACAAAAATCAATTTTCTTTCGTTTGGAATACGAAAGAAAGCTTTCGTTCGATATACAGGAACAGGCCATTACTGCTGAAGTATTTTCAGCTGGGATAAGAATGGCATAAAGTTTGCAGTATCTCGTAAATATAGCCAAGTTTATACCATAAACCACATAGTGGTCAGTGTATAATAACTTTGATCTGCCAAAAACTGTGCCTACTAGAAATATTGACTTTAGACCCCATAAAATATATAACGTTCGACTCAGCATCACCTCTTGAGTCAATCTAGCGCTTGGTGTCCGTCCGTCCGTCCATGTATTTGTTGTTCGCAAGATTCCGGTCGCACTCATTAGCCGATTTTGATAAAATTTGGTATGTGACGTTTTTTTTTTTTTTTTTGATACAAGGACGAATGCTATTGAATTTGGAAAAAAATCGGATCAAATTTAGATATACCTCCCATATATACCTATCGCCCGATTTCGATAAATGGGGTCAGATTGCGTTAATTTACTAAGTGATCGGCGTCAAATTTGCCACAAAGTAATCCAATATACCACCTTTTAAGTGTGCCAAATTTCATCGAAATAGGTACAGAATTAGATATAACATAGCTCCTATATATATGTATCGCCCGATTTTCCCAAATTTGGCCATAAGTCCCTTATATCTCAAGCGATCTGACTCATAGTTGGCCAAATCTAATTTTCTATAATACTTACTTATGAGCAAGAAATCATGGAAATCGGTTCAGGTTTAGCTATAGCTCCATAAGACCCTTATTTATAAAACTATCTTACTCAAATTTGGCTTACTATAATGTTCTATAGTACTGACTATATGTGCAAAATATCATCCAAATCGGTTCAGATTTAGATACACCTTCCGTATATATGTTGCTCCCAGTTTTCAAAAATTTGCCCCTTATAACCTTAATTTTGACCGTAGTGGCCTCATTTATAAACCGATTTTGCTCAAATTAAGCACAAGGTAATTTCTTGTAATATCAACAAAACTTGCAAAATATAATCCAAATCGGTTCAGATTCAGATGTTTACTAATTCAGTAGGGGTGGTTTAGATTATGATATAGTCGGCCCCACCGACTTTCTACTTTACTCCCTTGTTTAATTGCAACTTTGATAAATATTTTAAAGGAAATAAACTTTTGGAATTGGTACTTTGATTCATTCTCCTCCCAATTCATAATAAAATCCACAAAAATAACATATACAGTTTAATTTTTCTTTTACTGATAATTTTTTAAATTTTTCGGCTACACTCGAACTTAGTAACCAGCTTTAGAGAAAACCACTGTGCCTCGGGCTTCCACTTCACAAGGCGGCGACGTTAACAGGAATGGAACAGGCAATCTTGGTTCAAGTCACGGCAGAGGATTTTTTTATACCCTCCACCATAGGATGGGGATATATATATATATATATATATATATATATATATATATATATATATATATATATATATATATATATATATATATATATATATATATATATATATATATATATATATATATATATATATATATATATATATATATATATATATATATATATATATATTCTGGGTCGTGATGAAATTCTGACTCGATCTAAGCATGTCCGTCCGTCCACCCATCCGTCTGTTCAAATCACGCTAATTACCGAACAAAACAAGCTATCGACTTGAAACTTTGCATAAGTAGTTGTTATTGATGCAGGTCGGATGGTATTTCAAATGGGCCATATCGGACCACTTTAAGTATAGCCCCCATATAAACCGACGCTCAGATTTGGCTTCCGGAGCCTGTTGGAGGAGCAAAATTCATCCGATCCGGTTGAAATTTGGTACATGGTGTTAGTATATGTCTCTAACACCTATGCAAAACTTAGTCCACATCGGTCCATAATTATATATAGCCCCCATATAAACAGATCCCCAGATTTAGTTTGCGGAGCCTGTAAGAGAAGAATATTTCATCCGATACGGTTGAAATTTAGTACATGGTGTTAGTATATGGTATCTAACAACCATGCGAAAATTGGTCCACATCGGTCAATAATTATATACAGCCCCCATATAAACCGATCCCCAGATTTGGCTTACGGAGCCTGTAAGAGAAGAAAAATTCATCCGATCCGGTTGAAATTTGGTACATGGTGTTAGTATATGTCTCTAACAACCATGCAAAAATTGGTCCACATCGGTCAATAATTATATATAGCCACCATATAAACCGAACCCCAGATTTGGCTTGCGGAGCCTGTAAGAGAAACTAATTTCATCCGATCCGGTTGAAATTTGGTACATGGTGTTAGTATATGGTCTCTAACAACCATGCGAAAATTGTCCATATCGGTCAATATTTACATATAGCCCCCATATAAACCGATCCCCAGATTTGGCTTGCGGAGCCTGTAAGAGAAGCAAATTTCATCCGATCCGGTTGAAATTTGGTACATGGTGTTAGTATATGTCTCTAACAATCATGCAAAAATTGGTCCACATATTATATAGCCATAATTATTTGGCTAAGAGAAGTAAAGAAATATGGTACATGGTGTAAGTATATGGTCTCTAATTACCATACAAAAATTGGTCCATATCGGTCCATAATTATATGTAGCCGCCATATAAACCGATCACCAGATTTGACTTCCGGAGCCTTTTGGAAGACCAAAATTCATCTGATTCAGTTCAAATTTGGTACATGGTGTTAATATATGGCCTCAAACACCCATGCAAAAATTCGTCGAAATCGGTCCATAATTATATATAGGCCCCATATAAACAGATCCCAAGATTTGACCTCCGGAGCCCCTGGGAAGAGCAAAATTCATTCGATTCAGTTGAAATTTGGTACGTTATGTTAGTATATTGTATCCAACAACCATGCAGGAATTGGTTCATACCAGTCCATAATTATATATAGCTCCCATATATACCGATCCCCAGATTTGACCTCCGGTGCCTTATGGAGAAGCAACATTCATCCGATCTGGTTGAAATTTGGTACGTAACAACCATGCCAAAATCTGTCCATAATCATATATAGGCCCCATATAAACCGATCCCGAGATTGGTTTTGGAGCCTCTTAGAGGAGCCAATTTCATCCGAGTCAGTTGAAATTTGGTACATTGTGCTAGTATATGGCCGTTAACAAACATGCCTAACTAGGTCCATATCGGTCTATAGTTATATATAGCCCTCAGATAAATCGATCCCCAATCACACAAAAATTGGTCCATAGCAAGTTCATAATTGTATACAGCCCCCACATAAGCGACCCCCATATTTCAATTCTGGCTCTCTACGTATCGTGCAAAAAGTCCATATCGATTCGTAATTCTTTGTAAACTTACCTATACATAACTTTTTTTGTCTAATATATACCACGTATGGACTAACTCACAATTTTGAAAACGATGTTGAGAAGTTTTAAGACACCACAACCCAAGTAATTCGATTGTGGATGACATTCTTTCGTAGAAGTTTCTACGCAATCCATGGTGGAAGGTACATAAGATTCGACCTGGTCAAACTTACGGCCGTATATACTTGTTTTTTTTTTTTTTTTTGTTTTTATTAATTCGTAACCATTACGTTTTCAGATCATGAACGCTGGTTGCTGTTTTAACAACGCATTTTACCGTTGTCAGATTGGCACCGTCTCGTATCCGTTTGGCATCACATGTGTGTTGATTCACTTTCATGGACGGATCGTTTGGAAACATTTATACCGTTCATGATTTTTTCTGTGGCTAGTCTAGTACAAACGAGCTCAACTTGTTTCTGCTTCCTTTAATGTGCAATACTGATACTGTCGTTGCCAGCCAAATGCAAATATTGGGTATCTTCGGTCTACATGGGACATGACAGGGAGATGCCTCCATGTTCCGTTAAGACCTTAGTGGAGGAGTCACTGAAAACAAAGACGAAACTTATTATGGGATGCGATGCGAATGCGCATCATAGTATATGGGGAAGTAGTGATACTAATGCAAGAGGAGAGTCGCTAATAGAGTTTATTTTGCGTACTAATCTGGTAGTCTGCAACAAGGGAGATGCCCCAACCTTTGTCACTAAAAACAGGCAAGAGGTTTTGGACATCACCTTGGCCTTGCAAGGTTTTAAGTGAACACAGCTTCTCAGATCATCGCTACATCAGTTTCAAATTTGATGTTCATATCACCAAGACCATATTTCCGCCAAATGTTAGGAAAGTTGACTGGAATAGGTAGGGGAATCGTTCAATACGATGATACCGGAAATAACAGAGACAAATATGAGAAATGTGCAAGTTATCGAACACGCAGTGGAGCGGATTATTAAGGCCTTCAACATCTCACTGAAAGCTGCATACCCTAGAGGGAAGCCAAGGGGGAAAAATCGACCACCATGGTGGTCTACGGAATTAAATCCTAAAAATCCTGCAGGAAGCTCTTTAACAAGCAAAGTCCACCAGAGCCCCTGAGGATTGGGACGCTTACAAGAGGAATCTGAGAGGATACAAGCGAGAACTGAGAAAGGCTCAGCATAACTCTTGGAATGCAGCAGTATTGAGACTACGTCCGAGGCTTCCAGACTGCGGAAGATTCTAGCATCCACCAACTCCGCTCCAGGTTTCATTAAAATACCGGAGGGCAATTGGACAACGTCCAGTGAGGAGACGCTGGAAGTACTATTGGACACACATTTTCCTGGAAATCAGACGGTTGATTGATGTGGCCGTGCCACAGTTGCTCAGCGGTCGTTTCCTGTCGCGGAAATTGTATCGGAAACTAGAATAAGATGGGCGCTAAATAGCTTTGGACCATTCAAATCCCCCGGACCTGATGGAATTACTCCGGCGGAGTTACAAGCAGTAACTGACAAAATTATCCCCTGGTTGTCGGCGATATATAAAGGATGTATCAACTTATCATATATCCCAGGAAAGTGGAGGGAAACAAAAGTCGTTTTCATACCTAAAGCGGGAAAAGCCTCTCACTCGAGGGCGAAGGATTTCCGACCAATCATCTTATCTTCATTCCTACTTAAGACTCTGGAGAGGATGATAGATATTTATCTTAGAACTAGCATCGATTCAAGTTTGTTCTCGAAACGACAGCATGCATACTCGAAGGGCAGGTCTACTGAGACCGCATTACATGAACTAGTCAGCTTTATTGAAAGCTCACTATCTGTCAAAGAATACACAATCGTTGCGTTTCTATACATCGAAGGGGCGTTCAATAATGTCCACCCGAGCTCGATATTAAATGGACTGACAACTCTGAATGTTGATCCATGTATACTCAGACTGTTAGACGAACTGCTAATGAAGAGACGTATTTCAGCCACACTAGGACAGACAAACATACAAAAGTATGTGAACAGAGGCACTCCCCAAGGAGGAGTTCTAACACCTCTTCTTTGGAATGTTGCTATAAATAGCCTTCTGGTTACTCTAGAAAAAGAAAGGATAAAAGTGGTGGCATACGCAGATGATGTGGCTCTGGCAGTAAGGGGAAAATTCCCATCCACAATCAGAGATATTATTCAGAGGGCCCTCCGGATGACTAAGAAATGGGCGAAAGACAATGGTCTTGGGGTACATCCTGCAAAGACAGAATTAGTCATGTACTGCAAAGATCGCAAAACTCCCACGGTTAGGCCTATTTCCTTAGGGGGTTTTGAAATTCCCTTTGGTGATTGTGCAAAATACCTTGGCGTTATTTTGGACAGGAAGCTGAACTTTAAGCTTAATATTGAAGAAAGGGTAGAAAGGCAACTGTAGCTTTGTACTCGTGCAAAAAGGCAATAGGAAAAAAGTGGGGACTAAAACCAAAAATTGTGCATTGGCTATACACGGCAGTGGTTAGACCTATAATGCTATATGGTGTTGTAGTCTGGTGGCCGGCACTTCAGAAACCGACTTGTTTAGATAAAGTTCAGCGTATGGCGTGTTTGCGTATTTCAGGCGCATTCAGCAAGACAGGAACAAATTCCCTTAATGTCATGCTGCATCTATTGCTTTTAGACATTTTGGCCAAACAGTCAGCTGCAACAACGGCTGTGCGGTTGCGCGAGCTATCGCTGTGGTCGGAAAAAAGTTACGGTCGCAGTTCGGTCCTCAAAATAATGCCAGATGTGCCTAACGTAGTGGATTACACTTTGGCGAGTCCACCTTTCGACAAAAAGTTTGAGACTTTAATCCCCAACAATGAGGCGTGGTGCACACAGACCCCGGAGAATAAAGAATATATAGATTTCTTCACTGATGGCTTCAAATTGGATGGACAAGTGGGGTTCGGAGTATATTCTAATGATCTGGAACTTCGAATAGCGAAAAGATTACCTAATCACTGTATTGTTTTTCAGGCTGAAATATTAGCAATAAGAGAGGTGGCGAATTGGCTGAGAAGTAATGTTCCAAAAATGTGGGCATTAATATATACTCAGACAGTCAACCTGCAATAAAATCCTTGGAATCTGTGTTCCTCAACTCGAAAACGGCCATCGACTGCCGCAAATCACTCAATGAGATGGCTGAGCATTACAATATTACCTTAATATGGGTGCCTGGCCATAAAAACATACCGGGGAACTGCGAAGCGGATGAGTTGGCAAGGCTAGGGACTACCTTACATATTCCAGGGGAACTGGGAATTTGTTGGTATGCCCCTAGCTACCTGCAAGCTCATACTGCGTGAGAAGGCATTATGATGGCTAACGACACCAAGCAAATATGGCCCCATTTCAACTTAAACCGCACACTAGATATGCTAATTTTCTCGAGACGTCAGATATCACTCCTGATATCTGCTATAACGGGTCGCTGCCTGATAGGCGATTTTGCAAAAACTATTGGCATGAAGTATAATGACTATTGTAGTTAAAACTAGAAGTGCCCATATGTAATAGGTACTTTTAGTTAATGTGGTATCACAATGGACTGAATAGTCTAAGTGAGCCTGAATCTTAATCGGGCAGCCACTTTAACCTAACCTAACCTAGTCTAGTACAAATGGTGAACTTCTTTCTTATCAATGAGTCCTGTCAGATTCTATGTTTACCTTAATAACAGGGACCTTTCCTTTACAGCCGAAAGTCCGAACGGAGTTCGACATTACATTCAAACCACTTAGAGAAGCTTTGCAATACTCAGAAATGTCACCAGTATCACTGAGAGGGGATAATCCGCTGAAAAACATTTTGTATTCGACTGGCGGATGCAAGGCGGATGTGCAAACTATTGCACCACGGTGATTTCGGTGTGTGCCGTCACTTCTAAAACAATGCTATGATAAGCGCATGCAAAATTCATTGGAAATAATTCATATCACGAGTTGAGGATACAAACCAAAAAAGTGGAAGCTCTCTATTTACTAAATAGTTTTGTAATTACAGAATAATTAATCCGACATATTCAAACCTGTAACATGAGCTGAGCATGCACACTTTCATAATTTAAGGTTCAATTGTATTATTAAATTTAAATTTAATTGTCCTTACATGTTTCTGTAGCTGACAAATTTAATTTTGCGCCAATTAGCTACCTACCCACACATTTAAAAGCATTACCAACTATAAATGGAGGGGGTAATTATTTCTTCGAGCAAATCATAAACGCCTTAAAATTAAAATTTTAATGAATGACTTTAAGAGCACTAGACTATGTTTCTTTGTAGACCAAAAATTAATTTCATTTAATGCTATTAATGATGTAGAAATTTTCTGTCGCTTCAATAAATACGTTATAGGATTATGAACGAGGAGAATTGTTTGTACACTGTAGAACATACATAATTAAAGAAGAGCTAAAGTATGCCAAAGTAGACAACTATATTATACCCTATACCAATTTTTAAGACATACTCTCTAAATTTTTTCTTTTATTCTTTTTATACCCTAAAGCACATAGTGGTTAGGGTATAATAACTTTGATCTGCCAAAAAATTTGCCTACAAGAAATATTGATCTTAGACACCATAAAATATATGTATTTACTGTTCGCAAGATTATGGTCGGTTGGTATATCGCGCTTTTTTAGCACAAGGACGAACGCTATTGAATTTGGGTCAAATTTAGATATAGCTCCCATACTTCGCGCGATTTCGACAAATGTTGTCAGATTGCGCTCATTTACCAACCAATCGTAATCAAATTTGGCACAATGTAATCTAATTTACCACTTTTTACGTGCACAAACTTTTATCGAAATCGGTTTAGGTTTAGATATAGCTCCCATATATAGCATTTTCACTTCAAAATGAAAACTTTTACATTTCAAATGAATCCCTTTTCAAATCAAATGAAACCTTTTTCCAATCAAATGAATCATTTTTCAAATCACATGAAACCTTTTTCAAATCAAACGAAACCTTTTAGAACGCCAAGAAGAAAATAAATTTTACACTAAAAAAAATATATAAAATGAAATTACAAACTAATATCATTTCCGATTTTCTTTTCGTGATAACTTTTTTTAAGAATATCTAGAATTTTTGGTTTTTTGCGAGTGCTTATATGCTATCTATTTCTTCCAAATGGACAATATTTTGACTTATAATGTCAACAAACCCTTATTTTGTATTTTATTTTTAAATTTCGTGCGAAAAAATTTAATGGGTTTTATAAGTACTATTGTTGATTTGATTTAACTATTGTTGATTTTCTAATGCATGAAATTTCCTATGACAATATTAGATAACTATTAGTACTAGTGATTTTGCTGTAGGTAATTAAATAATAAATTTATGAATAACATTTACGTCTATTCAGTTAAACAATAGTTTATATTTAAGAAGGCGTGCATTTCTGAAGTAAACCTTGGTTGTTAAATAATTTCAGCAGTGGTGGATGTACACGTAATAAGTAACACATAATTCTGCGACGAAATTTTAAATAAGAATGTATATTTTTGTTCTTAGTGATAGAGCAATTTATTCGATATAAATTTTTGTGGGTTAATTATAAATTCAAAATTAGATAGAATTCGTTTGATTTTAGAGATTCATTTGATTTGAGAAAAGTTTCATTTGAAATGAAAAATGTTTCATTTGATTTGAAAAAAAGGTATCATTTGTTTTGAAAAATGATTCATTAGATTTGAAAAAGGTTTCATTTGAAGTGAAAATGCTTAATATGTATTGCCCGATATTCGCAAATTTGGTCATAAATCTGTTATTTATCAACTGATCTTACTCAAAGTTGGCCATATCTAATTTTCTATAGTACTTGCTATATGTGCAAAAACTCATCGAAATCGGTTCGAACCAGTTATAGCTCTCATTTATATGTATCGCCCGATTTTCCCAAATTTGGCCGTAAAACCGTTATTTATCAGCCGATCTTACTCAAAGTTGGCTTACTGTAATATTCTATAGCACTAACCATATGTGTAAAAAATCATGGAGATCGGTTCGTATTTAAATATAGCTCTCATATATATTTAGCACCCGATTTTCAAACATTTGCCCCTACTAACCTTATTTTTGACCATAGTGGACTTCATTTATTAGCCGATCTTACTCAAATTCTGCACAAGGTAATCTCCTGTAATATCAATCGAGTCCCTAATAACTTTATTTCTGGCCATAATAGCCTTATTTATTAACCGATCTTACTCAAATTTACCACAAGGTAACCGTCTGTGGTTTCAACCAAACCTGGCAAATATCGAAATCGGTGCAGATTTAGATATAGATCCTATATATATGCATCGCTCGATTTTTCCAAGTTTGGCCGTAAACCCCTTATTTATCAACCGATCGTACTAAAATATGACTAAATGTAAGTTTCTATAGCACTAACTATATGTGCAAAATTTCATCGATATTTACCCACACTAATTGAGCGATTTCTTCTTTTTATACCCTTCACCACTACTGTGGTACAGGGTATAATAAGTTTGTGCATTTGTATGTAACGCCAAGAAGGAAAAGTCTGAGAGCCATGGTTTAGTATACCGATCGTCTTAGAATTAAATTCTGAGTCGATTTAGCGATGTCCGTCTGTCTGTATATGTAATTTTGAGTGCAAAGTACAGAAAAGTACAGTTTAGTCCGATCGTCCTCAAATTTGGCACAGAGTTTTACATTGGCTCAAAGACTATCGCTATTGTTTTTGGAAAAACTCGGTTCAGATTTGGATATAGCTGCCATATATATTTATCACCGATTTGGTCATAATTGACGTATTTATCAACGTATTTCCTCAAAATTTCGGGCTGTCAAATATTTTGGGGCTTTCGTAAGATAAGCTAAATATCAGCCAAATCGGTTAAGATTTAGATATGGCTCCCATATAAATCTTTCGTCCGATTTGAACTTAACATATATGGCCTCAAAAGCCAGAGTTTTGTCCTGATTCGCTTCAAATTTTGCATAAGGTGTACGTTTAATAGTATTGTTGATTGTGCTAAATTTGGTTGAAATCGGTTCAGATTTAGATATAGCTCCCATATATATCTTTCGCCCGATTTACACCCATGACGACGGAGGCCAAACTTGTTCTCCCATTTATGTTTTTTGCTGAGATAGTAGGATTATTATTTTAACTATACATGTCAAATGTGGTCAAAACCGGTTCATATTTAAATATAGCTCCCATATATATGTACGCCAGATTAGGGGAAATATGGTAAAATATTTCGTATTTTAGACCCATTTTCAATGGGAGTTTCCTCCAATTGACTCGATAGTTTCCACAGAGAATACATTTAATATGCTATTTAAGTGTGTCATCTTGATCTAATATGGCCAAAATACCCACATTTTACACAAAATTCTGTGATGAGTTCCCCATATCGTAGACATATTCTACACACTGCAATGCCAAACTTTCCACAGAATGGTCGAATTTTAAATAAACCTCCGACTTGTGGAAATATCGTCCGAATTGTCGAAATAATATATCACAACCCACAATTGAGATTTAACCAATATGCTTGTAAAATCGCCACTGCTGAGTAGCAAAAATTATAAATATTACTCAAATTGTCCTATATCTTATGTATCGCCCGATAAATCATAAATGTTCTTTTGTAGAATTGTTTCAAAATTGCTGTAGCTTTTATCCCAGGATATTAGCCGATTTAATTTTTAATTCTAGCGATTTTGTAGAAGTACAAAAAATGTCTCCAAATCATTTCAGATATAAATCAGATATGGTAACACAAATTTTGGTCTACATAATGGTGAAGGGTACAATATAGACGGCCCCGCCCGACTTTAGACTTTTCTTACTTGTTTATTAATGGACTCAGTATTAGGTTAGGTTTTGGAGGATGACACGAATCCTAAATAGCGGATTTATGTCCACTTAGACCATGGTTGGTCCATTGCGGTTCCTCAAACTTCTTTCCATCTTTCTCTTCGTGTCTGTCTCGCTCCGGCCGGAATGAGTCCATTCTATGATAATGTGTCCTTCGGATGCGCCTAGGTCCTCCACCCCGATGCCTTGATGAAGGCGAGAATACTCCTCAGGCTGCATTCTCGCAAGTCGGTCATAGTCTGAAAGAAATAAGAGCCCAGTATCTTGTTACTTCTCAAAGATAGTGCTGGACACTGGCACAGGAAGTGAAATGAATCTTCCGTAGCCTCGGGGTCCAGACACCCCGTACAAATATCATCATTCGCTAAACTGATCCTTACCATGTGTTTTCCCAGAGTGTTGTGCCCTGTTGTCGACCTCACATCTTCTCTTTGCAATGACATCAGGATTCAGTTTCAGAGTTCCTAATATAATACTCGTCCCATATCAGTTTCGTTTGTTCACAGTCTATAGAAGAAGCCAATCGTCCATAAATATTCATATTTGCTATTGATCCTGGACTAAGTATTAGTTCCCTACTAACTCTGTAGGTTGCGATAAAACTCCCATAAACAGATACCCCTTAATGTTCTTAAATTTGGAAATTCGGTTAATCTCCCAAATCTATACCAATGATACCCCACAAATGCTTATATTTACTAATTCAGTCGAAAAATCGATTATTGGTTTGCACTGTAGATCCCTAGTTTATGGGCTGGTGGCATAAACGGAAATTCTTCAAAATTAATGAAATCATCTTTAAATTTGTTGACTTTTTGTATCTGACTATCGGAGATGTTTCAATACCTTATTTTAAAGACTGTTTTACAACCATAATTTCAACTTGAAGTCGAATATGAATTTGGAAATCTAAGCTGTCGTTAACACACTTTTAATAGACTTAAATTAAAATTTGTTTCTTAGAATTAAGTCCGCAAAACTCAAATTTGTATCCTTACTTCAATTTTCCGTTTCTTTGGCTCAGAATCATTACTAAAATCATTAGTATAAAGAAAAACTCATTGGAACAGGGTATGCTTTTCAGTGTATAAAACTTAGTAATGCCTACTAAATTTTCTCGAAATTTAGTTGAAAGTTTTCAAAAATTAAGCTATTTTTTCTTTCCGGGTACACTGTGAAAAATATTGATCCAATATGAAAGATTATAAAACTTATATTTAAGGTTGCACAAATTACTTAATATTAAGGACAAATTTCTTTACACTAAGGAAAATTTAATTAAAGAATTAAAGAAAATGTATAATCTTTGCTTAAAAAAAATGGCTTCTTTAAATTTAGGACACGAATCTTTAAAATTCGAGTCCCTCTGTTAAAGTAGCATGTCTTTGACGTATGGTAAATTTTCCTTAATGTAAAGAAAAACATTTTTGATTTAAAGAAATAATTTTTGATTTGACGAAGTAACTGAGATATTGAATTTTTGGATAAAAGATAAAAAACTTCAAATATGGGCTAAGACTTAATTTGTGATTTTGCATCTTTTGATATTTTTTTTTTATTAAGGAAACATTTTTTACTGTGAAGTATTTGTTATAATTTGGATTTTTGAACTAACATTTATTTGAACATGAATAGCTTTGTGATTATATCGCAAACAGAAAATCAGATCTGTATTCTAATTGTATAGAGCCTAGCCTGTCTTTATTTTAAAGAAGACGCATCCTTTGGTAGGAATCAAATCCTAAAATCAAAATCCTAAAGAAAAAGTCAACATTTTTGGATCCAAGTAAACTTCGTTTTTATACCCTCCATCATAGGATGGGGGTATATTAACTTTGTCATTCCGTTTGTAACACATCGAAATATTGCTCTAAGACCCCATAAAGTGGTGGTGAAATTCTGAGTCGATCTAAGCATGTCCGTCCGTCCGTCCGTCTGTTGAAATCACGCTAACTTCCGAACGAAACAAGCTATCGACTTGAAACTTGGCACAAGTAGTTGTTATCGATGTAGGTCGGATGGTATTGAAAATGGGCCATATCGGTCCACTTTTACGTATAGCCCCCATATAAAGGGACCCCCAGATTTGGCTTGTGGAGCCTCTAACAGAAGCATATTTCATCCGATCCGGCTGAAATTTGGTACATGGTGTTGGTATATGGTCCCTAACAATCATGCAAAAATTGGTCCACATCGGTCAATAATTATATATAGCCCCCATATAAACCGATCCACTGATTTGGCTTTCGGAGCCTCAAAGAGAAGCAAATTTCATCCGATCCGGCTGATATTTGGTACATGATATTGGTGTATGGTCTCTAACAACCATGCAAAAATTGGTCCACATCGGTCCATAATTATATATAGCCCCCATATAAACCGATCCCCAGATTTGGCTTGTCGAGCCTCTAAGAGAAGCATATTTCATCCGATCCGGCTGAAATTTGGTACATGGTGTTGGTATATGGTATCTAACAACTATGCAAAAATTGGTTCATATCGGTCCATAATTATATATAGCGCACATATAAACCGATCCCCAGATTTGGCTTGTGGAGCCTCTAAGAGAAGCATATTTCATCCGATCCGGCTGAAATTTGGTACATGGTGTTGGTATATGGTCTCTAACAATCATGCAAAAATTGGTCCATATCGGTCCATAATTATATAAAGCCCCCATATAAAACGTTCTCCAGATTTGACCTCCGGAGCCTCTTGGAGGAGCAAAATTCATCCGATCCGGTTCAAATTAGGAACGTGGTGTTAGTATATGGTCGCTAACAGCCATACCAAAATTGGTCCAATCACACAAAAATTGGTCCATATAGGTTCATAATCATGTTTGCCACTCGAGCCAAAAATAATCTACCAAGATTTTATTTCTATAGAAAATTTTGTGAAAATTTTTATTTCTATAGAAAATTTTGTCAAAATTTTATTTCTAGAGCAAATTTTGTAAAATTTTTTTCGGTTCATAATAAACTTTTCATCATTGTCAAAATTTTATTTCTATAGAAAATTTTGTTCAAATTTTATTCGGTTCATAATCATGGTTGCCACTCGAGCCAAAAATAATCTACCAAGATTTTATTTCTATAGAAAATTTTGTGAAAATTTTTATTTCTATAGAAAATTTTGTGAAAATGTTATTTCTATAGAAAATTTTGTTAAAATTTTATTTCTGTAGAAAATTTTGTCAAAATTTTATGTCTACTTTGTCAAACTGAATTATATACGTATTGGATCGATCTTTTTTGATTTAATATATACCACGTATGGACTTACATACAATTTAGAAGATGGTGTTAGGAGGTTTTAAGATACCTTGCCATCGGCAAGCGTTACCGCAACTTAAGTAATTCGATTGTGGGTGGCAGTGTTTAGAAGAAGTTTCTACGCAATCCATGATGGAGGGTACATAAGCTTCGGCCTGGCCGAACTTACGGCCGTATATACTTGTTTTTTTTTTTTTTTTTTTTTTTGAATGTGAAAATGTGAATCTATTTTTTAGCTCCGTAGCTCTAGATTTGCAATGTATAACTCTAAATATAGCAATAGGTAATAAACATTAGCTTTTGGACGTTAGTACATAATCCTATTCATTGCATGTAGAAACTCTGCATGATATCGCTAACATCTTGATTTTGAACATTTTAAAGGTGCAAGCAACTGTAGATAATAACAGCCGGTCACAAATGAAATGACTATACAAATCTACTGCTATTTTAAGCTAAAGGGAATGAACATCAAATTAAATGGCCATCGTCAACAGGGCATTTCCCTTTCAGTCACATTAACCACAACTTTCGTTCAAGATTTAAGTACCTCTAAAACATTTAAATAAATATTTAAAATCATTGTTGTCGTTAGGGTCAGTAATAGATAGCAAAGGGAAGGGGAATCCCCCATTGTAACCTAATGTTCTGGGTGGCATCTATGGTATGGGTATTTCTCCCATTCATTCATTTCACAACAGTAACAACAACAACAACGATGAATGAAAACAACTAAACCAGTTCATTCACTCACTTACCACTTTAGGACTCAGTTGGATGTCCTGGCGATGAACGAACGATAGACCGTACACCGAATTATACTTCTCTGTTAAGGCAAGACCATCGCAAAAGGACAACAGGGAATATGGTTTGGGGCTCTCTAATGGTATGTCGCAGAAATACCATTAAATCCCATGAAATTCTTTCGCACTTTCCCTAAAATTTGTTCCCGCATGTGATTGACGTGTTTATAAGGGTCTTATGGCTCTATAATGGCCCCACAAAACAACTGTGTTCCATACAACTACAATTTCCAAATCTACTTTGGTTACTGTCCACCTACTTTCCATTTATTGTGAGAGCTGTGTGTTTTTTTTTTTTTTTTTTTTTTTTTTTTTTTTTTTTTTGGCATGTGATTTTTTTGTACTCCACATTATATGGGACATTACAAAGCATTTGGTACAGTACTTACTGGAAAATTTTTTTTATCAAACTCGTACCCATAAGAATATAATTGGAAGAATAAAATGTCGTTTCATTGGTAGCCACATGTGGTATACTCAATGGCGAAAATATTTAAGCGTGTAAGAGAAAAAATAAGTACGTGGATTGTCTTTTATATTTCGGGATATTCGGCATTATGATCCATACACCAAAAAAAATACTTTCCTCCGGAACGAAATTTTAGACATATAAATTTTACCCCCATAAATATAACTGTTTGACTGTTGATGACAATAACAGCTACGTAGACCAGTAGATAGTATGCATGGTCCGCGGTTCGATTCTCCGTCCACGCGAAAGTTAAAATTTAAAAAATTTATAAAATTGAATAATTTCTTCTATACTTTTTGTATTACAGGAAAGGGTGCTAAGAACTAAAAAAAACCTCGTGGAAAAGATGTGAGGGAAAATGCATTTAGCCAGAAAAACCCTTTCACTACCGAAATAAACCTAATGTTAGAAACTTTAATTTTTCTTCTTGGTTTACTTGTACTAAGCGCTGTTTGGTCTATAATATCTTTCGAATTGTGAGAAAAAATACAAAAAAGAGCCCGAAAAAATATCAATCAAGTTTTTGCATGAATGTCCATTTACTAGAGACATGCAGTAGAAAAATGAACTCAAAATTTCGAATTTTTTGTTTATTGTTAAAGAAGTTTATAAAAATGCATTTTAGTGCTCACCAATATGGAAAATAGTTATAGCTTATTTAGATTAAAGTCTTGTAAGATCTATACTAAAGGCTGTGGAAAGGTTCATTCGCCCGAACCGAAACATGTACAGTCTAGGCGTGTATAGATTTGTATCTGGCATTTTCTTTTCAATGGCTCTATTAACCATGATCCCTAATCTATATCTGTCCATAAAGCTCGAAAAATAATTGTATAATTAGATATAATGCATTTGGACGGCAATTGCCTGTTTCGGTATCAGGCTAACATGAAATATAATATTAAAGTCTTTACTTTAAAATAAATATATCACGGTGGCTCTCCGAAGTTGTGATTTAATAGTGCGGTGATAGTAAATCAATATTTCCATGCATATGGTGTTGCTGGCGTTATGGTACACTGAGAAGCATTTCAAAGATTTTGTCTTTACACAAATGATTCCGATTAATGATTTGAGTTTTGCATACTTGATTTCAGAGAACAAATTTAATTCATTCGTTTTTTCAGCTTTTTATACCCTGCGAAACACTGTGGAGCAAGTTAGTGCATATGTTTACAACAACCAGAAGGAGACTAGGTAGCCACATGGGGTTTTGGCAATATTGCTCAGGATCGGTCTCTGAGTCGATAAAGCTATGACCGTCCGTCTGTCTGTGAACACATTTTTGTAATCAAATTCCAGGTCGCAGCTATAGTCAAATCAACTTCAAATTTGGCAAGTTTCTGTTTTGGGTCAGAAAAGACTTTGGAAGAAATCGTTTCAGATTTCGATATAGCTTCCACATATATCTTTCGCCTCATACGGACTTATATGGCGCCAGAAGCCAAAGTTTTACCCTGATTTACTTGAAATTTTGTACAAGGAGAACAATTAGTAATATAGTAAAGTGTGCTAAGTTTGATTGAAATCGGTTCAGATTTTGGATAACTCCCATTTTTACATTTTCCGAATTGGTTAATATAGCCAAAATACCTCCATTTTCCTTGTAAAATACGCGACTGCTGAGTGAAAAAATTGTAAGAATGAAACAAAATCAAAATTTCCTGTAGCACTAATACATATCTATCAACCGATAAATCATAAATGCACTTTTACGAAATTGCATAAAAATGGCTGTAGATTTAAAATTTTCCATACTGTTTTAACTAATACGTCTTAGGCCATTAGCCGATTTAAAATTTAAGCCAAGAGATGTTGTAGAAGACTATCCCCCATGTTCTGGTTTACGAATTCGCAAAACGCAAAATCTTGCATTTTCAATAACTTTTGAACCATTCCATGTTTTGTCATGAAATTTGTTCCAATTAAATATCTTATCAATAAGAACTATTTATACAAATTTCGTATTATTTATCATTATAGTTCAGAAAATAGAGGTTGAGAAAAATTTTGCGTTTTGCGAATTCGTAAACCAGAACAGGGGGTATATAATTTAGTTATTTAAATTTACCATATACAGTGGGGAGCAAAATCGAGTACATATTGTCACCTTTCGCAAGCTTTATTAAATAGAAATCGTTTAGTTAGGCCAATTGCCATACAATGTATACCATTAACAGTTTATGTTCTTCCAAACCGATTTCCAAAAATAGCATTTTAAAAAAGTAATAAAAAAATTAAAATCACATACAAGAAAGTAGCCTCATGCACTCAGTGAGTTATTCTCAATAAGACATTCTCAGTCACAAAGAAATGTGTCAAAATTTACCGTATACCGTTATGTTGAGTGATTTGGGTTGCTTTCATGCTTAATAAGCATACTGTTTTCATGTACGATTGATACTTGTTGTTGAATGCTCGAGAAATAAGGTGGACATTGAATCAAACTGCGGTTCTTCTAAAATCATTAGGAAATTCAAAATGATGTCGTAATTATCAAAGATTATAGATTTGAGGAAGATAGGAAATTGGCTTGCGTCATACCAAATGTTGCATTTACCAGATTAGTTTAATACATGTTTGTAATCTTTTAGTTGTTTTTCGTTTTTATTTTTTAAATGAAAAATTTAATTTTCTTAATGAAACAATGTTAAATTTTAGACAACAACAAAAAAAAACTACATTTTCCCCTTTATGGAAATTTATTTCGTGCACTTAATTTCTTTTTATTTGCATTTTAATGCTATGCCAATACTTGCCGTATACGCGTTTGGTTCGAGTATTAAACTAATCTGGTAAATGATTCGATCTCCTCAGTAGCTAATTTCCTATCTTCCTACAATTTATAATCTTTGGTAAGAATTACTAAAGACGGGTTTTCATCTCGAAAGAGAGCACAGGTTACTAAAAAATTCTGATGCTCGTGTTATAGTAAGAAAACTAAAAAGCAAAGACACAAGAACACCAAAACAAGCCGCTGCAGCTATAAATAAAACAGTTAGTGCTTGGACAGCTCTGAGAGCTTGGCATAGAATTGGGTTAGTGACAGCAGTTAAAAAGAAGAAACCGGCATTGTCTGAGAAAAAAATCACGATCCGGTTAGTATTTTGCAAAGCCACCAAAGACCGTCACCGTTGATGACTGGAAACGTGTTATATGGTCTGATGAAACAAAAATAAACCGTTTCTAATCCGATGGAAAATAATATTATTGGAAGCGACCTCGTGAAAGTCTTGAAAAATACCACGCTTCATGGTATGGGGATATTTTTATTGGTGGCAAAATTGGCCGCTGGTAAAAATTGTAGGAGTCATGAAAAAGGAAGACTACTTTGATATTTTGCTATCAAATTTGGAGGAGGTTTTCGCTTACCCTGAAGAGCAAGTAATTTTTCAACAAGATGGCGACCCTAAGCATTACACAAAAAGCACCAAAAATATCGATGAGCTCTGGAGCCGAGTTCAGCAGGAATGGTCGGATATTCAAAAGAATAATAGAAAACTTGGCAGAAAGTATGCCAAGGCGTGTAAAAACCGTAATTAAAAACAAAGGATTATGGACTAAATACTAAAATATTTGATTTAAATGTGTATGCATAAAGTGCAAAACAGAGTTCATCCAAGCTAACATGTAGTTTATTGTAATAAATTCAGTAGTATTAGTATATAATTTATGTGAATGTACATATTTGTTTGCCATGAAATAAAGTATAAATGAAGTAAATTTTGTAACAATTGGACTGAAGGATTTTTTTTATTAAATAAATAGTGCAGATGTGACAAACATGCACCCGGTTTTGCTCCGCACTGTATATAGGACCCAACAAATTTGAAGGATTTGAGATGGTATCGAAAATGTGGTTCCACAAATTGGTGCCGCCCGACTTTAGAATTTCCTTATTTGTTTCTTCATGTGCTATCAAAGTCCTTTAAAAATGTGTTAACTATAACTTAAATTTCCAAATTCAGACTCGATTTCAAATAGAAATTATGCTATGATTCAAGTAAAAACGTGTTTAAAATAGAGAGTAACGAGTAAACATATCGTATTTTTGAACGCTTTTAAAGATGATTTCATTAATTTTCAAGAACTTTGCAGAATTATTGGAGTCATGTTTCATGTAAAGATACCCATTTTTAAGTCTAACTATTAAGGCAAAACGATTTCAGTGAAAAGTTTGTCGACTTTTGGACAAGGAAAAAACTTTATATCAGAGAAATTCGTCTTCTATTAAAAGTAAAGTCCGCATACATGAAATTTTTTGCCTCACAACAATATTTTTTCAGTATTTACCTTTTTTCAGTGCTCTTGCTAATCCGTTTTCCACTTTTTTCTAGATAATGAAAATTTCTTATGAGTTTGTTGATAATGTATTTTTCGCCATTTTTGCTTTTACCAAATGTAAATGTCCCATATCTAAAATTTGTGTAAACGGCTTTCTGTGTTTCCAATGACAAAAGTGATGTTGTAAGTAGGCCGATAATATGCATAGAAGCTGGAAAAAAGGAGTCAACATGGAATATTGAAAATGAAAAAAAACCTTCTCAACGGAAACACGGTCCCATTAAATTTTGTTGTCTGTTAATGGTGGTCACTTGCCTATGTCCATTTCTGGCCATTAGAAATATTTTTCCATTCAAGCATAAATATTTTCGTTTCTTTTCAACTCGCCTTCTGCTTTTCTAAAATACCAAGTAAGAAATGAATATCTTCTGGAGTGTTAAACAAATACTCTACAGTTTACATAGACATAAGAAAATGGAATGAAATTTCCCTTTTTATTCTCGTTTAACACCAAAAACAAAGGAAGAACGGGGGTCATTGAAGAAATATCGAAAGCGTACAAACAGTAAAATGGTGTTACATATTTAATATGCTGTGATATTCCCTAAATGAAATTGGGAATAGGATGAAGGTCGGTCGTACTTACAGTAAAAGTTCATAACCAATGACTTTTTAAGTTGGACCATAATTTTATTTTCCTGCTGAAAAATAGCGGCTGTGTTGGAAATATATAGATTTAACCTTCAATTTGTGTTCGATATAATGCTAAGAGTTTCTCTCATCTGGGAAATAAGATCGCACCAGTGCAACTAATGGTATTTTAGATAAATCTCAATAAATTATGTAGGGTTTGAACCTTAAATACCCATCGTCATGAATCTTATGCAAGAAATTCCCCTGAAGACATCTTCTCCTTCTACCGGAATAGGGTGCACATTTGAACCTATGTGGCAATTTTGCTACGGATTTACAATGCTACAAAATCGCTTGACATGGATTCTATAGTATAGCAGTAAATCGTGAATACACAGAAAAAAACTATTGTCGTGAGGCCAAAGAGTTCATGTCCTTAACCCTTCGTTGCATGACATTTCATATATGCAATGTTAGTTTCTTGCCTGTCTAGCTCCTATTCTTTTACATATTTTACCATAATTTTTTTGTTATTCACATTTTGGAAGCCGCAAATTATATTTGATATGGATTTTAGCCAGTATCGTAACAATTTCATTTAAATAAAGCGAAATTAAAATAAGTGTTTTGAGTTTTTGTTACTACCAGGGCACTTAGCGACGAATATGAATATAAAAACGAATATTTGAATGATGATGGAGATTTAAACACAGAGTTTGATATAAATCGAGGTCGTAGAAGGAGCACAACTTGTAAGATAAGATTCGAGTTTATCCTTGGCCTACATCGTTAAAGAATCGTATGACATACAAGCTGCTAGGTTGCAATTGTTACACGTATATTCATCGTGATATATAAGTTAGATAGGTTCAAAATTTTTCTGCGGTGGTCTATCCGCTATCAATAATGTTGGTGCTAATTTAAGATGTTTCAAAGCTCCTCAAAGTGGTTCACATTATGGTGAAAGACAATTCGAACTCGGTTATAGAGCTCCATATCGAATCGAACTGCACTCGGTGATAAACAGAAGGTCAATATTGTGGTATCATAATTAACTGAAAAGTCTAGGTGAAAATTAAGTTTTGGGTCGCCCTTATACCTAACCTAAGTAAAAACAAGTAAGTAAAGTCTAAAGTCGGGCGGGGCCGACTATATTATACCCTTCACCATTATGTATACCAAAATTTGTGTTACCATATCTGATTTATATCTGAAACGATTTGGAGACAATTTTTTGTACTTCTACAAAATCGCTAGAATTAAAAATTAAATCGGCTAATACCCTGGGATGAAACACAATGTTAGTAAAAACAAGTAAGTAAAATCTAAAGTCGGGCGGGGCCGACTATATTATACCCTTCACCCCTATGTAGGCCAAAATTTGTGTTACCATCTCAACTACTTCACATTTGCTGGAAGCTATATAAAGGAGACAATTTTTTTACTTCTACAAAATCTCTAGAATTAAAATTTAAAACGGCTAACCCTATCCAGTTAATTGGAGGAAACTTCCATTGAAAATGGGTCTAAAATGTGTAACAGTCTACCATAATGTGTAACATGGTCTACCATTTGACTAAATTTGACTGTATACACGCAGAGAAGAAACATGATTGTCACAATCATATTCAAAGAGCAAAATAATATGATAGAAGCTATTTTTGCGGAGACCATGTAACATTTTCACCTGCAACCATGTTGGCTCAGTGAACATGGTTCTAAGAAAAATAAAATTGTCCTCATCTAAAATGTTATTATATTGATAAAAGGAATTTTGTTTCCATTAAAAGACAATGGTCACGATCTAAAATGTTATGGTATTCGTCAAAAATGTTTTTCTTCCAGTTAAAAGAACATGGTCACAACTTAAAATGTTTTGATCTTTATGAAAAAACTTGTTTCGTCGTCGACAAAACGACGCCACTTGAGAAAAGAAAACACAAAATTAACTTTATTTATTTGTTTTATTTATTTATAAATTAATTCATTGTTTATTTTTTATACCCTTCACCACTACTGTGGTACAGGGTATAATAAGTTTGTGCATTTGTATGTAACGCCAAGAAGGAAAAGTCTGAGACCCATCGTTTAGTATACCGATCGTCTTAGAATTAAATTCTGAGTCGATTTAGCGATGTCCGTCTGTCTGTCTGTCTGTCTGTCCGTCTGTCTGTCTGTCTGTTGATGTATTTTTGTGTTGAAAGTACAGCTCGCAGTTTTAGTCCGATTGTCCTAAAATTTGGTATGGGGTCCTGTTTCGGCTCAAAGACGATCCCTATTGATTTTGGAAAAATCGGTTCAGATTTAGATATAGCTGCCATATATATTTTTCACCGATCTGGTCATAATTGGCGTGTATATCAACCGATCTTCCTCAAATTCCGTACATCTCAATATTTTATGAGTCTCGAAAAACTTGCAAAATATCATCCAAATCGGTTCAGATTTAGATATAGCTCCCATATATAGCTTTCGCCCGATTTACACTCCTTTGTCCACAGAGGCCAAGTTTTTGCTCCGATTTAGATGAAATTTTGCACAGGGAGTAGAATTAGCATTATAGCTATGCGTGTCAAATTTGGTTGAAATCGGTTCAGATTTGGATATAGCTCCCATATATAGCTTTCGCCCGATTTACACTCATATGACCACAGAGGCTAATTTTTTGCTCCGATTTAGTTGAAATTTTGCACAGGGAGTAGAATTAGCATTGCAGCTATGCGTGCCAAATTTGATTGGAATCGGTTCAGATTTAGATATAGCTCCCATATATAGCTTTCGCCCGATTTACACTCATATGACCACAGAGGCAAATTTTTTGCTCCGATTTAGTTGAAATTTTGCACAGGGAGTAGAATTAGCATTGTTGCTATGCGTGCCAAATTTGGTTGAAATCGGTTCAGATTTAGATATAGCTCCCATATATATGTTTTTCTGATTTCGACAAAAATTGTCAAAATACCAACATTTTCCTTGTAAAATCGCCACTGCTTAGTCGAATAATTGAAAAAATGACCCTAATTTTCTTAAACTTCTTATACATATATATCGAGCGATAAATCATAAATAAACTTTTGCGAAATTTCCTTAAAATTGCTTCAGATTTAAACGTTTCCCATATTTTTATACCCTTCACCACTACTGTGGTACAGGGTATAATAAGTTTGTGCATTTGTATGTAACGCCAAGAAGGAGTAATCATAGACCAACCTTTTAGTATACGGATCGGCTTAGAATTAAATTCTGAGTCGATTTAGCGATGTCCGTCTGTCTGTCCGTCTGTCTGTCCGTCTGTCTGTCTGTCTGTCGGTCTGTCTGTTGATGTATTTTTGTGTGCAAAGTACAGCTCGCAGTTTTAGTCCGATTGTCCTAAAATTTGGTATGGGGTCCTGTTTCGGCTCAAAGACGATCCCTATTGATTTTGGAAAAAATCGGTTCAGATTTAGATATAGCTGCCATATATATTTTTCACCGATCTGGTCATAATTGGCGTGTATATCAACCGATCTTCCTCAAATTCCGTACATCCGAATATTTTATGAGTCTCGAAAAAACTTGCAAAATATCAGCAAAATCGGTTCAGATTTAGATATAGCTCCCATATATAGCTTTCGCCCGATTTACACTCATTTGCCCACAGAGGCCAATTTTTTGCTCCGATTTAGTTGAAATTTTGCATAGGGAGTAGAATTAGCGTTGTAACTATGCGTGCCAAATTTGCTTGAAATCGGTTCAGATTTGGATATATCTCCCATATAAATCTTTCGCCCGATTTACACTCATATGACCACAGAGGCCAATTTTTAACTCCGATTTAGTTGAAATTTTGCACAGGGAGTAGAATTAGCATTGTTGCAATGTGCGCCAAATTTGGTTGAAATCGGTTCAGATTTAGATATAGCTCCCATATATAGCTTTCGCCCGATTTACACTCATATGACCACAGAGGCCAATTTTTAACTCTGATTTAGTTGAAATTTTGCACAGGGAGTAAAATAAGCATTGTTGCTATGCGTGCCAAATTTGGTTGAAATCGGTTAAGATTTAGATATAGCTCCCATATATATGTTTTTCTGATTTCGACAAAAATGGTCAAAATACCAACATTTTCCTTGTAAAATCGCCACTGCTTAGTCGAAGAGTTGTAAAAATGACTCTAATTTTCCTAAACTTCTAATACATATATATCGAGCGATAAATCATAAATAAACTTTTTCGAAGTTTCCTTAAAATTGCTTCAGATTTAAACGTTTCCCATATTTTTATACCCTTCACCACTACTGTGGTACAGGGTATAATAAGTTTGTGCATTTGTATGTAACGCCAAGAAGGAGTAATCATAGACCAACCTTTTAGTATACGGATCGGCTTAGAATTAAATTCTGAGTCGATTTAGCGATGTCCGTCTGTCTGTCTGTCCGTCTGTCTGTCCGTCTGTCTGTCCGTCTGTCTGTCCGTCTGTCTGTCTGTCTGTCTGTCTGTTGATGTATTTTTGTGTGCAAAGTACAGCTCGCAGTTTTAGTCCGATTGTCCTAAAATTTGGTACAGGGTCCTGTTTCGGCTCAAAGACGATCCCTATTGATTTTGGAAAAAATCGGTTCAGATTTAGATATAGCTGCCATATATATTTGTCACCGATCAGGTCATAATTGGCATGTATATCAACCGATCTTCCTCAAATTCCGTACATCCGAATATTTTATCAGTCTCGAAAAACTTGCAAAATATCAGCAAAATCGGTTCAGATTTAGATATAGCTCCCATATATAGCTTTCGCCCGATTTACACTCATATGACCACAGAGGCCAATTTTTAACTCCGATTTAGTTGAAATTTTGCACAGGGAGTAGAATTAGCATTGTAGCCATGCGTGCCAAATTTGGTTGAAATCGGTTCAGATTTAGATATATCTCCCATATATACCTTTCGCCCGATTTACACTCATATGACCACAGAGGCCAATTTTTAACTCCGATTTAGTTGAAATTTTGCAAAGGGAGTAGAATTAGCATTGTTACTATGCGTGCCAAATTTGGTTGAAATCGGTTCAGATTTGGATATAGCTCCCATATATAGCTTTCGCCCGATTTACACTCATATGACCACAGAGGCTAATTTTTTGCTCCGATTTAGTTGAAATTTTGCACAGGGAGTAGAATTAGCATTGTAGCTATGCGTACCAAATTTGACCAACCTTTTAGTATACGGATCGGCTTAGAATTAAATTCTGAGTCGATTTAGCGATGTCCGTCTGTCTGTCTGTCTGTCCGTCTGTCTGTCCGTCTGTCTGTCTGTCCGTCTGTCTGTCTGTCCGTCTGTCTGTCCGTCTGTCTGTCCGTCTGTCTGTCTGTCTGTCTGTTGATGTATTTTTGTGTGCAAAGTACAGCTCGCAGTTTTAGTCCGATTGTCCTAAAATTTGGTACAGGGTCCTGTTTCGGCTCAAAGACGATCCCTATTGATTTTGGAAAAAATCGGTTCAGATTTAGATATAGCTGCCATATATATTTGTCACCGATCTGGTCATAATTGGCGTGTATATCAACCGATCTTCCTCAAATTCCGTACATCCGAATATTTTATGAGTCTCGAAAAACTTGCAAAATATCAGCAAAATCGGTTCAGATTTAGATATAGCTCCCATATATAGCTTTCGCCCGATTTACACTCATATGACCACAGAGGCCAATTTTTAACTCCGATTTAGTTGAAATTTTGCACAGGGAGTAGAATTAGCATTGTAGCCATGCGTGCCAAATTTGGTTGAAATCGGTTCAGATTTAGATATATCTCCCATATATACCTTTCGCCCGATTTACACTCATATGACCACAGAGGCCAATTTTTAACTCCGATTTAGTTGAAATTTTGCAAAGGGAGTAGAATTAGCATTGTTACTATGCGTGCCAAATTTGGTTGAAATCGGTTCAGATTTGGATATATCTCCCATATATAGCTTTCGCCCGATTTACACTCATATGACCACAGAGGCCGATTTTTAACTCCGATTTAGTTGAAATTTTGCACAGGGAGTAGAATTAGCATTGTAACTATGCGTGCCAAATTTGGTTGAAATCGGTTCAGATTTAGATATAGCTCCCATATATAGCTTTCGCCCGATTTACACTCATATGTCCACAGAGGCCAATTTTTAACTCCGATTTAGTTGAAATTTTGCACAGGGAGGAGAATTAGCATTGTTGCTATGCGTGCTAAATTTGGTTGAAATCGGTTCAGATTTAGATATAGCTCCCATATATATGTTTTTCTGATTTCGACAAAAATGGTCAAAATACCAACATTTTCCTTGTAAAATCGCCACTGCTTAGTCGAAAGGTTGTAAAAATGACTCTAATTTTCCTAAACTTCTAATACATATATATCGAGCGATAAATCATAAATAAACTTTTTTGAAGTTTCCTTAAAATTGCTTCAGATTTAAACGTTTCCCATATTTATACCCTTCTCCACTACTGTGGTACAGGGTATAATAAGTTTGTGCATTTGTATGTAACGCCAAGAAGGAAAAGTCTGAGACCCATCGTTTGGTATACCGATCGTCTTAGAATTAAATTCTGAGTCGATTTAGCGATGTCCGTCTGTCTGTCTGTCTGTCCGTCTGTCTGTCTGTTGATGTATTTTTGTGTGCAAAGTACAGCTCGCAGTTTTAGTCCGATTGTCCTAAAATTTGGTACGGGGTCCTGTTTCGGCTCAAAGACGATCCCTATTGATTTTGGAAAAAATCGGTTCAGATTTAGATATAGCTGCCATATATATTTTTCACCGATCTGGTCATAATTGGCGTGTATATCAACCGATCTTCCTCAAATTTCGTACATCTCAATATTTTATGAGTCTCGAAAAACTTGCAAAATATCATCCAAATCGGTTCAGATTTAGATATAGCTCCCATATATAGCTTTCGCCCGATTTACACTCCTTTGTCCACAGAGGCCAATTTTTTGCTCCGATTTAGATGAAATTTTGCACAGGGAGTAGAATTAGCATTATAGCTATGCGTGTCAAATTTGGTGGAAATCGGTTCAGATTTGGATATAGCTCCCATATATAGCTTTCGCCCGATTTACACTCATATGACCACAGAGGCTAATTTTTTGCTCCGATTTAGTTGAAATTTTGCACAGGGAGTAGAATTAGCATTGTTGCTATGCGTGCCAAATTTGATTGGAATCGGTTCAGATTTAGATATAGCTCCCATATATAGCTTTCGCCCGATTTACACTCATATGACCACAGAGGCAAATTTTTTGCTCTGATTTAGTTGAAATTTTGCACAGGGAGTAGAATTAGCATTGTTGCTATGCGTGCCAAATTTGGTTGAAATCGGTTCAGATTTAGATATAGCTCCCATATATATGTTTTTCTGATTTCGACAAAAATTGTCAAAATACCAACATTTTCCTTGTAAAATCGCCACTGCTTAGTCGAATAATTGAAAAAATGACCCTAATTTTCTTAAACTCCTTATACATATATATCGAGCGATAAATCATAAATAAACTTTTGCGAAATTTCCTTAAAATTGCTTCAGATTTATATGTTTCCCATATTTATACCCTTCACCACTACTGTGGTACAGGGTATAATAAGTTTGTGCATTTGTATGTAACGCCAAGAAGGAGTAATCATAGACCAACCTTTTAGTATACGGATCGGCTTAGAATTAAATTCTGAGTCGATTTGGCGATGTCCGTCTGTCTGTCTGTCCGTCTGTCTGTCCGTCTGTCTGTCCGTCTGTCTGTCTGTCTGTCTGTTGATGTATTTTTGTGTGCAAAGTACAGCTCGCAATTTTAGTCCGATTGTCCTAAAATTTAGTATAGGATCCTGTTTCGGCTCAAAGACGATCCCTATTGATTTTGGAAAACATCGGTTCAGATTTAGATATAGCTGCCATATATATTTTTCACCGATCTGGTCATAATTGGCGTGTATATAAACCGATCTTCCTCAAATTCCGTACATCCGAATATTTTATGAGTCTCGAAAAACTTGCAAAATATCAGCAAAATCGGTTCAGATTTAGATATAGCTCCCATATATAGCTTTCGCCCGATTTACACTCATTTGCCCACAGAGGCCAATTTTTTGCTCCGATTTAGTTGAAATTTTGCATAGGGAGTAGAATTAGCGTTGTAACTATGCGTGCCAAATTTGCTTGAAATCGGTTCAGATTTGGATATATCTCCCATATAAATCTTTCGCCCGATTTACACTCATATGACCACAGAGGCCAATTTTTAACTCCGATTTAGTTGAAATTTTGCACAGGGAGTAGAATTAGCATTGTTGCAATGCTCGCCAAATTTGTTTGAAATCGGTTCAGATTTAGATATAGCTCCCATATATAGCTTTCGCCCAATTTACACTCATATGACCACAGAGGCCAATTTTTAACTCTGATTTAGTTGAAATTTTGCACAAGGAGTAAAATAAGCATTGTTGCTATGCGTGCCAAATTTGGTTGAAATCGGATAAGATTTAGATATAGCTCCCATATATATGTTTTTCTGATTTCGACAAAAATGGTCAAAATACAACATTTTCCTTGTAAAATCGCCACTGCTTAGTCGAAAAGTTCTAAAAAGGACTCTAATTTTCCTAAACTTCTAACACATATATATCGAGCGATAAATCATAAATAAACTTTTTCGAAGTTTCCTTAAAATTGCTTCAGATTTAAACGTTTCCCATATTTTTTATACCCTTCACCACTACTGTGGTACAGGGTATAATAAGTTTGTGCATTTGTATGTAACGCCAAGAAGGAGTAATCATAGACCAACCTTTTAGTATACGGATCGGCTTAGAATTAAATTCTGAGTCGATTTAGCGATGTCCGTCTGTCTGTCTGTCTGTCTGTCCGTCTGTCTGTCCGTCTGTCTGTCTGTCTGTCGGTCTGTCTGTTGATGTATTTTTGTGTGCAAAGTACAGCTCGCAGTTTTAGTCCGATTGTCCTAAAATTTAGTATAGGATCCTGTTTCGGCTCAAAGACGATCCCTATTGATTTTGGAAAAAATCGGTTCAGATTTAGATATAGCTGCCATATATATTTTTCACCGATCTGGTCATAATTGGCGTGTATATCAACCGATCTTCCTCAAATTCCGTACATCCGAATATTTTATGAGTCTCGAAAAAACTTGCAAAATATCAGCAAAATCGGTTCAGATTTAGATATAGCTCCCATATATAGCTTTCGCCCGATTTACACTCATTTGCCCACAGAGGCCAATTTTTTGCTCCGATTTAGTTGAAATTTTGCATAGGGAGTAGAATTAGCGTTGTAACTATGCGTGCCAAATTTGCTTGAAATCGGTTCAGATTTGGATATATCTCCCATATAAATCTTTCGCCCGATTTACACTCATATGACCACAGAGGCCAATTTTTAACTCCGATTTAGTTGAAATTTTGCACAGGGAGTAGAATTAGCATTGTTGCAATGTGCGCCAAATTTGGTTGAAATCGGTTCAGATTTAGATATAGCTCCCATATATAGCTTTCGCCCGATTTACACTCATATGGCCACAGAGGCCAATTTTTATACCCTTCACCACTACTGTGGTACAGGGTATAATAAGTTTGTGCATTTGTATGTAACGCCAAGAAGGAGTAATCATAGACCAACCTTTTAGTATACGGATCGGCTTAGAATTAAATTCTGAGTCGATTTAGCGATGTCCGTCTGTCTGTCTGTCCGTCTGTCTGTCCGTCTGTCTGTCCGTCTGTCTGTCCGTCTGTCTGTCTGTCTGTCTGTCTGTCTGTTGATGTATTTTTGTGTGCAAAGTACAGCTCGCAGTTTTAGTCCGATTGTCCTAAAATTTGGTACAGGGTCCTGTTTCGGCTCAAAGACGATCCCTATTGATTTTGGAAAAAATCGGTTCAGATTTAGATATAGCTGCCATATATATTTGTCACCGATCAGGTCATAATTGGCATGTATATCAACCGATCTTCCTCAAATTCCGTACATCCGAATATTTTATCAGTCTCGAAAAACTTGCAAAATATCAGCAAAATCGGTTCAGATTTAGATATAGCTCCCATATATAGCTTTCGCCCGATTTACACTCATATGACCACAGAGGCCAATTTTTAACTCCGATTTAGTTGAAATTTTGCACAGGGAGTAGAATTAGCATTGTAGCCATGCGTGCCAAATTTGGTTGAAATCGGTTCAGATTTAGATATATCTCCCATATATACCTTTCGCCCGATTTACACTCATATGACCATTGTTACTATGCGTGCCAAATTTGGTTGAAATCGGTTCAGATTTGGATATAGCTCCCATATATAGCTTTCGCCCGATTTACACTCATATGACCACAGAGGCTAATTTTTTGCTCCGATTTAGTTGAAATTTTGCACAGGGAGTAGAATTAGCATTGTAGCTATGCGTACCAAATTTGACCAACCTTTTAGTATACGGATCGGCTTAGAATTAAATTCTGAGTCGATTTAGCGATGTCCGTCTGTCTGTCTGTCTGTCCGTCTGTCTGTCCGTCTGTCTGTCTGTCCGTCTGTCTGTCTGTCCGTCTGTCTGTCCGTCTGTCTGTCCGTCTGTCTGTCTGTCTGTCTGTCTGTCTGTTGATGTATTTTTGTGTGCAAAGTACAGCTCGCAGTTTTAGTCCGATTGTCCTAAAATTTGGTACAGGGTCCTGTTTCGGCTCAAAGACGATCCCTATTGATTTTGGAAAAAATCGGTTCAGATTTAGATATAGCTGCCATATATATTTGTCACCGATCTGGTCATAATTGGCGTGTATATCAACCGATCTTCCTCAAATTCCGTACATCCGAATATTTTATGAGTCTCGAAAAACTTGCAAAATATCAGCAAAATCGGTTCAGATTTAGATATAGCTCCCATATATAGCTTTCGCCCGATTTACACTCATATGACCACAGAGGCCAATTTTTAACTCCGATTTAGTTGAAATTTTGCACAGGGAGTAGAATTAGCATTGTAGCCATGCGTGCCAAATTTGGTTGAAATCGGTTCAGATTTAGATATATCTCCCATATATACCTTTCGCCCGATTTACACTCATATGACCACAGAGGCCAATTTTTAACTCCGATTTAGTTGAAATTTTGCAAAGGGAGTAGAATTAGCATTGTTACTATGCGTGCCAAATTTGGTTGAAATCGGTTCAGATTTGGATATATCTCCCATATATAGCTTTCGCCCGATTTACACTCATATGACCACAGAGGCCGATTTTTAACTCCGATTTAGTTGAAATTTTGCACAGGGAGTAGAATTAGCATTGTAACTATGCGTGCCAAATTTGGTTGAAATCGGTTCAGATTTAGATATAGCTCCCATATATAGCTTTCGCCCGATTTACACTCATATGTCCACAGAGGCCAATTTTTAACTCCGATTTAGTTGAAATTTTGCACAGGGAGGAGAATTAGCATTGTTGCTATGCGTGCTAAATTTGGTTGAAATCGGTTCAGATTTAGATATAGCTCCCATATATATGTTTTTCTGATTTCGACAAAAATGGTCAAAATACCAACATTTTCCTTGTAAAATCGCCACTGCTTAGTCGAAAGGTTGTAAAAATGACTCTAATTTTCCTAAACTTCTAATACATATATATCGAGCGATAAATCATAAATAAACTTTTTTGAAGTTTCCTTAAAATTGCTTCAGATTTAAACGTTTCCCATATTTATACCCTTCTCCACTACTGTGGTACAGGGTATAATAAGTTTGTGCATTTGTATGTAACGCCAAGAAGGAAAAGTCTGAGACCCATCGTTTGGTATACCGATCGTCTTAGAATTAAATTCTGAGTCGATTTAGCGATGTCCGTCTGTCTGTCTGTCTGTCCGTCTGTCTGTCTGTTGATGTATTTTTGTGTGCAAAGTACAGCTCGCAGTTTTAGTCCGATTGTCCTAAAATTTGGTACGGGGTCCTGTTTCGGCTCAAAGACGATCCCTATTGATTTTGGAAAAAATCGGTTCAGATTTAGATATAGCTGCCATATATATTTTTCACCGATCTGGTCATAATTGGCGTGTATATCAACCGATCTTCCTCAAATTTCGTACATCTCAATATTTTATGAGTCTCGAAAAACTTGCAAAATATCATCCAAATCGGTTCAGATTTAGATATAGCTCCCATATATAGCTTTCGCCCGATTTACACTCCTTTGTCCACAGAGGCCAATTTTTTGCTCCGATTTAGATGAAATTTTGCACAGGGAGTAGAATTAGCATTATAGCTATGCGTGTCAAATTTGGTGGAAATCGGTTCAGATTTGGATATAGCTCCCATATATAGCTTTCGCCCGATTTACACTCATATGACCACAGAGGCTAATTTTTTGCTCCGATTTAGTTGAAATTTTGCACAGGGAGTAGAATTAGCATTGTTGCTATGCGTGCCAAATTTGATTGGAATCGGTTCAGATTTAGATATAGCTCCCATATATAGCTTTCGCCCGATTTACACTCATATGACCACAGAGGCAAATTTTTTGCTCTGATTTAGTTGAAATTTTGCACAGGGAGTAGAATTAGCATTGTTGCTATGCGTGCCAAATTTGGTTGAAATCGGTTCAGATTTAGATATAGCTCCCATATATATGTTTTTCTGATTTCGACAAAAATTGTCAAAATACCAACATTTTCCTTGTAAAATCGCCACTGCTTAGTCGAATAATTGAAAAAATGACCCTAATTTTCTTAAACTCCTTATACATATATATCGAGCGATAAATCATAAATAAACTTTTGCGAAATTTCCTTAAAATTGCTTCAGATTTATATGTTTCCCATATTTATACCCTTCACCACTACTGTGGTACAGGGTATAATAAGTTTGTGCATTTGTATGTAACGCCAAGAAGGAGTAATCATAGACCAACCTTTTAGTATACGGATCGGCTTAGAATTAAATTCTGAGTCGATTTGGCGATGTCCGTCTGTCTGTCTGTCCGTCTGTCTGTCCGTCTGTCTGTCCGTCTGTCTGTCCGTCTGTCTGTCTGTCTGTCTGTTGATGTATTTTTGTGTGCAAAGTACAGCTCGCAATTTTAGTCCGATTGTCCTAAAATTTAGTATAGGATCCTGTTTCGGCTCAAAGACGATCCCTATTGATTTTGGAAAACATCGGTTCAGATTTAGATATAGCTGCCATATATATTTTTCACCGATCTGGTCATAATTGGCGTGTATATAAACCGATCTTCCTCAAATTCCGTACATCCGAATATTTTATGAGTCTCGAAAAACTTGCAAAATATCAGCAAAATCGGTTCAGATTTAGATATAGCTCCCATATATAGCTTTCGCCCGATTTACACTCATTTGCCCACAGAGGCCAATTTTTTGCTCCGATTTAGTTGAAATTTTGCATAGGGAGTAGAATTAGCGTTGTAACTATGCGTGCCAAATTTGCTTGAAATCGGTTCAGATTTGGATATATCTCCCATATAAATCTTTCGCCCGATTTACACTCATATGACCACAGAGGCCAATTTTTAACTCCGATTTAGTTGAAATTTTGCACAGGGAGTAGAATTAGCATTGTTGCAATGCTCGCCAAATTTGTTTGAAATCGGTTCAGATTTAGATATAGCTCCCATATATAGCTTTCGCCCAATTTACACTCATATGACCACAGAGGCCAATTTTTAACTCTGATTTAGTTGAAATTTTGCACAAGGAGTAAAATAAGCATTGTTGCTATGCGTGCCAAATTTGGTTGAAATCGGTTAAGATTTAGATATAGCTCCCATATATATGTTTTTCTGATTTCGACAAAAATGGTCAAAATACAACATTTTCCTTGTAAAATCGCCACTGCTTAGTCGAAAAGTTCTAAAAAGGACTCTAATTTTCCTAAACTTCTAACACATATATATCGAGCGATAAATCATAAATAAACTTTTTCGAAGTTTCCTTAAAATTGCTTCAGATTTAAACGTTTCCCATATTTTTTATACCCTTCACCACTACTGTGGTACAGGGTATAATAAGTTTGTGCATTTGTATGTAACGCCAAGAAGGAGTAATCATAGACCAACCTTTTAGTATACGGATCGGCTTAGAATTAAATTCTGAGTCGATTTAGCGATGTCCGTCTGTCTGTCTGTCTGTCCGTCTGTCTGTCCGTCTGTCTGTCTGTCTGTCGGTCTGTCTGTTGATGTATTTTTGTGTGCAAAGTACAGCTCGCAGTTTTAGTCCGATTGTCCTAAAATTTAGTATAGGATCCTGTTTCGGCTCAAAGACGATCCCTATTGATTTTGGAAAAAATCGGTTCAGATTTAGATATAGCTGCCATATATATTTTTCACCGATCTGGTCATAATTGGCGTGTATATCAACCGATCTTCCTCAAATTCCGTACATCCGAATATTTTATGAGTCTCGAAAAAACTTGCAAAATATCAGCAAAATCGGTTCAGATTTAGATATAGCTCCCATATATAGCTTTCGCCCGATTTACACTCATTTGCCCACAGAGGCCAATTTTTTGCTCCGATTTAGTTGAAATTTTGCATAGGGAGTAGAATTAGCGTTGTAACTATGCGTGCCAAATTTGCTTGAAATCGGTTCAGATTTGGATATATCTCCCATATAAATCTTTCGCCCGATTTACACTCATATGACCACAGAGGCCAATTTTTAACTCCGATTTAGTTGAAATTTTGCACAGGGAGTAGAATTAGCATTGTTGCAATGTGCGCCAAATTTGGTTGAAATCGGTTCAGATTTAGATATAGCTCCCATATATAGCTTTCGCCCGATTTACACTCATATGGCCACAGAGGCCAATTTTTAACTCTGATTTAGTTGAAATTTTGGACAGGGAGTAAAATAAGCATTGTTGCTATGCGTGCCAAATTTGGTTGAAATCGGTTAAGATTTAGATATAGCTCCCATATATATGTTTTTCTGATTTCGACAAAAATGGTCAAAATACCAACATTTTCCTTGTAAAATCGCCACTGCTTAGTCGAAGAGTTGTAAAAATGACTCTAATTTTCCTAAACTTCTAATACATATATATCGAGCGATAAATCATAAATAAACTTTTTCGAAGTTTCCTTAAAATTGCTTCAGATTTAAACGTTTCCCATATTTTTATACCCTTCACCACTACTGTGGTACAGGGTATAATAAGTTTGTGCATTTGTATGTAACGCCAAGAAGGAGTAATCATAGACCAACCTTTTAGTATACGGATCGGCTTAGAATTAAATTCTGAGTCGATTTAGCGATGTCCGTCTGTCTGTCTGTCCGTCTGTCTGTCCGTCTGTCTGTCCGTCTGTCTGTCTGTCTGTCGGTCTGTCTGTTGATGTATTTTTGTGTGCAAAGTACAGCTCGCAGTTTTAGTCCGATTGTCCTAAAATATAGTATAGGATCCTGTTTCGGCTCAAAGACGATCCCTATTGATTTTGGAAAAAATCGGTTCAGATTTAGATATAGCTGCCATATATATTTTTCACCGATCTGGTCATAATTGGCGTGTATATCAACCGATCTTCCTCAAATTCCGTACATCCGAATATTTTATGAGTCTCGAAAAAACTTGCAAAATATCAGCAAAATCGGTTCAGATTTAGATATAGCTCCCATATATAGCTTTCGCCCGATTTACACTCATTTGCCCACAGAGGCCAATTTTTTGCTCCGATTTAGTTGAAATTTTGCATAGGGAGTAGAATTAGCGTTGTAACTATGCGTGCCAAATTTGCTTGAAATCGGTTCAGATTTGGATATATCTCCCATATAAATCTTTCGCCCGATTTACACTCATATGACCACAGAGGCCAATTTTTAACTCCGATTTAGTTGAAATTTTGCACAGGGAGTAGAATTAGCATTGTTGCAATGTGCGCCAAATTTGGTTGAAATCGGTTCAGATTTAGATATAGCTCCCATATATAGCTTTCGCCCGATTTACACTCATATGACCACAGAGGCCAATTTTTATACCCTTCACCACTACTGTGGTACAGGGTATAATAAGTTTGTGCATTTGTATGTAACGCCAAGAAGGAGTAATCATAGACCAACCTTTTAGTATACGGATCGGCTTAGAATTAAATTCTGAGTCGATTTAGCGATGTCCGTCTGTCTGTCTGTCCGTCTGTCTGTCCGTCTGTCTGTCCGTCTGTCTGTCCGTCTGTCTGTCTGTCTGTCTGTCTGTCTGTTGATGTATTTTTGTGTGCAAAGTACAGCTCGCAGTTTTAGTCCGATTGTCCTAAAATTTAGTATAGGATCCTGTTTCGGCTCAAAGACGATCCCTATTGATTTTGGAAAAAATCGGTTCAGATTTAGATATAGCTGCCATATATATTTTTCACCGATCTGGTCATAATTGGCGTGTATATAAACCGATCTTCCTCAAATTCCGTACATCCGAATATTTTATGCATCTCGAAAAACTTGCAAAATATCAGCAAAATCGGTTCAGATTTAGATATAGCTCCCATATATAGCTTTCGCCCGATTTACACTCATTTGCCCACAGAGGCCAATTTTTTGCTCCGATTTAGTTGAAATTTTGCATAGGGAGTAGAATTAGCATTGTAACTATGCGTGCCAAATTTGCTTGAAATCGGTTCAGATTTGGATATATCTATATCTTTGGATATATAAATCTTTCGCCCGATTTACACTCATATGACCACAGAGGCCAATTTTTAACTCCGATTTAGTTGAAATTTTGCACAGGGTGTAGAATTAGCATTGTTGCAATGCGCGCCAAATTTGGTTGAAATAGGTTCAGTTTTAGATATAGCTCCCATATATAGCTTTCGCCCAATTTACACTCATATGACCACAGAGGCCAATTTTTAACTCTGATTTAGTTGAAATTTTGCACAGGGAGTAAAATAAGCATTGTTGCTATGCGTGCCAAATTTGGTTGAAATCGGTTAAGATTTAGATATAGCTCCCATATATATGTTTTTCTGATTTCGACAAAAATTGTCAAAATACCAACATTTTCCTTGTAAAATCGCCACTGCTTAGTCGAAAAGTTCTAAAAAGGACTCGAATTTTCCTAAACTTCTAACACATATATATCGAGCGATAAATCATAAATAAACTTTTTCGAAGTTTCCTTAAAATTGCTTCAGATTTAAACGTTTCCCATATTTTTTATACCCTTCACCACTACTGTGGTACAGGGTATAATAAGTTTGTGCATTTGTATGTAACGCCAAGAAGGAGTAATCATAGACCAACCTTTTAGTATACGGATCGGCTTAGAATTAAATTCTGAGTCGATTTAGCGATGTCCGTCTGTCTGTCCGTCTGTCCGTCTGTCTGTCCGTCTGTCTGTCTGTCTGTTGATGTATTTTTGTGTGCAAAGTACAGCTCGCAGTTTTAGTCCGATTGTCCTAAAATTGTCCTGTTTCGGCTCAAAGACGATCCCTATTGATTTTGGAAAAAATCGGTTCAGATTTAGATATAGCTGCCATATATATTTTTCACCGATCTGGTCATAACTGGCGTGTATATCAACCGATCTTCCTCAAATTCCGTACATCCGAATATTTTATGAGTCTCGAAAAAACTTGCAAAATATCAGCAAAATCGGTTCAGATTTAGATATAGCTCCCATATATAGCTTTCGCCCGATTTACACTCATTTGCCCACAGAGGCCAATTTTTTGCTCCGATTTAGTTGAAATTTTGCATAGGGAGTAGAATTAGCGTTGTAACTATGCGTGCCAAATTTGCTTGAAATCGGTTCAGATTTGGATATATCTCCCATATAAATCTTTCGCCCGATTTACACTCATATGACCACAGAGGCCAATTTTTAACTCCGATTTAGTTGAAATTTTGCACAGGGAGTAGAATTAGCATTGTTGCAATGTGCGCCAAATTTGGTTGAAATCGGTTCAGATTTAGATATAGCTCCCATATATAGCTTTCGCCCGATTTACACTCATATGACCACAGAGGCCAATTTTTATACCCTTCACCACTACTGTGGTACAGGGTATAATAAGTTTGTGCATTTGTATGTAACGCCAAGAAGGAGTAATCATAGACCAACCTTTTAGTATACGGATCGGCTTAGAATTAAATTCTGAGTCGATTTAGCGATGTCCGTCTGTCTGTCTGTCTGTCCGTCTGTCTGTCCGTCTGTCTGTCCGTCTGTCTGTCTGTCTGTCTGTCTGTTGATGTATTTTTGTGTGCAAAGTACAGCTCGCAGTTTTAGTCCGATTGTCCTAAAATTTAGTATAGGATCCTGTTTCGGCTCAAAGACGATCCCTATTGATTTTGGAAAAAATCGGTTCAGATTTAGATATAGCTGCCATATATATTTTTCACCGATCTGGTCATAATTGGCGTGTATATAAACCGATCTTCCTCAAATTCCGTACATCCGAATATTTTATGAATCTTGAAAAACTTGCAAAATATCAGCAAAATCGGTTCAGATTTAGATATAGCTCCCATATATAGATTTCGCCCGATTTACACTCATTTGCCCACAGAGGCCAATTTTTTGCTCCGATTTAGTTGAAATTTTGCATAGGGAGTAGAATTAACATTGTAACTATGCGTGCCAAATTTGCTTGAAATCGGTTCAGATTTGGATATATCTCCCATATAAATCTTTCGCCCGATTTACACTCATATGACCACAGAGGCCAATTTTTAACTCCGATTTAGTTGAAATTTTGCACAGGGTGTAGAATTAGCATTGTTGCAATGCGCGCCAAATTTGGTTGAAATAGGTTCAGATTTAGATATAGCTCCCATATATAGCTTTCGCCCAATTTACACTCATATGACCACAGAGGCCAATTTTTAACTCTGATTTAGTTGAAATTTTGCACAGGGAGTAAAATAAGCATTGTTGCTATGCGTGCCAAATTTGGTTGAAATCGGTTAAGATTTAGATATAGCTCCCATATATATGTTTTTCTGATTTCGACAAAAATTGTCAAAATACCAACATTTTCCTTGTAAAATCGCCACTGCTTAGTCGAAAAGTTCTAAAAAGGACTCTAATTTTCCTAAACTTCTAACACATATATATCGAGCGATAAATCATAAATAAACTTTTTCGAAGTTTCCTTAAAATTGCTTCAGATTTAAACGTTTCCCATATTTTTTATACCCTTCACCACTACTGTGGTACAGGGTATAATAAGTTTGTGCATTTGTATGTAACGCCAAGAAGGAGTAATCATAGACCAACCTTTTAGTATACGGATCGGCTTAGAATTAAATTCTGAGTCGATTTAGCGATGTCCGTCTGTCTGTCCGTCTGTCTGTCCGTCTGTCTGTCCGTCTGTCCGTCTGTCTGTCCGTCTGTCTGTCTGTCTGTCTGTTGATGTATTTTTGTGTGCAAAGTACAGCTCGCAGTTTTAGTCCGATTGTCCTAAAATTGTCCTGTTTCGGCTCAAAGACGATCCCTATTGATTTTGGAAAAAATCGGTTCAGATTTAGATATAGCTGCCATATATATTTTTCACCGATCTGGTCATAATTGGCGTGTATATCAACCGATCTTCCTCAAATTCCGTACATCCGAATATTTTATGAGTCTCGAAAAAACTTGCAAAATATCAGCAAAATCGGTTCAGATTTAGATATAGCTCCCATATATAGCTTTCGCCCGATTTACACTCATTTGCCACAGAGGCCAATTTTTTGCTCCGATTTAGTTGAAATTTTGCATAGGGAGTAGAATTAGCGTTGTAACTATGCGTGCCAAATTTGCTTGAAATCGGTTCAGATTTGGATATATCTCCCATATAAATCTTTCGCCCGATTTACACTCATATGACCACAGAGGCCAATTTTTAACTCCGATTTAGTTGAAATTTTGCACAGGGAGTAGAATTAGCATTGTTGCAATGTGCGCCAAATTTGGTTGAAATCGGTTCAGATTTAGATATAGCTCCCATATATAGCTTTCGCCCGATTTACACTCATATGACCACAGAGGCCAATTTTTAACTCTGATTTAGTTGAAATTTTGCACAGGGAGTAAAATAAGCATTGTTGCTATGCGTGCCAAATTTGGTTGAAATCGGTTAAGATTTAGATATAGCTCCCATATATATGTTTTTCTGATTTCGACAAAAATGGTCAAAATACCAACATTTTCCTTGTAAAATCGCCACTGCTTAGTCGAAGAGTTGTAAAAATGACTCTAATTTTCCTAAACTTCTAATACATATATATCGAGCGATAAATCATAAATAAACTTTTTCGATGTTTCCTTAAAATTGCTTCAGATTTAAACGTTTCCCATATTTTTATACCCTTCACCACTACTGTGGTACAGGGTATAATAAGTTTGTGCATTTGTATGTAACGCCAAGAAGGAGTAATCATAGACCAACCTTTTAGTATACGGATCGGCTTAGAATTAAATTCTGAGTCGATTTAGCGATGTCCGTCTGTCTGTCTGTCCGTCTGTCTGTCCGTCTGTCTGTCCGTCTGTCTGTCCGTCTGTCTGTCTGTCTGTCTGTCTGTCTGTTGATGTATTTTTGTGTGCAAAGTACAGCTCGCAGTTTTAGTCCGATTGTCCTAAAATTTAGTATAGGATCCTGTTTCGGCTCAAAGACGATCCCTATTGATTTTGGAAAAAATCGGTTCAGATTTAGATATAGCTGCCATATATATTTTTCACCGATCTGGTCATAATTGGCGTGTATATAAACCGATCTTCCTCAAATTCCGTACATCCGAATATTTTATGCATCTCGAAAAACTTGCAAAATATCAGCAAAATCGGTTCAGATTTAGATATAGCTCCCATATATAGCTTTCGCCCGATTTACACTCATTTGCCCACAGAGGCCAATTTTTTGCTCCGATTTAGTTGAAATTTTGCATAGGGAGTAGAATTAGCATTGTAACTATGCGTGCCAAATTTGCTTGAAATCGGTTCAGATTTGGATATATCTATATCTTTGGATATATAAATCTTTCGCCCGATTTACACTCATATGACCACAGAGGCCAATTTTTAACTCCGATTTAGTTGAAATTTTGCACAGGGTGTAGAATTAGCATTGTTGCAATGCGCGCCAAATTTGGTTGAAATAGGTTCAGTTTTAGATATAGCTCCCATATATAGCTTTCGCCCAATTTACACTCATATGACCACAGAGGCCAATTTTTAACTCTGATTTAGTTGAAATTTTGCACAGGGAGTAAAATAAGCATTGTTGCTATGCGTGCCAAATTTGGTTGAAATCGGTTAAGATTTAGATATAGCTCCCATATATATGTTTTTCTGATTTCGACAAAAATTGTCAAAATACCAACATTTTCCTTGTAAAATCGCCACTGCTTAGTCGAAAAGTTCTAAAAAGGACTCGAATTTTCCTAAACTTCTAACACATATATATCGAGCGATAAATCATAAATAAACTTTTTCGAAGTTTCCTTAAAATTGCTTCAGATTTAAACGTTTCCCATATTTTTTATACCCTTCACCACTACTGTGGTACAGGGTATAATAAGTTTGTGCATTTGTATGTAACGCCAAGAAGGAGTAATCATAGACCAACCTTTTAGTATACGGATCGGCTTAGAATTAAATTCTGAGTCGATTTAGCGATGTCCGTCTGTCTGTCCGTCTGTCCGTCTGTCTGTCCGTCTGTCTGTCTGTCTGTTGATGTATTTTTGTGTGCAAAGTACAGCTCGCAGTTTTAGTCCGATTGTCCTAAAATTGTCCTGTTTCGGCTCAAAGACGATCCCTATTGATTTTGGAAAAAATCGGTTCAGATTTAGATATAGCTGCCATATATATTTTTCACCGATCTGGTCATAACTGGCGTGTATATCAACCGATCTTCCTCAAATTCCGTACATCCGAATATTTTATGAGTCTCGAAAAAACTTGCAAAATATCAGCAAAATCGGTTCAGATTTAGATATAGCTCCCATATATAGCTTTCGCCCGATTTACACTCATTTGCCCACAGAGGCCAATTTTTTGCTCCGATTTAGTTGAAATTTTGCATAGGGAGTAGAATTAGCGTTGTAACTATGCGTGCCAAATTTGCTTGAAATCGGTTCAGATTTGGATATATCTCCCATATAAATCTTTCGCCCGATTTACACTCATATGACCACAGAGGCCAATTTTTAACTCCGATTTAGTTGAAATTTTGCACAGGGAGTAGAATTAGCATTGTTGCAATGTGCGCCAAATTTGGTTGAAATCGGTTCAGATTTAGATATAGCTCCCATATATAGCTTTCGCCCGATTTACACTCATATGACCACAGAGGGCAATTTTTATACCCTTCACCACTACTGTGGTACAGGGTATAATAAGTTTGTGCATTTGTATGTAACGCCAAGAAGGAGTAATCATAGACCAACCTTTTAGTATACGGATCGGCTTAGAATTAAATTCTGAGTCGATTTAGCGATGTCCGTCTGTCTGTCTGTCCGTCTGTCTGTCCGTCTGTCTGTCCGTCTGTCTGTCCGTCTGTCTGTCTGTCTGTCTGTCTGTTGATGTATTTTTGTGTGCAAAGTACAGCTCGCAGTTTTAGTCCGATTGTCCTAAAATTTAGTATAGGATCCTGTTTCGGCTCAAAGACGATCCCTATTGATTTTGGAAAAAATCGGTTCAGATTTAGATATAGCTGCCATATATATTTTTCACCGATCTGGTCATAATTGGCGTGTATATAAACCGATCTTCCTCAAATTCCGTACATCCGAATATTTTATGAATCTTGAAAAACTTGCAAAATATCAGCAAAATCGGTTCAGATTTAGATATAGCTCCCATATATAGATTTCGCCCGATTTACACTCATTTGCCCACAGAGGCCAATTTTTTGCTCCGATTTAGTTGAAATTTTGCATAGGGAGTAGAATTAACATTGTAACTATGCGTGCCAAATTTGCTTGAAATCGGTTCAGATTTGGATATATCTCCCATATAAATCTTTCGCCCGATTTACACTCATATGACCACAGAGGCCAATTTTTAACTCCGATTTAGTTGAAATTTTGCACAGGGTGTAGAATTAGCATTGTTGCAATGCGCGCCAAATTTGGTTGAAATAGGTTCAGATTTAGATATAGCTCCCATATATAGCTTTCGCCCAATTTACACTCATATGACCACAGAGGCCAATTTTTAACTCTGATTTAGTTGAAATTTTGCACAGGGAGTAAAATAAGCATTGTTGCTATGCGTGCCAAATTTGGTTGAAATCGGTTAAGATTTAGATATAGCTCCCATATATATGTTTTTCTGATTTCGACAAAAATTGTCAAAATACCAACATTTTCCTTGTAAAATCGCCACTGCTTAGTCGAAAAGTTCTAAAAAGGACTCTAATTTTCCTAAACTTCTAACACATATATATCGAGCGATAAATCATAAATAAACTTTTTCGAAGTTTCCTTAAAATTGCTTCAGATTTAAACGTTTCCCATATTTTTTATACCCTTCACCACTACTGTGGTACAGGGTATAATAAGTTTGTGCATTTGTATGTAACGCCAAGAAGGAGTAATCATAGACCAACCTTTTAGTATACGGATCGGCTTAGAATTAAATTCTGAGTCGATTTAGCGATGTCCGTCTGTCTGTCCGTCTGTCTGTCCGTCTGTCTGTCCGTCTGTCCGTCTGTCTGTCCGTCTGTCTGTCTGTCTGTCTGTTGATGTATTTTTGTGTGCAAAGTACAGCTCGCAGTTTTAGTCCGATTGTCCTAAAATTGTCCTGTTTCGGCTCAAAGACGATCCCTATTGATTTTGGAAAAAATCGGTTCAGATTTAGATATAGCTGCCATATATATTTTTCACCGATCTGGTCATAATTGGCGTGTATATCAACCGATCTTCCTCAAATTCCGTACATCCGAATATTTTATGAGTCTCGAAAAAACTTGCAAAATATCAGCAAAATCGGTTCAGATTTAGATATAGCTCCCATATATAGCTTTCGCCCGATTTACACTCATTTGCCACAGAGGCCAATTTTTTGCTCCGATTTAGTTGAAATTTTGCATAGGGAGTAGAATTAGCGTTGTAACTATGCGTGCCAAATTTGCTTGAAATCGGTTCAGATTTGGATATATCTCCCATATAAATCTTTCGCCCGATTTACACTCATATGACCACAGAGGCCAATTTTTAACTCCGATTTAGTTGAAATTTTGCACAGGGAGTAGAATTAGCATTGTTGCAATGTGCGCCAAATTTGGTTGAAATCGGTTCAGATTTAGATATAGCTCCCATATATAGCTTTCGCCCGATTTACACTCATATGACCACAGAGGCCAATTTTTAACTCTGATTTAGTTGAAATTTTGCACAGGGAGTAAAATAAGCATTGTTGCTATGCGTGCCAAATTTGGTTGAAATCGGTTAAGATTTAGATATAGCTCCCATATATATGTTTTTCTGATTTCGACAAAAATGGTCAAAATACCAACATTTTCCTTGTAAAATCGCCACTGCTTAGTCGAAGAGTTGTAAAAATGACTCTAATTTTCCTAAACTTCTAATACATATATATCGAGCGATAAATCATAAATAAACTTTTTCGATGTTTCCTTAAAATTGCTTCAGATTTAAACGTTTCCCATATTTTTTTTTTACTAACATTGTGTTCCACCCTAGTGCATTAGCCGACTTAAATTTTGAGTCTATAGATTTTGTAGAAGTCTATCAAATTCTGTCCAGATCGAGTGATTTTTAAACGTATGTATTTGGGACAAACCTTTATATATAGCCCCCAACACATTTGACGGATGTGATATGGTATCGAAAATTTAGATCTACAAAGTGGTGCAGGGTATAATATAGTCGGCCCCGCCCGACTTTAGACTTTCCTTACTGGTTAACTCTGATTTAGTTGAAATTTTGCACAGGGAGTAAAATAAGCATTGTTGCTATGCGTGCCAAATTTGGTTGAAATCGGTTAAGATTTAGATATAGCTCCCATATATATGTTTTTCTGATTTCGACAAAAATGGTCAAAATACCAACATTTTCCTTGTAAAATCGCCACTGCTTAGTCGAAGAGTTGTAAAAATGACTCTAATTTTCCTAAACTTCTAATACATATATATCGAGCGATAAATCATAAATAAACTTTTTCGAAGTTTCCTTAAAATTGCTTCAGATTTAAACGTTTCCCATATTTTTATACCCTTCACCACTACTGTGGTACAGGGTATAATAAGTTTGTGCATTTGTATGTAACGCCAAGAAGGAGTAATCATAGACCAACCTTTTAGTATACGGATCGGCTTAGAATTAAATTCTGAGTCGATTTAGCGATGTCCGTCTGTCTGTCTGTCCGTCTGTCTGTCCGTCTGTCTGTCCGTCTGTCTGTCCGTCTGTCTGTCTGTCTGTCTGTCTGTCTGTTGATGTATTTTTGTGTGCAAAGTACAGCTCGCAGTTTTAGTCCGATTGTCCTAAAATTTAGTATAGGATCCTGTTTCGGCTCAAAGACGATCCCTATTGATTTTGGAAAAAATCGGTTCAGATTTAGATATAGCTGCCATATATATTTTTCACCGATCTGGTCATAATTGGCGTGTATATAAACCGATCTTCCTCAAATTCCGTACATCCGAATATTTTATGCATCTCGAAAAACTTGCAAAATATCAGCAAAATCGGTTCAGATTTAGATATAGCTCCCATATATAGCTTTCGCCCGATTTACACTCATTTGCCCACAGAGGCCAATTTTTTGCTCCGATTTAGTTGAAATTTTGCATAGGGAGTAGAATTAGCATTGTAACTATGCGTGCCAAATTTGCTTGAAATCGGTTCAGATTTGGATATATCTATATCTTTGGATATATAAATCTTTCGCCCGATTTACACTCATATGACCACAGAGGCCAATTTTTAACTCCGATTTAGTTGAAATTTTGCACAGGGTGTAGAATTAGCATTGTTGCAATGCGCGCCAAATTTGGTTGAAATAGGTTCAGTTTTAGATATAGCTCCCATATATAGCTTTCGCCCAATTTACACTCATATGACCACAGAGGCCAATTTTTAACTCTGATTTAGTTGAAATTTTGCACAGGGAGTAAAATAAGCATTGTTGCTATGCGTGCCAAATTTGGTTGAAATCGGTTAAGATTTAGATATAGCTCCCATATATATGTTTTTCTGATTTCGACAAAAATTGTCAAAATACCAACATTTTCCTTGTAAAATCGCCACTGCTTAGTCGAAAAGTTCTAAAAAGGACTCGAATTTTCCTAAACTTCTAACACATATATATCGAGCGATAAATCATAAATAAACTTTTTCGAAGTTTCCTTAAAATTGCTTCAGATTTAAACGTTTCCCATATTTTTTATACCCTTCACCACTACTGTGGTACAGGGTATAATAAGTTTGTGCATTTGTATGTAACGCCAAGAAGGAGTAATCATAGACCAACCTTTTAGTATACGGATCGGCTTAGAATTAAATTCTGAGTCGATTTAGCGATGTCCGTCTGTCTGTCCGTCTGTCCGTCTGTCCGTCTGTCTGTCCGTCTGTCTGTCTGTCTGTTGATGTATTTTTGTGTGCAAAGTACAGCTCGCAGTTTTAGTCCGATTGTCCTAAAATTGTCCTGTTTCGGCTCAAAGACGATCCCTATTGATTTTGGAAAAAATCGGTTCAGATTTAGATATAGCTGCCATATATATTTTTCACCGATCTGGTCATAACTGGCGTGTATATCAACCGATCTTCCTCAAATTCCGTACATCCGAATATTTTATGAGTCTCGAAAAAACTTGCAAAATATCAGCAAAATCGGTTCAGATTTAGATATAGCTCCCATATATAGCTTTCGCCCGATTTACACTCATTTGCCCACAGAGGCCAATTTTTTGCTCCGATTTAGTTGAAATTTTGCATAGGGAGTAGAATTAGCGTTGTAACTATGCGTGCCAAATTTGCTTGAAATCGGTTCAGATTTGGATATATCTCCCATATAAATCTTTCGCCCGATTTACACTCATATGACCACAGAGGCCAATTTTTAACTCCGATTTAGTTGAAATTTTGCACAGGGAGTAGAATTAGCATTGTTGCAATGTGCGCCAAATTTGGTTGAAATCGGTTCAGATTTAGATATAGCTCCCATATATAGCTTTCGCCCGATTTACACTCATATGACCACAGAGGCCAATTTTTATACCCTTCACCACTACTGTGGTACAGGGTATAATAAGTTTGTGCATTTGTATGTAACGCCAAGAAGGAGTAATCATAGACCAACCTTTTAGTATACGGATCGGCTTAGAATTAAATTCTGAGTCGATTTAGCGATGTCCGTCTGTCTGTCTGTCCGTCTGTCTGTCCGTCTGTCTGTCCGTCTGTCTGTCCGTCTGTCTGTCTGTCTGTCTGTCTGTTGATGTATTTTTGTGTGCAAAGTACAGCTCGCAGTTTTAGTCCGATTGTCCTAAAATTTAGTATAGGATCCTGTTTCGGCTCAAAGACGATCCCTATTGATTTTGGAAAAAATCGGTTCAGATTTAGATATAGCTGCCATATATATTTTTCACCGATCTGGTCATAATTGGCGTGTATATAAACCGATCTTCCTCAAATTCCGTACATCCGAATATTTTATGAATCTTGAAAAACTTGCAAAATATCAGCAAAATTTAGTATAGGATCCTGTTTCGGCTCAAAGACGATCCCTATTGATTTTGGAAAAAATCGGTTCAGATTTAGATATAGCTGCCATATATATTTTTCACCGATCTGGTCATAATTGGCGTGTATATAAACCGATCTTCCTCAAATTCCGTACATCCGAATATTTTATGAATCTTGAAAAACTTGCAAAATATCAGCAAAATCGGTTCAGATTTAGATATAGCTCCCATATATAGATTTCGCCCGATTTACACTCATTTGCCCACAGAGGCCAATTTTTTGCTCCGATTTAGTTGAAATTTTGCATAGGGAGTAGAATTAACATTGTAACTATGCGTGCCAAATTTGCTTGAAATCGGTTCAGATTTGGATATATCTCCCATATAAATCTTTCGCCCGATTTACACTCATATGACCACAGAGGCCAATTTTTAACTCCGATTTAGTTGAAATTTTGCACAGGGTGTAGAATTAGCATTGTTGCAATGCGCGCCAAATTTGGTTGAAATAGGTTCAGATTTAGATATAGCTCCCATATATAGCTTTCGCCCAATTTACACTCATATGACCACAGAGGCCAATTTTTAACTCTGATTTAGTTGAAATTTTGCACAGGGAGTAAAATAAGCATTGTTGCTATGCGTGCCAAATTTGGTTGAAATCGGTTAAGATTTAGATATAGCTCCCATATATATGTTTTTCTGATTTCGACAAAAATTGTCAAAATACCAACATTTTCCTTGTAAAATCGCCACTGCTTAGTCGAAAAGTTCTAAAAAGGACTCTAATTTTCCTAAACTTCTAACACATATATATCGAGCGATAAATCATAAATAAACTTTTTCGAAGTTTCCTTAAAATTGCTTCAGATTTAAACGTTTCCCATATTTTTTATACCCTTCACCACTACTGTGGTACAGGGTATAATAAGTTTGTGCATTTGTATGTAACGCCAAGAAGGAGTAATCATAGACCAACCTTTTAGTATACGGATCGGCTTAGAATTAAATTCTGAGTCGATTTAGCGATGTCCGTCTGTCTGTCCGTCTGTCTGTCCGTCTGTCTGTCCGTCTGTCCGTCTGTCTGTCCGTCTGTCTGTCTGTCTGTCTGTTGATGTATTTTTGTGTGCAAAGTACAGCTCGCAGTTTTAGTCCGATTGTCCTAAAATTGTCCTGTTTCGGCTCAAAGACGATCCCTATTGATTTTGGAAAAAATCGGTTCAGATTTAGATATAGCTGCCATATATATTTTTCACCGATCTGGTCATAATTGGCGTGTATATCAACCGATCTTCCTCAAATTCCGTACATCCGAATATTTTATGAGTCTCGAAAAAACTTGCAAAATATCAGCAAAATCGGTTCAGATTTAGATATAGCTCCCATATATAGCTTTCGCCCGATTTACACTCATTTGCCACAGAGGCCAATTTTTTGCTCCGATTTAGTTGAAATTTTGCATAGGGAGTAGAATTAGCGTTGTAACTATGCGTGCCAAATTTGCTTGAAATCGGTTCAGATTTGGATATATCTCCCATATAAATCTTTCGCCCGATTTACACTCATATGACCACAGAGGCCAATTTTTAACTCCGATTTAGTTGAAATTTTGCACAGGGAGTAGAATTAGCATTGTTGCTATGCGTGCTAAATTTGGTTGAAATCGGTTCAGATTTAGATATAGCTCCCATATATATGTTTTTCTGATTTCGACAAAAATGGTCAAAATACCAACATTTTCCTTGTAAAATCGCCACTGCTTAGTCGAAGAGTTGTAAAAATGACTCTAATTTTCCTAAACTTCTAATACATATATATCGAGCGATAAATCATAAATAAACTTTTTCGATGTTTCCTTAAAATTGCTTCAGATTTAAACGTTTCCCATATTTTTTTTTTACTAACATTGTGTTCCACCCTAGTGCATTAGCCGACTTAAATTTTGAGTCTATAGATTTTGTAGAAGTCTATCAAATTCTGTCCAGATCGAGTGATTTTTAAACGTATGTATTTGGGACAAACCTTTATATATAGCCCCCAACACATTTGACGGATGTGATATGGTATCGAAAATTTAGATCTACAAAGTGGTGCAGGGTATAATATAGTCGGCCCCGCCCGACTTTAGACTTTCCTTACTGGTTAACTCTGATTTAGTTGAAATTTTGGACAGGGAGTAAAATAAGCATTGTTGCTATGCGTGCCAAATTTGGTTGAAATCGGTTAAGATTTAGATATAGCTCCCATATATATGTTTTTCTGATTTCGACAAAAATGGTCAAAATACCAACATTTTCCTTGTAAAATCGCCACTGCTTAGTCGAAGAGTTGTAAAAATGACTCTAATTTTCCTAAACTTCTAATACATATATATCGAGCGATAAATCATAAATAAACTTTTTCGAAGTTTCCTTAAAATTGCTTCAGATTTAAACGTTTCCCATATTTTTATACCCTTCACCACTACTGTGGTACAGGGTATAATAAGTTTGTGCATTTGTATGTAACGCCAAGAAGGAGTAATCATAGACCAACCTTTTAGTATACGGATCGGCTTAGAATTAAATTCTGAGTCGATTTAGCGATGTCCGTCTGTCTGTCTGTCCGTCTGTCTGTCCGTCTGTCTGTCCGTCTGTCTGTCTGTCTGTCGGTCTGTCTGTTGATGTATTTTTGTGTGCAAAGTACAGCTCGCAGTTTTAGTCCGATTGTCCTAAAATATAGTATAGGATCCTGTTTCGGCTCAAAGACGATCCCTATTGATTTTGGAAAAAATCGGTTCAGATTTAGATATAGCTGCCATATATATTTTTCACCGATCTGGTCATAATTGGCGTGTATATCAACCGATCTTCCTCAAATTCCGTACATCCGAATATTTTATGAGTCTCGAAAAAACTTGCAAAATATCAGCAAAATCGGTTCAGATTTAGATATAGCTCCCATATATAGCTTTCGCCCGATTTACACTCATTTGCCCACAGAGGCCAATTTTTTGCTCCGATTTAGTTGAAATTTTGCATAGGGAGTAGAATTAGCGTTGTAACTATGCGTGCCAAATTTGCTTGAAATCGGTTCAGATTTGGATATATCTCCCATATAAATCTTTCGCCCGATTTACACTCATATGACCACAGAGGCCAATTTTTAACTCCGATTTAGTTGAAATTTTGCACAGGGAGTAGAATTAGCATTGTTGCAATGTGCGCCAAATTTGGTTGAAATCGGTTCAGATTTAGATATAGCTCCCATATATAGCTTTCGCCCGATTTACACTCATATGACCACAGAGGCCAATTTTTAACTCTGATTTAGTTGAAATTTTGCACAGGGAGTAAAATAAGCATTGTTGCTATGCGTGCCAAATTTGGTTGAAATCGGTTAAGATTTAGATATAGCTCCCATATATATGTTTTTCTGATTTCGACAAAAATGGTCAAAATACCAACATTTTCCTTGTAAAATCGCCACTGCTTAGTCGAAGAGTTGTAAAAATGACTCTAATTTTCCTAAACTTCTAATACATATATATCGAGCGATAAATCATAAATAAACTTTTTCGAAGTTTCCTTAAAATTGCTTCAGATTTAAACGTTTCCCATATTTTTATACCCTTCACCACTACTGTGGTACAGGGTATAATAAGTTTGTGCATTTGTATGTAACGCCAAGAAGGAGTAATCATAGACCAACCTTTTAGTATACGGATCGGCTTAGAATTAAATTCTGAGTCGATTTAGCGATGTCCGTCTGTCTGTCTGTCCGTCTGTCTGTCCGTCTGTCTGTCCGTCTGTCTGTCCGTCTGTCTGTCTGTCTGTCTGTCTGTCTGTTGATGTATTTTTGTGTGCAAAGTACAGCTCGCAGTTTTAGTCCGATTGTCCTAAAATTTAGTATAGGATCCTGTTTCGGCTCAAAGACGATCCCTATTGATTTTGGAAAAAATCGGTTCAGATTTAGATATAGCTGCCATATATATTTTTCACCGATCTGGTCATAATTGGCGTGTATATAAACCGATCTTCCTCAAATTCCGTACATCCGAATATTTTATGCATCTCGAAAAACTTGCAAAATATCAGCAAAATCGGTTCAGATTTAGATATAGCTCCCATATATAGCTTTCGCCCGATTTACACTCATTTGCCCACAGAGGCCAATTTTTTGCTCCGATTTAGTTGAAATTTTGCATAGGGAGTAGAATTAGCATTGTAACTATGCGTGCCAAATTTGCTTGAAATCGGTTCAGATTTGGATATATCTATATCTTTGGATATATAAATCTTTCGCCCGATTTACACTCATATGACCACAGAGGCCAATTTTTAACTCCGATTTAGTTGAAATTTTGCACAGGGTGTAGAATTAGCATTGTTGCAATGCGCGCCAAATTTGGTTGAAATAGGTTCAGTTTTAGATATAGCTCCCATATATAGCTTTCGCCCAATTTACACTCATATGACCACAGAGGCCAATTTTTAACTCTGATTTAGTTGAAATTTTGCACAGGGAGTAAAATAAGCATTGTTGCTATGCGTGCCAAATTTGGTTGAAATCGGTTAAGATTTAGATATAGCTCCCATATATATGTTTTTCTGATTTCGACAAAAATTGTCAAAATACCAACATTTTCCTTGTAAAATCGCCACTGCTTAGTCGAAAAGTTCTAAAAAGGACTCGAATTTTCCTAAACTTCTAACACATATATATCGAGCGATAAATCATAAATAAACTTTTTCGAAGTTTCCTTAAAATTGCTTCAGATTTAAACGTTTCCCATATTTTTTATACCCTTCACCACTACTGTGGTACAGGGTATAATAAGTTTGTGCATTTGTATGTAACGCCAAGAAGGAGTAATCATAGACCAACCTTTTAGTATACGGATCGGCTTAGAATTAAATTCTGAGTCGATTTAGCGATGTCCGTCTGTCTGTCTGTCCGTCTGTCTGTCCGTCTGTCTGTCCGTCTGTCTGTCCGTCTGTCTGTCTGTCTGTCTGTCTGTCTGTTGATGTATTTTTGTGTGCAAAGTACAGCTCGCAGTTTTAGTCCGATTGTCCTAAAATTTGGTACAGGGTCCTGTTTCGGCTCAAAGACGATCCCTATTGATTTTGGAAAAAATCGGTTCAGATTTAGATATAGCTGCCATATATATTTGTCACCGATCAGGTCATAATTGGCATGTATATCAACCGATCTTCCTCAAATTCCGTACATCCGAATATTTTATCAGTCTCGAAAAACTTGCAAAATATCAGCAAAATCGGTTCAGATTTAGATATAGCTCCCATATATAGCTTTCGCCCGATTTACACTCATATGACCACAGAGGCCAATTTTTAACTCCGATTTAGTTGAAATTTTGCACAGGGAGTAGAATTAGCATTGTAGCCATGCGTGCCAAATTTGGTTGAAATCGGTTCAGATTTAGATATATCTCCCATATATACCTTTCGCCCGATTTACACTCATATGACCACAGAGGCCAATTTTTAACTCCGATTTAGTTGAAATTTTGCAAAGGGAGTAGAATTAGCATTGTTACTATGCGTGCCAAATTTGGTTGAAATCGGTTCAGATTTGGATATAGCTCCCATATATAGCTTTCGCCCGATTTACACTCATATGACCACAGAGGCTAATTTTTTGCTCCGATTTAGTTGAAATTTTGCACAGGGAGTAGAATTAGCATTGTAGCTATGCGTACCAAATTTGACCAACCTTTTAGTATACGGATCGGCTTAGAATTAAATTCTGAGTCGATTTAGCGATGTCCGTCTGTCTGTCTGTCTGTCCGTCTGTCTGTCCGTCTGTCTGTCTGTCCGTCTGTCTGTCTGTCCGTCTGTCTGTCCGTCTGTCTGTCCGTCTGTCTGTCTGTCTGTCTGTCTGTCTGTTGATGTATTTTTGTGTGCAAAGTACAGCTCGCAGTTTTAGTCCGATTGTCCTAAAATTTGGTACAGGGTCCTGTTTCGGCTCAAAGACGATCCCTATTGATTTTGGAAAAAATCGGTTCAGATTTAGATATAGCTGCCATATATATTTGTCACCGATCTGGTCATAATTGGCGTGTATATCAACCGATCTTCCTCAAATTCCGTACATCCGAATATTTTATGAGTCTCGAAAAACTTGCAAAATATCAGCAAAATCGGTTCAGATTTAGATATAGCTCCCATATATAGCTTTCGCCCGATTTACACTCATATGACCACAGAGGCCAATTTTTAACTCCGATTTAGTTGAAATTTTGCACAGGGAGTAGAATTAGCATTGTAGCCATGCGTGCCAAATTTGGTTGAAATCGGTTCAGATTTAGATATATCTCCCATATATACCTTTCGCCCGATTTACACTCATATGACCACAGAGGCCAATTTTTAACTCCGATTTAGTTGAAATTTTGCAAAGGGAGTAGAATTAGCATTGTTACTATGCGTGCCAAATTTGGTTGAAATCGGTTCAGATTTGGATATATCTCCCATATATAGCTTTCGCCCGATTTACACTCATATGACCACAGAGGCCGATTTTTAACTCCGATTTAGTTGAAATTTTGCACAGGGAGTAGAATTAGCATTGTAACTATGCGTGCCAAATTTGGTTGAAATCGGTTCAGATTTAGATATAGCTCCCATATATAGCTTTCGCCCGATTTACACTCATATGTCCACAGAGGCCAATTTTTAACTCCGATTTAGTTGAAATTTTGCACAGGGAGGAGAATTAGCATTGTTGCTATGCGTGCTAAATTTGGTTGAAATCGGTTCAGATTTAGATATAGCTCCCATATATATGTTTTTCTGATTTCGACAAAAATGGTCAAAATACCAACATTTTCCTTGTAAAATCGCCACTGCTTAGTCGAAAGGTTGTAAAAATGACTCTAATTTTCCTAAACTTCTAATACATATATATCGAGCGATAAATCATAAATAAACTTTTTTGAAGTTTCCTTAAAATTGCTTCAGATTTAAACGTTTCCCATATTTATACCCTTCTCCACTACTGTGGTACAGGGTATAATAAGTTTGTGCATTTGTATGTAACGCCAAGAAGGAAAAGTCTGAGACCCATCGTTTGGTATACCGATCGTCTTAGAATTAAATTCTGAGTCGATTTAGCGATGTCCGTCTGTCTGTCTGTCTGTCCGTCTGTCTGTCTGTTGATGTATTTTTGTGTGCAAAGTACAGCTCGCAGTTTTAGTCCGATTGTCCTAAAATTTGGTACGGGGTCCTGTTTCGGCTCAAAGACGATCCCTATTGATTTTGGAAAAAATCGGTTCAGATTTAGATATAGCTGCCATATATATTTTTCACCGATCTGGTCATAATTGGCGTGTATATCAACCGATCTTCCTCAAATTTCGTACATCTCAATATTTTATGAGTCTCGAAAAACTTGCAAAATATCATCCAAATCGGTTCAGATTTAGATATAGCTCCCATATATAGCTTTCGCCCGATTTACACTCCTTTGTCCACAGAGGCCAATTTTTTGCTCCGATTTAGATGAAATTTTGCACAGGGAGTAGAATTAGCATTATAGCTATGCGTGTCAAATTTGGTGGAAATCGGTTCAGATTTGGATATAGCTCCCATATATAGCTTTCGCCCGATTTACACTCATATGACCACAGAGGCTAATTTTTTGCTCCGATTTAGTTGAAATTTTGCACAGGGAGTAGAATTAGCATTGTTGCTATGCGTGCCAAATTTGATTGGAATCGGTTCAGATTTAGATATAGCTCCCATATATAGCTTTCGCCCGATTTACACTCATATGACCACAGAGGCAAATTTTTTGCTCTGATTTAGTTGAAATTTTGCACAGGGAGTAGAATTAGCATTGTTGCTATGCGTGCCAAATTTGGTTGAAATCGGTTCAGATTTAGATATAGCTCCCATATATATGTTTTTCTGATTTCGACAAAAATTGTCAAAATACCAACATTTTCCTTGTAAAATCGCCACTGCTTAGTCGAATAATTGAAAAAATGACCCTAATTTTCTTAAACTCCTTATACATATATATCGAGCGATAAATCATAAATAAACTTTTGCGAAATTTCCTTAAAATTGCTTCAGATTTATATGTTTCCCATATTTATACCCTTCACCACTACTGTGGTACAGGGTATAATAAGTTTGTGCATTTGTATGTAACGCCAAGAAGGAGTAATCATAGACCAACCTTTTAGTATATGGATCGGCTTAGAATTAAATTCTGAGTCGATTTGGCGATGTCCGTCTGTCTGTCTGTCCGTCTGTCTGTCCGTCTGTCTGTCCGTCTGTCTGTCCGTCTGTCTGTCTGTCTGTCTGTTGATGTATTTTTGTGTGCAAAGTACAGCTCGCAATTTTAGTCCGATTGTCCTAAAATTTAGTATAGGATCCTGTTTCGGCTCAAAGACGATCCCTATTGATTTTGGAAAACATCGGTTCAGATTTAGATATAGCTGCCATATATATTTTTCACCGATCTGGTCATAATTGGCGTGTATATAAACCGATCTTCCTCAAATTCCGTACATCCGAATATTTTATGAGTCTCGAAAAACTTGCAAAATATCAGCAAAATCGGTTCAGATTTAGATATAGCTCCCATATATAGCTTTCGCCCGATTTACACTCATTTGCCCACAGAGGCCAATTTTTTGCTCCGATTTAGTTGAAATTTTGCATAGGGAGTAGAATTAGCGTTGTAACTATGCGTGCCAAATTTGCTTGAAATCGGTTCAGATTTGGATATATCTCCCATATAAATCTTTCGCCCGATTTACACTCATATGACCACAGAGGCCAATTTTTAACTCCGATTTAGTTGAAATTTTGCACAGGGAGTAGAATTAGCATTGTTGCAATGCTCGCCAAATTTGTTTGAAATCGGTTCAGATTTAGATATAGCTCCCATATATAGCTTTCGCCCAATTTACACTCATATGACCACAGAGGCCAATTTTTAACTCTGATTTAGTTGAAATTTTGCACAAGGAGTAAAATAAGCATTGTTGCTATGCGTGCCAAATTTGGTTGAAATCGGTTAAGATTTAGATATAGCTCCCATATATATGTTTTTCTGATTTCGACAAAAATGGTCAAAATACAACATTTTCCTTGTAAAATCGCCACTGCTTAGTCGAAAAGTTCTAAAAAGGACTCTAATTTTCCTAAACTTCTAACACATATATATCGAGCGATAAATCATAAATAAACTTTTTCGAAGTTTCCTTAAAATTGCTTCAGATTTAAACGTTTCCCATATTTTTTATACCCTTCACCACTACTGTGGTACAGGGTATAATAAGTTTGTGCATTTGTATGTAACGCCAAGAAGGAGTAATCATAGACCAACCTTTTAGTATACGGATCGGCTTAGAATTAAATTCTGAGTCGATTTAGCGATGTCCGTCTGTCTGTCTGTCTGTCCGTCTGTCTGTCCGTCTGTCTGTCTGTCTGTCGGTCTGTCTGTTGATGTATTTTTGTGTGCAAAGTACAGCTCGCAGTTTTAGTCCGATTGTCCTAAAATTTAGTATAGGATCCTGTTTCGGCTCAAAGACGATCCCTATTGATTTTGGAAAAAATCGGTTCAGATTTAGATATAGCTGCCATATATATTTTTCACCGATCTGGTCATAATTGGCGTGTATATCAACCGATCTTCCTCAAATTCCGTACATCCGAATATTTTATGAGTCTCGAAAAAACTTGCAAAATATCAGCAAAATCGGTTCAGATTTAGATATAGCTCCCATATATAGCTTTCGCCCGATTTACACTCATTTGCCCACAGAGGCCAATTTTTTGCTCCGATTTAGTTGAAATTTTGCATAGGGAGTAGAATTAGCGTTGTAACTATGCGTGCCAAATTTGCTTGAAATCGGTTCAGATTTGGATATATCTCCCATATAAATCTTTCGCCCGATTTACACTCATATGACCACAGAGGCCAATTTTTAACTCCGATTTAGTTGAAATTTTGCACAGGGAGTAGAATTAGCATTGTTGCAATGTGCGCCAAATTTGGTTGAAATCGGTTCAGATTTAGATATAGCTCCCATATATAGCTTTCGCCCGATTTACACTCATATGGCCACAGAGGCCAATTTTTAACTCTGATTTAGTTGAAATTTTGGACAGGGAGTAAAATAAGCATTGTTGCTATGCGTGCCAAATTTGGTTGAAATCGGTTAAGATTTAGATATAGCTCCCATATATATGTTTTTCTGATTTCGACAAAAATGGTCAAAATACCAACATTTTCCTTGTAAAATCGCCACTGCTTAGTCGAAGAGTTGTAAAAATGACTCTAATTTTCCTAAACTTCTAATACATATATATCGAGCGATAAATCATAAATAAACTTTTTCGAAGTTTCCTTAAAATTGCTTCAGATTTAAACGTTTCCCATATTTTTATACCCTTCACCACTACTGTGGTACAGGGTATAATAAGTTTGTGCATTTGTATGTAACGCCAAGAAGGAGTAATCATAGACCAACCTTTTAGTATACGGATCGGCTTAGAATTAAATTCTGAGTCGATTTAGCGATGTCCGTCTGTCTGTCTGTCCGTCTGTCTGTCCGTCTGTCTGTCCGTCTGTCTGTCTGTCTGTCGGTCTGTCTGTTGATGTATTTTTGTGTGCAAAGTACAGCTCGCAGTTTTAGTCCGATTGTCCTAAAATATAGTATAGGATCCTGTTTCGGCTCAAAGACGATCCCTATTGATTTTGGAAAAAATCGGTTCAGATTTAGATATAGCTGCCATATATATTTTTCACCGATCTGGTCATAATTGGCGTGTATATCAACCGATCTTCCTCAAATTCCGTACATCCGAATATTTTATGAGTCTCGAAAAAACTTGCAAAATATCAGCAAAATCGGTTCAGATTTAGATATAGCTCCCATATATAGCTTTCGCCCGATTTACACTCATTTGCCCACAGAGGCCAATTTTTTGCTCCGATTTAGTTGAAATTTTGCATAGGGAGTAGAATTAGCGTTGTAACTATGCGTGCCAAATTTGCTTGAAATCGGTTCAGATTTGGATATATCTCCCATATAAATCTTTCGCCCGATTTACACTCATATGACCACAGAGGCCAATTTTTAACTCCGATTTAGTTGAAATTTTGCACAGGGAGTAGAATTAGCATTGTTGCAATGTGCGCCAAATTTGGTTGAAATCGGTTCAGATTTAGATATAGCTCCCATATATAGCTTTCGCCCGATTTACACTCATATGACCACAGAGGCCAATTTTTATACCCTTCACCACTACTGTGGTACAGGGTATAATAAGTTTGTGCATTTGTATGTAACGCCAAGAAGGAGTAATCATAGACCAACCTTTTAGTATACGGATCGGCTTAGAATTAAATTCTGAGTCGATTTAGCGATGTCCGTCTGTCTGTCTGTCCGTCTGTCTGTCCGTCTGTCTGTCCGTCTGTCTGTCCGTCTGTCTGTCTGTCTGTCTGTCTGTCTGTTGATGTATTTTTGTGTGCAAAGTACAGCTCGCAGTTTTAGTCCGATTGTCCTAAAATTTAGTATAGGATCCTGTTTCGGCTCAAAGACGATCCCTATTGATTTTGGAAAAAATCGGTTCAGATTTAGATATAGCTGCCATATATATTTTTCACCGATCTGGTCATAATTGGCGTGTATATAAACCGATCTTCCTCAAATTCCGTACATCCGAATATTTTATGCATCTCGAAAAACTTGCAAAATATCAGCAAAATCGGTTCAGATTTAGATATAGCTCCCATATATAGCTTTCGCCCGATTTACACTCATTTGCCCACAGAGGCCAATTTTTTGCTCCGATTTAGTTGAAATTTTGCATAGGGAGTAGAATTAGCATTGTAACTATGCGTGCCAAATTTGCTTGAAATCGGTTCAGATTTGGATATATCTATATCTTTGGATATATAAATCTTTCGCCCGATTTACACTCATATGACCACAGAGGCCAATTTTTAACTCCGATTTAGTTGAAATTTTGCACAGGGTGTAGAATTAGCATTGTTGCAATGCGCGCCAAATTTGGTTGAAATAGGTTCAGTTTTAGATATAGCTCCCATATATAGCTTTCGCCCAATTTACACTCATATGACCACAGAGGCCAATTTTTAACTCTGATTTAGTTGAAATTTTGCACAGGGAGTAAAATAAGCATTGTTGCTATGCGTGCCAAATTTGGTTGAAATCGGTTAAGATTTAGATATAGCTCCCATATATATGTTTTTCTGATTTCGACAAAAATTGTCAAAATACCAACATTTTCCTTGTAAAATCGCCACTGCTTAGTCGAAAAGTTCTAAAAAGGACTCGAATTTTCCTAAACTTCTAACACATATATATCGAGCGATAAATCATAAATAAACTTTTTCGAAGTTTCCTTAAAATTGCTTCAGATTTAAACGTTTCCCATATTTTTTATACCCTTCACCACTACTGTGGTACAGGGTATAATAAGTTTGTGCATTTGTATGTAACGCCAAGAAGGAGTAATCATAGACCAACCTTTTAGTATACGGATCGGCTTAGAATTAAATTCTGAGTCGATTTAGCGATGTCCGTCTGTCTGTCCGTCTGTCCGTCTGTCTGTCCGTCTGTCTGTCTGTCTGTTGATGTATTTTTGTGTGCAAAGTACAGCTCGCAGTTTTAGTCCGATTGTCCTAAAATTGTCCTGTTTCGGCTCAAAGACGATCCCTATTGATTTTGGAAAAAATCGGTTCAGATTTAGATATAGCTGCCATATATATTTTTCACCGATCTGGTCATAACTGGCGTGTATATCAACCGATCTTCCTCAAATTCCGTACATCCGAATATTTTATGAGTCTCGAAAAAACTTGCAAAATATCAGCAAAATCGGTTCAGATTTAGATATAGCTCCCATATATAGCTTTCGCCCGATTTACACTCATTTGCCCACAGAGGCCAATTTTTTGCTCCGATTTAGTTGAAATTTTGCATAGGGAGTAGAATTAGCGTTGTAACTATGCGTGCCAAATTTGCTTGAAATCGGTTCAGATTTGGATATATCTCCCATATAAATCTTTCGCCCGATTTACACTCATATGACCACAGAGGCCAATTTTTAACTCCGATTTAGTTGAAATTTTGCACAGGGAGTAGAATTAGCATTGTTGCAATGTGCGCCAAATTTGGTTGAAATCGGTTCAGATTTAGATATAGCTCCCATATATAGCTTTCGCCCGATTTACACTCATATGACCACAGAGGCCAATTTTTATACCCTTCACCACTACTGTGGTACAGGGTATAATAAGTTTGTGCATTTGTATGTAACGCCAAGAAGGAGTAATCATAGACCAACCTTTTAGTATACGGATCGGCTTAGAATTAAATTCTGAGTCGATTTAGCGATGTCCGTCTGTCTGTCTGTCTGTCCGTCTGTCTGTCCGTCTGTCTGTCCGTCTGTCTGTCTGTCTGTCTGTCTGTTGATGTATTTTTGTGTGCAAAGTACAGCTCGCAGTTTTAGTCCGATTGTCCTAAAATTTAGTATAGGATCCTGTTTCGGCTCAAAGACGATCCCTATTGATTTTGGAAAAAATCGGTTCAGATTTAGATATAGCTGCCATATATATTTTTCACCGATCTGGTCATAATTGGCGTGTATATAAACCGATCTTCCTCAAATTCCGTACATCCGAATATTTTATGAATCTTGAAAAACTTGCAAAATATCAGCAAAATCGGTTCAGATTTAGATATAGCTCCCATATATAGATTTCGCCCGATTTACACTCATTTGCCCACAGAGGCCAATTTTTTGCTCCGATTTAGTTGAAATTTTGCATAGGGAGTAGAATTAACATTGTAACTATGCGTGCCAAATTTGCTTGAAATCGGTTCAGATTTGGATATATCTCCCATATAAATCTTTCGCCCGATTTACACTCATATGACCACAGAGGCCAATTTTTAACTCCGATTTAGTTGAAATTTTGCACAGGGTGTAGAATTAGCATTGTTGCAATGCGCGCCAAATTTGGTTGAAATAGGTTCAGATTTAGATATAGCTCCCATATATAGCTTTCGCCCAATTTACACTCATATGACCACAGAGGCCAATTTTTAACTCTGATTTAGTTGAAATTTTGCACAGGGAGTAAAATAAGCATTGTTGCTATGCGTGCCAAATTTGGTTGAAATCGGTTAAGATTTAGATATAGCTCCCATATATATGTTTTTCTGATTTCGACAAAAATTGTCAAAATACCAACATTTTCCTTGTAAAATCGCCACTGCTTAGTCGAAAAGTTCTAAAAAGGACTCTAATTTTCCTAAACTTCTAACACATATATATCGAGCGATAAATCATAAATAAACTTTTTCGAAGTTTCCTTAAAATTGCTTCAGATTTAAACGTTTCCCATATTTTTTATACCCTTCACCACTACTGTGGTACAGGGTATAATAAGTTTGTGCATTTGTATGTAACGCCAAGAAGGAGTAATCATAGACCAACCTTTTAGTATACGGATCGGCTTAGAATTAAATTCTGAGTCGATTTAGCGATGTCCGTCTGTCTGTCCGTCTGTCTGTCCGTCTGTCTGTCCGTCTGTCCGTCTGTCTGTCCGTCTGTCTGTCTGTCTGTCTGTTGATGTATTTTTGTGTGCAAAGTACAGCTCGCAGTTTTAGTCCGATTGTCCTAAAATTGTCCTGTTTCGGCTCAAAGACGATCCCTATTGATTTTGGAAAAAATCGGTTCAGATTTAGATATAGCTGCCATATATATTTTTCACCGATCTGGTCATAATTGGCGTGTATATCAACCGATCTTCCTCAAATTCCGTACATCCGAATATTTTATGAGTCTCGAAAAAACTTGCAAAATATCAGCAAAATCGGTTCAGATTTAGATATAGCTCCCATATATAGCTTTCGCCCGATTTACACTCATTTGCCACAGAGGCCAATTTTTTGCTCCGATTTAGTTGAAATTTTGCATAGGGAGTAGAATTAGCGTTGTAACTATGCGTGCCAAATTTGCTTGAAATCGGTTCAGATTTGGATATATCTCCCATATAAATCTTTCGCCCGATTTACACTCATATGACCACAGAGGCCAATTTTTAACTCCGATTTAGTTGAAATTTTGCACAGGGAGTAGAATTAGCATTGTTGCAATGTGCGCCAAATTTGGTTGAAATCGGTTCAGATTTAGATATAGCTCCCATATATAGCTTTCGCCCGATTTACACTCATATGACCACAGAGGCCAATTTTTAACTCTGATTTAGTTGAAATTTTGCACAGGGAGTAAAATAAGCATTGTTGCTATGCGTGCCAAATTTGGTTGAAATCGGTTAAGATTTAGATATAGCTCCCATATATATGTTTTTCTGATTTCGACAAAAATGGTCAAAATACCAACATTTTCCTTGTAAAATCGCCACTGCTTAGTCGAAGAGTTGTAAAAATGACTCTAATTTTCCTAAACTTCTAATACATATATATCGAGCGATAAATCATAAATAAACTTTTTCGATGTTTCCTTAAAATTGCTTCAGATTTAAACGTTTCCCATATTTTTATACCCTTCACCACTACTGTGGTACAGGGTATAATAAGTTTGTGCATTTGTATGTAACGCCAAGAAGGAGTAATCATAGACCAACCTTTTAGTATACGGATCGGCTTAGAATTAAATTCTGAGTCGATTTAGCGATGTCCGTCTGTCTGTCTGTCCGTCTGTCTGTCCGTCTGTCTGTCCGTCTGTCTGTCCGTCTGTCTGTCTGTCTGTCTGTCTGTCTGTTGATGTATTTTTGTGTGCAAAGTACAGCTCGCAGTTTTAGTCCGATTGTCCTAAAATTTAGTATAGGATCCTGTTTCGGCTCAAAGACGATCCCTATTGATTTTGGAAAAAATCGGTTCAGATTTAGATATAGCTGCCATATATATTTTTCACCGATCTGGTCATAATTGGCGTGTATATAAACCGATCTTCCTCAAATTCCGTACATCCGAATATTTTATGCATCTCGAAAAACTTGCAAAATATCAGCAAAATCGGTTCAGATTTAGATATAGCTCCCATATATAGCTTTCGCCCGATTTACACTCATTTGCCCACAGAGGCCAATTTTTTGCTCCGATTTAGTTGAAATTTTGCATAGGGAGTAGAATTAGCATTGTAACTATGCGTGCCAAATTTGCTTGAAATCGGTTCAGATTTGGATATATCTATATCTTTGGATATATAAATCTTTCGCCCGATTTACACTCATATGACCACAGAGGCCAATTTTTAACTCCGATTTAGTTGAAATTTTGCACAGGGTGTAGAATTAGCATTGTTGCAATGCGCGCCAAATTTGGTTGAAATAGGTTCAGTTTTAGATATAGCTCCCATATATAGCTTTCGCCCAATTTACACTCATATGACCACAGAGGCCAATTTTTAACTCTGATTTAGTTGAAATTTTGCACAGGGAGTAAAATAAGCATTGTTGCTATGCGTGCCAAATTTGGTTGAAATCGGTTAAGATTTAGATATAGCTCCCATATATATGTTTTTCTGATTTCGACAAAAATTGTCAAAATACCAACATTTTCCTTGTAAAATCGCCACTGCTTAGTCGAAAAGTTCTAAAAAGGACTCGAATTTTCCTAAACTTCTAACACATATATATCGAGCGATAAATCATAAATAAACTTTTTCGAAGTTTCCTTAAAATTGCTTCAGATTTAAACGTTTCCCATATTTTTTATACCCTTCACCACTACTGTGGTACAGGGTATAATAAGTTTGTGCATTTGTATGTAACGCCAAGAAGGAGTAATCATAGACCAACCTTTTAGTATACGGATCGGCTTAGAATTAAATTCTGAGTCGATTTAGCGATGTCCGTCTGTCTGTCCGTCTGTCCGTCTGTCTGTCCGTCTGTCTGTCTGTCTGTTGATGTATTTTTGTGTGCAAAGTACAGCTCGCAGTTTTAGTCCGATTGTCCTAAAATTGTCCTGTTTCGGCTCAAAGACGATCCCTATTGATTTTGGAAAAAATCGGTTCAGATTTAGATATAGCTGCCATATATATTTTTCACCGATCTGGTCATAACTGGCGTGTATATCAACCGATCTTCCTCAAATTCCGTACATCCGAATATTTTATGAGTCTCGAAAAAACTTGCAAAATATCAGCAAAATCGGTTCAGATTTAGATATAGCTCCCATATATAGCTTTCGCCCGATTTACACTCATTTGCCCACAGAGGCCAATTTTTTGCTCCGATTTAGTTGAAATTTTGCATAGGGAGTAGAATTAGCGTTGTAACTATGCGTGCCAAATTTGCTTGAAATCGGTTCAGATTTGGATATATCTCCCATATAAATCTTTCGCCCGATTTACACTCATATGACCACAGAGGCCAATTTTTAACTCCGATTTAGTTGAAATTTTGCACAGGGAGTAGAATTAGCATTGTTGCAATGTGCGCCAAATTTGGTTGAAATCGGTTCAGATTTAGATATAGCTCCCATATATAGCTTTCGCCCGATTTACACTCATATGACCACAGAGGGCAATTTTTATACCCTTCACCACTACTGTGGTACAGGGTATAATAAGTTTGTGCATTTGTATGTAACGCCAAGAAGGAGTAATCATAGACCAACCTTTTAGTATACGGATCGGCTTAGAATTAAATTCTGAGTCGATTTAGCGATGTCCGTCTGTCTGTCTGTCCGTCTGTCTGTCCGTCTGTCTGTCCGTCTGTCTGTCCGTCTGTCTGTCTGTCTGTCTGTCTGTTGATGTATTTTTGTGTGCAAAGTACAGCTCGCAGTTTTAGTCCGATTGTCCTAAAATTTAGTATAGGATCCTGTTTCGGCTCAAAGACGATCCCTATTGATTTTGGAAAAAATCGGTTCAGATTTAGATATAGCTGCCATATATATTTTTCACCGATCTGGTCATAATTGGCGTGTATATAAACCGATCTTCCTCAAATTCCGTACATCCGAATATTTTATGAATCTTGAAAAACTTGCAAAATATCAGCAAAATCGGTTCAGATTTAGATATAGCTCCCATATATAGATTTCGCCCGATTTACACTCATTTGCCCACAGAGGCCAATTTTTTGCTCCGATTTAGTTGAAATTTTGCATAGGGAGTAGAATTAACATTGTAACTATGCGTGCCAAATTTGCTTGAAATCGGTTCAGATTTGGATATATCTCCCATATAAATCTTTCGCCCGATTTACACTCATATGACCACAGAGGCCAATTTTTAACTCCGATTTAGTTGAAATTTTGCACAGGGTGTAGAATTAGCATTGTTGCAATGCGCGCCAAATTTGGTTGAAATAGGTTCAGATTTAGATATAGCTCCCATATATAGCTTTCGCCCAATTTACACTCATATGACCACAGAGGCCAATTTTTAACTCTGATTTAGTTGAAATTTTGCACAGGGAGTAAAATAAGCATTGTTGCTATGCGTGCCAAATTTGGTTGAAATCGGTTAAGATTTAGATATAGCTCCCATATATATGTTTTTCTGATTTCGACAAAAATTGTCAAAATACCAACATTTTCCTTGTAAAATCGCCACTGCTTAGTCGAAAAGTTCTAAAAAGGACTCTAATTTTCCTAAACTTCTAACACATATATATCGAGCGATAAATCATAAATAAACTTTTTCGAAGTTTCCTTAAAATTGCTTCAGATTTAAACGTTTCCCATATTTTTTATACCCTTCACCACTACTGTGGTACAGGGTATAATAAGTTTGTGCATTTGTATGTAACGCCAAGAAGGAGTAATCATAGACCAACCTTTTAGTATACGGATCGGCTTAGAATTAAATTCTGAGTCGATTTAGCGATGTCCGTCTGTCTGTCCGTCTGTCTGTCCGTCTGTCTGTCCGTCTGTCCGTCTGTCTGTCCGTCTGTCTGTCTGTCTGTCTGTTGATGTATTTTTGTGTGCAAAGTACAGCTCGCAGTTTTAGTCCGATTGTCCTAAAATTGTCCTGTTTCGGCTCAAAGACGATCCCTATTGATTTTGGAAAAAATCGGTTCAGATTTAGATATAGCTGCCATATATATTTTTCACCGATCTGGTCATAATTGGCGTGTATATCAACCGATCTTCCTCAAATTCCGTACATCCGAATATTTTATGAGTCTCGAAAAAACTTGCAAAATATCAGCAAAATCGGTTCAGATTTAGATATAGCTCCCATATATAGCTTTCGCCCGATTTACACTCATTTGCCACAGAGGCCAATTTTTTGCTCCGATTTAGTTGAAATTTTGCATAGGGAGTAGAATTAGCGTTGTAACTATGCGTGCCAAATTTGCTTGAAATCGGTTCAGATTTGGATATATCTCCCATATAAATCTTTCGCCCGATTTACACTCATATGACCACAGAGGCCAATTTTTAACTCCGATTTAGTTGAAATTTTGCACAGGGAGTAGAATTAGCATTGTTGCAATGTGCGCCAAATTTGGTTGAAATCGGTTCAGATTTAGATATAGCTCCCATATATAGCTTTCGCCCGATTTACACTCATATGACCACAGAGGCCAATTTTTAACTCTGATTTAGTTGAAATTTTGCACAGGGAGTAAAATAAGCATTGTTGCTATGCGTGCCAAATTTGGTTGAAATCGGTTAAGATTTAGATATAGCTCCCATATATATGTTTTTCTGATTTCGACAAAAATGGTCAAAATACCAACATTTTCCTTGTAAAATCGCCACTGCTTAGTCGAAGAGTTGTAAAAATGACTCTAATTTTCCTAAACTTCTAATACATATATATCGAGCGATAAATCATAAATAAACTTTTTCGATGTTTCCTTAAAATTGCTTCAGATTTAAACGTTTCCCATATTTTTTTTTTACTAACATTGTGTTCCACCCTAGTGCATTAGCCGACTTAAATTTTGAGTCTATAGATTTTGTAGAAGTCTATCAAATTCTGTCCAGATCGAGTGATTTTTAAACGTATGTATTTGGGACAAACCTTTATATATAGCCCCCAACACATTTGACGGATGTGATATGGTATCGAAAATTTAGATCTACAAAGTGGTGCAGGGTATAATATAGTCGGCCCCGCCCGACTTTAGACTTTCCTTACTGGTTAACTCTGATTTAGTTGAAATTTTGCACAGGGAGTAAAATAAGCATTGTTGCTATGCGTGCCAAATTTGGTTGAAATCGGTTAAGATTTAGATATAGCTCCCATATATATGTTTTTCTGATTTCGACAAAAATGGTCAAAATACCAACATTTTCCTTGTAAAATCGCCACTGCTTAGTCGAAGAGTTGTAAAAATGACTCTAATTTTCCTAAACTTCTAATACATATATATCGAGCGATAAATCATAAATAAACTTTTTCGAAGTTTCCTTAAAATTGCTTCAGATTTAAACGTTTCCCATATTTTTATACCCTTCACCACTACTGTGGTACAGGGTATAATAAGTTTGTGCATTTGTATGTAACGCCAAGAAGGAGTAATCATAGACCAACCTTTTAGTATACGGATCGGCTTAGAATTAAATTCTGAGTCGATTTAGCGATGTCCGTCTGTCTGTCTGTCCGTCTGTCTGTCCGTCTGTCTGTCCGTCTGTCTGTCCGTCTGTCTGTCTGTCTGTCTGTCTGTTGATGTATTTTTGTGTGCAAAGTACAGCTCGCAGTTTTAGTCCGATTGTCCTAAAATTTAGTATAGGATCCTGTTTCGGCTCAAAGACGATCCCTATTGATTTTGGAAAAAATCGGTTCAGATTTAGATATAGCTGCCATATATATTTTTCACCGATCTGGTCATAATTGGCGTGTATATAAACCGATCTTCCTCAAATTCCGTACATCCGAATATTTTATGCATCTCGAAAAACTTGCAAAATATCAGCAAAATCGGTTCAGATTTAGATATAGCTCCCATATATAGCTTTCGCCCGATTTACACTCATTTGCCCACAGAGGCCAATTTTTTGCTCCGATTTAGTTGAAATTTTGCATAGGGAGTAGAATTAGCATTGTAACTATGCGTGCCAAATTTGCTTGAAATCGGTTCAGATTTGGATATATCTATATCTTTGGATATATAAATCTTTCGCCCGATTTACACTCATATGACCACAGAGGCCAATTTTTAACTCCGATTTAGTTGAAATTTTGCACAGGGTGTAGAATTAGCATTGTTGCAATGCGCGCCAAATTTGGTTGAAATAGGTTCAGTTTTAGATATAGCTCCCATATATAGCTTTCGCCCAATTTACACTCATATGACCACAGAGGCCAATTTTTAACTCTGATTTAGTTGAAATTTTGCACAGGGAGTAAAATAAGCATTGTTGCTATGCGTGCCAAATTTGGTTGAAATCGGTTAAGATTTAGATATAGCTCCCATATATATGTTTTTCTGATTTCGACAAAAATTGTCAAAATACCAACATTTTCCTTGTAAAATCGCCACTGCTTAGTCGAAAAGTTCTAAAAAGGACTCGAATTTTCCTAAACTTCTAACACATATATATCGAGCGATAAATCATAAATAAACTTTTTCGAAGTTTCCTTAAAATTGCTTCAGATTTAAACGTTTCCCATATTTTTTATACCCTTCACCACTACTGTGGTACAGGGTATAATAAGTTTGTGCATTTGTATGTAACGCCAAGAAGGAGTAATCATAGACCAACCTTTTAGTATACGGATCGGCTTAGAATTAAATTCTGAGTCGATTTAGCGATGTCCGTCTGTCTGTCCGTCTGTCCGTCTGTCCGTCTGTCTGTCCGTCTGTCTGTCTGTCTGTTGATGTATTTTTGTGTGCAAAGTACAGCTCGCAGTTTTAGTCCGATTGTCCTAAAATTGTCCTGTTTCGGCTCAAAGACGATCCCTATTGATTTTGGAAAAAATCGGTTCAGATTTAGATATAGCTGCCATATATATTTTTCACCGATCTGGTCATAACTGGCGTGTATATCAACCGATCTTCCTCAAATTCCGTACATCCGAATATTTTATGAGTCTCGAAAAAACTTGCAAAATATCAGCAAAATCGGTTCAGATTTAGATATAGCTCCCATATATAGCTTTCGCCCGATTTACACTCATTTGCCCACAGAGGCCAATTTTTTGCTCCGATTTAGTTGAAATTTTGCATAGGGAGTAGAATTAGCGTTGTAACTATGCGTGCCAAATTTGCTTGAAATCGGTTCAGATTTGGATATATCTCCCATATAAATCTTTCGCCCGATTTACACTCATATGACCACAGAGGCCAATTTTTAACTCCGATTTAGTTGAAATTTTGCACAGGGAGTAGAATTAGCATTGTTGCAATGTGCGCCAAATTTGGTTGAAATCGGTTCAGATTTAGATATAGCTCCCATATATAGCTTTCGCCCGATCTACACTCATATGACCACAGAGGCCAATTTTTATACCCTTCACCACTACTGTGGTACAGGGTATAATAAGTTTGTGCATTTGTATGTAACGCCAAGAAGGAGTAATCATAGACCAACCTTTTAGTATACGGATCGGCTTAGAATTAAATTCTGAGTCGATTTAGCGATGTCCGTCTGTCTGTCTGTCCGTCTGTCTGTCCGTCTGTCTGTCCGTCTGTCTGTCCGTCTGTCTGTCTGTCTGTCTGTCTGTTGATGTATTTTTGTGTGCAAAGTACAGCTCGCAGTTTTAGTCCGATTGTCCTAAAATTTAGTATAGGATCCTGTTTCGGCTCAAAGACGATCCCTATTGATTTTGGAAAAAATCGGTTCAGATTTAGATATAGCTGCCATATATATTTTTCACCGATCTGGTCATAATTGGCGTGTATATAAACCGATCTTCCTCAAATTCCGTACATCCGAATATTTTATGAATCTTGAAAAACTTGCAAAATATCAGCAAAATTTAGTATAGGATCCTGTTTCGGCTCAAAGACGATCCCTATTGATTTTGGAAAAAATCGGTTCAGATTTAGATATAGCTGCCATATATATTTTTCACCGATCTGGTCATAATTGGCGTGTATATAAACCGATCTTCCTCAAATTCCGTACATCCGAATATTTTATGAATCTTGAAAAACTTGCAAAATATCAGCAAAATCGGTTCAGATTTAGATATAGCTCCCATATATAGATTTCGCCCGATTTACACTCATTTGCCCACAGAGGCCAATTTTTTGCTCCGATTTAGTTGAAATTTTGCATAGGGAGTAGAATTAACATTGTAACTATGCGTGCCAAATTTGCTTGAAATCGGTTCAGATTTGGATATATCTCCCATATAAATCTTTCGCCCGATTTACACTCATATGACCACAGAGGCCAATTTTTAACTCCGATTTAGTTGAAATTTTGCACAGGGTGTAGAATTAGCATTGTTGCAATGCGCGCCAAATTTGGTTGAAATAGGTTCAGATTTAGATATAGCTCCCATATATAGCTTTCGCCCAATTTACACTCATATGACCACAGAGGCCAATTTTTAACTCTGATTTAGTTGAAATTTTGCACAGGGAGTAAAATAAGCATTGTTGCTATGCGTGCCAAATTTGGTTGAAATCGGTTAAGATTTAGATATAGCTCCCATATATATGTTTTTCTGATTTCGACAAAAATTGTCAAAATACCAACATTTTCCTTGTAAAATCGCCACTGCTTAGTCGAAAAGTTCTAAAAAGGACTCTAATTTTCCTAAACTTCTAACACATATATATCGAGCGATAAATCATAAATAAACTTTTTCGAAGTTTCCTTAAAATTGCTTCAGATTTAAACGTTTCCCATATTTTTTATACCCTTCACCACTACTGTGGTACAGGGTATAATAAGTTTGTGCATTTGTATGTAACGCCAAGAAGGAGTAATCATAGACCAACCTTTTAGTATACGGATCGGCTTAGAATTAAATTCTGAGTCGATTTAGCGATGTCCGTCTGTCTGTCCGTCTGTCTGTCCGTCTGTCTGTCCGTCTGTCCGTCTGTCTGTCCGTCTGTCTGTCTGTCTGTCTGTTGATGTATTTTTGTGTGCAAAGTACAGCTCGCAGTTTTAGTCCGATTGTCCTAAAATTGTCCTGTTTCGGCTCAAAGACGATCCCTATTGATTTTGGAAAAAATCGGTTCAGATTTAGATATAGCTGCCATATATATTTTTCACCGATCTGGTCATAATTGGCGTGTATATCAACCGATCTTCCTCAAATTCCGTACATCCGAATATTTTATGAGTCTCGAAAAAACTTGCAAAATATCAGCAAAATCGGTTCAGATTTAGATATAGCTCCCATATATAGCTTTCGCCCGATTTACACTCATTTGCCACAGAGGCCAATTTTTTGCTCCGATTTAGTTGAAATTTTGCATAGGGAGTAGAATTAGCGTTGTAACTATGCGTGCCAAATTTGCTTGAAATCGGTTCAGATTTGGATATATCTCCCATATAAATCTTTCGCCCGATTTACACTCATATGACCACAGAGGCCAATTTTTAACTCCGATTTAGTTGAAATTTTGCACAGGGAGTAGAATTAGCATTGTTGCTATGCGTGCTAAATTTGGTTGAAATCGGTTCAGATTTAGATATAGCTCCCATATATATGTTTTTCTGATTTCGACAAAAATGGTCAAAATACCAACATTTTCCTTGTAAAATCGCCACTGCTTAGTCGAAGAGTTGTAAAAATGACTCTAATTTTCCTAAACTTCTAATACATATATATCGAGCGATAAATCATAAATAAACTTTTTCGATGTTTCCTTAAAATTGCTTCAGATTTAAACGTTTCCCATATTTTTTTTTTACTAACATTGTGTTCCACCCTAGTGCATTAGCCGACTTAAATTTTGAGTCTATAGATTTTGTAGAAGTCTATCAAATTCTGTCCAGATCGAGTGATTTTTAAACGTATGTATTTGGGACAAACCTTTATATATAGCCCCCAACACATTTGACGGATGTGATATGGTATCGAAAATTTAGATCTACAAAGTGGTGCAGGGTATAATATAGTCGGCCCCGCCCGACTTTAGACTTTCCTTACTGGTTAACTCTGATTTAGTTGAAATTTTGGACAGGGAGTAAAATAAGCATTGTTGCTATGCGTGCCAAATTTGGTTGAAATCGGTTAAGATTTAGATATAGCTCCCATATATATGTTTTTCTGATTTCGACAAAAATGGTCAAAATACCAACATTTTCCTTGTAAAATCGCCACTGCTTAGTCGAAGAGTTGTAAAAATGACTCTAATTTTCCTAAACTTCTAATACATATATATCGAGCGATAAATCATAAATAAACTTTTTCGAAGTTTCCTTAAAATTGCTTCAGATTTAAACGTTTCCCATATTTTTATACCCTTCACCACTACTGTGGTACAGGGTATAATAAGTTTGTGCATTTGTATGTAACGCCAAGAAGGAGTAATCATAGACCAACCTTTTAGTATACGGATCGGCTTAGAATTAAATTCTGAGTCGATTTAGCGATGTCCGTCTGTCTGTCTGTCCGTCTGTCTGTCCGTCTGTCTGTCCGTCTGTCTGTCTGTCTGTCGGTCTGTCTGTTGATGTATTTTTGTGTGCAAAGTACAGCTCGCAGTTTTAGTCCGATTGTCCTAAAATATAGTATAGGATCCTGTTTCGGCTCAAAGACGATCCCTATTGATTTTGGAAAAAATCGGTTCAGATTTAGATATAGCTGCCATATATATTTTTCACCGATCTGGTCATAATTGGCGTGTATATCAACCGATCTTCCTCAAATTCCGTACATCCGAATATTTTATGAGTCTCGAAAAAACTTGCAAAATATCAGCAAAATCGGTTCAGATTTAGATATAGCTCCCATATATAGCTTTCGCCCGATTTACACTCATTTGCCCACAGAGGCCAATTTTTTGCTCCGATTTAGTTGAAATTTTGCATAGGGAGTAGAATTAGCGTTGTAACTATGCGTGCCAAATTTGCTTGAAATCGGTTCAGATTTGGATATATCTCCCATATAAATCTTTCGCCCGATTTACACTCATATGACCACAGAGGCCAATTTTTAACTCCGATTTAGTTGAAATTTTGCACAGGGAGTAGAATTAGCATTGTTGCAATGTGCGCCAAATTTGGTTGAAATCGGTTCAGATTTAGATATAGCTCCCATATATAGCTTTCGCCCGATTTACACTCATATGACCACAGAGGCCAATTTTTAACTCTGATTTAGTTGAAATTTTGCACAGGGAGTAAAATAAGCATTGTTGCTATGCGTGCCAAATTTGGTTGAAATCGGTTAAGATTTAGATATAGCTCCCATATATATGTTTTTCTGATTTCGACAAAAATGGTCAAAATACCAACATTTTCCTTGTAAAATCGCCACTGCTTAGTCGAAGAGTTGTAAAAATGACTCTAATTTTCCTAAACTTCTAATACATATATATCGAGCGATAAATCATAAATAAACTTTTTCGAAGTTTCCTTAAAATTGCTTCAGATTTAAACGTTTCCCATATTTTTATACCCTTCACCACTACTGTGGTACAGGGTATAATAAGTTTGTGCATTTGTATGTAACGCCAAGAAGGAGTAATCATAGACCAACCTTTTAGTATACGGATCGGCTTAGAATTAAATTCTGAGTCGATTTAGCGATGTCCGTCTGTCTGTCTGTCCGTCTGTCTGTCCGTCTGTCTGTCCGTCTGTCTGTCCGTCTGTCTGTCTGTCTGTCTGTCTGTCTGTTGATGTATTTTTGTGTGCAAAGTACAGCTCGCAGTTTTAGTCCGATTGTCCTAAAATTTAGTATAGGATCCTGTTTCGGCTCAAAGACGATCCCTATTGATTTTGGAAAAAATCGGTTCAGATTTAGATATAGCTGCCATATATATTTTTCACCGATCTGGTCATAATTGGCGTGTATATAAACCGATCTTCCTCAAATTCCGTACATCCGAATATTTTATGCATCTCGAAAAACTTGCAAAATATCAGCAAAATCGGTTCAGATTTAGATATAGCTCCCATATATAGCTTTCGCCCGATTTACACTCATTTGCCCACAGAGGCCAATTTTTTGCTCCGATTTAGTTGAAATTTTGCATAGGGAGTAGAATTAGCATTGTAACTATGCGTGCCAAATTTGCTTGAAATCGGTTCAGATTTGGATATATCTATATCTTTGGATATATAAATCTTTCGCCCGATTTACACTCATATGACCACAGAGGCCAATTTTTAACTCCGATTTAGTTGAAATTTTGCACAGGGTGTAGAATTAGCATTGTTGCAATGCGCGCCAAATTTGGTTGAAATAGGTTCAGTTTTAGATATAGCTCCCATATATAGCTTTCGCCCAATTTACACTCATATGACCACAGAGGCCAATTTTTAACTCTGATTTAGTTGAAATTTTGCACAGGGAGTAAAATAAGCATTGTTGCTATGCGTGCCAAATTTGGTTGAAATCGGTTAAGATTTAGATATAGCTCCCATATATATGTTTTTCTGATTTCGACAAAAATTGTCAAAATACCAACATTTTCCTTGTAAAATCGCCACTGCTTAGTCGAAAAGTTCTAAAAAGGACTCGAATTTTCCTAAACTTCTAACACATATATATCGAGCGATAAATCATAAATAAACTTTTTCGAAGTTTCCTTAAAATTGCTTCAGATTTAAACGTTTCCCATATTTTTTATACCCTTCACCACTACTGTGGTACAGGGTATAATAAGTTTGTGCATTTGTATGTAACGCCAAGAAGGAGTAATCATAGACCAACCTTTTAGTATACGGATCGGCTTAGAATTAAATTCTGAGTCGATTTAGCGATGTCCGTCTGTCTGTCCGTCTGTCCGTCTGTCCGTCTGTCTGTCTGTCTGTTGATGTATTTTTGTGTGCAAAGTACAGCTCGCAGTTTTAGTCCGATTGTCCTAAAATTGTCCTGTTTCGGCTCAAAGACGATCCCTATTGATTTTGGAAAAAATCGGTTCAGATTTAGATATAGCTGCCATATATATTTGTCACCGATCAGGTCATAATTGGCATGTATATCAACCGATCTTCCTCAAATTCCGTACATCCGAATATTTTATCAGTCTCGAAAAACTTGCAAAATATCAGCAAAATCGGTTCAGATTTAGATATAGCTCCCATATATAGCTTTCGCCCGATTTACACTCATATGACCACAGAGGCCAATTTTTAACTCCGATTTAGTTGAAATTTTGCACAGGGAGTAGAATTAGCATTGTAGCCATGCGTGCCAAATTTGGTTGAAATCGGTTCAGATTTAGATATATCTCCCATATATACCTTTCGCCCGATTTACACTCATATGACCACAGAGGCCAATTTTTAACTCCGATTTAGTTGAAATTTTGCAAAGGGAGTAGAATTAGCATTGTTACTATGCGTGCCAAATTTGGTTGAAATCGGTTCAGATTTGGATATAGCTCCCATATATAGCTTTCGCCCGATTTACACTCATATGACCACAGAGGCTAATTTTTTGCTCCGATTTAGTTGAAATTTTGCACAGGGAGTAGAATTAGCATTGTAGCTATGCGTACCAAATTTGACCAACCTTTTAGTATACGGATCGGCTTAGAATTAAATTCTGAGTCGATTTAGCGATGTCCGTCTGTCTGTCTGTCTGTCCGTCTGTCTGTCCGTCTGTCTGTCTGTCCGTCTGTCTGTCTGTCCGTCTGTCTGTCCGTCTGTCTGTCCGTCTGTCTGTCTGTCTGTCTGTCTGTCTGTTGATGTATTTTTGTGTGCAAAGTACAGCTCGCAGTTTTAGTCCGATTGTCCTAAAATTTGGTACAGGGTCCTGTTTCGGCTCAAAGACGATCCCTATTGATTTTGGAAAAAATCGGTTCAGATTTAGATATAGCTGCCATATATATTTGTCACCGATCTGGTCATAATTGGCGTGTATATCAACCGATCTTCCTCAAATTCCGTACATCCGAATATTTTATGAGTCTCGAAAAACTTGCAAAATATCAGCAAAATCGGTTCAGATTTAGATATAGCTCCCATATATAGCTTTCGCCCGATTTACACTCATATGACCACAGAGGCCAATTTTTAACTCCGATTTAGTTGAAATTTTGCACAGGGAGTAGAATTAGCATTGTAGCCATGCGTGCCAAATTTGGTTGAAATCGGTTCAGATTTAGATATATCTCCCATATATACCTTTCGCCAGATTTACACTCATATGACCACAGAGGCCAATTTTTAACTCCGATTTAGTTGAAATTTTGCAAAGGGAGTAGAATTAGCATTGTTACTATGCGTGCCAAATTTGGTTGAAATCGGTTCAGATTTGGATATATCTCCCATATATAGCTTTCGCCCGATTTACACTCATATGACCACAGAGGCCGATTTTTAACTCCGATTTAGTTGAAATTTTGCACAGGGAGTAGAATTAGCATTGTAACTATGCGTGCCAAATTTGGTTGAAATCGGTTCAGATTTAGATATAGCTCCCATATATAGCTTTCGCCCGATTTACACTCATATGTCCACAGAGGCCAATTTTTAACTCCGATTTAGTTGAAATTTTGCACAGGGAGGAGAATTAGCATTGTTGCTATGCGTGCTAAATTTGGTTGAAATCGGTTCAGATTTAGATATAGCTCCCATATATATGTTTTTCTGATTTCGACAAAAATGGTCAAAATACCAACATTTTCCTTGTAAAATCGCCACTGCTTAGTCGAAAGGTTGTAAAAATGACTCTAATTTTCCTAAACTTCTAATACATATATATCGAGCGATAAATCATAAATAAACTTTTTTGAAGTTTCCTTAAAATTGCTTCAGATTTAAACGTTTCCCATATTTATACCCTTCTCCACTACTGTGGTACAGGGTATAATAAGTTTGTGCATTTGTATGTAACGCCAAGAAGGAAAAGTCTGAGACCCATCGTTTGGTATACCGATCGTCTTAGAATTAAATTCTGAGTCGATTTAGCGATGTCCGTCTGTCTGTCTGTCTGTCCGTCTGTCTGTCTGTTGATGTATTTTTGTGTGCAAAGTACAGCTCGCAGTTTTAGTCCGATTGTCCTAAAATTTGGTACGGGGTCCTGTTTCGGCTCAAAGACGATCCCTATTGATTTTGGAAAAAATCGGTTCAGATTTAGATATAGCTGCCATATATATTTTTCACCGATCTGGTCATAATTGGCGTGTATATCAACCGATCTTCCTCAAATTTCGTACATCTCAATATTTTATGAGTCTCGAAAAACTTGCAAAATATCATCCAAATCGGTTCAGATTTAGATATAGCTCCCATATATAGCTTTCGCCCGATTTACACTCCTTTGTCCACAGAGGCCAATTTTTTGCTCCGATTTAGATGAAATTTTGCACAGGGAGTAGAATTAGCATTATAGCTATGCGTGTCAAATTTGGTGGAAATCGGTTCAGATTTGGATATAGCTCCCATATATAGCTTTCGCCCGATTTACACTCATATGACCACAGAGGCTAATTTTTTGCTCCGATTTAGTTGAAATTTTGCACAGGGAGTAGAATTAGCATTGTTGCTATGCGTGCCAAATTTGATTGGAATCGGTTCAGATTTAGATATAGCTCCCATATATAGCTTTCGCCCGATTTACACTCATATGACCACAGAGGCAAATTTTTTGCTCTGATTTAGTTGAAATTTTGCACAGGGAGTAGAATTAGCATTGTTGCTATGCGTGCCAAATTTGGTTGAAATCGGTTCAGATTTAGATATAGCTCCCATATATATGTTTTTCTGATTTCGACAAAAATTGTCAAAATACCAACATTTTCCTTGTAAAATCGCCACTGCTTAGTCGAATAATTGAAAAAATGACCCTAATTTTCTTAAACTCCTTATACATATATATCGAGCGATAAATCATAAATAAACTTTTGCGAAATTTCCTTAAAATTGCTTCAGATTTATATGTTTCCCATATTTATACCCTTCACCACTACTGTGGTACAGGGTATAATAAGTTTGTGCATTTGTATGTAACGCCAAGAAGGAGTAATCATAGACCAACCTTTTAGTATACGGATCGGCTTAGAATTAAATTCTGAGTCGATTTGGCGATGTCCGTCTGTCTGTCTGTCCGTCTGTCTGTCCGTCTGTCTGTCCGTCTGTCTGTCCGTCTGTCTGTCTGTCTGTCTGTTGATGTATTTTTGTGTGCAAAGTACAGCTCGCAATTTTAGTCCGATTGTCCTAAAATTTAGTATAGGATCCTGTTTCGGCTCAAAGACGATCCCTATTGATTTTGGAAAACATCGGTTCAGATTTAGATATAGCTGCCATATATATTTTTCACCGATCTGGTCATAATTGGCGTGTATATAAACCGATCTTCCTCAAATTCCGTACATCCGAATATTTTATGAGTCTCGAAAAACTTGCAAAATATCAGCAAAATCGGTTCAGATTTAGATATAGCTCCCATATATAGCTTTCGCCCGATTTACACTCATTTGCCCACAGAGGCCAATTTTTTGCTCCGATTTAGTTGAAATTTTGCATAGGGAGTAGAATTAGCGTTGTAACTATGCGTGCCAAATTTGCTTGAAATCGGTTCAGATTTGGATATATCTCCCATATAAATCTTTCGCCCGATTTACACTCATATGACCACAGAGGCCAATTTTTAACTCCGATTTAGTTGAAATTTTGCACAGGGAGTAGAATTAGCATTGTTGCAATGCTCGCCAAATTTGTTTGAAATCGGTTCAGATTTAGATATAGCTCCCATATATAGCTTTCGCCCAATTTACACTCATATGACCACAGAGGCCAATTTTTAACTCTGATTTAGTTGAAATTTTGCACAAGGAGTAAAATAAGCATTGTTGCTATGCGTGCCAAATTTGGTTGAAATCGGTTAAGATTTAGATATAGCTCCCATATATATGTTTTTCTGATTTCGACAAAAATGGTCAAAATACAACATTTTCCTTGTAAAATCGCCACTGCTTAGTCGAAAAGTTCTAAAAAGGACTCTAATTTTCCTAAACTTCTAACACATATATATCGAGCGATAAATCATAAATAAACTTTTTCGAAGTTTCCTTAAAATTGCTTCAGATTTAAACGTTTCCCATATTTTTTATACCCTTCACCACTACTGTGGTACAGGGTATAATAAGTTTGTGCATTTGTATGTAACGCCAAGAAGGAGTAATCATAGACCAACCTTTTAGTATACGGATCGGCTTAGAATTAAATTCTGAGTCGATTTAGCGATGTCCGTCTGTCTGTCTGTCTGTCCGTCTGTCTGTCCGTCTGTCTGTCTGTCTGTCGGTCTGTCTGTTGATGTATTTTTGTGTGCAAAGTACAGCTCGCAGTTTTAGTCCGATTGTCCTAAAATTTAGTATAGGATCCTGTTTCGGCTCAAAGACGATCCCTATTGATTTTGGAAAAAATCGGTTCAGATTTAGATATAGCTGCCATATATATTTTTCACCGATCTGGTCATAATTGGCGTGTATATCAACCGATCTTCCTCAAATTCCGTACATCCGAATATTTTATGAGTCTCGAAAAAACTTGCAAAATATCAGCAAAATCGGTTCAGATTTAGATATAGCTCCCATATATAGCTTTCGCCCGATTTACACTCATTTGCCCACAGAGGCCAATTTTTTGCTCCGATTTAGTTGAAATTTTGCATAGGGAGTAGAATTAGCGTTGTAACTATGCGTGCCAAATTTGCTTGAAATCGGTTCAGATTTGGATATATCTCCCATATAAATCTTTCGCCCGATTTACACTCATATGACCACAGAGGCCAATTTTTAACTCCGATTTAGTTGAAATTTTGCACAGGGAGTAGAATTAGCATTGTTGCAATGTGCGCCAAATTTGGTTGAAATCGGTTCAGATTTAGATATAGCTCCCATATATAGCTTTCGCCCGATTTACACTCATATGGCCACAGAGGCCAATTTTTAACTCTGATTTAGTTGAAATTTTGGACAGGGAGTAAAATAAGCATTGTTGCTATGCGTGCCAAATTTGGTTGAAATCGGTTAAGATTTAGATATAGCTCCCATATATATGTTTTTCTGATTTCGACAAAAATGGTCAAAATACCAACATTTTCCTTGTAAAATCGCCACTGCTTAGTCGAAGAGTTGTAAAAATGACTCTAATTTTCCTAAACTTCTAATACATATATATCGAGCGATAAATCATAAATAAACTTTTTCGAAGTTTCCTTAAAATTGCTTCAGATTTAAACGTTTCCCATATTTTTATACCCTTCACCACTACTGTGGTACAGGGTATAATAAGTTTGTGCATTTGTATGTAACGCCAAGAAGGAGTAATCATAGACCAACCTTTTAGTATACGGATCGGCTTAGAATTAAATTCTGAGTCGATTTAGCGATGTCCGTCTGTCTGTCTGTCCGTCTGTCTGTCCGTCTGTCTGTCCGTCTGTCTGTCTGTCTGTCGGTCTGTCTGTTGATGTATTTTTGTGTGCAAAGTACAGCTCGCAGTTTTAGTCCGATTGTCCTAAAATATAGTATAGGATCCTGTTTCGGCTCAAAGACGATCCCTATTGATTTTGGAAAAAATCGGTTCAGATTTAGATATAGCTGCCATATATATTTTTCACCGATCTGGTCATAATTGGCGTGTATATCAACCGATCTTCCTCAAATTCCGTACATCCGAATATTTTATGAGTCTCGAAAAAACTTGCAAAATATCAGCAAAATCGGTTCAGATTTAGATATAGCTCCCATATATAGCTTTCGCCCGATTTACACTCATTTGCCCACAGAGGCCAATTTTTTGCTCCGATTTAGTTGAAATTTTGCATAGGGAGTAGAATTAGCGTTGTAACTATGCGTGCCAAATTTGCTTGAAATCGGTTCAGATTTGGATATATCTCCCATATAAATCTTTCGCCCGATTTACACTCATATGACCACAGAGGCCAATTTTTAACTCCGATTTAGTTGAAATTTTGCACAGGGAGTAGAATTAGCATTGTTGCAATGTGCGCCAAATTTGGTTGAAATCGGTTCAGATTTAGATATAGCTCCCATATATAGCTTTCGCCCGATTTACACTCATATGACCACAGAGGCCAATTTTTAACTCTGATTTAGTTGAAATTTTGCACAGGGAGTAAAATAAGCATTGTTGCTATGCGTGCCAAATTTGGTTGAAATCGGTTAAGATTTAGATATAGCTCCCATATATATGTTTTTCTGATTTCGACAAAAATGGTCAAAATACCAACATTTTCCTTGTAAAATCGCCACTGCTTAGTCGAAGAGTTGTAAAAATGACTCTAATTTTCCTAAACTTCTAATACATATATATCGAGCGATAAATCATAAATAAACTTTTTCGAAGTTTCCTTAAAATTGCTTCAGATTTAAACGTTTCCCATATTTTTATACCCTTCACCACTACTGTGGTACAGGGTATAATAAGTTTGTGCATTTGTATGTAACGCCAAGAAGGAGTAATCATAGACCAACCTTTTAGTATACGGATCGGCTTAGAATTAAATTCTGAGTCGATTTAGCGATGTCCGTCTGTCTGTCTGTCCGTCTGTCTGTCCGTCTGTCTGTCCGTCTGTCTGTCCGTCTGTCTGTCTGTCTGTCTGTCTGTCTGTCTGTTGATGTATTTTTGTGTGCAAAGTACAGCTCGCAGTTTTAGTCCGATTGTCCTAAAATTTAGTATAGGATCCTGTTTCGGCTCAAAGACGATCCCTATTGATTTTGGAAAAAATCGGTTCAGATTTAGATATAGCTGCCATATATATTTTTCACCGATCTGGTCATAATTGGCGTGTATATAAACCGATCTTCCTCAAATTCCGTACATCCGAATATTTTATGCATCTCGAAAAACTTGCAAAATATCAGCAAAATCGGTTCAGATTTAGATATAGCTCCCATATATAGCTTTCGCCCGATTTACACTCATTTGCCCACAGAGGCCAATTTTTTGCTCCGATTTAGTTGAAATTTTGCATAGGGAGTAGAATTAGCATTGTAACTATGCGTGCCAAATTTGCTTGAAATCGGTTCAGATTTGGATATATCTATATCTTTGGATATATAAATCTTTCGCCCGATTTACACTCATATGACCACAGAGGCCAATTTTTAACTCCGATTTAGTTGAAATTTTGCACAGGGTGTAGAATTAGCATTGTTGCAATGCGCGCCAAATTTGGTTGAAATAGGTTCAGTTTTAGATATAGCTCCCATATATAGCTTTCGCCCAATTTACACTCATATGACCACAGAGGCCAATTTTTAACTCTGATTTAGTTGAAATTTTGCACAGGGAGTAAAATAAGCATTGTTGCTATGCGTGCCAAATTTGGTTGAAATCGGTTAAGATTTAGATATAGCTCCCATATATATGTTTTTCTGATTTCGACAAAAATTGTCAAAATACCAACATTTTCCTTGTAAAATCGCCACTGCTTAGTCGAAAAGTTCTAAAAAGGACTCGAATTTTCCTAAACTTCTAACACATATATATCGAGCGATAAATCATAAATAAACTTTTTCGAAGTTTCCTTAAAATTGCTTCAGATTTAAACGTTTCCCATATTTTTTATACCCTTCACCACTACTGTGGTACAGGGTATAATAAGTTTGTGCATTTGTATGTAACGCCAAGAAGGAGTAATCATAGACCAACCTTTTAGTATACGGATCGGCTTAGAATTAAATTCTGAGTCGATTTAGCGATGTCCGTCTGTCTGTCCGTCTGTCCGTCTGTCCGTCTGTCTGTCCGTCTGTCTGTCTGTCTGTCTGTCTGTTGATGTATTTTTGTGTGCAAAGTACAGCTCGCAGTTTTAGTCCGATTGTCCTAAAATTGTCCTGTTTCGGCTCAAAGACGATCCCTATTGATTTTGGAAAAAATCGGTTCAGATTTAGATATAGCTGCCATATATATTTTTCACCGATCTGGTCATAACTGGCGTGTATATCAACCGATCTTCCTCAAATTCCGTACATCCGAATATTTTATGAGTCTCGAAAAAACTTGCAAAATATCAGCAAAATCGGTTCAGATTTAGATATAGCTCCCATATATAGCTTTCGCCCGATTTACACTCATTTGCCCACAGAGGCCAATTTTTTGCTCCGATTTAGTTGAAATTTTGCATAGGGAGTAGAATTAGCGTTGTAACTATGCGTGCCAAATTTGCTTGAAATCGGTTCAGATTTGGATATATCTCCCATATAAATCTTTCGCCCGATTTACACTCATATGACCACAGAGGCCAATTTTTAACTCCGATTTAGTTGAAATTTTGCACAGGGAGTAGAATTAGCATTGTTGCAATGTGCGCCAAATTTGGTTGAAATCGGTTCAGATTTAGATATAGCTCCCATATATAGCTTTCGCCCGATTTACACTCATATGACCACAGAGGCCAATTTTTATACCCTTCACCACTACTGTGGTACAGGGTATAATAAGTTTGTGCATTTGTATGTAACGCCAAGAAGGAGTAATCATAGACCAACCTTTTAGTATACGGATCGGCTTAGAATTAAATTCTGAGTCGATTTAGCGATGTCCGTCTGTCTGTCTGTCCGTCTGTCTGTCCGTCTGTCTGTCCGTCTGTCTGTCCGTCTGTCTGTCTGTCTGTCTGTCTGTCTGTTGATGTATTTTTGTGTGCAAAGTACAGCTCGCAGTTTTAGTCCGATTGTCCTAAAATTTAGTATAGGATCCTGTTTCGGCTCAAAGACGATCCCTATTGATTTTGGAAAAAATCGGTTCAGATTTAGATATAGCTGCCATATATATTTTTCACCGATCTGGTCATAATTGGCGTGTATATAAACCGATCTTCCTCAAATTCCGTACATCCGAATATTTTATGAATCTTGAAAAACTTGCAAAATATCAGCAAAATCGGTTCAGATTTAGATATAGCTCCCATATATAGATTTCGCCCGATTTACACTCATTTGCCCACAGAGGCCAATTTTTTGCTCCGATTTAGTTGAAATTTTGCATAGGGAGTAGAATTAACATTGTAACTATGCGTGCCAAATTTGCTTGAAATCGGTTCAGATTTGGATATATCTCCCATATAAATCTTTCGCCCGATTTACACTCATATGACCACAGAGGCCAATTTTTAACTCCGATTTAGTTGAAATTTTGCACAGGGTGTAGAATTAGCATTGTTGCAATGCGCGCCAAATTTGGTTGAAATAGGTTCAGATTTAGATATAGCTCCCATATATAGCTTTCGCCCAATTTACACTCATATGACCACAGAGGCCAATTTTTAACTCTGATTTAGTTGAAATTTTGCACAGGGAGTAAAATAAGCATTGTTGCTATGCGTGCCAAATTTGGTTGAAATCGGTTAAGATTTAGATATAGCTCCCATATATATGTTTTTCTGATTTCGACAAAAATTGTCAAAATACCAACATTTTCCTTGTAAAATCGCCACTGCTTAGTCGAAAAGTTCTAAAAAGGACTCTAATTTTCCTAAACTTCTAACACATATATATCGAGCGATAAATCATAAATAAACTTTTTCGAAGTTTCCTTAAAATTGCTTCAGATTTAAACGTTTCCCATATTTTTTATACCCTTCACCACTACTGTGGTACAGGGTATAATAAGTTTGTGCATTTGTATGTAACGCCAAGAAGGAGTAATCATAGACCAACCTTTTAGTATACGGATCGGCTTAGAATTAAATTCTGAGTCGATTTAGCGATGTCCGTCTGTCTGTCCGTCTGTCTGTCCGTCTGTCTGTCCGTCTGTCCGTCTGTCTGTCCGTCTGTCTGTCTGTCTGTCTGTTGATGTATTTTTGTGTGCAAAGTACAGCTCGCAGTTTTAGTCCGATTGTCCTAAAATTGTCCTGTTTCGGCTCAAAGACGATCCCTATTGATTTTGGAAAAAATCGGTTCAGATTTAGATATAGCTGCCATATATATTTTTCACCGATCTGGTCATAATTGGCGTGTATATCAACCGATCTTCCTCAAATTCCGTACATCCGAATATTTTATGAGTCTCGAAAAAACTTGCAAAATATCAGCAAAATCGGTTCAGATTTAGATATAGCTCCCATATATAGCTTTCGCCCGATTTACACTCATTTGCCACAGAGGCCAATTTTTTGCTCCGATTTAGTTGAAATTTTGCATAGGGAGTAGAATTAGCGTTGTAACTATGCGTGCCAAATTTGCTTGAAATCGGTTCAGATTTGGATATATCTCCCATATAAATCTTTCGCCCGATTTACACTCATATGACCACAGAGGCCAATTTTTAACTCCGATTTAGTTGAAATTTTGCACAGGGAGTAGAATTAGCATTGTTGCAATGTGCGCCAAATTTGGTTGAAATCGGTTCAGATTTAGATATAGCTCCCATATATAGCTTTCGCCCGATTTACACTCATATGACCACAGAGGCCAATTTTTAACTCTGATTTAGTTGAAATTTTGCACAGGGAGTAAAATAAGCATTGTTGCTATGCGTGCCAAATTTGGTTGAAATCGGTTAAGATTTAGATATAGCTCCCATATATATGTTTTTCTGATTTCGACAAAAATGGTCAAAATACCAACATTTTCCTTGTAAAATCGCCACTGCTTAGTCGAAGAGTTGTAAAAATGACTCTAATTTTCCTAAACTTCTAATACATATATATCGAGCGATAAATCATAAATAAACTTTTTCGATGTTTCCTTAAAATTGCTTCAGATTTAAACGTTTCCCATATTTTTTTTTTACTAACATTGTGTTCCACCCTAGTGCATTAGCCGACTTAAATTTTGAGTCTATAGATTTTGTAGAAGTCTATCAAATTCTGTCCAGATCGAGTGATTTTTAAACGTATGTATTTGGGACAAACCTTTATATATAGCCCCCAACACATTTGACGGATGTGATATGGTATCGAAAATTTAGATCTACAAAGTGGTGCAGGGTATAATATAGTCGGCCCCGCCCGACTTTAGACTTTCCTTACTGGTTAACTCTGATTTAGTTGAAATTTTGGACAGGGAGTAAAATAAGCATTGTTGCTATGCGTGCCAAATTTGGTTGAAATCGGTTAAGATTTAGATATAGCTCCCATATATATGTTTTTCTGATTTCGACAAAAATGGTCAAAATACCAACATTTTCCTTGTAAAATCGCCACTGCTTAGTCGAAGAGTTGTAAAAATGACTCTAATTTTCCTAAACTTCTAATACATATATATCGAGCGATAAATCATAAATAAACTTTTTCGAAGTTTCCTTAAAATTGCTTCAGATTTAAACGTTTCCCATATTTTTATACCCTTCACCACTACTGTGGTACAGGGTATAATAAGTTTGTGCATTTGTATGTAACGCCAAGAAGGAGTAATCATAGACCAACCTTTTAGTATACGGATCGGCTTAGAATTAAATTCTGAGTCGATTTAGCGATGTCCGTCTGTCTGTCTGTCCGTCTGTCTGTCCGTCTGTCTGTCCGTCTGTCTGTCTGTCTGTCGGTCTGTCTGTTGATGTATTTTTGTGTGCAAAGTACAGCTCGCAGTTTTAGTCCGATTGTCCTAAAATATAGTATAGGATCCTGTTTCGGCTCAAAGACGATCCCTATTGATTTTGGAAAAAATCGGTTCAGATTTAGATATAGCTGCCATATATATTTTTCACCGATCTGGTCATAATTGGCGTGTATATCAACCGATCTTCCTCAAATTCCGTACATCCGAATATTTTATGAGTCTCGAAAAAACTTGCAAAATATCAGCAAAATCGGTTCAGATTTAGATATAGCTCCCATATATAGCTTTCGCCCGATTTACACTCATTTGCCCACAGAGGCCAATTTTTTGCTCCGATTTAGTTGAAATTTTGCATAGGGAGTAGAATTAGCGTTGTAACTATGCGTGCCAAATTTGCTTGAAATCGGTTCAGATTTGGATATATCTCCCATATAAATCTTTCGCCCGATTTACACTCATATGACCACAGAGGCCAATTTTTAACTCCGATTTAGTTGAAATTTTGCACAGGGAGTAGAATTAGCATTGTTGCAATGTGCGCCAAATTTGGTTGAAATCGGTTCAGATTTAGATATAGCTCCCATATATAGCTTTCGCCCGATTTACACTCATATGACCACAGAGGCCAATTTTTAACTCTGATTTAGTTGAAATTTTGCACAGGGAGTAAAATAAGCATTGTTGCTATGCGTGCCAAATTTGGTTGAAATCGGTTAAGATTTAGATATAGCTCCCATATATATGTTTTTCTGATTTCGACAAAAATGGTCAAAATACCAACATTTTCCTTGTAAAATCGCCACTGCTTAGTCGAAGAGTTGTAAAAATGACTCTAATTTCCCTAAACTTCTAATACATATATATCGAGCGATAAATCATAAATAAACTTTTTCGAAGTTTCCTTAAAATTGCTTCAGATTTAAACGTTTCCCATATTTTTATACCCTTCACCACTACTGTGGTACAGGGTATAATAAGTTTGTGCATTTGTATGTAACGCCAAGAAGGAGTAATCATAGACCAACCTTTTAGTATACGGATCGGCTTAGAATTAAATTCTGAGTCGATTTAGCGATGTCCGTCTGTCTGTCTGTCCGTCTGTCTGTCCGTCTGTCTGTCCGTCTGTCTGTCCGTCTGTCTGTCTGTCTGTCTGTCTGTCTGTTGATGTATTTTTGTGTGCAAAGTACAGCTCGCAGTTTTAGTCCGATTGTCCTAAAATTTAGTATAGGATCCTGTTTCGGCTCAAAGACGATCCCTATTGATTTTGGAAAAAATCGGTTCAGATTTAGATATAGCTGCCATATATATTTTTCACCGATCTGGTCATAATTGGCGTGTATATAAACCGATCTTCCTCAAATTCCGTACATCCGAATATTTTATGCATCTCGAAAAACTTGCAAAATATCAGCAAAATCGGTTCAGATTTAGATATAGCTCCCATATATAGCTTTCGCCCGATTTACACTCATTTGCCCACAGAGGCCAATTTTTTGCTCCGATTTAGTTGAAATTTTGCATAGGGAGTAGAATTAGCATTGTAACTATGCGTGCCAAATTTGCTTGAAATCGGTTCAGATTTGGATATATCTATATCTTTGGATATATAAATCTTTCGCCCGATTTACACTCATATGACCACAGAGGCCAATTTTTAACTCCGATTTAGTTGAAATTTTGCACAGGGTGTAGAATTAGCATTGTTGCAATGCGCGCCAAATTTGGTTGAAATAGGTTCAGTTTTAGATATAGCTCCCATATATAGCTTTCGCCCAATTTACACTCATATGACCACAGAGGCCAATTTTTAACTCTGATTTAGTTGAAATTTTGCACAGGGAGTAAAATAAGCATTGTTGCTATGCGTGCCAAATTTGGTTGAAATCGGTTAAGATTTAGATATAGCTCCCATATATATGTTTTTCTGATTTCGACAAAAATTGTCAAAATACCAACATTTTCCTTGTAAAATCGCCACTGCTTAGTCGAAAAGTTCTAAAAAGGACTCGAATTTTCCTAAACTTCTAACACATATATATCGAGCGATAAATCATAAATAAACTTTTTCGAAGTTTCCTTAAAATTGCTTCAGATTTAAACGTTTCCCATATTTTTTATACCCTTCACCACTACTGTGGTACAGGGTATAATAAGTTTGTGCATTTGTATGTAACGCCAAGAAGGAGTAATCATAGACCAACCTTTTAGTATACGGATCGGCTTAGAATTAAATTCTGAGTCGATTTAGCGATGTCCGTCTGTCTGTCCGTCTGTCCGTCTGTCCGTCTGTCTGTCCGTCTGTCTGTCTGTCTGTTGATGTATTTTTGTGTGCAAAGTACAGCTCGCAGTTTTAGTCCGATTGTCCTAAAATTGTCCTGTTTCGGCTCAAAGACGATCCCTATTGATTTTGGAAAAAATCGGTTCAGATTTAGATATAGCTGCCATATATATTTTTCACCGATCTGGTCATAACTGGCGTGTATATCAACCGATCTTCCTCAAATTCCGTACATCCGAATATTTTATGAGTCTCGAAAAAACTTGCAAAATATCAGCAAAATCGGTTCAGATTTAGATATAGCTCCCATATATAGCTTTCGCCCGATTTACACTCATTTGCCCACAGAGGCCAATTTTTTGCTCCGATTTAGTTGAAATTTTGCATAGGGAGTAGAATTAGCGTTGTAACTATGCGTGCCAAATTTGCTTGAAATCGGTTCAGATTTGGATATATCTCCCATATAAATCTTTCGCCCGATTTACACTCATATGACCACAGAGGCCAATTTTTAACTCCGATTTAGTTGAAATTTTGCACAGGGAGTAGAATTAGCATTGTTGCAATGTGCGCCAAATTTGGTTGAAATCGGTTCAGATTTAGATATAGCTCCCATATATAGCTTTCGCCCGATTTACACTCATATGACCACAGAGGCCAATTTTTATACCCTTCACCACTACTGTGGTACAGGGTATAATAAGTTTGTGCATTTGTATGTAACGCCAAGAAGGAGTAATCATAGACCAACCTTTTAGTATACGGATCGGCTTAGAATTAAATTCTGAGTCGATTTAGCGATGTCCGTCTGTCTGTCTGTCCGTCTGTCTGTCCGTCTGTCTGTCCGTCTGTCTGTCCGTCTGTCTGTCTGTCTGTCTGTCTGTTGATGTATTTTTGTGTGCAAAGTACAGCTCGCAGTTTTAGTCCGATTGTCCTAAAATTTAGTATAGGATCCTGTTTCGGCTCAAAGACGATCCCTATTGATTTTGGAAAAAATCGGTTCAGATTTAGATATAGCTGCCATATATATTTTTCACCGATCTGGTCATAATTGGCGTGTATATAAACCGATCTTCCTCAAATTCCGTACATCCGAATATTTTATGAATCTTGAAAAACTTGCAAAATATCAGCAAAATCGGTTCAGATTTAGATATAGCTCCCATATATAGATTTCGCCCGATTTACACTCATTTGCCCACAGAGGCCAATTTTTTGCTCCGATTTAGTTGAAATTTTGCATAGGGAGTAGAATTAACATTGTAACTATGCGTGCCAAATTTGCTTGAAATCGGTTCAGATTTGGATATATCTCCCATATAAATCTTTCGCCCGATTTACACTCATATGACCACAGAGGCCAATTTTTAACTCCGATTTAGTTGAAATTTTGCACAGGGTGTAGAATTAGCATTGTTGCAATGCGCGCCAAATTTGGTTGAAATAGGTTCAGATTTAGATATAGCTCCCATATATAGCTTTCGCCCAATTTACACTCATATGACCACAGAGGCCAATTTTTAACTCTGATTTAGTTGAAATTTTGCACAGGGAGTAAAATAAGCATTGTTGCTATGCGTGCCAAATTTGGTTGAAATCGGTTAAGATTTAGATATAGCTCCCATATATATGTTTTTCTGATTTCGACAAAAATTGTCAAAATACCAACATTTTCCTTGTAAAATCGCCACTGCTTAGTCGAAAAGTTCTAAAAAGGACTCTAATTTTCCTAAACTTCTAACACATATATATCGAGCGATAAATCATAAATAAACTTTTTCGAAGTTTCCTTAAAATTGCTTCAGATTTAAACGTTTCCCATATTTTTTATACCCTTCACCACTACTGTGGTACAGGGTATAATAAGTTTGTGCATTTGTATGTAACGCCAAGAAGGAGTAATCATAGACCAACCTTTTAGTATACGGATCGGCTTAGAATTAAATTCTGAGTCGATTTAGCGATGTCCGTCTGTCTGTCCGTCTGTCTGTCCGTCTGTCTGTCCGTCTGTCCGTCTGTCTGTCCGTCTGTCTGTCTGTCTGTCTGTTGATGTATTTTTGTGTGCAAAGTACAGCTCGCAGTTTTAGTCCGATTGTCCTAAAATTGTCCTGTTTCGGCTCAAAGACGATCCCTATTGATTTTGGAAAAAATCGGTTCAGATTTAGATATAGCTGCCATATATATTTTTCACCGATCTGGTCATAATTGGCGTGTATATCAACCGATCTTCCTCAAATTCCGTACATCCGAATATTTTATGAGTCTCGAAAAAACTTGCAAAATATCAGCAAAATCGGTTCAGATTTAGATATAGCTCCCATATATAGCTTTCGCCCGATTTACACTCATTTGCCACAGAGGCCAATTTTTTGCTCCGATTTAGTTGAAATTTTGCATAGGGAGTAGAATTAGCATTGTTGCAATGTGCGCCAAATTTGGTTGAAATCGGTTCAGATTTAGATATAGCTCCCATATATAGCTTTCGCCCGATTTACACTCATATGACCACAGAGGCCAATTTTTAACTCTGATTTAGTTGAAATTTTGCACAGGGAGTAAAATAAGCATTGTTGCTATGCGTGCCAAATTTGGTTGAAATCGGTTAAGATTTAGATATAGCTCCCATATATATGTTTTTCTGATTTCGACAAAAATGGTCAAAATACCAACATTTTCCTTGTAAAATCGCCACTGCTTAGTCGAAGAGTTGTAAAAATGACTCTAATTTTCCTAAACTTCTAATACATATATATCGAGCGATAAATCATAAATAAACTTTTTCGATGTTTCCTTAAAATTGCTTCAGATTTAAACGTTTCCCATATTTTTTTTTTACTAACATTGTGTTCCACCCTAGTGCATTAGCCGACTTAAATTTTGAGTCTATAGATTTTGTAGAAGTCTATCAAATTCTGTCCAGATCGAGTGATTTTTAAACGTATGTATTTGGGACAAACCTTTATATATAGCCCCCAACACATTTGACGGATGTGATATGGTATCGAAAATTTAGATCTACAAAGTGGTGCAGGGTATAATATAGTCGGCCCCGCCCGACTTTAGACTTTCCTTACTGGTTAACTCTGATTTAGTTGAAATTTTGGACAGGGAGTAAAATAAGCATTGTTGCTATGCGTGCCAAATTTGGTTGAAATCGGTTAAGATTTAGATATAGCTCCCATATATATGTTTTTCTGATTTCGACAAAAATGGTCAAAATACCAACATTTTCCTTGTAAAATCGCCACTGCTTAGTCGAAGAGTTGTAAAAATGACTCTAATTTTCCTAAACTTCTAATACATATATATCGAGCGATAAATCATAAATAAACTTTTTCGAAGTTTCCTTAAAATTGCTTCAGATTTAAACGTTTCCCATATTTTTATACCCTTCACCACTACTGTGGTACAGGGTATAATAAGTTTGTGCATTTGTATGTAACGCCAAGAAGGAGTAATCATAGACCAACCTTTTAGTATACGGATCGGCTTAGAATTAAATTCTGAGTCGATTTAGCGATGTCCGTCTGTCTGTCTGTCCGTCTGTCTGTCCGTCTGTCTGTCCGTCTGTCTGTCTGTCTGTCGGTCTGTCTGTTGATGTATTTTTGTGTGCAAAGTACAGCTCGCAGTTTTAGTCCGATTGTCCTAAAATATAGTATAGGATCCTGTTTCGGCTCAAAGACGATCCCTATTGATTTTGGAAAAAATCGGTTCAGATTTAGATATAGCTGCCATATATATTTTTCACCGATCTGGTCATAATTGGCGTGTATATCAACCGATCTTCCTCAAATTCCGTACATCCGAATATTTTATGAGTCTCGAAAAAACTTGCAAAATATCAGCAAAATCGGTTCAGATTTAGATATAGCTCCCATATATAGCTTTCGCCCGATTTACACTCATTTGCCCACAGAGGCCAATTTTTTGCTCCGATTTAGTTGAAATTTTGCATAGGGAGTAGAATTAGCGTTGTAACTATGCGTGCCAAATTTGCTTGAAATCGGTTCAGATTTGGATATATCTCCCATATAAATCTTTCGCCCGATTTACACTCATATGACCACAGAGGCCAATTTTTAACTCCGATTTAGTTGAAATTTTGCACAGGGAGTAGAATTAGCATTGTTGCAATGTGCGCCAAATTTGGTTGAAATCGGTTCAGATTTAGATATAGCTCCCATATATAGCTTTCGCCCGATTTACACTCATATGACCACAGAGGCCAATTTTTAACTCTGATTTAGTTGAAATTTTGCACAGGGAGTAAAATAAGCATTGTTGCTATGCGTGCCAAATTTGGTTGAAATCGGTTAAGATTTAGATATAGCTCCCATATATATGTTTTTCTGATTTCGACAAAAATGGTCAAAATACCAACATTTTCCTTGTAAAATCGCCACTGCTTAGTCGAAGAGTTGTAAAAATGACTCTAATTTTCCTAAACTTCTAATACATATATATCGAGCGATAAATCATAAATAAACTTTTTCGAAGTTTCCTTAAAATTGCTTCAGATTTAAACGTTTCCCATATTTTTATACCCTTCACCACTACTGTGGTACAGGGTATAATAAGTTTGTGCATTTGTATGTAACGCCAAGAAGGAGTAATCATAGACCAACCTTTTAGTATACGGATCGGCTTAGAATTAAATTCTGAGTCGATTTAGCGATGTCCGTCTGTCTGTCTGTCCGTCTGTCTGTCCGTCTGTCTGTCCGTCTGTCTGTCCGTCTGTCTGTCTGTCTGTCTGTCTGTCTGTTGATGTATTTTTGTGTGCAAAGTACAGCTCGCAGTTTTAGTCCGATTGTCCTAAAATTTAGTATAGGATCCTGTTTCGGCTCAAAGACGATCCCTATTGATTTTGGAAAAAATCGGTTCAGATTTAGATATAGCTGCCATATATATTTTTCACCGATCTGGTCATAATTGGCGTGTATATAAACCGATCTTCCTCAAATTCCGTACATCCGAATATTTTATGCATCTCGAAAAACTTGCAAAATATCAGCAAAATCGGTTCAGATTTAGATATAGCTCCCATATATAGCTTTCGCCCGATTTACACTCATTTGCCCACAGAGGCCAATTTTTTGCTCCGATTTAGTTGAAATTTTGCATAGGGAGTAGAATTAGCATTGTAACTATGCGTGCCAAATTTGCTTGAAATCGGTTCAGATTTGGATATATCTATATCTTTGGATATATAAATCTTTCGCCCGATTTACACTCATATGACCACAGAGGCCAATTTTTAACTCCGATTTAGTTGAAATTTTGCACAGGGTGTAGAATTAGCATTGTTGCAATGCGCGCCAAATTTGGTTGAAATAGGTTCAGTTTTAGATATAGCTCCCATATATAGCTTTCGCCCAATTTACACTCATATGACCACAGAGGCCAATTTTTAACTCTGATTTAGTTGAAATTTTGCACAGGGAGTAAAATAAGCATTGTTGCTATGCGTGCCAAATTTGGTTGAAATCGGTTAAGATTTAGATATAGCTCCCATATATATGTTTTTCTGATTTCGACAAAAATTGTCAAAATACCAACATTTTCCTTGTAAAATCGCCACTGCTTAGTCGAAAAGTTCTAAAAAGGACTCGAATTTTCCTAAACTTCTAACACATATATATCGAGCGATAAATCATAAATAAACTTTTTCGAAGTTTCCTTAAAATTGCTTCAGATTTAAACGTTTCCCATATTTTTTATACCCTTCACCACTACTGTGGTACAGGGTATAATAAGTTTGTGCATTTGTATGTAACGCCAAGAAGGAGTAATCATAGACCAACCTTTTAGTATACGGATCGGCTTAGAATTAAATTCTGAGTCGATTTAGCGATGTCCGTCTGTCTGTCCGTCTGTCCGTCTGTCCGTCTGTCTGTCCGTCTGTCTGTCTGTCTGTTGATGTATTTTTGTGTGCAAAGTACAGCTCGCAGTTTTAGTCCGATTGTCCTAAAATTGTCCTGTTTCGGCTCAAAGACGATCCCTATTGATTTTGGAAAAAATCGGTTCAGATTTAGATATAGCTGCCATATATATTTTTCACCGATCTGGTCATAACTGGCGTGTATATCAACCGATCTTCCTCAAATTCCGTACATCCGAATATTTTATGAGTCTCGAAAAAACTTGCAAAATATCAGCAAAATCGGTTCAGATTTAGATATAGCTCCCATATATAGCTTTCGCCCGATTTACACTCATTTGCCCACAGAGGCCAATTTTTTGCTCCGATTTAGTTGAAATTTTGCATAGGGAGTAGAATTAGCGTTGTAACTATGCGTGCCAAATTTGCTTGAAATCGGTTCAGATTTGGATATATCTCCCATATAAATCTTTCGCCCGATTTACACTCATATGACCACAGAGGCCAATTTTTAACTCCGATTTAGTTGAAATTTTGCACAGGGAGTAGAATTAGCATTGTTGCAATGTGCGCCAAATTTGGTTGAAATCGGTTCAGATTTAGATATAGCTCCCATATATAGCTTTCGCCCGATTTACACTCATATGACCACAGAGGCCAATTTTTATACCCTTCACCACTACTGTGGTACAGGGTATAATAAGTTTGTGCATTTGTATGTAACGCCAAGAAGGAGTAATCATAGACCAACCTTTTAGTATACGGATCGGCTTAGAATTAAATTCTGAGTCGATTTAGCGATGTCCGTCTGTCTGTCTGTCCGTCTGTCTGTCCGTCTGTCTGTCCGTCTGTCTGTCCGTCTGTCTGTCTGTCTGTCTGTCTGTTGATGTATTTTTGTGTGCAAAGTACAGCTCGCAGTTTTAGTCCGATTGTCCTAAAATTTAGTATAGGATCCTGTTTCGGCTCAAAGACGATCCCTATTGATTTTGGAAAAAATCGGTTCAGATTTAGATATAGCTGCCATATATATTTTTCACCGATCTGGTCATAATTGGCGTGTATATAAACCGATCTTCCTCAAATTCCGTACATCCGAATATTTTATGAATCTTGAAAAACTTGCAAAATATCAGCAAAATCGGTTCAGATTTAGATATAGCTCCCATATATAGATTTCGCCCGATTTACACTCATTTGCCCACAGAGGCCAATTTTTTGCTCCGATTTAGTTGAAATTTTGCATAGGGAGTAGAATTAACATTGTAACTATGCGTGCCAAATTTGCTTGAAATCGGTTCAGATTTGGATATATCTCCCATATAAATCTTTCGCCCGATTTACACTCATATGACCACAGAGGCCAATTTTTAACTCCGATTTAGTTGAAATTTTGCACAGGGTGTAGAATTAGCATTGTTGCAATGCGCGCCAAATTTGGTTGAAATAGGTTCAGATTTAGATATAGCTCCCATATATAGCTTTCGCCCAATTTACACTCATATGACCACAGAGGCCAATTTTTAACTCTGATTTAGTTGAAATTTTGCACAGGGAGTAAAATAAGCATTGTTGCTATGCGTGCCAAATTTGGTTGAAATCGGTTAAGATTTAGATATAGCTCCCATATATATGTTTTTCTGATTTCGACAAAAATTGTCAAAATACCAACATTTTCCTTGTAAAATCGCCACTGCTTAGTCGAAAAGTTCTAAAAAGGACTCTAATTTTCCTAAACTTCTAACACATATATATCGAGCGATAAATCATAAATAAACTTTTTCGAAGTTTCCTTAAAATTGCTTCAGATTTAAACGTTTCCCATATTTTTTATACCCTTCACCACTACTGTGGTACAGGGTATAATAAGTTTGTGCATTTGTATGTAACGCCAAGAAGGAGTAATCATAGACCAACCTTTTAGTATACGGATCGGCTTAGAATTAAATTCTGAGTCGATTTAGCGATGTCCGTCTGTCTGTCCGTCTGTCTGTCCGTCTGTCTGTCCGTCTGTCCGTCTGTCTGTCCGTCTGTCTGTCTGTCTGTCTGTTGATGTATTTTTGTGTGCAAAGTACAGCTCGCAGTTTTAGTCCGATTGTCCTAAAATTGTCCTGTTTCGGCTCAAAGACGATCCCTATTGATTTTGGAAAAAATCGGTTCAGATTTAGATATAGCTGCCATATATATTTTTCACCGATCTGGTCATAATTGGCGTGTATATCAACCGATCTTCCTCAAATTCCGTACATCCGAATATTTTATGAGTCTCGAAAAAACTTGCAAAATATCAGCAAAATCGGTTCAGATTTAGATATAGCTCCCATATATAGCTTTCGCCCGATTTACACTCATTTGCCACAGAGGCCAATTTTTTGCTCCGATTTAGTTGAAATTTTGCATAGGGAGTAGAATTAGCGTTGTAACTATGCGTGCCAAATTTGCTTGAAATCGGTTCAGATTTGGATATATCTCCCATATAAATCTTTCGCCCGATTTACACTCATATGACCACAGAGGCCAATTTTTAACTCCGATTTAGTTGAAATTTTGCACAGGGAGTAGAATTAGCATTGTTGCAATGTGCGCCAAATTTGGTTGAAATCGGTTCAGATTTAGATATAGCTCCCATATATAGCTTTCGCCCGATTTACACTCATATGACCACAGAGGCCAATTTTTATACCCTTCACCACTACTGTGGTACAGGGTATAATAAGTTTGTGCATTTGTATGTAACGCCAAGAAGGAGTAATCATAGACCAACCTTTTAGTATACGGATCGGCTTAGAATTAAATTCTGAGTCGATTTAGCGATGTCCGTCTGTCTGTCTGTCCGTCTGTCTGTCCGTCTGTCTGTCCGTCTGTCTGTCCGTCTGTCTGTCTGTCTGTCTGTCTGTCTGTTGATGTATTTTTGTGTGCAAAGTACAGCTCGCAGTTTTAGTCCGATTGTCCTAAAATTTAGTATAGGATCCTGTTTCGGCTCAAAGACGATCCCTATTGATTTTGGAAAAAATCGGTTCAGATTTAGATATAGCTGCCATATATATTTTTCACCGATCTGGTCATAATTGGCGTGTATATAAACCGATCTTCCTCAAATTCCGTACATCCGAATATTTTATGCATCTCGAAAAACTTGCAAAATATCAGCAAAATCGGTTCAGATTTAGATATAGCTCCCATATATAGCTTTCGCCCGATTTACACTCATTTGCCCACAGAGGCCAATTTTTTGCTCCGATTTAGTTGAAATTTTGCATAGGGAGTAGAATTAGCATTGTAACTATGCGTGCCAAATTTGCTTGAAATCGGTTCAGATTTGGATATATCTATATCTTTGGATATATAAATCTTTCGCCCGATTTACACTCATATGACCACAGAGGCCAATTTTTAACTCCGATTTAGTTGAAATTTTGCACAGGGTGTAGAATTAGCATTGTTGCAATGCGCGCCAAATTTGGTTGAAATAGGTTCAGTTTTAGATATAGCTCCCATATATAGCTTTCGCCCAATTTACACTCATATGACCACAGAGGCCAATTTTTAACTCTGATTTAGTTGAAATTTTGCACAGGGAGTAAAATAAGCATTGTTGCTATGCGTGCCAAATTTGGTTGAAATCGGTTAAGATTTAGATATAGCTCCCATATATATGTTTTTCTGATTTCGACAAAAATTGTCAAAATACCAACATTTTCCTTGTAAAATCGCCACTGCTTAGTCGAAAAGTTCTAAAAAGGACTCGAATTTTCCTAAACTTCTAACACATATATATCGAGCGATAAATCATAAATAAACTTTTTCGAAGTTTCCTTAAAATTGCTTCAGATTTAAACGTTTCCCATATTTTTTATACCCTTCACCACTACTGTGGTACAGGGTATAATAAGTTTGTGCATTTGTATGTAACGCCAAGAAGGAGTAATCATAGACCAACCTTTTAGTATACGGATCGGCTTAGAATTAAATTCTGAGTCGATTTAGCGATGTCCGTCTGTCTGTCCGTCTGTCCGTCTGTCTGTCCGTCTGTCTGTCTGTCTGTTGATGTATTTTTGTGTGCAAAGTACAGCTCGCAGTTTTAGTCCGATTGTCCTAAAATTGTCCTGTTTCGGCTCAAAGACGATCCCTATTGATTTTGGAAAAAATCGGTTCAGATTTAGATATAGCTGCCATATATATTTTTCACCGATCTGGTCATAACTGGCGTGTATATCAACCGATCTTCCTCAAATTCCGTACATCCGAATATTTTATGAGTCTCGAAAAAACTTGCAAAATATCAGCAAAATCGGTTCAGATTTAGATATAGCTCCCATATATAGCTTTCGCCCGATTTACACTCATTTGCCCACAGAGGCCAATTTTTTGCTCCGATTTAGTTGAAATTTTGCATAGGGAGTAGAATTAGCGTTGTAACTATGCGTGCCAAATTTGCTTGAAATCGGTTCAGATTTGGATATATCTCCCATATAAATCTTTCGCCCGATTTACACTCATATGACCACAGAGGCCAATTTTTAACTCCGATTTAGTTGAAATTTTGCACAGGGAGTAGAATTAGCATTGTTGCAATGTGCGCCAAATTTGGTTGAAATCGGTTCAGATTTAGATATAGCTCCCATATATAGCTTTCGCCCGATTTACACTCATATGACCACAGAGGCCAATTTTTATACCCTTCACCACTACTGTGGTACAGGGTATAATAAGTTTGTGCATTTGTATGTAACGCCAAGAAGGAGTAATCATAGACCAACCTTTTAGTATACGGATCGGCTTAGAATTAAATTCTGAGTCGATTTAGCGATGTCCGTCTGTCTGTCTGTCCGTCTGTCTGTCCGTCTGTCTGTCCGTCTGTCTGTCTGTCTGTCTGTCTGTTGATGTATTTTTGTGTGCAAAGTACAGCTCGCAGTTTTAGTCCGATTGTCCTAAAATTTAGTATAGGATCCTGTTTCGGCTCAAAGACGATCCCTATTGATTTTGGAAAAAATCGGTTCAGATTTAGATATAGCTGCCATATATATTTTTCACCGATCTGGTCATAATTGGCGTGTATATAAACCGATCTTCCTCAAATTCCGTACATCCGAATATTTTATGAATCTTGAAAAACTTGCAAAATATCAGCAAAATCGGTTCAGATTTAGATATAGCTCCCATATATAGATTTCGCCCGATTTACACTCATTTGCCCACAGAGGCCAATTTTTTGCTCCGATTTAGTTGAAATTTTGCATAGGGAGTAGAATTAACATTGTAACTATGCGTGCCAAATTTGCTTGAAATCGGTTCAGATTTGGATATATCTCCCATATAAATCTTTCGCCCGATTTACACTCATATGACCACAGAGGCCAATTTTTAACTCCGATTTAGTTGAAATTTTGCACAGGGTGTAGAATTAGCATTGTTGCAATGCGCGCCAAATTTGGTTGAAATAGGTTCAGATTTAGATATAGCTCCCATATATAGCTTTCGCCCAATTTACACTCATATGACCACAGAGGCCAATTTTTAACTCTGATTTAGTTGAAATTTTGCACAGGGAGTAAAATAAGCATTGTTGCTATGCGTGCCAAATTTGGTTGAAATCGGTTAAGATTTAGATATAGCTCCCATATATATGTTTTTCTGATTTCGACAAAAATTGTCAAAATACCAACATTTTCCTTGTAAAATCGCCACTGCTTAGTCGAAAAGTTCTAAAAAGGACTCTAATTTTCCTAAACTTCTAACACATATATATCGAGCGATAAATCATAAATAAACTTTTTCGAAGTTTCCTTAAAATTGCTTCAGATTTAAACGTTTCCCATATTTTTTATACCCTTCACCACTACTGTGGTACAGGGTATAATAAGTTTGTGCATTTGTATGTAACGCCAAGAAGGAGTAATCATAGACCAACCTTTTAGTATACGGATCGGCTTAGAATTAAATTCTGAGTCGATTTAGCGATGTCCGTCTGTCTGTCCGTCTGTCTGTCCGTCTGTCTGTCCGTCTGTCCGTCTGTCTGTCCGTCTGTCTGTCTGTCTGTCTGTTGATGTATTTTTGTGTGCAAAGTACAGCTCGCAGTTTTAGTCCGATTGTCCTAAAATTGTCCTGTTTCGGCTCAAAGACGATCCCTATTGATTTTGGAAAAAATCGGTTCAGATTTAGATATAGCTGCCATATATATTTTTCACCGATCTGGTCATAATTGGCGTGTATATCAACCGATCTTCCTCAAATTCCGTACATCCGAATATTTTATGAGTCTCGAAAAAACTTGCAAAATATCAGCAAAATCGGTTCAGATTTAGATATAGCTCCCATATATAGCTTTCGCCCGATTTACACTCATTTGCCACAGAGGCCAATTTTTTGCTCCGATTTAGTTGAAATTTTGCATAGGGAGTAGAATTAGCGTTGTAACTATGCGTGCCAAATTTGCTTGAAATCGGTTCAGATTTGGATATATCTCCCATATAAATCTTTCGCCCGATTTACACTCATATGACCACAGAGGCCAATTTTTAACTCTGATTTAGTTGAAATTTTGCACAGGGAGTAAAATAAGCATTGTTGCTATGCGTGCCAAATTTGGTTGAAATCGGTTAAGATTTAGATATAGCTCCCATATATATGTTTTTCTGATTTCGACAAAAATTGTCAAAATACCAACATTTTCCTTGTAAAATCGCCACTGCTTAGTCGAAAAGTTCTAAAAAGGACTCGAATTTTCCTAAACTTCTAACACATATATATCGAGCGATAAATCATAAATAAACTTTTTCGAAGTTTCCTTAAAATTGCTTCAGATTTAAACGTTTCCCATATTTTTTATACCCTTCACCACTACTGTGGTACAGGGTATAATAAGTTTGTGCATTTGTATGTAACGCCAAGAAGGAGTAATCATAGACCAACCTTTTAGTATACGGATCGGCTTAGAATTAAATTCTGAGTCGATTTAGCGATGTCCGTCTGTCTGTCCGTCTGTCCGTCTGTCTGTCCGTCTGTCTGTCTGTCTGTTGATGTATTTTTGTGTGCAAAGTACAGCTCGCAGTTTTAGTCCGATTGTCCTAAAATTGTCCTGTTTCGGCTCAAAGACGATCCCTATTGATTTTGGAAAAAATCGGTTCAGATTTAGATATAGCTGCCATATATATTTTTCACCGATCTGGTCATAACTGGCGTGTATATCAACCGATCTTCCTCAAATTCCGTACATCCGAATATTTTATGAGTCTCGAAAAAACTTGCAAAATATCAGCAAAATCGGTTCAGATTTAGATATAGCTCCCATATATAGCTTTCGCCCGATTTACACTCATTTGCCCACAGAGGCCAATTTTTTGCTCCGATTTAGTTGAAATTTTGCATAGGGAGTAGAATTAGCGTTGTAACTATGCGTGCCAAATTTGCTTGAAATCGGTTCAGATTTGGATATATCTCCCATATAAATCTTTCGCCCGATTTACACTCATATGACCACAGAGGCCAATTTTTAACTCCGATTTAGTTGAAATTTTGCACAGGGAGTAGAATTAGCATTGTTGCAATGTGCGCCAAATTTGGTTGAAATCGGTTCAGATTTAGATATAGCTCCCATATATAGCTTTCGCCCGATTTACACTCATATGACCACAGAGGCCAATTTTTATACCCTTCACCACTACTGTGGTACAGGGTATAATAAGTTTGTGCATTTGTATGTAACGCCAAGAAGGAGTAATCATAGACCAACCTTTTAGTATACGGATCGGCTTAGAATTAAATTCTGAGTCGATTTAGCGATGTCCGTCTGTCTGTCCGTCTGTCTGTCCGTCTGTCTGTCCGTCTGTCCGTCTGTCTGTCCGTCTGTCTGTCTGTCTGTCTGTTGATGTATTTTTGTGTGCAAAGTACAGCTCGCAGTTTTAGTCCGATTGTCCTAAAATTTAGTATAGGATCCTGTTTCGGCTCAAAGACGATCCCTATTGATTTTGGAAAAAATCGGTTCAGATTTAGATATAGCTGCCATATATATTTTTCACCGATCTGGTCATAATTGGCGTGTATATAAACCGATCTTCCTCAAATTCCGTACATCCGAATATTTTATGAATCTTGAAAAACTTGCAAAATATCAGCAAAATCGGTTCAGATTTAGATATAGCTCCCATATATAGATTTCGCCCGATTTACACTCATTTGCCCACAGAGGCCAATTTTTTGCTCCGATTTAGTTGAAATTTTGCATAGGGAGTAGAATTAACATTGTAACTATGCGTGCCAAATTTGCTTGAAATCGGTTCAGATTTGGATATATCTCCCATATAAATCTTTCGCCCGATTTACACTCATATGACCACAGAGGCCAATTTTTAACTCCGATTTAGTTGAAATTTTGCACAGGGTGTAGAATTAGCATTGTTGCAATGCGCGCCAAATTTGGTTGAAATAGGTTCAGATTTAGATATAGCTCCCATATATAGCTTTCGCCCAATTTACACTCATATGACCACAGAGGCCAATTTTTAACTCTGATTTAGTTGAAATTTTGCACAGGGAGTAAAATAAGCATTGTTGCTATGCGTGCCAAATTTGGTTGAAATCGGTTAAGATTTAGATATAGCTCCCATATATATGTTTTTCTGATTTCGACAAAAATTGTCAAAATACCAACATTTTCCTTGTAAAATCGCCACTGCTTAGTCGAAAAGTTCTAAAAAGGACTCTAATTTTCCTAAACTTCTAACACATATATATCGAGCGATAAATCATAAATAAACTTTTTCGAAGTTTCCTTAAAATTGCTTCAGATTTAAACGTTTCCCATATTTTTTATACCCTTCACCACTACTGTGGTACAGGGTATAATAAGTTTGTGCATTTGTATGTAACGCCAAGAAGGAGTAATCATAGACCAACCTTTTAGTATACGGATCGGCTTAGAATTAAATTCTGAGTCGATTTAGCGATGTCCGTCTGTCTGTCTGTCCGTCTGTCTGTCCGTCTGTCTGTCCGTCTGTCTGTCCGTCTGTCTGTCTGTCTGTCTGTCTGTTGATGTATTTTTGTGTGCAAAGTACAGCTCGCAGTTTTAGTCCGATTGTCCTAAAATTTAGTATAGGATCCTGTTTCGGCTCAAAGACGATCCCTATTGATTTTGGAAAAAATCGGTTCAGATTTAGATATAGCTGCCATATATATTTTTCACCGATCTGGTCATAATTGGCGTGTATATAAACCGATCTTCCTCAAATTCCGTACATCCGAATATTTTATGAATCTTGAAAAACTTGCAAAATATCAGCAAAATCGGTTCAGATTTAGATATAGCTCCCATATATAGATTTCGCCCGATTTACACTCATTTGCCCACAGAGGCCAATTTTTTGCTCCGATTTAGTTGAAATTTTGCATAGGGAGTAGAATTAACATTGTAACTATGCGTGCCAAATTTGCTTGAAATCGGTTCAGATTTGGATATATCTCCCATATAAATCTTTCGCCCGATTTACACTCATATGACCACAGAGGCCAATTTTTAACTCCGATTTAGTTGAAATTTTGCACAGGGTGTAGAATTAGCATTGTTGCAATGCGCGCCAAATTTGGTTGAAATAGGTTCAGATTTAGATATAGCTCCCATATATAGCTTTCGCCCAATTTACACTCATATGACCACAGAGGCCAATTTTTAACTCTGATTTAGTTGAAATTTTGCACAGGGAGTAAAATAAGCATTGTTGCTATGCGTGCCAAATTTGGTTGAAATCGGTTAAGATTTAGATATAGCTCCCATATATATGTTTTTCTGATTTCGACAAAAATTGTCAAAATACCAACATTTTCCTTGTAAAATCGCCACTGCTTAGTCGAAAAGTTCTAAAAAGGACTCTAATTTTCCTAAACTTCTAACACATATATATCGAGCGATAAATCATAAATAAACTTTTTCGAAGTTTCCTTAAAATTGCTTCAGATTTAAACGTTTCCCATATTTTTTATACCCTTCACCACTACTGTGGTACAGGGTATAATAAGTTTGTGCATTTGTATGTAACGCCAAGAAGGAGTAATCATAGACCAACCTTTTAGTATACGGATCGGCTTAGAATTAAATTCTGAGTCGATTTAGCGATGTCCGTCTGTCTGTCCGTCTGTCTGTCCGTCTGTCTGTCCGTCTGTCCGTCTGTCTGTCCGTCTGTCTGTCTGTCTGTCTGTTGATGTATTTTTGTGTGCAAAGTACAGCTCGCAGTTTTAGTCCGATTGTCCTAAAATTGTCCTGTTTCGGCTCAAAGACGATCCCTATTGATTTTGGAAAAAATCGGTTCAGATTTAGATATAGCTGCCATATATATTTTTCACCGATCTGGTCATAATTGGCGTGTATATCAACCGATCTTCCTCAAATTCCGTACATCCGAATATTTTATGAGTCTCGAAAAAACTTGCAAAATATCAGCAAAATCGGTTCAGATTTAGATATAGCTCCCATATATAGCTTTCGCCCGATTTACACTCATTTGCCACAGAGGCCAATTTTTTGCTCCGATTTAGTTGAAATTTTGCATAGGGAGTAGAATTAGCGTTGTAACTATGCGTGCCAAATTTGCTTGAAATCGGTTCAGATTTGGATATATCTCCCATATAAATCTTTCGCCCGATTTACACTCATATGACCACAGAGGCCAATTTTTAACTCCGATTTAGTTGAAATTTTGCACAGGGAGTAGAATTAGCATTGTTGCAATGTGCGCCAAATTTGGTTGAAATCGGTTCAGATTTAGATATAGCTCCCATATATAGCTTTCGCCCGATTTACACTCATATGACCACAGAGGCCAATTTTTATACCCTTCACCACTACTGTGGTACAGGGTATAATAAGTTTGTGCATTTGTATGTAACGCCAAGAAGGAGTAATCATAGACCAACCTTTTAGTATACGGATCGGCTTAGAATTAAATTCTGAGTCGATTTAGCGATGTCCGTCTGTCTGTCTGTCCGTCTGTCTGTCCGTCTGTCTGTCCGTCTGTCTGTCCGTCTGTCTGTCTGTCTGTCTGTCTGTCTGTTGATGTATTTTTGTGTGCAAAGTACAGCTCGCAGTTTTAGTCCGATTGTCCTAAAATTTAGTATAGGATCCTGTTTCGGCTCAAAGACGATCCCTATTGATTTTGGAAAAAATCGGTTCAGATTTAGATATAGCTGCCATATATATTTTTCACCGATCTGGTCATAATTGGCGTGTATATAAACCGATCTTCCTCAAATTCCGTACATCCGAATATTTTATGCATCTCGAAAAACTTGCAAAATATCAGCAAAATCGGTTCAGATTTAGATATAGCTCCCATATATAGCTTTCGCCCGATTTACACTCATTTGCCCACAGAGGCCAATTTTTTGCTCCGATTTAGTTGAAATTTTGCATAGGGAGTAGAATTAGCATTGTAACTATGCGTGCCAAATTTGCTTGAAATCGGTTCAGATTTGGATATATCTATATCTTTGGATATATAAATCTTTCGCCCGATTTACACTCATATGACCACAGAGGCCAATTTTTAACTCCGATTTAGTTGAAATTTTGCACAGGGTGTAGAATTAGCATTGTTGCAATGCGCGCCAAATTTGGTTGAAATAGGTTCAGTTTTAGATATAGCTCCCATATATAGCTTTCGCCCAATTTACACTCATATGACCACAGAGGCCAATTTTTAACTCTGATTTAGTTGAAATTTTGCACAGGGAGTAAAATAAGCATTGTTGCTATGCGTGCCAAATTTGGTTGAAATCGGTTAAGATTTAGATATAGCTCCCATATATATGTTTTTCTGATTTCGACAAAAATTGTCAAAATACCAACATTTTCCTTGTAAAATCGCCACTGCTTAGTCGAAAAGTTCTAAAAAGGACTCGAATTTTCCTAAACTTCTAACACATATATATCGAGCGATAAATCATAAATAAACTTTTTCGAAGTTTCCTTAAAATTGCTTCAGATTTAAACGTTTCCCATATTTTTTATACCCTTCACCACTACTGTGGTACAGGGTATAATAAGTTTGTGCATTTGTATGTAACGCCAAGAAGGAGTAATCATAGACCAACCTTTTAGTATACGGATCGGCTTAGAATTAAATTCTGAGTCGATTTAGCGATGTCCGTCTGTCTGTCCGTCTGTCCGTCTGTCCGTCTGTCTGTCCGTCTGTCTGTCTGTCTGTTGATGTATTTTTGTGTGCAAAGTACAGCTCGCAGTTTTAGTCCGATTGTCCTAAAATTGTCCTGTTTCGGCTCAAAGACGATCCCTATTGATTTTGGAAAAAATCGGTTCAGATTTAGATATAGCTGCCATATATATTTTTCACCGATCTGGTCATAATTGGCGTGTATATCAACCGATCTTCCTCAAATTCCGTACATCCGAATATTTTATGAGTCTCGAAAAAACTTGCAAAATATCAGCAAAATCGGTTCAGATTTAGATATAGCTCCCATATATAGCTTTCGCCCGATTTACACTCATTTGCCACAGAGGCCAATTTTTTGCTCCGATTTAGTTGAAATTTTGCATAGGGAGTAGAATTAGCGTTGTAACTATGCGTGCCAAATTTGCTTGAAATCGGTTCAGATTTGGATATATCTCCCATATAAATCTTTCGCCCGATTTACACTCATATGACCACAGAGGCCAATTTTTAACTCCGATTTAGTTGAAATTTTGCACAGGGAGTAGAATTAGCATTGTTGCAATGTGCGCCAAATTTGGTTGAAATCGGTTCAGATTTAGATATAGCTCCCATATATAGCTTTCGCCCGATTTACACTCATATGACCACAGAGGCCAATTTTTATACCCTTCACCACTACTGTGGTACAGGGTATAATAAGTTTGTGCATTTGTATGTAACGCCAAGAAGGAGTAATCATAGACCAACCTTTTAGTATACGGATCGGCTTAGAATTAAATTCTGAGTCGATTTAGCGATGTCCGTCTGTCTGTCTGTCCGTCTGTCTGTCCGTCTGTCTGTCCGTCTGTCTGTCCGTCTGTCTGTCTGTCTGTCTGTCTGTTGATGTATTTTTGTGTGCAAAGTACAGCTCGCAGTTTTAGTCCGATTGTCCTAAAATTTAGTATAGGATCCTGTTTCGGCTCAAAGACGATCCCTATTGATTTTGGAAAAAATCGGTTCAGATTTAGATATAGCTGCCATATATATTTTTCACCGATCTGGTCATAATTGGCGTGTATATAAACCGATCTTCCTCAAATTCCGTACATCCGAATATTTTATGAATCTTGAAAAACTTGCAAAATATCAGCAAAATCGGTTCAGATTTAGATATAGCTCCCATATATAGATTTCGCCCGATTTACACTCATTTGCCCACAGAGGCCAATTTTTTGCTCCGATTTAGTTGAAATTTTGCATAGGGAGTAGAATTAACATTGTAACTATGCGTGCCAAATTTGCTTGAAATCGGTTCAGATTTGGATATATCTCCCATATAAATCTTTCGCCCGATTTACACTCATATGACCACAGAGGCCAATTTTTAACTCCGATTTAGTTGAAATTTTGCACAGGGTGTAGAATTAGCATTGTTGCAATGCGCGCCAAATTTGGTTGAAATAGGTTCAGATTTAGATATAGCTCCCATATATAGCTTTCGCCCAATTTACACTCATATGACCACAGAGGCCAATTTTTAACTCTGATTTAGTTGAAATTTTGCACAGGGAGTAAAATAAGCATTGTTGCTATGCGTGCCAAATTTGGTTGAAATCGGTTAAGATTTAGATATAGCTCCCATATATATGTTTTTCTGATTTCGACAAAAATTGTCAAAATACCAACATTTTCCTTGTAAAATCGCCACTGCTTAGTCGAAAAGTTCTAAAAAGGACTCTAATTTTCCTAAACTTCTAACACATATATATCGAGCGATAAATCATAAATAAACTTTTTCGAAGTTTCCTTAAAATTGCTTCAGATTTAAACGTTTCCCATATTTTTTATACCCTTCACCACTACTGTGGTACAGGGTATAATAAGTTTGTGCATTTGTATGTAACGCCAAGAAGGAGTAATCATAGACCAACCTTTTAGTATACGGATCGGCTTAGAATTAAATTCTGAGTCGATTTAGCGATGTCCGTCTGTCTGTCCGTCTGTCTGTCCGTCTGTCTGTCCGTCTGTCCGTCTGTCTGTCTGTCTGTCTGTTGATGTATTTTTGTGTGCAAAGTACAGCTCGCAGTTTTAGTCCGATTGTCCTAAAATTGTCCTGTTTCGGCTCAAAGACGATCCCTATTGATTTTGGAAAAAATCGGTTCAGATTTAGATATAGCTGCCATATATATTTTTCACCGATCTGGTCATAATTGGCGTGTATATCAACCGATCTTCCTCAAATTCCGTACATCCGAATATTTTATGAGTCTCGAAAAAACTTGCAAAATATCAGCAAAATCGGTTCAGATTTAGATATAGCTCCCATATATAGCTTTCGCCCGATTTACACTCATTTGCCACAGAGGCCAATTTTTTGCTCCGATTTAGTTGAAATTTTGCATAGGGAGTAGAATTAGCGTTGTAACTATGCGTGCCAAATTTGCTTGAAATCGGTTCAGATTTGGATATATCTCCCATATAAATCTTTCGCCCGATTTACACTCATATGACCACAGAGGCCAATTTTTAACTCCGATTTAGTTGAAATTTTGCACAGGGAGTAGAATTAGCATTGTTGCAATGTGCGCCAAATTTGGTTGAAATCGGTTCAGATTTAGATATAGCTCCCATATATAGCTTTCGCCCGATTTACACTCATATGACCACAGAGGCCAATTTTTATACCCTTCACCACTACTGTGGTACAGGGTATAATAAGTTTGTGCATTTGTATGTAACGCCAAGAAGGAGTAATCATAGACCAACCTTTTAGTATACGGATCGGCTTAGAATTAAATTCTGAGTCGATTTAGCGATGTCCGTCTGTCTGTCTGTCCGTCTGTCTGTCCGTCTGTCTGTCCGTCTGTCTGTCCGTCTGTCTGTCTGTCTGTCTGTCTGTCTGTTGATGTATTTTTGTGTGCAAAGTACAGCTCGCAGTTTTAGTCCGATTGTCCTAAAATTTAGTATAGGATCCTGTTTCGGCTCAAAGACGATCCCTATTGATTTTGGAAAAAATCGGTTCAGATTTAGATATAGCTGCCATATATATTTTTCACCGATCTGGTCATAATTGGCGTGTATATAAACCGATCTTCCTCAAATTCCGTACATCCGAATATTTTATGCATCTCGAAAAACTTGCAAAATATCAGCAAAATCGGTTCAGATTTAGATATAGCTCCCATATATAGCTTTCGCCCGATTTACACTCATTTGCCCACAGAGGCCAATTTTTTGCTCCGATTTAGTTGAAATTTTGCATAGGGAGTAGAATTAGCATTGTAACTATGCGTGCCAAATTTGCTTGAAATCGGTTCAGATTTGGATATATCTATATCTTTGGATATATAAATCTTTCGCCCGATTTACACTCATATGACCACAGAGGCCAATTTTTAACTCCGATTTAGTTGAAATTTTGCACAGGGTGTAGAATTAGCATTGTTGCAATGCGCGCCAAATTTGGTTGAAATAGGTTCAGTTTTAGATATAGCTCCCATATATAGCTTTCGCCCAATTTACACTCATATGACCACAGAGGCCAATTTTTAACTCTGATTTAGTTGAAATTTTGCACAGGGAGTAAAATAAGCATTGTTGCTATGCGTGCCAAATTTGGTTGAAATCGGTTAAGATTTAGATATAGCTCCCATATATATGTTTTTCTGATTTCGACAAAAATTGTCAAAATACCAACATTTTCCTTGTAAAATCGCCACTGCTTAGTCGAAAAGTTCTAAAAAGGACTCGAATTTTCCTAAACTTCTAACACATATATATCGAGCGATAAATCATAAATAAACTTTTTCGAAGTTTCCTTAAAATTGCTTCAGATTTAAACGTTTCCCATATTTTTTATACCCTTCACCACTACTGTGGTACAGGGTATAATAAGTTTGTGCATTTGTATGTAACGCCAAGAAGGAGTAATCATAGACCAACCTTTTAGTATACGGATCGGCTTAGAATTAAATTCTGAGTCGATTTAGCGATGTCCGTCTGTCTGTCCGTCTGTCCGTCTGTCTGTCCGTCTGTCTGTCTGTCTGTTGATGTATTTTTGTGTGCAAAGTACAGCTCGCAGTTTTAGTCCGATTGTCCTAAAATTGTCCTGTTTCGGCTCAAAGACGATCCCTATTGATTTTGGAAAAAATCGGTTCAGATTTAGATATAGCTGCCATATATATTTTTCACCGATCTGGTCATAACTGGCGTGTATATCAACCGATCTTCCTCAAATTCCGTACATCCGAATATTTTATGAGTCTCGAAAAAACTTGCAAAATATCAGCAAAATCGGTTCAGATTTAGATATAGCTCCCATATATAGCTTTCGCCCGATTTACACTCATTTGCCCACAGAGGCCAATTTTTTGCTCCGATTTAGTTGAAATTTTGCATAGGGAGTAGAATTAGCGTTGTAACTATGCGTGCCAAATTTGCTTGAAATCGGTTCAGATTTGGATATATCTCCCATATAAATCTTTCGCCCGATTTACACTCATATGACCACAGAGGCCAATTTTTAACTCCGATTTAGTTGAAATTTTGCACGGGGAGTAGAATTAGCATTGTTGCAATGTGCGCCAAATTTGGTTGAAATCGGTTCAGATTTAGATATAGCTCCCATATATAGCTTTCGCCCGATTTACACTCATATGACCACAGAGGCCAATTTTTATACCCTTCACCACTACTGTGGTACAGGGTATAATAAGTTTGTGCATTTGTATGTAACGCCAAGAAGGAGTAATCATAGACCAACCTTTTAGTATACGGATCGGCTTAGAATTAAATTCTGAGTCGATTTAGCGATGTCCGTCTGTCTGTCTGTCCGTCTGTCTGTCCGTCTGTCTGTCCGTCTGTCTGTCCGTCTGTCTGTCTGTCTGTCTGTCTGTTGATGTATTTTTGTGTGCAAAGTACAGCTCGCAGTTTTAGTCCGATTGTCCTAAAATTTAGTATAGGATCCTGTTTCGGCTCAAAGACGATCCCTATTGATTTTGGAAAAAATCGGTTCAGATTTAGATATAGCTGCCATATATATTTTTCACCGATCTGGTCATAATTGGCGTGTATATAAACCGATCTTCCTCAAATTCCGTACATCCGAATATTTTATGAATCTTGAAAAACTTGCAAAATATCAGCAAAATCGGTTCAGATTTAGATATAGCTCCCATATATAGATTTCGCCCGATTTACACTCATTTGCCCACAGAGGCCAATTTTTTGCTCCGATTTAGTTGAAATTTTGCATAGGGAGTAGAATTAACATTGTAACTATGCGTGCCAAATTTGCTTGAAATCGGTTCAGATTTGGATATATCTCCCATATAAATCTTTCGCCCGATTTACACTCATATGACCACAGAGGCCAATTTTTAACTCCGATTTAGTTGAAATTTTGCACAGGGTGTAGAATTAGCATTGTTGCAATGCGCGCCAAATTTGGTTGAAATAGGTTCAGATTTAGATATAGCTCCCATATATAGCTTTCGCCCAATTTACACTCATATGACCACAGAGGCCAATTTTTAACTCTGATTTAGTTGAAATTTTGCACAGGGAGTAAAATAAGCATTGTTGCTATGCGTGCCAAATTTGGTTGAAATCGGTTAAGATTTAGATATAGCTCCCATATATATGTTTTTCTGATTTCGACAAAAATTGTCAAAATACCAACATTTTCCTTGTAAAATCGCCACTGCTTAGTCGAAAAGTTCTAAAAAGGACTCTAATTTTCCTAAACTTCTAACACATATATATCGAGCGATAAATCATAAATAAACTTTTTCGAAGTTTCCTTAAAATTGCTTCAGATTTAAACGTTTCCCATATTTTTTATACCCTTCACCACTACTGTGGTACAGGGTATAATAAGTTTGTGCATTTGTATGTAACGCCAAGAAGGAGTAATCATAGACCAACCTTTTAGTATACGGATCGGCTTAGAATTAAATTCTGAGTCGATTTAGCGATGTCCGTCTGTCTGTCCGTCTGTCTGTCCGTCTGTCTGTCCGTCTGTCCGTCTGTCTGTCCGTCTGTCTGTCTGTCTGTCTGTTGATGTATTTTTGTGTGCAAAGTACAGCTCGCAGTTTTAGTCCGATTGTCCTAAAATTGTCCTGTTTCGGCTCAAAGACGATCCCTATTGATTTTGGAAAAAATCGGTTCAGATTTAGATATAGCTGCCATATATATTTTTCACCGATCTGGTCATAATTGGCGTGTATATCAACCGATCTTCCTCAAATTCCGTACATCCGAATATTTTATGAGTCTCGAAAAAACTTGCAAAATATCAGCAAAATCGGTTCAGATTTAGATATAGCTCCCATATATAGCTTTCGCCCGATTTACACTCATTTGCCACAGAGGCCAATTTTTTGCTCCGATTTAGTTGAAATTTTGCATAGGGAGTAGAATTAGCGTTGTAACTATGCGTGCCAAATTTGCTTGAAATCGGTTCAGATTTGGATATATCTCCCATATAAATCTTTCGCCCGATTTACACTCATATGACCACAGAGGCCAATTTTTAACTCCGATTTAGTTGAAATTTTGCACAGGGAGTAGAATTAGCATTGTTGCAATGTGCGCCAAATTTGGTTGAAATCGGTTCAGATTTAGATATAGCTCCCATATATAGCTTTCGCCCGATTTACACTCATATGACCACAGAGGCCAATTTTTATACCCTTCACCACTACTGTGGTACAGGGTATAATAAGTTTGTGCATTTGTATGTAACGCCAAGAAGGAGTAATCATAGACCAACCTTTTAGTATACGGATCGGCTTAGAATTAAATTCTGAGTCGATTTAGCGATGTCCGTCTGTCTGTCTGTCCGTCTGTCTGTCCGTCTGTCTGTCCGTCTGTCTGTCCGTCTGTCTGTCTGTCTGTCTGTCTGTCTGTTGATGTATTTTTGTGTGCAAAGTACAGCTCGCAGTTTTAGTCCGATTGTCCTAAAATTTAGTATAGGATCCTGTTTCGGCTCAAAGACGATCCCTATTGATTTTGGAAAAAATCGGTTCAGATTTAGATATAGCTGCCATATATATTTTTCACCGATCTGGTCATAATTGGCGTGTATATAAACCGATCTTCCTCAAATTCCGTACATCCGAATATTTTATGCATCTCGAAAAACTTGCAAAATATCAGCAAAATCGGTTCAGATTTAGATATAGCTCCCATATATAGCTTTCGCCCGATTTACACTCATTTGCCCACAGAGGCCAATTTTTTGCTCCGATTTAGTTGAAATTTTGCATAGGGAGTAGAATTAGCATTGTAACTATGCGTGCCAAATTTGCTTGAAATCGGTTCAGATTTGGATATATCTATATCTTTGGATATATAAATCTTTCGCCCGATTTACACTCATATGACCACAGAGGCCAATTTTTAACTCCGATTTAGTTGAAATTTTGCACAGGGTGTAGAATTAGCATTGTTGCAATGCGCGCCAAATTTGGTTGAAATAGGTTCAGTTTTAGATATAGCTCCCATATATAGCTTTCGCCCAATTTACACTCATATGACCACAGAGGCCAATTTTTAACTCTGATTTAGTTGAAATTTTGCACAGGGAGTAAAATAAGCATTGTTGCTATGCGTGCCAAATTTGGTTGAAATCGGTTAAGATTTAGATATAGCTCCCATATATATGTTTTTCTGATTTCGACAAAAATTGTCAAAATACCAACATTTTCCTTGTAAAATCGCCACTGCTTAGTCGAAAAGTTCTAAAAAGGACTCGAATTTTCCTAAACTTCTAACACATATATATCGAGCGATAAATCATAAATAAACTTTTTCGAAGTTTCCTTAAAATTGCTTCAGATTTAAACGTTTCCCATATTTTTTATACCCTTCACCACTACTGTGGTACAGGGTATAATAAGTTTGTGCATTTGTATGTAACGCCAAGAAGGAGTAATCATAGACCAACCTTTTAGTATACGGATCGGCTTAGAATTAAATTCTGAGTCGATTTAGCGATGTCCGTCTGTCTGTCCGTCTGTCCGTCTGTCTGTCCGTCTGTCTGTCTGTCTGTTGATGTATTTTTGTGTGCAAAGTACAGCTCGCAGTTTTAGTCCGATTGTCCTAAAATTGTCCTGTTTCGGCTCAAAGACGATCCCTATTGATTTTGGAAAAAATCGGTTCAGATTTAGATATAGCTGCCATATATATTTTTCACCGATCTGGTCATAACTGGCGTGTATATCAACCGATCTTCCTCAAATTCCGTACATCCGAATATTTTATGAGTCTCGAAAAAACTTGCAAAATATCAGCAAAATCGGTTCAGATTTAGATATAGCTCCCATATATAGCTTTCGCCCGATTTACACTCATTTGCCCACAGAGGCCAATTTTTTGCTCCGATTTAGTTGAAATTTTGCATAGGGAGTAGAATTAGCGTTGTAACTATGCGTGCCAAATTTGCTTGAAATCGGTTCAGATTTGGATATATCTCCCATATAAATCTTTCGCCCGATTTACACTCATATGACCACAGAGGCCAATTTTTAACTCCGATTTAGTTGAAATTTTGCACAGGGAGTAGAATTAGCATTGTTGCAATGTGCGCCAAATTTGGTTGAAATCGGTTCAGATTTAGATATAGCTCCCATATATAGCTTTCGCCCGATTTACACTCATATGACCACAGAGGCCAATTTTTATACCCTTCACCACTACTGTGGTACAGGGTATAATAAGTTTGTGCATTTGTATGTAACGCCAAGAAGGAGTAATCATAGACCAACCTTTTAGTATACGGATCGGCTTAGAATTAAATTCTGAGTCGATTTAGCGATGTCCGTCTGTCTGTCTGTCCGTCTGTCTGTCCGTCTGTCTGTCCGTCTGTCTGTCCGTCTGTCTGTCTGTCTGTCTGTCTGTTGATGTATTTTTGTGTGCAAAGTACAGCTCGCAGTTTTAGTCCGATTGTCCTAAAATTTAGTATAGGATCCTGTTTCGGCTCAAAGACGATCCCTATTGATTTTGGAAAAAATCGGTTCAGATTTAGATATAGCTGCCATATATATTTTTCACCGATCTGGTCATAATTGGCGTGTATATAAACCGATCTTCCTCAAATTCCGTACATCCGAATATTTTATGAATCTTGAAAAACTTGCAAAATATCAGCAAAATCGGTTCAGATTTAGATATAGCTCCCATATATAGATTTCGCCCGATTTACACTCATTTGCCCACAGAGGCCAATTTTTTGCTCCGATTTAGTTGAAATTTTGCATAGGGAGTAGAATTAACATTGTAACTATGCGTGCCAAATTTGCTTGAAATCGGTTCAGATTTGGATATATCTCCCATATAAATCTTTCGCCCGATTTACACTCATATGACCACAGAGGCCAATTTTTAACTCCGATTTAGTTGAAATTTTGCACAGGGTGTAGAATTAGCATTGTTGCAATGCGCGCCAAATTTGGTTGAAATAGGTTCAGATTTAGATATAGCTCCCATATATAGCTTTCGCCCAATTTACACTCATATGACCACAGAGGCCAATTTTTAACTCTGATTTAGTTGAAATTTTGCACAGGGAGTAAAATAAGCATTGTTGCTATGCGTGCCAAATTTGGTTGAAATCGGTTAAGATTTAGATATAGCTCCCATATATATGTTTTTCTGATTTCGACAAAAATTGTCAAAATACCAACATTTTCCTTGTAAAATCGCCACTGCTTAGTCGAAAAGTTCTAAAAAGGACTCTAATTTTCCTAAACTTCTAACACATATATATCGAGCGATAAATCATAAATAAACTTTTTCGAAGTTTCCTTAAAATTGCTTCAGATTTAAACGTTTCCCATATTTTTTATACCCTTCACCACTACTGTGGTACAGGGTATAATAAGTTTGTGCATTTGTATGTAACGCCAAGAAGGAGTAATCATAGACCAACCTTTTAGTATACGGATCGGCTTAGAATTAAATTCTGAGTCGATTTAGCGATGTCCGTCTGTCTGTCCGTCTGTCTGTCCGTCTGTCTGTCCGTCTGTCCGTCTGTCTGTCCGTCTGTCTGTCTGTCTGTCTGTTGATGTATTTTTGTGTGCAAAGTACAGCTCGCAGTTTTAGTCCGATTGTCCTAAAATTGTCCTGTTTCGGCTCAAAGACGATCCCTATTGATTTTGGAAAAAATCGGTTCAGATTTAGATATAGCTGCCATATATATTTTTCACCGATCTGGTCATAATTGGCGTGTATATCAACCGATCTTCCTCAAATTCCGTACATCCGAATATTTTATGAGTCTCGAAAAAACTTGCAAAATATCAGCAAAATCGGTTCAGATTTAGATATAGCTCCCATATATAGCTTTCGCCCGATTTACACTCATTTGCCACAGAGGCCAATTTTTTGCTCCGATTTAGTTGAAATTTTGCATAGGGAGTAGAATTAGCGTTGTAACTATGCGTGCCAAATTTGCTTGAAATCGGTTCAGATTTGGATATATCTCCCATATAAATCTTTCGCCCGATTTACACTCATATGACCACAGAGGCCAATTTTTAACTCCGATTTAGTTGAAATTTTGCACAGGGAGTAGAATTAGCATTGTTGCAATGTGCGCCAAATTTGGTTGAAATCGGTTCAGATTTAGATATAGCTCCCATATATAGCTTTCGCCCGATTTACACTCATATGACCACAGAGGCCAATTTTTAACTCTGATTTAGTTGAAATTTTGCACAGGGAGTAAAATAAGCATTGTTGCTATGCGTGCCAAATTTGGTTGAAATCGGTTAAGATTTAGATATAGCTCCCATATATATGTTTTTCTGATTTCGACAAAAATGGTCAAAATACCAACATTTTCCTTGTAAAATCGCCACTGCTTAGTCGAAGAGTTGTAAAAATGACTCTAATTTTCCTAAACTTCTAATACATATATATCGAGCGATAAATCATAAATAAACTTTTTCGATGTTTCCTTAAAATTGCTTCAGATTTAAACGTTTCCCATATTTTTTTTTTACTAACATTGTGTTCCACCCTAGTGCATTAGCCGACTTAAATTTTGAGTCTATAGATTTTGTAGAAGTCTATCAAATTCTGTCCAGATCGAGTGATTTTTAAACGTATGTATTTGGGACAAACCTTTATATATAGCCCCCAACACATTTGACGGATGTGATATGGTATCGAAAATTTAGATCTACAAAGTGGTGCAGGGTATAATATAGTCGGCCCCGCCCGACTTTAGACTTTCCTTACTGGTTAACTCTGATTTAGTTGAAATTTTGGACAGGGAGTAAAATAAGCATTGTTGCTATGCGTGCCAAATTTGGTTGAAATCGGTTAAGATTTAGATATAGCTCCCATATATATGTTTTTCTGATTTCGACAAAAATGGTCAAAATACCAACATTTTCCTTGTAAAATCGCCACTGCTTAGTCGAAAGGTTGTAAAAATGACTCTAATTTTCCTAAACTTCTAATACATATATATCGAGCGATAAATCATAAATAAACTTTTTCGAAGTTTCCTTAAAATTGCTTCAGATTTAAACGTTTCCCATATTTTTATACCCTTCACCACTACTGTGGTACAGGGTATAATAAGTTTGTGCATTTGTATGTAACGCCAAGAAGGAGTAATCATAGACCAACCTTTTAGTATACGGATCGGCTTAGAATTAAATTCTGAGTCGATTTAGCGATGTCCGTCTGTCTGTCTGTCCGTCTGTCTGTCCGTCTGTCTGTCCGTCTGTCTGTCTGTCTGTCGGTCTGTCTGTTGATGTATTTTTGTGTGCAAAGTACAGCTCGCAGTTTTAGTCCGATTGTCCTAAAATATAGTATAGGATCCTGTTTCGGCTCAAAGACGATCCCTATTGATTTTGGAAAAAATCGGTTCAGATTTAGATATAGCTGCCATATATATTTTTCACCGATCTGGTCATAATTGGCGTGTATATCAACCGATCTTCCTCAAATTCCGTACATCCGAATATTTTATGAGTCTCGAAAAAACTTGCAAAATATCAGCAAAATCGGTTCAGATTTAGATATAGCTCCCATATATAGCTTTCGCCCGATTTACACTCATTTGCCCACAGAGGCCAATTTTTTGCTCCGATTTAGTTGAAATTTTGCATAGGGAGTAGAATTAGCGTTGTAACTATGCGTGCCAAATTTGCTTGAAATCGGTTCAGATTTGGATATATCTCCCATATAAATCTTTCGCCCGATTTACACTCATATGACCACAGAGGCCAATTTTTAACTCCGATTTAGTTGAAATTTTGCACAGGGAGTAGAATTAGCATTGTTGCAATGTGCGCCAAATTTGGTTGAAATCGGTTCAGATTTAGATATAGCTCCCATATATAGCTTTCGCCCGATTTACACTCATATGACCACAGAGGCCAATTTTTAACTCTGATTTAGTTGAAATTTTGCACAGGGAGTAAAATAAGCATTGTTGCTATGCGTGCCAAATTTGGTTGAAATCGGTTAAGATTTAGATATAGCTCCCATATATATGTTTTTCTGATTTCGACAAAAATGGTCAAAATACCAACATTTTCCTTGTAAAATCGCCACTGCTTAGTCGAAGAGTTGTAAAAATGACTCTAATTTTCCTAAACTTCTAATACATATATATCGAGCGATAAATCATAAATAAACTTTTTCGAAGTTTCCTTAAAATTGCTTCAGATTTAAACGTTTCCCATATTTTTATACCCTTCACCACTACTGTGGTACAGGGTATAATAAGTTTGTGCATTTGTATGTAACGCCAAGAAGGAGTAATCATAGACCAACCTTTTAGTATACGGATCGGCTTAGAATTAAATTCTGAGTCGATTTAGCGATGTCCGTCTGTCTGTCTGTCCGTCTGTCTGTCCGTCTGTCTGTCCGTCTGTCTGTCCGTCTGTCTGTCTGTCTGTCTGTCTGTCTGTTGATGTATTTTTGTGTGCAAAGTACAGCTCGCAGTTTTAGTCCGATTGTCCTAAAATTTAGTATAGGATCCTGTTTCGGCTCAAAGACGATCCCTATTGATTTTGGAAAAAATCGGTTCAGATTTAGATATAGCTGCCATATATATTTTTCACCGATCTGGTCATAATTGGCGTGTATATAAACCGATCTTCCTCAAATTCCGTACATCCGAATATTTTATGCATCTCGAAAAACTTGCAAAATATCAGCAAAATCGGTTCAGATTTAGATATAGCTCCCATATATAGCTTTCGCCCGATTTACACTCATTTGCCCACAGAGGCCAATTTTTTGCTCCGATTTAGTTGAAATTTTGCATAGGGAGTAGAATTAGCATTGTAACTATGCGTGCCAAATTTGCTTGAAATCGGTTCAGATTTGGATATATCTATATCTTTGGATATATAAATCTTTCGCCCGATTTACACTCATATGACCACAGAGGCCAATTTTTAACTCCGATTTAGTTGAAATTTTGCACAGGGTGTAGAATTAGCATTGTTGCAATGCGCGCCAAATTTGGTTGAAATAGGTTCAGTTTTAGATATAGCTCCCATATATAGCTTTCGCCCAATTTACACTCATATGACCACAGAGGCCAATTTTTAACTCTGATTTAGTTGAAATTTTGCACAGGGAGTAAAATAAGCGTTGTTGCTATGCGTGCCAAATTTGGTTGAAATCGGTTAAGATTTAGATATAGCTCCCATATATATGTTTTTCTGATTTCGACAAAAATTGTCAAAATACCAACATTTTCCTTGTAAAATCGCCACTGCTTAGTCGAAAAGTTCTAAAAAGGACTCGAATTTTCCTAAACTTCTAACACATATATATCGAGCGATAAATCATAAATAAACTTTTTCGACGTTTCCTTAAAATTGCTTCAGATTTAAACGTTTCCCATATTTTTTATACCCTTCACCACTACTGTGGTACAGGGTATAATAAGTTTGTGCATTTGTATGTAACGCCAAGAAGGAGTAATCATAGACCAACCTTTTAGTATACGGATCGGCTTAGAATTAAATTCTGAGTCGATTTAGCGATGTCCGTCTGTCTGTCCGTCTGTCCGTCTGTCTGTCCGTCTGTCTGTCTGTCTGTTGATGTATTTTTGTGTGCAAAGTACAGCTCGCAGTTTTAGTCCGATTGTCCTAAAATTGTCCTGTTTCGGCTCAAAGACGATCCCTATTGATTTTGGAAAAAATCGGTTCAGATTTAGATATAGCTGCCATATATATTTTTCACCGATCTGGTCATAACTGGCGTGTATATCAACCGATCTTCCTCAAATTCCGTACATCCGAATATTTTATGAGTCTCGAAAAAACTTGCAAAATATCAGCAAAATCGGTTCAGATTTAGATATAGCTCCCATATATAGCTTTCGCCCGATTTACACTCATTTGCCCACAGAGGCCAATTTTTTGCTCCGATTTAGTTGAAATTTTGCATAGGGAGTAGAATTAGCGTTGTAACTATGCGTGCCAAATTTGCTTGAAATCGGTTCAGATTTGGATATATCTCCCATATAAATCTTTCGCCCGATTTACACTCATATGACCACAGAGGCCAATTTTTAACTCCGATTTAGTTGAAATTTTGCACAGGGAGTAGAATTAGCATTGTTGCAATGTGCGCCAAATTTGGTTGAAATCGGTTCAGATTTAGATATAGCTCCCATATATAGCTTTCGCCCGATTTACACTCATATGACCACAGAGGCCAATTTTTATACCCTTCACCACTACTGTGGTACAGGGTATAAAAAGTTTGTGCATTTGTATGTAACGCCAAGAAGGAGTAATCATAGACCAACCTTTTAGTATACGGATCGGCTTAGAATTAAATTCTGAGTCGATTTAGCGATGTCCGTCTGTCTGTCTGTCCGTCTGTCTGTCCGTCTGTCTGTCCGTCTGTCTGTCCGTCTGTCTGTCTGTCTGTCTGTCTGTTGATGTATTTTTGTGTGCAAAGTACAGCTCGCAGTTTTAGTCCGATTGTCCTAAAATTTAGTATAGGATCCTGTTTCGGCTCAAAGACGATCCCTATTGATTTTGGAAAAAATCGGTTCAGATTTAGATATAGCTGCCATATATATTTTTCACCGATCTGGTCATAATTGGCGTGTATATAAACCGATCTTCCTCAAATTCCGTACATCCGAATATTTTATGAATCTTGAAAAACTTGCAAAATATCAGCAAAATCGGTTCAGATTTAGATATAGCTCCCATATATAGATTTCGCCCGATTTACACTCATTTGCCCACAGAGGCCAATTTTTTGCTCCGATTTAGTTGAAATTTTGCATAGGGAGTAGAATTAACATTGTAACTATGCGTGCCAAATTTGCTTGAAATCGGTTCAGATTTGGATATATCTCCCATATAAATCTTTCGCCCGATTTACACTCATATGACCACAGAGGCCAATTTTTAACTCCGATTTAGTTGAAATTTTGCACAGGGTGTAGAATTAGCATTGTTGCAATGCGCGCCAAATTTGGTTGAAATAGGTTCAGATTTAGATATAGCTCCCATATATAGCTTTCGCCCAATTTACACTCATATGACCACAGAGGCCAATTTTTAACTCTGATTTAGTTGAAATTTTGCACAGGGAGTAAAATAAGCATTGTTGCTATGCGTGCCAAATTTGGTTGAAATCGGTTAAGATTTAGATATAGCTCCCATATATATGTTTTTCTGATTTCGACAAAAATTGTCAAAATACCAACATTTTCCTTGTAAAATCGCCACTGCTTAGTCGAAAAGTTCTAAAAAGGACTCTAATTTTCCTAAACTTCTAACACATATATATCGAGCGATAAATCATAAATAAACTTTTTCGAAGTTTCCTTAAAATTGCTTCAGATTTAAACGTTTCCCATATTTTTTATACCCTTCACCACTACTGTGGTACAGGGTATAATAAGTTTGTGCATTTGTATGTAACGCCAAGAAGGAGTAATCATAGACCAACCTTTTAGTATACGGATCGGCTTAGAATTAAATTCTGAGTCGATTTAGCGATGTCCGTCTGTCTGTCCGTCTGTCTGTCCGTCTGTCTGTCCGTCTGTCCGTCTGTCTGTCCGTCTGTCTGTCTGTCTGTCTGTTGATGTATTTTTGTGTGCAAAGTACAGCTCGCAGTTTTAGTCCGATTGTCCTAAAATTGTCCTGTTTCGGCTCAAAGACGATCCCTATTGATTTTGGAAAAAATCGGTTCAGATTTAGATATAGCTGCCATATATATTTTTCACCGATCTGGTCATAATTGGCGTGTATATCAACCGATCTTCCTCAAATTCCGTACATCCGAATATTTTATGAGTCTCGAAAAAACTTGCAAAATATCAGCAAAATCGGTTCAGATTTAGATATAGCTCCCATATATAGCTTTCGCCCGATTTACACTCATTTGCCACAGAGGCCAATTTTTTGCTCCGATTTAGTTGAAATTTTGCATAGGGAGTAGAATTAGCGTTGTAACTATGTGTGCCAAATTTGCTTGAAATCGGTTCAGATTTGGATATATCTCCCATATAAATCTTTCGCCCGATTTACACTCATATGACCACAGAGGCCAATTTTTAACTCCGATTTAGTTGAAATTTTGCACAGGGAGTAGAATTAGCATTGTTGCAATGTGCGCCAAATTTGGTTGAAATCGGTTCAGATTTAGATATAGCTCCCATATATAGCTTTCGCCCGATTTACACTCATATGACCACAGAGGCCAATTTTTAACTCTGATTTAGTTGAAATTTTGCACAGGGAGTAAAATAAGCATTGTTGCTATGCGTGCCAAATTTGGTTGAAATCGGTTAAGATTTAGATATAGCTCCCATATATATGTTTTTCTGATTTCGACAAAAATGGTCAAAATACCAACATTTTCCTTGTAAAATCGCCACTGCTTAGTCGAAGAGTTGTAAAAATGACTCTAATTTTCCTAAACTTCTAATACATATATATCGAGCGATAAATCATAAATAAACTTTTTCGATGTTTCCTTAAAATTGCTTCAGATTTAAACGTTTCCCATATTTTTTTTTACTAACATTGTGTTCCACCCTAGTGCATTAGCCGACTTAAATTTTGAGTCTATAGATTTTGTAGAAGTCTATCAAATTCTGTCCAGATCGAGTGATTTTTAAACGTATGTATTTGGGACAAACCTTTATATATAGCCCCCAACACATTTGACGGATGTGATATGGTATCGAAAATTTAGATCTACAAAGTGGTGCAGGGTATAATATAGTCGGCCCCGCCCGACTTTAGACTTTCCTTACTGGTTTTTTACTAACATTGTGTTCCACCCTAGTGCATTAGCCGACTTAAATTTTGAGTCTATAGATTTTGTAGAAGTCTATCATATTCTGTCCAGATCGAGTGATTTTTAAATGTATGTATTTGGGACAAACCTTTATATATAGCCCCCAACACATTTGACGGATGTGATATGGTATCGAAAATTTAGATCTACAAAGTGGTGCAGGGTATAATATAGTCGGACCCGCCCGACTTTAGACTTTCCTTACTGGTTTTTTACTAACATTGTGTTCCACCCTAGTGCATTAGCCGACTTAAATTTTGAGTCTATAGATTTTGTAGAAGTCTATCAAATTCTGTCCAGATCGAGTGATTTTTAAATGTATGTATTTGGGACAAACCTTTATATATAGCCCCCAACACATTTGACGGATGTGATATGGTATCGAAAATTTAGATCTACAAAGTGGTGCAGGGTATAATATAGTCGGCCCCGCCCGACTTTAGACTTTCCTTACTGGTTATTTATAATGACGTGCAAGCAAACTTCACATATTTTTACACATTCCATTTTGGTTCAATTTCAACAATAAGTATTCATTCCATATTTACCTCGTGCCCATCAAATGTATCAACGCAGACATCATGTAACTGCAAATAAAAATAAATGATACCATATATCAAAATGCAGAACAAAAACCAGTAAGGAAAGTCTAAAGTCGGGCGGGGCCGACTATATTATACCCTGCACCACTTTGTAGATCTAAATTTTCGATACCATATCACATCCGTCAAATGTGTTGGGGGCTATATATAAAGGTTTGTCCCAAATACATACGTTTAAAAATCACTCGATCTGGACAGAATTTGATAGACTTCTACAAAATCTATAGACTCAAAATTTAAGTCGGCTAATGCACTAGGGTGGAACACAATGTTAGTAAAAAACCAGTAAGGAAAGTCTAAAGTCGGGCGGGGCCGACTATATTATACCCTGCACCACTTTGTAGATCTAAATTTTCGATACCATATCACATCCGTCAAATGTGTTGGGGGCTATATATAAAGGTTTGTCCCAAATACATACGTTTAAAAATCACTCGATCTGGACAGAATTTGATAGACTTCTACAAAATCTATAGACTCAAAATTTAAGTCGGCTAATGCACTAGGGTGGAACACAATGTTAGTAAAAAAAAAATATGGGAAACGTTTAAATCTGAAGCAATTTTAAGGAAACATCGAAAAAGTTTATTTATGATTTATCGCTCGATATATATGTATTAGAAGTTTAGGAAAATTAGAGTCATTTTTACAACTCTTCGACTAAGCAGTGGCGATTTTACAAGGAAAATGTTGGTATTTTGACCATTTTTGTCGAAATCAGAAAAACATATATATGGGAGCTATATCTAAATCTTAACCGATTTCAACCAAATTTGGCACGCATAGCAACAATGCTTATTTTACTCCCTGTGCAAAATTTCAACTAAATCAGAGTTAACCAGTAAGGAAAGTCTAAAGTCGGGCGGGGCCGACTATATTATACCCTGCACCACTTTGTAGATCTAAATTTTCGATACCATATCACATCCGTCAAATGTGTTGGGGGCTATATATAAAGGTTTGTCCCAAATACATACGTTTAAAAATCACTCGATCTGGACAGAATTTGATAGACTTCTACAAAATCTATAGACTCAAAATTTAAGTCGGCTAATGCACTAGGGTGGAACACAATGTTAGTAAAAAAAAAATATGGGAAACGTTTAAATCTGAAGCAATTTTAAGGAAACATCGAAAAAGTTTATTTATGATTTATCGCTCGATATATATGTATTAGAAGTTTAGGAAAATTAGAGTCATTTTTACAACTCTTCGACTAAGCAGTGGCGATTTTACAAGGAAAATGTTGGTATTTTGACCATTTTTGTCGAAATCAGAAAAACATATATATGGGAGCTATATCTAAATCTTAACCGATTTCAACCAAATTTGGCACGCATAGCAACAATGCTTATTTTACTCCCTGTGCAAAATTTCAACTAAATCAGAGTTAAAAATTGGCCTCTGTGGTCATATGAGTGTAAATCGGGCGAAAGCTATATATGGGAGCTATATCTAAATCTGAACCGATTTCAACCAAATTTGGCGCACATTGCAACAATGCTAATTCTACTCCCTGTGCAAAATTTCAACTAAATCGGAGTTAAAAATTGGCCTCTGTGGTCATATGAGTGTAAATCGGGCGAAAGATTTATATGGGAGATATATCCAAATCTGAACCGATTTCAAGCAAATTTGGCACGCATAGTTACAACGCTAATTCTACTCCCTATGCAAAATTTCAACTAAATCGGAGCAAAAAATTGGCCTCTGTGGCAAATGAGTGTAAATCGGGCGAAAGCTATATATGGGAGCTATATCTAAATCTGAACCGATTTTGCTGATATTTTGCAAGTTTTTTCGAGACTCATAAAATATTCGGATGTACGGAATTTGAGGAAGATCGGTTGATATACACGCCAATTATGACCAGATCGGTGAAAAATATATATGGCAGCTATATCTAAATCTGAACCGATTTTTTCCAAAATCAATAGGGATCGTCTTTGAGCCGAAACAGGACAATTTTAGGACAATCGGACTAAAACTGCGAGCTGTACTTTGCACACAAAAATACATCAACAGACAGACAGACAGACAGACGGACAGACAGACGGACAGACGGACAGACAGACGGACAGACAGACGGACAGACAGACGGACATCGCTAAATCGACTCAGAATTTAATTCTAAGCCGATCCGTATACTAAAAGGTTGGTCTATGATTACTCCTTCTTGGCGTTACATACAAATGCACAAACTTATTATACCCTGTACCACAGTAGTGGTGAAGGGTATAAAAAATATGGGAAACGTTTAAATCTGAAGCAATTTTAAGGAAACTTCGAAAAAGTTTATTTATGATTTATCGCTCGATATATATGTGTTAGAAGTTTAGGAAAATTAGAGTCCTTTTTAGAACTTTTCGACTAAGCAGTGGCGATTTTACAAGGAAAATGTTGGTATTTTGACAATTTTTGTCGAAATCAGAAAAACATATATATGGGAGCTATATCTAAATCTTAACCGATTTCAACCAAATTTGGCACGCATAGCAACAATGCTTATTTTACTCCCTGTGCAAAATTTCAACTAAATCAGAGTTAAAAATTGGCCTCTGTGGTCATATGAGTGTAAATTGGGCGAAAGCTATATATGGGAGCTATATCTAAATCTGAACCTATTTCAACCAAATTTGGCGCGCATTGCAACAATGCTAATTCTACACCCTGTGCAAAATTTCAACTAAATCGGAGTTAAAAATTGGCCTCTGTGGTCATATGAGTGTAAATCGGGCGAAAGATTTATATGGGAGATATATCCAAATCTGAACCGATTTCAAGCAAATTTGGCACGCATAGTTACAATGTTAATTCTACTCCCTATGCAAAATTTCAACTAAATCGGAGCAAAAAATTGGCCTCTGTGGGCAAATGAGTGTAAATCGGGCGAAATCTATATATGGGAGCTATATCTAAATCTGAACCGATTTTGCTGATATTTTGCAAGTTTTTCAAGATTCATAAAATATTCGGATGTACGGAATTTGAGGAAGATCGGTTTATATACACGCCAATTATGACCAGATCGGTGAAAAATATATATGGCAGCTATATCTAAATCTGAACCGATTTTTTCCAAAATCAATAGGGATCGTCTTTGAGCCGAAACAGGATCCTATACTAAATTTTAGGACAATCGGACTAAAACTGCGAGCTGTACTTTGCACACAAAAATACATCAACAGACAGACAGACAGACAGACAGACAGACGGACAGACAGACGGACAGACAGACGGACAGACAGACGGACAGACAGACGGACAGACAGACAGACGGACATCGCTAAATCGACTCAGAATTTAATTCTAAGCCGATCCGTATACTAAAAGGTTGGTCTATGATTACTCCTTCTTGGCGTTACATACAAATGCACAAACTTATTATACCCTGTACCACAGTAGTGGTGAAGGGTATAAAAATTGGCCTCTGTGGTCATATGAGTGTAAATCGGGCGAAAGCTATATATGGGAGCTATATCTAAATCTGAACCGATTTCAACCAAATTTGGCGCACATTGCAACAATGCTAATTCTACTCCCTGTGCAAAATTTCAACTAAATCGGAGTTAAAAATTGGCCTCTGTGGTCATATGAGTGTAAATCGGGCGAAAGATTTATATGGGAGATATATCCAAATCTGAACCGATTTCAAGCAAATTTGGCACGCATAGTTACAACGCTAATTCTACTCCCTATGCAAAATTTCAACTAAATCGGAGCAAAAAATTGGCCTCTGTGGGCAAATGAGTGTAAATCGGGCGAAAGCTATATATGGGAGCTATATCTAAATCTGAACCGATTTTGCTGATATTTTGCAAGTTTTTTCGAGACTCATAAAATATTCGGATGTACGGAATTTGAGGAAGATCGGTTGATATACACGCCAGTTATGACCAGATCGGTGAAAAATATATATGGCAGCTATATCTAAATCTGAACCGATTTTTTCCAAAATCAATAGGGATCGTCTTTGAGCCGAAACAGGACAATTTTAGGACAATCGGACTAAAACTGCGAGCTGTACTTTGCACACAAAAATACATCAACAGACAGACAGACAGACGGACAGACAGACGGACAGACGGACAGACAGACGGACATCGCTAAATCGACTCAGAATTTAATTCTAAGCCGATCCGTATACTAAAAGGTTGGTCTATGATTACTCCTTCTTGGCGTTACATACAAATGCACAAACTTATTATACCCTGTACCACAGTAGTGGTGAAGGGTATAAAAAATATGGGAAACGTTTAAATCTGAAGCAATTTTAAGGAAACTTCGAAAAAGTTTATTTATGATTTATCGCTCGATATATATGTGTTAGAAGTTTAGGAAAATTCGAGTCCTTTTTAGAACTTTTCGACTAAGCAGTGGCGATTTTACAAGGAAAATGTTGGTATTTTGACAATTTTTGTCGAAATCAGAAAAACATATATATGGGAGCTATATCTAAATCTTAACCGATTTCAACCAAATTTGGCACGCATAGCAACAATGCTTATTTTACTCCCTGTGCAAAATTTCAACTAAATCAGAGTTAAAAATTGGCCTCTGTGGTCATATGAGTGTAAATTGGGCGAAAGCTATATATGGGAGCTATATCTAAAACTGAACCTATTTCAACCAAATTTGGCGCGCATTGCAACAATGCTAATTCTACACCCTGTGCAAAATTTCAACTAAATCGGAGTTAAAAATTGGCCTCTGTGGTCATATGAGTGTAAATCGGGCGAAAGATTTATATATCCAAAGATATAGATATATCCAAATCTGAACCGATTTCAAGCAAATTTGGTACGCATAGTTACAATGCTAATTCTACTCCCTATGCAAAATTTCAACTAAATCGGAGCAAAAAATTGGCCTCTGTGGGCAAATGAGTGTAAATCGGGCGAAAGCTATATATGGGAGCTATATCTAAATCTGAACCGATTTTGCTGATATTTTGCAAGTTTTTCGAGATGCATAAAATATTCGGATGTACGGAATTTGAGGAAGATCGGTTTATATACACGCCAATTATGACCAGATCGGTGAAAAATATATATGGCAGCTATATCTAAATCTGAACCGATTTTTTCCAAAATCAATAGGGATCGTCTTTGAGCCGAAACAGGATCCTATACTAAATTTTAGGACAATCGGACTAAAACTGCGAGCTGTACTTTGCACACAAAAATACATCAACAGACAGACAGACAGACAGACAGACGGACAGACAGACGGACAGACAGACGGACAGACAGACGGACAGACAGACAGACGGACATCGCTAAATCGACTCAGAATTTAATTCTAAGCCGATCCGTATACTAAAAGGTTGGTCTATGATTACTCCTTCTTGGCGTTACATACAAATGCACAAACTTATTATACCCTGTACCACAGTAGTGGTGAAGGGTATAAAAAATATGGGAAACGTTTAAATCTGAAGCAATTTTAAGGAAACATCGAAAAAGTTTATTTATGATTTATCGCTCGATATATATGTATTAGAAGTTTAGGAAAATTAGAGTCATTTTTACAACTCTTCGACTAAGCAGTGGCGATTTTACAAGGAAAATGTTGGTATTTTGACCATTTTTGTCGAAATCAGAAAAACATATATATGGGAGCTATATCTAAATCTTAACCGATTTCAATCAAATTTGGCACGCATAGCAACAATGCTTATTTTACTCCCTGTGCAAAATTTCAACTAAATCAGAGTTAACCAGTAAGGAAAGTCTAAAGTCGGGCGGGGCCGACTATATTATACCCTGCACCACTTTGTAGATCTAAATTTTCGATACCATATCACATCCGTCAAATGTGTTGGGGGCTATATATAAAGGTTTGTCCCAAATACATACGTTTAAAAATCACTCGATCTGGACAGAATTTGATAGACTTCTACAAAATCTATAGACTCAAAATTTAAGTCGGCTAATGCACTAGGGTGGAACACAATGTTAGTAAAAAAAAAATATGGGAAACGTTTAAATCTGAAGCAATTTTAAGGAAACATCGAAAAAGTTTATTTATGATTTATCGCTCGATATATATGTATTAGAAGTTTAGGAAAATTAGAGTCATTTTTACAACTCTTCGACTAAGCAGTGGCGATTTTACAAGGAAAATGTTGGTATTTTGACCATTTTTGTCGAAATCAGAAAAACATATATATGGGAGCTATATCTAAATCTTAACCGATTTCAACCAAATTTGGCACGCATAGCAACAATGCTTATTTTACTCCCTGTGCAAAATTTCAACTAAATCAGAGTTAAAAATTGGCCTCTGTGGTCATATGAGTGTAAATCGGGCGAAAGCTATATATGGGAGCTATATCTAAATCTGAACCGATTTCAACCAAATTTGGCGCACATTGCAACAATGCTAATTCTACTCCCTGTGCAAAATTTCAACTAAATCGGAGTTAAAAATTGGCCTCTGTGGTCATATGAGTGTAAATCGGGCGAAAGATTTATATGGGAGATATATCCAAATCTGAACCGATTTCAAGCAAATTTGGCACGCATAGTTACAACGCTAATTCTACTCCCTATGCAAAATTTCAACTAAATCGGAGCAAAAAATTGGCCTCTGTGGCAAATGAGTGTAAATCGGGCGAAAGCTATATATGGGAGCTATATCTAAATCTGAACCGATTTTGCTGATATTTTGCAAGTTTTTTCGAGACTCATAAAATATTCGGATGTACGGAATTTGAGGAAGATCGGTTGATATACACGCCAATTATGACCAGATCGGTGAAAAATATATATGGCAGCTATATCTAAATCTGAACCGATTTTTTCCAAAATCAATAGGGATCGTCTTTGAGCCGAAACAGGACAATTTTAGGACAATCGGACTAAAACTGCGAGCTGTACTTTGCACACAAAAATACATCAACAGACAGACAGACAGACAGACGGACAGACAGACGGACAGACGGACAGACAGACGGACAGACAGACGGACAGACAGACGGACATCGCTAAATCGACTCAGAATTTAATTCTAAGCCGATCCGTATACTAAAAGGTTGGTCTATGATTACTCCTTCTTGGCGTTACATACAAATGCACAAACTTATTATACCCTGTACCACAGTAGTGGTGAAGGGTATAAAAAATATGGGAAACGTTTAAATCTGAAGCAATTTTAAGGAAACTTCGAAAAAGTTTATTTATGATTTATCGCTCGATATATATGTGTTAGAAGTTTAGGAAAATTAGAGTCCTTTTTAGAACTTTTCGACTAAGCAGTGGCGATTTTACAAGGAAAATGTTGGTATTTTGACAATTTTTGTCGAAATCAGAAAAACATATATATGGGAGCTATATCTAAATCTTAACCGATTTCAACCAAATTTGGCACGCATAGCAACAATGCTTATTTTACTCCCTGTGCAAAATTTCAACTAAATCAGAGTTAAAAATTGGCCTCTGTGGTCATATGAGTGTAAATTGGGCGAAAGCTATATATGGGAGCTATATCTAAATCTGAACCTATTTCAACCAAATTTGGCGCGCATTGCAACAATGCTAATTCTACACCCTGTGCAAAATTTCAACTAAATCGGAGTTAAAAATTGGCCTCTGTGGTCATATGAGTGTAAATCGGGCGAAAGATTTATATGGGAGATATATCCAAATCTGAACCGATTTCAAGCAAATTTGGCACGCATAGTTACAATGTTAATTCTACTCCCTATGCAAAATTTCAACTAAATCGGAGCAAAAAATTGGCCTCTGTGGGCAAATGAGTGTAAATCGGGCGAAATCTATATATGGGAGCTATATCTAAATCTGAACCGATTTTGCTGATATTTTGCAAGTTTTTCAAGATTCATAAAATATTCGGATGTACGGAATTTGAGGAAGATCGGTTTATATACACGCCAATTATGACCAGATCGGTGAAAAATATATATGGCAGCTATATCTAAATCTGAACCGATTTTTTCCAAAATCAATAGGGATCGTCTTTGAGCCGAAACAGGATCCTATACTAAATTTTAGGACAATCGGACTAAAACTGCGAGCTGTACTTTGCACACAAAAATACATCAACAGACAGACAGACAGACAGACAGACGGACAGACAGACGGACAGACAGACGGACAGACAGACGGACAGACAGACAGACGGACATCGCTAAATCGACTCAGAATTTAATTCTAAGCCGATCCGTATACTAAAAGGTTGGTCTATGATTACTCCTTCTTGGCGTTACATACAAATGCACAAACTTATTATACCCTGTACCACAGTAGTGGTGAAGGGTATAAAAATTGGCCTCTGTGGTCATATGAGTGTAAATCGGGCGAAAGCTATATATGGGAGCTATATCTAAATCTGAACCGATTTCAACCAAATTTGGCGCACATTGCAACAATGCTAATTCTACTCCCTGTGCAAAATTTCAACTAAATCGGAGTTAAAAATTGGCCTCTGTGGTCATATGAGTGTAAATCGGGCGAAAGATTTATATGGGAGATATATCCAAATCTGAACCGATTTCAAGCAAATTTGGCACGCATAGTTACAACGCTAATTCTACTCCCTATGCAAAATTTCAACTAAATCGGAGCAAAAAATTGGCCTCTGTGGGCAAATGAGTGTAAATCGGGCGAAAGCTATATATGGGAGCTATATCTAAATCTGAACCGATTTTGCTGATATTTTGCAAGTTTTTTCGAGACTCATAAAATATTCGGATGTACGGAATTTGAGGAAGATCGGTTGATATACACGCCAGTTATGACCAGATCGGTGAAAAATATATATGGCAGCTATATCTAAATCTGAACCGATTTTTTCCAAAATCAATAGGGATCGTCTTTGAGCCGAAACAGGACAATTTTAGGACAATCGGACTAAAACTGCGAGCTGTACTTTGCACACAAAAATACATCAACAGACAGACAGACAGACGGACAGACAGACGGACAGACGGACAGACAGACGGACATCGCTAAATCGACTCAGAATTTAATTCTAAGCCGATCCGTATACTAAAAGGTTGGTCTATGATTACTCCTTCTTGGCGTTACATACAAATGCACAAACTTATTATACCCTGTACCACAGTAGTGGTGAAGGGTATAAAAAATATGGGAAACGTTTAAATCTGAAGCAATTTTAAGGAAACTTCGAAAAAGTTTATTTATGATTTATCGCTCGATATATATGTGTTAGAAGTTTAGGAAAATTCGAGTCCTTTTTAGAACTTTTCGACTAAGCAGTGGCGATTTTACAAGGAAAATGTTGGTATTTTGACAATTTTTGTCGAAATCAGAAAAACATATATATGGGAGCTATATCTAAATCTTAACCGATTTCAACCAAATTTGGCACGCATAGCAACAATGCTTATTTTACTCCCTGTGCAAAATTTCAACTAAATCAGAGTTAAAAATTGGCCTCTGTGGTCATATGAGTGTAAATTGGGCGAAAGCTATATATGGGAGCTATATCTAAAACTGAACCTATTTCAACCAAATTTGGCGCGCATTGCAACAATGCTAATTCTACACCCTGTGCAAAATTTCAACTAAATCGGAGTTAAAAATTGGCCTCTGTGGTCATATGAGTGTAAATCGGGCGAAAGATTTATATATCCAAAGATATAGATATATCCAAATCTGAACCGATTTCAAGCAAATTTGGCACGCATAGTTACAATGCTAATTCTACTCCCTATGCAAAATTTCAACTAAATCGGAGCAAAAAATTGGCCTCTGTGGGCAAATGAGTGTAAATCGGGCGAAAGCTATATATGGGAGCTATATCTAAATCTGAACCGATTTTGCTGATATTTTGCAAGTTTTTCGAGATGCATAAAATATTCGGATGTACGGAATTTGAGGAAGATCGGTTTATATACACGCCAATTATGACCAGATCGGTGAAAAATATATATGGCAGCTATATCTAAATCTGAACCGATTTTTTCCAAAATCAATAGGGATCGTCTTTGAGCCGAAACAGGATCCTATACTAAATTTTAGGACAATCGGACTAAAACTGCGAGCTGTACTTTGCACACAAAAATACATCAACAGACAGACAGACAGACAGACAGACAGACGGACAGACAGACGGACAGACAGACGGACAGACAGACGGACAGACAGACAGACGGACATCGCTAAATCGACTCAGAATTTAATTCTAAGCCGATCCGTATACTAAAAGGTTGGTCTATTATTACTCCTTCTTGGCGTTACATACAAATGCACAAACTTATTATACCCTGTACCACAGTAGTGGTGAAGGGTATAAATATGGGAAACATATAAATCTGAAGCAATTTTAAGGAAATTTCGCAAAAGTTTATTTATGATTTATCGCTCGATATATATGTATAAGAAGTTTAAGAAAATTAGGGTCATTTTTTCAATTATTCGACTAAGCAGTGGCGATTTTACAAGGAAAATGTTGGTATTTTGACAATTTTTGTCGAAATCAGAAAAACATATATATGGGAGCTATATCTAACTCTGAACCGATTTCAACCAAATTTGGCACGCATAGCAACAATGCTAATTCTACTCCCTGTGCAAAATTTCAACTAAATCGGAGCAAAAAATTAGCCTCTGTGGTCATATGAGTGTAAATCGGGCGAAAGCTATATATGGGAGCTATATCCAAATCTGAACCGATTTCCACCAAATTTGACACGCATAGCTATAATGCTAATTCTACTCCCTGTGCAAAATTTCATCTAAATCGGAGCAAAAAATTGGCCTCTGTGGACAAAGGAGTGTAAATCGGGCGAAAGCTATATATGGGAGCTATATCTAAATCTGAACCGATTTGGATGATATTTTGCAAGTTTTTCGGGACTCATAAAATATTGAGATGTACGAAATTTGAGGAAGATCGGTTGATATACACGCCAATTATGACCAGATCGGTGAAAAATATATATGGCAGCTATATCTAAATCTGAACCGATTTTTTCCAAAATCAATAGGGATCGTCTTTGAGCCGAAACAGGACCCCATACCAAATTTTAGGACAATCGGACTAAAACTGCGAGCTGTACTTTGCACACAAAAATACATCAACAGACAGACAGACAGACAGACGGACATCGCTAAATCGACTCAGAATTTAATTCTAAGACGATCGGTATACTAAACGATGGGTCTCAGACTTTTCCTTCTTGGCGTTACATACAAATGCACAAACTTATTATACCCTGTACCACAGTAGTGGAGAAGGGTATAAATATGGGAAACGTTTAAATCTGAAGCAATTTTAAGGAAACTTCAAAAAAGTTTATTTATGATTTATCGCTCGATATATATGTATTAGAAGTTTAGGAAAATTAGAGTCATTTTTACAACCTTTCGACTAAGCAGTGGCGATTTTACAAGGAAAATGTTGGTATTTTGACCATTTTTGTCGAAATCAGAATAACATATATATGGGAGCTATATCTAAATCTGAACCGATTTCTACCAAATTTAGCACGCATAGTAACAATGCTAATTCTCCTCCCTGTGCAAAATTTCAACTAAATCGGAGTTAAAAATTGGCCTCTGTGGACATATGAGTGTAAATCGGGCGAAAGCTATATATGGGAGCTATATCTAAATCTGAACCGATTTCAACCAAATTTGGCACGCATAGTTACAATGCTAATTCTACTCCCTGTGCAAAATTTCAACTAAATCGGAGTTAAAAATCGGCCTCTGTGGTCATATGAGTGTAAATCGGGCGAAAGCTATATATGGGAGATATATCCAAATCTGAACCGATTTCAACCAAATTTGGCACGCATAGTAACAATGCTAATTCTACTCCCTTTGCAAAATTTCAACTAAATCGGAGTTAAAAATTGGCCTCTGTGGTCATATGAGTGTAAATCGGGCGAAAGGTATATATGGGAGATATATCTAAATCTGAACCGATTTCAACCAAATTTGGCACGCATGGCTACAATGCTAATTCTACTCCCTGTGCAAAATTTCAACTAAATCGGAGTTAAAAATTGGCCTCTGTGGTCATATGAGTGTAAATCGGGCGAAAGCTATATATGGGAGCTATATCTAAATCTGAACCGATTTTGCTGATATTTTGCAAGTTTTTCGAGACTCATAAAATATTCGGATGTACGGAATTTGAGGAAGATCGGTTGATATACACGCCAATTATGACCAGATCGGTGACAAATATATATGGCAGCTATATCTAAATCTGAACCGATTTTTTCCAAAATCAATAGGGATCGTCTTTGAGCCGAAACAGGACACTGTACCAAATTTTAGGACAATCGGACTAAAACTGCGAGCTGTACTTTGCACACAAAAATACATCAACAGACAGACAGACAGACAGACGGACAGACAGACGGACAGACAGACGGACAGACAGACGGACAGACAGACAGACGGACATCGCTAAATCGACTCAGAATTGAATTCTAAGCCGATCCGTATACTAAAAGGTTGGTCTATGATTACTCCTTCTTGGCGTTACATACAAATGCACAAACTTATTATACCCTGTACCACAGTAGTGGTGAAGGGTATAATCAGGTACATTTTTTTCAATTACACTTTCCTTTTTGTGTTCACATAAAACTACGTGCCACTTCTGACTAAATAAATTAACACAATAATTCCGTATTCTCCGTCCATTCCAAGAAACAATCAATGACTGACGCTCAAAATGAAAATCATGTGTCCCTGCTCAATGTTTTTATAAAATTCTTTTCGCTGCAAACAAGTTAAAAAATTAAATGGTGACGAAAACAATGTACATGGCCTTTATGGTCATGTAATGGTTCTAGAAATGTCTATACGTAACCTATAAAAATACTTTTTTCTCTGCAAAAAAGTAAAAAAATTGAATGGTCAGGTACATGATTTTCCCGACCATGTAATGGTCTCAAATTCTATCATTTAAATAATAGAACATGTTTGCGGCATTTGAGAACCATTTAAATGCTTATTGCCAACATATATTTTTCTCCGCTCGAAAATTATTTTTACAAAGACAAAATACATGGTTTTCGCGACACTTACCTACTCTATATGAGCATTAAATGGATGCGGCAACCATGTCCAAACATGTTTTTTCTGTGCGTGTACTTAGAATAATAATTCTTCTATATATGCGAAATTTCACGTAAATGGCCACCCTGGTCATATAAGTTCAAATCGGACGAAAGATATATATGGGAGCTATATCTAAATCTGAATCGATTTTGCCTATATTTGTCACATACAATAGTATCGTTAAAAGTACCGCTTGTGCAAAATTTTAAGTCAGGGCAAAACTCTGGCTTTTGAGACCATATAAGTCCAAATCGGGGGAAAGATATATATGTGAGCTATATCTAAATCTGAACCAATTTTAACAAAATTTGACACACTTAATAATACTATTAAACGTACCCCTTGTGCAAAATTTGAAACAAATCACGGCAAAACTTTGGCTTTTGTGGCCATATAAGTTCAAATCGGACGAAAGATATATATGGGAGCTATATCTAAATTTGAACCGATTTCAATCAAATTTACTAAGCATTGGTAGAATGTCAATTCTACCCTCTGTGCAAAATTTCACGAAGATCGGTAGTAAACTTTGGCCTCTGTGGCCATATGAGTCTAAATCGGACGAAAGATATATATGGGAGCTATATCTAAATCTGAACCGATTTGGCTGATATTTTGCAATATTTTCGAGATTCATAAAATATTTGGATGTACAGTATTTCGAGAAAATCGGTTGATAAACACGCTAACTATGACCAAATCGGGGATAAATATATATGACAGCTATATCTACATCTGAACCGATATTTGTCCAAAACCAATAGCGATTGTCTCTGTCCCAAGAAACGGCCCTATGCCAAATTTGAGGACGATCGGACTTAAATTGCGAACTGTACTTTGTGCACAAAATTACATATACAGACAGACGGACAGACAGACAGACGGACATCGCTAAATCGACTCAGAATTTAATACTAATCCGATCGGTATACTAAAAGATGGGTATATGACCACTGTTTCTTGGCGTTACATACAAATGCACAAACTTATTATACCCTGTACCACAGTAGTGGTGAAGGGTGTAAAAATATGAAGCGAGAGAAATTTTAATGCAATTGTACAAAAGAGCATTTATGATTTATCAGGTGATACATATGTATTCGAGATATAGGAAAATTTTAGTAATATTTACAATTTTTGCTACTTAGCAGTGGCGATTTTACAAGGAGAATTGTTAGATCCCGCCAAGATATATGGTCAAGTGTGGGTTGTGATATATTATTTGGTCAAGTCGGGCGACTTGGAGCCTTATTTAAAACTCACCCGTTCTGTGGAAATTCTGGCATTACAGGGTTTAGAATATGACTAAGATATGAGGAAATCATCACAGAATTTTGTGTCAAGTGTGAGAATTTTGGCCATATTTGTATAAACCGGAAAAAACGAATATATGGAGGCTTTATCTAAATCTGAATCAAATTAGATCAAACTTGACACACTTAAATATCATATTAAATATATTCTCTGTGGAAACTATCCAGTCAATTGGAGGAAAATCTCATTGAAAATGGGTCTAAAAATGAAACAGTCTACCCTATTTCCCCAACTCTGGTGTACGTATATATATGAGAGCTATATATAATCTGAGCCGATTGTGATAAAATGTAAATTTGATATGCCTAGTTAGAATAATAATTCTGCAATCTCTGCAAAATTTCACGTAAATGGAGTATAACTATAGCCTCCGTGATCATATGAGTGTAAATCGGGCAGAGATGGTCCGATTATCAATATTTTGGGTTTTCTACTGTCAAAAAGTTGTAAACGTCGAAAACGTCATATACCTGTATAAAACGTAAAAAACATAGTAAATGTCAAAAACTCTTACAGGATGCTTAGATTTGATTTCAAACTATTTTTTTAATATCTTAAGACATATTGAAGAATTTTAGAATTTATAATTATAATAATTTGAATTTTTTATTCAAAAGTAAATTGAAAAAATTTCCAGAGAGACTGATATTTGATTAACTTCTGAATGCAACGCGTTTTCAAATTGTTGTAACTGTAAAAATTCAAAGTCCAGAACGTGTAGGCATACAAAAAGTATGAAATTGATTGATTCTAAAAGCCGTAACATATACTATACAAACTTCAATATTGTCAAAAACTAAGTATTTTACAGAGGTTTACGACGTTTTTGACGTATGGTAAAATACGTCGTAAACGTATGTAAAATACTTTACAGTTTACGACAGACCATCTCTGAAATCGGGCGAAAGATATATATGGGAGCTATATCTAAATCTGAACCGATTTCAACCAAATTTGGCAAACTTACCGATACTATTAAACGTACTCCTTGTGCCAAATGTAAAGCAATTCAGGGCAAAACTCTGGCTTTTGAGGCCATATAAGTCCAAATCGGACGAAAGATATATATGGGAGCTATATCTAAATCTGAACCGATTTTAACCAAATTTGGCACACATAACGACACCGTTAAACGTAACTCTCGCGCAAAATTTGAAGCAAGTCAGGGCAAAACTTTAGCTTTTGAGGCCATATAAGTGCAAATCGGACGAAAGCTATATATGTGAGCTATATCTAAATTTAAACCAATTTCAATCAAATTTAGCTAGCATTGGTAGAATGTCAGCTCTACTCTTTGTGCAAAATTTCACGAAAATCGGTAGTAAACTTTGCCCTCTGTTGCCATATGAGTCTAAATCGGACGAAAGATATATATGGGAGCTATATCTAAGTCTGAACCGATTTGGCTGATATTTTGCAAGAGACTCATAAAATATTCGGATGTACGGGATTTGAAGAACATCGGTTGATAAACACGGTAATTATGACCAGATCGGAGATAAATATATATGACAGCTATATCTAAATCTGAACCGATTTTTTCCAAAATCAATAGCGATTGTCTTTGTTCCGAAAAACAACCCTATGCCAAATTTGAGGACGATCGGACTTAAACTGCGACCTGTACTTTGCGCACAAAAATACATGAACAGACAGACAGACGGACGGACAGACAGACAGACGGACATCGCTAAATCGACTCAGAATTTAATTCTAAGACGATCAGTATACTAAACGATGGGTCTCAGACTTTTCCTTCTTGGCGTTACATACAAATGCACAAACTTATTATACCCCTGTACCCCAGTAGGGTTAAGGGTATAAATATGAGAAATATAAAGTTAGAGCAATTTTTATGCAATTGTACAAAAGAGCATTTATGATTTATCGGGCGATACATATGTATTCGAGATATAGGACAATTTGGGTAATATTTACAATTTTTGCTACTCAGCAGTGGCGATTTTACAAGGATATTGGTTAAATCTCTCCAAGATATGTGGTCAATTGTGGGTTGCGATATATTATTCGGGCGATATTTCCACAAGTCGGAGGTTTATTTAAAATTCGACCATTCTGTGGAAAGTTTTGCATTACAGTGTGTAGGATATGACTACGATATGGGGAAATCATCACAGAATTTTCTGTAAAATATGGGTATTTCGGCCATATTAGATCAAACTTGACACACTTAAATAGCATATTAAATGTAACGGTGGAAACTATCGAGTCAATTGGAGGAAACTCACATTGAAAATGGGACTAAAATATGAAACATTCTACCCTATTTCCCCTACTCTGGCAAACATATATATTGGAGCTATATCTAAATATGAACCGATTTTGACCAAATTTGACATGCATAGTCAGAATAATAATCCTGCTATGTCAGCAAAAAAAAAATACATGGGAGAATAATTTTGACCTCCGTGGTCATATGTGTGTAAATCGGGCGAAAGATATATATGGGAGCTGTACCTAACTCTGAACAGATTTCACCCAAATTTGGCACACTTAACGATACTATGTTATTAAGCGTACTCCTTATGTAAAATTTGAAGCAACTTAATGTAAAAATCTGGCTTTTGAGGCAATATAAGTGCAAATCGGACGAAAGATATACATGGGAGCTCTATCAAAATCTGAACCTATTTGAACCAAATTTGGCACGCTTAACGATATTATTAAACGAGCAAACCTCTGGCTTTTGAGGCCACATGAGTCTAATTCGATCGAAAGATATATATTGGAGCTATATCTAAATCTGAACTGATTTTAACCAAATTTAGCACACACATTCTTAAACGTACTTCTTGTGCAAAATTTTAAGCAAACCAGGGCAAAACTCTGGCTTTTGAGGCCATATTAATCGAAATCGAACGAATGATATATATGGGAGCTATATGTAAATCTGAACCGATTTCAACCAAATTTAGCACAATTAACAATACTATTAAACGTATTCCTTTTGCAAAATTTGAAGCAAATCACACATTTCTCTAATATAAAGTTTTTTTCCTTGTCCAAAAGCCGATAAACTTTTCAATGAAGTCGTATTGTCCTTATAATTAAGTGATTTCACTTAAAAATGGGTATCATAACATGAAAGAAAAAGTGTTTGGGCTAAGATCAACTTGACTTAAATAATTCAGAAAAATTCTTTAAATTTAATGAAATTGTCTTTAAATTTGTTGTCGTTTTGCATCTTGACTACAAAGCAAAAAATCGTTCGTCTCGGACACGTTTTTCAACACTTTGTTTTAAAGACTTTTTTACGTGAAACATAGCATAATTTCTACTGGAAGTCGAGTCTTAATTTGGAAAACAAAGTTATCGTTAACTCGTTTTTAAAGGACTTTGATAGCATAACTATAAAGAAAAAGCAAGTACACAAAACCCAAATTTAAAAGAGAATTGTGTCTTAAAAGTATCCTTACTTGTATTCTCCGCTTCTTTGGCTCGGAATCAGTACCAATTTTTAAAGCAAAGACAAAATCTTTGGAACCGGGCATGCTTTTTTTCAGGGTATATCGACTCAGGAGCACACCCTGAGCATTTTTGCCAAAGACACCCTGTGTCTATCTCGTCTCCTTCTGGGTGTTGCAAACATATGCTCTAGCTTATAAACATATGCTCTAAAAGACCCCGTTCCACAGTGTGGCGCAGGGTATAAATATACGTAGTTATTAAGAAAATTTTTGAAAATTTGATAAAGTTTTATTAAGAAAAGTATTAAAAGGAGCGTAATACATTATGTGGAAATTGTTCATATCCAAAGCATCCCTATTTCAAGTATTTTTCATATAATAGTTTCAAATAACCAGTGGGTGTTTTTTACATTGTCCTATAAAATGAATTCAATCTCAATTGGCACTTAAAATTTTCCGACTGAAAAGTGGCAACTAGGCAACCAAGGCTCTTTCCCAGGGAACAGGACCCCAAAAAGACCTGGGCGGAGAAAATATTATTCAACAAATATGAGAATTATTTCAATCCAACCATGTTTAATGCAATTTCGCAAAATTGTATATTAAAGATATAGGAAATGTTGAATAATTTTTAAAATATTTCGACTTAGCAGTGGCGATTGTACAAGTAAAATGTGGATATGTTGGTCATAATTGCCTAATCGGTAAAACATATATATGGCGGCTTTGTCACAATCTGACACAAATTGGACTAAATTTGGCACGTATTGCTACAATGTTAATTGTACTCTCTGTGCGAAATTCCAATTAAATCCGAGTGAAATTTTTATCAACAGTGGTAATATAAGTGTGTTCTAAATCGGGCAAAAGATATATGGGAGCCTTATATAAATATGCATCGCTTTTAAACAAAATGGAAACGCGTAGCTAGAATGTTAATTATACACCCTGTACAAAGTTTCACGTAAATCGGAGTAAAATTGTGGTCCCATTGGTAATATTAGTGTAATTCGGTCGAAAGATTTATATGGGACTTTAATCTAAATCAAAACCGATTGTAAACAAAATTGATACACATAGCTAGAATGTTAATTCTAAATTAAACCAGAGTAAATTTCTGGCCTCTTTGGTTATATGAGTGTAATTCGACAGAATGATACATATGGAAGCTATATCTAAATCTGAACCGATTTCAACTAAAATTGATACTAAAATCGACACTATCAACTGTACTCCTTGTGAAAAATTTAAAGCAACTCATGGTAATATTTTGACTCCTAGGGCCTTATAAGTTCATATCGGGCGAAACATATAAATGGGAGCTATACTCAAATCTCAAACGATTTTTTTCCAAAACTTGTGCCAAGTTTGAACTCGATTGGATTAAAACTGCGACCTACACACAGAGAAGGAAAATGATAACCGCAAACATGTCTCAATAGCAGGATCATGTTTTTTCGGCAAACATATACATAATTTTAGAGGAAATAACAGTGTTGGGACAACAATGTTCCATGTTCACCGTCCAAAAGTAACATTTTGATCTTGAAACATGTTTGGGGTGATCATATTCTTTCTCTTGGTGTAGACTTTAATCACTTATGTACACTCCAGCATGGATTGCATAGAAACTTCTACTAAAGACTGTCATCCACAATCGAATTACTTGGGTTGTGGTAGTACTTCCCGGTGGCAAGGTATCTTAAAATTCCTTAACATCGTCTTTCAAATTGGAAGTTAATCCATACGTGGTATATATTGTAAAATATGGGTTCGGCTTATACGGGGTATATATAAAATTATGGGATATGGGGATCGGTTTATCTGTGGGCTATACTCGTATATAACTATGGACCCATATAGACAACTTTTGGCATGGTTGTTGGCATGACCATATACTAACACAACGTACCAAATTTCAGCCGAATCGAATGAAATTTTCACCTCCAAGAATTTAGGGATTGGTTTACATGAGGCATATATATATTTTTGCATGGTTGTTAGAGACCATATACTAACACAATGTACCAAATCCAAGAGGATCCCTCCATCATGGATTGCGTAGAAACTTCTACGAAAGACTGTCATCCACAAACGAATTACTTGGGTTGTGGTATCTTAAAACTTATTAACATCGTTTTCTACATTGTGAGTTAGTCCATACGTGGTATAAAGGGTGATACGGTCAAAATTTGGTCAATATAAACTTGATGTATTATTTCTTTCAATTTTGCATTTAAAAAACCTGAACACACCTCATTTTGAAGGTGTGTGTGTGTAGAATGTTCCTCCTATTTTGATTTTGGGATTCACTCTTCAGTTGTCAAAATGCCGTCCAAGCAAGAAGAGCAGCGTATCAAAATTTTGCTCGCGCATCGCGAAAATCCGAGCTACTGGCACGCAAAGCTGGCAAAATCGCTAAAAGTTGCCAAATCAACCGTTACAAATGTAATTAAAGTGTTTGGGGAACGTTTGTCGACAGCCAGGAAGTCTGGATCGGGGGGAAATCGAAAACCGGAAGCCGCTGAGACGACAAAGAGAGTTGCCGGTAGTTTCAAGCGAAACCCTAACCTCTCTTTCCGAGATGCCGCAAATAAGCTGGGTGTATCATCTACAACCGTGCATCGAGCCAAAAACGAGCCGGACTATCGACATACAAGAAGGTAGTGACTCCAAATCGCGCTGATAAACAAAATACGACGGCCAAAGCGCGATCCCGGATGCTGTACACGACGATGTTGACGAAGTTTGACTGCGTGGTAATGGACGACGAAACCTACGTCAAAGCCGACTACAAGCAGCTTCCGGGACAGGAGTTTTATACGGCAAAAGGAAGGGGAAAGGTAGCAGATATTTTCAAGCACATAAAACTGTCAAAGTTCGCAAAGAAATATCTGGTTTGGCAAGCCATCTGTACCTGTGGCTTGAAAATCAGCATTTTCATAGCTTCCGGGACTGTCAACCAAGAAATTTACGTGAAAGAGTGTTTGAATAAACGTCTGCTGCCTTTCCTAAAGAAACACGGTTGTTCCGTACTGTTTTGGCCGGATTTGGCATCTTGCCATTACGTTAAAAAGGCCATGGAGTGGTACGCCGCCAACAACGTGCAGGTGGTTCCCAAGGACAAGAACCCTCCCAACACGCCAGAGCTCCGCCCAATTGAGAAATACTGGGCTATTGTCAAACGGAACCTAAAGAAGACCAAAAAAACTGCTAAGGACGAGCAGCAGTTCAAGGCAAACTGGCTTTCTGCGGCGAAGAAGGTGGACAAGGTGGCTATACAAAATCTGATGGCAGGTGTCAAGCGTGAGGCCCGGCAATTCGGATTTGGAAAAGCGAAAACCTAACTGAATATTTTTCCTGAATTTTATACTAATTGAAATTGAAAAAGAAATTTAAGTTGATTTTTTAAACAAACGATTTCACCGATTTACACGCGTTTTCCCTTGACCAAATTTTGACCGTATCACCCTTTATATTAGACAAAAAAGTTATGTATACGTAAGTCTACAAATAATTACGAATCGATATGGAGTTTTTGCACGATACGTAGAGAGCCAGAATTTAAATATAGGGGTCGCTTATGTGGGGGCTATATACAATTATGAACTTGATATGGACCACTTTTTGTGTGATTGGGGATCGATTTATCTGAGGGCTATATATAACTATAGACCGATATGGACCTAGCTAGGCACGGTTGTTAACGGCCATATACGAGCACAATGTACGAAATTTTAACTGACTCGGATGAAATTTTCTCCTTCAAGAGGCTCCAAAAGCAAATCTCGGGATCGGTTTATATGGGGGCTATATATGATTATGGACTGATATGGACCACTTTTGGCATGGTTGTTAATTATCATATACTACCACCACGTACCAAATTTCAACCAGATCGGATGAATTTTTCTTCTCCATAAGGCACCGGAGGTCAAATCTGGGGATCAGTTTATATGGGAGCTATATATAATTATGGACTGATATGAACCAATTCCTGCATGGTTTTGGATACAATATACTAACATCAAGTACCAAATTTCAACCGAATCGGATGAATTTTGCTCTTCCAAGGGGCTCCGGATGTCAAATCTTGGGATCGGTTTATATGGGGCCTATATATAATTATGGACCGATTTCGTCCAATTTTTGCATGGGTATTTGAGGCCATATATTAACACCACGTACCAAATTTGAACTGAATCAGATGAAATTTGGTCTTCCAAGACGCTCCGCAAACCAAATCTGGGGATCGGTTTATATGGGGGCTATATATAATTATGGATCGATATGGATAAATTTTTGCATGGTTGTTAAAGACCATATATTAACACAATGTACCAAATTTCAGCCGGATCGGATGAAATTTGCTTCTCTTAGGGGCTCCGAAAGCCAAATCGGGGGATCGGTTTATATGGGGGCTATATATAATTATGGACCGATGTGGACCAATTTTTGCATGGTTGTTAGAGACCATATACCAACACCATGTACCAAATTTCAGCCGGATCGGATGAAATTTGCTTCTCTTAGAGGGTCTGCAAGCCAAATTTGGGGGGTCCGCTTCTATGGGGGCTATACGAAAAAGGTGACCGATATGGCCCATTTTCAATACCATCCGACCTACATCAATAACAACTACTTGTGCCAAGTTTCAAGTCGATAGCTTTTTTCGTTCGGAAGTTAGCGTGATTTCAACAGACGGACGGACGGACGGACGGACGGACGGACGGACGGACATGATCAAATCGACTCAGAATTTCACCACGACCCAGAATATATATACTTTATGGGGTCTTAGAGCAATATTTCGATGTGTTAGAAACGGAATGACAAAGTTAATATACCCCCCACCCTATGGTGGAGTGTATAAAAATATGGGAAACATTTTAATCTGAACCAATTTTGAGGCAGCTTCGCAAAATTGTATTTATGATTTATCGGTTGACAGATAAGTATTAGAAATAAGGGAAAATTTGAGTCACTTTTACAAGTTTTCGACTTAGCAGTGGCGATTTTATAAGGAAAATGTGGGTATTTTAGTCATTTTTGCCCAAATCGGAAGAGCATATATATGGAAGCTATATAGAAATCTGAACCGATTTCAACCAAATTTGTATTTTAATTCTACTTCCTGTGCAAAATTTCACGTAAATCGGACTACAACTTTGAACTCTTTGGTCATATTACGGAAAATCGGTCGAAAGATATATATGGGAGCTATATCTAAATCTGAACCGATTTCAATAAAATTTAGCACACTTGATTACACTACTTATTATACTCCTAGTGCAAAATTTCAAACAAATTGGGATAAAACTCTGGTTTCTGGGGCCATATAAGTCTATATCGGGCGAAAGATGTATATGAAAGCTATATCTCAATCTGAACCGATTTCAATCAAATTTGGCACACCTGACTATAGTACTTATTGTTCTCCTGGTGCAAATTTTCATGCAAATCAGGGTAAAACTCTGGCTTCTGGGTCCATATAAGTGCATATCGGGAGAAAGATATATATGGAAGATATATCTAAATCTGAACCGATTTCTTCCAAAATCAATAGGGTTCTATTCTGACCCAAAACAGGAACTTGTGCCAAATTTGATTGCACTAAACCTGCGGCCTAGACACAAAAATGTGTTCACAGACGGACGGATATGGCTATATCGACTCAGGAGCCCACCCTGAGCATTTTTGCCATGTGCCTATCTCGTCTCCTTCTGGGTGTTGCAAACATATGCACTAACTTATAATACCCTGTTCCACAGTGTGGCGCATGGTATAAACATTAATTGAATCAAATAACATCATGAATGATCAGATTTTATTTCCAGTGTACGCTCTTTAATTTCAAATCCATCTAATATTCTAACAAAATCAAACTTTGGCCTTAAATCCCGTATTAAAATCGAAAATTGACGCCATAATCCCATATCAAGAGCATTCGGCTGACCCAACTAATCAATATTGGTGAACATGTGCCATTCGTATTCCATATAATTTACTATCCACCTAGCTCAAGGGCTGGGTCATCTATCGGTATTTCGTGCATTGTGCGTCTATGCGTGGGAACATGGATTTCAGTTGTGGTCACGTTGTCAATAACGTGCCAGAAATTTCAATTTGCTTTTGCATTTGAATGGGCACAAAATTGCGAATAGTTGGCACAAATTAATTCCACACAATAAAACCATTATTTAGGTTGATTAAGCATATATCCCAATTTCTCACATATTCTCTGTCCTTCTGTGTCATTTTTACGAAGCAGGATATCATATACGATAATCTTAGTTTCCTAACCGTAATGTTGGTGGGCAAAAGAGGGAAGGTCACATGAATTATATGCCAATTCATTAAAGGCCATTTCTTAAATATTGAACTCTTAATATGTCTGTGGTATTAGGAACATAATTTCTGCATAAAATATATTCGTTAATGAAAGGACATTTTGAAGCTATGTCAATTCACTATACAGTATTGGATTAAGATTCAGCATAGCTTGTCTGAAATGATTACACTGAAATTTTTGTAATTTTGGGCAAATGCATAAATATGGCTTTCGTTTTAATTTTATTTCGCATATTTTTTTGTTTATATTAATTTGCATAAATCTAGAGATTTCGTGGAAATGTAAACAATTTTGTATAAATCAGTTCAGATTTAATTTTTATTCCCTGTGCCACACTGTGGAACAGGGTACTATAAGTTAGTGCATACGTATGCAACACCCAGCAGTAGACGAGATAGGTACATGGTGTATTTGGCAATAATGCTCAGGGTTGGCACCTGAGCCGATCTAGCCATGTCCGCCTGTCTGTGGACACATTTTTGTGATCAATGTCTACGTCGCAGTTTTAGTCCAATCGGCTTCAAATTTGGCACAAGTATGTGTTTTGGGTCAGAATAGAACCCTATTGTTTTGGAAGAAGTCGGTTCAGATTTAGATATATCTCCCATATGTATCTTTCGCCCGATATGGACTTATATGGCTCCAGAAGGCAGAGTTTTACACCGATTTATTGAAATTATGCACAGGGAGTAGAATTAACATTCTAATTACACCCTCAAAAAATCGCTTCTGTAACATATACCCCAAACACATTTTGCTTCAAGCATATATATTTTCAGGATTGGTCCAAACAAAATATTGTTTGTATTGTTCAAACATATTATGTTTCACCTTAGGGCATACACTGGTAAAAAAAAGTTTTAATGAAATTTTCTTTTTGTGGATATATTTTTAAGGCACCAATTGGTTACTTCCATTATTTTAGTTGCAGCTTACTCTCTAGGTCTCTCTTTCTAAACACATAAATGTTTATAGGCTATTTCTAAATTAATATATGTTTGCATCTAAGCATATTATATTTACAAACATTTTATGTACCAAACATAATATGTTCTAACATATTAACATATACGTCCCAAACATGTTGTGCTAATTTATGAACATTATATGAGTTCCAAACATATAATTTTTACACCCAAACATATGAAAAACAGTCTTGTTCGTCCGTGTATGTGCAGAAAATTTGATTGAAATCAGTTCAGATGTAGATATAGTTTCCATATATAGCTTTCGTCCAATTTACTCTCATATGACCATAGAGGCCAATTTTTTTCCGATTTGTTTGAAATTTTGCACAGGAAGTAGAATCAACATTTTAGCAACGTGTATCAAATTTGCTCCCCATATATCCCATATTTCTCTTTCGTTCGATGTGCACTTATGTGGCCCCAGAAGCCAGATTTTTAATTTGATTTATGAAAACATTTGCACAGGGGGTAGAATTAACATTGCAACTGTGTGTACTAAATTTCGTTGAAATCAATTCACATTTAGATATAGCTCCCATATATATCATTCGACCGATTTACACTCATATGACAACAGACGCCCAAGTTTTAATCCGATTTACTTAAAATTTCCCCCCAAGGAACATAATTAACAGTCTAACTGTGCATTGAAATCGGTTCAGATTTAGAAAATTTCCCATATATTTATTTTTTACTCCGATTTGGGCAAATATGGCCAAATTACCCACGTTGTTCTTATAAAATCGCCACTGCTAACTCACGAATTTGTAAAAATGACTCAAATCTTGCTATATGTCAAATACAAATCTATCGACCGATAAGTCACATATTCACTTTTGCGAAATTTCATAACAAAGTCTTTAGATTTATATATTACCCATATTTTGTATTAACATTGGGCTCCGTCCCAGGACATTAGCATTAGATTTAAAATTTAAGTGCAGTGATTTTGTAGAAGTATAAAAACATTTGGTCCAATTGTTACAGATTTAAATATATGGGAACATAAGCCTTTATATATAGCACCCATGAAATTTGAAGAATTGGAGATGGTATCAAAAATGTAGATCTACAAAGTGGGACAGTGTATAAAGTCGGCCCTGCCCGACTTTAGTCTTTCCTTACTTGTTTATTTATTTGTTACTTAATTTATTATAGTTACAAATTATAATAAACTTTTTTATACGGAAAACGTGTACCGAAAACGTTTTTCTTTTGTCAGAGTTTTTTGAATTGCTTCGAAAATTTTATACTTTTATCACTAAAAAAATTCGTTTGTTACAAAATTTTTATTTTTTTCAATAAAAAAAATTATTTTTGAACCAACAACACAGTCCATTTCGTTTATATCAAGAACTGTTCTTTTCTGACTTTAAGTCTTTAATAAGATACATTTTACAGTTCATAGTAAAAATTTAATTTAGTAGTATGTAATGTTGATTTTTTTTGGGAATCTTCCGAACATAGCTGGAATATATGTAAAAAACACTTTTTGGTGTTCGGTCGAAGCAGGGATCGAACCCACGACCCTTGGCATGCAAGGCGGACGTAGCTAGCACTGCTCCACGGTGCCCACTAAATGTATGTTTCTGTTAAATAAAGTTTGTTTAATCGGCTCGTGGGTACCGCAAGCTATGCTATATAAATATAACTTATATGGATAATTGTCTATTGATGACAATAACAGCAACATAGCTCAGTGGATAGTGTGTTGGCTTACAAATTGCATGGTCCGCGGTTCGATTCACCGTCCAGGCGAAAGGTAAAATTTATAATATCGAATAATAATTAATTAATAATTTCTTCTACATTGTTTGTATGTTATTACAGAAAAAGGTGAGGTAAAATGCAATTAGCCAGAAAAGATTGTTTTTTTTTTTTTTGAGTTAGTCTTTATGAAATTGTTGTTACATCCTGGAAAAGAATAAACGTTTATCACAAAGAATAAATATACTTTTCTTCCAAAGAAACTACCTTACAGCGAAAAGCATTTGAGAAATGAACTTTGTTTGTCTAACGTTTCGTTTGGTAGGAAAAAATAATTTTTTTTGCGTGTAGAGGCTATTTCTTTCTCTTTTCTCTCTCTCTCACTCTGTCTGAATAGGATATGGCATGTATAAAACATGTTTATGTAAACATGTATATGTTTACTCGTAAACTCTACATTAATATATGTCTATATTCACATATATTATTTTTATGAAAAATGTATGTTTCAACCATAATATATTCGAGCATATTAACATATGTATCCCAAACATTTTATCCGGATCCTGAAGTGGTGCAAAATTGGAGCAGGAGCGATGAATTTAACATGGACTTGCCATTGGGCAGATGGTATGCAAAATTCAAGCGTGGTGAAATGAGCACGGAGGACGGTGAACACAGTGGACGCCCGAAAGAGGTGGTTATCGATGAAAACATCAAAAAAATCCACAAAATGATTTTGAATGACCGTAAAATGTTGATGATTCTGAGCGGTTTTTGCAGCTGTTAACTCGTAATACACTCGAGTTTTTCCGTCGATATGTGACAATGGATGAAACATGGCTCCATCACTACACTCCTGAGTCCAATTGACAGTCTGCTGAGTGGACAGCAACCGGTGAACCGTCTCCGAAGCGTGGAAAGACTCAAAAGTCCGCTGGCAAAGTAATGGCCTCTGTTTTTTTGGGATGCGCATGGAATAATTTTTATCGATTATGTTGAGAAGGGAAAAAGCATCAACAGTGACTATTATATGGCGTTATTGGAGCGTTTGAAGGTCGAAATCGCGGCAAAACGGCCCCATATGAAGAATCTTAAATACCAACCACCATGAATCAAATATTAGGGTTTCCTTTGAAATTTCAGGGGGGTTTGAGGACAAATCAAGCAGACCAGTTCAAACAATACACTTCCCGAAGATAAATTTAAAGATTTTACCTATGAAGACTATATCAGGTTCTGGATTTGTAAGAACCATTTTTGTTTTAGAGGAATCATTAACATCTCTTGTAAGTGTGCAAGAAAATTATGAAATAACCTCTTGATTTGAAATCTTAAATCTGTAGATGTTCACCCGAGAAGTAAAATTTGGAAATTTTGCATTGAGGTTCAAGCAATTTTCAGGATCGGTGGGCCTTCTATACCCTAAAGAAATGAAATTTCAGGCAAATCGGATAAAAAGTACGGTTTCTAGAAACCCAAGGAGTTAAATCGGGAAATCGCTCTTATAGGGGCTATACTAAAACACTGACCGATACTCACCATTTTCGGCGTATCTCTTTATGATCCAATAAATAAATACAAATTGGATAAAAACTACAGTTTCTATAAGTCCAAGAAGTAAAATCGGGAGATTGGTCTATATGGGGGTTATACCAAAACATGGACCGATACTCACCATTTTCGGCACACCTCTTTATGGTCCAAAAATACCTCCAGATTTTTTATTTCAGGCAAATTGGATAAAAACTTCGGATTCTAGAAGCCCAAGAAGTAAAATCGGGAAATCGGTATATATGGGGCTATACCAAAACATGGACCGATACTCAGCATTTTCGGCACGCCTATTTTTGGTCCTAAAATACCTCTAGATTTCCAATTTCAGGCAAATTGGATAAAAACTACGGTTTCTATAAGCCCAAGACCCCAAATCAAGGTGTCGGTTTATATGGGGACCATATCAAAACCTGGACCGATATAGCCCATCTTCAAACTTGACCTGCCTGCAGACAAAAGACGAGCTTGTGCAAAATTTCAGCATGATTGCTTCATTATTGAAGACTGTAGCGTGATTACAACAGACAGCCAGACGGACAGGCGGTTATATCGTCTTAGAATTTCTCCCTGATCAAGAATATATATACTTTATATAGTCGGAAATCGATATTTCGATGTGTTACAAACGGAATGACAAACTTATTATACCCCCGTCACCATTCTATGGTGGTGGGTATAAAAAGTGTTGTTCCACCAAGACAACGCACCGTGCCACAAGTCATTGAGAACGATGGCAAAAATTCATGAATTGGGCTTCGAATTGCTTCCCCACCCACCGCATTCACCAGATCTGGTCCCCAGCGACTTTTTCTTGTTCTCAGACCTCAAAAGGATGCTCGCAGGGAAAAAAATTGGCTGCAATGAAGAGGTGATCGCCGAAACTGAGGCCTATTTTGAGGCAAAACCGAAGGAGTACTACCAAAATGGTATCAAAAAATTGGAAGGTCGTCATAATCGTTGCATCGCTCTTGAAGGGAACTATTTTGAATAATAAAAACGAATTTTGACAAAAAATGTGTTTTTCTTTCTTAGACCGGGGACTTATCAGCCAACCTGTTAATATGTTGTGATTTTTAATGCATTTTAACGATTGTCTGAAACATTTTCAAAAATTCGCAATTTTTCTTGATTTGATTTGACACTTTTTTCAATAACATTTCAAAACTTTGTACCACTTTATTAATTCTTACTCTGTTTTTAACACATTTGAAACAAAAAAAGTCTAAATTACCCATACAAAATATGATAAGAGCGGGATATAAAAAAAAAATTTAATTAAAATAACTTTCTGTGTAGTTAAAATAAGGAACATCTTTGGGAGGACATTTTTGGAAGTGCTTTTAAAATTGTGCCTTTGGAACAACCTTCAAATTTTTATGTTGGGATGTATCCAAGAATTTTCCCTAAATGCTAGTACCACATCATCTGTGTATGCCATATACAAGATGTTTCTAAAGACGACAGAAAACTTTTTAAAGTACCATTCCAAAGAAAAGATGATAAAATTCCTACTGAGGGCGTATACCAATTCACATACCTTTGAATATTAGCTTTCCCTAGAGTGAAAAAACAGTGAACCCATCAGGAAAAAATTTCGGTTAATTTTAGAAAATTAGATTATTTTTAGAAATTTTATTTATTTTTTCCCGTATTTTAGTTAACGTACGCAGAAAATTTATTGAAGTAAATAAAATTTTCTCCAAATATAGTAACTCCATGAACTAAAATAAAGCTAAATTGGCTTTAGTGAAATGGAGGATTCACTTTTTTTTTTTGAGTGCATCCGTCTTCTCGTAAAGAATTCTCTTATCAGGCCAACATATCTAAATCAAGGTTAAAAATATATCTCATATTTATGACCAAAGCAACTATGTGAGCCAGCTATGACAATTTTAGTGTACAATTTAAGCCAAAAATTTTAGAATATTTTAAATTTTTGTGATACTCCTCAAATATGTCATTAATTCGTGATGTAGGGTTTCAAACATTTTATCAATCTGGAGAATTTACACTTACTTTATATTCAGAAATATTTGCTCTAATAGCTTAGTACAATGCTGTACCTTTACTTCGTACCCATAAATGTCGTAAACAATATGAGCGACAAGGACATGTTGATTCCATGTGATATTTCTTTACATTCCCATACCACAATATAATCTTCTGCTCACATACACAATTGAAGTTTAAATGGACACACGTTTTCATTTCATCTCGATATAAATAGAATAAAATTGTACATACATATAAAACATGTAACCCAGCAAATATTTTCTATCGGAAAAAAATTTGGAAGTTATTCTCAATGTACAACTTTAAAAGAACTTCCAAAAGTGCTTTCCCAAAGATGTTCTTTATTTTAACTGCACAGGAAGTTCATTTGAGCCAATTTTTTTTATAACCCGCTTTTTTTTAAGGGGAAATTTATATTTATTTGTTTCAAATATATTAAAAACATATTAAGAATTAATAAAATGGTACAAATTGCGAACTTTTGAAAATATTTGATGACGAACGTTCCAGACAAGTGTTATAATGCATTAAAAATCATAAAAAAATTTTAAAAATTATTTATTTGTCAAAATATCACAAAAATTCTTAATTCACATCCAAAACGCTGAATTCACCTCACACCTTAAGAAGTGATGCAAATTCAGTGCAGCGGCTGTTGAAATGTTGGACATCCGTCCTATGAAAAGGCAATTTTATGAATTCTTACTCTGTTTTTAACCCATTTGAAATAAAAAACAAGTATATACGGCCGTAAGTTCGGCCAGGCCGAAGCTTATGTACCCTCCATCATGGATTGCGTAGAAACTTCTTCTAAACACTGCATTCCACAATCGAATTACTTAAGTTGCGGTAACGCTTGCCGATGGCAAGGTATCTTAAAGCCTCCTAACACCATCTTCTAAATTGTATGTAAGTCCATACGTGGTATATATTAAATCAAAACAGATCGATCCAATACGTATATAATTCAGTTTGACAAAGTAGACAAAAAATTTTGACAAAATTTTCTACAGAAATAAAATTTCTATAGAAATAAAATTTTCACAAAATTTTCTATAGAAATAATAATTTTGACAACATTTTCTATAGAAAGAAAATTTTGACAAAAATTTCTACAGAAATAAAATTTTAACAAAATTTTCTATAGAAATAAACTTTTGACAAAATTTTCTATAGAAATAAAATCTTGGTAGATTATTTTTGGCCCGAGTGGCAACCATGATTATGAACCGAATAAAATTTGAACAAAATTTTCTATAGAAATAAAATTTTGACAAAATTTTCTATAGAAATAAAATTTTGGCAATGATGAAAATTTTATTATGAACGGAACAAAATTTTAACAAAATTTTCTCTATAAATAAAATTTTGACAAAATTTTCTATAGAAATAAAATTTTTACAAAATTTTCTATATAAATAAAATTTTGGTAGATTATTTTTGGCTCTAGTGGCAACCATGATTATGAACCCATATGGACCAATTTTTGTGTGATTGGACCAATTTTGGTATGGTCCTTAGCCAAGGCCGTATTCAGGGGGGGGGGATGAGGGGGATCAAACCCCCCCCGAAATGAATGAATATTTTTATATAAATAAATATATATTTTTAGCTGCATAGAAAAATCTTATCGAAGATGTTGAAGAAAAGCTGGAGAATCATATCATAGAATACTAGTTGAAAAGCCCGTCAAACGACGGTCGAAAAAAACAAATTGTTTTTGTTCTCGCACCACAAATTTCATTTTTGGAAAATGTATTTCTGCTTTTTATGTGTGTTTGTTGTTTTTTTGTGAACATGACTCATTTTGTTTGGCCATAGAACAACAATGAAACAGCCAAACACACGTGTGTAAATGAAATGGAGCAAAACCTGCGAAAAGAACCTGCCTAATTTAGCGATGGAAGCAATAAAGAGATATTTCCAAACGTGCACATTTTAAAAATTTTGGTCACTTTGCCAGTTACTCAGGGATGGAAAATACAATTTTTAAGAAAGTACAAAAAAGGTACTTTTTGATCGGAAAGGTACTTGGTACTAAATTTCAACAAAAATTTCACTTGAATATTATTGTCAAGAGACTGAATTTTAAAGAAAATAAAATTTTGACAAAATTTTCTATATAAATAAAATTTTGCAAAAATTTTCTATAGAAATAAAATTTTCCATTCGTTTTGTTTTGTTATTGTTGGTTTTGATCTTTAAGCATTGTTGTTTTTTGTTGCAGCTTAAAACCATACATTGACTAAACTACAAGTGTAGTTTAACCAACAGAGGAAAAGAATGTTTGTCAAATTTATTTGGGCAAAGACCTATAGACTGCAAGATGGTTGGATGGTTTCGGAATTACCACATTCCTTATCAGCATCCTCTATTTGCAGCAAAACTATCAACCAATTATCAGAATAAATTCAGGCAGTTCATTAAACCCAACAATGAACCACACTTGAACCCTCCGAAAAAAGGTTTTGTATGATAGCCGGCTTATGCCGAAATAATTTTGCAAAAAAAAAATCTATAGAAAAAAAATTTAGCAAAATTTTTTCTATAGAAATAAAATTTTGCAAAAATTTCCTATAGAAATAAACTTTTACAAAATTTTCAATCGAAATAAAATTTTGACAAAATTTTCAATTGAAATAAAATTTTGACAAAATTTTCTATAAAAATAAAATTTTGCAATAATTCTATATAGAAATAAAATGTTGACAACATTTTCTACCGAAATAAAAAATCGATAATATAGAATCGCATTCTTTTTTCGACTACAACATTCTTGAAGTTCAATAAAGTCCTGTTTTTGACTATGTCTTTTACAAAATCGAGATTTTCTTCCCTCATGAACATGTCTGTTTTGCCATATTTGTAAAAGACTATTAGCAAATAAAGTTGATAAAGACTTTCTCAAAATATTAAAATATTTTGTCAAAGCTATTGTACCATAAATCTGATATCGACTCAAAAATGTCTACACAAAAGGTACTATATCATTCGCGGGGGTACTAGGTTACTGACCGGGGTGAAAAAGTTTTGAAAAAAGTACTATAGTACTGCATTTTCCATCCCTGCAGTTACTACGTGCTCATCCGAACGTTCATTTTCAACAATGAAGAGATTCATGGCTGAACAAGAAGGTTAAATCATGGGGCCATATGATTAAAATTTTTTTATTTCGACCAAATTTTAAGATGTCAAAATCATATGTTTATGGTGATTGCAGCTCTCCAAATGACACTGCATAGCAAATGCATCTCAAACAAACTCGCGCATTCATAGCTGGAGAATTGTTCAAAGATGACTTGAATATCTTGATAACATATTCCAGACCCAAAATACCACGCACATCAGTTTTTAAACTGCATCATAAACTGTTTTTGTTAATAGATGGCGAATATCCATTTGACTGACTTCCATTATTAACTTTGGTCTCATATCGGTGTTCCTTGGATGAATTATCCACTTCACAATAACTCATAGGTGACGCAATTGAATTTGAACCTTTATTTTTCTCTGGATTTGAATTATTTTTTCAGGACAATTGAAAGAATAAATAATTGCCACTTTTATCAATGCCATACGATTCTTTTATCAGCTGATGTTGACTTCTTAAAATTGTAAACAACATATTGAAATTTGTTGTTTTTGTTATCGTGATTCAACCTCCTTATTCAGCCATGGAAGAGATTAAAGACGTATCTTAGAAATTCGACTAGCGAGAGTAGACTCAAAGGATTGGCATTAATGTCAGTTCATCGCCGAATAAATGTGCCGACTGAAGAAGTCATTGATTTATTTGCCGCCCAAAAAGCCCGTCGGTTCAATTTAATATTATAAAAATATTGTATACATACCTATGCATATTAAAATTTTCTACACATGAGAATATATGAATATTTTTTTTTAAGTTGAACCCCCCCCGAAGTAAAATCCTGGCTACGGCCTTGTCCTTAGCGACCATATACTAACACCACGTTCCTAATTTGAACCGGATCGGATGAATTTTGCTCCTCCAAGAGGCTTCGGAGGTCAAATCTGGAGAACGTTTTATATGGGGCCTATATAATTATGGACCGTTATGGACCAATTCTGGCACGGTTGCTAAAGATCATATACTAACACCATGTTCCAAATTACAACCGGATTGGATGAAATTTGCTTCTCTTTGAGGCTCCGCAACCCAAATCTGGGGATCGGTTTATATGGGGTCTATATATAATTATGGACCGATGTGGACCAATTTTTGCACGGTTGTTAGAGACCATATACCAATACCATGTATCAAATTTCAGCCGGATCGGATGCAATTTGCTTCTCTTTGAGGCTTCGCAAGCCAAATCTGGAGATCGGTTTATATGGGGTCTATATATAATTATGGACCGATGTGGACCAATTTTTGCATGACTGTTAGAGACCATATACCAACATCATGTACCAAATTTCAGCCGGATCGGATGAAATTTTCTTCCCTTTGAGGCTCCGCAAGCCATATCTGGGGATCGGTTTATATGGGGGCTATATATAATTATGGACCGATGTGGACAAATTTTTGCATGGTTGTGAGAGACCATATACCAACACCATGTACCAAATTTCAGCCGGATCGGATGAAATATGCTTCCGTTAGAGGCTCCACAAGCCAAATCTGAGGGTCCCTTTATATGGGGGCTATACGTAAAAGTGGACCGATATGGCCCATTTTCAATACCATCCGACCTACATCGATAACAACTACCTGTGCCAAGTTTCGAGTCGATAGATTGTTTCGTTCGGAAGTTAGCGTGATTTCAACAGACGGACGGACGGACGGACGGACATGCTTAGATCGACTCAGAATTTCACCACGACCCAGAATATATACTTTATGGGGTCTTAGAGCAATATTTCGATGTGTTACAAACGGAATGACAAAGTTAATATACCCCCATCCTATAAAAAAGTTAAAATTACCCATTACAAGTATGAAAAACCAAGATATAAAAAATTGAATTAAAAGAACTTCCTGGGTAGTTAAAATAAAGAACATCATTGGGAGTGCATCTTCTGGAAGTGGTTTTAAAGTTATGCCTTAGGAAGAACTTCCAAATTTTTTTGCTGGGTAAATAATAATTAAGGTGACAATGATGTTTCAGTTTTAATGAGCACAATGATTCAATTGGCCGATCAAAGAAGAAACTAATTTTGGATTGTTTAAATTCTTCTACAATCTCAGAAATCGCCGGGTTTTTTAAACTAAAACCAAGGTTAGCATCCACTGCAATAGAAAATGTGTGGTGGTAAATAGAATGTGTTTCCTTGCATGTATTGGTTTTGTTTAGTATTGGTAAAGTTCCTTGCGCCCAATCGCCATTTCCAAGACTTTAGGAATGTCAAACAGTGTAGGCAAATTATCACAATTGAAATCTTACATGTGAATTATCTCACGTACATTCCTCCACATCTATATTTCCATTCACATTTACTTCAATATCTACATCTACAATGACATAAACAATATAATTCTGAAATGTAGGAATGTCGTTTTCTACAGAAAAATTAATGGGAAATTGTACATTAAGTACACGAGGGTGATCCGATATATACAGCAAGGCGAGTTATAGATTTGTATCTTACGATTTCTTTTCAAGTTCACATAAAAAAAAACGTCTTCAAAAAAGTGGTGAAAATGTCCCTTTTGGATCCGGAAGTGGTGCAAAATTGGCACAGAAGCGATGAATTTAACATGGGCTTGTCATAGGACGGATGTCCACCATTGCAACCGCCGTTACACTGAATTTGCATCACTTCTCCATTAAAAACAGGAAACCAGCGATTTATAAAAATTGAATTAAATTAACTTCTTGTGTAGTCAAAATAAAGAACATCTATTGGAGAACATTTTTGGAAGTGCTTTTATAGTTGTGCCTTTAGAACTACTTCCAAATTTTTTGCTAGGTTCCCTAATCTTCTTTGCCCATAAAAACTGGCATAATAATTAATTATAAACCAAATCAGGCATTTGGACGTTGATCGCTTGTTTCGGTATGAGGCTAACATGAAAAGTAATAATATCGTAGTGTGAAGTAAAAACCTGTAGTTCAAAATTGCTAAACTGTCTTTAGTGCCATACGAAGTTCCAGTTCTGAACCATTTCGTGAATGACAGGAATTTATTAAATTTTTTTAGTTAATTTAACTAACGTACGCAAAAAAATATTAAAGTCGAAAGCACTTTCTCAAAACAAATTACTTCCATGAACTTAAATAGAATAAAATTGGCTTTAAAATTGAATCCTATATTCACTGTTGTTCTTTTTTATACCCTCCATCATAGGATGGGGGTATATTATTATAACACATCGAAATATTGCTCTAAGACCCCATAAAGTATATATATTCTGGGTCGTGGTGAAATTCTGAGTCGATCTGAGCATGTCCGTCCGTCCGTCAATTGAAATCACGCTAACTTCCGAAAAAAACAAGCTATCGACTTGAAACTTGGCACAAGTAGTTGTTATCGATGTAGGTCGGATGATATTGCAAATGGGCCATATCGGTCCACTTTTACGTATAGCTTCCATATAAAGGGACCCTCAGATTTGGCTTGTGGAGCCTCTAACAGAAGCATATTTAATCCGATCCGGCTGAAATTTGGTATATGGTGTTGGTATATGGTATCTAATAACCGTGCACAAATTGGTCCACATCGGTCCATAATTATATATAGCCCCCATATAAACCGATCTCCAGATTTGGCTTGCGGAGCCTAAAAGAGAAGCAAATTTCATCCGATCCGGCTGAAATTTGGTACATGGTGTTGGTATATGGTCTCTAACAATCATGCAAAAATTGGTCCACATCGGTCCATAATTATATATAGCCCCCAAATATACCGATCCCCAAATTTGGCTTGCGGAGCCTCAAAGAGAAGCAAATTTCATCCGATCCGGCTGAAATTTGGTACATGATGTTGGTATATGGTCTCTAACAACCATGCAAAAATTGGTCCACATCGGTCCATAATTATATATAGACCCCATATAAACCGATCTCCAGATTTGGCTTGCGAAGCCTCAAAGAGGAGCAAATTGCATCCGATCCGGCTGAAATTTAGTACATGGTATTGGTATATGGTCTCTAACAACCGTGCAAAAATTGGTTTACATCGGTCCATAATTATATATGGGGCCCATATAAACCGATCCCCAGATTTGGGTTGCGAAGTCTCCAAGAGAAGCAAATTTCATCCAATCCGGTTGTAATTTGGACCATGGTGTTAGTATATGATCTTTAACAACCGTGCCAGAATTGGTCCATATCGGTCCATAATTATATATAGCCCCCATATAAAACATTCTCCAGATTTGACCTCCGGAGCCTCTTGGAGGAGCAAAATTCATCCGATCCGGTTCAAATTAGGCACGTGGTGTTAGTATATGGTCGCTAACAACCATACCAAAATTGGTCCAATCACACAAAAATTGGTCCATATCGGTTCATAATCATGGTTGCCACTAGAGCCAAAAATAATCTACCAAAATTTTATTTGTATAGAAAATTTTGTCAAAATTTTATTTCTATAGAAAATTTTGTCAAAATTTCATTTCTATAGAAAATTTTGTTCAAATTTTATTCGGTTCATAATCATGGTTGCCACTCGAGCCAAAAATAATCTACCAAGATTTTATTTCTGTAGAAAATTTTGTCAAAAGTTTATTTCTATAGAAAATTTTGTTAAAATTTTATTTCTGTAGAAATTTTTGTCAAAATTTTCTTTCTATCGAAAATTTTGTCAAAATTTTTATTTCTATAGAAAATTTTGTGAAAATATTATTTCTATAGAAAATTTTGTTAAATTTTATTTCTGTAGAAAATGTTGTCAAAATTTTATGTCTACTTTGTCAAACTGAATTATATACGTATTGGATTGATCTTTTTTGTTTTAATACATACCACGTATGGACTTACATACAATTTAGAAGATGGTGTTAGGAGGTTTTAAGATACCTTGCCATCGGCAAGCGTTACCGCAACTTAAGTAATTCGATTGTGGATGGCAGTGTTTAGCTGAAGTTTCTACGCAATCCATGATGGAGGGTACATAAGCTTCGGCCTGGCCGAACTTACGTAAATACTTGTTTTTTTTTTTTTTTTTTGAGTGTATGGGCAAACGAAGCCACTGGGCGCCGGAGTTTTAATACCCTCCATCATAGGATGGGGGGTATATTAACTTTGTCATTCCGTTTGTAACACATCGAGATATTGGTCTAAGACAGGGTCGTGGTGAAATTCTGAGTCGATCTAAGCATGTCCGTCCGTCTGTTGAAATCACGCTAAGTTCCGAATGAAACAAGCCGTCGACTTGAAACTTGGCACAAGTAGTTGTTATTGATGTAGGTCGGATGGTATTGCAAATGGGCCATATCGGAACACTTTTACGTACAGCCCCCATATAAACCGACGCTCATATTTGGCTTGCGGAGCCTCTAAGAGAAGCAAATTTCATCCGATACGGCTGAAATTTCGTACATGGTCTCTAATAACTATGCAAAAATTTGTCCACATCAGTCCATAATTATATATAGCCCCCATATGAACCGATCCCCCGATTTGGCTTGCGCAGCTCTAAGAGAAGCAAATTTCATCCGATCCGGCTGAAATTTGGTACATGGTGTCAGTGTATGGTCTCTAATAACCATACAAAAATTGGTCTACATCGCATAGTGGTCGATACCTTTGGCCAAAACTAAAAAATCAGAATTAGAAATCGTTTTAAATTTGTTTTAAAATCAATATTTGTCAGTCTCATTATTTCGTGTTCGTTCTTAAGGCCGGTATGCACCTCTAGCGAAAAATTTCATTCCCATAAGAAATGCATTGCTATTTATGCTAACGAAATTTTCGGTAGCGTTCAATTTCGTAAGCTGGTACGCACCTCTAATGAAAATAACAGGGTTGTCAAAAGCATATTTTGGCAGCAAACATTTAATTTATTACAATCATTGTGTGCGTAAAAGTTTTAAACGGTCTGTAAATAATAAACAATTTATTTTTTTTTTTTTTTTTCCTGAAGTCTCCAATGGTATTTTTTGTGGTTTATTAGTTAATATTTCAAGATTCTAAATTTATACAAATCATCTGTTTTCTTTTGCCCCCCTTTGTGTTATTTCCCTAATACCGAAGTGGTCTTGTTTTTTTATATCCAAATATGATTTTTTGTGTGGTGTTTGTTAACACTAGTTTACACTGAAAATGTACATTTGATGACTTTTCTTACGTATTTTGATCTGCTGAATTCGAAAATGAAGGTTAAGATTTTTTATGAAACCGTTTTGAGATATCCCGTTATTTTTAGTTTTTCTGACTATTTCCACTAAACAAATTATACCTCGAGCTACAAATGTCCGATTATATCGTTGTTTGTACTTGAATGCAAGGTATTGAGATGACAAACAAACTTGTATAATTGGACGAGTTTTCAAAACAATCTTGTTTTACAATTTCATGAAAATCGGATAAAAACTACTGCCCTTGGAGTAAAATCGGTCTATAAGTGGGCTATACCAACACATGGGCTGACTCACCTCATTTCCTTTACATCTATTTGTGATTTTAAAATAATTCTAGATTTTAAATTTTAGGCAAATCCGATAGAAAGTACGTTTTCTAGAAGCCCAAAAAATAAAATCGGAAGATCGGTATATATGGGGGCTGTACCAATACATGAACCTTTAACCACCATTTTCTTCACACCTATTTGTGGTCCTAAAATACCTCTGTATTTGAAGTTTAAGCCAAATCGGATAGAAAATACGGTTTCTAGAAGCCTAAGAAGTAAAATTGGGATATCGGTCTATATGAGGGCTATATATGTTAAGTACATGGACCGATAGACACAATTTTCGGCACTCCTTTTTGTGGTCCTAAAATACCTCTAGATTTCCAATTTCAGGGAAATGGGATATAAACTATGGTTCCCAGAAGCCCATGAAGTAAAATTGGGAGATCGGTCCATAGGGGGCTATACCAAAACATTTTATCATTAAATAGTCCTGAAATAATTATAAAGCCGTGACCGAAATTTCACGATGATACCTCTACTGGAAGTATTTTTGACCGCTAACTCCATACAACACCGACCACTGTGCATCGGTCTATAATTATATATAGCTCCCACACGCAAAAAAATAATTCTTTCCTCCCAAATGAAATTTTAGACAAACAAAGTTCGTTTTTCATTTGCTTTTCGCTGTAAGGAAGTGTATTTGGAAGAAAAGTATATACTTTTTGTGATAAACGTTTATTCTTTTCAAGGATGTAAAAACAATTTCATAAAGACGAACTTAAAAAAACATTGTTTTCTTGCTAATTGCATTTCCCTCACATCTTTCTCACATCCACGAGTTTTTTTAGTTCTTAACACCTTTTCCTGTAATACCAACAATGTAGAAGAAATTATACGATTTTATACATTTTTAATTTTTTTTTACCTCTCGCCTGGACGGAGAATCGAACCGCGGACCATACACTTTGTAAGCCAACACACTAACCACTGAGCTATGTACCTGTTATGGTCATCAATAGATAAATATCCATATAAGTTATATTTATATAGCATAGCTTGCGGCGCCCACGAATCGAATAAACAAAGTTTATTTAACAGAAACAAACATTTAGTTTGGCACCGTGGATCAGTGGTTGCTACATCCGACTTGCATGCCAAGGGTCGTGGGTTCGATCCCTGCTTCGACCAAAGTTTTTTTTTTTATTATATATATTCCAGATATGTTCGGAAGATTCCGAAAAAATGTTCAACATTACATTGTAGTATATTAAATTTTGAACTGTAAAATGTGTCTTATTAAAGACCTAAAGACAGAAAAGAACAGTGTTTGATATAAACGAAATGGACTGTGTTGTTGTTTCAAAAATAACTTTTTTTATTGAAAAAATAAAAATTTTGTAACAAACGAATTTTTTTGGTGATAAAAGTTTAAAATTTTCGAAGCAATTCAAAAAACTCTAACAAAAGAAAAAAGTTTTCGGTACACGTTTTCCAAACGTTTTTTTCTTTGCGTGCATATAAACCGAACCCCAGATTTGGCTTGCGGAGCCTCTAAGAGAAGCAAATTTCATCCCATCGGACTGAAATTTGGTACACGGTGTTAGTATGTGGTCTCTAACAACCGCGCAAAAATTGGTCCACATCGGCCCATAATTATACATAGCCCCCATACATAGCCTCCGGAGGCTCATGGTTGAGCAAAATTCATCCGATCCGGTTGAAATTTGGTACGTGGTGTTGGTATATGGTCTCTAACAACCATGCAAAAATTGGTCCATACCGGTTTTAATTATATATAACCCCCATTTAAACCGATCCCCAGATTTGACCTCCGGAGCTCTTGGAGGATCAAAATTCATCAGATCCGGTTGAAATTTGCTACGTGGTGAAATTTGGTACATTGCGCTAGTATATGGCCGCTAACAACCATAGCCGATCCCCAAAAATAATCTACCAAAATTTTATTTCTCAGAAAATTTTGTCAACATTATAGAAAATATTGTCCAGGTTTTATTTCTATAGAAAATTTTGTCAAGAATTTGTTTCTATAGAAATTTTGTCAAAATTTTATTTCTATAGAAAATTTTGTCAAACAGAATTATATATGTTACGTATTTAATAGACCTTTTTTGTTTAATATGGACCCGTATGGACTAACTTACAATTGAGAAGATGGTGTTAAAAAGTTTTAAGATGCCTTTCCATCGGCAAGTGTTACCGCAACCCAAGTAATTTGATTTTGGATGACAGCCTTTAGTACAAGTTTCTATACAATCCATGGTACATAAGATTCGGCCTGCCCGAACTTAAGGCCGTATATAATTGTTGTTTTTTTTTTTTATTTCAGTCGGATTTGGGAAAAATACCACTCTAAATACCCCGTCGGTATTTTTTTAGTGTGGTTAATTAAGAGTGCATAACGACATCACTTACCGACTTTCATATCGATCAATTGTGGACAAATTAGGAGTGCATTCCGACAAAATAGCGTTCTTTTAACAGACAGACACACGAACAAATACGACTAGACCTACACCTTCTTTATGGAGTCTCAGACTATTATCTGAGTAATTCCCTATTATCATTAGGGGAATTACTATTAAAACATATGTGGTAGAGATCTCCATACACGCAAAAAAATAATTCTTTCCTTCCAAACGAAATTTTAGACAAACAATGTTCGTTTCTCATTTGCTTTTCGCTGTAAGGAAGTGTATTTGGGAGAAAAGTATATACTTTTTGTGATAAACGTTTATTCTTTTCCAGGATGTAAAAACAATTTCATAAGCACAAACTCAAAAAAAAATGCATTTCCCTCTAATTGCATTTTCCCTCACATATTTCTCACATTCACGATGTTTTTTAGTTCTTAACACCTTTTCCTGTAATACCAACAATGTAGAATAAATTATACGATTTTATAAATTTTTAAATTTTTTTTTACCTTTCGCCTGGACGGAGAATCGAACCGCGGACCATGCACTTTGTAAGCCAACACACTAACCACTGAGCTATGTACCTGTTATGGTCATCAATAGATAAATATCCATATATGTTATATTTATATAGCATAGGTTGCGGCGCCCACGAACCGAATAAACAAAGTTTATTTAACTGAAACAAACATTTAGTTTGGCACCGTGGTGAAGTGGTTGCTACGTCCGACGTGCATGCCAAGGGTCGTGGGTTCGATCCCTGCTTCGACCAATTTTTTTGTTTTTGTTTTTTTTTACATATATTCCAGATATGTTCGGAAGATTCTGAAAAAATGTTCAACATTACATTGTAGTATATTAAATTTTGAACTGTAAAATGTGTCTTATTAAAGACCTAAAGACAGAAAAGAACAATGTTTGATATAAACGAAATGGACTGTGTTGTTGTTTCAAAAATAACTTTTTTTATTGAAAAAATAAAAATTTTGTAACAAACGAATTTTTTTGGTGATAAAAGTTTAAAATTTTCGAAGCAATTCAAAAAACTCTAACAAAAGAAAAACGTTTTCGGTGCACGTTTTCCAAACGTTGTTTTTTTTTCTTTGCGTGTACGATTCATGGGCAGTTTTACACAAATATTAGTGGCAAGCCCTAAAACTCTTCCCAGAATGTTGGTGTATAGACATTACACAACTACAATGACATTGGAATAGCAGCAGAAGCTAGCGAGAATGTTTAAGGAAATTGTTTATTGATAACTTATGTGACAAATAAACCGTAACAATGCCACTTCAAATACACACACACACACACTTGAAACTGCCACACGCACATAATGACTATCTTGTGAAGCAAAGAACATTGTCCTATATTGTAAATGGATGTATGCATGCATGAACAGCAAACACTTCCAGTAGGAAAACCAAGGTGTTCGGAATACTGTTTTAAAAACTCTCTCTGGAAGCCTTGAAATTCTCAGGGAACGTAATCATGTAGTGAGAAAGGAAACCCACCACATTTTTGTATAAAAGGTCTGAGAAGGGGTCCAGATCCCATCTTACACAATTTTTTGAAAAATAATCAAATTTCTTAATTTTAGTTTGTTTAGAAGATTCTAAACACCACACTCAAAAAAAGTGATCTCTCTATTTCACTAAAGCCAATTTAACTTTATTTTAGTTCATGGAATTATTATGTTTGGAGAAAGTTTCCTCTACTCTAATAATTGTTTGTATACGTTAGTGAAATTAACTAAAACCGAGGAAAAATTATACACAAATGAAGGGTAAAAATGAACTAAATTCGTGTCTTCCACAAAATAGTTCAATATTTCTTTAAATTTGTAAATTTTACTACAAATGCGTTCATCATAAACTTCATATGTCACTAAAGCCATTCTTGCAATTTTGAACTCCAATTTTTTCCTTCAAACTACAAAATTTTTTTTAACAAGTGAACAAACTTAATTATGTCTAATTTATATTGAATTTATCGAAAAATATATACTTATTTTTATGACATCGACGTGATACCAGCGTTTGTTATACCGTTTAGTTAAAATTTTCTAAAAATATTTCAAATTTTCTAAAAATAACCGAAATTTTTCTTCCTGGTGGGTTCACTGTTTTCTCAGTGTACGACATGCACACTAGAGGTGTGCGCGTTACACGAAATTGCAGTGACACACGTTAGGTTAGGTGGCAGCCCGATGTATCAGGCTCACTTAGACTATTCAGTCCATTGTGATACCACATTGGTGAACTTCTCTCTTATCACTAAGTGCTGCCCAATTCCATGTTAAGCTCAATGACAAGGGACCTCCTTTTTATAGCCGAGTCCGAACGGCGTTCCACATTGCAGTGAAACCACTTAGAGAAGCTTTGAAACCCTCAGAAATGTCACCAGCATTACTGAGGTGGGATAATCCACCGCTGAAAAACTTTTTGGTGTTCGGTCGTAGCAGGAATCGAACCCACGACCTTGTGTATGTAAGGTGGGCATTAATGTTAAAGGTTAAAGTGGCAGCCCGATTAAGATTCAGGCTCACTTAGACTATTCAGTCCATTGTGATTGTGAAGGCGGGCATGCTAACCATTGCACCACGGTGGCTCCCATTGATACCCTAATTATCATTTAAGTATGTTGCATCGAAGATCTCTTCCGAAGTCAATGATTTTTTCCGATAGAAAATGTTTGCTGGGTTACATTCTTTATATGCATGTACAGTTTTATTGTATTTATATCGAGATGAAATGAAAACGAGTGTCCATTAACAAAATTCCTGAATAGAATATAGTTCGACAACTAAATTAATTTCGTTAAATTAATTTCAGCTAACATACGAGTGAGAATTAAAATTTGTTTTTTTTTTTCGTGAGCATGATTTTTCAGAAATTTTATTTATAAATTTTGCAACCTTTGGCTACCGATGTCCACTATAGAGGACATGAATTAATCGACTTACCCTGTATATACCGTACACCCAATTTTCAATTTTTTATGTCCTTTTAGTTAAATAACAGTTCCTCTCATACAGAAAAAATCAACAATTGCATACTATAAATAGGTCACCTTAATTGCTCAAGGGCAATATCAGAAATGACAAAAAATGCGGATTTCACTTTTTCCATAAAAAAAATTGCATAAAATTGACGAAACACATATTCGACTATAAAAACTGGTAAGTTAATATTAGAAGGACTCTCTTAACATACTCCAACAAAATTTTTAAATAAAGCATACAAGGATAATCTATAATCGACGCTCAAAGTCATGTCCTCCCAGGTGGACATCGGTAGTGAAAGGGTTAAGTGTTGAAAAACATGTCCTATATTTTAACGACTTTTTGCTTTGTAGTCAAGATGCAAAAAGACAAAATATTTAAAGACAATTTCATTAATTTTGAAGAATTTTTCTGAATTATTAAAGTCAAGTTGACCTTAGCCCAAAAATTTTTTCTTTCATGTAATGATAGCCATTTTTAAGTCAAATCACTTAATTATAAAGACAATACAACTTCATTGAAAAGTTTATCGACTTTTGGGTAAGGAAAAAAACTTTATATTATAGAAACGCGTCTTCTATGCTAAGCAAAATTTGGGTTCGTATTTTAAAGACAAGAAATCATTGACCTCACGACAATATTTTTTTTTTCAGTGTAGAAATCTAAAACCAAATTAGCAACAACTGCAACAGAAAATGTATGATGGTGAATAGAATGTGTTTGCTTGCATGCATTGGTGTTGTTTAGTATTGGTAAAGTTCCTATTTTGATTCGTGAATGTGCGTCAGTGTGAGTGAAATTTCATTCACGCGCACACCTCTAATGCACACTCAAAAAACAGTGAATCCAATAGGAAGCATAATTTTGGTTAATTTTAGAAAATTTAAATTATTTTTGGAAAATTTTTACTAAACAGACATCACCCCGATATCCCAAAAATAAGTAAATATTTTTCGACAAATTCAAGAAAATTTATTAGACATAATTATTTTTTTCACTTCTTAAAGAAAATTATGAACTATTTTGTAAGAAGTATGAAAGAAAGAAAATCTTTATGCTTAATTTTTGTATAATTTTTTCCGTTTTTTAGTTCATTTAACTAACGTATGTAAAAAATTGTTTGAGTAAATAAAGGAAACTTTCTCCAAACATAATAATTTCATGAACTTAAATAACGTTAAATTGGCTTTAGTGAAGTAGAGGGTTCACTTTTTTTCTGAGTGCAAGGAAATCCTTTCAGAAAAAGGTTCTCAGGCGACCCTCATTCCCCACTTTGTCATTTACCCAATACTTTTCGCAATATTTGTTGTGCACAAGGATCAATGCTTCCGAAATTGAAAAAAAAAATCGTTGTCAAAATTTGTCTATCCAATAACTAAATGAAACAAATTAATTTTTTAGTTGAAATTTTTCTATCACGAAATCGATAACAGAATTGCTTAGAAATAGAAAATATACTTCATTAAAAATTAATTGATTTCTTCGGCATTTGCAATTAATTTCTTTCATAGATTGTATTAACAATTTAATTGACTTTGGTTCAAGAACTCTTTTTAATTATTTAATAGAGTCAATCAAATATATATTAATTATTATATCAAGTAGTATAATATTTATTTAGATGCAATTTTGACAAATAATTATACCACTATTGGGGTACAGGGTGTAATAAGTTTGTGCGTTTATATGTAATGCCCAGAAGATCAGTCAGAGACCCATCTGTTAGTATACCGATCGTCCTAGAATTAAATTGCGAGTCATGTAGCGATATCCGTCCGTCTGTCTTTCAGCATATGTAATTTTGTGTACAAAATATAGCTCGCAGTTTAAGTCCCATCGCCCTCAAATTTGGCACAGAGTCTTTCTTCGGCTTAAAGGCAATCACTATTAATTTTGGAAGAAATCGGTTCAGATTAGATATAACTCCAATATATGTCTTTCGCCCGATATGTACTTATATGACCTCAGAAGCCAGAGTTTTAACTTGATCTGCTTGGTGGTGCAATGGTTAGCATGCCCGCCTTGCATACACAAGGTCGTGGGTTCGATTCCTGCTTCGACCGAACACCAAAAAGTTTTTCAGCTGTGTATTATCCCACCTCAGTAATGCTGGTGACATTTCTGAGGGTTTCAAAGCTTCTCTAAGTGGTTTCACTGCAATGTGGAACGCCGTTCGGACTCGGCTATAGAAAGGTGGTCCCTTGTCATTGAGCTTAACATGGAATCGGGCAGCACTCAGTGATGAGTGAGAAGTTCACCAATGTGGTATCACAATGGACTGAATAGTCTAAGTGTGCCTGATACATCGGGCTACCACCTAACCTAACCTAACTTGATCTGCTTTAAATTTTGCACAAGGAGTACTACTGATAGTTCAGACTTAGAAATGACTCCCACATGTATCTTTCCCCGATTTACACTCATATGATCACAGATACCAAAGTTTTATTTCGATTTATTTCGCAGACAAATTCAATTTACTACGTTTTCATTAAAGGTCCCATTAGGCGATTTTGCCAACTATAAACACGATTTTAACCAACATCAAATTTCGATTAGACCCGATTGCCTCTCGTGGTTTTGCGGTACGTAGAAATATCTTCCGATATCGCGTCAGCCTTCGTGGAGTTCTTGTCGACTAAGTATGCAACCAGATTCCACACTCGTACCACTTTTAATTTTGTTTGGTTCATGTGTATTTAATGGTGTATTTCGTTCTTTGAGATAAATTGACGTCTGTGGATTCAGGTGTGGTTTGAACCCCATTTATCCCAACCCCCTTGGATCACTCTTGTATGCTTGAGGGATACATTCAAATGGGAAATCCACTTGTTTCGATCGAGGACGCATGAGGTAGCTGATCACCATTTTCGATCTGTTTTTATGAAGAAGCCAAAAATTGGGTAAATTCGTGAATTGTGTGAAAAGTCGACTCGTAATTCATCGCTGTATCCGTTGCATAATTTTATATAAATTCTAAAATATATGAAACAAAGTAGAAAGTCGGTTGGTGCCGACTTATGATACCCTAAACAACCCCCCACTGAATTAGTAAACATTGTTAAATAAGAGTATTATGGCCAATTTTGGGAAAATCGAGCGATGCATACATATGGGAGCTATATCTAAATCTGAACCGATATGGATGAAATTTTCCAGGTTTGGTTGATACAATACGTAGAAGGTTACCTTGTGCTAAATTTACGTAAGATTGGTTACTAAATAAGGCTATTATGGTCAGAAATAAAGTTATAAGGAGTAAATTTTTGAAAAACGGGCGATACATATATATGGGAGCTATATCTAAAACTGAACCGATTTGGATTAAATTTTGCAGGTTTGGTTGATATTAGAGGAGATTATCTTGTGCTAAATTTGAGTAAGATCGGTTGATAAACAAGGTTTTATTGCCAAATTTTTCAAAATCGGGCGATACGTATATATGGGAGCTATAGCTAAATCTGAACTGATTTCGATGAAATTAAGTACACTTGAAGGGAGGTGAATTATATTACCTTTTGCCAAATTTGGAGAGAATCGGTTAGAAAATAGTGCAACATTACCCCATTTGTCGAAATCGGGCCTTACATATATATGGGATCTATATCTAAATTTGCTTCGATTTCTTCCAATAGCGCTCGTCCTTGTGCCCAAAAAACACTCTGTACCAAATTTCATCACAATCGGTTAATAATTGCGACCGGAATCCTGTGGGTCTAAAATCAATATTTCTGGTAGGCACATTTTTTGGCAGATCAAAGTTATTATACCCTGACCACTATGTGGTTTAGGGTATAAAAAATCAGCATTTTTAATTTGCGCTCTCAATATTTTAATTTGCGCTCTCAATATAACAAAGTTATCCCCCATCCTAGGATGGAAGATAAAAAATGGCATTGTGTCTCAATTTAGCAAATCAGAAATTACCCACTGAGCTTCTTCTATACAACAACACAATCAGCAAACATTTACACACCACAAAAATAAACCCACACTTCAAATTGGCTTTTGAAGATTTCAAAGACATATCCTTATGTGGGTGTCGTAGAGTATGTTTCTGATTTTAGCCATAAGAAATATTTTACATGGAATTTTATGGTTACTATGTAACGCCATAGATTGGTATTTGAAAAATACATTTATATGTGGTCCTTGATCCATTCCTCTTCGTTTGTGTGTGAGTATGTGTTTATATCTAAGACTTATTTAGGATAATGGGATTTTAATGCAAATGAACCAAAATACAAGTCGGCCGTTCACATACTACAAAGCTACCACAAGAGAAAAAAATGGCTCATGAAGATTACTTGCCACTTGAATGTCAAGCTAAATAAATTTTATGTTAAATCTTGACTTACAAATCCGGTAACATTCGATGTAGCAGGAATTTGAAGTATTCTTTTTTTTTTTTTTTGTTAAATTTAAATTAAATTGTTCAATTCACAAATATTTGGAAATTCATTAATTCTCATTTTTTCGTTAAATAAGAAAGCAATATTTTCCGAATATTCGTTAAAAAATATGTTGTCACTTGGATTGTTAGATATTTTAAAATTTATTCCCTTAAAATCTAATAACTAAACATGAGCCGAGTTCATTAGAAACAAATTGGGTGCATGAAGAGAAAATATATTGCTCTCCGTGTGAACAATTTCAAGTACATCTGAATAAAATTGTGGACTACATATATAAATCTGAACTATTTGTTCCAATAATTAATTTCTGATCATATAATGTAAATATTTCATATAATTTATTTATACAATAGCATTTTTACTTCAATCGAAGACTTTTACCTTTCAAATTGAACTTTTTTCTAATCAAGTGAATCCTATTTCAAATCACATGAAACCCTTTTGAATTAAAATGAAACCGTGTTGTTACCGTTTTGCAATGGTTAGTATGTCCGTCTTAAATAAAAAGGGTCATTTACCAAGAGAAGGAAGGAATAGGATCACCTCAAACATTTTTAAAGACAAAATTGTTAATTTTGAATGAGGAACATGGAATTTTGCGCAGCAAAAATTTTATTTTCTCGACGAATGTAAAATGATTGAGTACGCGTTAACCAAGAATGATACTCGGAAACAAGAAAGAAGAAAGTTTTGCCGACAAGGTTTTTGTATGTGTTCATCTCAGAAAAGTGTTTCGCCTACCGCTTATCGCTATGGTTGTTTTCATATTTCCTCACTTCATTTGTACCTCACAATGGCCACTAAAATCTTCGAACCTCAATCCGTTAGACTTTTGACCCCTGAGGCATTTTGGAGAGCAAGGCTGGCACTAAAAAAATACCAAATTTTCGACTATGTCAAAACGACGCATCGCTGGGAATCGGCCAAAATTCCGCGGTGCCACTTTCGTGCAGCGCACAGTAGTTGTAAATCGCATTTTTATAATTCTGCAACTTTTGAACGGAATAAGATATGAACATAATATTTTCTGTAGTGTGATGTTGTGTGTTTTCCTCTAAGTTTGAAAAGTGTGCAGGCTTTGAAACGTGGTCACCTCGGGTGTATGAAATTTTTTTTAGCTGTCAAATCCGCATTTATGAAATGATTTCGATATTTTTTCTTTGCTGGATAAAACTTGTAAATCTGGATAAAACTTATATAAAAGTTCGCTAGATATGGCCCCACAATTTTGTTTACAAAATTTAACAAAGTGGAGTCAGTATTTTCTACACATTTTAAAAGAAACTTACGTGGTTTATATTAAAATTTATAAACTACACATTTTGGAGATTCAAATAATAATGAATTTTGACCATATTTTTGAAAAGCACCTACATTCTTTCCGTCGTAATATTATCTTTTTTCTTGACTTCTCCCAATTTGTTTGCCTATTCTTACAGAACAAGCTTTTTCTCATCCCAAACAGGCAATTTTTAAAAGAGAAAAATATTTGTTTAAAAAATACACTTTTGTCAAATTGCATAAAAATAACTTAATGTTTAATCATTCCCATATTTCCCATATTGTTGTACTAACATTGTGTTTCGTCCCAGGTCGTTAGTCGATTTAATTTTTAATTCTAGGGAATTTGTAGAGGCATAAAAAATTTGTCCAAATCGCTTCAGATTTAAATACCTATATATATTCCAATTTAGAGCTTTATACAGTTCTGAATAAATTTGATTGATTTGAGATGGTACCACAAATGTTGGTCCTGACCGAATTTAGACTTTACTTATTTGTTATACCCTAAACCACATAGTGTTATACCCTAAACCACAGAAATATTGATTTAAGACCCCATAAAATATATACCGATCGACTCAGAATCACCTCCTGAGTCGACCTAGCGCTTGGTGTCCGTCCGTCCGTCAGTTTGTCCATGTATTTGTTTTTCACTTGATTCCGGCCGCAATAATTAACCGATTTTGATGAAATTTGGTACAGGGAGATTTTTGGGCACAAGGACGAACGCTATTGAACTTGGAAGAAATCGGATCAAATTTAGGTTAAGTTAATATTAGAAGGACTCTCTTAACATACTCCAACAAAATTTTTAAATAAAGCATACAAGGATAATCTATAATCGACGCTCAAAGTCATGTCCTCCCAGGTGGACATCGGTAGTGAAAGGGTTAAGTGTTGAAAAACATGTCCTATATTTTAACGACTTTTTGCTTTGTAGTCAAGATGCAAAAAGACAAAATATTTAAAGACAATTTCATTAATTTTGAAGAATTTTTCTGAATTATTAAAGTCAAGTTGACCTTAGCCCAAAAATTTTTTCTTTCATGTAATGATAGCCATTTTTAAGTCAAATCACTTAATTATAAAGACAATACAACTTCATTGAAAAGTTTATCGACTTTTGGGTAAGGAAAAAAACTTTATATTATAGAAACGCGTCTTCTATGCTAAGCAAAATTTGGGTTCGTATTTTAAAGACAAGAAATCATTGACCTCACGACAATATTTTTTTTTTCAGTGTAGAAATCTAAAACCAAATTAGCAACAACTGCAACAGAAAATGTATGATGGTGAATAGAATGTGTTTGCTTGCATGCATTGGTGTTGTTTAGTATTGGTAAAGTTCCTATTTTGATTCGTGAATGTGCGTCAGTGTGAGTGAAATTTCATTCACGCGCACACCTCTAATGCACACTCAAAAAACAGTGAATCCAATAGGAAGCATAATTTTGGTTAATTTTAGAAAATTTAAATTATTTTTGGAAAATTTTTACTAAACAGACATCACCCCGATATCCCAAAAATAAGTAAATATTTTTCGACAAATTCAAGAAAATTTATTAGACATAATTATTTTTTTCACTTCTTAAAGAAAATTATGAACTATTTTGTAAGAAGTATGAAAGAAAGAAAATCTTTATGCTTAATTTTTGTATAATTTTTTCCGTTTTTTAGTTCATTTAACTAACGTATGTAAAAAATTGTTTGAGTAAATAAAGGAAACTTTCTCCAAACATAATAATTTCATGAACTTAAATAACGTTAAATTGGCTTTAGTGAAGTAGAGGGTTCACTTTTTTTCTGAGTGCAAGGAAATCCTTTCAGAAAAAGGTTCTCAGGCGACCCTCATTCCCCACTTTGTCATTTACCCAATACTTTTCGCAATATTTGTTGTGCACAAGGATCAATGCTTCCGAAATTGAAAAAAAAAATCGTTGTCAAAATTTGTCTATCCAATAACTAAATGAAACAAATTAATTTTTTAGTTGAAATTTTTCTATCACGAAATCGATAACAGAATTGCTTAGAAATAGAAAATATACTTCATTAAAAATTAATTGATTTCTTCGGCATTTGCAATTAATTTCTTTCATAGATTGTATTAACAATTTAATTGACTTTGGTTCAAGAACTCTTTTTAATTATTTAATAGAGTCAATCAAATATATATTAATTATTATATCAAGTAGTATAATATTTATTTAGATGCAATTTTGACAAATAATTATACCACTATTGGGGTACAGGGTGTAATAAGTTTGTGCGTTTATATGTAATGCCCAGAAGATCAGTCAGAGACCCATCTGTTAGTATACCGATCGTCCTAGAATTAAATTGCGAGTCATGTAGCGATATCCGTCCGTCTGTCTTTCAGCATATGTAATTTTGTGTACAAAATATAGCTCGCAGTTTAAGTCCCATCGCCCTCAAATTTGGCACAGAGTCTTTCTTCGGCTTAAAGGCAATCACTATTAATTTTGGAAGAAATCGGTTCAGATTAGATATAACTCCAATATATGTCTTTCGCCCGATATGTACTTATATGACCTCAGAAGCCAGAGTTTTAACTTGATCTGCTTGGTGGTGCAATGGTTAGCATGCCCGCCTTGCATACACAAGGTCGTGGGTTCGATTCCTGCTTCGACCGAACACCAAAAAGTTTTTCAGCTGTGTATTATCCCACCTCAGTAATGCTGGTGACATTTCTGAGGGTTTCAAAGCTTCTCTAAGTGGTTTCACTGCAATGTGGAACGCCGTTCGGACTCGGCTATAGAAAGGTGGTCCCTTGTCATTGAGCTTAACATGGAATCGGGCAGCACTCAGTGATGAGTGAGAAGTTCACCAATGTGGTATCACAATGGACTGAATAGTCTAAGTGTGCCTGATACATCGGGCTACCACCTAACCTAACCTAACTTGATCTGCTTTAAATTTTGCACAAGGAGTACTACTGATAGTTCAGACTTAGAAATGACTCCCACATGTATCTTTCCCCGATTTACACTCATATGATCACAGATACCAAAGTTTTATTTCGATTTATTTCGCAGACAAATTCAATTTACTACGTTTTCATTAAAGGTCCCATTAGGCGATTTTGCCAACTATAAACACGATTTTAACCAACATCAAATTTCGATTAGACCCGATTGCCTCTCGTGGTTTTGCGGTACGTAGAAATATCTTCCGATATCGCGTCAGCCTTCGTGGAGTTCTTGTCGACTAAGTATGCAACCAGATTCCACACTCGTACCACTTTTAATTTTGTTTGGTTCATGTGTATTTAATGGTGTATTTCGTTCTTTGAGATAAATTGACGTCTGTGGATTCAGGTGTGGTTTGAACCCCATTTATCCCAACCCCCTTGGATCACTCTTGTATGCTTGAGGGATACATTCAAATGGGAAATCCACTTGTTTCGATCGAGGACGCATGAGGTAGCTGATCACCATTTTCGATCTGTTTTTATGAAGAAGCCAAAAATTGGGTAAATTCGTGAATTGTGTGAAAAGTCGACTCGTAATTCATCGCTGTATCCGTTGCATAATTTTATATAAATTCTAAAATATATGAAACAAAGTAGAAAGTCGGTTGGTGCCGACTTATGATACCCTAAACAACCCCCCACTGAATTAGTAAACATTGTTAAATAAGAGTATTATGGCCAATTTTGGGAAAATCGAGCGATGCATACATATGGGAGCTATATCTAAATCTGAACCGATATGGATGAAATTTTCCAGGTTTGGTTGATACAATACGTAGAAGGTTACCTTGTGCTAAATTTACGTAAGATTGGTTACTAAATAAGGCTATTATGGTCAGAAATAAAGTTATAAGGAGTAAATTTTTGAAAAACGGGCGATACATATATATGGGAGCTATATCTAAAACTGAACCGATTTGGATTAAATTTTGCAGGTTTGGTTGATATTAGAGGAGATTATCTTGTGCTAAATTTGAGTAAGATCGGTTGATAAACAAGGTTTTATTGCCAAATTTTTCAAAATCGGGCGATACGTATATATGGGAGCTATAGCTAAATCTGAACTGATTTCGATGAAATTAAGTACACTTGAAGGGAGGTGAATTATATTACCTTTTGCCAAATTTGGAGAGAATCGGTTAGAAAATAGTGCAACATTACCCCATTTGTCGAAATCGGGCCTTACATATATATGGGATCTATATCTAAATTTGCTTCGATTTCTTCCAATAGCGCTCGTCCTTGTGCCCAAAAAACACTCTGTACCAAATTTCATCACAATCGGTTAATAATTGCGACCGGAATCCTGTGGGTCTAAAATCAATATTTCTGGTAGGCACATTTTTTGGCAGATCAAAGTTATTATACCCTGACCACTATGTGGTTTAGGGTATAAAAAATCAGCATTTTTAATTTGCGCTCTCAATATTTTAATTTGCGCTCTCAATATAACAAAGTTATCCCCCATCCTAGGATGGAAGATAAAAAATGGCATTGTGTCTCAATTTAGCAAATCAGAAATTACCCACTGAGCTTCTTCTATACAACAACACAATCAGCAAACATTTACACACCACAAAAATAAACCCACACTTCAAATTGGCTTTTGAAGATTTCAAAGACATATCCTTATGTGGGTGTCGTAGAGTATGTTTCTGATTTTAGCCATAAGAAATATTTTACATGGAATTTTATGGTTACTATGTAACGCCATAGATTGGTATTTGAAAAATACATTTATATGTGGTCCTTGATCCATTCCTCTTCGTTTGTGTGTGAGTATGTGTTTATATCTAAGACTTATTTAGGATAATGGGATTTTAATGCAAATGAACCAAAATACAAGTCGGCCGTTCACATACTACAAAGCTACCACAAGAGAAAAAAATGGCTCATGAAGATTACTTGCCACTTGAATGTCAAGCTAAATAAATTTTATGTTAAATCTTGACTTACAAATCCGGTAACATTCGATGTAGCAGGAATTTGAAGTATTCTTTTTTTTTTTTTTTGTTAAATTTAAATTAAATTGTTCAATTCACAAATATTTGGAAATTCATTAATTCTCATTTTTTCGTTAAATAAGAAAGCAATATTTTCCGAATATTCGTTAAAAAATATGTTGTCACTTGGATTGTTAGATATTTTAAAATTTATTCCCTTAAAATCTAATAACTAAACATGAGCCGAGTTCATTAGAAACAAATTGGGTGCATGAAGAGAAAATATATTGCTCTCCGTGTGAACAATTTCAAGTACATCTGAATAAAATTGTGGACTACATATATAAATCTGAACTATTTGTTCCAATAATTAATTTCTGATCATATAATGTAAATATTTCATATAATTTATTTATACAATAGCATTTTTACTTCAATCGAAGACTTTTACCTTTCAAATTGAACTTTTTTCTAATCAAGTGAATCCTATTTCAAATCACATGAAACCCTTTTGAATTAAAATGAAACCGTGTTGTTACCGTTTTGCAATGGTTAGTATGTCCGTCTTAAATAAAAAGGGTCATTTACCAAGAGAAGGAAGGAATAGGATCACCTCAAACATTTTTAAAGACAAAATTGTTAATTTTGAATGAGGAACATGGAATTTTGCGCAGCAAAAATTTTATTTTCTCGACGAATGTAAAATGATTGAGTACGCGTTAACCAAGAATGATACTCGGAAACAAGAAAGAAGAAAGTTTTGCCGACAAGGTTTTTGTATGTGTTCATCTCAGAAAAGTGTTTCGCCTACCGCTTATCGCTATGGTTGTTTTCATATTTCCTCACTTCATTTGTACCTCACAATGGCCACTAAAATCTTCGAACCTCAATCCGTTAGACTTTTGACCCCTGAGGCATTTTGGAGAGCAAGGCTGGCACTAAAAAAATACCAAATTTTCGACTATGTCAAAACGACGCATCGCTGGGAATCGGCCAAAATTCCGCGGTGCCACTTTCGTGCAGCGCACAGTAGTTGTAAATCGCATTTTTATAATTCTGCAACTTTTGAACGGAATAAGATATGAACATAATATTTTCTGTAGTGTGATGTTGTGTGTTTTCCTCTAAGTTTGAAAAGTGTGCAGGCTTTGAAACGTGGTCACCTCGGGTGTATGAAATTTTTTTTAGCTGTCAAATCCGCATTTATGAAATGATTTCGATATTTTTTCTTTGCTGGATAAAACTTGTAAATCTGGATAAAACTTATATAAAAGTTCGCTAGATATGGCCCCACAATTTTGTTTACAAAATTTAACAAAGTGGAGTCAGTATTTTCTACACATTTTAAAAGAAACTTACGTGGTTTATATTAAAATTTATAAACTACACATTTTGGAGATTCAAATAATAATGAATTTTGACCATATTTTTGAAAAGCACCTACATTCTTTCCGTCGTAATATTATCTTTTTTCTTGACTTCTCCCAATTTGTTTGCCTATTCTTACAGAACAAGCTTTTTCTCATCCCAAACAGGCAATTTTTAAAAGAGAAAAATATTTGTTTAAAAAATACACTTTTGTCAAATTGCATAAAAATAACTTAATGTTTAATCATTCCCATATTTCCCATATTGTTGTACTAACATTGTGTTTCGTCCCAGGTCGTTAGTCGATTTAATTTTTAATTCTAGGGAATTTGTAGAGGCATAAAAAATTTGTCCAAATCGCTTCAGATTTAAATACCTATATATATTCCAATTTAGAGCTTTATACAGTTCTGAATAAATTTGATTGATTTGAGATGGTACCACAAATGTTGGTCCTGACCGAATTTAGACTTTACTTATTTGTTATACCCTAAACCACATAGTGTTATACCCTAAACCACAGAAATATTGATTTAAGACCCCATAAAATATATACCGATCGACTCAGAATCACCTCCTGAGTCGACCTAGCGCTTGGTGTCCGTCCGTCCGTCAGTTTGTCCATGTATTTGTTTTTCACTTGATTCCGGCCGCAATAATTAACCGATTTTGATGAAATTTGGTACAGGGAGATTTTTGGGCACAAGGACGAACGCTATTGAACTTGGAAGAAATCGGATCAAATTTAGGTATAGCTCCCATATATATGTATCACCCGATTCCGACAAATGGGGTCACGTTGCACTTATTTACTAACCGATCATCGTCAAATTTAACACAAAATCTTCTGCATCACCCTTTAAGTCTTCAAAATCGAAATCGGTTCAGATTTAGATATATCTCCCATATATATATTTTTTTTTTTTTTCCTTTATTGTTCCTCTTGGGAGCATAGGGCTTCTACAAGAATTTTATATCTACTTTTATCGATACATATAATTTTAATATCGTTTAGTGTCTTGTTTATTCTTAATAATTCAGTTTGTACAGTTCTGCGCCATGTGTTTTTGGGTCTCCCATATATATATATCGCCCGATTTTGCCAAATTAGGTCATAAAACCCTTATTTATTAACTGATCTTACTCAAGGTTGGCTAAATGTAATCTTCTATAGCACTAACTATATGTGCCAAAAATCATCGAAATCGGTTCAGATTTAGCTATAGCTCCCATATATATGTAACGCCCGATTTTTCTTAATTTGGCCATAAAATCCTTGTTTATAAACCGATCTTACTCAAAGTTGGCTAAATGTAATCTTCTATAGCACTAACTATATGTGCAAAAAATTGTCGATATCGGTTCAGATTGAGATATAGCTCCCATATAAATTTGGCAATAGAACGCTTATTTATTATCCGATCTTACTCAAAATTTGGCTAGATCCAGTCCTCTATAATACTAACGGTATGTGTAAAATTTCATAGGAATCGGTTCAGATGTAGATATAGCTCCCAAATTTGTATCGCCCGATTTTGAAAAATTTGCCCCTAATAACCTTATGTTTGACCTTTTGTAGTATTAATTAAACCCGCAAAATATTATACAAATTGGTTCAGATTTACATATAGCTTCCATATATATGCATCGCTCGATTTTCTCATATTTGGCCATAATACTCTTATTTATTAATCAATGTTACTCAAATTTCAAATACGTACTTGTAGCTCTTACATAAGAATATTGCTCGATTTTTACAAATTTGGATTTATTATCCACACTAATTGAGCGATTTTCTCTTTTTTTAATGGGCTCAATACGAGTATTTGTGGCATACTACCCCCGTAGGTGCAATATCAACTATGTTACAGCCAGTGTTGGTAGAAGTAGGGGAAATTCCCTATATGTAGGGTTTTTCTAATATTTAGCATCTTGTAGAGACGTAGGGCCACAATGTAGGGACATTTTGTAATAATTTTTACATTTTGGTGGCTCTAGAGGAGGAAATTAGAAGCCGGCAAGGCTTGATCTTTAACAATGTGTGGTAACAACAGTTGCCACTCGTGCCAAAAAAATCGAACAAAATTTGAAGATTACCACAAATTACCAAACAAATATTTGTATAGAAATTTTTGTCAAAACTTTATTCCTGTTGAAAATTTTGTCAACATTTTATTTCTATAGAAAATTTTGTCAAAATTGTATTTTTATACAATGTTTTTCAAAATATAATACTCTTTTTTGGAGTTTTATTTTTTTCTTCGGAAAATAAAACTCTTTTCAGGAGTTTTATTTTTTTTCGTCTTAAATAAAACTCATATTCATTTTTTTTTTCTTTTTTACAGTTTCTTGTTTTATTAAGTCTATTTCACATAAAGTTTGTATTTATTTATTTATTTAATTTAACGAACATAATTTTTTCCAAATTTTCAACAGAAAGATTTCAACACAGGTCAGAAGGTCACAGGTCAGGAGGAGAAAATGCTCTTTCCATGCGTACTTGGGTTGCAGGCTCATTCGCTATGATGCTCTGAAGACACGGATGCAAATATAATGTCCAGCTTCATTTGAAGCCATATTTTAAAGAAATCGCTATAAAATAATTGATCTCCTTGAAGCATTTGTGTGGCGTCGTATACAGTCTCCAAGAGGGCTAATTAGTCTTCCACACTTTCCCATTCTGACTGACTTGGATTAAGCGCGGCATCCCCATTTTTCAAGCAGAAGGATTTATAACGAATTAAGCTATTTAGCATCAAGTAAGTGGAATTCCATCGCGTGTGGGGTAAATTAAGATGACTAGTCATCCTAAAATAATTTTTTACAAAAATAATTTTTAACTTATCGTCTAAAAATGAGTTTTATTTTCCGAATAAAAAAATAAATTTCTAAAGAAAAGTATAATTTTCTGAAGGAAAAAATAAAACTCATAAAAAGAGTTTTATTTAAGACGGAAAACTAAATCTCTCTTTTTAACAGTTTCATTCGAGTTTTTATTTTTTTACTCACAAAAAAACGATTAAAAAATAACTTTTTTGATAGCACTTATAACCGTTACGGTCCCTGGTTTTAAGATAATAAAGTACTTAGAACCATTTTTATTTCGTAAAATTTGTTTAAATTTAACGAAAACAAGTAAGTAAAGTCTAAAGTCGGGCGGGGCCGACTATATTATACCCTTCACTACCTTGTAGACCAACATTTGTGTTACCATCTCAACTACTTCAAATTTGCTGAGAGGGCTATATAAAGGTCTGCATTTCCAGATACAAATACTTATAATGGAGACAATTTTTTGTACTTCTACAAAATCTCTAGAATTAAAATTTAAATCGGCTAACGCCCTGGAATGAAACATAATATTAATAAAAACAAATATGGGAAATATGAAGCGTAAGAAATGTTAATGCAATTGTACTAAAGATTTACCAGGCGATACTTATGTATTCAAGATATAGGACAATTTGAGTAACATTTACAATTTTTGCTACTCGGCAGTGACGATTTTACAAGGATATTGGTTAGATCTTGCCAAGATATATGGTCAAGTGTGGGTTGTGATCTATTATTTGGTCAAGTTAGGCGACTCCGTGGAAACTATGCAGTCAATTGGAGGAAAATCCCATTGAAAATGGGTTTAAAATATGAAATAGTCTGCTATATTTCCCAACTCTGGTGTACATGTATATGGGAGCTATATATAGGGTGATTTGTTAAGAGCTTGATAACTTTTTTTAAAAAAAAAACGCATAAAATTTGCAAAATCTCATCGGTTCTTTATTTGAAACGTTAGATTGGTCCATGACATTTACTTTTTGAAGATAATTTCATTTACATGTTGACCACGGCTGCGTCTTAGGTGGTCCATTCGGAAAGTCCAATTTTGGGCAACTTTTTCGAGCATTTCGGCCGGAATAGCCCGAATTTCTTCGGAAATGTTGTCTTCCAAAGCTGGAATAGTTGCTGGCTTATTTCTGTAGACTTTAGACTTGACGTAGCCCCACAAAAAATAGTCTAAAGGCGTCAAATCGCATGATCTTGGTGGCCAACTTACCGGTCCATTTCTTGAGATGAATTGTTCTCCGAAGTTTTCCCTCAAAATGGCCATAGAATCGCGAGCTGTGTGGCATGTAGCGCCATCTTGTTGAAACCACATGTCAACCAAGTTCAGTTCTTCCATTTTTGGCAGCAAAAAGTTTGTTAGCATCGAACGATAGCGATCGCCATTCACCGTAACGTTGCGTCCAACAGCATCTTTGAAAAAGTACGGTCCAATGAATTCACCAGCGTACAAACCACACCAAACAGTGCATTTTTCGGGATGCATGGGCAGTTCTTGAACGGCTTCTGGTTGCTCTTCACTCCAAATGCGGCAATTTTGCTTATTTACGTAGCCATTCAACCAGAAATGAGCCTCATCGCTGAACAAAATTTGTCGATAAACACATTTCGAACCGAACACTGATTTTGGTAATAAAATTCTATGATTTGCAAGCGTTGCTCGTTAGTAAGTCTATTCATGATGAAATGTCAAAGCATACTGAGCATCTTTCTCTTTGACACCATGTCTGAAATCCCACGTGATCTGTCAAATACTAATGCATGAAAATCCTAACCTCAAAAGAATCACCCTTTATAATCTGAATCGATTTCGACTAAATTTGACATGCATAGTTATCTCTGCTATCTCTGCAAAATCTCACGTAAATAGGAGTATAACTCTGGCCCCCGTGGTCATTTGAGTGTAAATCGGGCGAAAGATATATATGGGAGCTATATCTAAATCTGAAACGATTTACGTACTCCTTGTGCAAAAGTTGAAGCAAGCCATGGCTTTTGAGGCCATATAAGTCCAAATCAGGCGAAAGATATATATGGGAGCTATATCTAAATCTGAACCGATTTCAACCAAATTTGGTAAACTTACCGATACTATTAAACGTACTCCTTGTGCAAAATTTGAACTAAATCACGGCAAAACTCTGGATTTGAGGCCATATAAGGGCAAATCGGAACGAAAGATATATATGGGAGCTATATCTAAATCTGAATCGATTTCAATCAAATTTACCAAGCATAGGTAGAATGTCAATTCTACTCATTATGCAAAATCTCACGTAAATCGGTAGTAAACTGTGGCCTCTGTGGTAATATGAGTCTAAATCGGACGAAAGATATATATGGGAGCTATATCTAAATCTGAACCGATTTCCGTACTCCTTGTGCAAAAGTTGAAGCAAGCCATGGCTTTTGAGGCCATATAAGTCCAAATCGGGCGAAAGATATATATGGGAGCTATATCTAAATCTGAACCGATTTAAATCAAATTTACCAAGCATTGGTAGAATATACTGCTTTCTACGCAAAAGTTCACGAAAATTGGTAGTAAACTTTGGCCTCTGTGGTCATATGAGTCTAAATCGGACGAAAGATATATATGGGAGCTATATCTAAATCTGAACCGATTTCAATCAAGTTTACCAAGCATTGGTAGAATGCCAATTCTACTCTCTGTGCAAAATTTCACGAAAATCGGTAGTAAACTTTGGCCTCTGTTGCCATATGAGTGTAATCGGACGAAAGATATATATGGGAGCTATATCTAAATCTGAACCGATTTGGCTGATATTTTGCAAGTTTTTCGAGACTAAAATATTCGGAAATACGGAACTTGAAGAACATCGGTTGATAAACACGCCAATTATGAACTGATCGGGGATAAATATATATGACAGCTATATCCAAATCTGAACCGATTTTTTCCAAAATCAATAGCGATTGTCTTTGTTCCAAAAAACGACCCTATGCCAAATTTGAGGAAGATCGGACTTAAACTGCGACCTGTACTTTGCGCACAAAAATACATGAACAGACAGACAGATGGACGGACAGACAGACAGACGGACAATGTTAAATCGACTCAGAATTTAATTCTAAGACGATTGGTATACTAAACGATGGGTCTCAGACTTTTCCTTCTTGGCGTTACATACAAATGCACAAACTTATTATACCCTGTACCACAGTAGTGGTGAAGGGTATAAAAATATTGTAGGGAAAATTGTTTGGGAATGTATGGGAAAGTAGTGAACTTTTTTGTCCTTGTAGGGTAAACCGAACATTTTCCCTGGCAACACTGACTATGAGATATAGTCAGATTGAGACATAGCACCCATAAACATGTACCCCTTAATTTTCTTGGATATGCAATTGCGGTTTATCTCCCATACCTATATCAATGTTACCCCACAAATGCTCATGTTTACTAATTCAGCAAGTGTGGTTTAGGGTATGATATAGACGGCCCCGCCCGACTTTCTACTTTACTTACTTGTTTTTTATTAACATTGAGTTTCGCCACAGGGCATTAGCCGATTTAAACTTTAGTTGTAGAGAATTTCTGGAAGTGTAAAAAATGTTGTCCAAATCACTTCAGATTTAAAAAAAAAATTATATCTCAATTTAGAGCTTAATACAGTACCCATTAAATTTGATTGATTTGAGAATGTAAAAAAATGATGGTCTACACTGTAATGAAGGGTATAATATAGTCGGCCCCGTATAAGTTTTGATTTCATATTTGTGTGGTTTAAATTTCAGTATAAATTTTATAAGAACTTTACAGAGAAAAATTTAACAACATAACTGAAACACGCAACGCCAACTCATCAACTTGGGTTTTTCATAGCTGAATAAAGTACACCACCTAGCATTATTCAACTTGTAGTCAAGCGGAGTGCAAATTTATTCTATATCCGTTTTTTTTTTTTTGTTTCTTTCATTCGCTTTCCTTCGCAAAAAATAGACTGGTTATGAAAAGCCATCTTACCACACAGGTAGCTGCCAGTCTGTGATGAAAGTCTGTAGGCTGAAAAATTCTAATTCACAGAATTTTCTGTATTTTCCCTCATTCATTTTAGAGCTGTCATGTCTTACATTGTATGCCATATCATTTTCATTTCACATAACAACCTGTCAAAATTCCATAACGATTGCCTGTTCCCCTATATTGGATTATTTCAAGAGTATTTTGTTTTGAATATGTTGAGGCAACGCTAACACACCATTTAATATAAAATTTGTTATTTGTCTCACTGACAATGTTTTGAAATTGGAAATTGGATGAAATGGTACTTTACAACACTCAAATCGCTAGATTGATGTTAGGTTATATTCCTACATATTGCAATGAATATAGAATTTCTATATTACAATATTTTAGTACACAATCAAAAAATATTAATTAACTCGATAATGGAAACTAAAGTAAAAAGAAATATTTAAATTTTTATGTCACACGGCACATCACAAAAAAAAATTGAGTTTATTTTATATATAATGGGCAAACAATTTTCCAATAATGGAAATCAAACAAGTATATACGGCCGTAAGTTCGGCCAGGCCGAATCTTATGTACCCTCCACCATGGATTGCGAGGAAACTTCTAATAAAGACTGTCATCAACAATCGAATTACATGGGTTGTGGTAATACTTGCCGATAGCAAGGTATCTTAGATCCATACGTGGTATATATTAGACCAAAAAAGCAGATTAAATACGCATATAATTCAATTCTTGACCGGTATATATAAGGAAGTCTACACATAATTACAATCCGATATGAAATTTTCTACGGTAATTAGAGAGCCAGAATTGAAATATGGGGTCGCTTTATACTCGTATGGGGGCTATATACAATAATGAACCGATATGGACCAATTTTTGTGTGATGGGGTTCGGTTATCTGGGGACTATTTATAACTATAGACCGATTTTGACCAAGTTTGGCATTGTTATTACCGGCCATATACAAGCACAATGTACCAAATTTTGCTCCTCCAAGAGGCTCCGGAGGTCAAATCTGGGGATCGGTTGGTATGGGAGCTATATATAACTATGGACCGATATGGAATAATTGTTTCATAGTTTCTAGAGACTATATACTTACCACGTACCAAATTTCAACCGGATCGAATGAAATTTGCTCCTACGGAGGCTACGGAGATCAAATCTGGGGATCGGTTTATATGGGGGCTATACATATTTATGGACCGATAAGGACCAATTTTTGCATGGTTGTTAGAGACCATGTACTAACACCACGTACCAAATTTCAACCCGATCGAATTAATTTTGTTTCTCCAATAAGCTCCGGAAGTCAAATCTGGGGATCGGTTTATATGGGGGCTACATATATTTTTATGGACCGATATGAATAAATTTTTGCATGGTTGTTAGATACCATATACTTACACCACGTACCAAATTTCAACCGGCTCGGATACATTTCGTTCCTCCGATAGGCTCCGGAAGTCAAATCTGGGGATCGGTTTATATGGGGGCTATATATAATTATGGACCGATATAGATCCAATTTTTGCATGGTTGTTAGAGGCTATATACTAACACCACGTACCAAATTTCAACCGGATCGGTGCTCCTCCAAGAGGCTCCGGAGCAGCGTTGCCAATTTAGCTTTTTCCCCGCTAGATTTGGATTTTTTTGCAGACGTTTAGCGGGGAAAGAATGTATTTAGCTTTTAGCTTTTTTCTGGCTTTTTTTCATGACCCTTTTAGCTATTTTTGTTTTTTTTTTATTTTCGACATGTTCATATTGAAATATGGATAAAACTTCGTTTTTATCTAAGAATAAGGTTTTCCACATATCTCAAAGCTCAATTGAAACATTAATAATTATTCCAGCCATTATGCGGGCATTTTTGCTGCAAATACACCTTGTTGTAAATTTTTTTCCTCGTATTCATAAAAGTTATGGTAAACTTTAAATCTAATATTACCATACAAATTCCTTATATAAAATGTCAGTAAATTATTAGGAATATTAGCATTTGACTCGTTTATCCTTCTTATATTATTTTAATATTCTAAAGTTATTATGATATTACTAAATTAAAATAGTAGATGTGAAATGCTTTATACACTGAAAAAATATTGTCGTGAGGCCAAAGATTTCATATCCTTAAAATACGAACGCGAATTTTGGTAATAATAGCATTTGTGAATTTCTCTTATATAAACTGTTTTCCTTGTCCAAAAGCCGATAAAGTCGTTTTGGCCTTATAGTTAAGTGATTCAACTTAAAAATGGGTTCTAAAAAAAATCTTAAAATTAATGAAATAGTTTTTAAATTTGTGGAGTTTTTGTATGCTGACTACAAACCAAAATAGCGTTCAAAAATATAAGAGGTTTTTCAACATTTTATTTTAAAAACGTACACATACAATAATTTCTACTTAAAGTCGAGTCTGAATTTGGAAATTTAAGTTGTCGTTAGCACGTTTTTAAAGCACTGTGATACCTTATGAAGAAAAAGCTGAAAAAACGAATAAATTCAAATTTGACTCGGAATCAATACCAAAATAATCTTTGGAACCGAACGTAGAAATAATATAATAATAATAAATCTATATATATAAAATTCAATTTATGTTTGTTTATTTGTTTGTTTGTTTGTTTGTTTGTTTGTTTGTTTGTTTGTTTGTATGTACCGAGTTGGCTCCGAAACGGCTGAACCGATTTACTTGAAACTTTCAAAGATCGTAGGGGGCGCTAATGTGGTGAAAATAGGGTACCTCATTTTTTGACACCTGGTCGCGGAGGGGGACCTCCCCTTTGTCGGACTTTTTGAAAATTGGACCAAAGTTGACCGATTTGGTTGAAATTTTCGTTGAAGATTGGGGTTGGCATCTAGACAAAGATCCGCTACTTTTTATTCCGATATTTGGTGGCGGAGGGGGGCCGCTCCTTTGTTCGACTTTTTTTAAAGTACAGTGAAAAACAAAAATTCTCTAAATTATCTGAGATTTACAGAGAACATGTGGTGAGGTTATGGAATTAATATGGGGTACCCGATGATTTCATATGTGGATGGGGAGGGGACCTCCCCCTTGCTCTACTTTTTGAAACTTGGAACAAAATTATGCGATTTGCTTGAAATTTTCATTGAATGTTGGGGTTGGCATGTAGACAAAAATCCGCTACATTATTTTCCGATATTTGGTCGGGGAGGGGGACCACCCCTTTGCCCAATTTTTTTTTTGTTTTTGAAAGTTCAAACAAAGCTAAACTCCCCCGACTGAAATTTTACAGAAAAAATGGGTTACGAAATTTATATCAGGTTCCTGATTTTTTAATAAAAATAAAAGGGCATAGGGAGACATCCGCTTCTCTTAAGTACATACAGAGAACAATTAAACTTTACCGAGTTACTTGAAATTTACAGAGGACTGGGGAGAGATCGTAACCTCCGTCAACCGTAATAGTTGATACCTGATTTTGTGATATTTGGACGGAAGGGAGGCCGCCCCTTTAGGCTTATAATTTGCTTGACATTTTCTGGGACGTTTACAAAAGATACGCTTTTCGACATTTGGTCGGGGAGGAGGTCCTCCTCTAAAACTACAAAAAAAATTTAAGTTTTCTTGAAATTTACAAAAGCAGTGGGGGAAGGTTATGAACGAAGAGGCAACCTTCCTTGTCCCACACTTGAAGGAAAGTTTCAAGAATTTTCAGGGAAGGTTAGGGGTGTCGATATTGTATCGGGGAAAGTGACGTCCCTTTAAAACAATAGAGCAAAATTTAAACATCTCCGATCTACTTGAAATTTACAGGGACGTGACAGGAGGTGATTAAATTTATACATAATTTTTAAATTAGTATATGATTTTTCGATATCTGGTTGGGGAAGGGGAAAATTGAAATAAACTTTGTCGATTTACTTCGATAGAATTTATAGGGACCATTGAGTAGTTGCGAAATTAATATAGGGTACGTGATAGTCCGATATCAGGTCGGAGTGGAGCGAAGGTGGGGAGAGGGTTCCCTTTTGTCCGTTTTTTTTTTTTTCTTAAATTGAAAGTAGAGGGTTGTCCGTAAATGGGAACTCGGTACATAATTTTATGATTTTTGTACTGGCTTCTGCCAGACTTCTTTTTAGTCTTCATTTTAGTAAAGAGAGGGTTCCCTTTTGTCCGTTTTTTTTCTTAAGTTGAAAGTAGACGGTTGTCCGTAAATGGGAACTCGGTACATAATTTTATGATTTTTGTACAGGCTTCTGCCAGACTTCTTTTTAGTAAAGAACTTAAATTTACATGAAATTGGCAGCCAACGTAGAGGGTGCATCATTTTCCAACATGTGGTAAATTTTTTGACTACTTTTGCTTTCTCCGATTTATTGGATGGGAAACAGTAATTCTTTGTATGTTATTATAATATAGTGCTTAATTTTCAGATATGTTGAGGAGAAGGATACCTTTCCTTGACAAACCCCACTTAAAATTCACAAGAAATATAGAAGATTGTCCAACTACTTGAATACAGAACATTATTAAAAAAATTTGGAGGAGAGGGTACACCCTCTCCCGCCGTATTTGTACCTATAAACGAAAAATCAAGTAGTCCGATTTGTTTAAAAGAATTGAAATCTTTTCGAATTTGTTTTCAGCATGAAGGATATAGTTGAGTAAGTTAATGTAAAATGTTCCTCCGAATACGCTTCGGAAGGCGCAGCGAAGCGGGCCGGGTTACGCTAGTAAAATAATAATAATAAAGTTTTGAATGTGGTATTATTTTTTAACATCAAAAAAATGCAATAAAAAATTCGTAGTGATAGGATCGAAACAAATCTGCTATTTATTAATGGAATGGATTTACATTTACGAAAATTGGGCAACAATAGGTTTGTATGGGAAATTTTCGAATAAAAGTTATTCAGTATAAACTTGCAAACAGTTAGAATGGGTTTTATTTTCTTGGGTAATATTAGGAGAAGTGTACGCGTTCACGAATTTATCATTAATTCAGTTAAAACGAAATATATTGATATTTTCTAATGCAGTTCTATTTGTTGAGGATTAACCAGCAGATAATTGCAAGTTTACAGGGAAAAATGTTCTTACTAGGAAATATAAACGAAGGACTTCCAGTAAAAAGTTGTTATAGTAATCAAAATGTATCGAGTACACAAACATAGCTAATATGACTTAGATTTTCTTACAGTCTCACAGAAATGGAAATAAAATGAATACAATTAAAATAATATGCATTTTAATTGAAATAAAGCCTTTAAGTTTGTTAAATTTCAATCACAAATGTGACTTTTGATACAAAAAAATAGCTTTTTTTAAGATATTTTTTTAACATTTTTTGGCTATTTTTTTGGACAAATCTAGCGGTTTTTGGTGAAACAATTCTGGCAACGCTGCTCCGGAGATCAAATCTAGGGATCGGACTATATGGGAACCCTATATAATTATGGACCGATATGGATAATTTTTTGCGGGATTGTTAGAGATCATATGTTAACAACACGTGTCAAATTTCAACCGGGTCGGATGTATTTTGCTCCTCCACGAGGCTCCGGAGGTCAAATCTGGGGATCGGTTTATATGGGGGCAATATATATTTATGGACCAATTTTGTATAACATATTTTTTTTTAAGTATCCCAGCAAAAAAAACGTCGCCAAAAAAGTAGTGAAAATGTTCTTTTTGGATCCGGAAGTGGTGCAAATTTGGCGCAGAAGCGATAAATTTAACATGGGCTTGTCATTTCAACAGCCGTTGCACTGCATTTGAATCACTTTTTAGGGTGTGACAGTGTTTTGGATGTTAATTAAAAAATTTAGTGTTTTTTGCCAAATAAATAATTTTTATAATTTTTTTTTATGATTTTTAGTGCATTCTAACGCTTGTTTGAAACGTTTGACCTCAAATATTTTCAAATATTCAAAATTTTTCTAGAATGGATTTAGCATTTTTATCTACAAAATTTGAATAATTTGTACCATTTTATTAACCCTTATACTACGTTGGGTATTAGGTTGTATTTTTCGTCACCGAATTTCTTACTTTTGGATTATAATTAAAAATTTTTACTACTCAGCATGAATTCAGCATATGTTACCAATTAAGCACTGAGTGATAGAAATTGTTAATTATATTCGAACAGTAAGATATGCGGTGTTGAAAAATACGATTTGGGTCATCAAATGACCCCAACGTAGTATAAGGGTTAATTCTTATTCTGTTTTTATTTAAAAATATTAAAAAAAGCAAGTAGTTAAAATAAAGAAAATCTATGGGAGGACATTTTTGGAAGTGCTTTTAAAGTTGTGCCTTTAGAAGAACTTCCAAATTTTTTGCTGGGTAATATTAGGTGTCCCTTATATTTAAAAATAATTATAATTTTTGCAACTTTTACCGATAAATATTAATAGTTGATGATATAGCCAGTCCGTTTAATTGCTTCTCTGCAACTTCTTGCCATTGCACTGTGGGCGAAATGGCCAAATGACCTAGAGCTCTGAAATTTTGTACATGTACCACTGCGGATGAGAATAAAGTATGATCAAAATTTTGGACCGTTCCGCCCACTTAGAGGATGTATCTCAACCACTTTAACTACACTGAAAAAAATATTGTCGTGAGGTCAAAGATTTCATGTCTTTAAACTACGAAAGCAAATTTTGCTTAGCATAGAAGACGCATTTCTCTAAAATAAAGTTATTTTCCTTGTCCAAAAGTCGATAAACTTTTCAATGGAGTCTTATTATCCTTATAATTAAGTGATTTCACTTAAAAATGGGTATCTTAACATGAAAGAAAAAATATTTGGGCTAAGGTCAACTTGACTTTAATAATTCAGCAAAATTCTTTAAATTTAATGAAATTGTCTTTAAATTTGTTGTCTTTTTTCATCTTGACTACAAAGAAAAAAATCGTTCAAATATAGGACATGTTTTTCAAAACTTTATTTTAAAGACGTTTTTTACTTGAAACATAGCATAATTTCTACTGGAAGTCGAAATTATGCTATGTTTCATGTCCATGTTTTGGTATAGCCCCCATATGGATCGATTTTCCGATTTTGCTTCTTGGGCGTCTAGAAAGTGTACTTTCTATCCGATTTGTCTAAAAATAGAAATCTAGAGGCATTCTAGGACCGTAATGCCGAAAATGGGGTGTATCGGTACATGTTTTGATATAGCCCCCATATAGACCGATCTCCCGATTTTACTTCTTGGGCTTCAAGAATCAGTAGTTTTAATCCAATTTACCTGAAATTTGGAATCTAGAGGTATTCTAGGACCATAAAGACGTGTGTCGAAAATGGTGAGTACCGGTCCATGTTTGATATAGCCCCCATATAGACCGATCTCCCGATTTTACTTCTTGGGCTTCTAGAATCCGTAATTTTGACCCAATTTGCCACAAATCGGAAATCTATAGGCATTCTAGGAAATAGAGAGATGTGCCAAAAATGGTGATTTTCGGACAATGTTTTGATATAGCCCCCATATAAACCGATCTCCCGATTTTACTTCTTGTGCATCTAGAATCCGTAGTTTTTATCCAATTTGTCTGAAATTGGAAATATAGAGGTATTCTAGGAAAATAAAGAGATGTGCCGAAAATGGTGAGTACCGGTCCATGTTTTGATATAGCCCCCATATAGACCGATCCCCCGATTTTACTTGGTGGGCTTCTAGAATCCGTAGTTTTTACCCAATTTGTCTGAAACAGTTTTTGATATCGCCCCCTTATAAACTGGGTCTCCGATTTGGGGTCTAGGTTCTAGAACTACAATTAAATGTGCTGAATACTGTGTGTATCCTTCCATGTTTTGGTATAGCCCCCATTACACCGAACTCCCGATTTAACTCCTAGGGTTTCTAAAAATTTTAGTTTTTTATCTGCTTGGGAAAATATCTGTCATCAAACCCCCCTGAAATTTTCAAAGGAAGCTAGTACATTTGATTCATGGTGGTGGGTATTTAAGATTCGGCCCGGCCGAAATTACTGCTGTATATACTTGTTTTTAATTTCCCTGCACAATTATTTAACTTTTTTCTTTAAGTCGTCATTGAAGACCTCTCTCTTTTAATGTTTTTGCATAATTATTAACCCATTGAGAGTTGTTTTCTATCCAATATTTCGATTGCAACAAATTTATGTTTGCAAGAAAGACTACACCCAGAGAAGGAATATGATCACCTCAAACATATTTCAAGAGCAAAATGTTATTTTTAGATGATGACCATTTAACATGCTTATCGCACCCATGTTATTTTCTCGGAAGCAAGCAAGCATGTTATGTTTAGCGAGAAAATAACATTTTTGCGACAAACATGCTCTAAGAGAAGCAAATTTCATCCGATCCGGCTGAAATTTGGTACATTGTGTTAGTATATGGTCTCTAACAACCATGCAAACATTGGTCCACATCGGTCCATAATTACATATAGCCCCCATATAAACCGATCACCCAATTTGGTTTGCAGAGCCTCTAAGAGAAGCAAATTTCATCCGATGCGGTTGAAATTTGGTACATGGTGTTAGTACTTGGTCTCTAATAACCATGCACAAATTGGTCCACATCGGTCCATCATTATATATAGCCCCCATATAAACCGATCCCCCGATTTGGCTTGCGGAGCCTCTAAGAGAAGCAAATTTCATCCGATCCGGCTGAAATTTGTTACATTGTGTTAGTACAAAGGGTGACACGGTCAAAATTTGGACAAGGGAAAACGCGTGTAAATCGGTGAAATCGCTTATTTAAAAAATCAAATTAAATTTCTTTTTCAAGTTCAATTAGTATAAAATTCAAGAAAAATATTCAGTTAGGCTTTCGCTTTTCCAAATCCGAATTGCCGGGCCTCACGCTTGACACCTGCCATCAGATTTTGTACAGCCACCTTGTCCACCTTCTTCGCCGCAGAAAGCCAGTTTGCCATAAACTGCTGCTCGTCCTTAGCAGTTTTTTGGTCTTCTTTAGGTTCCGTTTGACAATAGCCCAGTATTTCTCAATTGGGCGGAGCTCTGGCGTGTTGGGAGGGTTCTTGTCCTTGGGAACCACCTGCACGTTGTTGGCGGCGTACTACTCCATGGCCTTTTTACCGTAATGGCAAGATGCCAAATCCGGCCAAAACAGTATGGAACAACCGTGTTTCTTCAGGAAAGGCAGCAGACGTTTATTCAAACACTCTTTCACGTAAATTTCTTGGTTGACAGTCCCGGAAGCTATGAAAATGCTGCTTTTCAAGCCACAGGTACAGATGGCTTGCCAAACCAGATATTTCTTTGCGAACTTTGACAGTTTTATGTGCTTGAAAATATCTGCTACCTTTCCCCTTCCTTTTGCCGTATAAAACTCCTGTCCCGGAAGCTGCTTGTAGTCGGCTTTGACGTAGGTTTCGTCGTCCATTACCACGCAGTCAAACTTCGTCAGCATCGTCGTGTACAGCCTCCGGGATCGCGCTTTGGCCGTCGTATTTTGTTTATCATCGCGATTTGGAGTCACTACCTTCTTGTAAGTCGATAGTCCGGCTCGTTTTTTGGCTCGATGCACGGTTGTAGACGATACACCCAGCTTATTTGCGGCATCTCGGAGAGAGAGATTAGGGTTTCGCTTGAAACTACCGGCAACTCTCTTTGTCGTCTCAGCGGCTTCCGGTTTTCGATTTCCCCCCGATCCAGACTTCCTGGCTGTCGACAAACGTTCCCCAAACACTTTAATTAGATTTGTAACGGTTGATTTGTCAACTTTTAGCGATTTTGCCAGCTTTGCGTGCGAGTAGCTCGGATTTTCGCGATGCGCGAGCAAAATTTTGATACGCTGCTCTTCTGGCTTGGACGGCATTTTGACAACTGAAGAGTGAATTCCAAAATCAAAATAGGAGGAACATTCTACACACACACACCTTCAAAATGAGGGGTGTTCAGGTTTTTTAAATGCAAAATTGAAAGAAATACATCAAGTTTATATTGACCAAATTTTGACCGTATCACCCTTTATGGTCTCTAATGACCATGCGAAAATTGGTCCACATCGGCCCATAATTATATATTGCCCCCATATAAACCGATCACCAGATTTGACCTCCGGAGCCTCTTGGAAGACCAGAATTCATCTGATTCAGTTGAAATTTGGTACGTGGTGCTAATATATGGCCTCAAACATCCATGCAAAAATTGGTCGAAATCGGTCAATAATTATATATAGGCCCCATATAAACCGATCCCCAGATTTGACCTCCGGAGCCCCTTGGAAGAGCAAAATTCATCCGATTCGGTTGAAATTTGGTTCGTGATGTTACTATATAGTATGGCAGGAATTGGTTCATATCAGTCCATAATTATATATAGCCGCCATATAAACCGATCCCCAGATTTGACCTCTGGTGCCTTTTGGAGAAGCAAAATTCATTCGATCTGGTTTAAATTTGGTACGTGGTGGTAGTATATGATATTTAACAACCATGCCAAAAGTGGTCCATATCAGTCCATAATCATATATAGCCCCCATATAAACCGATCCCGAGATTTGGTTTGGAGCCTCCTGGAGGAGCAAATTTCATCCGAGTCAGTTGAAAATTGGTACATTGTGCTAGTATATGACTGTTAAAAACCATGCCTAACTAGGTCCATATCAGTTTATAGTTATATATAGCCCTCAGATAAATCGATCCCCAATCAAACAAAAATTGGTCCATATCAAGTTCATAATTCTATATAGCCCCGATATAAGCGACCCCCATACTTCAATTCTGGCTCTCTACGTACCGTACAAAAGTTCATGTCAATTCGTAATTATTTGTAGTAATTATTTGTATACATACCTGTTTTGTCTAATATATACCACGTATTGACTAACTCACAATTTAGAAAACGATGTTAAGAAGTCTTAAGATACCACAACCCAAGTAATTCGATTGTGGATGACAGTCTTTCGTAGAAGTTTCTTCGCAACCCATGGTGGAGGGTACATAAGATTCGGCCTGGCCGAACTTACGGCCGTATATACTTGTTTTTTGGTAATGTGTTGTCATCTTTTTTGTAGCACCAAATGTTTAATTTTCACATGTTCAAAATTTGATTTTATGCATGAGATTTCGGTCATTTGGCCCATAGTGCTTTGATTAAATTAAACGGTCAATGACATCCTATGGTTGAAGTTCAAATCATAAGCCTTCCGCAAAATTTGAATAAAAATTTTTCGTTTTACAATTTCCAAATGTCCATCCAATCCATTGTTTAACCACCTTAGACGTGTGCCGGAGGCCATGATCGCGCTGAATAATACATGCAGGCGACATTTTCCGAAATCCTTATGACAATACCACATGCGGCAAAATGTTTTTGAAGGCTTCCAACAGACAAATCCTAACAAATTAAAATTTTTATATAAAACAAGTAAGGAAAGTCTAAAGTCGGGCGGGGCCGACTTTATACCCTGGACCACTTTGTAGATCTAAATTTTCGATACCATATCACATCCGTCAAATGTGTTGGGGGCTATATATAAAGGCTTGTCCCAAATACATACATTTAAATATCACTCGATTTGGACAGAATTAGATAGACTTCTACAAAATCTATAGACTCAACATTTAAGTTGGCTAATGCACTAGGGTGGAACACAATTTTAGTAAAAAACAAGTAAGGAAAGTCTAAAGTCGGGCGGGGCCGACTATATTATACCCTGCACCACTTTATAGATCTAAATTTTCGATACCATATCACATCTGTCAAATGTGTTGGGTGCTATATATAAAGGTTTGTCCCAAATACATACATTTAAGTATCACTCGATTTGGACAGAATTTGATAGACTTTTACAAAATCTATAGACTCAAAATTTAAGTCGGCTAATGGACACAATGTTAGTAAAAAACCAGTAAGGAAAGTCTAAAGTCGGGCGGGGCCGACTATATTATACCCTGCACCACTTTATCGATCTAAATTTTCGATACCATATCACATCCGTCAAATGTGTTGGGGGCTATATATAAAGGTTTGTCCCAAATATATACATTTAAATATCACTCGATCTGGAAGAATTTGATAGACTTCTACAAAATCTATAGACTCAAAATTTAAGTCGGCTAATGCACTAGGGTGGAACACAATGTTAGTAAAAAACAAGTAAGGAAAGTCTAAAGTCGGGCGGGGCCGACTATATTATACCCTGCACCACTTTGTAGATCTAAATTTTCGATACCATATCACATCCGTCAAATGTGTTGGGGGCTATATATAAAGGTTTGTCTTAAATACATACATTTAAATATCACTCGATCTGGACAGAATTTGCTAGACTTCTACAAATCTATAGACTCAAAATTAAAGTCGGCTAATGCACTAGGGTGGAACACAATATTAGTAAAAAACAAGTAAGGAAAGTCTAAAGTCGGGCGGGGCCGACTATATTATACCCTGCACCACTTTGTAGATCTAAATTTTCGATACCATATCACATCCGTCAAATGTGTTGGGGGCTATATATAAAGGTTTGTCTTAAATACATACATTTAAATATCACTCGATCTGGACAGAATTTGCTAGACTTCTACAAATCTATAGACTCAAAATTAAAGTCGGCTAATGCACTAGGGTGGAACACAATATTAGTAAAAAAATATGTGAAACATTTAAATCTGAAGCAATTTTAAGGAAACTTCGCAAAAGTTTATTTATGATTTATCGCTCGATATATATGTATTAGAAGTTTAGAAAAATTAGAGTCATTTTTAAAACTTTTCGACTAAGCAGTGGCGATTTTACAAGGAAAATGTTGGTATTTTGACCATTTTTTGTCGAAATCAGAAAAACATATATATGGGAGCTATATCCAAATCTGAACCGATTTCAACCAAATTTAGCACGCATAGCTATAATGCTAATTCTACTCCCTGTGCAAAATTTCAACTAAATCGGGGTTAAAAATTGGCCTCTGTGGTCATATGAGTGTAAATCGGGCGAAAGCTATATATCGGAGATATATCCAAATCTCAACCGATTTCAACCAAATTCGGCACGCATAGTTACAATGCAAATTCTACTCCCTGTGCAAAATTTCAACTAAATCGGAGTTAAAAATTGGCCTCTGTGGTCATATGAGTGTAAATCGGGCGAAAGCTATATATGGGAGATGTATCCAAATCTGGACCGATTTCAACCAAATTTGGCACGCATAGTTACAATGCTAATTCTACTCCCTGTGCAAAATTTCAACTAAATCGGAGTTAAAAATTGGCCTCTGTGGTCATATGAGTGTAAATCGGGCGAAAGCTACATATGGGAGATATATCTAAATCTGAACCGATTTCAACCAAATTTGGCACGCATAGTTACAATGCTAATTCTACTCCCTATGCAAAATTTCAACTAAATCGGAGCAAAAAATTGGCGTCTGTGGACAAATGAGTGTAAATCGGGCGAAAGCTATATATGGAAGCTATATCTAAATCTGAACCGATTTGGCTGATATTTTGCAAGTTTTTCGAGACCCATAAAATATTCGGATGTACGGAATTTGAGGAAGATCGGTTGATATACACGCCAATTATGACCAGATCGGTGAAAAATATATATGGCAGCTATATCTAAATCTGAACCGATTTTTTCCAAAATCAATAGGGATCGTCTTTGAGCCGAAACAGGACCCTATACCAAATTTTAGGACAATCGGACTAAAACTGCGAGCTGTACTTTGCACACAAAAATACATCAACAGACAGACAGACAGACGGACAGACAGACAGACAGACAGACAGACAGACAGACAGACAGACAGACAGACAGACAGACAGACAGACAGACAGACGGACATCGCTAAATCGATTCAGAATTTAATTCTAAACCGATCCGTATACTAAAAGGTTGGTCTATGATTACTCCTTCTTGGCGTTACATACAAATGCACAAACTTATTATACCCTGTACCACAGTAGTGGTGAAGGGTATAAAAATATGTGAAACATTTAAATCTGAAGCAATTTTAAGGAAACTTCGCAAAAGTTTATTTATGATTTATCGCTCGATATATATGTATTAGAAGTTTAGAAAAATTAGAGTCATTTTTAAAACTTTTCGACTAAGCAGTGGCGATTTTACAAGGAAAATGTTGGTATTTTGACCATTTTTTGTCGAAATCAGAAAAACATATATATGGGAGCTATATCCAAATCTGAACCGATTTCAACCAAATTTAGCACGCATAGCTATAATGCTAATTCTACTCCCTGTGCAAAATTTCAACTAAATCGGGGTTAAAAATTGGCCTCTGTGGTCATATGAGTGTAAATCGGGCGAAAGCTATATATCGGAGATATATCCAAATCTCAACCGATTTCAACCAAATTCGGCACGCATAGTTACAATGCAAATTCTACTCCCTGTGCAAAATTTCAACTAAATCGGAGTTAAAAATTGGCCTCTGTGGTCATATGAGTGTAAATCGGGCGAAAGCTATATATGGGAGATGTATCCAAATCTGGACCGATTTCAACCAAATTTGGCACGCATAGTTACAATGCTAATTCTACTCCCTGTGCAAAATTTCAACTAAATCGGAGTTAAAAATTGGCCTCTGTGGTCATATGAGTGTAAATCGGGCGAAAGCTACATATGGGAGATATATCTAAATCTGAACCGATTTCAACCAAATTTGGCACGCATAGTTACAATGCTAATTCTACTCCCTATGCAAAATTTCAACTAAATCGGAGCAAAAAATTGGCGTCTGTGGACAAATGAGTGTAAATCGGGCGAAAGCTATATATGGAAGCTATATCTAAATCTGAACCGATTTGGCTGATATTTTGCAAGTTTTTCGAGACCCATAAAATATTCGGATGTACGGAATTTGAGGAAGATCGGTTGATATACACGCCAATTATGACCAGATCGGTGAAAAATATATATGGCAGCTATATCTAAATCTGAACCGATTTTTTCCAAAATCAATAGGGATCGTCTTTGAGCCGAAACAGGACCCTATACCAAATTTTAGGACAATCGGACTAAAACTGCGAGCTGTACTTTGCACACAAAAATACATCAACAGACAGACAGACAGACGGACAGACAGACAGACAGACAGACAGACAGACAGACAGACAGACAGACAGACAGACAGACAGACGGACATCGCTAAATCGATTCAGAATTTAATTCTAAACCGATCCGTATACTAAAAGGTTGGTCTATGATTACTCCTTCTTGGCGTTACATACAAATGCACAAACTTATTATACCCTGTACCACAGTAGTGGTGAAGGGTATAAATATGGGAAACATTTAAATCTGGAGCACTTTTAAGAAAACTTCGCAAAAGTTTATTTATGATTTATCGCTCGATATATATGCATTAGAAGTTAAGGAAAAATAGAGTCATTTTTACAACTTTTCGACTAAACAGTGGCGATTTTACATGGAAAATGTTGGTATTTTGACCATTTTTGTCGAAATCAGAAAAACATATATATGGGAGCTATATCTAAATCTGAACCGATTTCAACCAAATTTGGCACGCATAGCAACAATGCTAATTCAACCCCTTGTGCAAAATTTCAACTAAATCGGAGTTAAAAATTGGCCTCTATGGTCATATGAGTGTAAATCGGGCGAAAGCTATATATGGGAGCTATATCTAAATCTGAACCGATTTCAACCAAATTTGGCACGCATAGCCACAATGCTAATTCTACTCCCTGTGCAAAATTTCAACTAAATCGGAGCAAAAAATTGGCCTCTGTGGTCATATGAGTGTAAATCGGGCGAAAGCTATATATAGGAGCTATATCTAAATCTGAACCGATTTGGCTGATATTTTGCAAGTTTTTCGAGACTCATAAAATATTCGGATGTACGGAATTTGAGGGAGATCGGTTGATATACACGCCAATTATGACCAGATCGGTGAAAAATATATATGGCAGCTATATCTAAATCTGAACCGATTTTTTCCAAAATCAATAGGGATCGTCTTTGAGCCAAAACAGGACCCTATACCAAATTTTAGGACAATCGGACTAAAACTGCGAGCTGTACTTTGCACACAAAAATACATCAACAGACAGACAGAGACAGACAGACGGACAGACAGACAGACAGACAGACAGACAGACAGACAGACAGACGGACATCGCTAAATCGACTCAGAATTTAATTCTAAGACGATCGGTATACTAAACGATGGGTCTCAGACTTTTCCTTCTTGGCGTTACATACAAATGCACAAACTTATTATACCCTGTACCACAGTAGTGGTGAAGGGTATAAATATGGGAAACATTTAAATCTGAAGCAATCTTAAGGAAACTTCGCAAAAGTTTATTTATGATTTATCGCTCGATATATATGTATTAGAAGTTTAAGAAAATTAGAGTCATTTTTTCAACTATTCGACTAAGCAGTGGCGATTTTACAAGGAAAATGTTGGTATTTTGACCATTTTTGTCGAAATCAGAAAAACATATATATGGGAGCTATATCTAAATCGGAACCGATTTCAACCAAATTTTGCACGCATAGCAACAATGCTAATTCTACTCCTTGTGCAAAATTGCAACTAAATCGGAGCAAAAAAAATAGCCTCTGTGGTCATATGAGTGTAAATCGGGCGAAAGCTATATATGGGAGCTATATCTAAATCTGAACCGATTTCAAATTTGGCACGCATAGCTACAATGCTAATTCTACTCCCTGTGCAAAATTTCAATTAAATCGGAGTAAAAGATTGGCCTCTGTGGTCATATGAGTGTAAATCGGGCGAAAGCTATATATGGGAGTTATATCTAAATCTGAACCGATTTCCACCAAATTTGACACGCATAGCTATAATGCTAATTCTACTCCCTGTGCAAAATTTCAACTAAATCGGAGCAAAAAATTGGCCTCTGTGGACAAAGGAGTGTAAATCGGGCGAAAGCCATATATGGGAGCTATATCTAAATCTGAACCGATTTGGATGATTTTTTGCAAGTTTTTCGAGACTCATAAAATATTGGGATGTTCGGAATTTGAGGAAGATCGGTTGATATACACGCCAATTATGACCAGATCGGTGAAAAATATATATGGCAGCTATATCTAAATCTGAACCGATTTTTTCCAAAATCAATAGGGATCGTCTTTGAGCCGAAACAGGACCCCATACCAAATTTTAGGACAATCGGACTAAAACTGCGAGCTGTACTTTGCACACAAAAATACATCAACAGACAGACAGACGGACAGACAGACAGACAGACAGACAGACAGACGGACATCGCTAAATCGACTCAGAATTTAATTCTAAGACGATCGGTATACTAAACGATGGGTCTCTGACTTTTCCTTCTTGGCGTTACATACAAATGCACAAACTTATTATACCCTGTACCACAGTAGTGGTGAAGGGTATAAATATGGGAAACATTTAAATCTGAAGCAATTTTAAGGAAACTTCAAAAAGTTTTATTTATGATTTATCGCTCGATATGTATGTATTAGAAGTTTAGGAAAATTAGAGTCATTTTTACAACTTTTCGACTAAGCAGTGGCGATTTTACAAGGAAAATGTTGGTATTTGGACCATTTTGGTCGAAATCAGAAAAACATATATATGGGAGCTATATCTAAATCTGAACCGATTTGAACCAAATTTGGCACACATAGCAACAATGCTAATTCTACTCCCTGTGCAAAATTTCAACTAAATCGGAGTTAAAAATTGGCCTCTGTGGTCATATGAGTGTAAATCCGGCGAAAGCTATATATGGGAGCTATATCTAAATGTGAACCGATTTCAACAAAATTTGGCACGCATAGCAACAATGCTACTTCTACTCCCTGTGCAAAATTTCAAATAAATCGGAGTTAAAAATTGGCCTCTGTGGTCATATGAGTGTAAATCGGGCGAAAGCTATATATGGGAGATATATCTAAATCCGAACCGATTTCAACCAAATTTAGCACGCATAGCTACAATGCTAATTCTTCTCCCTGTGCAAAATTTCAACTAAATCGGAGCAAAAAATTGGCCTCTGTGGTCATATGAGTGTAAATCGGCCGAAAGCTATATATTGGAGCTATATCTAAATCTGAACCGATTTCAACCAAATTTGGCACGCATAGCTACAATGCTAATTCTACTCCTTGTGCAAAATTTCAACCAAATTGGGGTAAAACTCTGGCTTCTGGGGCCATATAAGTCCATATCGGGCGAAAGATATATATGGGAGCTATATCTAAATCTGAACCGATTTCTTCCAAATAGGGATCTATTCTGAGCCAAAACACATACTTGTGCCAAATTTGAAGTTGATTGGACTAAAACTGCGACCTAGACTTTGATTACAAAAATGTGTTCACTGATAGACGGACAGACGGGCATGGCTATATCGACTCAAGAGCCCACCCTGAACATTTTTGCCGAAGACACCATGTGTCTATCTCGTCTCCTTCTGGGTGTTGCAAACATATGGTCTAATTTATAATACCCTGTTCCACAGTGTGGAGCAGGGTATAAATATAGGAAGCATTTAAATATGAACAAATTTTGAGGCAACTTCGCAAAAGTGTATTTATGATTTATCGGTCGATAGATGTGTAATAGAGAAGTAGGAAAATTTGATAAGGAAAATGTAGGTATTTCGGCCAGTTTTGCCTAAATCGGAAAAACATATATGTGGAATCTATATCGAAATCTGAACCGATTGCAATCAAATTTCACATGCATAGTTACTATATTGAATCTACTCCCTGTGCAAAATTTCACGTAAATCGGATAACAACTTTGACCTCTGTGGTCATATGGGAGCTATATCAAAATCTGAACCGATTCAACCAAAATAATCACGCATATGCAGAACCTTAATTCTACTGCCTGTGCAAAGTTTCAAGTTCAATTATACTTCCTCTGCAAAATTTCACTAAATCAGAGTAGCACTTTTGCCTCTATGGGCATATTAGTCCAAATCGGGCGAATGATATATATGGGAGCTATATCTAAATCTGAACCGACTTCAACTAAATTTTGCACAATTAACGATACTATAAAACGTACTCCTTGTGCAAAATTTCAAGCAACTCAGGGCAAAACTCTGGCTTTTGAGGCCATATAAATCCAAATCGGAAGAAGGATATATATGGGAGCTATAGCTAAATCGGAACCGATTTTAACAAATTAAGCACACTTAACGATACTATTAAACGTACTTGTGCAAAATTTGAAGCAAATCAAGGAAAAACTCTGGCTTTTGGGACCATATAAGTCCAAATCGGTCGAAAGATATATATGGGAGCTATATCTAACTCTGAACCGATTTAAACTTAATTTGGCACAATTAACGATACTATTAAACGTACTCCTTGCACAAAATTTTAATCAAATCAGGGCAAAACTCTGGCTTTTGAAGCCATATAAGTCAAAATCGGACGAAAGATATATAGGGGAGCTATATCTAAATCTGAACCGATTTCAACTAAATTTGGCACAATTAACGATACTATCAAACGTACTCGTAGTGCAAAATTTGAAGCAAATCAGGACAAAACTCTCGCTTTTGGGGCCATATAAGTCCAAATCGGACGAAAGATATATATGGGAGCTATATATAAATCTGAACCGATTTAGCTGATATTTTGCACTTCTTACGGGACTGACAAAAAATTCAGATGTACAAAATTTAAAGAACGTCGGTTCATAAATACGTGAAATATGATCAAATCGGTGATAACTATATATGGCTGCTATATCTAAATCTGAACCGATTTTTCCAAAATCAATAGCGATTGTCTTCTACCCGAAGAAAGACGTTATGTCAAATTTGAGGACGATCGGACTTAAACTGCGACCTGTACTTTGTGCACAAAATTACATATACAGACAGACGGACGGACGGACAGACAGACAGACGGACATCGCTAAATCGATTCAGAATTTAATTCTAAGCCGATCGGTATACTAAAAGATGGGTCTGTACCACAGTAGTGGTGAAGGGTATAAAAACTTCCTTCGGGCATATCTCCAAAACTAAGAGTCCTACAGTGAAAAGGACGATAATTCGTGACCACCCAAAAAAATTGGGTTAACGGACCAAATTTTTTTTTTTTTAAAACTTCTTTTGCCCATATCTCCTTAAATATGCGTCCTAGAGAGAAAAGGACTTTAATTCGTGACCACACTCAAAAAAATGAAAAATTCACCCAAAACCTAAAAAAATTGAAATTTTTATATGAAAAACTTCTTTTGCCCATATCTCCTTAAATATGCGTCCTAGAGCGAAAAGGACTTTAATTCGTGACCAACCCCAAAAAATTGAAAAATCCACCCAAAACCTAAATAAATTGAAATTTTTATATGAAAAACTTCTTTTGCCCATATCTCCTAAACTAAGCGTCCTAGAGCGAAAAGGACTTTAATTCGTAACCACCTCCAAAAAATTGAAAAATCCACCCAAAACCTACAAAAATTTAAATTTTTATATGAAAAACTTCTTTTGCCCATATCTCCTAAACTAAGCGTCCTAGAGCGAAAAGGACTTTAATTCGTGACCACCCCCAAAAAATTGAAAAATCCACCCAAAACCTAAAAAAATTAAAATTTTTATATGAAAAACTTCTTTTGCCCATATCTCCTAAACTAAGCGCCCTAGAGCGAAGAGGACTTTAGTTCGTGACTACCCCAAAAAAATTGAAAAATCCACCCAAAACCTACAAATTTAAAATTTTTATATGAAAAATTTCTTTTTCCCATATCTCCTTAAATATGCGTCCTAGAGCGAAAAGGACTTTAATTCGTGACCACCCCCAAAAAATTGAAAAATCCACCCAAAACCTAAAAAAAATTGAAATTTTTTATGAAAAATTTATTTTGCCCATATCTCCTTAAATATGCGTCCTCGAGCGAAAAGCGAATTAAAGCGTGACCACCCCCAAAAATTGAAAAATTCACCCAAAACCTAAAAAAATTGAAATTTTTATATGAAAAACTTCTTTTGCCCATATCTCCTAAACTAAGCGCCCTAGAGCGAAGAGGACTTTAGTTCGTGACTACCCCCAAAAAAATTGCAAAATCCACCCAAAACCTACAAAATTGAAAATTTTATATGAAAAACTTATTTTGCCCATATCTCCTTAAATATGCGTCCTAGAGCGAAAAGGATTTTAATTCGTGACCACCCCCAAAAAAATTGAAAAATCCACCCAAATCCTAAAAAAATTGAAATTTTTATATGAAAAACTTCTTTGCCCATATCTCCTTAAATATGCGTCCTAGAGCGAAAAGGACTTTAATTCATGACCACCTCCACAAAATTGAAAAATCCACCCAAAACCTAAAAAAAATGAAATTTTTATATGAAAAACTTCTTTTGCCCATATCTCCTAAACTAAGCGTCCTAGAGCGAAAAGGACTTTAATTCGTGACCACCCCCAAAAAATTTAAAAATCCACCCAAAACCTAAAAAAATTGAAATTTTTATATGAAAAACTTCTTTTGCCCATATCTCCTTAAATATGCGTCCTAGAGTGAAAATGACTTTAATTCGTGACCACTCCCAAAAAATTGAAAAATCCACCCAAAACCTAAAAAAATTGAAATTTGTATATGAAAAACTTCGTTTGCCCATATCTCCTAATCTAAGCGCCCTAGAGCGAAGAGAACTTTAGTTCGTGACTACCCCCCAAAAAATTGAAAAATCCACCCAAAACCTACAAAATTGAAATTTTTATATGAAAAACTTATTTTGCCCATATCTCCTTAAATATGCGTCCTAGAGCGAAAAGGACTTTAATTCATGACCACCTCCACAAAATTGAAAAATCCACCCAAAACCTAAAAAAATTAAATTTTTATATGAAGAACTTCTTTTGCCCATATATCCTAAACTAAGCGTCCTAGAGCGAAAAGGACTTTAATTCGTGACCACCCCCAAAAAATTTGAAAATCCACCCAAAACCTAAAAAAACTGAAATTTTTATATGAAAAACTTCTTTTGCCCATATCTCCTTAAATATGCGTCCTAGAGCGAAAAGGACTTTAATTCGTGACCACCCCCAAAAAAATTGAAAAATCCACCCAAAACCTAAAAAAAATTGTAATTTTTATATGAAAAACTTCTTTTGTCCATATCTCCTTAAATATGCGTCCTAGAGCGAAAAGGACTTTAATTCGTGACCACCCCCAAAAATATGAAAAATCCACCCAAAACCTAAAAAAATTGAAATTTTTATATGAAAAACTTCTTTTGCCCATATCTCCTTAAATATGCGTCCTAGAGCGAAAAGGACTTTAATTCGTGACCACCCCCAAAAAAATTGAAAAATCCACCCAAAACCTAAAAAAAATTGTAATTTTTATATGAAAAACTTCTTTTGTCCATATCTCCTTAAATATGCGTCCTAGAGCGAAAAGGACTTTAATTCGTGACCACCCCCAAAAAATTGAAAAGTCCACCCAAAACCTACAAAAATTGAAATTTTTATATGAAAAACTTCTTTTGCCCATATCTCCTAAACTAAGCGTCCTAGAGCGAAAAGGACTTTAATTCGTGACCACCCCCAAAAAATTGAAAAATCCACCCAAAACTTTAAAAAATTTAAATTTTTATATGAAAAACTTCTTTTGCCCATATCTCCTAAACTAAGCGTCCTAGAGCGAAAAGGACTTCAATTCATGACCACCCCCAAAAAATTTAAAAATCCACCCAAAACCTAAAAAAATTGTAATTTTTATATGAAAAACTTCTTTTGCCCATATCTCCTAAAATATGACCACCCCCAAAAAATTGAAAAACCCACCCAAAACCTACAAAAATTTAAATTTTTATATGGAAAACTTCTTTTGCCCATATCTCCTAAACTAAGCGTCCTAGAGCGAAAAGGACTTTAATTCGTGACCACCCCCAAAAAATTGACAAATCCACCCAAAACCTAAAAAAATTTAAATTTTTATATGAAAAACTCCTTTTGCCCATATCTCCTAAACTAAGCGTCCTAGAGCGAAAAGGACTTTAATTCGTGACCACCCCCAAAAAAATTGAAAAATCCACCCAAAACCTAAAAAATTGAAATTTTTATATGAAAAACTTATTTTGCCCATATCTCCTTAAATATGCGTCCTAGAGCGAAAAGGACTTTAATTCGTGACCACCCCCAAAAAATTGAAAAATACACCCAAAACCTACAAAAATTTCAATTTTTATATCAAAAACTTCTTTTGCCCATATATCCTAAACTAAGCGTCCTGAAAAGGACTTTAATTCGTGACCACCCCCAAAAAAATGAAAAATCCACCCAAAACCTAAAAAAATTGAAATTTTTATATGAAAAACTTCTTTTGCCCATATCTCCTTAAATATGCGTCCTAGAGCGAAAAGGACTTTAATTCGTGACCACCCCCAAAAAAATTGAAAAATCCACCCAAAACCTAAAAAAAATTGTAATTTTTATATGAAAAACTTCTTTTGTCCATATCTCCTTAAATATGCGTCCTAGAGCGAAAAGGACTTTAATTCGTGACCACCCCCAAAAAATTGAAAAATCCACCCAAAACCTAAAAAAATTGAAATTTTTATATGAAAAACTTCTTTTGCCCATATCTCCTAAACTAAGCGTCCTAGAGCGAAAAGGACTTTAATTCGTGACCACCCCCAAAAAATTGAAAAATCCACCCAAAACCTACAAAAATTTAAATTTTTATATCAAAAACTTCTTTTGCCCATATATCCTAAACTAAGCGTCCTGAAAAGGACTTTAATTCGTGACCACCCCCAAAAAAATGAAAAATCCACCCAAAACCTAAAAAAATTGGAATTTTTATATGAAAAACTTCTTTTGCCCATATCTCCTTAAATATGCGTCCTAGAGCGAAAAGGACTTTAATTCGTGACCACCCCCAAAAAAATTGAAAAATCCACCCAAAACCTAAAAAAAATTGTAATTTTTATATGAAAAACTTCTTTTGTCCATATCTCCTTAAATATGCGTCCTAGAGCGAAAAGGACTTTAATTCGTGACCACCCCCAAAAAATTGAAAAATCCACCCAAAACCTAAAAAATTGAAATTTTTATATGAAAAACTTATTTTGCCCATATCTCCTAAACTAAGCGTCCTAGAGCGAAAAGGACTTTAATTCGTGACCACCCCCAAAAAATTGAAAAATCCACCCAAAACTTTAAAAAATTTAAATTTTTATATGAAAAACTTCTTTTGCCCATATCTCCTAAACTAAGCGTCCTAGAGCGAAAAGGACTTCAATTCATGACCACCCCCAAAAAATTTAAAAATCCACCCAAAACCTAAAAAAATTGTAATTTTTATATGAAAAACTTCTTTTGCCCATATCTCCTAAAATATGACCACCCCCAAAAAATTGAAAAACCCACCCAAAACCTACAAAAATTTAAATTTTTATATGGAAAACTTCTTTTGCCCATATCTCCTAAACTAAGCGTCCTAGAGCGAAAAGGACTTTAATTCGTGACCACCCCCAAAAAATTGACAAATCCACCCAAAACCTAAAAAAATTTAAATTTTTATATGAAAAACTCCTTTTGCCCATATCTCCTAAACTAAGCGTCCTAGAGCGAAAAGGACTTTAATTCGTGACCACCCCCAAAAAAATTGAAAAATCCACCCAAAACCTAAAAAATTGAAATTTTTATATGAAAAACTTATTTTGCCCATATCTCCTTAAATATGCGTCCTAGAGCGAAAAGGACTTTAATTCGTGACCACCCCCAAAAAATTGAAAAATACACCCAAAACCTACAAAAATTTCAATTTTTATATCAAAAACTTCTTTTGCCCATATATCCTAAACTAAGCGTCCTGAAAAGGACTTTAATTCGTGACCACCCCCAAAAAAATGAAAAATCCACCCAAAACCTAAAAAAATTGAAATTTTTATATGAAAAACTTCTTTTGCCCATATCTCCTTAAATATGCGTCCTAGAGCGAAAAGGACTTTAATTCGTGACCACCCCCAAAAAAATTGAAAAATCCACCCAAAACCTAAAAAAAATTGTAATTTTTATATGAAAAACTTCTTTTGTCCATATCTCCTTAAATATGCGTCCTAGAGCGAAAAGGACTTTAATTCGTGACCACCCCCAAAAAATTGAAAAATCCACCCAAAACCTAAAAAAATTGAAATTTTTATATGAAAAACTTCTTTTGCCCATATCTCCTAAACTAAGCGTCCTAGAGCGAAAAGGACTTTAATTCGTGACCACCCCCAAAAAATTGAAAAATCCACCCAAAACCTACAAAAATTTAAATTTTTATATCAAAAACTTCTTTTGCCCATATATCCTAAACTAAGCGTCCTGAAAAGGACTTTAATTCGTGACCACCCCCAAAAAAATGAAAAATCCACCCAAAACCTAAAAAAATTGGAATTTTTATATGAAAAACTTCTTTTGCCCATATCTCCTTAAATATGCGTCCTAGAGCGAAAAGGACTTTAATTCGTGACCACCCCCAAAAAAATTGAAAAATCCACCCAAAACCTAAAAAAAATTGTAATTTTTATATGAAAAACTTCTTTTGTCCATATCTCCTTAAATATGCGTCCTAGAGCGAAAAGGACTTTAATTCGTGACCACCCCCAAAAAATTGAAAAATCCACCCAAAACCTAAAAAATTGAAATTTTTATATGAAAAACTTATTTTGCCCATATCTCCTAAACTAAGCGTCCTAGAGCGAAAAGGACTTTAATTCGTGACCACCCCCAAAAAATTGAAAAATCCACCCAAAACTTTAAAAAATTTAAATTTTTATATGAAAAACTTCTTTTGCCCATATCTCCTAAACTAAGCGTCCTAGAGCGAAAAGGACTTTAATTCGTGACCACCCCCAAAAAATTGAAAAATCCACCCAAAACCTAAAAAAATTGAAATTTTTATATGAAAAACTTCTTTTGCCCATATCTCCTTAAATATGCGTCCTAGAGCGAAAAGGACTTTAATTCGTGACCACCCCCAAAAAAATTGAAAAATCCACCCAAAACCTAAAAAAAATTGTAATTTTTATATGAAAAACTTCTTTTGTCCATATCTCCTTAAATATGCGTCCTAGAGCGAAAAGGACTTTAATTCGTGACCACCCCCAAAAAATTGAAAAATCCACCCAAAACCTAAAAAAATTGAAATTTTTATATGAAAAACTTCTTTTGCCCATATCTCCTAAACTAAGCGTCCTAGAGCGAAAAGGACTTTAATTCGTGACCACCCCCAAAAAATTGAAAAATCCACCCAAAACCTACAAAAATTTAAATTTTTATATCAAAAACTTCTTTTGCCCATATATCCTAAACTAAGCGTCCTGAAAAGGACTTTAATTCGTGACCACCCCCAAAAAAATGAAAAATCCACCCAAAACCTAAAAAAATTGGAATTTTTATATGAAAAACTTCTTTTGCCCATATCTCCTTAAATATGCGTCCTAGAGCGAAAAGGACTTTAATTCGTGACCACCCCCAAAAAAATTGAAAAATCCACCCAAAACCTAAAAAAATTGTAATTTTTATATGAAAAACTTCTTTTGTCCATATCTCCTTAAATATGCGTCCTAGAGCGAAAAGGACTTTAATTCGTGACCACCCCCAAAAAATTGAAAAATCCACCCAAAACCTAAAAAATTGAAATTTTTATATGAAAAACTTATTTTGCCCATATCTCCTAAACTAAGCGTCCTAGAGCGAAAAGGACTTTAATTCGTGACCACCCCCAAAAAATTGAAAAATCCACCCAAACCTTTAAAAAATTTAAATTTTTATATGAAAAACTTCTTTTGCCCATATCTCCTAAACTAAGCGTCCTAGAGCGAAAAGGACTTCAATTCATGACCACCCCCAAAAAATTTAAAAATCCACCCAAAACCTAAAAAAATTGTAATTTTTATATGAAAAACTTCTTTTGCCCATATCTCCTAAAATATGACCACCCCCAAAAAATTGAAAAACCCACCCAAAACCTACAAAAATTTAAATTTTTATATGGAAAACTTCTTTTGCCCATATCTCCTAAACTAAGCGTCCTAGAGCGAAAAGGACTTTAATTCGTGACCACCCCCAAAAAATTGACAAATCCACCCAAAACCTAAAAAAATTTAAATTTTTATATGAAAAACTCCTTTTGCCCATATCTCCTAAACTAAGCGTCCTAGAGCGAAAAGGACTTTAATTCGTGACCACCCCCAAAAAAATTGAAAAATCCACCCAAAACCTAAAAAATTGAAATTTTTATATGAAAAACTTATTTTGCCCATATCTCCTTAAATATGCGTCCTAGAGCGAAAAGGACTTTAATTCGTGACCACCCCCAAAAAATTGAAAAATACACCCAAAACCTACAAAAATTTCAATTTTTATATCAAAAACTTCTTTTGCCCATATATCCTAAACTAAGCGTCCTGAAAAGGACTTTAATTCGTGACCACCCCCAAAAAAATGAAAAATCCACCCAAAACCTAAAAAAATTGAAATTTTTATATGAAAAACTTCTTTTGCCCATATCTCCTTAAATATGCGTCCTAGAGCGAAAAGGACTTTAATTCGTGACCACCCCCAAAAAAATTGAAAAATCCACCCAAAACCTAAAAAAAATTGTAATTTTTATATGAAAAACTTCTTTTGTCCATATCTCCTTAAATATGCGTCCTAGAGCGAAAAGGACTTTAATTCGTGACCACCCCCAAAAAATTGAAAAATCCACCCAAAACCTAAAAAAATTGAAATTTTTATATGAAAAACTTCTTTTGCCCATATCTCCTAAACTAAGCGTCCTAGAGCGAAAAGGACTTTAATTCGTGACCACCCCCAAAAAATTGAAAAATCCACCCAAAACCTACAAAAATTTAAATTTTTATATCAAAAACTTCTTTTGCCCATATATCCTAAACTAAGCGTCCTGAAAAGGACTTTAATTCGTGACCACCCCCAAAAAAATGAAAAATCCACCCAAAACCTAAAAAAATTGGAATTTTTATATGAAAAACTTCTTTTGCCCATATCTCCTTAAATATGCGTCCTAGAGCGAAAAGGACTTTAATTCGTGACCACCCCCAAAAAAATTGAAAAATCCACCCAAAACCTAAAAAAAATTGTAATTTTTATATGAAAAACTTCTTTTGTCCATATCTCCTTAAATATGCGTCCTAGAGCGAAAAGGACTTTAATTCGTGACCACCCCCAAAAAATTGAAAAATCCACCCAAAACCTAAAAAATTGAAATTTTTATATGAAAAACTTATTTTGCCCATATCTCCTAAACTAAGCGTCCTAGAGCGAAAAGGACTTTAATTCGTGACCACCCCCAAAAAATTGAAAAATCCACCCAAAACTTTAAAAAATTTAAATTTTTATATGAAAAACTTCTTTTGCCCATATCTCCTAAACTAAGCGTCCTAGAGCGAAAAGGACTTTAATTCGTGACCACCCCCAAAAAATTGAAAAATCCACCCAAAACCTAAAAAAATTGAAATTTTTATATGAAAAACTTCTTTTGCCCATATCTCCTTAACTAAGCGTCCTAGAGCGAAAAGGACTTTAATTCGTGACCACCCCCAAAAAAATGAAAAATCCACCCAAAACCTAAAAAAATTGAAATTTTTATATGAAAAACTTCTTTTGTCCATATCTCCTTAAATATGCGTCCTAGAGCGAAAAGGACTTTAATTCGTGACCACCCCCAAAAAATTGAAAAATCCACCCAAAACCTACAAAAATTGAAATTTGTATATGAAAAACTTCTTTTGCCCATATCTCCTAAACTAAGCGTCCTAGAGCGAAAAGGACTTTAATTCGTGACCACCCCCACAAAATTGAAAAATCCACCCAAAACCTAAAAAAATTGAAATTTTTATATAAAAGACTTCTTTTGCCCATATCTCCTAAACTAAGCGTCCTAGAGCGAAAAGGACTTCAATTCATGACCACCCCCCAAAAAAATGAAAAATCCACCCAAAACCTAAAAAAATTGAAATTTTTATATGAAAAACTTCTTTTGCCCATATTTCCTTAAATATGCGTCCTAGAGCGAAAAGGACTTTAATTCGTGACCACCCCCAAAAAATTGAAAAATCCACCCAAAACCTAAAAAAATTGAAATTTTTATATGAAAAACTTCTTTTGCCCATATCTCCTAAACTAAGCGTCCTAGAGCGAAAAGGACTTTAATTCGTGACCACCCCCAAAAAATTGAAAAATCCACCCAAAACTTTAAAAAATTTTAATTTTTATATGAAAAACTTCTTTTGCCCATATCTCCTAAACTAAGCGTCCTAGAGCGAAAAGGACTTTAATTCGTGACCACCCCCACAAAATTGAAAAATCCACCCAAAACCTAAAAAAATTGAAATTTTTATATGAAAAACTTCTTTTGCCCATATCTCCTTAACTAAGCGTCCTAGAGCGAAAAGGACTTTAATTCGTGACCACCCCCAAAAAAAATGAAAAATCCACCCAAAACCTAAAAAAATTGAAATTTTTATATGAAAAACTTCTTTTGTCCATATCTCCTTAAATATGCGTCCTAGAGCGAAAAGGACTTTAATTCGTGACCACCCCCAAAAAATTGAAAAATCCACCCAAAACCTACAAAAATTGAAATTTTTATATGAAAAACTTCTTTTGCCCATATCTCCTAAACTAAGCGTCCTAGAGCGAAAAGGACTTTAATTCGTGACCACCCCCACAAAAATGAAAAATCCACCCAAAACCTAAAAAAATTGAAATTTTTATATGAAAGACTTCTTTTGCCCATATCTCCTAAACTAAGCGTCCTAGAGCGAAAAGGACTTCAATTCATGACCACCCCCAAAAAAAATGAAAAATCCACCCAAAACCTAAAAAAATTGAAATTTTTATATGAAAAACTTCTTTTGCCCATATTTCCTTAAATATGCGTCCTAGAGCGAAAAGGACTTTAATTCGTGACCACCCCCAAAAAATTGAAAAATCCACCCAAAACCTACAAGAAATTAAATTTTTATATGGAAAACTTCTTTTGCCCATATCTCCTAAACTAAGCGTCCTAGAGCGAAAAGGACTTTAATTCGTGACCACCCCCAAAAAATTGAAAAATCTACCTAAAACCTAAAAAATTGAAATTTTTATATGAAAAACTTCTTTTGCCCATATCTCCTTAAATATGCGTCCTAGAGCGAAAAGGACTTTAATTCGTGACCACCCCAACAATTGAAAAATCCACCCAAAACCTAAAAAAATTTAAATTTTTATATGAAAGACTTCTTTTGCCCATATCTCCTAAACTAAGCGTCCTAGAGCGAAAAGGACTTTAATTCGTGACCACCCCCAAAAAATTTAAAAATCCACCCAAAACCTAAAAAAATTGAAATTTTTATATGAAAAACTTCTTTTGCCCATATCTCCTAAACTAAGCGTCCCATAGCGAAAAGGACTTTAATTCGTGACCACTCCCAAAAAATTTAAAAATCCACCCAAAGCCTAAAAAAATTGAAATTTTTATATGAAAAACTTCTTTTGCCCATATCTCCTAAACTAAGCGTCCTAGAGCGAAAAGGACTTTAATTCGTGACCACCCCCAAAAAATTTAAAAATCCACCCAAAACCTAAAAAAATTTAAATTTTTATATGAAAAACTTCTTTTGCCCACATCTCCTTAACTAAGCGTCCTAGAGCGAATAGGACTTTAATTCGTGACCACCCCCAAAAAAATGAAAAATCCACCCAAAACCTAAAAAAATGAAATTTTTATATGAAAAACTTCTTTTGCCCATATCTCCTTAAATATGCGTCCTAGAGCAAAAAGGACTTTAATTCGTGACCACCCCCAAAAAAATTGAAAAATCCACTCAAAACCTAAAAAAAATTGTAATTATTATATGAAAAACTTCTTTTGTCCATATCTCCTTAAATATGCGTCCTAGAGCGAAAAGGACTTTAATTCGTGACCACCCCCAAAAAATTGAAAAATCCACCCAAAACCTACAAAAATTGAAATTTTTATATGAAAAACTTCTTTTGCCCATATCTCCTAAACTAAACGTCCTAGAGCGAAAAGGACTTTAATTCGTGACCACCCCCACAAAATAGAAAAATCCACCAAAAACCTAAAAAAATTTAAATTTTTATATGAAAGACTTCTTTTGCCCATATCTCCTAAACTAAGCGTCCTAGAGCGAAAAGGACTTCAATTCATGACCACCCCCAAAAAAATTGAAAAATCCACCCAAAACCTAAAAAAATTCTAATTTTTTTATGAAAAACTTCTTTTGCCCATATCTCCTTAAATATGCGTCCTAGAGCGAAAAGGACTTTAATTCTTGACCCCCCCCAAAAAATTGAAAAATCCACCCAAAACCTAAAAAATTGAAACCTAAAAAATTTAAATTTTTATATGAAAAACTTCTTTTGCCCATATCTCCTAAACTACGCGTCCTAGAGCGAAAAGGACTTTAATTCGTGACCACCCCCAAAAAATTGAAAAATCCACCCAAACCTGAAACAATTGAAATATTTATATGAAAAACTTCTTTTGCCCGTATCTCCTTAACTATGCGTCCTAGAGCGAAAAGGACTTTAATTCGTGACCACCCCAAAAAATTGAAAAATCCACCCAAATCCTACAAAAAATTGAAATTTTTATATGAAAAACTTATTTTGCCCATATCTCCTAAACTAAGCGCCCTAGAGCGAAGAGGACTTTAGTTCGTGACTACCCCAAAAAAATTTAAAAATCCACCCAAAACCTAAAAAATTGAAATTTTTATATGAAAAACTTATTTTGCCCATATCTCCTTAAATATGCGTCCCAGAGCGAAAAGGACTTTAATTCGTGACCACCCCCAAAAAATTGAAAAATCCACCCAACACCTACAAGAAATTAAATTTTTATATGGAAAACTTCTTTTGCCCATATCTCCTAAACTAAGCGTCCTAGAGCGAAAAGGACTTTAATTCGTGACCACCCCCAAAAAATTGAAAAATCCACCCAAAACCTACAAAAATTGAAATTTTTATATGAAAAACTTATTTTGCCCATATCTCCTAAACTAAGCCCCCTAGAGCGAAGAGGACTTTAGTTCGTGACTACCCCAAAAAAATTGAAAAATCCACCCAAAACCTAAAAAATTGAAATTTTTATATGAAAAACTTATTTTGCCCATATCTCCTTAAATATGCGTCCTAGAGCGAAAAGGACTTTAATTTGTGACCACCCCCAAAAAATTGAAAAATCCACCCAAAACCTAAAAAAAAAATGAAATTTTTATATGAAAAACTTCTTTTGCCCATATCTCCTAAACTAAGCGTCCTAGAGCGAAAAGGACTTTAATTCGTGACCACCCCCACAAAAATGAAAAATCCACCCAAAACCTAAAAAAATTGAAATTTTTATATGAAAGACTTCTTTTGCCCATATCTCCTAAACTAAGCGTCCTAGAGCGAAAAGGACTTCAATTCATGACCACCCCCAAAAAAAATGAAAAATCCACCCAAAACCTAAAAAAATTGAAATTTTTATATGAAAAACTTCTTTTGCCCATATTTCCTTAAATATGCGTCCTAGAGCGAAAAGGACTTTAATTCGTGACCACCCCCAAAAAATTGAAAAATCCACCCAAAACCTACAAGAAATTAAATTTTTATATGGAAAACTTCTTTTGCCCATATCTCCTAAACTAAGCGTCCTAGAGCGAAAAGGACTTTAATTCGTGACCACCCCCAAAAAATTGAAAAATCTACCCAAAACCTAAAAAATTGAAATTTTTATATGAAAAACTTCTTTTGCCCATATCTCCTTAAATATGCGTCCTAGAGCGAAAAGGACTTTAATTCGTGACCACCCCAACAATTGAAAAATCCACCCAAAACCTAAAAAAATTTAAATTTTTATATGAAAGACTTCTTTTGCCCATATCTCCTAAACTAAGCGTCCTAGAGCGAAAAGGACTTTAATTCGTGACCACCCCCAAAAAATTTAAAAATCCACCCAAAACCTAAAAAAATTGAAATTTTTATATGAAAAACTTCTTTTGCCCATATCTCCTAAACTAAGCGTCCCTTAGCGAAAAGGACTTTAATTCGTGACCACTCCCAAAAAATTTAAAAATCCACCCAAAGCCTAAAAAAATTGAAATTTTTATATGAAAAACTTCTTTTGCCCATATCTCCTAAACTAAGCGTCCTAGAGCGAAAAGGACTTTAATTCGTGACCACCCCCAAAAAATTTAAAAATCCACCCAAAACCTAAAAAAATTTAAATTTTTATATGAAAAACTTCTTTTACCCACATCTCCTTAACTAAGCGTCCTAGAGCGAATAGGACTTTAATTCGTGACCACCCCCAAAAAAATGAAAAATCCACCCAAAACCTAAAAAAATGAAATTTTTATATGAAAAACTTCTTTTGCCCATATCTCCTTAAATATGCGTCCTAGAGCAAAAAGGACTTTAATTCGTGACCACCCCCAAAAAAATTGAAAAATCCACTCAAAACCTAAAAAAAATTGTAATTATTATATGAAAAACTTCTTTTGTCCATATCTCCTTAAATATGCGTCCTAGAGCGAAAAGGACTTTAATTCGTGACCACCCCCAAAAAATTGAAAAATCCACCCAAAACCTACAAAAATTGAAATTTTTATATGAAAAACTTCTTTTGCCCATATCTCCTAAACTAAACGTCCTAGAGCGAAAAGGACTTTAATTCGTGACCACCCCCACAAAATAGAAAAATCCACCAAAAACCTAAAAAAATTTAAATTTTTATATGAAAGACTTCTTTTGCCCATATCTCCTAAACTAAGCGTCCTAGAGCGAAAAGGACTTCAATTCATGACCACCCCCAAAAAAATTGAAAAATCCACCCAAAACCTAAAAAAATTCTAATTTTTTTATGAAAAACTTCTTTTGCCCATATCTCCTTAAATATGCGTCCTAGAGCGAAAAGGACTTTAATTCTTGACCCCCCCCAAAAAATTGAAAAATCCACCCAAAACCTAAAAAATTGAAACCTAAAAAATTTAAATTTTTATATGAAAAACTTCTTTTGCCCATATCTCCTAAACTACGCGTCCTAGAGCGAAAAGGACTTTAATTCGTGACCACCCCCAAAAAATTGAAAAATCCACCCAAACCTGAAACAATTGAAATATTTATATGAAAAACTTCTTTTGCCCGTATCTCCTTAACTATGCGTCCTAGAGCGAAAAGGACTTTAATTCGTGACCACCCCAAAAAATTGAAAAATCCACCCAAATCCTACAAAAAATTGAAATTTTTATATGAAAAACTTATTTTGCCCATATCTCCTAAACTAAGCGCCCTAGAGCGAAGAGGACTTTAGTTCGTGACTACCCCAAAAAAATTGAAAAATCCACCCAAAACCTAAAAAATTGAAATTTTTATATGAAAAACTTATTTTGCCCATATCTCCTTAAATATGCGTCCCAGAGCGAAAAGGACTTTAATTCGTGACCACCCCCAAAAAATTGAAAAATCCACCCAAAACCTACAAGAAATTAAATTTTTATATGGAAAACTTCTTTTGCCCATATCTCCTAAACTAAGCGTCCTAGAGCGAAAAGGACTTTAATTCGTGACCACCCCCAAAAAATTGAAAAATCCACCCAAAACCTACAAAAATTTAAATTTTTATATGAAAAACTTATTTTGCCCATATCTCCTAAACTAAGCCCCCTAGAGCGAAGAGGACTTTAGTTCGTGACTACCCCAAAAAAATTGAAAAATCCACCCAAAACCTAAAAAATTGAAATTTTTATATGAAAAACTTATTTTGCCCATATCTCCTTAAATATGCGTCCTAGAGCGAAAAGGACTTTAATTTGTGACCACCCCCAAAAAATTGAAAAATCCACCCAAAACCTAAAAAAAAAATGAAATTTTTATATGAAAAACTTCTTTTGCCCATATCTCCTAAACTAAGCGTCCTAGAGCGAAAAGGACTTTAATTCGTGACCACCCCCAAAAAATTGAAAAATCCACCCAAAACCTACAAAAATTGAAATTTTTATATGAAAAACTTCTTTTGCCCATATCTCCTAAACTAAGCGTCCTAGAGCGAAAAGGACTTTAATTCGTGACCACCCCCAAAAAATTGAAAAATCCACCCAAAACCTACAAAAATTTAAATTTTTATATCAAAAACTTCTTTTGCCCATATCTCCTAAACTAAGCGTCCTAGAGCGAAAAGGACTTTAATTCGTGACCACCCCCAAAAAATTGAAAAATCCACCCAAAACCTACAAAAATTGAAATTTTTATATCAAAAACTTCTTTTGCCCATATCTCCTAAACTAAGCGTCCTAGCGCGAAAAGGACTTTAATTCGTGACCACCCACAAAAAATTTAAAAATCCACCCAACACCTACAAAAATTGAAATTTTTATATGAAAAACTTCTTTTGCCCATATCTCCTAAACTAAGCGTCCTAGAGCGAAAAGGACTTTAATTCGTGACCACCCCCAAAAAATTGAAAAATCCACCCAAAACCTAAAAAAATTTAAATTTTTAATGAAAAACTTCTTTTGCCCATATCTCCTTAAATATGCGTCCTAGAGCGAAAAGGACTTTAATTCGTGACCACCTCCAAAAAACTGAAAAATCCACCCAAAACCTAAAAAAACTGAAATTTTTATATGAAAAACTTCTTTTGTTCAATCTCCTAAACTAAGCATCCTAGAGCGAAAAGTATTTTAATTCGTGACCACCCTCAAAAAAATGAAAAATCCACCCAAAACCTAAAAAAATTTAAATTTTTATATGAAAAACTTCTTTTGCCCATATCTCCTTAAATATGCGTCCTAGAGCGAAAAGGACTTTAATTCGTGACCACCCCCAAAAAATTGAAAAATCCACCCAAAACCTACAAAAAATGAAATTTTTATATGAAAAACTTCTTTTGCCCATATCTCCTAAACTAAGCGTCCTAGAGCGAAAAGGACTTTAATTCGTGACCACCCCCAAAAAATTGAAAAATCCACCCAAAACCTAAAAAAAATTAAATTTTTATATGAAAAACTTCTTTTGCCCGTATCTCCTTAAATATGCGTCCTAGAGCGAAAAGGACTTTAATTCGTGACCACCCCCAAAAAATTGAAAAATCCACCCAAAACCTAAAAAATTGAAATTTTTATATGAAAAACTTCTTTTGCCCATATCTCCTTAAATATGCGTCCTAGAGCGAAAAGGACTTTAATTCGTGACCACCCCCAAAATATTGAAAAATCCACCCAAATCCTAAAAAAATTTAAATTTTTATATGAAAAACTTCTTTTGCCCATATCTCCTAAACTAAGCGCCCTAGAGCGAAGAGGACTTTAGTTCGTGACTACCCCAAAAAAATTGAAAAATCCACCCAAAACCTAAAAAAATTGAAATTTTTATATGAAAAACTTCTTTTGCCCATATCTCCTAAACTAAGCGTCCTAGAGCGAAAAGGACTTTAATTCGTGACCACCCCCAAAAAATTGAAAAATCCACCCAAAACCTACAAAAATTGAAATTTTTATATGAAAAACTTCTTTTGCCCATATCTCCTAAACTAAGCGTCCTAGAGCGAAAAGGACTTTAATTCGTGACCACCCCCAAAAAATTGAAAAATCCACCCAAAACCTAAAAAAATTGAAATTTTTATATGAAAAACTTCTTTTGCCCATATCTCCTTAAATATGCGTCCTAGAGCGAAAAGGACTTTAATTTGTGACCACCCCCAAAAAATTGAAAAATCCACCCAAAACCTAAAAAAAAATGAAATTTTTATATGAAAAACTTCTTTTGCCCATATCTCCTAAACTAAGCGTCCTAGAGCGAAAAGGACTTTAATTCGTGACCAACCCCAAAAAATTGAAAAATCCACCCAAAACCTACAAAAATTTAAATTTTTATATGAAAAACTTCTTTTGCCCATATCTCCTTAAATATGCGCCCTAGAGCGAAAAGGACTTTAATTCGTGACCACCCCCAAAAAATTGAAAAATCCACCCAAAACCTACAAAAATTTAAATTTTTATATGGAAAACTTCTTTTGCCCATATCTCCTAATCTAAGCGTCCTAGAGCGAAAAGGACTTTAATTCGTGACCACCCCCAAAAAATTGAAAAATCCACCCAAAACCTAAAAAATTTAAATTTTTATATGAAAAACTTCTTTTGCCCATATCTCCTTAAATATGCGTCCTAAAGCGAAAAGGACTTTAATTCGTGACCACCCCCAAAAAATTGAAAAATCCACCCAAAACCTAAAAAAATTAAATTTTTATATGAAAAACTTCTTTTGCCCATATCTCCTAAACTAAGCGTCCTAGAGCGAAAAGGACTTTAATTCGTGACCACCCCCAAAAAATTTAAAAATCCACCCAAAACCTAAAAAAATTTAAATTTTTATATGAAAAACTTCTTTTGCCCATATCTCCTAAACTAAGCGTCCCATAGCGAAAAGGACTTTAATTCGTGACCGCCACCAAAAAATTGAAAAATCCACCCAAAGCCTAAAAAAATTGAAATTTTTATATGAAGAACTTCTTTTGCCCATATCTCCTAAACTAAGCGTCCCATAGCGAAAAGGACTTTAATTCGTGACCACCCCCAAAAAATTGAAAAATCCACCCAAAACCTAAAACAATTTAAATTTTTATATGAAAAACTTCTTTTGCCCATATCTCCTTAACTAAGCGTCCTAGAGCGAAAAGGACTTTAATTCGTGACCACCCCCAAAAAATTGAAAAATCCACCCAAAACCTATAAAAAATGAAATTTTTATATGAAAAACTTCTTTTGCCCATATCTCCTTAACTAAGCGTCCTAGAGCGAAAAGGACTTTAATTCGTGACCACCCCCAAAAAATTGAAAAATCCACCCAAAACCTAAAAAATTTAAATTTTTATATGAAAAACTTCTTTTGCCCATATCTCCTTAAATATGCGTCCTAGAGCGAAAAGGACTTTAATTCGTGACCACCCCCAAAATATTGAAAAATCCACCCAAATCCTAAAAAAATTTAAATTTTTATATGAAAAACTTCTTTTGCCCATATCTCCTAAACTAAGCGCCCTAGAGCGAAGAGGACTTTAGTTCGTGACTACCCCAAAAAAATTGAAAAATCCACCCAAAACCTAAAAAATTGAAATTTTTATATGAAAAACTTATTTTGCCCGTATCTCCTTAAATATGCGTCCTAGAGCGAAAAGGACTTTAATTCGTGACCACCCCCAAAAAATTGAAAAATCCACCCAAAACCTACAAGAAATTAAATTTTTATATGGAAAACTTCTTTTGCCCATATCTCCTAAACTAAGCGTCCTAGAGCGAAAAGGACTTTAATTCGTGACCACCCCCAAAAAATTGAAAAATCCACCCAAAACCTACAAAAATTGAAATTTTTATATGAAAAACTTATTTTGCCCATATCTCCTAAACTAAGCGCCCTAGAGCGAAGAGGACTTTAGTTCGTGACTACCCCAAAAAAATTGAAAAATCCACCCAAAACCTAAAAAATTGAAATTTTTATATGAAAAACTTATTTTGCCCATATCTCCTTAAATATGCGTCCTAGAGCGAAAAGGACTTTAATTTGTGACCACCCCCAAAAAATTGAAAAATCCACCCAAAACCTAAAAAAAAAATGAAATTTTTATATGAAAAACTTCTTTTGCCCATATCTCCTAAACTAAGCGTCCTAGAGCGAAAAGGACTTTAATTCGTGACCACCCCCAAAAAATTGAAAAATCCACCCAAAACCTACAAAAATTGAAATTTTTATATGAAAAACTTCTTTTGCCCATATCTCCTAAACTAAGCGTCCTAGAGCGAAAAGGACTTTAATTCGTGACCACCCCCAAAAAATTGAAAAATCCACCCAAAACCTACAAAAAATGAAATTTTTATATGAAAAACTTCTTTTGCCCATATCTCCTAAACTAAGCGTCCTAGAGCGAAAAGGACTTTAATTCGTGACCACCCCCAAAAAATTGAAAAATCCACCCAAAACCTAAAAAAAATTAAATTTTTATATGAAAAACTTCTTTTGCCCGTATCTCCTTAAATATGCGTCCTAGAGCGAAAAGGACTTTAATTCGTGACCACCCCCAAAAAATTGAAAAATCCACCCAAAACCTAAAAAGTTGAAATTTTTATATGAAAAACTTCTTTTGCCCATATCTCCTAAACTAAGCGCCCTAGAGCGAAGAGGACTTTAGTTCGTGACTACCCCAAAAAAATTGAAAAATCCACCCAAAACCTAAAAAAAATTAAATTTTTATATGAAAAACTTCTTTTGCCCGTATCTCCTTAAATATGCGTCCTAGAGCGAAAAGGACTTTAATTCGTGACCACCCCCAAAAAATTGAAAAATCCACCCAAAACCTAAAAAATTGAAATTTTTATATGAAAAGCTTCTTTTGCCCATATCTCCTTAAATATGCGTCCTAGAGCGAAAAGGACTTTAATTCGTGACCACCCCCAAAATATTGAAAAATCCACCCAAATCCTAAAAAAATTTAAATTTTTATATGAAAAACTTCTTTTGCCCATATCTCCTAAACTAAGCGCCCTAGAGCGAAGAGGACTTTAGTTCGTGACTACCCCAAAAAAATTGAAAAATCCACCCAAAACCTAAAAAATTGAAATTTTTATATGAAAAACTTATTTTGCCCATATCTCCTTAAATATGCGTCCTAGAGCGAAAAGGACTTTAATTCGTGACCACCCCCAAAAAATTGAAAAATCCACCCAAAACCTACAAAAATTGAAATTTTTATATGAAAAACTTCTTTTGCCCATATCTCCTAAACTAAGCGTCCTAGAGCGAAAAGGACTTTAATTCGTGACCACCCCCAAAAAATTGAAAAATCCACCCAAAACCTAAAAAAATTGAAATTTTTATATGAAAAACTTCTTTTGCCCATATCTCCTTAAATATGCGTCCTAGAGCGAAAAGGACTTTAATTTGTGACCACCCCCAAAAAATTGAAAAATCCACCCAAAACCTAAAAAAAAATGAAATTTTTATATGAAAAACTTCTTTTGCCCATATCTCCTAAACTAAGCGTCCTAGAGCGAAAAGGACTTTAATTCGTGACCAACCCCAAAAAATTGAAAAATCCACCCAAAACCTACAAAAATTTAAATTTTTATATGAAAAACTTCTTTTGCCCATATCTCGCTAAATATGCGCCCTAGAGCGAAAAGGACTTTAATTCGTGACCACCCCCAAAAAATTGAAAAATCCACCCAAAACCTACAAAAATTTAAATTTTTATATGGAAAACTTCTTTTGCCCATATCTCCTAATCTAAGCGTCCTAGAGCGAAAAGGACTTTAATTCGTGACCACCCCCAAAAAATTGAAAAATCCACCCAAAACCTAAAAAAATTAAATTTTTATATGAAAAACTTCTTTTGCCCATATCTCCTAAACTAAGCGTCCTAGAGCGAAAAGGACTTTAATTCGTGACCACCCCCAAAAAATTTAAAAATCCACCCAAAACCTAAAAAAATTTAAATTTTTATATGAAAAACTTCTTTTGCCCATATCTCCTAAACTAAGCGTCCCATAGCGAAAAGGACTTTAATTCGTGACCGCCACCAAAAAATTGAAAAATCCACCCAAAGCCTAAAAAAATTGAAATTTTTATATGAAAAACTTCTTTTGCCCATATCTCCTAAACTAAGCGTCCCATAGCGAAAAGGACTTTAATTCGTGACCACCCCCAAAAAATTGAAAAATCCACCCAAAACCTAAAACAATTTAAATTTTTATATGAAAAACTTCTTTTGCCCATATCTCCTTAACTAAGCGTCCTAGAGCGAAAAGGACTTTAATTCGTGACCACCCCCAAAAAATTGAAAAATCCACCCAAAACCTATAAAAAATGAAATTTTTATATGAAAAACTTCTTTTGCCCATATCTCCTTAACTAAGCGTCCTAGAGCGAAAAGGACTTTAATTCGTGACCACCCCCAAAAAATTGAAAAATCCACCCAAAACCTAAAAAATTTAAATTTTTATATGAAAAACTTCTTTTGCCCATATCTCCTTAAATATGCGTCCTAGAGCGAAAAGGACTTTAATTCGTGACCACCCCCAAAATATTGAAAAATCCACCCAAATCCTAAAAAAATTTAAATTTTTATATGAAAAACTTCTTTTGCCCATATCTCCTAAACTAAGCGCCCTAGAGCGAAGAGGACTTTAGTTCGTGACTACCCCAAAAAAATTGAAAAATCCACCCAAAACCTAAAAAATTGAAATTTTTATATGAAAAACTTATTTTGCCCGTATCTCCTTAAATATGCGTCCTAGAGCGAAAAGGACTTTAATTCGTGACCACCCCCAAAAAATTGAAAAATCCACCCAAAACCTACAAGAAATTAAATTTTTATATGGAAAACTTCTTTTGCCCATATCTCCTAAACTAAGCGTCCTAGAGCGAAAAGGACTTTAATTCGTGACCACCCCCAAAAAATTGAAAAATCCACCCAAAACCTACAAAAATTGAAATTTTTATATGAAAAACTTATTTTGCCCATATCTCCTAAACTAAGCGCCCTAGAGCGAAGAGGACTTTAGTTCGTGACTACCCCAAAAAAATTGAAAAATCCACCCAAAACCTAAAAAATTGAAATTTTTATATGAAAAACTTATTTTGCCCATATCTCCTTAAATATGCGTCCTAGAGCGAAAAGGACTTTAATTTGTGACCACCCCCAAAAAATTGAAAAATCCACCCAAAACCTAAAAAAAAAATGAAATTTTTATATGAAAAACTTCTTTTGCCCATATCTCCTAAACTAAGCGTCCTAGAGCGAAAAGGACTTTAATTCGTGACCACCCCCAAAAAATTGAAAAATCCACCCAAAACCTACAAAAATTGAAATTTTTATATGAAAAACTTCTTTTGCCCATATCTCCTAAACTAAGCGTCCTAGAGCGAAAAGGACTTTAATTCGTGACCACCCCCAAAAAATTGAAAAATCCACCCAAAACCTACAAAAAATGAAATTTTTATATGAAAAACTTCTTTTGCCCATATCTCCTAAACTAAGCGTCCTAGAGCGAAAAGGACTTTAATTCGTGACCACCCCCAAAAAATTGAAAAATCCACCCAAAACCTAAAAAAAATTAAATTTTTATATGAAAAACTTCTTTTGCCCGTATCTCCTTAAATATGCGTCCTAGAGCGAAAAGGACTTTAATTCGTGACCACCCCCAAAAAATTGAAAAATCCACCCAAAACCTAAAAAGTTGAAATTTTTATATGAAAAACTTCTTTTGCCCATATCTCCTAAACTAAGCGCCCTAGAGCGAAGAGGACTTTAGTTCGTGACTACCCCAAAAAAATTGAAAAATCCACCCAAAACCTAAAAAAAATTAAATTTTTATATGAAAAACTTCTTTTGCCCGTATCTCCTTAAATATGCGTCCTAGAGCGAAAAGGACTTTAATTCGTGACCACCCCCAAAAAATTGAAAAATCCACCCAAAACCTAAAAAATTGAAATTTTTATATGAAAAGCTTCTTTTGCCCATATCTCCTTAAATATGCGTCCTAGAGCGAAAAGGACTTTAATTCGTGACCACCCCCAAAATATTGAAAAATCCACCCAAATCCTAAAAAAATTTAAATTTTTATATGAAAAACTTCTTTTGCCCATATCTCCTAAACTAAGCGCCCTAGAGCGAAGAGGACTTTAGTTCGTGACTACCCCAAAAAAATTGAAAAATCCACCCAAAACCTAAAAAATTGAAATTTTTATATGAAAAACTTATTTTGCCCATATCTCCTTAAATATGCGTCCTAGAGCGAAAAGGACTTTAATTCGTGACCACCCCCCAAAAATTGAAAAATCCACCCAAAACCTACAAAAATTGAAATTTTTATATGAAAAACTTCTTTTGCCCATATCTCCTAAACTAAGCGTCCTAGAGCGAAAAGGACTTTAATTCGTGACCACCCCCAAAAAATTGAAAAATCCACCCAAAACCTAAAAAAATTGAAATTTTTATATGAAAAACTTCTTTTGCCCATATCTCCTTAAATATGCGTCCTAGAGCGAAAAGGACTTTAATTTGTGACCACCCCCAAAAAATTGAAAAATCCACCCAAAACCTAAAAAAAAATGAAATTTTTATATGAAAAACTTCTTTTGCCCATATCTCCTAAACTAAGCGTCCTAGAGCGAAAAGGACTTTAATTCGTGACCAACCCCAAAAAATTGAAAAATCCACCCAAAACCTACAAAAATTTAAATTTTTATATGAAAAACTTCTTTTGCCCATATCTCGCTAAATATGCGCCCTAGAGCGAAAAGGACTTTAATTCGTGACCACCCCCAAAAAATTGAAAAATCCACCCAAAACCTACAAAAATTTAAATTTATATATGGAAAACTTCTTTTGCCCATATCTCCTAATCTAAGCGTCCTAGAGCGAAAAGGACTTTAATTCGTGACCACCCCCAAAAAATTGAAAAATCCACCCAAAACCTAAAAAATTTAAATTTTTATATGAAAAACTTCTTTTGCCCATATCTCCTTAAATATGCGTCCTAAAGCGAAAAGGACTTTAATTCGTGACCACCCCCAAAAAATTGAAAAATCCACCCAAAACCTAAAAAAATTAAATTTTTATATGAAAAACTTCTTTTGCCCATATCTCCTAAACTAAGCGTCCTAGAGCGAAAAGGACTTTAATTCGTGACCACCCCCAAAAAATTTAAAAATCCACCCAAAACCTAAAAAAATTTAAATTTTTATATGAAAAACTTCTTTTGCCCATATCTCCTAAACTAAGCGTCCCATAGCGAAAAGGACTTTAATTCGTGACCACCACCAAAAAATTGAAAAATCCACCCAAAGCCTAAAAAAATTGAAATTTTTATATGAAAAACTTCTTTTGCCCATATCTCCTAAACTAAGCGTCCCATAGCGAAAAGGACTTTAATTCGTGACCACCCCCAAAAAATTGAAAAATCCACCCAAAACCTAAAACAATTTAAATTTTTATATGAAAAACTTCTTTTGCCCATATCTCCTTAACTAAGCGTCCTAGAGCGAAAAGGACTTTAATTCGTGACCACCCCCAAAAAATTGAAAAATCCACCCAAAACCTATAAAAAATGAAATTTTTATATGAAAAACTTCTTTTGCCCATATCTCCTTAACTAAGCGTCCTAGAGCGAAAAGGACTTTAATTCGTGACCACCCCCAAAAAAATTGAAAAATCCACCCAAAACCTAAAAAAAATTGTAATTTTTATATGAAAGTCTTCTTTTGCCCATATCTCCTTAAATATGCGTCCTAGAGCGAAAAGGACTTTAATTCGTGACCACCCCCAAAAAATTGAAAATTCCACCCAAAACCTAAAAAAATTTAAATTTTTACATGAAAAACTTCTTTTGCCCATATCTCCTTAAATATGCGTCCTATAGCGAAAAGGACTTTAATTCGTGACCACCCCCAAAAAATTGAAAAATTCACCCAAAACCTAAAAAAATTGAAATTTTTATATGAAAACTTCTTTTGCCCATATCTCCTTAAATATGCGTCCTAGAGCGAAAAGGACTTTAATTCGTGACCACCCCCAAAAAATTGAAAAATCCACCCAAAACCTAAAAAATTGAAATTTTTATATGAAAAACTTCTTTTGCCCATATCTCCTAAACTAAGCGTCCTAGAGCGAAAAATACTTTAATTCGTGATCACCCCCAAAAAATTTAAAAATCCACCCAGAACCTAAAAAAATTGAAATTTTTATATGAAAAACTTCTTTTGCCCATATCTCCTAAACTAAGCGTCCTATAGCGAAAAGGACTTTAATTCGTGACCACCCCCAAAAAATTGAAAAATCCACCCAAAACCTACAAAAATTGAAATTTTTATATGAAAAACTTCTTTTGCCCATATCTCCTAAACTAAGCGTCCTAGAGCGAAAAGGACTTTAATTCGTGACCACCCCCAAAAAATTGAAAAATCCACCCAAACCTAAAACAATTGAAATATTTATATGAAAAACTTCTTTTGCCCGTATCTCCTTAAATATGCGTCCTAGAGCGAAAAGGACTTTAATTCGTGACCACCCCCAAAAAATTGAAAAATCCACCCAAAACCTAAAAAATTGAAATTTTTATATGAAAAACTTCTTTTGCCCATATCTCCTTAAATATGCGTCCTACAGCGAAAAGGACTTTAATTCGTGACCACCCCCAACAAATTGAAAAATCCACCCAAATCCTAAAAAAATTGAAATTTTTATATGAAAAACTTCTTTTGCCGATATCTCCTAAACTAAGAGCCCTAGAGCGAAGAGGACTTTAGTTCGTGACTACCCCAAAAAAATTGAAAAATCCACCCAAAACCTAAAAAATTGAAATTTTTATATGAAAAACTTATTTTGCCCATATCTCCTTAAATATGCGCCCTGGAGCGAAAAGGACTTTAATTTGTGACCACCCCCAAAAAATTTAAAAATCCACCCAAAACCTACAAAAATTTAAATTTTTATATGAAAAACTTCTTTTACCCATATCTCCTTAAATATGCGTCCTAGAGCGAAAAGGACTTTAATTTGTGACCACCCCCAAAAAATTTAAAAATCCACCCAAAACCTAAAACAAAATGAAATTTTTATATGAAAAACTTCTTTTGCCCATATCTCCTAAACTAAGCGTCCTAGAGCGAAAAGGACTTTAATGCATGACCACCCCCAAAATATTGAAAAAACCTAAAAAAATTTAAATTTTTATATGGAAAACTTCTTTTGCCCATATCTCCTAATCTAAGCGTCCTAGAGCGAAAAGGACTTTAATTCGTGAACACCCCCAAAAAATTGAAAAATCCACCCAAAACCTAAAAAATTGAAATTTTTATATGAAAAACTTCTATTGCCCATATCTCCTTAAATATGCGTCCTAGAGCATATTTAAAAAAATTTAAAAATCCACCCGAAACCTAAAAAAATAAATTTTTATATGAAAAACTTCTTTTGCCCATATCTCCTAAACTAAGCGTCCTAGAGCGAAAAGGACTTTAATTCGTGACCACCCCCAAAATATTGAAAAATCCACCCAAAACCTAAAAAATTAAAATTTTTATATGAAAAACTTCTTTTGCCCATATCTCCTAAACTAAGCGTCCTAGAGCGAAAAGGACTTTAATTCGTGACCACCCCCACAAAATTGAAAAATCCACCCAAAACCTAAAACAATTTAAATTTTTATATGAAAAACTTCTTTTGCCCATATCTCCTTAAATATGCGTCCTAGAGCGAAAACGACTTTAATTCGTGACCACCCCCAAAAAATTGAAAAATCCACCCAAAACCTATAAAAAATGAAATTTTTATATGAAAAACTTCTTTTGCCCATATCTCCTTAACTAAGCGTCCTAGAGCGAAAAGGACTTTAATTCGTGACCACCCCCAAAAAATTGAAAAATCCACCCAAAACCTAAAAAAAATGAAATTTTTATATGAAAAACTTCTTTTGCCCATATCTCCTTAAATATGCGTCCTAGAGCGAAAAGGATTTTAATTCGTGACCACCCCCAAAATATTTAAAAATCCACCCAAAACCTAAAAAAAAATAAATTTTTATATGAAAAACTTATTTTGCCCATATCTCCTAAACTAAGCGTCCCATAGCGAAAAGGACTTTAATTCGTAACCACCCCAAAAAATTGAAAAATCCACTCAAAACCTAAAAGAATTGGAATTTTTTATGAAAAACTTCTTTTGCCCATATCTCCTAAACTAAGCGTCCTAGCGCGAAAAGGTCTTTAATTCGTGACCACCCCCAAAAAATTGAAAAATCCACCCAAAACCTAAAAAAATTGCAATTTTTATATGAAAAACTTCTTTTGCCCATATCTCCTTAAATATGCGTCCTAGAGCGAAAAGGACTTTAATTCGTGACCACCGCCAAAAAATTTAAAAATCCACCCAAAACCTAAAAAAATTTAAATTTTTATATGAAAAACTTCTTTTGCCCATATCTCCTTAAATATGCTTCCTAGAGCGTGACCACCCTCAAAAAATTGAAAAATCCACCCAAAACCTAAAAAAATTTAAATTTTTATATGAAAAACTTCTTTTGCCCATATCTCCTTAAATATGCTTCCTAGAGCGAAAAGGACTTTAATTCGTGATCAACCTCAAAAAATTAAAAAATCCACCCAAAACCTAAAAAAATTGAAATTTTTATATGAAAAACTTCTTTTGCCCATATCTCCTTAAATATGCGTATTAGAGCGAAAAGAACTTTAATTCGTGACCACCCCCAAAAAATTGAAAAATCCACCCAAAACCTAAAAAAATTAAAATTTTTATATGAAAAACTTCTTTTGCCCATATCTCCTAAACTAAGCGTCCTAGAGCGAAAAGGACTTTAATTCGTGACCACTCCCAAAAAATTGAAAAATCCACCCAAAACCTAAAAAAATTGAAATTTTTATACGAAAAACTTCTTTTGCCCATATCTCCTTAAATATGCGTCCTAGAGCGAAAAGGATTTTAATTCGTGACCACCCCCAAAATATTTAAAAATCCACCCAAAACCTAAAAAAAAATAAATTTTTATATGAAAAACTTATTTTGCCCATATCTCCTAAACTAAGCGTCCTAGAGTGAAAAGGACTCTAATTCGTGACCACATCCAAAAAATTTAAAAATCCACCCAAAACCTAAAATAATTGCAATTTTTATATGAAAAACTTCTTTTGCCCATATCTCCTAAACTAAGCGTTCTAGAGCAAAAAGGACTTTAATTCGTGACGGCCCTCAAAAAATTGAAAAATCCACCCAAAACCTAAAAAAATTTAAATTTTTATATGAAAAACTTCTTTTGCCCATATCTCCTTAAATATGCGTCCTAGAGCGAAAACGACTTTAATTCGTGACCACCCCCAAAATATTGAAAAATCCACCCAAAACCTAAAAAAATTGAAATTTTTATATGAAAAACTTCTTTCGCCCATATCTCCTAATCTAAGTGTCCTAGAGCGAAAAGGACTTTAATTCGTGACCGCCCCCAAAAAATTTAAAAATCCACCCAAAACCTAAAAAATTGAAATTTTTATATGAAAAACTTCTTTTGAAAAATCCACCCAAAACCTAAAAAAATTTTAATTTTTATATGAAAAACTTCTTCTGCCCATATCTCCTAAACTAAGCGTCCTAGAGCGAAAAGGACTTTAATTCGTGACCACCCCCAAAAAATTGAAAAATCTACCCAAAACCTAAAAAAATTGCAATTTTTATATGAAAAACTTATTTTGCCCATATCTCCTTAAATATGTGTCCTAGAGCGAAAAGGACTTTAATTCGTGACCACCCCCAAAAAATTGAAAAATCCACTCAAAACCTAAAAAAATTGAAATTTTTATATGAAAAACTTCTTTTGCCCATATCTCCTTAAATATGCGTCCTAGAGCGAAAAGGACTTTAATTCGTGACCACCCCCAAAAAATTGAAAAATCCACCCAAAACCTAAAAAAATTGAAATTTTTATATGAAAAACTTCTTTTGCCCATATCTCCTTAAATTTGCGTCCTAGAGCGAAAAGGACTTTAATTCGTGACGACCCCCAAAAAATTTAAAAATCCACCCAAAACCTAAAAAAATTAAAATTTTTATATGAAAAACTTCTTTTGCTCATATCTCCTAAACTAAGCTTCCTAGAGCGAAAAGGACTTTAATTCGTGACCACCCCCAAAAAAATTGAAAAATCCACCCAAAACCTATAGAATTGAAATTTTTATATGAAAAACTTCTTTTGCCCATATCTCCTTAAATATGCGTCCTAGAGCGAAAAGGACTTTAATTCGTGACCACCCCCCAAAAATTGAAAAATCCACCCAAAACCTAAACAAATTAAAATTTTTATATGAAAAACTTCTTTTGCCCATATCTCCTAAACTAAGCGTCCTAGAGCGAAAAGGACTTTAATTCGTGACCACTCCCAAAAAATTGAAAAATCCACCCAAAACCTAAAAAAATTGAAATTTTTATACGAAAAACTTCTTTTGCCCATATCTCCTTAAATATGCGTCCTAGAGCGAAAAGGACTTTAATTCGTGACCACCCCCAAAAAAATTGAAAAATCCACCCAAAACCTAAAAAATTGAAATTTTTATATGAAAAACTTCTTTTGCCCATATCTCCTTAAATATGCGTCCTAGAGCGAAAAGGACTTTAATTCGTGACCACCCCCAAAAAATTGAAAAATCCACCCAAAACCTAAATTAATTGAAATTTTTATATGAAAAACTTCTTTTGCCCATATCTCCTTAAATATGCGTCCTAGAGCGAAAAGGACTTTAATTCGTGACGACCCCCAAAAAATTGAAAAATCCACCCAAAACTTTAAAAAATTTGAAATTTTTATATGAAACACTTCTTTTGCCCATATCTCCTTAAATATGCGTCCTAGAGCGAAAACGACTTTAATTCGTGACCACCCCCAAAAAATTTAAAAATCCATTCAAAACCTAAAAAAAATTGAAATTTTTATATGAAAAACTTCTTTTGCCCATATCTCCTTAAATATGCGTCCTAGAGCGAAAAGGACTTTAATTCTCGACCACCCCCAAAAAATTGAAAAATCCACCCAAAACCTAAAAAAATTGAAATTTTTATATGAAAAACTTCTTTTGCCCATATCTCCTTAAATATGCGTCCTAGAGCGAAAAGGACACCCCCCAAAAATTGAAAAATCCACCCAAAACCTAAAAAAATTAAAATTTTTATATGAAAAACTTCTTTCGCCCATATCTCCTAAACTAAGCGTCCTAGAGCGAACAGGACTTTAATTCGTGACCACCCCCAAAAAATTGAAAAATCAACCCAAAACCTAAAAAAAATGAAATTTTTATATGAAAAACTTCTTTTGCCCATATCTCCTAAACTAAGCGTCCTAGAGCGAAAAGGACTTTAATTCGTGACCACCCCCAAAAAATTGAAAAATCCACCCAAAACCTAAAAAAATTTAAATTTTTATATGAAAAACTTCTTTTGCCCATATCTCCTAAACTAAGCGTCCTAGAACGAAAAGGACTTTAATTCGTGACCACCGCCAAAAAATTGAACAGTCCACCCAAAACCTAAAAAAATTGCAATTTTTATATGAAAAACTTCTTTTGCCCATATCTCCTTAAATATGCGTCCTAGAGCGAAAAGGACTTTAATTCGTGACCACCCTCAAAAAATTGAAAAATCCACCCAAAACCTAAAAAAATTTAAATTTTTATATGAAAAACTTCTTTTGCCCATATCTCCTAAACTAAGCGTCCTAGAGCGAAAAGGACTTTAATTCGTGACCACCCCCAAAAAATTGAAAAATCCACCCAAAACCTAAAAAAAAATAAATTTTTATATGAAAAACTTCTTTTGCCCATATCTCCTTAAATATGCGTCCTAGAGCGAAAAGGACTTTAATTCGTGACCACCCCCAAAAAATTTAAAAATCCACCCAAAACCTAAAAAAATTGAAATTTTTATATGAAAAACTTCTTTCGCCCATATCTCCTAAACTAAGCGTCCTAGAGCGAAAAGGACTTTAATTCGTGACCACCCCCAAAAAATTGAAAAATTTACCCAAAACCTAAAAAAATTGCAATTTTTATATGAAAAACTTCTTTTGCCCATATCTCCTTAAATATGCGTCCTAGAGCGAAAAGGACTTTAATTCGTGACCACCCCCAAAAAAATTAAAAATCCACCCAAAACCTAAAAAAAATGAAATATTTAAATATGCGTCCTAGAGCGAAAAGGACTTTAATTCGTGACCACCCTCAAAAAATTGAAAAATCCACTCAAAACCTAAAAAAATTTAAATTTTTATATGAAAAACTTCTTTTGTCCATACCTCCTTAAATATGCGTCCTAGAGCGAAAAGGGCTTTAATTCGTGACCACTCTCAAAAAATTGAAAAATCCACCCAAAACCTAAAAAAAATTAAAATTTTTATATGAAAAACTTCTTTTGCCCATATCTCCTAAACTAAGCGTCCTAGAGCGAAAAGGACTTTAATTCGTGACCACCCCCAAAAAATTGAAAAATCATCCCAAAACCTAAAAAAAATGAAATTTTTATATGAAAAACTTCTTTTGCCCATATCTCCTAAACTAAGCGTCCTAGAGCGAAAAGGACTTTAATTCGTGACCACCCCCAAAAAATTGCAAAATCCACCCAAAACCTAAAAAACTTGAAATTTTTATACGAAAAACTTCTTTTGCCCATAACTCCTAAACTAAGCGTCCTAGAGCGAAAAGGACTTTAATTCGTGACCACCCCCAAAAAATTGAAAAATCCACCCAAAACCTAAAAAAAATTGCAATTTTTATATGAAAAACTTCTATTGCCCATATCTCCTTAACTATGCGTCCTAGAGCGAAAAGAACTTTAATTCGTGACCACCCCCAAAAAATTGAAAAATCTACCCAAAACCTGAAAAAATTGCAATTTTTATATGAAAAACTTCTTTTGCCCATATCTCCTTAAATATGCGTCCTAGAGCGAAAAGGACTTTAATTCATGACCACCCCCAAAAAATTTAAAAATCCACCCAAAACCTAAAAAAAATTAAATTTTTATATGAAAAACTTCTTAATATCTCCATATCTCCTTAAATATGCTTCCTAGAGCGAAAAGGACTTTAATTCGTGACCACCCCCAAAATTTTTAAAAATCCACCCAAAACCTAAAAAAAATGAAATTTTTATATGAAAAACTTCTTTTGCCCATATCTCCTTAAATATGCGTCCTAGAGCGAAAAGGACTTTAATTCGTGACCACCCCCAAAAAATTTAAAAATCCACCCAAAATATAAAAAAATTTAAATTTTTATATGAAAAATTTCTTTTGCCCATATCTCCTAAACTAAGCGTCCTAGAGCGAAAAGGATTTTAATTCGTGACCACCCCCAAAAAATTGAAAAATCTACCCAAAACCTAAAAAAATTGCAATTTTTATATGAAAAACTTCTTTTGCCCATATCTCCTTAAATATGCGTCCTAGAGCGAATAGGACTTTAATTCGTGACCACCCCCAAAAAATTTAAAAATCCACCCAAAACCTAAAAAAATTGAAATATTTAAATATGCGTCCTAGAGCGAAAAGGACTTTAATTCGTGACCACCCCCCAAAAAATTGAAAAATCTACCCAAAACCTAAAAAAATTGAAATTTTTATATGAAAAACTTCTTTTGCCCATATCTCCTGAAATATGCGTCCTAGAGCGAAAAGGACTTTAATTCGTGACCACCCCCAAAAAATTGAAAAATCCACCCAAAACCTAAAAAAATTGAAATTTTTATATGAAAAACTTCTTTTGCCCATATCTCCTAAACTAAGCGTCCTAGAGCGAAAAGGACTTTAATTCGTGACCACCCCCAAAAAATTGAAAAATCTACCCAAAACCTAAAAAAATTGCAATTTTTATATGAAAAACTTCTTTTGCCCATATCTCCTAAACTAAGCGTCCTAGAGCGAAAAGGACTTTAATTCGTGACCACCCCCAAAAAATTTAAAAATCCACCCAAAACCTACAAAAACTGAAATTTTTATATGAAAAACTTCTTTTTCCCATATCTCCTTAAATATGCGTCCTAGAGCGAAAAGGACTTTAATTCGTGACCACCCCCAAAAAATTTAAAAATCCACCCAAAACCAAACAAAATTTAAATTTTTATATGAAAAACTTCTTTTGCCCATATCGCCTAAACTAAGCGTCCTAGAGCGAAAAGGACTTTAATTCGTGACCACCCCCAAAAAATTGAAAAATCCACCCAAAACCTAAAAAAATTAAAATTTTTATATGAAAAACTTCTTTTGCCCATATCTCCTTAAATATGCGTCCTAGAGCGAAAAGGACTTTAATTCGTGACCACCCTCAAAAAATTGAAAAATCCACCCAAAACCTAAAAAAATGAAATTTTTATATGAAAAACTTCTTTTGCCCATATCTCCTAAACTAAGCGTCCTAGAGCGAAAAGGACTTTAATTCGTGACCACCCCCAAAAAATTGAAAAATCAACCCAAAACCTAAAAAAAATGAAATTTTTATATGAAAAACTTCTTTTGCCCATATCTCCTAAACTAAGCGTCCTAGAGCGAAAAGGACTTTAATTCGTGACCAGCCCCAAAAAATTGAAAAATCCACCCAAAACCTAAAAAAATGAAATTTTTATATGAAAAACTTCTTTTGCCCATATCTCCTAAACTAAGCGTCCTAGAGCGAAAAGGACTTTAATTCGTGACCACCGCCAAAAAATTGACAAATCCACCCAAAACCTAAAAAAATTTAAATTTTTATATGAAAAACTTCTTTTGCCCATATCTCCTAAACTAAAATCAACCCAAAACCTAAAAAAAATGAAATTTTTATCTGAAAAACTTCTTTTGCCCATATCTCCTAAACTAAGCGTCCTAGAGCGAAAAGGACTGTAATTCGTGACCACCCCCAAAAAATTGAAAAATCCACCCAAAACCTAAAAAAATTTAAATTTTTATATGAAAAACTTCTTTTGCCCATATCTCCTAAACTAAGCGTCCTAGAACAAAAAGGACTTTAATTCGTGACCACCGCCAAAAAATTGAACAGTCCACCCAAAACCTAAAAAAATTGCAATTTTTATATGAAAAACTTCTTTTGCCCATATCTCCTTAAATATGCGTCCTAGAGCGAAAAGGACTTTAATTCGTGACCACCCTCAAAAAATTGAAAAATCCACCCAAAACCTGAAAAAATTTAAATTTTTATATGAAAAACTTCTTTTGCCCATATCTCCTAAACTAAGCGTCCTAGAGCGAAAAGGACTTTAATTCGTGACCACCCCCAAAAAATTGAAAAATCCACCCAAAACCTAAAAAAAATTAAATTTTTATATGAAAAACTTCTTTTGCCCATATCTCCTTAAATATGCGTCCTAGAGCGAAAAGGACTTTAATTCGTGACCACCCCCAAAATATTTAAAAATCCACCCAAAACCTAAAAAAATTGAAATTTTTATATGAAAAACTTCTTTCGCCCATATCTCCTAAACTAAGCGTCCTAGAGCGAAAAGGACTTTAATTCGTGACCACCCCCAAAAAATTGAAAAATCTACCCAAAACCTAAAAAAATTGCAATTTTTATATGAAAAACTTCTTTTGCCCATATCTCCTTAAATATGCGTCCTAGAGCGAAAAGGACTTTAATTCGTGACCACCCCCAAAAAATTTAAAAATCCACCCAAAACCTAAAAAAAATGAAATATTTAAATATGCGTCCTAGAGCGAAAAGGACTTTAATTCGTGACCACCCTCAAAAAATTGAAAAATCCACTCAAAACCTAAAAAAATTGAAATTTTTATATGAAAAACTTCTTTCGCCCATATCTCCTAAACTAAGCGTCCTAGAGCGAAAAGGACTTTAATTCGTGACCATCCCCAAAAAATTGAAAAATCCACCCAAAACCTAAAAAAATTTAAATTTTTATATGAAAAACTTCTTTTGTCCATACCTCCTTAAATATGCGTCCTAGAGCGAAAAGGGCTTTAATTCGTGACCACTCTCAAAAAATTGAAAAATCCACCCAAAACCTAAAAAAAATTAAAATTTTTATATGAAAAACTTCTTTTGCCCATATCTCCTAAACTAAGCGTCCTAGAGCGAAAAGGACTTTAATTCGTGACCACCCCCAAAAAATTGAAAAATCAACCCAAAACCTAAAAAAAATGAAATTTTTATATGAAAAACTTCTTTTGCCCATATCTCCTAAACTAAGCGTCCTAGAGCGAAAAGGACTTTAATTCGTGACCACCCCCAAAAAATTGCAAAATCCACCCAAAACCTAAAAAAATTGAAATTTTTATACGAAAAACTTCTTTTGCCCATAACTCCTAAACTAAGCGTCCTAGAGCGAAAAGGACTTTAATTCGTGACCACCCCCAAAAAATTGAAAAATCCACCCAAAACCTAAAAAAATTGCAATTTTTATATGAAAAACTTCTATTGCCCATATCTCCTTAACTATGCGTCCTAGAGCGAAAAGGACTTTAATTCGTGACCACCCCCAAAAAATTTAAAAATCCACCCAAAACCTAAAAAAATTTAAATTTTTATATGAAAAACTTCTTTTGCCCATATCTCCTTAAATATGCGTCCTAGAGCGAAAAGAACTTTAATTCGTGACCACCCCCAAAAAATTGAAAAATCTACCCAAAACCTGAAAAAATTGCAATTTTTATATGAAAAACTTCTTTTGCCCATATCTCCTTAAATATGCGTCCTAGAGCGAAAAGGACTTTAATTCGTGACCACCCCCAAAAAATTTAAAAATCCACCCAAAACCTAAAAAAAATTAAATTTTTATATGAAAAACTTCTTAATATCTCCATATCTCCTTAAATATGCTTCCTAGAGCGAAAAGGACTTTAATTCGTGACCACCCCTAAAAAATTGAAAAATCCACCCAAAACCTAAAAAAATTTAAATTTTTATATGAAAAACTTCTTTTGCCCATATCTCCTAAACTAAGCGTCCTAGAGCGAAAAGGACTTTAATTCGTGACCACCCCCAAAAAATTGAAAAATCCACCCAAAACCTAAAAAAATTGAAATTTTTATATGAAAAACTTCTTTCGCCCATATCTCCTAAACTAAGCGTCCTAGAGCGAAAAGCACTTTAATTCGCGACCACCCCCAAAAAATTGAAAAATCTACCCAAAACCTAAAAAATTGCAATTTTTATATGAAAAACTTCTTTTGCCCATATCTCCTTAAATATGCGTCCTAGAGCGAAAAGGACTTTAATTCGTGACCACCCCCAAAAAATTTAAAAATCCACCCAAAACCTAAAAAAAATGAAATTTTTATATGAAAAACTTCTTTTGCCCATATCTCCTTAAATATGCGTCCTAGAGCGAAAAGGACTTTAATTCGTGACCACCCCCAAAAAATTTAAAAATCCACCCAAAATCTAAAAAAATTTAAATTTTTATATGAAAAACTTCTTTTGCCCATATCTCCTAAACTAAGCGTCCTAGAGCGAAAAGGATTTTAATTCGTGACCACCCCCAAAAAATTGAAAAATCTACCCAAAACCTAAAAAAATTGCAATTTTTATATGAAAAACTTCTTTTGCCCATATCTCCTTAAATATGCGTCCTAGAGCGAAAAGGACTTTAATTCGTGACCACCCCCAAAAAATTTAAAAATCCACCCAAAACCTAAAAAAATTGAAATATTTAAATATGCGTCCTAGAGCGAAAAGGACTTTAATTCGTGACCACCCCCTAAAAAATTGAAAAATCTACCCAAAACCTAAAAAAATTGAAATTTTTATATGAAAAACTTCTTTTGCCCATATCTCCTGAAATATGCGTCCTAGAGCGAAAAGGACTTTAATTCGTGACCACCCCCAAAAAATTGAAAAATCCACCCAAAACCTAAAAAAATTGAAATTTTTATATGAAAAACTTCTTTTGCCCATATCTCCTAAACTAAGCGTCCTAGAGCGAAAAGGACTTTAATTCGTGACCACCCCCAAAAAATTGAAAAATCTACCCAAAACCTAAAAAAATTGCAATTTTTATATGAAAAACTTCTTTTGCCCATATCTCCTTAAATATGCGTCCTAGAGCGAAAAGGACTTTAATTCGTGACCACCCCCAAAAAATTTAAAAATCCACCCAAAACCTACAAAAACTGAAATTTTTATATGAAAAACTTCTTTTTCCCATATCTCCTTAAATATGCGTCGTAGAGCGAAAAGGACTTTAATTCGTGACCACCCTCAAAAAATTGAAAAATCCACCCAAAACCAAACAAAATTTAAATTTTTATATGAAAAACTTCTTTTGCCCATATCGCCTAAACTAAGCGTCCTAGAGCGAAAAGGACTTTAATTCGTGACCACCCCCAAAAAATTGAAAAATCCACCCAAAACCTAAAAAAATTAAAATTTTTATATGAAAAACTTCTTTTGCCCGTATCTCCTTAAATATGCGTCCTAGAGCGAAAAGGACTTTAATTCGTGACCACCCCCAAAAAATTGAAAAATCCACCCAAAACCTAAAAAAATTGCAATTTTTATATGAAAAACTTCTATTGCCCATATCTCCTTAACTATGCGTCCTAGAGCGAAAAGGACTTTAATTCGTGACCACCCCCAAAAAATTTAAAAATCCACCCAAAACCTAAAAAAATTTAAATTTTTATATGAAAAACTTCTTTTGCCCATATCTCCTTAAATATGCGTCCTAGAGCGAAAAGAACTTTAATTCGTGACCACCCCCAAAAAATTGAAAAATCTACCCAAAACCTGAAAAAATTGCAATTTTTATATGAAAAACTTCTTTTGCCCATATCTCCTTAAATATGCGTCCTAGAGCGAAAAGGACTTTAATTCGTGACCACCCCCAAAAAATTTAAAAATCCACCCAAAACCTAAAAAAAATAAATTTTTATATGAAAAACTTCTTAATATCTCCATATCTCCTTAAATATGCTTCCTAGAGCGAAAAGGACTTTAATTCGTGACCACCCCCAAAAAATTGAAAAATCCACCCAAAACCTAAAAAAATTTAAATTTTTATATGAAAAACTTCTTTTGCCCATATCTCCTTAAATATGCGTCCTAGAGCGAAAAGGACTTTAATTCGTGACCACCCCCAAAAAATTGAAAAATCCACCCAAAACCTAAAAAAATTGAAATTTTTATATGAAAAACTTCTTTCGCCCATATCTCCTAAACTAAGCGTCCTAGAGCGAAAAGGACTTTAATTCGCGACCACCCCCAAAAAATTGAAAAATCTACCCAAAACCTAAAAAAATTGCAATTTTTATATGAAAAACTTCTTTTGCCCATATCTCCTTAAATATGCGTCCTAGAGCGAAAAGGACTTTAATTCGTGACCACCCCCAAAAAATTTAAAAATCCACCCAAAACCTAAAAAAAATGAAATTTTTATATGAAAAACTTCTTTTGCCCATATCTCCTTAAATATGCGTCCTAGAGCGAAAAGGACTTTAATTCGTGACCACCCCCAAAAAATTTAAAAATCCACCCAAAATCTAAAAAAATTTAAATTTTTATATGAAAAACTTCTTTTGCCCATATCTCCTAAACTAAGCGTCCTAGAGCGAAAAGGATTTTAATTCGTGACCACCCCCAAAAAATTGAAAAATCTACCCAAAACCTAAAAAATTGCAATTTTTATATGAAAAACTTCTTTTGCCCATATCTCCTTAAATATGCGTCCTAGAGCGAAAAGGACTTTAATTCGTGACCACCCCCAAAAAATTTAAAAATCCACCCAAAACCTAAAAAAATTGAAATATTTAAATATGCGTCCTAGAGCGAAAAGGACTTTAATTCGTGACCACCCCCCAAAAAATTGAAAAATCTACCCAAAACCTAAAAAAATTGAAATTTTTATATGAAAAACTTCTTTTGCCCATATCTCCTGAAATATGCGTCCTAGAGCGAAAAGGACTTTAATTCGTGACCACCCCCAAAAAATTGAAAAATCCACCCAAAACCTAAAAAAATTGAAATTTTTATATGAAAAACTTCTTTTGCCCATATCTCCTAAACTAAGCGTCCTAGAGCGAAAAGGACTTTAATTCGTGACCACCCCCAAAAAATTGAAAAATCTACCCAAAACCTAAAAAAATTGCAATTTTTATATGAAAAACTTCTTTTGCCCATATCTCCTTAAATATGCGTCCTAGAGCGAAAAGGACTTTAATTCGTGACCACCCCCAAAAAATTTAAAAATCCACCCAAAACCTACAAAAACTGAAATTTTTATATGAAAAACTTCTTTTTCCCATATCTCCTTAAATATGCGTCCTAGAGCGAAAAGGACTTTAATTCGTGACCACCCTCAAAAAATTGAAAAATCCACCCAAAACCAAACAAAATTTAAATTTTTATATGAAAAACTTCTTTTGCCCATATCGCCTAAACTAAGCGTCCTAGAGCGAAAAGGACTTTAATTCGTGACCACCCCCAAAAAATTGAAAAATCCACCCAAAACCTAAAAAAATTAAAATTTTTATATGAAAAACTTCTTTTGCCCGTATCTCCTTAAATATGCGTCCTAGAGCGAAAAGGACTTTAATTCGTGACCACCCCCAAAAAATTGAAAAATCCACCCAAAACCTAAAAAATTGAAATTTTTATATGAAAAACTTCTTTTGCCCATATCTCCTAAACTAAGCGTCCTAGAGCGAAAAGGACTTTAATTCGTGACCACCCCCAAAAAATTGAAAAATCAACCCAAAACCTAAAAAAAATGAAATTTTTATATGAAAAACTTCTTTTGCCCATATCTCCTAAACTAAGCGTCCTAGAGCGAAAAGGACTTTAATTCGTGACCAGCCCCAAAAAATTGAAAAATCCACCCAAAACCTAAAAAATTGAAATTTTTATATGAAAAACTTCTTTTGCCCATATCTCCTAAACTAAGCGTCCTAGAGCGAAAAGGACTTTAATTCGTGACCACCGCCAAAAAATTGACAAATCCACCCAAAACCTAAAAAAATTTAAATTTTTATATGAAAAACTTCTTTTGCCCATATCTCCTAAACTAAGCGTCCTAGAGCGAAAAGGACTTTAATTCGTGATCACCCTCAAAAAATTGAAAAATCCACCCAAAACCTAAAAAAATTGAAATTTTTATATGAAAAACTCCTTTTGCCCATATCTCCTTAAATATGCGTCCTAGAGCGAAAAGGACTTTAATTCGTGACCACCCCCAAAAAATTGAAAAATCCACCCAAAACCTAAAAAAATTTAAATTTTTATATGAAAAACTTCTTTTGCCCATATCTCCTAAACTAAGCGTCCTAGAGCGAAAAGGACTTTAATTCGTGACCACCCCCAAAAAATTGAAAAATCCACCCAAAACCTAAAAAAATTTAAATTTTTATATGAAAAACTTCTTTTGCCCATATCTCCTTAAATATGCATCCTAGAGCGAAAAGGGCTTTAATTCGTGACCGCCCCCAAAAAATTGAAAAATCCACCCAAAACCTAAAAAAATTTTAATTTTTATATGAAAAACTTCTTTGTCCATATCTCCTTAAATATGCGTCCTAGTGCGAAAAGGACTTTAATTCGTGACAACCCTCAAAAAATTGAAAAATCCACCCAAAACCTAAAAAAATTTAAATTTTTATATGAAAAACTTCTTCTGCCCATATCTCCTAAACTAAGCGTCCTAGAGCGAAAAGGACTTTAATTCGTGACCACCCAAAAAATTGAAAAATCCACCCAAAACCTAAAAAAAATTAAATTTTTATATGAAAAACTTCTTTTGCCCATATCTCCTTAAATATGCGTCCTAGAGCGAAAAGGACTTTAATTCGTGACCACCCCTCCTAAACTAAGCGTCCCAGAGCGAAAAGGACTTTAATTCGTGACCACCCCCAAAAAATTGAAAAATCCACCCAAAACCTAAAAAAATTGAAATTTTTATATGAAAAACTTCTTTTGCCCATATCTCCTTAAATATGCGTCCTAGAGCGAAAAGGACTTTAATTCGTGACCGCCCCCAAAAAATTGAAAAATCCACCCAAAACCTAAAAAAATTTAAATTTTTATATGAAAAACTTCTTTTGTCCATATCTCCTTAAATATGCGTCCTAGTGCGAAAAGGACTTTAATTCGTGACCACCCTCAAAAAATTGAAAAATCCACCCAAAACCTAAAAAAATTTAAATTTTTTTATGAAAAACTTCTTCTGCCCATATCTCCTAAACTAAGCGTCCTAGAGCGAAAAGGACTTTAATTCGTGACCACCCCCAAAAATTGAAAAATCCACCCAAAACCTAAAAAAAATTAAATTTTTATATGAAAAACTTCTTTTGCCCATATCTCCTAAACTAAGCGCCCTAGAGCGAAAAGGACTTTAATTCGTGACCACCCAAAAACCTAAAAAAATTGCAATTTTTATATGAAAAACTTCTTTTGCCCATATCTCCTTAAATATGCGTCCTAGAGCGAAAAGGACTTTAATTCGTGACCACCCCCAAAAAATTTAAAAATCCACTCAAAACCTAAAAAAATTGAAATTTTTATATGAAAAACTTCTTTCGCCCATATCTCCTAAACTAAGCGCGCTAGAGCGAAAAGGACTTTAATTCGTGACCACCCCCAAAAAATTGAAAAATCTACCCAAAACCTAAAAAAATTGCAATTTTTATATGAAAAACTTCTTTTGCCCATATCTCCTTAAATATGCGTCCTAGAGCGAAAAGGACTTTAATTCGTGACCACCCCCAAAAAATTTAAAAATCCACCCAAAACCTAAAAGAATTGAAATTTTTATATGAAAAACTTTTTTTGCCCATATCTCCTTAAATATGCGTCCTAGAGCGAAAATGACTTTAATTCGTGACCACCCCCAAAAAAATGAAAAATCCACCCAAAACCTAAAAAAATTGAAATTTTTATATGAAAAACTTCTTTTGCCCATATCTCCTAAACTAAGCGTCCTAGAGCGAAAAGGACTTTAATTCGTGACCACCCCCAAAAAATTGAAAAATCTACCCAAAACCTAAAAAAATTGCAATTTTTATATGAAAAACTTCTTTTGCCCATATCTCCTTAAATATGCGTCCTAGAGCGAAAAGGACTTTAATTCGTGACCACCCCCAAAAAATTTAAAAATCCACCCAAAACCTAAAAAAACTGAAATTTTTATATGAAAATCTTCTTTTGCCCATATCTCCTTAAATATGCGTCCTACAGCGAAAAGCACTTTAATTCGTGACCACCCTCAAAAAATTGAAAAATCCACCCAAAACCAAAAAAAATTTAAATTTTTATATGAAAAACTTCTTTTGCCCATATCGCCTAAACTAAGCGTCCTAGAGCGAAAAGGACTTTAATTCGTGACCACCCCCAAAAAATTGAAAAATCCACCCAAAACCTAAAAAAAATGAAATTTTTATATGAAAAACTTCTTTTGCCCATATCTCCTAAACTAAGCGTCCTAGAGCGAAAAGGACTTTAATTCGTGACCACCCCCAAAAAATTGAAAATCAACCCAAACCCTAAAAAAAAATGAAATTTTTATATGAAAAACTTCTTTTGCCCATATCTCCTAAACTAAGCGTCCTAGAGCGAAAAGGACTTTAATTCGTGACCACCCCCAAAAAATTGAAAAATCCACCCAAAACCTACAAAAATTTAAATTTTTATATGAAAAACTTCATTTGCCCATATCTCCTAAACTAAGCGTCCTAGAGCGAAAAGGACTTTAATTCGTGACCACCGGCAAAAAATTGAAAAATCCACCCAAAACCTAAAAAAAATTGCAATTTTTATATGAAAAACTTCTTTTGCCCATATCTCCTTAACTATGCGTCCTAGAGCGAAAAGGACTTTAATTCGTGACCACCCCCACAAAATTGAAAAATCCACCCAAAACCTAAAAAAATTGAAATTTTTATATGAAAAACTTCTTTTGCCCATATCTCCTTAAATATGCGTCCTAGAGCGAAAAGGACTTTAATTCGTGACCACCCCCAAAAAATATAAAAATCCACCCAAAACCTAAAAAAATTTAAATTTTTATATGAAAAACTTCTTTTGCCCATATCTCCTGAAATATGCGTCCTAGAGCGAAAAGGACTTTAATTCGTGACCACCCCCAAAAAATTGAAAAATCTACCCAAAACCTAAAAAAATTGCAATTTTTATATGAAAAACTTCTTTTGCCCATATCTCCTTAAATATGCGTCCTAGAGCGAAAAGGACTTTAATTCGTGACCACCCCCAAAAAATTTAAAAATCCACCCAAAACCTAAAAAAACTGAAATTTTTATATGAAAAACTTCTTTTGCCCATATCTCCTAAACTAAGCGTCCTAGAGCGAAAGGGACTTTAATTCGTGACCACTCCCAAAATATTGAAAAATCCACCCAAAATCTAAAAAAATTTAAATTTTTATATGAAAAACTTCTTTTGCCCATATCTCCTTAAATATGCGTCCTAGAGCGAAAAGGACTTTAATTCGTGACCACCCCCAAAAAATTGGAAAATCCACCCAAAATCTAAAAAAATTTATATTTTTATATGAAAAACCTAAAAAAAATTAAATTTTTATATGAAAAACTTCTTTTGCCCATATCTCCTTAAATATGCGTCCTAGAGCGAAAAGGACTTTAATTCGTGACCACCCCTCCTAAACTAAGCGTCCCAGAGCGAAAAGACTTTAATTCGTGACCACCCCCAAAAAATTGAAAAATCCACCCAAAACCTAAAAAAATTGAAATTTTTATATGAAAAACTTCTTTTGCCCATATCTCCTTAAATATGCGTCCTAGAGCGAAAAGGACTTTAATTCGTGACCGCCCCCAAAAAATTGAAAAATCCACCCAAAACCTAAAAAAATTTAAATTTTTATATGAAAAACTTCTTTTGCCCATATCTCCTTAAATATGCGTCCTAGAGCGAAAAGGACTTTAATTCGTGACCACCCCCAAAAAATATAAAAATCCACCCAAAACCTAAAAAAATTTAAATTTTTATATGAAAAACTTCTTTTGCCCATATCTCCTGAAATATGCGTCCTAGAGCGAAAAGGACTTTAATTCGTGACCACCCCCAAAAAATTGAAAAATCCACCCAAAACCTAAAAAAATTGAAATTTTTATATGAAAAACTTCTTTTTCCCATATCTCCTAAGCTAAGCGTCCTAGAGCGAAAAGGACTTTAATTCGTGACCATCCCCAAAAAATTGAAAAATCTACCCAAAACCTAAAAAAATTGCAATTTTTATATGAAAAACTTCTTTTGCCCATATCTCCTTAAATATGCGTCCTAGAGCGAAAAGGACTTTAATTCGTGACCACCCCCAAACAATTTAAAAATCCACCCAAAACCTAAAAAAACTGAAATTTTTATATGAAAAACTTCTTTTGCCCATATCTCCTAAACTAAGCGTCCTAGAGCGAAAGGGACTTTAATTCGTGACCACTCCCAAAATATTGAAAAATCCACCCAAAATCTAAAAAAATTTAAATTTTTATATGAAAAACTTCTTTTGCCCATATCTCCTTAAATATGCGTCCTAGAGCGAAAAGGACTTTAATTCGTGACCACCCCCAAAAAATTGGAAAATCCACCCAAAATCTAAAAAAATTTATATTTTTATATGAAAAACCTAAAAAAAATTAAATTTTTATATGAAAAACTTCTTTTGCCCATATCTCCTTAAATATGCGTCCTAGAGCGAAAAGGACTTTAATTCGTGACCACCCCTCCTAAACTAAGCGTCCCAGAGCGAAAAGACTTTAATTCGTGACCACCCCCAAAAAATTGAAAAATCCACCCAAAACCTAAAAAAATTGAAATTTTTATATGAAAAACTTCTTTTGCCCATATCTCCTTAAATATGCGTCCTAGAGCGAAAAGGACTTTAATTCGTGACCGCCCCCAAAAAATTGAAAAATCCACCCAAAACCTAAAAAAATTTAAATTTTTATATGAAAAACTTCTTTTGTCCATATCTCCTTAAATATGCGTCCTAGTGCGAAAAGGACTTTAATTCGTGACCACCCTCAAAAAATTGAAAAATCCACCCAAAACCTAAAAAAATTTAAATTTTTTTATGAAAAACTTCTTCTGCCCATATCTCCTAAACTAAGCGTCCTAGAGCGAAAAGGACTTTAATTCGTGACCACCCCCAAAAATTGAAAAATCCACCCAAAACCTAAAAAAATTAAATTTTTATATGAAAAACTTCTTTTGCCCATATCTCCTAAACTAAGCGCCCTAGAGCGAAAAGGACTTTAATTCGTGACCACCCAAAAACCTAAAAAAATTGCAATTTTTATATGAAAAACTTCTTTTGCCCATATCTCCTTAAATATGCGTCCTAGAGCGAAAAGGACTTTAATTCGTGACCACCCCCAAAAAATTTAAAAATCCACTCAAAACCTAAAAAAATTGAAATTTTTATATGAAAAACTTCTTTCGCCCATATCTCCTAAACTAAGCGCCCTAGAGCGAAAAGGACTTTAATTCGTGACCACCCCCAAAAAATTGAAAAATCTACCCAAAACCTAAAAAAATTGCAATTTTTATATGAAAAACTTCTTTTGCCCATATCTCCTTAAATATGCGTCCTAGAGCGAAAAGGACTTTAATTCGTGACCACCCCCAAAAAATTGGAAAATCCACCCAAAATCTAAAAAAATTTATATTTTTATATGAAAATCCTAAAAAAAATTAAATTTTTATATGAAAAACTTCTTTTGCCCATATCTCCTTAAATATGCGTCCTAGAGCGAAAAGGACTTTAATTCGTGACCACCCCTCCTAAACTAAGCGTCCCAGAGCGAAAAGGACTTTAATTCGTGACCACCCCCAAAAAATTGAAAAATCCACCCAAAACCTAAAAAAATTGAAATTTTTATATGAAAAACTTCTTTTGCCCATATCTCCTTAAATATGCGTCCTAGAGCGAAAAGGACTTTAATTCGTGACCGCCCCCAAAAAATTGAAAAATCCACCCAAAACCTAAAAAAATTTAAATTTTTATATGAAAAACTTCTTTTGCCCATATCTACTTAAATATGCGTCCTAGTGCGAAAAGGACTTTAATTCGTGACCACCCTCAAAAAATTGAAAAATCCACCCAAAACCTAAAAAAATTTAAATTTTTTTATGAAAAACTTCTTCTGCCCATATCTCCTAAACTAAGCGTCCTAGAGCGAGAAGGACTTTAATTCGTGACCACCCCCAAAAATTGAAAAATCCACCCAAAACCTAAAAAAAATTAAATTTTTATATGAAAAACTTCTTTTGCCCATATCTCCTAAACTAAGCGCCCTAGAGCGAAAAGGACTTTAATTCGTGACCACCCAAAAACCTAAAAAAATTGCAATTTTTATATGAAAAACTTCTTTTGCCCATATCTCCTTAAATATGCGTCCTAGAGCGAAAAGGACTTTAATTCGTGACCACCCCCAAAAAATTTAAAAATCCACTCAAAACCTAAAAAAATTGAAATTTTTATATGAAAAACTTCTTTCGCCCATATCTCCTAAACTAAGCGCCCTAGAGCGAAAAGGACTTTAATTCGTGACCACCCCCAAAAAATTGAAAAATCTACCCAAAACCTAAAAAAATTGCAATTTTTATATGAAAAACTTCTTTTGCCCATATCTCCTTAAATATGCGTCCTAGAGCGAAAAGGACTTTAATTCGTGACCACCCCCAAAAAATTTAAAAATCCACCCAAAACCTAAAAGAATTGAAATTTTTATATGAAAAACTTTTTTTGCCCATATCTCCTTAAATATGCGTCCTAGAGCGAAAATGACTTTAATTCGTGACCACCCCCAAAAAAATGAAAAATCCACCCAAAACCTAAAAAAATTGAAATTTTTATATGAAAAACTTCTTTTGCCCATATCTCCTAAACTAAGCGTCCTAGAGCGAAAAGGACTTTAATTCGTGACCACCCCCAAAAAATTGAAAAATCTACCCAAAACCTAAAAAAATTGCAATTTTTATATGAAAAACTTCTTTTGCCCATATCTCCTTAAATATGCGTCCTAGAGCGAAAAGGACTTTAATTCGTGACCACCCCCAAAAAATTTAAAAATCCACCCAAAACCTAAAAAAAACTGAAATTTTTATATGAAAAACTTCTTTTGCCCATATCTCCTTAAATATGCGTCCTACAGCGAAAAGTACTTTAATTCGTGACCACCCTCAAAAAATTGAAAAATCCACCCAAAACCAAAAAAAATTTAAATTTTTATATGAAAAACTTCTTTTGCCCATATCGCCTAAACTAAGCGCCCTAGAGCGAAAAGGACTTTAATTCGTGACCACCCCCAAGAAATTGAAAAATCCACCCAAAACCTAAAAAAAATGAAACTTTTATATGAAAAACTTCTTTTGCCCATATCTCCTAAACTAAGCGTCCTAGAGCGAAAAGGACTTTAATTCGTGACCACCCCCAAAAAATTGAAAATCAACCCAAACCCTAAAAAAAAAATGAAATTTTTATATGAAAAACTTCTTTTGCCCATATCTCCTAAACTAAGCGTCCTAGAGCGAAAAGGACTTTAATTCGTGACCACCCCCAAAAAATTGAAAAATCCACCCAAAACCTACAAAAATTTAAATTTTTATATGAAAAACTTCATTTGCCCATATCTCCTAAACTAAGCGTCCTAGAGCGAAAAGGACTTTAATTCGTGACCACCGCCAAAAAATTGAAAAATCCACCCAAAACCTAAAAAAAATTGCAATTTTTATATGAAAAACTTCTTTTGCCCATATCTCCTTAACTATGCGTCCTAGAGCGAAAAGGACTTTAATTCGTGACCACCCCCAAAAAATTAAAAAATCCACCCAAAACCTAAAAAAATTGAAATTTTTATATGAAAAACTTCTTTTGCCCATATCTCCTTAAATATGCGTCCTAGAGCGAAAAGGACTTTAATTCGTGACCACCCCCAAAAAATATAAAAATCCACCCAAAACCTAAAAAAATTTAAATTTTTATATGAAAAACTTCTTTTGCCCATATCTCCTGAAATATGCGTCCTAGAGCGAAAAGGACTTTAATTCGTGACCACCCCCAAAAAATTGAAAAATCCACCCAAAACCTAAAAAAATTGAAATTTTTATATGAAAAACTTCTTTTTCCCATATCTCCTAAGCTAAGCGTCCTAGAGCGAAAAGGACTTTAATTCGTGACCACCCCCAAAAAATTTAAAAATCTACCCAAAACCTAAAAAAATTGCAATTTTTATATGAAAAACTTCTTTTGCCCATATCTCCTTAAATATGCGTCCTAGAGCGAAAAGGACTTTAATTCGTGACCACCCCCAAAAAATTTAAAAATCCACCCAAAACCTAAAAAAACTGAAATTTTTATATGAAAAACTTCTTTTGTCCATATCTCCTAAACTAAGCGTCCTAGAGCGAAAGGGACTTTAATTCGTGACCACTCCCAAAATATTGAAAAATCCACCCAAAATCTAAAAAAATTTAAATTTTTATATGAAAAACTTCTTTTGCCCATATCTCCTTAAATATGCGTCCTAGAGCGAAAACGACTTTAATTCGTGACCACCCCCAAAAAATTGGAAAATCCACCCAAAATCTAAAAAAATTTATATTTTTATATGAAAAACTTCTTTTGCCCATATCTCCTAAACTAAGCGTCCTAGAGCGAAAAGGACTTAAATTCGTGACCACCCCTAAAAATTTGAAAAATCCACCCAAAACCTAAAAAAATTGCAATTTTTATATGAAAAACTTCTTTTGCCCATATCTCCTAAACTAAGCGTCCTAGAGCGAAAAGGACTCTAATTCGTGACCACCGCCAAAAAATTGAAAAATCCACCCAAAACCTAAAAAAATTGCAATTTTTATATGAAAAACTTCTTTTGCCCATATCTCCTAAACTAAGCGTCCTAGAGCGAAAAGGACTCTAATTCGTGACCACCGCCAAAAAATTGAAAAATCCACCCAAAACCTAAAAAAATTGCAATTTTTATATGAAAAACTTCTTTTGCCCATATCTCCTTAAATATGCGTCCAAGAGCGAAAAGGACTTTAATTCGTGACCACCCCCAAAAAATTTAAAAATCCACCCAAAACCTAAAAAAAATTGCAATTTTTATATGAAAAACTTCTTTTGCTCATATCTCCTTAAATATGCGTCCTAGAGCGAAAAGGACTTTAATTCGTGACCACCCCCAAAAAATTGGAAAATCCACCCAAAATCTAAAAAAATTTAAATTTTTATATGAAAAACTTCTTTTGCCCATATCTCCTAAACTAAGCGTCCTAGAGCGAAAAGGACTTTAATTCGTGACCACCCACAAAAAATTGAAAAATCCACCCAAAACCTAAAAAAAATAAATTTTTATATGAAAAACTTCTTTTGCCCATATCTCCTAAACTAAGCGTCCTAGAGCGAAAGGGACTTTAATTCGTGACCACTCCCAAAATATTGAAAAATCCACCCAAAATCTAAAAAAATTTAAATTTTTATATGAAAAACTTCTTTTGCCCATATCTCCTTAAATATGCGTCCTAGAGCGAAAAGGACTTTAATTCGTGACCACCCCCAAAAAATTGGAAAATCCACCCAAAATCTAAAAAAAAATATATTTTTATATGAAAAACTTCTTTGCCCATATCTCCTAAACTAAGCGTCCTAGAGCGAAAAGGACTTAAATTCGTGACCACCCCTAAAAATTTGAAAAATCCACCCAAAACCTAAAAAAATTGCAATTTTTATATGAAAAACTTCTTTTGCCCATATCTCCTTAAATATGCGTCCTAGAGCGAAAATTACTTTAATTCGTGACCACCCCCAAAAAATTGAAAAATCCACCCAAAACCTAAAAAAATTGCAATTTTTATATGAAAAACTTCTTTTGCTCATATCTCCTTAAATATGCGTCCTAGAGCGAAAAGGACTTTAATTCGTGACCACCCCCAAAAAATTGGAAAATCCACCCAAAATCTAAAAAAATTTAAAGTTTTATATGAAAAACTTCTTTTGCCCATATCTCCTAAACTAAGCGTCCTAGAGCGAAAAGGACTTTAATTCGTGACCACCCCCAAAAAATTTAAAAATCCACCCAAAACCTAAAAAAATTGAAATTTTTATATGAAAAACTTATTTTGCCCATATCTCCTTAAATATGCGTCCTAGAGCGAAAAGGACTTTAATTCGTGACCACCCCCAAAAAATTGAAAATTCCGCCCAAAACCTAAAAAAATTGAAATTTTTATATGAAAAACTTCTTTTGCCCATATCTCCTAAGCTAAGCGTCCTAGAGCGAAAAGGACTTTAATTCGTGACCACCCCCAAAAAATTGAAAAATCCACCCAAAACCTAAAAAAATTGAAATTTTTATATGAAAAACTTCTTTTGCCCATATCTCCTTAAATATGCGTCCTAGAGCGAAAAGGACTTTAATTCGTGACCACCCCCAAAAAATTGAAAATTCCACCCAAAACCTAAAAAAATTGAAATTTTTATATGAAAAACTTCTTTTGCCCATATCTCCTTAAATATGCGTCCTAGAGCGAAAAGGACTTTAATTCGTGACCACCCCCAAAAAATTGAGAAATCCACCCAAAACCTAAAAAAATTGCAATTTTTATATGAAAAACTTCTTTTGCCCATATCTCCTTAAATATGCGTCCTAGAGCGAAAAGGACTTTAATTCGTGACCACCCCCAAAAAATTTAAAAATCCACCCAAAACCTAAAAAAATTTAAATTTTTATATGAAAAACTTCTTTTGCCCATATCTCCTTAAATATGCATCCTAGAGCGAAAAGGACTTTAATTCGTGACCACCCCCAAAAAATTGAAAAATCCACCCAAAACCTAAAAAAATTTAAATTTTTATATGAAAAACTTCTTTTGCCCATATCTCCTAAGCTAAGCGTCCTAGAGCGAAAAGGACTTTAATTCATGACCACCCCCAAAAAGTTGAGAAATCCACCCAAAACCTAAAAAAATTGAAATTTTTATATGAAAAACTTCTTTTGCCCATATCTCCTAAACTAAGCGTCCTAGAGCGAAAAGGACTTTAATTCGTGACCACCCCCAAAAAATTGAAAAATCCACCTAAAACCTAAAAAAATTTAAATTTTAATATGAAAAACTTCTTTTGCCCATATCTCCTAAACTAAGCGTCCTAGAGCGAAAAGGACTTTAATTCGTGACCACCCCCAAAAAAATGAAAAATCCACCCAAAACCTAAAAAAATTTAAATTTTTATATGAAAAACTTCTTTTCTCCTAAACTAAGCGTCCTAGAGCGAAAAGGACTTTAATTCGTGACCACTCCCAAAAAATTGAAAAATCCACCCAAAACCTAAAAAAATTGAAATTTTTATACGAAAAACTTCTTTTGCCCATATCTCCTTAAATATGCGTCCTAGAGCGAAAAGGACTTTAATTCGTGACCACCCCCAAAAAATTGAAAAATCCACCCAAAACCTAAAAAAAATAAATTTTTATATGAAAAACTTCTTTCTTTCTAAGCGTCCTAGAGCGAAAGGGACTTTAATTCGTGACCACCCCCAAAATATTGAAAAATCCACCCAAAATCTAAAAAAATTTAAATTTTTATATGAAAAACTTCTTTTGCCCATATCTCCTAAACTAAGCGTCCTAGAGCGAAAAGGACTTTAATTCGTGACCGCCCCCAAAAAATTTAAAAATTCACCCAAAACCTAAAAAAATTTAAATTTTTATATGAAAAACTTATTTTGCCCATATCTCCTTAAATATGCGTCCTAGAGCGAAAAGGACTTTAATTCGTGACCACCCCCAAAAAATTGAAAATTCCACCCAAAACCTAAAAAAATTGAAATTTTTATATAAAAAACTTCTTTTGCCCATATCTCCTAAGCTAAGCGTCCTAGAGCGAAAAGGACTTTAATTCGTGACCACCCCCAACAAATTTAAAAATCCACCCAAAACCTAAAAAAATTGAAATTTTTATATGAAAAACTTCTTTTGCCCATATCTCCTTAAATATGCGTCCTAGAGCGAAAAGGACTTTAATTCGTGACCACCCCCAAAAAATTGAAAATTCCACCCAAAACCTAAAAAAATTGAAATTTTTATATGAAAAACTTCTTTTGCCCATATCTCCTAAACTAAGCGTCCTAGAGCGAAAAGGACTTTAATTCGTGACCACCCCCAAAAAATTGAAAAATCCACCCAAAACCTAAAAAAAATTAAATTTTTATATGAAAAACTTCTTTTCTCCTAAACTAAGCGTCCTAGAGCGAAAAGGACTTTAATTCGTGACTACTCCCAAAAAATTGAACAATCCACCCAAAACCTAAAAAAATTGAAATTTTTATACGAAAAACTTCTTTTGCCCATATCTCCTTAAATATGCGTCCTAGAGCGAAAAGGACTTTAATTCGTGACCACCCCCAAAAAATTGAAAAATCCACCCAAAACCTAAAAAAAATAAATTTTTATATGAAAAACTTCTTTTGCCCATATCTCCTAAACGAAGCGTCCTAGAGCGAAAGGGACTTTAATTCGTGACCACTCCCAAAATATTGAAAAATCCACCCAAAATCTAAAAAAATTTAAATTTTTATATGAAAAACTTCTTTTGCCCATATCTCCTTAAATATGCGTCCTAGAGCGAAAAGGACTTTAATTCGTGACCACCCCCAAAAAATTGAAAAATCCACCCAAAACCTAAAAAAATTTAAATTTTTATATGAAAAACTTCTTTTCTCCTAAACTAAGCGTCCTAGAGCGAAAAGGACTTTAATTCGTGACCACTCCCAAAAAATTGAAAAATCCACCCAAAACCTAAAAAAATTGAAATTTTTATACGAAAAACTTCTTTTGCCCATATCTCCTTAAATATGCGTCCTAGAGCGAAAAGGACTTTAATTCGTGACCACCCCCAAAAAATTGAAAAATCCACCCAAAACCTAAAAAAAATAAATTTTTATATGAAAAACTTCTTTTGCCCATATCTCCTAAACTAAGCGTCCTAGAGCGAAAGGGACTTTAATTCGTGACCACCCCCAAAATATTGAAAAATCCACCCAAAATCTAAAAAAATTTAAATTTTTATATGAAAAACTTCTTTTGCCCATATCTCCTAAACTAAGCGTCCTAGAGCGAAAAGGACTTTAATTCGTGACCGCCCCCAAAAAATTTAAAAATTCACCCAAAACCTAAAAAAATTGAAATTTTTATATGAAAAACTTATTTTGCCCATATCTCCTTAAATATGCGTCCTAGAGCGAAAAGGACTTTAATTCGTGACCACCCCCAAAAAATTGAAAATTCCACCCAAAACCTAAAAAAATTGAAATTTTTATATAAAAAACTTCTTTTGCCCATATCTCCTAAGCTAAGCGTCCTAGAGCGAAAAGGACTTTAATTCGTGACCACCCCCAACAAATTTAAAAATCCACCCAAAACCTAAAAAAATTGAAATTTTTATATGAAAAACTTCTTTTGCCCATATCTCCTTAAATATGCGTCCTAGAGCGAAAAGGACTTTAATTCGTGACCACCCCCAAAAAATTGAAAATTCCACCCAAAACCTAAAAAAATTGAAATTTTTATATGAAAAACTTCTTTTGCCCATATCTCCTAAACTAAGCGTCCTAGAGCGAAAAGGACTTTAATTCGTGACCACCCCCAAAAAATTGAAAAATCCACCCAAAACCTAAAAAAAATTAAATTTTTATATGAAAAACTTCTTTTCTCCTAAACTAAGCGTCCTAGAGCGAAAAGGACTTTAATTCGTGACTACTCCCAAAAAATTGAACAATCCACCCAAAACCTAAAAAAATTTAAATTTTTATACGAAAAACTTCTTTTGCCCATATCTCCTTAAATATGCGTCCTAGAGCGAAAAGGACTTTAATTCGTGACCACCCCCAAAAAATTGAAAAATCCACCCAAAACCTAAAAAAAATAAATTTTTATATGAAAAACTTCTTTTGCCCATATCTCCTAAACTAAGCGTCCTAGAGCGAAAGGGACTTTAATTCGTGACCACTCCCAAAATATTGAAAAATCCACCCAAAATCTAAAAAAAATTAAATTTTTATATGAAAAACTTCTTTTGCCCATATCTCCTTAAATATGCGTCCTAGAGCGAAAAGGACTTTAATTCGTGACCACCCCCAAAAAATTGGAAAATCCACCCAAAATCTAAAAAAATTTATATTTTTATATGAAAAACTTCTTTTGCCCATATCTCCTAAACTAAGCGTCCTAGAGCGAAAAGGACTTAAATTCGTGACCACCCCTAAAAATTTGAAAAATCCACCCAAAACCTAAAACAATTGCAATTTTTATATGAAAAACTTCTTTTGCTCATATCTCCTAAACTAAGCGTCCTAGAGCGAAAAGGACTCTAATTCGTGACCACCGCCAAAAAATTGAAAAATCCACCCAAAACCTAAAAAAATTGCAATTTTTATATGAAAAACTTCTTTTGCCCATATCTCCTAAACTAAGCGTCCTAGAGCGAAAAGGACTTTAATTCGTGACCACCCCCGAAAAATTGAAAAATCCACCCAAAACCTAAAAAAATTTAAATTTTTATATGAAAAACTTCTTTTGCCCATATCTCCTTAAATATGCGTCCTAGAGCGAAAATTACTTTAATTCGTGACCACCCCCAAAAAATTGAAAAATCCACCCAAAACCTAAAAAAAATTGCAATTTTTATATGAAAAACTTCTTTTGCTCATATCTCCTTAAATATGCGTCCTAGAGCGAAAAGGACTTTAATTCGTGACCACCCCCAAAAAATTGGAAAATCCACCCAAAATCTAAAAAAATTTAAAGTTTTATATGAAAAACTTCTTTTGCCCATATCTCCTAAACTAAGCGTCCTAGAGCGAAAAGGACTTTAATTCGTGACCACCCCCAAAAAATTTAAAAATCCACCCAAAACCTAAAAAAAATGAAATTTTTATATGAAAAACTTATTTTGCCCATATCTCCTTAAATATGCGTCCTAGAGCGAAAAGGACTTTAATTCGTGACCACCCCCAAAAAATTGAAAATTCCGCCCAAAACCTAAAAAAATTGAAATTTTTATATGAAAAACTTCTTTTGCCCATATCTCCTTAAATATGCGTCCTAGAGCGAAAAGGACTTTAATTCGTGACCACCCCCAAAAAATTGAAAATTCCACCCAAAACCTAAAAAAATTGAAATTTTTATATGAAAAACTTCTTTTGCCCATATCTCCTTAAATATGCGTCCTAGAGCGAAAAGGACTTTAATTCGTGACCACCCCCAAAAAATTGAGAAATCCACCCAAAACCTAAAAAAATTGCAATTTTTATATGAAAAACTTCTTTTGCCCATATCTCCTTAAATATGCGTCCTAGAGCGAAAAGGACTTTAATTCGTGACCACCCCCAAAAAATTTAAAAATCCACCCAAAACCTAAAAAAATTGCAATTTTTATATGAAAAACTTCTTTTGCTCATATCTCCTTAAATATGCGTCCTAGAGCGAAAAGGACTTTAATTCGTGACCACCCCCAAAAAATTGGAAAATCCACCCAAAATCTAAAAAAATTTAAAGTTTTATATGAAAAACTTCTTTTGCCCATATCTCCTAAACTAAGCGTCCTAGAGCGAAAAGGACTTTAATTCGTGACCACCCCCAAAAAATTTAAAAATCCACCCAAAACCTAAAAAAATTGAAATTTTTATATGAAAAACTTATTTTGCCCATATCTCCTTAAATATGCGTCCTAGAGCGAAAAGGACTTTAATTCGTGACCACCCCCAAAAAATTGAAAAATCCACCTAAAACCTAAAAAAATTTAAATTTTAATATGAAAAACTTCTTTTGCCCATATCTCCTAAACTAAGCGTCCTAGAGCGAAAAGGACTTTAATTCGTGACCACCCCCAAAAAATTGAAAAATCCACCCAAAACCTAAAAAAATTTAAATTTTTATATGAAAAACTTCTTTTCTCCTAAACTAAGCGTCCTAGAGCGAAAAGGACTTTAATTCGTGACCACTCCCAAAAAATTGAAAAATCCACCCAAAACCTAAAAAAATTGAAATTTTTATACGAAAAACTTCTTTTGCCCATATCTCCTTAAATATGCGTCCTAGAGCGAAAAGGACTTTAATTCGTGACCACCCCCAAAAAATTGAAAAATCCACCCAAAACCTAAAAAAAATAAATTTTTATATGAAAAACTTCTTTTGCCCATATCTCCTAAACTAAGCGTCCTAGAGCGAAAGGGACTTTAATTCGTGACCACCCCCAAAATATTGAAAAATCCACCCAAAATCTAAAAAAATTTAAATTTTTATATGAAAAACTTCTTTTGCCCATATCTCCTAAACTAAGCGTCCTAGAGCGAAAAGGACTTTAATTCGTGACCGCCCCCAAAAAATTTAAAAATTCACCCAAAACCTAAAAAAATTAAAATTTTTATATGAAAAACATATTTTGCCCATATCTCCTTAAATAGGCGTCCTAGAGCGAAAAGGACTTTAATTCGTGACCACCCCCAAAAAATTGGAAAATCCACCCAAAATCTAAAAAAAATTATATTTTTATATGAAAAACTTCTTTTGCCTATATCTCCTAAACTAAGCGTCCTAGAGCGAAAAGGACTTAAATTCGTGACCACCCCTAAAAATTTGAAAAATCCACCCAAAACCTAAAAAAATTGAAATTTTTATATGAAAAACTTCTTTTGCCCATATCTCCCAAACTAAGCGTCCTAGAGCGAAAAGGACTCTAATTCGTGACCACCGCCAAAAAATTGAAAAATCCACCCAAAACCTAAAAAAATTGCAATTTTTATATGAAAAACTTCTTTTGCCCATATCTCCTAAACTAAGCGTCCTAGAGCGAAAAGGACTTTAATTCGTGACCACCCCCAAAAAATTGAAAAATCCACCCAAAACCTAAAAAAATTTAAATTTTTATATGAAAAACTTCTTTTGCCCATATCTCCTTAAATATGCGTCCAAGAGCGAAAAGGACTTTAATTCGTGACCACCCCCAACAAATTGAAAAATCCACCCAAAACCTAAAAAAATTTAAATTTTTATATGAAAAACTTCTTTTGCCCATATCTCCTTAAATATGCGTCCAAGAGCGAAAAGGACTTTAATTCGTGACCACCCCCAAAAAATTGAAAAATCCACCCAAAACCTAAAAAAAATTAAATTTTTATATGAAAAACTTCTTTTGCCCATATCTCCTTAAATATGCGTCCTAGAGCGAAAAGGACTCTAAACCTAAAAAAATTGCAATTTTTATATGAAAAACTTCTTTTGCCCATATCTCCTAAACTAAGCGTCCTAGAGCGAAAAGGACTTTAATTCGTGACCACTCCCAAAAAATTGAAAAAACCACCCAAAACCTAAAAAAATTTAAATTTTTATATGAAAAACTTCTTTTGCTCATATCTCCTTAAATATGCGTCCAAGAGCGAAAAGGACTTTAATTCGTGACCACCCCCAAAAAATTGAAAAATCCACCCAAAACCTAAAAAAAAATAAATTTTTATATGAAAAACTTCTTTTGCCCATATCTCCTAAACTAAGCGTCCTAGAGCGAAAGGGACTTTAATTCGTGACCACCCCCAAAATATTGAAAAATCCACCCAAAATCTAAAAAAATTTAAATTTTTATATGAAAAACTTCTTTTGCCCATATCTCCTAAACTAAGCGTCCTAGAGCGAAAAGGACTTAAATTCGTGACCGCCCCCAAAAAATTTAAAAATTCACCCAAAACCTAAAAAAATTAAAATTTTTATATGAAAAACATCTTTTGCCCATATCTCCTTAAATAGGCGTCCTAGAGCGAAAAGGACTTTAATTCGTGACCACCCCCAAAAAATTGGAAAATCCACCCAAAATCTAAAAAAATTTATATTTTTATATGAAAAACTTCTTTTGCCTATATCTCCTAAACTAAGCGTCCTAGAGCGAAAAGGACTTAAATTCGTGACCACCCCTAAAAATTTGAAAAATCCACCCAAAACCTAAAAAAATTGAAATTTTTATATGAAAAACTTCTTTTGCCCATATCTCCTAAACTAAGCGTCCTAGAGCGAAAAGGACTCTAATTCGTGACCACCGCCAAAAAATTGAAAAATCCACCCAAAACCTAAAAAAATTGCAATTTTTATATGAAAAACTTCTTTTGCCCATATCTCCTAAACTAAGCGTCCTAGAGCGAAAAGGACTTTAATTCGTGACCACCCCCAAAAAATTGAAAAATCCACCCAAAACCTAAAAAAATTTAAATTTTTATATGAAAAACTTCTTTTGCCCATATCTCCTTAAATATGCGTCCAAGAGCGAAAAGGGCTTTAATTCGTGACCACCCCCAAAAAATTGAAAAATCCACCCAAAACCTAAAAAAATTTAAATTTTTATATGAAAAACTTCTTTTGCCCATATCTCCTTAAATATGCGTCCAAGAGCGAAAAGGACTTTAATTCGTGACCACCCCCAAAAAATTGAAAAATCCACCCAAAACCTAAAAAAAATTAAATTTTTATATGAAAAACTTCTTTTGCCCATATCTCCTTAAATATGCGTCCTAGAGCGAAAAGGACTCTAAACCTAAAAAAAATTGCAATTTTTATATGAAAAACTTCTTTTGCCCATATCTCCTAAACTAAGCGTCCTAGAGCGAAAAGGACTTTAATTCGTGACCACTCCCAAAAAATTGAAAAAACCACCCAAAACCTAAAAAAATTTAAATTTTTATATGAAAAACTTCTTTTGCTCATATCTCCTTAAATATGCGTCCAAGAGCGAAAAGGACTTTAATTCGTGACCACCCCCAAAAAAATTGGAAAATCCACCCAAAATCTAAAAAAAATTAAATTTTTATATGAAAAACTTCTTTTGCCCATATCTCCTAAACTAAGCGTCCTAGAGCGAAAAGGACTTTAATTCGTGACCACCCCCAAAAAATTGAAAAATCCACCCAAAACCTAAAAAAATTGAAATTTTTATATGAAAAACTTATTTTGCCCATATCTCCTTAAATATGCGTCCTAGAGCGAAAAGGACTTTAATTCGTGACCACCCCCAAAAAATTTAAAATTCCACCCAAAACCTAAAAAAATTGAAATTTTTATATGAAAAACTTCTTTTGCCCATATCTCCTAAGCTAAGCGTCCTAGAGCGAAAAGGACTTTAATTCGTAACCACCCCCAAAAAATTGAAAAATCCACCCAAAACCTAAAAAAATTGAAATTTTTATATGAAAAACTTCTTTTGCCCATATCTCCTTAAATATGCGTCCTAGAGCGAAAAGGACTTTAATTCGTGACCACCCCCAAAAAATTGAGAAATCCACCCAAAACCTAAAAAAATTGCAATTTTTATATGAAAAACTTCTTTTGCCCATATCTCCTTAAATAGGCGTCCTAGAGCGAAAAGGACTTTAATTCGTGACCACCCCCAAAAAATTGGAAAATCCACCCAAAATCTAAAAAAATTTATATTTTTATATGAAAAACTTCTTTTGCCTATATCTCCTAAACTAAGCGTCCTAGAGCGAAAAGGACTTAAATTCGTGACCACCCCTAAAAATTTGAAAAATCCACCCAAAACCTAAAAAAATTGAAATTTTTATATGAAAAACTTCTTTTGCCCATATCTCCTAAACTAAGCGTCCTAGAGCGAAAAGGACTCTAATTCGTGACCACCGCCAAAAAATTGAAAAATCCACCCAAAACCTAAAAAAATTGCAATTTTTATATGAAAAACTTCTTTTGCCCATATCTCCTAAACTAAGCGTCCTAGAGCGAAAAGGACTTTAATTCGTGACCACCCCCAAAAAATTGAAAAATCCACCCAAAACCTAAAAAAATTTAAATTTTTATATGAAAAACTTCTTTTGCCCATATCTCCTTAAATATGCGTCCAAGAGCGAAAAGGGCTTTAATTCGTGACCACCCCCAAAAAATTGAAAAATCCACCCAAAACCTAAAAAAATTTAAATTTTTATATGAAAAACTTCTTTTGCCCATATCTCCTTAAATATGCGTCCAAGAGCGAAAAGGACTTTAATTCGTGACCACCCCCAAAAAATTGAAAAATCCACCCAAAACCTAAAAAAAATTAAATTTTTATATGAAAAACTTCTTTTGCCCATATCTCCTTAAATATGCGTCCTAGAGCGAAAAGGACTCTAAACCTAAAAAAAATTGCAATTTTTATATGAAAAACTTCTTTTGCCCATATCTCCTAAACTAAGCGTCCTAGAGCGAAAAGGACTTTAATTCGTGACCACTCCCAAAAAATTGAAAAAACCACCCAAAACCTAAAAAAATTTAAATTTTTATATGAAAAACTTCTTTTGCTCATATCTCCTTAAATATGCGTCCAAGAGCGAAAAGGACTTTAATTCGTGACCACCCCCAAAAAAATTGGAAAATCCACCCAAAATCTAAAAAAAATTAAATTTTTATATGAAAAACTTCTTTTGCCCATATCTCCTAAACTAAGCGTCCTAGAGCGAAAAGGACTTTAATTCGTGACCACCCCCAACAAATTTACAAATCCACCCAAAACCTAAAAAAATTGAAATTTTTATATGAAAAACTTATTTTGCCCATATCTCCTTAAATATGCGTCCTAGAGCGAAAAGGACTTTAATTCGTGACCACCCCCAAAAAATTTAAAATTCCACCCAAAACCTAAAAAAATTGAAATTTTTATATGAAAAACTTCTTTTGCCCATATCTCCTAAGCTAAGCGTCCTAGAGCGAAAAGGACTTTAATTCGTAACCACCCCCAAAAAATTGAAAAATCCACCCAAAACCTAAAAAAATTGAAATTTTTATATGAAAAACTTCTTTTGCCCATATCTCCTTAAATATGCGTCCTAGAGCGAAAAGGACTTTAATTCGTGACCACCCCCAAAAAATTGAGAAATCCACCCAAAACCTAAAAAAATTGCAATTTTTATATGAAAAACTTCTTTTGCCCATATCTCCTTAAATATGCGACCTAGAGCGAAAAGGACTTTAATTCGTGACCACCCCCAAAAAATTGAAAAATCCACCCAAAACCTAAAAAAAATAAATTTTTATATGAAAAACTTCTTTTGCCCATATCTCCTAAACTAAGCGTCCTAGAGCGAAAGGGACTTTAATTCGTGACCACCCCCAAAATATTGAAAAATCCACCCAAAATCTAAAAAAATTTAAATTTTTATATGAAAAACTTCTTTTGCCCATATCTCCTTAAATATGCGTCCTAGAGCGAAAAGGACTTTAATTCGTGACCACCCCCAAAAAATTGGAAAATCTACCCAAAATCTAAAAAAATTTATATTTTTATATGAAAAACTTCTTTTGCCCATATCTCCTAAACTAAGCGTCCTAGAGCGAAAAGGACTTAAATTCGGGACCACCCCTAAAAATTTGAAAAATCCACCCAAAACCTAAAAAAATTGAAATTTTTATATGAAAAACTTCTTTTGCCCAAATCTCCTAAACTAAGCGTCCTAGAGCGAAAAGGACTCTAATTCGTGACCACCGCCAAAAAATTGAAAAATCCACCCAAAACCTAAAAAAATTGCAATTTTTATATGAAAAGCTTCTTTTGCCCATATCTCCTTAAATATGCGTCCAAGAGCGAAAAGGACTTTAATTCGTGACCACCCCCAAAAAATTGAAAAATCCACCCAAAACCTAAAAAAAATTAAATTTTTATATGAAAAACTTCTTTTGCCCATATCTCCTTAAATATGCGTCCTAGAGCGAAAAGGACTCTAATTCGTGACCACCGCCAAAAAATTGAAAAATCCACCCAAAACCCAAAAAAATTGCAATTTTTATATGAAAAACTTCTTTTGCCCATATCTCCTAAACTAAGCGTCCTAGAGCGAAAAGGACTTTAATTCGTGACCACCCCCAAAAAATTGAAAAAAACACCCAAAACCTAAAAAAATTTAAATTTTTATATGAAAAACTTCTTTTGCTCATATCTCCTTAAATATGCGTCCTAGAGCGAAAAGGACTTTAATTCGTGACCACCCCCAAAAAATTGAAAATTCCACCCAAAACCTAAAAAAATTGAAATTTTTATATGAAAAACTTCTTTTGCCCATATCTCCTAAGCTAAGCGTCCTAGAGCGAAAAGGACTTTAATTCTTGACCACCCCCAAAAAATTGAAAAATCCACCCAAAACCTAAAAAAATTGAAATTTTTATATGAAAAACTTCTTTTGCCCATATCTCCTTAAATATGCGTCCTAGAGCGAAAAGGACTTTAATTCGTGACCACCCCCAAAAAATTGAAAATTCCACCCAAAACCTAAAAAAATTGAAATTTTTATATGAAAAACTTCTTTTGCCCATATCTCCTTAAATATGCGTCCTAGAGCGAAAAGGACTTTAATTCGTGACCACCCCCAAAAAATTGAAAAATCCACCCAAAACCTAAAAAAATTGAAATTTTTATACGAAAAACTTCTTTTGCCCATATCTCCTTAAATATGCGTCCTAGAGCGAAAAGGACTTTAATTCGTGACCACCCCCAAAAAATTTAAAAATCCACCCAAAACCTAAAAAAAATTAAATTTTTATATGAAAAACTTCTTTTGCCCATATCTCCTTAAATATGCGTCCTAGAGCGAAAAGGACTTTAATTCGTGACCACCTCCAAAAAATTGAAAAATCCACCCAAAACCTAAAAAAATTTAAATTTTTATATGAAAAACTTCTTTTGCCCATATCTCCTAAGCTAAGCGTCCTAGAGCGAAAAGGACTTTAATTCATGACCACCCCCAAAAAATTGAAAAATCCACCCAAAACCTAAAAAAATTGAAATTTTTATATGAAAAACTTCTTTTGCCCATATCTCCTAAACTAAGCGTCCTAGAGCGAAAAGGACTTTAATTCGTGACCACCCCCAAAAAATTGAAAAATCCACCTAAAACCTAAAAAAATTTAAATTTTAATATGAAAAACTTCTTTTGCCCATATCTCCTAAACTAAGCGTCCTAGAGCGAAAAGGACTTTAATTCGTGACCACCCCCAAAAAATTGAAAAATCCACCCAAAACCTAAAAAAATTTAAATTTTTATATGAAAAACTTCTTTTCTCCTAAACTAAGCGTCCTAGAGCGAAAAGGACTTTAATTCGTGACCACTCCCAAAAAATTGAAAAATCCACCCAAAACCTAAAAAAATTGAAATTTTTATACGAAAAATTTCTTTTGCCCATATCTCCTTAAATATGCGTCCTAGAGCGAAAAGGACTTTAATTCGTGACCACCCCCAAAAAATTGAAAAATCCACCCAAAACCTAAAAAAAATAAATTTTTATATGAAAAACCTCTTTTGTCCATATCTCCTAAACTAAGCGTCCTAGAGCGAAAGGGACTTTAATTCGTGACCACCCTCAAAATATTGAAAAATCCACCCAAAATCTAAAAAAATTTAAATTTTTATATGAAAAACTTCTTTTGCCCATATCTCCTAAACTAAGCGTCCTAGAGCGAAAAGGACTTAAATTCGGGACCACCCCTAAAAATTTGAAAAATCCACCCAAAACCTAAAAAAATTGAAATTTTTATATGAAAAACTTCTTTTGCCCAAATCTCCTAAACTAAGCGTCCTAGAGCGAAAAGGACTCTAATTCGTGACCACCGCCAAAAAATTGAAAAATCCACCCAAAACCTAAAAAAAATGCAATTTTTATATGAAAAGCTTCTTTTGCCCATATCTCCTTAAATATGCGTCCAAGAGCGAAAAGGACTTTAATTCGTGACCACCCCCAAAAAATTGAAAAATCCACCCAAAACCTAAAAAAAATTAAATTTTTATATGAAAAACTTCTTTTGCCCATATCTCCTTAAATATGCGTCCTAGAGCGAAAAGGACTCTAATTCGTGACCACCGCCAAAAAATTGAAAAATCCACCCAAAACCCAAAAAAATTGCAATTTTTATATGAAAAACTTCTTTTGCCCATATCTCCTAAACTAAGCGTCCTAGAGCGAAAAGGACTTTAATTCGTGACCACCCCCAAAAAATTGAAAAAAACACCCAAAACCTAAAAAAATTTAAATTTTTATATGAAAAACTTCTTTTGCTCATATCTCCTTAAATATGCGTCCTAGAGCGAAAAGGACTTTAATTCGTGACCACCCCCAAAAAATTGAAAATTCCACCCAAAACCTAAAAAAATTGAAATTTTTATATGAAAAACTTCTTTTGCCCATATCTCCTAAGCTAAGCGTCCTAGAGCGAAAAGGACTTTAATTCTTGACCACCCCCAAAAAATTGAAAAATCCACCCAAAACCTAAAAAAATTGAAATTTTTATATGAAAAACTTCTTTTGCCCATATCTCCTTAAATATGCGTCCTAGAGCGAAAAGGACTTTAATTCGTGACCACCCCCAAAAAATTGAAAATTCCACCCAAAACCTAAAAAAATTGAAATTTTTATATGAAAAACTTCTTTTGCCCATATCTCCTTAAATATGCGTCCTAGAGCGAAAAGGACTTTAATTCGTGACCACCCCCAAAAAATTGAAAAATCCACCCAAAACCTAAAAAAATTTAAATTTTTATACGAAAAACTTCTTTTGCCCATATCTCCTTAAATATGCGTCCTAGAGCGAAAAGGACTTTAATTCGTGACCACCCCCAAAAAATTTAAAAATCCACCCAAAACCTAAAAAAAATTAAATTTTTATATGAAAAACTTCTTTTGCCCATATCTCCTTAAATATGCGTCCTAGAGCGAAAAGGACTTTAATTCGTGACCACCTCCAAAAAATTGAAAAATCCACCCAAAACCTAAAAAAATTTAAATTTTTATATGAAAAACTTCTTTTGCCCATATCTCCTAAGCTAAGCGTCCTAGAGCGAAAAGGACTTTAATTCATGACCACCCCCAAAAAATTGAAAAATCCACCCAAAACCTAAAAAAATTGAAATTTTTATATGAAAAACTTCTTTTGCCCATATCTCCTAAACTAAGCGTCCTAGAGCGAAAAGGACTTTAATTCGTGACCACCCCCAAAAAATTGAAAAATCCACCTAAAACCTAAAAAAATTTAAATTTTAATATGAAAAACTTCTTTTGCCCATATCTCCTAAACTAAGCGTCCTAGAGCGAAAAGGACTTTAATTCGTGACCACCCCCAAAAAATTGAAAAATCCACCCAAAACCTAAAAAAATTTAAATTTTTATATGAAAAACTTCTTTTCTCCTAAACTAAGCGTCCTAGAGCGAAAAGGACTTTAATTCGTGACCACTCCCAAAAAATTGAAAAATCCAACCAAAACCTAAAAAAATTGAAATTTTTATACGAAAAATTTCTTTTGCCCATATCTCCTTAAATATGCGTCCTAGAGCGAAAAGGACTTTAATTCGTGACCACCCCCAAAAAATTGAAAAATCCACCCAAAACCTAAAAAAAATAAATTTTTATATGAAAAACCTCTTTTGTCCATATCTCCTAAACTAAGCGTCCTAGAGCGAAAGGGACTTTAATTCGTGACCACCCTCAAAATATTGAAAAATCCACCCAAAATCTAAAAAAATTTAAATTTTTATATGAAAAACTTCTTTTGCCCATATCTCCTAAACTAAGCGTCCTAGAGCGAAAAGGACTTTAATTCGTGAAAAACTTCTTTTGCCCATATCTCCTAAACTAAGCGTCCTAGAGCGAAAAGGACTTAAATTCGTGACCACCCCTAAAAATTTGAAAAATCCACCCAAAACCTAAAAAAATTGAAATTTTTATATGAAAAACTTCTTTTGCCCATATCTCCTAAACTAAGCGTCCTAGAGCGAAAAGGACTCTAATTCGTGACCACCGCCAAAAAATTGAAAAATCCACCCAAAACCTAAAAAAATTGCAATTTTTATATGAAAAACTTCTTTTGCCCATATCTCCTAAACTAAGCGTCCTAGAGCGAAAAGGACTTTAATTCGTGACCACCCCCAAAAAATTGAAAAATCCACCCAAAACCTAAAAAAATTTAAATTTTTATATGAAAAACTTCTTTTGCCCATATCTCCTTAAATATGCGTCCAAGAGCGAAAAGGGCTTTAATTCGTGACCACCCCCAAAAAATTGAAAAATCCACCCAAAACCTAAAAAAATTTAAATTTTTATATGAAAAACTTCTTTTGCCCATATCTCCTTAAATATGCGTCCAAGAGCGAAAAGGACTTTAATTCGTGACCACCCCCCAAAAAATTGAAAAATCCACCCAAAACCTAAAAAAATTTAAATTTTTATATGAAAAACTTCTTTTGCCCATATCTCCTTAAATATGCGTCCAAGAGCGAAAAGGATTTTAATTCGTGACCACCCCCAAAAAATTGAAAAATCCACCCAAAACCTAAAAAAATTGCAATTTTTATATGAAAAACTTCTTTTGCCCATATCTCCTAAACTAAGCGTCCTAGAGCGAAAAGGACTTTAATTCGTGACCACCCCCAACAAATTTACAAATCCACCCAAAACCTAAAAAAATTTAAATTTTTATATGAAAAACTTCTTTTGCCCATATCTCCTTAAATATGCGTCCTAGAGCGAAAAGGACTTTAATTCGTGACCACCCCCAAAAAATTGAAAAATCCACCCAAAACCTAAAAAAATTTAAATTTTTATATGAAAAACTTCTTTTGCCCATATCTCCTAAGCTAAGCGTCCTAGAGCGAAAAGGACTTTAATTCATGACCACCCCCAAAAAATTGAAAAATCCACCCAAAACCTAAAAAAATTGAAATTTTTATATGAAAAACTTCTTTTGCCCATATCTCCTAAACTAAGCGTCCTAGAGCGAAAAGGACTTTAATTCGTGACCACCCCCAAAAAATTGAAAAATCCACCTAAAACCTAAAAAAATTTAAATTTTAATATGAAAAACTTCTTTTGCCCATATCTCCTAAACTAAGCGTCCTAGAGCGAAAAGGACTTTAATTCGTGACCACCCCCAAAAAATTGACAAATCCACCCAAAACCTAAAAAAATTTAAATTTTTATATGAAAAACTTCTTTTCTCCTAAACTAAGCGTCCTAGAGCGAAAAGGACTTTAATTCGTGACCACTCCCAAAAAATTGAAAAATCCACCCAAAACCTAAAAAAATTGAAATTTTTATACGAAAAACTTCTTTTGCCCATATCTACTTAAATATGCGTCCTAGAGCGAAAAGGACTTTAATTCGTGACCACCCCCAAAAAATTGAAAAATCCACCCAAAACCTAAAAAAAATAAATTTTTATATGAAAAACTTCTTTTGTCCATATCTCCTAAACTAAGCGTCCTAGAGCGAAAGGGACTTTAATTCGTGACCACCCCCAAAATATTGAAAAATCCACCCAAAATCTAAAAAAATTTAAATTTTTATATGAAAAACTTCTTTTGCCCATATCTCCTAAACTAAGCGTCCTAGAGCGAAAAGGACTTTAATTCGTGAAAAACTTCTTTTGCCCATATCTCCTAAACTAAGCGTCCTAGAGCGAAAAGGACTTAAATTCGTGACCACCCCTAAAAATTTGAAAAATCCACCCAAAACCTAAAAAAATTGAAATTTTTATATGAAAAACTTCTTTTGCCCATATCTCCTAAACTAAGCGTCCTAGAGCGAAAAGGACTTAAATTCGTGACCACCCCTAAAAATTTGAAAAATCCACCCAAAACCTAAAAAAATTGCAATTTTTATATGAAAAACTTCTTTTGCCCATATCTCCTAAACTAAGCGTCCTAGAGCGAAAAGGACTTTAATTCGTGACCACCCCCAAAAAATTGAAAAATCCACCCAAAACCTAAAAAAATTTAAATTTTTATATGAAAAACTTCTTTTGCCCATATCTCCTTAAATATGCGTCCAAGAGCGAAAAGGACTTTAATTCGTGACCACCCCCAAAAAATTGAAAAATCCACCCAAAACCTAAAAAAATTTAAATTTTTATATGAAAAACTTCTTTTGCCCATATCTCCTTAAATATGCGTCCAAGAGCGAAAAGGACTTTAATTCGTGACCACCCCCAAAAAATTGAAAAATCCACCCAAAACCTAAAAAAATTGCAATTTTTATATGAAAAACTTCTTTTGCCCATATCTCCTAAACTAAGCGTCCTAGAGCGAAAAGGACTTTAATTCGTGACCACCCCCAAAAAATTGAAAAAACCACCCAAAACCTAAAAAAATTTAAATTTTTATATGAAAAATTTATTTTGCTCATATCTCCTTAAATATGCGTCCTAGAGCGAAAAGGACTTTAATTCGTGACCACCCCCAAAAAATTGGAAAATCCACCCAATATCTAAAAAAAATTAAATTTTTATATGAAAAACTTATTTTGCCCATATCTCCTAAACTAAGCGTCCTAGAGCGAAAAGGACTTAAATTCGTGACCACCCCCAAAAAATTGAAAAATCCACCCAAAACCTAAAAAAATTGAAATTTTTATATGAAAAACTTCTTTTGCCCATATCTCCTTAAATATGCGTCCTAGAGCGAAAAGGACTTTAATTCGTGACCACCCCCAAAAAATTGAAAATTCCACCCAAAACCTAAAAAAATTGAAATTTTTATATGAAAAACTTCTTTTGCCCATATCTCCTTAAATATGCGTCCTAGAGCGAAAAGGACTTTAATTCGTGACCACCCCCAAAAAATTGAGAAATCCACCCAAAACCTAAAAAAATTGCAATTTTGATATGAAAAACTTCTTTTGCCCATATCTCCTTAAATATGCGTCCTAGAGCGAAAAGGACTTTAATTCGTGACCACCCCCAAAAAATTTAAAAATCCACCCAAAACCTAAAAAAATTTAAATTTTTATATGAAAAACTTCTTTTGCCCATATCTCCTTAAATATGCGTCCTAGAGCGAAAAGGACTTTAATTCGTGACCACCCCCAAAAAATTGAAAAATCCACCCAAAACCTAAAAAAATTTAAATTTTTATATGAAAAACTTCTTTTGCCCATATCTCCTAAGCTAAGCGTCCTAGAGCGAAAAGGACTTTAATTCATGACCACCCCCAAAAAATTGAAAAATCCACCCAAAACCTAAAAAATTTTAATTTTTATATGAAAAACTTCTTTTGCCCATATCTCCTAAACTAAGCGTCCTAGAGCGAAAAGGACTTTAATTCGTGACCACCCCCAAAAAATTGAAAAAACCACCCAAAACCTAAAAAAATTTAAATTTTTATATGAAAAATTTATTTTGCTCATATCTCCTTAAATATGCGTCCTAGAGCGAAAAGGACTTTAATTCGTGACCACCCCCAAAAAATTGGAAAATCCACCCAATATCTAAAAAAAATTAAATTTTTATATGAAAAACTTATTTTGCCCATATCTCCTAAACTAAGCGTCCTAGAGCGAAAAGGACTTAAATTCGGGTCCACCCCCAAAAAATTGAAAAATCCGCCCAAAACCTAAAAAAATTTAAATTTTTATATGAAAAACTTCTTTTCTCCTAAACTAAGCGTCCTAGAGCGAAAAGGACTTTAATTCGTGACCACTCCCAAAAAATTGAAAAATCCACCCAAAACCTAAAAAAATTTAAAATTTTATATGAAAAACTTCTTTTGCCCATATCTCCTTAAATATGCGTCCTAGAGCGAAAAGGACTTTAATTCGTGACCACCCCCAAAAATTCAAAAATCCACCCAAAACCTAAAAAAAATAAATTTTTATATGAAAAACTTCTTTTGCCCATATCTCCTAAACGAAGCGTCCTAGAGCGAAAGGGACTTTAATTCGTGACCACCCCCAAAATATTGAAAAATCCACAAAAATCTAAAAAAAATTAAATTTTTATATGAAAAACTTCTTTTGCCCATATCTCCTAAACTAAGCGTCCTAGAGCGAAAAGGACTTAAATTCGTGACCACCCCTAAAAATTTGAAAAATCCACCCAAAACCTAAAAAAAATTAAATTTTTATATGAAAAACTTCTTTTGCCCATATCTCCTTAAATATGCGTCCAAGAGCGAAAAGGATTTTAATTCGTGACCACCCCCAAAAAATTGAAAAATCCACCCAAAACCTAAAAAAATTGCAATTTTTATATGAAAAACTTCTTTTGCCCATATCTCCTAAACTAAGCGTCCTAGAGCGAAAAGGACTTTAATTCGTGACCACCCCCAAAAAATTTAAAAATCCACCCAAAACCTAAAAAAATTTAAATTTTTATATGAAAAACTTCTTTTGCCCATATCTCCTTAAATATGCGTCCAAGAGCGAAAAGGGCTTTAATTCGTGACCACCCCCAAAAAATTGAAAAATCCACCCAAAACCTAAAAAAATTTAAATTTTTATATGAAAAACTTCTTTTGCCCATATCTCCTTAAATATGCGTCCAAGAGCGAAAAGGACTTTAATTCGTGACCACCCCCCAAAAAATTGAAAAATCCACCCAAAACCTAAAAAAATTTAAATTTTTATATGAAAAACTTCTTTTGCCCATATCTCCTTAAATATGCGTCCAAGAGCGAAAAGGATTTTAATTCGTGACCACCCCCAAAAAATTGAAAAATCCACCCAAAACCTAAAAAAATTGCAATTTTTATATGAAAAACTTCTTTTGCCCATATCTCCTAAACTAAGCGTCCTAGAGCGAAAAGGACTTTAATTCGTGACCACCCCCAACAAATTTAAAAATCCACCCAAAACCTAAAAAAATTTAAATTTTTATATGAAAAACTTCTTTTGCCCATATCTCCTTAAATATGCGTCCTAGAGCGAAAAGGACTTTAATTCGTGACCACCCCCAAAAAATTGAAAAATCCACCCAAAACCTAAAAAAATTTAAATTTTTATATGAAAAACTTCTTTTGCCCATATCTCCTAAGCTAAGCGTCCTAGAGCGAAAAGGACTTTAATTCATGACCACCCCCAAAAAATTGAAAAATCCACCCAAAACCTAAAAAAATTGAAATTTTTATATGAAAAACTTCTTTTGCCCATATCTCCTAAACTAAGCGTCCTAGAGCGAAAAGGACTTTAATTCGTGACCACCCCCAAAAAATTGAAAAATCCACCTAAAACCTAAAAAAATTTAAATTTTAATATGAAAAACTTCTTTTGCCCATATCTCCTAAACTAAGCGTCCTAGAGCGAAAAGGACTTTAATTCGTGACCACCCCCAAAAAATTGACAAATCCACCCAAAACCTAAAAAAATTTAAATTTTTATATGAAAAACTTCTTTTCTCCTAAACTAAGCGTCCTAGAGCGAAAAGGACTTTAATTCGTGACCACTCCCAAAAAATTGAAAAATCCACCCAAAACCTAAAAAAATTGAAATTTTTATACGAAAAACTTCTTTTGCCCATATCTACTTAAATATGCGTCCTAGAGCGAAAAGGACTTTAATTCGTGACCACCCCCAAAAAATTGAAAAATCCACCCAAAACCTAAAAAAATTTAAATTTTTATATGAAAAACTTCTTTTGCCCATATCTCCTAAACTAAGCGTCCTAGAGCGAAAAGGACTTTAATTCGTGACCACCCCCAAAAAATTGAAAAATCCACCCAAAACCTAAAAAAAATAAATTTTTATATGAAAAACTTCTTTTGTCCATATCTCCTAAACTAAGCGTCCTAGAGCGAAAGGGACTTTAATTCGTGACCACCCCCAAAATATTGAAAAATCCACCCAAAATCTAAAAAAATTTAAATTTTTATATGAAAAACTTCTTTTGCCCATATCTCCTAAACTAAGCGTCCTAGAGCGAAAAGGACTTTAATTCGTGAAAAACTTCTTTTGCCCATATCTCCTAAACTAAGCGTCCTAGAGCGAAAAGGACTTAAATTCGTGACCACCCCTAAAAATTTGAAAAATCCACCCAAAACCTAAAAAAATTGAAATTTTTATATGAAAAACTTCTTTTGCCCATATCTCCTAAACTAAGCGTCCTAGAGCGAAAAGGACTTAAATTCGTGACCACCCCTAAAAATTTGAAAAATCCACCCAAAACCTAAAAAAATTGCAATTTTTATATGAAAAACTTCTTTTGCCCATATCTCCTAAACTAAGCGTCCTAGAGCGAAAAGGACTTTAATTCGTGACCACCCCCAAAAAATTGAAAAATCCACCCAAAACCTAAAAAAATTTAAATTTTTATATGAAAAACTTCTTTTGCCCATATCTCCTTAAATATGCGTCCAAGAGCGAAAAGGACTTTAATTCGTGACCACCCCCAAAAAATTGAAAAATCCACCCAAAACCTAAAAAAAATTGAAATTTTTATATGAAAAACTTATTTTGCCCATATCTCCTTAAATATGCGTCCAAGAGCGAAAAGGACTTTAATTCGTGACCACCCCCAAAAAATTGAAAAATCCACCCAAAACCTAAAAAAATTGCAATTTTTATATGAAAAACTTCTTTTGCCCATATCTCCTAAACTAAGCGTCCTAGAGCGAAAAGGACTTTAATTCGTGACCACCCCCAAAAAATTGAAAAAACCACCCAAAACCTAAAAAAATTTAAATTTTTATATGAAAAATTTATTTTGCTCATATCTCCTTAAATATGCGTCCTAGAGCGAAAAGGACTTTAATTCGTGACCACCCCCAAAAAATTGGAAAATCCACCCAATATCTAAAAAAAATTAAATTTTTATATGAAAAACTTATTTTGCCCATATCTCCTAAACTAAGCGTCCTAGAGCGAAAAGGACTTAAATTCGTGACCACCCCCAAAAAATTGAAAAATCCACCCAAAACCTAAAAAAATTGAAATTTTTATATGAAAAACTTCTTTTGCCCATATCTCCTTAAATATGCGTCCTAGAGCGAAAAGGACTTTAATTCGTGACCACCCCCAAAAAATTGAAAATTCCACCCAAAACCTAAAAAAATTGAAATTTTTATATGAAAAACTTCTTTTGCCCATATCTCCTTAAATATGCGTCCTAGAGCGAAAAGGACTTTAATTCGTGACCACCCCCAAAAAATTGAGAAATCCACCCAAAACCTAAAAAAATTGCAATTTTTATATGAAAAACTTCTTTTGCCCATATCTCCTTAAATATGCGTCCTAGAGCGAAAAGGACTTTAATTCGTGACCACCCCCAAAAAATTTAAAAATCCACCCAAAACCTAAAAAAATTTAAATTTTTATATGAAAAACTTCTTTTGCCCATATCTCCTTAAATATGCGTCCTAGAGCGAAAAGGACTTTAATTCGTGACCACCCCCAAAAAATTGAAAAATCCACCCAAAACCTAAAAAAAATTAAATTTTTATATGAAAAACTTCTTTTGCCCATATCTCCTAAGCTAAGCGTCCTAGAGCGAAAAGGACTTTAATTCATGACCACCCCCAAAAAATTGAAAAATCCACCCAAAACCTAAAAAATTTTAATTTTTATATGAAAAACTTCTTTTGCCCATATCTCCTAAACTAAGCGTCCTAGAGCGAAAAGGACGTTAATTCGTGACCACCCCCAAAAAATTGAAAAAACCACCCAAAACCTAAAAAAATTTAAATTTTTATATGAAAAATTTATTTTGCTCATATCTCCTTAAATATGCGTCCTAGAGCGAAAAGGACTTTAATTCGTGACCACCCCCAAAAAATTGGAAAATCCACCCAATATCTAAAAAAAATTAAATTTTTATATGAAAAACTTATTTTGCCCATATCTCCTAAACTAAGCGTCCTAGAGCGAAAAGGACTTAAATTCGGGTCCACCCCCAAAAAATTGAAAAATCCGCCCAAAACCTAAAAAAATTTAAATTTTTATATGAAAAACTTCTTTTCTCCTAAACTAAGCGTCCTAGAGCGAAAAGGACTTTAATTCGTGACCACTCCCAAAAAATTGAAAAATCCACCCAAAACCTAAAAAAATTTAAAATTTTATATGAAAAACATCTTTTGCCCATATCTCCTTAAATATGCGTCCTAGAGCGAAAAGGACTTTAATTCGTGACCACCCCCAAAAATTCAAAAATCCACCCAAAACCTAAAAAAAATAAATTTTTATATGAAAAACTTCTTTTGCCCATATCTCCTAAACGAAGCGTCCTAGAGCGAAAGGGACTTTAATTCGTGACCACCCCCAAAATATTGAAAAATCCACAAAAATCTAAAAAAAATTAAATTTTTATATGAAAAACTTCTTTTGCCCATATCTCCTAAACTAAGCGTCCTAGAGCGAAAAGGACTTAAATTCGTGACCACCCCTAAAAATTTGAAAAATCCACCCAAAACCTAAAAAAAATTAAATTTTTATATGAAAAACTTCTTTTGCCCATATCTCCTTAAATATGCGTCCAAGAGCGAAAAGGATTTTAATTCGTGACCACCCCCAAAAAATTGAAAAATCCACCCAAAACCTAAAAAAATTGCAATTTTTATATGAAAAACTTCTTTTGCCCATATCTCCTAAACTAAGCGTCCTAGAGCGAAAAGGACTTTAATTCGTGACCACCCCCAACAAATTTAAAAATCCACCCAAAACCTAAAAAAATTTAAATTTTTATATGAAAAACTTCTTTTGCCCATATCTCCTTAAATATGCGTCCTAGAGCGAAAAGGACTTTAATTCGTGACCACCCCCAAAAAATTGAAAAATCCACCCAAAACCTAAAAAAATTTAAATTTTTATATGAAAAACTTCTTTTGCCCATATCTCCTAAGCTAAGCGTCCTAGAGCGAAAAGGACTTTAATTCATGACCACCCCCAAAAAATTGAAAAATCCACCCAAAACCTAAAAAAATTGAAATTTTTATATGAAAAACTTCTTTTGCCCATATCTCCTAAACTAAGCGTCCTAGAGCGAAAAGGACTTTAATTCGTGACCACCCCCAAAAAATTGAAAAATCCACCTAAAACCTAAAAAAATTTAAATTTTAATATGAAAAACTTCTTTTGCCCATATCTCCTAAACTAAGCGTCCTAGAGCGAAAAGGACTTTAATTCGTGACCACCCCAAAAAATTGACAAATCCACCCAAAACCTAAAAAAATTTAAATTTTTATATGAAAAACTTCTTTTCTCCTAAACTAAGCGTCCTAGAGCGAAAAGGACTTTAATTCGTAACCACTCCCAAAAAATTGAAAAATCCACCCAAAACCTAAAAAAATTGAAATTTTTATACGAAAAACTTCTTTTGCCCATATCTACTTAAATATGCGTCCTAGAGCGAAAAGGACTTTAATTCGTGACCACCCCCAAAAAATTGAAAAATCCACCCAAAACCTAAAAAAAATAAATTTTTATATGAAAAACTTCTTTTGTCCATATCTCCTAAACTAAGCGTCCTAGAGCGAAAGGGACTTTAATTCGTGACCACCCCCAAAATATTGAAAAATCCACCCAAAATCTAAAAAAATTTAAATTTTTATATGAAAAACTTCTTTTGCCCATATCTCCTAAACTAAGCGTCCTAGAGCGAAAAGGACTTTAATTCGTGAAAAACTTCTTTTGCCCATATCTCCTAAACTAAGCGTCCTAGAGCGAAAAGGACTTAAATTCGTGACCACCCCTAAAAATTTGAAAAATCCACCCAAAACCTAAAAAAATTGAAATTTTTATATGAAAAACTTCTTTTGCCCATATCTCCTAAACTAAGCGTCCTAGAGCGAAAAGGACTCTAATTCGTGACCACCGCCAAAAAATTGAAAAATCCACCCAAAACCTAAAAAAATTGCAATTTTTATATGAAAAACTTCTTTTGCCCATATCTCCTAAACTACGCGTCCTAGAGCGAAAAGGACTTTAATTCGTGACCACCCCCAAAAAATTGAAAAATCCACCCAAAACCTAAAAAAATTTAAATTTTTATATGAAAAACTTCTTTTGCCCATATCTCCTTAAATATGCGTCCAAGAGCGAAAAGGACTTTAATTCGTGACCACCCCCAAAAAATTGAAAAATCCACCCAAAACCTAAAAAAATTTAAATTTTTATATGAAAAACTTCTTTTGCCCATATCTCCTTAAATATGCGTCCAAGAGCGAAAAGGACTTTAATTCGTGACCACCCCCAAAAAATTGAAAAATCCACCCAAAACCTAAAAAAATTGCAATTTTTATATGAAAAACTTCTTTTGCCCATATCTCCTAAACTAAGCGTCCTAGAGCGAAAAGGACTTTAATTCGTGACCACCCCCAAAAAATTGAAAAAACCACCCAAAACCTAAAAAAATTTAAATTTTTATATGAAAAATTTATTTTGCTCATATCTCCTTAAATATGCGTCCTAGAGCGAAAAGGACTTTAATTCGTGACCACCCCCAAAAAATTGGAAAATCCACCCAATATCTAAAAAAAATTAAATTTTTATATGAAAAACTTATTTTGCCCATATCTCCTAAGCTGAGCGTCCTAGAGCGAAAAGGACTTTAATTCGTGACCACCCCCAAAAAATTGAAAAATCCACCCAAAACCTAAAAAAATTGAAATTTTTATATGAAAAACTTCTTTTGCCCATATCTCCTTAAATATGCGTCCTAGAGCGAAAAGGACTTTAATTCGTGACCACCCCCAAAAAATTGAAAATTCCACCCAAAACCTAAAAAAATTGAAATTTTTATATGAAAAACTTCTTTTGCCCATATCTCCTTAAATATGCGTCCTAGAGCGAAAAGGACTTTAATTCGTGACCACCCCCAAAAAATTGAAAAATCCACCCAAAACCTAAAAAAAATAAATTTTTATATGAAAAACTTCTTTTGTCCATATCTCCTAAACTAAGCGTCCTAGAGCGAAAGGGACTTTAATTCGTGACCACCCCCAAAATATTGAAAAATCCACCCAAAATCTAAAAAAATTTAAATTTTTATATGAAAAACTTCTTTTGCCCATATCTCCTAAACTAAGCGTCCTAGAGCGAAAAGGACTTTAATTCGTGAAAAACTTCTTTTGCCCATATCTCCTAAACTAAGCGTCCTAGAGCGAAAAGGACTTAAATTCGTGACCACCCCTAAAAATTTGAAAAATCCACCCAAAACCTAAAAAAATTGAAATTTTTATATGAAAAACTTCTTTTGCCCATATCTCCTAAACTAAGCGTCCTAGAGCGAAAAGGACTCTAATTCGTGACCACCGCCAAAAAATTGAAAAATCCACCCAAAACCTAAAAAATTGCAATTTTTATATGAAAAACTTCTTTTGCCCATATCTCCTAAACTACGCGTCCTAGAGCGAAAAGGACTTTAATTCGTGACCACCCCCAAAAAATTGAAAAATCAACCCAAAACCTAAAAAAATTTAAATTTTTATATGAAAAACTTCTTTTGCCCATATCTCCTTAAATATGCGTCCAAGAGCGAAAAGGACTTTAATTCGTGACCACCCCCAAAAAATTGAAAAATCCACCCAAAACCTAAAAAAATTTAAATTTTTATATGAAAAACTTCTTTTGCCCATATCTCCTTAAATATGCGTCCAAGAGCGAAAAGGACTTTAATTCGTGACCACCCCCAAAAAATTGAAAAATCCACCCAAAACCTAAAAAAATTGCAATTTTTATATGAAAAACTTCTTTTGCCCATATCTCCTAAACTAAGCGTCCTAGAGCGAAAAGGACTTTAATTCGTGACCACCCCCAAAAAATTGAAAAAACCACCCAAAACCTAAAAAAATTTAAATTTTTATATGAAAAATTTATTTTGCTCATATCTCCTTAAATATGCGTCCTAGAGCGAAAAGGACTTTAATTCGTGACCACCCCCAAAAAATTGGAAAATCCACCCAATATCTAAACAAGTATATACAGCAGTAAGTTCGGCCGGGCCGAATCTTAAATACCCACCACCATGAACCAAATATTAGGGTTTCCTTTGAAATTTCAGGAGGGCTTGAGGACTTGAGGACACAACCCGAAGATAAATTTAAAGATTTCACCTATGAGGACTATATCAGTTTCTGGATTTATAAGAACCATTTTTGTTTGAGGTTTAGAGGAATCATTAACATATCTTGTAAGTGTGCAAGAAAATTATAAAATAACGTCTTGATTTGAAATCTTAAATCTGTAGAAGTAAAATCTGGAAATTTTACATTGAGTTTCAAGCAATTTTCATGATCAGTGCGCCTTCTACACCCTCAAGAAGTGAAGTCGGTCTATATGGAGGCATTACCAAGTGGACCGATAAAAACTTAATCCGATACACGTTTTTGTGAGCCTAAAATACCAGAATATTTACAATTTCAGGCATATCAGATAAAAACTACGGTTTCTAGAAACCCAAGGAGTTAAATCGGGAGATCGTTCTTATGGGGGCTATACTAAAATATGGACCGATACTCACCATTTTCGGCACACCTCTTTGTGACCCGAAAATACCTCTAGATTTCCAATTTCAGGCAAATAGGATAAAAACTTCGGATTCTAGAAGCCCAAGAAGTAAAATTGGGGAATCGGTCTATATGGGGGCTATACCAAAATATGGATCGATACTCACCATTTTCGGCACACCCCTTTATAGTCCTAAAATACCTCTAGATTTCCAATTTCAGATAAATTGGATAAAAACTACGGTTTCTATAAGCCCAAGACCCCAAATCGGGAGATCGGTCTATATGGGGGCTATACCATAATATGGACCGATACTCACAATTTTTGGCACACGTATTTGTGGTCCTACAATACCTCTAGATTTCCAATTTCAGGTAAATTGAATAAAAACTGCGGTTTCTATAAGCCCAAGAAGTAAAATCGGGAGATCGGTCTATATGGGGGCTATACCAAAATATGGACCGATACTCACAATTTTTGGCACACATATTTGTGGTCCTACAATACCTCTAGCTTTCCAATTTCGGATAAATTGAATAAAAACTGCGGTTTCTATAAGCCCAAGAAGTAAAATCGGGAGATCGGTCTATATGGGGGCTATACCAAAATATGGACCGATACTCACAATTTTTGGCACACGTATTTGTGGTCCTACAATACATCTAGATTTCCAATTTCAGGTAAATTGTATAAAAACTGTGTTTTCTATAAGCCCAAGAAGTAAAATCGGGAGATCGGTCTATATGGGGGCTATACCAAAATATGGACCGATACTCACAATTTTTGGCACACGTATTTGTGGTCCTACAATACCCCTAGATTTCAAATTTCGGATAAATTGAATAAAAACTGCGGTTTCTATAAGCCCAAGAAGTAAAATCGGGAGATCGGTCTATATGGGAGCTATACTAAAACGTGGACCGATACTCACCATTTTTAGCACATCTCTTTATGGTCATAAAATACCTCCAGATTTCAAATTTCAGGCAAATTGGATAAAAACTACGATTTCTATAAGCCCAAGACCCCAAATCGGGAGGTCGGTTTATATGGGGACTATATCAAAACCTGGACCGATATAGCCCATCTTCGAACTTGACCTGCCTGCAGACAAAAGACGAGCTTGTGCAAAATTTCAGCACGATTGCTTCATTATTGAAGTCTGTAGCGTGATTACAACAGACAGACAGACAGACAGACAGACAGACAGACAGACGGACAGACGGACATCGTTATATCGTCTTAGAATTTCTCCCTGATCAAGAATATATATACTTTATATAGTCGGAAATCGATATTTCGATGCGTTACAAACGGAATGACAAACTTATTATACCCCCGTCACCATTCTATGGTGGTGGGTATAAAAAAATTAAATTTTTATATGAAAAACTTATTTTGCCCATATCTCCTAAGCTGAGCGTCCTAGAGCGAAAAGGACTTTAATTCGTGACCACCCCCAAAAAATTGAAAAATCCACCCAAAACCTAAAAAAATTGAAATTTTTATATGAAAAACTTCTTTTGCCCATATCTCCTTAAATATGCGTCCTAGAGCGAAAAGGACTTTAATTCGTGACCACCCCCAAAAAATTGAAAATTCCACCCAAAACCTAAAAAAATTGAAATTTTTATATGAAAAACTTCTTTTGCCCATATCTCCTTAAATATGCGTCCTAGAGCGAAAAGGACTTTAATTCGTGACCACCCCCAAAAAATTGAGAAATCCACCCAAAACCTAAAAAAATTTAAATTTTTATATGAAAAACTTCTTTTGCCCATATCTCCTAAACTAAGCGTCCTAGAGCGAAAAGGACTTTAATTCGTGACCACCCCCAAAAAATTGAAAAATCCGCCCAAAACCTAAAAAAATTTAAATTTTTATATGAAAAACTTCTTTTCTCCTAAACTAAGCGTCCTAGAGCGAAAAGGACTTTAATTCGTGACCACTCCCAAAAAATTGAAAAATCCACCCAAAACCTAAAAAAATTTAAAATTTTATATGAAAAACTTCTTTTGCCCATATCTCCTTAAATATGCGTCCTAGAGCGAAAAGGACTTTAATTCGTGACCACCCCCAAAAATTCAAAAATCCACCCAAAACCTAAAAAAAATAAATTTTTATATGAAAAACTTCTTTTGCCCATATCTCCTAAACTAAGCGTCCTAGAGCGAAAGGGACTTTAATTCGTCACCACCCCCAAAATATTGAAAAATCCACCCAAAATCTAAACAAGTATAAACGGCCGTAAGTTCGGCCAGGCCGAATCTTATGTACCCTCCACCATGGATTGCGTAGAAACTTCTACGAAAGACTGTCATCCACAATCGAATTACTTGGGTTGTGGTATCTTAAAACTTCTTAACATCGCTTTCTAAATTGTGAGTTAGTCCATACGTGGTATACATTAGACAAAAAAAAGTATGTGTAGGTAAGTCTACAAATAATTACGAATTGATATGGACTTTTGCACGGTATATGGGGGCAATATATAATTATTGATATGGAACAATTTTTGTGTGATTGGGGATCGATTTATCTGAGGGCTATATATAACTATAGACCGATAGGCATGGTTGTTAACGGATGAAATTTGCTCCTCCAAGAGGCTCCAAAACCAAATCTCGGGATCGGTTTATATGGGGACTATATATGATTATGGACCACTTTTGACATGGTTGTTAAATATCATATACTACCACCACGTACAAAATTTCAACCAGATCGGATGAATTTTGCTTCTCCAAAAGGCTCCGGAGGTAAAATCTGGGGATCGGTTTATATGGGTGCTATATATAATTATGGAGTGATATGGACCAATTCCTGCATGGTTGTTGGATACCATATACTAACATCACGTACCAAATTGCAACCGAATCGGATGAATTTTGCTCTTCCAAGGGGCTCCGGAGGTCAAATCTGGGGATTGGTTTATATGGGGGCTATATATAATTATGGGCCGATTTCGACCAATTTTTGCATGGGAGTTTGAGGCCATATATTAACACCACGTACCAGATTTCAACTGAATCAGATGAATTTTGGTCTTCCAAGAGGCTCCGGAGGTCAAATCTGGTAATCGGTTTATATGGGGGCTATATATAATTATGGACCGATGTAGACCAATTTTCTCATGGTTGTTAGATACCATAGACTATCACCATGTACCAAATTTCAGCCGGATCGGATGAAATTTGCTTCTCTTAGAGGCCTCGCAAGCCAAATCGGGGGAAAGGTTTATATGGGAGCTATATATAATTATGGACCGATGTGGACCAATTTTTGCATGGTTGTTAGAGACCATACACTAACACCATGTACCAAATTTCAGCCGGATCGGATGAAATTTGCTTCTCTTAGAGACCTCGCAAGCCAAATCGGCGGATCGGTTTATATGGGGGCTATATGTAATTATGGACCGATGTGGACCAATTTTTGCATGGTTGTTAGAGACCATGTACTAACTCCATGTACCAAATTTCAGCCGGATCGGATGAAATTTGCTTCTCTTAGAGGCCTCGCAAGCCAAATTTGGGGGTCCGTTTATATGGGGGCTATACGTAAAAGTGGACCGATATGGCCCATTTGCAATACCATCCGACCTACATCAATAACAAGTACTTGTGCCAAGTTTCAAGTCGATAGCTTGTTTCGTTCGGAAGTTAGCGTGATTTCAACAGACGGACGGACGGACGGACGGACGGACGGACGGACGGACGGACGGACATGCTCAGATCGACTCAGAATTTCACCACGACCCAGAATATATATACTTTATGTGGTCTTAGAGCAATATTTCGATGTGTTACAAACGGAATGACAAAGTTAATATACCCCCCATCCTATGGTGGAGGGTATAAAAAAATTAAATTTTTATATGAAAAACTTCTTTTGCCCATATCTCCTAAACTAAGCGTCCTAGAGCGAAAAGGACTCTAATTCGTGACCACCGCCAAAAAATTGAAAAATCCACCCAAAACCTAAAAAAATTGCAATTTTTATATGAAAAACTTCTTTTGCCCATATCTCCTAAACTAAGCGTCCTAGAGCGAAAAGGACTTTAATTCGTGACCACCCCCAAAAAATTGAAAAATCTACCCAAAACCTAAAAAAATTTAAATTTTTATATGAAAAACTTCTTTTGCCCATATCTCCTTAAATATGCGTCCAAGAGCGAAAAGGGCTTTAATTCGTGACCACCCCCAAAAAATTGAAAAATCCACCCAAAACCTAAAAAAATTTAAATTTTTATATGAAAAACTTCTTTTGCCCATATCTCCTTAAATATGCGTCCAAGAGCGAAAAGGACTTTAATTCGTGACCACCCCCAAAAAATTGAAAAATCCACCCAAAACCTAAAAAAATTTAAATTTTTATATGAAAAACTTCTTTTGCCCATATCTCCTTAAATATGCGTCCAAGAGCGAAAAGGACTTTAATTCGTGACCACCCCCAAAAAATTGAAAAATCCACCCAAAACCTAATAAAATTGCAATTTTTATATGAAAAACTTCTTTTGCCCATATCTCCTAAACTAAGCGTCCTAGAGCGAAAAGGACTTTAATTCGTGACCACCCCCAACAAATTTAAAAATCCACCCAAAACCTAAAAAAATTTAAATTTTTATATGAAAAACTTCTTTTGCCCATATCTCCTTAAATATGCGTCCTAGAGCGAAAAGGACTTTAATTCGTGACCACCCCCAAAAAATTGAAAAATCCACCCAAAACCTAAAAAAATTTAAATTTTTATATGAAAAACTTCTTTTGCCCATATCTCCTAAGCTAAGCGTCCTAGAGCGAAAAGGACTTTAATTCATGACCACCCCCAAAAAATTGAAAAATCCACCCAAAACCTAAAAAAATTTAAATTTTTATATGAAAAACTTCTTTTGCCCATATCTCCTTAAATATGCGTCCTAGAGCGAAAAGGACTTTAATTCGTGACCACCCCCAAAAAATTGAAAAATCCACCTAAAACCTAAAAAAATTTAAATTTTAATATGAAAAACTTCTTTTGCCCATATCTCCTAAACTAAGCGTCCTAGAGCGAAAAGGACTTTAATTCGTGACCACCCCCAAAAAATTGACAAATCCACCCAAAACCTAAAAAAATTTAAATTTTTATATGAAAAACTTCTTTTCTCCTAAACTAAGCGTCCTAGAGCGAAAAGGACTTTAATTCGTGACCACTCCCAAAAAATTGAAAAATCCACCCAAAACCTAAAAAAATTGAAATTTTTATACGAAAAACTTCTTTTGCCCATATCTACTTAAATATGCGTCCTAGAGCGAAAAGGACTTTAATTCGTGACCACCCCCAAAAAATTGAAAAATCCACCCAAAACCTAAAAAAAATAAATTTTTATATGAAAAACTTCTTTTGTCCATATCTCCTAAACTAAGCGTCCTAGAGCGAAAGGGACTTTAATTCGTGACCACCCCCAAAATATTGAAAAATCCACCCAAAATCTAAAAAAATTTAAATTTTTATATGAAAAACTTCTTTTGCCCATATCTCCTAAACTAAGCGTCCTAGAGCGAAAAGGACTTTAATTCGTGAAAAACTTCTTTTGCCCATATCTCCTAAACTAAGCGTCCTAGAGCGAAAAGGACTTAAATTCGTGACCACCCCTAAAAATTTGAAAAATCCACCCAAAACCTAAAAAAAATTGAAATTTTTATATGAAAAACTTCTTTTGCCCATATCTCCTAAACTAAGCGTCCTAGAGCGAAAAGGACTCTAATTCGTGACCACCGCCAAAAAATTGAAAAATCCACCCAAAACCTAAAAAAATTTAAATTTTTATATGAAAAACTTCTTTTGCCCATATCTCCTTAAATATGCGTCCAAGAGCGAAAAGGGCTTTAATTCGTGACCACCCCCAAAAAATTGAAAAATCCACCCAAAACCTAAAAAAATTTAAATTTTTATATGAAAAACTTCTTTTGCCCATATCTCCTTAAATATGCGTCCAAGAGCGAAAAGGACTTTAATTCGTGACCACCCCCAAAAAATTGAAAAATCCACCCAAAACCTAAAAAAATTTAAATTTTTATATGAAAAACTTCTTTTGCCCATATCTCCTTAAATATGCGTCCAAGAGCGAAAAGGACTTTAATTCGTGACCACCCCCAAAAAATTGAAAAATCCACCCAAAACCTAAAAAAATTGCAATTTTTATATGAAAAACTTCTTTTGCCCATATCTCCTAAACTAAGCGTCCTAGAGCGAAAAGGACTTTAATTCGTGACCACCCCCAACAAATTTAAAAATCCACCCAAAACCTAAAAAAATTTAAATTTTTATATGAAAAACTTCTTTTGCCCATATCTCCTTAAATATGCGTCCTAGAGCGAAAAGGACTTTAATTCGTGACCACCCCCAAAAAATTGAAAAATCCACCCAAAACCTAAAAAAATTTAAATTTTTATATGAAAAACTTCTTTTGCCCATATCTCCTAAGCTAAGCGTCCTAGAGCGAAAAGGACTTTAATTCATGACCACCCCCAAAAAATTGAAAAATCCACCCAAAACCTAAAAAAATTTAAATTTTTATATGAAAAACTTCTTTTGCCCATATCTCCTTAAATATGCGTCCTAGAGCGAAAAGGACTTTAATTCGTGACCACCCCCAAAAAATTGAAAAATCCACCTAAAACCTAAAAAAATTTAAATTTTAATATGAAAAACTTCTTTTGCCCATATCTCCTAAACTAAGCGTCCTAGAGCGAAAAGGACTTTAATTCGTGACCACCCCCAAAAAATTGACAAATCCACCCAAAACCTAAAAAAATTTAAATTTTTATATGAAAAACTTCTTTTCTCCTAAACTAAGCGTCCTAGAGCGAAAAGGACTTTAATTCGTGACCACTCCCAAAAAATTGAAAAATCCACCCAAAACCTAAAAAAATTGAAATTTTTATACGAAAAACTTCTTTTGCCCATATCTACTTAAATATGCGTCCTAGAGCGAAAAGGACTTTAATTCGTGACCACCCCCAAAAAATTGAAAAATCCACCCAAAACCTAAAAAAAATAAATTTTTATATGAAAAACTTCTTTTGTCCATATCTCCTAAACTAAGCGTCCTAGAGCGAAAGGGACTTTAATTCGTGACCACCCCCAAAATATTGAAAAATCCACCCAAAATCTAAAAAAATTTAAATTTTTATATGAAAAACTTCTTTTGCCCATATCTCCTAAACTAAGCGTCCTAGAGCGAAAAGGACTTTAATTCGTGAAAAACTTCTTTTGCCCATATCTCCTAAACTAAGCGTCCTAGAGCGAAAAGGACTTAAATTCGTGACCACCCCTAAAAATTTGAAAAATCCACCCAAAACCTAAAAAAAATTGAAATTTTTATATGAAAAACTTCTTTTGCCCATATCTCCTAAACTAAGCGTCCTAGAGCGAAAAGGACTCTAATTCGTGACCACCGCCAAAAAATTGAAAAATCCACCCAAAACCTAAAAAAATTGCAATTTTTATATGAAAAACTTCTTTTGCCCATATCTCCTAAACTAAGCGTCCTAGAGCGAAAAGGACTTTAATTCGTGACCACCCCCAAAAAATTGAAAAATCCACCCAAAACCTAAAAAAATTGCAATTTTTATATGAAAAACTTCTTTTGCCCATATCTCCTAAACTAAGCGTCCTAGAGCGAAAAGGACTTTAATTCGTGACCACCCCCAAAAAATTGAAAAAACCACCCAAAACCTAAAAAAATTTAAATTTTTATATGAAAAATTTATTTTGCTCATATCTCCTTAAATATGCGTCCTAGAGCGAAAAGGACTTTAATTCGTGACCACCCCCAAAAAATTGGAAAATCCACCCAATATCTAAAAAAAATTAAATTTTTATATGAAAAACTTATTTTGCCCATATCTCCTAAGCTGAGCGTCCTAGAGCGAAAAGGACTTTAATTCGTGACCACCCCCAAAAAATTGAAAAATCCACCCAAAACCTAAAACAATTGAAATTTTTATATGAAAAACTTCTTTTGCCCATATCTCCTTAAATATGCGTCCTAGAGCGAAAAGGACTTTAATTCGTGACCACCCCCAAAAAATTGAAAATTCCACCCAAAACCTAAAAAAATTGAAATTTTTATATGAAAAACTTCTTTTGCCCATATCTCCTTAAATATGCGTCCTAGAGCGAAAAGGACTTTAATTCGTGACCACCCCCAAAAAATTGAGAAATCCACCCAAAACCTAAAAAAATTGCAATTTTTATATGAAAAACTTCTTTTGCCCATATCTCCTTAAATATGCGTCCTAGAGCGAAAAGGACTTTAATTCGTGACCACCCCCAAAAAATTTAAAAATCCACCCAAAACCTAAAAAAATTTAAATTTTTATATGAAAAACTTCTTTTGCCCATATCTCCTTAAATATGCGTCCTAGAGCGAAAAGGACTTTAATTCGTGACCACCCCCAAAAAATTGAAAAATCCACCCAAAACCTAAAAAAATTTATATTTTTATATGAAAAACTTCTTTTGCCCATATCTCCTAAGCTAAGCGTCCTAGAGCGAAAAGGACTTTAATTCATGACCACCCCCAAAAAATTGAAAAATCCACCCAAAACCTAAAAAATTTTAATTTTTATATGAAAAACTTCTTTTGCCCATATCTCCTAAACTAAGCGTCCTAGAGCGAAAAGGACTTTAATTCGTGACCACCCCCAAAAAATTGAAAAATCCACCTAAAACCTAAAAAAATTTAAATTTTAATATGAAAAACTTCTTTTGCCCATATCTCCTAAACTAAGCGTCCTAGAACGAAAAGGACTTAAATTCGGGTCCACCCCCAAAAAATTGAAAAATCCGCCCAAAACCTAAAAAAATTTAAATTTTTATATGAAAAACTTCTTTTCTCCTAAACTAAGCGTCCTAGAGCGAAAAGGACTTTAATTCGTGACCACTCCCAAAAAATTGAAAAATCCACCCAAAACCTAAAAAAATTTAAAATTTTATATGAAAAACTTCTTTTGCCCATATCTCCTTAAATATGCGTCCTAGAGCGAAAAGGACTTTAATTCGTGACCACCCCCAAAAATTCAAAAATCCACCCAAAACCTAAAAAAAATAAATTTTTATATGAAAAACTTCTTTTGCCCATATCTCCTAAACTAAGCGTCCTAGAGCGAAAGGGACTTTAATTCGTGACCACCCCCAAAATATTGAAAAATCCACCCAAAATCTAAAAAAAATTAAATTTTTATATGAAAAACTTCTTTTGCCCATATCTCCTAAACTAAGCGTCCTAGAGCGAAAAGGACTTTAATTCGTGACCGCCCCCAAAAAATTGAAAAACTCACCCAAAACCTAAAAAATTTAAATTTTTATATGAAAAACTTCTTTTGCCCATATCTCCTAAACTAAGCGTCCTAGAGCGAAAAGGACTTTAATTCGTGACCACCCCCAAAAAATTGAAAAATCCACCCAAAACCTAAAAAAATTTAAATTTTTATATGAAAAACTTCTTTTGCCCATATCTCCTTAAATATGCGTCCTAGAGCGAAAAGGACTCTAATTCGTGACCACCGCCAAAAAATTGAAAAATCCACCCAAAACCTAAAAAAAATTGTAATTTTTATATGAAAAACTTCTTTTGCCCATATCTCCTAAACTAAGCGTCCTAGAGCGAAAAGGACTTTAATTCGTGACCACCCCCAAAAAATTGAAAATTCCACCCAAAACCTAAAAAAAATTAAATTTTTATATGAAAACTTCTTTTGCTCATATCTCCTTAAATATGCGTCCTAGAGCGAAAAGGACTTTAATTCGTGACCACCCCCAAAAAATTGGAAAATCCACCCAAAATCTAAAAAAATTTAAATTTTTATATGAAAAACTTCTTTTGCCCATATCTCCTAAACTAAGCGTCCTAGAGCGAAAAGGACTTTAATTCGTGACCACCGCCAAAAAATTGAAAAATCCACCCAAAACCTAAAAAAATTTAAATTTTTATATGAAAAACTTATTTTGCCCATATCTCCTTAAATATGCGTCCTAGAGCGAAAAGGACTTTAATTCGTGACCACCCCCAAAAAATTGAAAATTCCACCCAAAACCTAAAAAAATTGAAATTTTTATATGAAAAACTTCTTTTGCCCATATCTCCTAAGCTAAGCGTCCTAGAGCGAAAAGAACTTTAATTCGTGACCACCCCCAAAAAATTGAAAAATCCACCCAAAACCTAAAAAAATTGAAATTTTTATATGAAAAACTTATTTTGCCCATATCTCCTTAAATATGCGTCCTAGAGCGAAAAGGACTTTAATTCGTGACCACCCCCAAAAAATTGAAAATTCCACCCAAAACGTAAAAAATTGAAATTTTTATACGAAAAACTTCTTTTGCCCATATCTCCTTAAATATGCGTCCTAGAGCGAAAAGGACTTTAATTCGTGACCACCCCCAAAAAATTGAGAAATCCACCCAAAACCTAAAAAAATTGCAATTTTTATATGAAAAACTTCTTTTGCCCATATCTCCTTAAATATGCGTCCTAGAGCGAAAAGGACTTTAATTCGTGACCACCCCCAAAAAATTGAGAAATCCACACAAAATCTAAAAAAATTGAAATTTTTATATGAAAAACTTCTTTTGCCCATATCTCCTAAACTAAGCGTCCTAGAGCGAAAAGGACTTTAATTCGTGACCACCCCCAAAAAATTGAAAAAACCACCCAAAACCTAAAAAAATTTAAATTTTTATATGAAAAACTTCTTTTGCTCATATCTCCTTAAATATGCGTCCTAGAGCGAAAAGGACTTTAATTCGTGACCACCCCCAAAAAATTGGAAAATCCACCCAAAATCTAAAAAAATTTAAATTTTTATATGAAAAACTTCTTTTGCCCATATCTCCTAAACTAAGCGTCCTAGAGCGAAAAGGACTTTAATTCGTGACCACCCCCAAAAAATTGAAAAATCCACCCAAAACCTAAAAAAATTGAAATTTTTATATGAAAAACTTATTTTGCCCATATCTCCTTAAATATGCGTCCTAGAGCGAAAAGGACTTTAATTCGTGACCACCCCCAAAAAATTGAAAATTCCACCCAAAAAAATTTAAATTTTTATATGAAAAACTTCTTTTGCCCATATCTCCTAAGCTAAGCGTCCTAGAGTGAAAAGAACTTTAATTCGTGACCACCCCCAAAAAATTGAAAAATCCGCCCAAAACCTAAAAAAATTGAAATTTTTATACGAAAAACTTCTTTTGCCCATATCTCCTTAAATATGCGTCCTAGAGCGAAAAGGACTTTAATTCGTGACCACCCCCAAAAAATTGAAAAATCCACCCAAAACCTAAAAAAATTGAAATTTTTATATGAAAAACTTCTTTTGCCCATATCTCCTAAGCTAAGCGTCCTAGAGCGAAAAGGACTTTAATTCGTGACCACCCCCAAAAAATTGAGAAATCCACCCAAAACCTAAAAAAATTGCAATTTTTATATGAAAAACTTCTTTTGCCCATATCTCCTTAAATATGCGTCCTAGAGCGAAAAGGACTTTAATTCGTGACCACCCCCAAAAAATTGAGAAATCCACACAAAACCTAAAAAAATTGCAATTTTTATATGAAAAACTTCTTTTGCCCATATTTCCTTAAATATGCGTCCTAGAGCGAAAAGGACTTTAATTCGTGACCACCCCCAAAAAATTGAAAAATCCACCCAAAACCTAAAAAAATTGAAATTTTTATATGAAAAACTTCTTTTGCCCATATCTCCTAAGCTAAGCGTCCTAGAGCGAAAAGGACTTTAATTCATGACCATCCCCAAAAAATTGAAAAATCCACCTAAAACCTAAAAAAATTTAAATTTTAATATGAAAAACTTCTTTTGCCCATATCTCCTAAACTAAGCGTCCTAGAGCGAAAAGGACTTTAATTCGTGACCACCCCCAAAAAATTGAAAAATCCACCTAAAACCTAAAAAAATTTAAATTTTTATATGAAAAACTTCTTTTCTCCTAAACTAAGCGTCCTAGAGCGAAAAGGACTTTAATTCGTGACCACTCCCAAAAAATTGAAAAATCCACCCAAAACCTAAAAAAATTGAAATTTTTATACGAAAAACTTCTTTTGCCCATATCTCCTTAAATATGCGTCCTAGAGCGAAAAGGACTTTAATTCGTGTCCACCCCCAAAAAATTGAAAAATCCACCCAAAACCTAAAAAAAATAAATTTTTATATGAAAAACTTCTTTTGCCCATATCTCCTAAACTAAGCGTCCTAGAGCGAAAGGGACTTTAATTCGTGACCACCCCCAAAATATTGAAAAATCCACCCAAAATCTAAAAAATTTAAATTTTTATATGAAAAACTTCTTTTGCCCATATCTCCTAAACTAAGCGTCCTAGAGCGAAAAGGACTTTAATTCGTGACCGCCGCCAAAAAATTGAAAAACTCACCCAAAACCTAAAAAAATTTTAATTTTGATATGAAAAACTTCTTTTGCCCATATCTCCTTAAATATGCGTCCAAGAGCGAAAAGGACTTTAATTCGTGACCACCCCCAAAAAATTGAAAAATCCACCCAAAACCTAAAAAAATTGCAATTTTTATATGAAAAACTTCTTTTGCCCATATCTCCTAAACTAAGCGTCCTAGAGCGAAAAGGACTTTAATTCGTGACCACCCCCAAAAAATTGAAAAATCCACCCAAAACCTAAAAAAATTTAAATTTTTATATGAAAAACTTCTTTTGCCCATATCTCCTTAAATATGCGTCCAAGAGCGAAAAGGACTTTAATTCGTGACCACCCCCAAAAAATTTAAAAATCCACCCAAAACCTAAAAAAATTTAAATTTTTATATGAAAAACTTCTTTTGCCCATATCTCCTTAAATATGCGTCCAAGAGCGAAAAGGACTTTAATTCGTGACCACCCCCAAAAAATTGAAAAATCCACCCAAAACCTAAAAAAAAATTAAATTTTTATATGAAAAACTTCTTTTGCCCATATCTCCTTAAATATGCGTCCTAGAGCGAAAAGGACTCTAATTCGTGACCACCGCCAAAAAATTGAAAAATCCACCCAAAACCTAAAAAAATTGCTATTTTTATATTTATATTCTTTTGCCCATATCTCCTAAACTAAGCGTCCTAGAGCTTACCCAAACCTAAAAAAATTGAAATTTTTATATGAAAAACTTATTTTGCCCATATCTCCTTAAATATGCGTCCTAGAGCGAAAAGGACTTTAATTCGTGACCACCCCCAAAAAATTGAAAATTCCACCCAAAACCTAAAAAAATTGAAATTTTTATATGAAAAACTTCTTTTGCCCATATCTCCTAAGCTAAGCGTCCTAGAGCGAAAAGGACTTTAATTCGTGACCACCCCCAAAAAATTGAAAAATCCACCCAAAACCTAAAAAAATTTAAATTTTTATATGAAAAACTTCTTTTGCCCATATCTCCTTAAATATGCGTCCAAGAGCGAAAAGGACTTTAATTCGTGACCACCCCCAAAAAATTTAAAAATCCACCCAAAACCTAAAAAAATTTAAATTTTTATATGAAAAACTTCTTTTGCCCATATCTCCTTAAATATGCGTCCAAGAGCGAAAAGGACTTTAATTCGTGACCACCCCCAAAAAATTGAAAAATCCACCCAAAACCTAAAAAAAATTAAATTTTTATATGAAAAACTTCTTTTGCCCATATCTCCTTAAATATGCGTCCTAGAGCGAAAAGGACTCTAATTCGTGACCACCGCCAAAAAATTGAAAAATCCACCCAAAACCTAAAAAAATTGCTATTTTTATATTTATATTCTTTTGCCCATATCTCCTAAACTAAGCGTCCTAGAGCTTACCCAAACCTAAAAAAATTGAAATTTTTATATGAAAAACTTATTTTGCCCATATCTCCTTAAATATGCGTCCTAGAGCGAAAAGGACTTTAATTCGTGACCACCCCCAAAAAATTGAAAATTCCACCCAAAACCTAAAAAAATTGAAATTTTTATATGAAAAACTTCTTTTGCCCATATCTCCTAAGCTAAGCGTCCTAGAGCGAAAAGGACTTTAATTCGTGACCACCCCCAAAAAATTGAAAAATCCACCCAAAACCTATAAAAATTGAAATTTTTATATGAAAAACTTCGTTTGCCCATATCTCCTTAAATATGCGTCCTAGAGCGAAAAGGACTTTAATTCGTGACCACCCCCAAAAAATTGAGAAATCCACCCAAAACCTAAAAAAATTGCAATTTTTATATGAAAAACTTCTTTTGCCCATATCTCCTTAAATATGCGTCTTAGAGCGAAAAGGACTTTAATTCGTGACCACCCCCAAAAAATTGAAAAATCCACCTAAAACCTAAAAAAATTTAAATTTTTATATGAAAAACTTCTTTTGCCCATATCTCCTAAGCTAAGCGTCCTAGAGCGAAAAGGACTTTAATTCATGACCACCCCCAAAAAATTGAAAAATCCACCTAAAACCTAAAAAAAATTAAATTTTAATATGAAAAACTTCTTTTGCCCATATCTCCTAAACTAAGCGTCCTAGAGCGAAAAGGACTTTAATTCGTGACCACCCCCAAAAAATTGAAAAATCCACCCAAAACCTAAAAAAAATTAAATTTTTATATGAAAAACTTATTTTGCCCATATCTCCTTAAATATGCGTCCTAGAGCGAAAAGGACTTTAATTCGTGACCACCCCCAAAAAATTGAGAAATCCACCCAAAACCTAAAAAAATTGCAATTTTTATATGAAAAACTTCTTCCACCCAAAACCTAAAAAAATTGCAATTTTTATATGAAAAACTTCTTTTGCCCATATCTCCTTAAATATGCGTCCTAGAGCGAAAAGGACTTTAATTCGTGACCACCGCCAAAAAATTGAAAAATCCACCCAAAACCTAAAAAAATTTAAATTTTTATATGAAAAACTTCTTTTGCCCATATCTCCTAAGCTAAGCGTCCTAGAGCGAAAAGGACTTTAATTCGTGACCACCGCCAAAAAATTGAAAAATCCACCCAAAACCTAAAAAAATTGAAATTTTTATATGAAAAACTTATTTTGCCCATATCTCCTTAAATATGCGTCCTAGAGCGAAAAGGACTTTAATTCGTGACCACCCCCAAAAAATTGAAAATTCCACCCAAAACGTAAAAAAATTGAAATTTTTATACGAAAAACTTCTTTTGCCCATATCTCCTTAAATATGCGTCCTAGAGCGAAAAGGACTTTAATTCGTGACCACCCCCAAAAAATTGAGAAATCCACCCAAAACCTAAAAAAATTGCAATTTTTATATGAAAAACTTCTTTTGCCCATATCTCCTTAAATATGCGTCCTAGAGCGAAAAGGACTTTAATTCGTGACCACCCCCAAAAAATTGAGAAATCCACACAAAATCTAAAAAAATTGAAATTTTTATATGAAAAACTTCTTTTGCCCATATCTCCTAAACTAAGCGTCCTAGAGCGAAAAGGACTTTAATTCGTGACCACCCCCAAAAAATTGAAAAAACCACCCAAAACCTAAAAAAATTTAAATTTTTATATGAAAAACTTCTTTTGCTCATATCTCCTTAAATATGCGTCCTAGAGCGAAAAGGACTTTAATTCGTGACCACCCCCAAAAAATTGGAAAATCCACCCAAAATCTAAAAAAATTTAAATTTTTATATGAAAAACTTCTTTTGCCCATATCTCCTAAACTAAGCGTCCTAGAGCGAAAAGGACTTTAATTCGTGACCACCCCCAAAAAATTGAAAAATTCACCCAAAAGGACTTTAATTCGTGACCACCCCCAAAAAATTGAGAAATCCACCCAAAACCTAAAAAAATTGCAATTTTTATATGAAAAACTTCTTTTGCCCATATCTCCTTAAATATGCGTCTTAGAGCGAAAAGGACTTTAATTCGTGACCACCCCCAAAAAATTGAAAAATCCACCTAAAACCTAAAAAAATTTAAATTTTTATATGAAAAACTTCTTTTGCCCATATCTCCTAAGCTAAGCGTCCTAGAGCGAAAAGGACTTTAATTCATGACCACCCCCAAAAAATTGAAAAATCCACCTAAAACCTAAAAAAAATTAAATTTTAATATGAAAAACTTCTTTTGCCCATATCTCCTAAACTAAGCGTCCTAGAGCGAAAAGGACTTTAATTCGTGACCACCCCCAAAAAATTGAAAAATCCACCCAAAACCTAAAAAAAATTAAATTTTTATATGAAAAACTTATTTTGCCCATATCTCCTTAAATATGCGTCCTAGAGCGAAAAGGACTTTAATTCGTGACCACCCTCAAAAAATTGAGAAATCCACCCAAAACCTAAAAAAATTGCAATATGAAAAACTTCTTCCACCCAAAACCTAAAAAAATTGCAATTTTTATATGAAAAACTTCTTTTGCCCATATCTCCTTAAATATGCGTCCTAGAGCGAAAAGGACTTTAATTCGTGACCACCGCCAAAAAATTGAAAAATCCACCCAAAACCTAAAAAAATTTAAATTTTTATATGAAAAACTTCTTTTGCCCATATCTCCTAAGCTAAGCGTCCTAGAGCGAAAAGGACTTTAATTCATGACCACCCCCAAAAAATTGAAAAATCCACCCAAAACCTAAAAAAATTGAAATTTTTATATGAAAAACTTCTTTTGCCCATATCTCCTAAACTAAGCGTCCTAGAGCGAAAAGGACTTTAATTCGTGACCACCCCCAAAAAATTGAAAAATCCACCTAAAATCTAAAAAAATTTAAATTTTAATATGAAAAACTTCTTTTGCCCATATCTCCTAAACTAAGCGTCCTAGAGCGAAAAGGACTTTAATTCGTGACCACCCCCAAAAAATTGAAAAATCCACCCAAAACCTAAAAAAATTTAAATTTTTATATGAAAAACTTCTTTTCTCCTAAACTAAGCGTCCTAGAGCGAAAAGGACTTTAATTCGTGACCACTCCCAAAAAATTTAAAAATCCACCCAAAACCTAAAAAAATTGAAATTTTTATATGAAAAACTTCTTTTGCCCATATCTCCTAAGCTAAGCGTCCTAGAGCGAAAAGGACTTTAATTCATGACCACCCCCAAAAAATTGAAAAATCCACCCAAAACCTAAAAAAATTGAAATTTTTATATGAAAAACTTCTTTTGCCCATATCTCCTAAACTAAGCGTCCTAGAGCGAAAAGGACTTTAATTCGTGACCACCCCCAAAAAATTGAAAAATCCACCTAAAATCTAAAAAAATTTAAATTTTAATATGAAAAACTTCTTTTGCCCATATCTCCTAAACTAAGCGTCCTAGAGCGAAAAGGACTTTAATTCGTGACCACCCCCAAAAAAATTGAAAAATCCACCCAAAACCTAAAAAAATTTAAATTTTTATATGAAAAACTTCTTTTCTCCTAAACTAAGCGTCCTAGAGCGAAAAGGACTTTAATTCGTGACCACTCCCAAAAAATTGAAAAATCCACCCAAAACCTAAAAAAATTGAAATTTTTATATGAAAAACTTCTTTTGCCCATATCTCCTTAAATATGCGTCCTAGAGCGAAAAGGACTCTAATTCGTGACCACCGCCAAAAAATTGAAAAATCCACCCAAAACCTAAAAAAATTGCAATTTTTATATGAAAAACTTCTTTTGCCCATATCTCCTAAACTAAGCGTCCTAGAGCGAAAAGGACTTTAATTCGTGACCACCCCCAAAAAATTGAAAAATCCACCCAAAACCTAAAAAAATTTACATTTTTATATGAAAAACTTCTTTTCTCCTAAACTAAGCGTCCTATAGCGAAAAGGACTTTAATTCGTGACCACCCCCAAAAAATTGAAAAATCCACCCAAAACCTACAAAAATTTAAATTTTTATATGAAAAACTTCATTTGCCCATATCTCCTAAACTAAGCGTCCTAGAGCGAAAAGGACTTTAATTCGTGACCACCGCCAAAAAATTGAAAAATCCACCCAAAACCTAAAAAAAATTGCAATTTTTATATGAAAAACTTCTTTTGCCCATATCTCCTTAACTATGCGTCCTAGAGCGAAAAGGACTTTAATTCGTGACCACCCCCAAAAAATTTAAAAATCCACCCAAAACCTAAAAAAATTGAAATTTTTATATGAAAAACTTCTTTTGCCCATATCTCCTTAAATATGCGTCCTAGAGCGAAAAGGACTTTAATTCGTGACCACCCCCAAAAAATATAAAAATCCACCCAAAACCTAAAAAAATTTAAATTTTTATATGAAAAACTTCTTTTGCCCATATCTCCTGAAATATGCGTCCTAGAGCGAAAAGGACTTTAATTCGTGACCACCCCCAAAAAATTGAAAAATCCACCCAAAACCTAAAAAAATTGAAATTTTTATATGAAAAACTTCTTTTTCCCATATCTCCTAAGCTAAGCGTCCTAGAGCGAAAAGGACTTTAATTCGTGACCACCCCCAAAAAATTGAAAAATCTACCCAAAACCTAAAAAAATTGCAATTTTTATATGAAAAACTTCTTTTGCCCATATCTCCTTAAATATGCGTCCTAGAGCGAAAAGGACTTTAATTCGTGACCACCCCCAAAAAATTTAAAAATCCACCCAAAACCTAAAAAAACTGAAATTTTTATATGAAAAACTTATTTTGCCCATATCTCCTTAAATATGCGTCCTAGAGCGAAAAGGACTTTAATTCGTGACCACCCCCAAAAAATTGAGAAATCCACCCAAAACCTACAAAAAATTGCAATTTTTATATGAAAAACTTATTTTGCCCATATCTCCTTAAATATGCGTCCTAGAGCGAAAAGGACTTTAATTCGTGACCACCCCCAAAAAATTGAGAAATCCACCCAAAACCTAAAAAAATTGCAATTTTTATATGAAAAACTTCTTTTGCCCATATCTCCTTAAATATGCGTCCTAGAGCGAAAAGGACTTTAATTCGTGACCACCCCCAAAAAATTGAAAAATCCACCCAAAACCTAAAAAAATTGAAATTTTTATATGAAAAACTTCTTTTGCCCATATCTCCTAAACTAAGCGTCCTAGAGCGAAAAGGACTTTAATTCGTGACCACCCCAAAAAAATTGAAAAATCCACCTAAAACCTAAAAAAATTTAAATTTTAATATGAAAAACTTCTTTTGCCCATATCTCCTAAGGAAGGACTTTAATTCATGACCACCCCCAAAAAATTGAAAAATCCACCTAAAACCTAAAAAAATTTAAATTTTAATATGAAAAACTTCTTTTGCCCATATCTCCTAAACTAAGCGTCCTAGAGCGAAAAGGACTTTAATTCGTGACCACCCCCAAAAAATTGAGAAATCCACCCAAAACCTAAAAAAATTGCAATTTTTATATGAAAAACTTCTTTTGCGCATATCTCCTTAAATATGCGTCCTAGAGCGAAAAGGACTTTAATTCGTGACCACCCCCAAAAAATTGAAAAATCCACCCAAAACCTAAAAAAATTAAAATTTTTATATGAAAAACTTCTTTTGCCCATATCTCCTAAGCTAAGCGTCCTAGAGCGAAAAGGACTTTAATTCATGACCACCCCCAAAAAATTGAAAAATCCACCCAAAACCTAAAAAATTGAAATTTTTATATAAAAAACTTCTTTTGCCCATATCTCCTAAACTAAGCGTCCTAGAGCGAAAAGGACTTTAATTCGTGACCACCCCCAAACAATTGAAAAATCCACCTAAAACCTAAAAAAATTTAAATTTTAATATGAAAAACTTCTTTTGCCCATATCTCCTAAACTAAGCGTCCTAGAGCGAAAAGGACTTTAATTCGTGACCACCCCCAAAAAATTGAAAAATCCACGCAAAACCTAAAAAAATTTAAATTTTTATATGAAAAACTTCTTTTCTCCTAAACTAAGCGTCCTAGAGCGAAAAGGACTTTAATTCGTGACCACTCCCAAAAAATTGAAAAATCCACCCAAAACCTAAAAAAATTGAAATTTTTATATGAAAAACTTCTTTTGCCCATATCTCCTAAACTAAGCGTCCTAGAGCGAAAAGGACTCTAATTCGTGACCACCGCCAAAAAATTGAAAAATCCACCCAAAACCTAAAAAAATTGCAATTTTTATATGAAAAACTTCTTTTGCCCATATCTTCTAAACTAAGCGTTCTAGAGCGAAAAGGACTTTAATTCGTGACCACCCCCAAAAAATTGAAAAATCCACCCAAAACCTAAAAAAATTTAAATTTTCATATGAAAAACTTATTTTGCCCATATCTCCTTAAATATGCGTCCAAGAGCGAAAAGGACTTTAATTCGTGACCACCCCCAAAAAATTGAAAAATCCACCCAAAACCTAAAAAAATTGAAATTTTTATATGAAAAACTTCTTTTGCCCATATCTCCTTAAATATGCGTCCAAGAGCGAAAAGGACTTTAATTCGTGACCACCCCCAAAAAATTGGAAAATCCACCCAAAATCTAAAAAAAATTAAATTTTTATATGAAAAACTTCTTTTGCCCATATCTCCTTAAATATGCGTCCTAGAGCGAAAAGGACTCTAATTCGTGACCACCCCCAAAAAATTGAAAAATCCACCCAAAACCTACAAAAAATTGCAATTTTTATATGAAAAACTTCTTTTGCCCATATCTCCTAAACTAAGCGTCCTAGAGCGAAAAGGACTTTAATTCGTGACCACCCCCAAAAAATTGAAAAAACCACCCAAAACCTAAAAAAATTTAAATTTTTATATGAAAAACTTCTTTTGCTCATATCTCCTTAAATATGCGTCCTAGAGCGAAAAGGACTTTAATTCGTGACCACCCCCAAAAAATTGAAAATTCCACCCAAAACCTAAAAAAATTGAAATTTTTATATGAAAAACTTCTTTTGCCCATATCTCCTAAGCTAAGCGTCCTAGAGCGAAAAGGACTTTAATTCGTGACCACCCCCAAAAAATTGAAAATTCCACCCAAAACCTAAAAAAATTGAAATTTTTATATGAAAAACTTCTTTTGCCCATATCTCCTAAGCTAAGCGTCCTAGAGCGAAAAGGACTTTAATTCGTGACCACCCCCAAAAAATTGAAAAATCCACCCAAAACCTAAAAAAATTGAAATTTTTATATGAAAAACTTCTTTTGCCCATATCTCCTTAAATATGCGTCCTAGAGCGAAAAGGACTTTAATTCGTGACCACCCCCAAAAAATTGAAAATTCCACCCAAAACCTAAAAAAATTGAAATTTTTATATGAAAAACTTATTTTGCCCATATCTCCTTAAATATGCGTCCTAGAGCGAAAAGGACTTTAATTCGTGACCACCCCCAAAAAATTGAGAAATCCACCCAAAACCTACAAAAAATTGCAATTTTTATATGAAAAACTTATTTTGCCCATATCTCCTTAAATATGCGTCCTAGAGCGAAAAGGACTTTAATTCGTGACCACCCCCAAGAAATTGAGAAATCCACCCAAAACCTAAAAAAATTGCAATTTTTATATGAAAAACTTCTTTTGCCCATATCTCCTTAAATATGCGTCCTAGAGCGAAAAGGACTTTAATTCGTGACCACCCCCAAAAAATTGAAAAATCCACCCAAAACCTAAAAAAATTGAAATTTTTATATGAAAAACTTCTTTTGCCCATATCTCCTAAACTAAGCGTCCTAGAGCGAAAAGGACTTTAATTCGTGACCACCCCAAAAAAATTGAAAAATCCACCTAAAACCTAAAAAAATTTAAATTTTAATATGAAAAACTTCTTTTGCCCATATCTCCTAAGGAAGGACTTTAATTCATGACCACCCCCAAAAAATTGAAAAATCCACCTAAAACCTAAAAAAATTTAAATTTTAATATGAAAAACTTCTTTTGCCCATATCTCCTAAACTAAGCGTCCTAGAGCGAAAAGGACTTTAATTCGTGACCACCCCCAAAAAATTGAGAAATCCACCCAAAACCTAAAAAAATTGCAATTTTTATATGAAAAACTTCTTTTGCGCATATCTCCTTAAATATGCGTCCTAGAGCGAAAAGGACTTTAATTCGTGACCACCCCCAAAAAATTGAAAAATCCACCCAAAACCTAAAAAAATTAAAATTTTTATATGAAAAACTTCTTTTGCCCATATCTCCTAAGCTAAGCGTCCTAGAGCGAAAAGGACTTTAATTCATGACCACCCCCAAAAAATTGAAAAATCCACCCAAAACCTAAAAAATTGAAATTTTTATATGAAAAACTTCTTTTGCCCATATCTCCTAAACTAAGCGTCCTAGAGCGAAAAGGACTTTAATTCGTGACCACCCCCAAAAAATTGAAAAATCCACCCAAAACCTAAAAAAATTTAAATTTTCATATGAAAAACTTCTTTTGCCCATATCTCCTTAAATATGCGTCCAAGAGCGAAAAGGACTTTAATTCGTGACCACCCCCAAAAAATTGAAAAAACCACCCAAAACCTAAAAAAATTTAAATTTTTATATGAAAAACTTCTTTTGCTCATATCTCCTTAAATATGCGTCCTAGAGCGAAAAGGACTTTAATTCGTGACCACCCCCAAAAAATTGGAAAATCCACCCAAAATCTAAAAAAATTTAAATTTTTATATGAAAAACTTCTTTTGCCCATATCTCCTAAACTAAGCGTCCTAGAGCGAAAAGGACTCTAATTCGTGACCACCGCCAAAAAATTGAAAAATCCACCCAAAACCTAAAAAAATTGCAATTTTTATATGAAAAACTTCTTTTGCCCATATCTCCTAAACTAAGCGTTCTAGAGCGAAAAGGACTTTAATTCGTGACCACCCCCAAAAAATTGAAAAATCCACCCAAAACCTAAAAAAATTTAAATTTTCATATGAAAAACTTCTTTTGCCCATATCTCCTTAAATATGCGTCCAAGAGCGAAAAGGACTTTAATTCGTGACCACCCCCAAAAAATTGAAAAATCCACCCAAAACCTAAAAAAATTGAATTTTTTATATGAAAAACTTCTTTTGCCCATATCTCCTAAACTAAGCGTCCTAGAGCGAAAAGGACTTTAATTCGTGACCACCCCCAAAAAATTGAAAAATCCACGCAAAACCTAAAAAAATTTAAATTTTTATATGAAAAACTTCTTTTGCCCATATCTCCTTAAATATGCGTCCTAGAGCGAAAAGGACTCTAATTCGTGACCACCCCCAAAAAATTGAAAAATCCACCCAAAACCTACAAAAAATTGCAATTTTTATATGAAAAACTTCTTTTGCCCATATCTCCTAAACTAAGCGTCCTAGAGCGAAAAGGACTTTAATTCGTGACCACCCCCAAAAAATTGAAAAAACCACCCAAAACCTAAAAAAATTTAAATTTTTATATGAAAAACTTCTTTTGCTCATATCTCCTTAAATATGCGTCCTAGAGCGAAAAGGACTTTAATTCGTGACCACCCCCAAAAAATTGAAAAATCCACCCAAAACCTAAAAAAATTAAAATTTTTATATGAAAAACTTATTTTGCCCATATCTCCTTAAATATGCGTCCTAGAGCGAAAAGGACTTTAATTCGTGACCACCCCCAAAAAATTGAAAATTCCACCCAAAACCTAAAAAAATTGAAATTTTTATATGAAAAACTTCTTTTGCCCATATCTCCTAAGCTAAGCGTCCTAGAGCGAAAAGGACTTTAATTCGTGACCACCCCCAAAAAATTGAAAAATCCACCCAAAACCTAAAAAAATTGAAATTTTTATATGAAAAACTTCTTTTGCCCATATCTCCTTAAATATGCGTCCTAGAGCGAAAAGGACTTTAATTCGTGACCACCCCCAAAAAATTGAAAATTCCACCCAAAACCTAAAAAAATTGAAATTTTTATATGAAAAACTTCTTTTGCCCATATCTCCTTAAATATGCGTCCTAGAGCGAAAAGGACTTTAATTCGTGACCACCCCCAAAAAATTGAGAAATCAACCCAAAACCTAAAAAAATTGCAATTTTTATATGAAAAACTTCTTTTGCCCATATCTCCTTAAATATGCGTCCTAGAGCGAAAAGGACTTTAATTCGTGACCACTCTCAAAAAATTGAAAAATCCACCCAAAACCTAAAAAAATTGAAATTTTTATATGAAAAACTTCTTTTGCCCATATCTCCTAAACTAAGCGTCCTAGAGCGAAAAGGACTTTAATTCGTGACCACCCCCAAAAAATTGAAAAATCCACCTAAAACCTAAAAAAATTTAAATTTTAATATGAAAAACTTCTTTTGCCCAGGGACTTTAATTCGTGACCACCCCCAAAATATTGAAAAATCCACCCAAAATCTAAAAAAAATTAAATTTTTATATGAAAAACTTCTTTTGCCCATATCTCCTTAAATATGCGTCCTAGAGCGAAAAGGACTCTAATTCGTGACCACCCCCAAAAAATTGAAAAATCCACCCAAAACCTACAAAAAATTGCAATTTTTATATGAAAAACTTCTTTTGCCCATATCTCCTAAACTAAGCGTCCTAGAGCGAAAAGGACTTTAATTCGTGACCACCCCCAAAAAATTGAAAAAACCACCCAAAACCTAAAAAAATTTAAATTTTTATATGAAAAACTTCTTTTGCTCATATCTCCTTAAATATGCGTCCTAGAGCGAAAAGGACTTTAATTCGTGACCACACCCAAAAAATTGAAAAATCCACCCAAAACCTAAAAAAATTAAAATTTTTATATGAAAAACTTATTTTGCCCATATCTCCTTAAATATGCGTCCTAGAGCGAAAAGGACTTTAATTCGTGACCACCCCCAAAAAATTGAAAATTCCACCCAAAACCTAAAAAAATTGAAATTTTTATATGAAAAACTTCTTTTGCCCATATCTCCTAAGCTAAGCGTCCTAGAGCGAAAAGGACTTTAATTCGTGACCACCCCCAAAAAATTGAAAAATCCACCCAAAACCTAAAAAAATTGAAATTTTTATATGAAAAACTTCTTTTGCCCATATCTCCTTAAATATGCGTCCTAGAGCGAAAAGGACTTTAATTCGTGACCACCCCCAAAAAATTGAAAATTCCACCCAAAACCTAAAAAAATTGAAATTTTTATATGAAAAACTTCTTTTGCCCATATCTCCTTAAATATGCGTCCTAGAGCGAAAAGGACTTTAATTCGTGACCACCCCCAAAAAATTGAGAAATCCACCCAAAACCTAAAAAAATTGCAATTTTTATATGAAAAACTTCTTTTTCCCATATCTCCTTAAATATGCGTCCTAGAGCGAAAAGGACTTTAATTCGTGACCACCCCCAAAAAATTGAGAAATCAACCCAAAACCTAAAAAAATTGCAATTTTTATATGAAAAACTTCTTTTGCCCATATCTCCTTAAATATGCGTCCTAGAGCGAAAAGGACTTTAATTCGTGACCACTCTCAAAAAATTGAAAAATCCACCCAAAACCTAAAAAAATTGAAATTTTTATATGAAAAACTTCTTTTGCCCATATCTCCTAAACTAAGCGTCCTAGAGCGAAAAGGACTTTAATTCGTGACCACCCCCAAAAAATTGAAAAATCCACCCAAAACCTAAAAAAATTGAAATTTTTATATGAAAAACTTCTTTTGCCCAGGGACTTTAATTCGTGACCACCCCCAAAATATTGAAAAATCCACCCAAAATCTAAAAAAATTTAAATTTTTATATGAAAAACTTCTTTTGCCCATATCTCCTAAACTAAGCGTCCTAGAGCGAAAAGGACTTTAATTCGTGACCGCCCCCAAAAAATTGAAAAATTCACCCAAAACCTAAAAAAATTTAAATTTTTATATGAAAAACTTCTTTTGCCCATATCTCCTAAACTAAGCGTCCTAGAGCGAAAAGGACTTTAATTCGTGACCACCCTCAAAAAATTGAAAAATCCACCCAAAACCTAAAAAAATTGAAATTTTTATATGAAAAACTTCTTTTGCCCATATCTCCTAAACTAAGCGTCCTAGAGCGAAAAGGACTTTAATTCGTGACCACCCCCAAAAAATTGGAAAATCCACCCAAAACCTAAAAAAAATAAATTTGTATATGAAAAACTTCTTTTGCCCATATCTCCTAAACTAAGCGTCCTAGAGCGAAAAGGACTTTAATTCGTGACCACCCCCAAAAAATTGGAAAATCCACCCAAAATCTAAAAAAAATTATATTTTTATATGAAAAACTTCTTTTGCCCATATCTCCTAAACTAAGCGTCCTAGAGCGAAAAGGACTTTAATTCGTGACCACCCCTAAAAATTTGAAAAATCCACCCAAAACCTAAAAAAAATGAAATTTTTATATGAACAACTTCTTTTGCCCATATCTCCTAAACTAAGCGTCCTAGAGCGAAAAGGACTCTAATTCGTGACCACCGCCATAAAATTGAAAAATCCACCCAAAACCTAAAAAAATTGCAATTTTTATATGAAAAACTTCTTTTGCCCATATCTCCTAAACTAAGCGTCCTAGAGCGAAAAGGACTTTAATTCGTGACCACCCCCAAAAAATTGAAAAATCCATCCAAAACCTAAAAAAATTGAAATTTTTATATGAAAAACTTCTTTTGCCCATATCTCCTTAAATATGCGTCCAAGAGCGAAAAGGACTTTAATTCGTGACCACCCCCAAAAAATTGAGAAATCCACCCAAAACCTAAAAAAATTGCAATTTTTATATGAAAAACTTCTTTTGCCCATATCTCCTTAAATATGCGTCCTAGAGCGAAAAGGACTTTAATTCGTGACCACCCCCAAAAAATTGAGAAATCCACCCAAAACCTAAAAAAATTGCAATTTTTATATGAAAAACTTCTTTTGCACATATCTCCTTAAATATGCGTCCTAGAGCGAAAAGGACTTTAATTCGTGACCACCCCCAAAAAATTGAGAAATCCACCCAAAACCTAAAAAAATTGCAATTTTTATATGAAAAACTTCTTTTGCCCATATCTCCTTAAATATGCGTCCTAGAGCGAAAAGGACTTTAATTCGTGACCACTCTCAAAAAATTGAAAAATCCACCCAAAACCTAAAAAAATTGCAATTTTTATATGAAAAACTTCTTTTGCCCATATCTCCTAAACTAAGCGTCCTAGAGCGAAAAGGACTTTAATTCGTGACCACCCCCAAAAAATTGAAAAATCCACCTAAAACCTAAAAAAATTTAAATTTTAATATGAAAAACTTCTTTTGCCCAGGAACTTTAATTCGTGACCACCCCCAAAATATTGAAAAATCCACCCAAAATCTAAAAAAATTTAAATTTTTATATGAAAAACTTCTTTTGCCCATATCTCCTAAACTAAGCGTCCTAGAGCGAAAAGGACTTTAATTCGTGACCGCCCCCAAAAAATTGAAAAATTCACCCAAAACCTAAAAAAATTTAAATTTTTATATGAAAAACTTCTTTTGCCCATATCTCCTAAACTAAGCGTCCTAGAGCGAAAAGGACTTTAATTCGTGACCACCCTCAAAAAATTGAAAAATCCACCCAAAACCTAAAAAAATTGAAATTTTTATATGAAAAACTTCTTTTGCCCATATCTCCTAAACTAAGCGTCCTAGAGCGAAAAGGACTTTAATTCGTGACCACCCCCAAAAAATTGGAAAATCCACCCAAAACCTAAAAAAAATAAATTTGTATATGAAAAACTTCTTTTGCCCATATCTCCTAAACTAAGCGTCCTAGAGCGAAAAGGACTTTAATTCGTGACCACCCCCAAAAAATTGGAAAATCCACCCAAAATCTAAAAAAAATTATATTTTTATATGAAAAACTTCTTTTGCCCATATCTCCTAAACTAAGCGTCCTAGAGCGAAAAGGACTTAAATTCGTGACCACCCCTAAAAATTTGAAAAATCCACCCAAAACCTAAAAAAAGTGAAATTTTTATATGAACAACTTCTTTTGCCCATATCTCCTAAACTAAGCGTCCTAGAGCGAAAAGGACTCTAATTCGTGACCACCGCCATAAAATTGAAAAATCCACCCAAAACCTAAAAAAATTGCAATTTTTATATGAAAAACTTCTTTTGCCCATATCTCCTAAACTAAGCGTCCTAGAGCGAAAAGGACTTTAATTCGTGACCACCCCCAAAAAATTGAAAAATCCATCCAAAACCTAAAAAAATTGAAATTTTTATATGAAAAACTTCTTTTGCCCATATCTCCTTAAATATGCGTCCAAGAGCGAAAAGGACTTTAATTCGTGACCACCCCCAAAAAATTGAAAAATCCACCCAAAACCTAAAAAAATTAAAATTTTTATATGAAAAACTTCTTTTGCCCATATCTCCTAAACTAAGCGTCCTAGAGCGAAAAGGACTTTCATTCGTGACCACCCCCAAAAAATTGAAAAATCCACCCAAAACCTAAAAAAATTAAAATTTTTATATGAAAAACTTCTTTTGCCCATATCTCCTTAAATATGCGTCCACGAGCGAAAAGGACTTTAATTCGTGACCACCCCCAAAAAATTGAAAAATCCACCCAAAACCTAAAAAAAATTAAATTTTTATATGAAAAACTTCTTTTGCCCATATCTCCTTAAATATGCGTCCTAGAGCGAAAAGGACTCTAATTCGTGACCACCGCCAAAAAATTGCAAAATCCACCCAAAACCTACAAAAAATTGCGATTTTTATATGAAAAACTTCTTTTGCCCATATCTCCTAAACTAAGCGTCCTAGAGCGAAAAGGACTTTAATTCGTGACCACCCCCAAAAAATTGAAAAAACCACCCAAAACCTAAAAAAATTTAAATTTTTATATGAAAAACTTATTTTGCTCATATCTCCTTAAATATGCGTCCTAGAGCGAAAAGGACTTTAATTCGTGACCACCCCCAAAAAATTGGAAAATCCACCCAAAATCTAAAAAAATTTAAATTTTTATATGAAAAACTTCTTTTGCCCATATCTCCTAAACTAAGCGTCCTAGAGCGAAAAGGACTTTAATTCGTGACCACTCCCAAAAAATTGAAAAATCCACCCAAAACCTAAAAAAATTGAAATTTTTATACGAAAAACTTCTTTTGCCCATATCTCCTTAAATATGCGTCCTAGAGCGAAAAGGACTTTAATTCGTGTCCACCCCCAAAAAATTGAAAAATCCACCCAAAACCTAAAAAAAATAAATTTGTATATGAAAAACTTCTTTTGCCCATATCTCCTAAACTAAGCGTCCTAGAGCGAAAAGGACTCTAATTCGTGACCACCGCCAAAAAATTGAAAAATCCACCCAAAACCTAAAAAAAATTAAATTTTTATATGAAAAACTTCTTTTGCCCATATCTCCTTAAATATGCGTCCTAGAGCGAAAAGGACTTTAATTCGTGACCACACCCAAAAAATTGGAAAATCCACCCAAAATCTAAAAAAAATTATATTTTTATATGAAAAACTTCTTTTGCCCATATCTCCTAAACTAAGCGTCCTAGAGCGAAAAGGACTTAAATTCGTGACCACCCCTAAAAATTTGAAAAATCCACCCAAAACCTAAAAAAATTGAAATTTTTATATGAACAACTTCTTTTGCCCATATTTCCTAAACTAAGCGTCCTAGAGCGAAAAGGACTCTAATTCGTGACCACCGCCAAAAAATTGCAAAATCCACCCAAAACCTACAAAAAATTGCAATTTTTATATGAAAAACTTCTTTTGCCCATATCTCCTAAACTAAGCGTCCTAGAGCGAAAAGGACTTTAATTCGTGACCACCCCCAAAAAATTGAAAAAACCACCCAAAACCTAAAAAAATTAAAATTTTTATATGAAAAACTTCTTTTGCTCATATCTCCTTAAATATGCGTCCTAGAGCGAAAAGGACTTTAATTCGTGACCACCCCCAAAAAATTGGAAAATCCACCCAAAATCTAAAAAAATTTAAATTTTTATATGAAAAACTTCTTTTGCCCATATCTCCTAAACTAAGCGTCCTAGAGCGAAAAGGACTTTAATTCGTGACCACTCCCAAAAAATTGAAAAATCCACCCAAAACCTAAAAAAATTGAAATTTTTATACGAAAAACTTCTTTTGCCCATATCTCCTTAAATATGCGTCCTAGAGCGAAAAGGACTTTAATTCGTGACCACCCCCAAAAAATTGAAAAATCCATCCAAAACCTAAAAAAATTGAAATTTTTATATGAAAAACTTCTTTTGCTCATATCTCCTTAAATATGCGTCCTAGAGCGAAAAGGACTTTAATTCGTGACCACCCCCAAAAAATTGGAAAATCCACCCAAAATCTAAAAAAATTTAAATTTTTATATGAAAAACTTCTTTTGCCCATATCTCCTAAACTAAGCGTCCTAGAGCGAAAGGGACTTTAATTCGTGACCACCCCCAAAATATTGAAAAATCCACCCAAAATCTAAAAAAATTTAAATTTTTATATGAAAAACTTCTTTTGCCCATATCTCCTAAACTAAGCGTCCTAGAGCGAAAAGGACTTTAATTCGTGACCGCCCCCAAAAAATTGAAAAATTCACCCAAAACCTAAAAAAATTTAAATTTTTATATGAAAAACTTCTTTTGCCCATATCTCCTTAAATATGCGTCCTAGAGCGAAAAGGACTTTAATTCGTGACCACCCCCAAAAAATTGGAAAATCCACCCAAAATCTAAAAAAATTTATATTTTTATATGAAAAACTTCTTTTGCCCATATCTCCTAAACTACGCGTCCTAGAGCGAAAAGGACTTAAATTCGTGACCACCCCTAAAAATTTGAAAAATCCACCCAAAACCTAAAAAAATTGCAATTTTTATATGAAAAACTTCTTTTGCCCATATCTCCTAAACTAAGCGTCCTAGAGCGAAAAGGACTTTAATTCGTGACCACCCCCAAAAAATTTAAAAATCCACCCAAAACCTAAAAAAATTGAAATTTTTATATGAAAAACTTCTTTTGCCCATATCTCCTAAACTAAGCGTCCTAGAGCGAAAAGGACTCTAATTCGTGACCACCGCCGAAAAATTGAAAAATCCACCCAAAACCTAAAAAAATTGCAATTTTTATATGAAAAACTTCTTTTGCCCATATCTCCTAAACTAAGCGTCCTAGAGCGAAAAGGACTTTAATTCGTGACCACCCCCAAAAAATTGAAAAATCCACCCAAAACCTAAAAAAATTGAAATTTTTATATGAAAAACTTCTTTTGCCCATATCTCCTTAAATATGCGTCCAAGAGCGAAAAGGACTTTAATTCGTGACCACCCCCAAAAAATTGAAAAATCCACCCAAAACCTAAAAAAATTGCAATTTTTATATGAAAAACTTCTTTTGCCCATATCTCCTAAACTAAGCGTCCTAGAGCGAAAAGGACTTTAATTCGTGACCACCCCCAAAAAATTTAAAAATCCACCCAAAACCTAAAAAAATTGAAATTTTTATATGAAAAACTTCTTTTGCCCATATATCCTTAAATATGCGTCCAAGAGCGAAAAGGACTTTAATTCGTGACCACCCCCAAAAAATTGAAAAATCCACCCAAAACCTAAAAAAAATTGCAATTTTTATATGAAAAACTTCTTTTGCCCATATCTCCTTAAATATGCGTCCTAGAGCGAAAAGGACTCTAATTCGTGACCACCGCCAAAAAATTGAAAAATCCACCCAAAACCTAAAAAAAATTGCAATTTTTATATGAAAAACTTCTTTTGCCCATATCTCCTAAACTAAGCGTCCTAGAGCGAAAAGGACTTTAATTCGTGACCACCCCCAAAAAATTGAAAAAACCACCCAAAACCTAAAAAAATTTAAATTTTTATATGAAAAACTTCTTTTGCTCATATCTCCTTAAATATGCGTCCTAGAGCGAAAAGGACTTTAATTCGTGACCACCCCCAAAAAATTGAGAAATCCACCCAAAACCTAAAAAAATTGCAATTTTTATATGAAAAACTTCTTTTGCCCATATCTCCTTAAATATGCGTCCTAGAGCGAAAAGGACTTTAATTCGTGACCACCCCCAAAAAATTGAGAAATCCACCCAGAACCTAAAAAAATTGCAATTTTTATATGAAAAACTTCTTTTGCCCATATCTCCTAAACTAAGCGTCCTAGAGCGAAAAGGACTTTAATTCGTGACCACCCCCAAAAAATTGAAAAATCCACCCAAAACCTAAAAAAATTGAAATTTTTATATGAAAAACTTCTTTTGCCCATATCTCCTAAACTAAGCGTCCTAGAGCGAAAAGGACTTTAATTCGTGACCACCCCCAAAAAATTGAAAAATCCACCTAAAACCTAAAAAAATTTAAATTTTAATATGAAAAACTTCTTTTGCCCATATCTCCTAAGGAAGGACTTTAATTCATGACCACCCCCAAAAAATTGAAAAATCCACCTAAAACCTAAAAAAATTTAAATTTTAATATGAAAAACTTCTTTTGCCCATATCTCCTAAACTAAGCGTCCTAGAGCGAAAAGGACTTTAATTCGTGACAACCCCCAAAAAATTGAGAAATCCACCCAAAACCTAAAAAATTGCAATTTTTATATGAAAAACTTCTTTTGCCCATATCTCCTTAAATATGCGTCCTAGAGCGAAAAGGACTTTAATTCGTGACCACCCCCAAAAAATTGAAAAATCCACCCAAAACCTAAAAAAATTTAAATTTTTATATGAAAAACTTCTTTTGCCCATATCTCCTAAGCTAAGCGTCCTAGAGCGAAAAGGACTTTAATTCATGACCACCCCCAAAAAATTGAAAAATCCACCCAAAACCTAAAAAAATTGAAATTTTTATATGAAAAACTTCTTTTGCCCATATCTCCTAAACTAAGCGTCCTAGAGCGAAAAGGACTTTAATTCGTGACCACCCCCAAAAAATTGAAAAATCCACCTAAAACCTAAAAAAATTTAAATTTTAATATGAAAAACTTCTTTTGCCCATATCTCCTAAACTAAGCGTCCTAGAGCGAAAAGGACTTTAATTCGTGACCACCCCAAAAAATTTAAAAATCCACGCAAAACCTAAAAAAATTTAAATTTTTATATGAAAAACTTATTTTTTCCTAAACTAAGCGTCCTAGAGCGAAAAGGACTTTAATTCGTGACCACCCCCAAAAAATTGAGAAATCCACCCAAAACCTAAAAAAATTGCAATTTTTATATGAAAAACTTCTTTTGCCCATATCTCCTTAAATATGCGTCCTAGAGCGAAAAGGACTTAAATTCGTGACCACCCCTAAAAATTTGAAAAATCCACCCAAAACCTAAAAAAAGTGAAATTTTTATATGAACAACTTCTTTTGCCCATATCTCCTAAACTAAGCGTCCTAGAGCGAAAAGGACTCTAATTCGTGACCACCGCCATAAAATTGAAAAATCCACCCAAAACCTAAAAAAATTGCAATTTTTATATGAAAAACTTCTTTTGCCCATATCTCCTAAACTAAGCGTCCTAGAGCGAAAAGGACTTTAATTCGTGACCACCCCCAAAAAATTGAAAAATCCATCCAAAACCTAAAAAAATTGAAATTTTTATATGAAAAACTTCTTTTGCCCATATCTCCTTAAATATGCGTCCAAGAGCGAAAAGGACTTTAATTCGTGACCACCCCCAAAAAATTGAAAAATCCACCCAAAACCTAAAAAAAATTGCAATTTTTATATGAAAAACTTCTTTTGCCCATATCTCCTTAAATATGCGTCCTAGAGCGAAAAGGACTCTAATTCGTGACCACCGCCAAAAAATTGAAAAATCCACCCAAAACCTAAAAAAAATTGCAATTTTTATATGAAAAACTTCTTTTGCCCATATCTCCTAAACTAAGCGTCCTAGAGCGAAAAGGACTTTAATTCGTGACCACCCCCAAAAAATTGAAAAAACCACCCAAAACCTAAAAAAATTTAAATTTTTATATGAAAAACTTCTTTTGCTCATATCTCCTTAAATATGCGTCCTAGAGCGAAAAGGACTTTAATTCGTGACCACCCCCAAAAAATTGAGAAATCCACCCAAAACCTAAAAAAATTGCAATTTTTATATGAAAAACTTCTTTTGCCCATATCTCCTTAAATATGCGTCCTAGAGCGAAAAGGACTTTAATTCGTGACCACCCCCAAAAAATTGAGAAATCCACCCAGAACCTAAAAAAATTGCAATTTTTATATGAAAAACTTCTTTTGCCCATATCTCCTAAACTAAGCGTCCTAGAGCGAAAAGGACTTTAATTCGTGACCACCCCCAAAAAATTGAAAAATCCACCCAAAACCTAAAAAAATTGAAATTTTTATATGAAAAACTTCTTTTGCCCATATCTCCTAAACTAAGCGTCCTAGAGCGAAAAGGACTTTAATTCGTGACCACCCCCAAAAAATTGAAAAATCCACCTAAAACCTAAAAAAATTTAAATTTTAATATGAAAAACTTCTTTTGCCCATATCTCCTAAGGAAGGACTTTAATTCATGACCACCCCCAAAAAATTGAAAAATCCACCTAAAACCTAAAAAAATTTAAATTTTAATATGAAAAACTTCTTTTGCCCATATCTCCTAAACTAAGCGTCCTAGAGCGAAAAGGACTTTAATTCGTGACAACCCCCAAAAAATTGAGAAATCCACCCAAAACCTAAAAAAATTGCAATTTTTATATGAAAAACTTCTTTTGCCCATATCTCCTTAAATATGCGTCCTAGAGCGAAAAGGACTTTAATTCGTGACCACCCCCAAAAAATTGAAAAATCCACCCAAAACCTAAAAAAATTTAAATTTTTATATGAAAAACTTCTTTTGCCCATATCTCCTAAGCTAAGCGTCCTAGAGCGAAAAGGACTTTAATTCATGACCACCCCCAAAAAATTGAAAAATCCACCCAAAACCTAAAAAAATTGAAATTTTTATATGAAAAACTTCTTTTGCCCATATCTCCTAAACTAAGCGTCCTAGAGCGAAAAGGACTTTAATTCGTGACCACCCCCAAAAAATTGAAAAATCCACCTAAAACCTAAAAAAATTTAAATTTTAATATGAAAAACTTCTTTTGCCCATATCTCCTAAACTAAGCGTCCTAGAGCGAAAAGGACTTTAATTCGTGACCACCCCAAAAAATTTAAAAATCCACGCAAAACCTAAAAAAATTTAAATTTTTATATGAAAAACTTATTTTTTCCTAAACTAAGCGTCCTAGAGCGAAAAGGACTTTAATTCGTGACCACCCCCAAAAAATTGAGAAATCCACCCAAAACCTAAAAAAATTGCAATTTTTATATGAAAAACTTCTTTTGCCCATATCTCCTTAAATATGCGTCCTAGAGCGAAAAGGACTTAAATTCGTGACCACCCCTAAAAATTTGAAAAATCCACCCAAAACCTAAAAAAAGTGAAATTTTTATATGAACAACTTCTTTTGCCCATATCTCCTAAACTAAGCGTCCTAGAGCGAAAAGGACTCTAATTCGTGACCACCGCCATAAAATTGAAAAATCCACCCAAAACCTAAAAAAATTGCAATTTTTATATGAAAAACTTCTTTTGCCCATATCTCCTAAACTAAGCGTCCTAGAGCGAAAAGGACTTTAATTCGTGACCACCCCCAAAAAATTGAAAAATCCATCCAAAACCTAAAAAAATTGAAATTTTTATATGAAAAACTTCTTTTGCCCATATCTCCTTAAATATGCGTCCAAGAGCGAAAAGGACTTTAATTCGTGACCACCCCCAAAAAATTGAAAAATCCACCCAAATCCTAAAAAAATTTAAATTTTTATATGAAAAACTTCTTTTGCCCATATCTCCTAAACTAAGCGTCCTAGAGCGAAAAGGACTTTAATTCGTGACCACCCCCAAAAAATTGAAAAATCCACCCAAAACCTAAAAAAATTAAAATTTTTATATGAAAAACTTCTTTTGCCCATATCTCCTTAAATATGCGTCCAAGAGCGAAAAGGACTTTAATTCGTGACCACCCCCAAAAAATTGAAAAATCCACCCAAAACCTGAAAAAAATTAAATTTTTATATGAAAAACTTCTTTTGCCCATATCTCCTTAAATATGCGTCCTAGAGCGAAAAGGACTCTAATTCGTGACCACCGCCAAAAAATTGCAAAATCCACCCAAAACCTACAAAAAATTGCAATTTTTATATGAAAAACTTCTTTTGCCCATATCTCCTAAACTAAGCGTCCTAGAGCGAAAAGGACTTTAATTCGTGACCACCCCCAAAAAATTGAAAAAACCACCCAAAACCTAAAAAAATTTAAATTTTTATATGAAAAACTTATTTTGCTCATATCTCCTTAAATATGCGTCCTAGAGCGAAAAGGACTTTAATTCGTGACCACCCCCAAAAAATTGGAAAATCCACCCAAAATCTAAAAAAATTTAAATTTTTATATGAAAAACTTCTTTTGCCCATATCTCCTAAACTAAGCGTCCTAGAGCGAAAAGGACTTTAATTCGTGACCACTCCCAAAAAATTGAAAAATCCACCCAAAACCTAAAAAAATTGAAATTTTTATACGAAAAACTTCTTTTGCCCATATCTCCTTAAATATGCGTCCTAGAGCGAAAAGGACTTTAATTCGTGTCCACCCCCAAAAAATTGAAAAATCCACCCAAAAACTAAAAAAAATAAATTTGTATATGAAAAACTTCTTTTGCCCATATCTCCTAAACTAAGCGTCCTAGAGCGAAAAGGACTCTAATTCGTGACCACCGCCAAAAAATTGAAAAATCCACCCAAAACCTAAAAAAAATTAAATTTTTATATGAAAAACTTCTTTTGCCCATATCTCCTTAAATATGCGTCCTAGAGCGAAAAGGACTTTAATTCGTGACCACACCCAAAAAATTGGAAAATCCACCCAAAATCTAAAAAAAATTATATTTTTATATGAAAAACTTCTTTTGCCCATATCTCCTAAACTAAGCGTCCTAGAGCGAAAAGGACTTAAATTCGTGACCACCCCTAAAAATTTGAAAAATTCACCCAAAACCTAAAAAAATTGAAATTTTTATATGAACAACTTCTTTTGCCCATATTTCCTAAACTAAGCGTCCTAGAGCGAAAAGGACTCTAATTCGTGACCACCGCCAAAAAATTGCAAAATCCACCCAAAACCTACAAAAAATTGCAATTTTTATATGAAAAACTTCTTTTGCCCATATCTCCTAAACTAAGCGTCCTAGAGCGAAAAGGACTTTAATTCGTGACCACCCCCAAAAAATTTAAAAAACCACCCAAAACCTAAAAAAATTTAAATTTTTATATGAAAAACTTCTTTTGCCCATATCTCCTAAACTAAGCGTCCTAGAGCGAAAAGGACTTTAATTCGTGACCACTCCCAAAAAATTGAAAAAACCACCCAAAACCTAAAAAAATTTAAATTTTTATATGAAAAACTTCTTTTGCTCATATCTCCTTAAATATGCGTCCTAGAGCGAAAAGGACTTTAATTCGTGACCACCCCCAAAAAATTGGAAAATCCACCCAAAATCTAAAAAAATTTAAATTTTTATATGAAAAACTTCTTTTGCCCATATCTCCTAAACTAAGCGTCCTAGAGCGAAAAGGACTTTAATTCGTGACCACTCCCAAAAAATTGAAAAATCCACCCAAAACCTAAAAAAATTGCAATTTTTATATGAAAAACTTCTTTTGCCCATATCTCCTAAACTAAGCGTCCTAGAGCGAAAAGACTTTAATTCGTGACCACCCCCAAAAAATTGAAAAATCCATCCAAAACCTAAAAAAATTGAAATTTTTATATGAAAAACTTCTTTTGCTCATATCTCCTTAAATATGCGTCCTAGAGCGAAAAGGACTTTAATTCGTGACCACCCCCAAAAAATTGGAAAATCCACCCAAAATCTAAAAAAAATTTAAATTTTTATATGAAAAACTTCTTTTGCCCATATCTCCTAAACTAAGCGTCCTAGAGCGAAAAGGACTTTAATTCGTGACCACTCCCAAAAAATTGAAAAATCCACCCAAAACCTAAAAAAATTGAAATTTTTATACGAAAAACTTCTTTTGCCCATATCTCCTTAAATATGCGTCCTAGAGCGAAAAGGACTTTAATTCGTGTCCACCCCCAAAAAATTGAAAAATCCACCCAAAACCTAAAAAAAATAAATTTGTATATGAAAAACTTCTTTTGCCCATATCTCCTAAACTAAGCGTCCTAGAGCGAAAGGGACTTTAATTCGTGACCACCCCCAAAATATTGAAAAATCCACCCAAAATCTAAAAAAATTTAAATTTTTATATGAAAAACTTCTTTTGCCCATATCTCCTAAACTAAGCGTCCTAGAGCGAAAAGGACTTTAATTCGTGACCGCCCCCAAAAAATTGAAAAATTCACCCAAAACCTAAAAAAATTTAAATTTTTATATGAAAAACTTCTTTTGCCCATATCTCCTTAAATATGCGTCCTAGAGCGAAAAGGACTTTAATTCGTGACCACCCCCAAAAAATTGGAAAATCCACCCAAAATCTAAAAAAATTTATATTTTTATATGAAAAACTTCTTTTGCCCATATCTCCTAAACTAAGCGTCCTAGAGCGAAAAGGACTTTAATTCGTGACCACTCCCAAAAAATTGAAAAATCCACCCAAAACCTAAAAAAATTGAAATTTTTATATGAAAAACTTCTTTTGCCCATATCTCCTTAAATATGCGTCCTAGAGCGAAAAGGACTTTAATTCGTGTCCACCCCCAAAAAATTGAAAAATCCACCCAAAACCTAAAAAAAATAAATTTGTATATGAAAAACTTCTTTTGCCCATATCTCCTAAACTAAGCGTCCTAGAGCGAAAGGGACTTTAATTCGTGACCACCCCCAAAATATTGAAAAATCCACCCAAAATCTAAAAAAATTTAAATTTTTATATGAAAAACTTCTTTTGCCCATATCTCCTAAACTAAGCGTCCTAGAGCGAAAAGGACTTTAATTCGTGACCGCCCCCAAAAAATTGAAAAGTTCACCCAAAACCTAAAAAAATTTAAATTTTTATATGAAAAACTTCTTTTGCCCATATCTCCTTAAATATGCGTCCTAGAGCGAAAAGGACTTTAATTCGTGACCACCCCCAAAAAATTGGAAAATCCACCCAAAATCTAAAAAAAATTATATTTTTATATGAAAAACTTCTTTTGCCCATATCTCCTAAACTACGCGTCCTAGAGCGAAAAGGACTTAAATTCGTGACCACCCCTAAAAATTTGAAAAATCCACCCAAAACCTAAAAAAATTGAAATTTTTATATGAAAAACTTCTTTTGCCCATATCTCCTAAACTAAGCGTCCTAGAGCGAAAAGGACTCTAATTCGTGACCACCGCCGAAAAATTGAAAAATCCACCCAAAACCTAAAAAAATTGCAATTTTTATATGAAAAACTTCTTTTGCCCATATCTCCTAAACTAAGCGTCCTAGAGCGAAAAGGACTTTAATTCGTGACCACCCCCAAAAAATTGAAAAATCCACCCAAAACCTAAAAAAATTGAAATTTTTATATGAAAAACTTCTTTTGCCCATATCTCCTTAAATATGCGTCCAAGAGCGAAAAGGACTTTAATTCGTGACCACCCCCAAAAAATTGAAAAATCCACCCAAAACCTAAAAAAATTGCAATTTTTATATGAAAAACTTCTTTTGCCCATATCTCCTAAACTAAGCGTCCTAGAGCGAAAAGGACTTTAATTCGTGACCACCCCCAAAAAATTTAAAAATCCACCCAAAACCTAAAAAAATTGAAATTTTTATATGAAAAACTTCTTTTGCCCATATATCCTTAAATATGCGTCCAAGAGCGAAAAGGACTTTAATTCGTGACCACCCCCAAAAAATTGAAAAATCCACCCAAAACCTAAAAAAAATTGCAATTTTTATATGAAAAACTTCTTTTGCCCATATCTCCTTAAATATGCGTCCTAGAGCGAAAAGGACTCTAATTCGTGACCACCGCCAAAAAATTGAAAAATCCACCCAAAACCTAAAAAAAATTGAATTTTTTATATGAAAAACTTCTTTTGCCCATATCTCCTAAACTAAGCGTCCTAGAGCGAAAAGGACTTTAATTCGTGACCACCCCCAAAAAATTGAAAAAACCACCCAAAACCTAAAAAAATTTAAATTTTTATATGAAAAACTTCTTTTGCTCATATCTCCTTAAATATGCGTCCTAGAGCGAAAAGGACTTTAATTCGTGACCACCCCCAAAAAATTGAGAAATCCACCCAAAACCTAAAAAAATTGCAATTTTTATATGAAAAACTTCTTTTGCCCATATCTCCTTAAATATGCGTCCTAGAGCGAAAAGGACTTTAATTCGTGACCACCCCCAAAAAATTGAGAAATCCACCCAGAACCTAAAAAAATTGCAATTTTTATATGAAAAACTTCTTTTGCCCATATCTCCTAAACTAAGCGTCCTAGAGCGAAAAGGACTTTAATTCGTGACCACCCCCAAAAAATTGAAAAATCCACCCAAAACCTAAAAAAATTGAAATTTTTATATGAAAAACTTCTTTTGCCCATATCTCCTTAAATATGCGTCCTAGAGCGAAAAGGACTTTAATTCGTGACCACCCCCAAAAAATTGAAAAATCCACCTAAAACCTAAAAAAATTTAAATTTTAATATGAAAAACTTCTTTTGCCCATATCTCCTAAGGAAGGACTTTAATTCATGACCACCCCCAAAAAATTGAAAAATCCACCTAAAACCTAAAAAAATTTAAATTTTAATATAAAAAACTTCTTTTGCCCATATCTCCTAAACTAAGCGTCCTAGAGCGAAAAGGACTTTAATTCGTGACCACCCCCAAAAAATTGAGAAATCCACCCAAAACCTAAAAAAATTGCAATTTTTATATGAAAAACTTCTTTTGCCCATATCTCCTTAAATATGCGTCCTAGAGCGAAAAGGACTTTAATTCGTGACCACCCCCAAAAAATTGAAAAATCCACCCAAAACCTAAAAAAATTTAAATTTTTATATGAAAAACTTCTTTTGCCCATATCTCCTAAGCTAAGCGTCCTAGAGCGAAAAGGACTTTAATTCATGACCACCCCCAAAAAATTGAAAAATCCACCCAAAACCTAAAAAAATTGAAATTTTTATATGAAAAACTTCTTTTGCCCATATCTCCTAAACTAAGCGTCCTAGAGCGAAAAGGACTTTAATTCGTGACCACCCCCAAAAAATTGAAAAATCCACCTAAAACCTAAAAAAATTTAAATTTTAATATGAAAAACTTCTTTTGCCCATATCTCCTAAACTAAGCGTCCTAGAGCGAAAAGGACTTTAATTCGTGACCACCCCAAAAAATTTAAAAATCCACGAAAAACCTAAAAAAATTTAAATTTTTATATGAAAAACTTCTTTTTTCCTAAACTAAGCGTCCTCTAGCGAAAAGGACTTTAATTCGTGACCACTCCCAAAAAATTGAAAAATCCACCCAAAACCTAAAAAAATTGAAATTTTTATATGAAAAACTTCTTTTGCCCATATCTCCTAAACTAAGCGTCCTAGAGCGAAAAGGACTCTAATTCGTGACCACCGCCAAAAAATTGAAAAATCCACCCAAAACCTACAAAAATTGAAATTTTTATATGAAAAACTTCTTTTGCCCATATCTCCTTAAATATGCGTCCAAGAGCGAAAAGGACTTTAATTCGTGACCACCCCCAAAAAATTTAAAAATCCACCCAAAACCTAAAAAAAATTAAATTTTTATATGAAAAACTTCTTTTGCCCATATCTCCTAAACTAAGCGTCCTAGAGCGAAAAGGACTTTAATTCGTGACCACCGCCAAAAAATTGAAAAATCCACCCAAAACCTACAAAAAATTGCAATTTTTATATGAAAAACTTCTCTTGCCCATATCTCCTAAACTAAGCGTCCTAGAGCGAAAAGGACTTTAATTCGTGACCACCCCCAAAAAATTTAAAAATCCACCCAAAACCTAAAAAAATTGAAATTTTTATATGAAAAACTTATTTTGCCCATATCTCCTTAAATATGCGTCCTAGAGCGAAAAGGACTTTAATTCGTGACCACCCCCAAAAAATTGAGAAATCCACCCAAAACCTAAAAAAATTGCAATTTTTATATGAAAAACTTCTTTTGCCCATAAACTAAGCGTCCTAGAGCGAAAAGGACTTTAATTCGTGACCACCCCCAAAATATTGAAAAATCCACTCAAAATCTAAAAAAATTTAAATGTAAATATGAAAAACTTCTTTTGCCCATATCTCCTAAACTAAGCTTCCTAGAGCGAAAGGGACTTTAATTCGTGACCACTCCCAAAATATTGAAAAATCCACCCAAAATCTAAAAAAATTTAAATTTTTATATGAAAAACTTCTTTTGCCCATATCTCCTAAACTAAGCGTCCTAGAGCGAAAAGGACTTTAATTCGTGACCGCCCCCAAAAAATTTAAAAATTCACCCAAAACCTAAAAAAAATTTAAATTTTTATATGAAAAACTTCTTTTGCCCATATCTCCTAAACTAAGCGTCCTAGAGCGAAAAGGACTTTAACTCGTGACCACCCCCAAAAAATTGAAAAATCCACCCAAAACCTAAAAAAATTTATATTTTTATATGAAAAACTTCTTTTGCCCATATCTCCTTAAATATGCGTCCAAGAGCGAAAAGGACTTTAATTCGTGACCACCCCCAAAAAATTGAAAAATCCACCCAAAACCTAAAAAAAATTAAATTTTTATATGAAAAACTTCTTTTGCCCATATCTCCTTAAATATGCGTCCTAGCGCGAAAAAGACTCTAATTCGTGACCACCGCCAAAAAATTGAAAAATCCACCCAAAACCTAAAAAAAATTAAATTTTTATATGAAAAACTTCTTTTGCCCATATCTCCTTAAATATGCGTCCTAGAGCGAAAAGGACTTTAATTCGTGTCCACCCCCAAAAAATTGAAAAATCCACCCAAAACCTAAAAAAAATAAACTTGTATATGAAAAACTTCTTTTGCCCATATCTCCTAAACTAAGCGTCCTAGAGCGAAAGGGACTTTAATTCGTGACCACCCCCAAAATATTGAAAAATCCACCCAAAATCTAAAAAAATTTAAATTTTTATATGAAAAACTTCTTTTGCCCATATCTCCTAAACTAAGCGTCCTAGAGCGAAAAGGACTTTAATTCGTGACCACCCCCAAAAAATTGAAAAATCCACCCAAAACCTAAAAAAAATTAAATTTTTATATGAAAAACTTCTTTTGCCCATATCTCCTTAAATATGCGTCCTAGAGCGAAAAGGACTTTAATTCGTGTCCACCCCCAAAAAATTGAAAAATCCACCCAAAACCTAAAAAAAATAAACTTGTATATGAAAAACTTCTTTTGCCCATATCTCCTAAACTAAGCGTCCTAGAGCGAAAGGGACTTTAATTCGTGACCACCCCCAAAATATTGAAAAATCCACCCAAAATCTAAAAAAATTTAAATTTTTATATGAAAAACTTCTTTTGCCCATATCTCCTAAACTAAGCGTCCTAGAGCGAAAAGGACTTTAATTCGTGACCACCCCCAAAAAATTGAAAAATCCACCCAAAACCTAAAAAAATTTAAATTTTTATATGAAAAACTTCTTTTGCCCATATCTCCTTAAATATGCGTCCAAGAGCGAAAAGGACTTTAATTCGTGACCACCCCCAAAAAAATGAAAAATCCACCCAAAACCTAAAAAAATTGAAATTTTTATACGAAAAACTTCTTTTGCCCATATCTCCTTAAATATGCGTCCTAGAGCGAAAAGGACTTTAATTCGTGTCCACCCCCAAAAAATTGAAAAATCCACCCAAAACCTAAAAAAAATAAACTTGTATATGAAAAACTTCTTTTGCCCATATCTCCTAAACTAAGCGTCCTAGAGCGAAAGGGACTTTAATTCGTGACCACCCCCAAAATATTGAAAAATCCACCCAAAATCTAAAAAAATTTAAATTTTTATATGAAAAACTTCTTTTGCCCATATCTCCTAAACTAAGCGTCCTAGAGCGAAAAGGACTTTAATTCGTGACCGCCCCCAAAAAATTGAAAAATTCACCCAAAACCTAAAAAAAATTAAATTTTTATATGAAAAACATCTTTTGCCCATATCTCCTTAAATATGCGTCCTAGAGCGAAAAGGACTTTAATTCGTGACCACCCCCAAAAAATTGAGAAATCCACCCAAAACCTAAAAAAATTGCAATTTTTATATGAAAAACTTCTTTTGCCCATATCTCCTTAAATATGCGTCCTAGAGCGAAAAGGACTTTAATTCGTGACCACCCCAAAAAAATTGAGAAATCCACCCAAAACCTAAAAAAATTGCAATTTTTATATGAAAAACTTCTTTTGCCCATATCTCCTTAAATATGCGTCCTAGAGCGAAAAGGACTTTAATTCGTGACCACCCCCAAAAAATTGGAAAATCCACCCAAAATCTAAAAAAATTTATATTTTTATATGAAAAACTTCTTTTGCCCATATCTCCTAAACTAAGCGTCCTAGAGCGAAAAGGACTTAAATTCGTGACCACCCCTAAAAATTTGAAAAATCCACCCAAAACCTAAAAAAATTTAAATTTTTATATGAAAAACTTCTTTTGCTCATATCTCCTTAAATATGCGTCCTAGAGCGAAAAGGACTTTAATTCGTGACCACCCCCCAAAAAATTGGAAAATCCACCCAAAATCTAAAAAAATTTAAATTTTTATATGAAAAACTTCTTTTGCCCATATCTCCTTAAATATGCGTCCTAGAGCGAAAAGGACTTTAATTCGTGACCACCCCCAAAAAATTGAGAAATCCACCCAAAACCTAAAAAAATTGCAATTTTTATATGAAAAACTTCTTTTGCCCATATCTCCTTAAATATGCGTCCTAGAGCGAAAAGGACTTTAATTCGTGACCACCCCCAAAAAATTGAGAAATCCACCCAAAACCTAAAAAAATTGCAATTTTTATATGAAAAACTTCTTTTGCCCATATCTCCTTAAATATGCGTCCTAGAGCGAAAAGGACTTTAATTCGTGACCACCCCCAAAAAATTGAAAAATCCACCCAAAACCTAAAAAAAATTGAAATTTTTATATGAAAAACTTCTTTTGCCCATATCTCCTAAACTACGCGTCCTAGAGCGAAAAGGACTTTAATTCGTGACCACCCCCAAAAAATTGAAAAATCCACCTAAAACCTAAAAAAATTTAAATTTTAATATGAAAAACTTCTTTTGCCCATATCTCCTAAGGAAGGACTTTAATTCATGACCACCCCCAAAAAATTGAAAAATCCACCTAAAACCTAAAAAAATGTAAATTTTAATATGAAAAACTTCTTTTGCCCATATCTCCTAAACTAAGCGTCCTAGAGCGAAAAGGACTTTAATTCGTGACCACCCCCAAAAAATTGAGAAATCCACCCAAAACCTAAAAAAATTGCAAATTTTATATGAAAAACTTCTTTTGCCCATATCTCCTTAAATATGCTTCCTAGAGCGAAAAGGACTCTAATTCGTGACCACCCCCAAAAAATTGAAAAATCCACCCAAAACCTAAAAAAAATGCAATTTTTATATGAAAAACTTCTTTTGCCCATATCTCCTAAACTAAGCGTTCTAGAGCGAAAAGGACTTTAATTCATGACCACCCCCAAAATATTGAAAAATCCACCCAAAACCTAAAAAAATTGAAATTTTTATATGAAAAACTTCTTTTGCCCATATCTCCTTAAATATGCGTCCAAGAGCGAAAAGGACTTTAATTCGTGACCACCCCCAAAAAATTGAAAAATCCACCCAAAACCTAAAAAAATTTAAATTTTTATATGAAAAACTTCTTTTGCCCATATCTCCTTAAATATGCGTCCAAGAGCGAAAAGGACTTTAATTCGTGACCACCCCCAAAAAATTGAAAAATCCACCCAAAAGCTAAAAAAAAATTAAATTTTTATATGAAAAACTTCTTTTGCCCATATCTCCTTAAATATGCGTCCTAGAGCGAAAAGGACTCTAATTCGTGACCACCGCCAAAAAATTGAAAAATCCACCCAAAACCTACAAAAAATTGCAATTTTTATATGAAAAACTTCTTTTGCCTATATCTCCTAAACTAAGCGTCCTAGAGCGAAAAGGACTTTAATTCGTGACCACCCCCAAAAAATTGAAAAATCCACGCAAAACCTAAAAAAATTTAAATTTTTATATGAAAAACTTCTTTTCTCCTAAACTAAGCGTCCTAGAGCGAAAAGGACTTTAATTCGTGACCACTCCCAAAAAATTGAAAAATCCACCCAAAACCTAAAAAAAATTAAATTTTTATATGAAAAACTTCTTTTGCCCATATCTCCTAAACTAAGCGTCCTAGAGCGAAAAGGACTCTAATTCGTGACCACCGCCAAAAAATTGAAAAATCCACCCAAAACCTAAAAAAATTGCAATTTTTATATGAAAAACTTCTTTTGCCCATATCTCCTTAAATATGCGTCCTAGAGCGAAAAGGACTTTAATTCGTGACCACCCCCAAAAAATTGAGAAATCCACCCAAAACCTAAAAAAATTGCAATTTTTATATGAAAAACTTCTTTTGCCCATATCTCCTTAAATATGCGTCCTAGAGCGAAAAGGACTTTAATTCGTGACCACCCCCAAAAAATTGAAAAATCCACCCAAAACCTAAAAAAAATTGAAATTTTTATATGAAAAACTTCTTTTGCCCATATCTCCTAAACTAAGCGTCCTAGAGCGAAAAGGACTTTAATTCGTGACCACCCCCAAAAAATTGAAAAATCCACCTAAAACCTAAAAAAATTTAAATTTTAATATGAAAAACTTCTTTTGCCCATATCTCCTAAGGAAGGACTTTAATTCATGACCACCCCCAAAAAATTGAAAAATCCACCTAAAACCTAAAAAAATTTAAATTTTAATATGAAAAACTTCTTTTGCCCATATCTCCTAAACTAAGCGTCCTAGAGCGAAAAGGACTTTAATTCGTGACCACCCCCAAAAAATTGAGAAATCCACCCAAAACCTAAAAAAATTGCAATTTTTATATGAAAAACTTCTTTTGCCCATATCTCCTTAAATATGCTTCCTAGAGCGAAAAGGACTCTAATTCGTGACCACCGCCAACAAATTGAAAAATCCACCCAAAATCTAAAAAAAATGCAATTTTTATATGAAAAACTTATTTTGCCCATATCTCCTAAACTAAGCGTTCTAGAGCGAAAAGGACTTTAATTCATGACCACCCCCAAAAAATTGAAAAATCCACCCAAAACCTAAAAAAATTGAAATTTTTATATGAAAAACTTCTTTTGCCCATATCTCCTTAAATATGCGTCCAAGAGCGAAAAGGACTTTAATTCGTGACCACCCCCAAAAAATTGAAAAATCCACCCAAAACCTAAAAAAATTTAAATTTTTATATGAAAAACTTCTTTTGCCCATATCTCCTTAAATATGCGTCCAAGAGCGAAAAGGACTTTAATTCGTGACCACCCCCAAAAAATTGAAAAATCCACCCAAAAGCTAAAAAAAATTAAATTTTTATATGAAAAACTTCTTTTGCCCATATCTCCTTAAATATGCGTCCTAGAGCGAAAAGGACTCTAATTCGTGACCACCGCCAAAAAATTGAAAAATCCACCCAAAACCTACAAAAAATTGCAATTTTTATATGAAAAACTTCTTTTGCCCATATCTCCTAAACTAAGCGTCCTAGAGCGAAAAGGACTTTAATTCGTGACCACCCCCAAAAAATTGAAAAATCCACGCAAAACCTAAAAAAATTTAAATTTTTATATGAAAAACTTCTTTTCTCCTAAACTAAGCGTCCTAGAGCGAAAAGGACTTTAATTCGTGACCACTCCCAAAAAATTGAAAAATCCACCCAAAACCTAAAAAAATTGAAATTTTTATATGAAAAACTTCTTATGCCCATATCTCCTAAACTAAGCGTCCTAGAGCGAAAAGGACTCTAATTCGTGACCACCGCCAAAAAATTGAAAAATCCACCCAAAACCTAAAAAAATGCAATTTTTATATGAAAAACTTCTTTTGCCCATATCTCCTAAACTAAGCGTTCTAGAGCGAAAATGACTTTAATTCATGACCACCCCCAAAAAATTGAAAAATCCACCCAAAACCTAAAAAAATTTAAATTTTTATATGAAAAACTTCTTTTGCCCATATCTCCTTAAATATGCGTCCAAGAGCGAAAAGGACTTTAATTCGTGACCACCCCCAAAAAATTGAAAAATCCACCCAAAACCTAAAAAAAATTAAATTTTTATATGAAAAACTTCTTTTGCCCATATCTCCTTAAATATGCGTCCTAGAGCGAAAAGGACTTTAATTCGTGACCACCCCCAAAAAATTGAAAATTCCACCCAAAACCTAAAAAAATTGAAATTTTTATATGAAAAACTTCTTTTGCCCATATCTCCTAAACTAAGCGTCCTAGAGCGAAAAGGACTTTAATTCGTGACCACCCCCAAAAAATTGAAAAATCCACCCAAAACCTAAAAAAAATTAAATTTTTATATGAAAAACTTATTTTGCCCATATCTCCTTAAATATGCGTCCTAGAGCGAAAAGGACTTTAATTCGTGACCACCCCCAAAAAATTGAAAATTCCACCCAAAACCTAAAAAAATTTAAATTTTTATATGAAAAACTTCTTTTGCCCATATCTCCTAAGCGAAGCGTCCTAGAGCGAAAAGGACTTTAATTCGTGACCACCCCCAAAAAATTGAAAAATCCACCCAAAACCTAAAAAAATTGAAATTTTTATATGAAAAACTTCTTTTGCCCATATCTCCTTAAATATGCGTCCTAGAGCGAAAAGGACTTTAATTCGTGACCACCCCCAAAAAATTGAAAATTCCACCCAAAACCTAAAAAAATTTAAATTTTTATATGAAAAACTTCTTTTGCCCATATCTCCTTAAATATGCGTCCTAGAGCGAAAAGGACTTTAATTCGTGACCGCCCCCAAAAAATTTAAAAATTCACCCAAAACCTAAAAAAAATTTAAATTTTTATATGAAAAACTTCTTTTGCCCATATCTCCTAAACTAAGCGTCCTAGAGCGAAAAGGACTTTAATTTGTGACCACCCCCAAAAAATTGAAAAATCCACCCAAAAGCTAAAAAAAATTAAATTTTTATATGAAAAACTTCTTTTGCCCATATCTCCTTAAATATGCGTCCTAGAGCGAAAAGGACTCTAATTCGTGACCACCGCCAAAAAATTGAAAAATCCACCCAAAACCTACAAAAAATTGCAATTTTTATATGAAAAACTTCTTTTGCCCATATCTCCTAAACTAAGCGTCCTAGAGCGAAAAGGACTTTAATTCGTGACCACCCCCAAAAAATTGAAAAATCCACGCAAAACCTAAAAAAATTTAAATTTTTATATGAAAAACTTCTTTTCTCCTAAACTAAGCGTCCTAGAGCGAAAAGGACTTTAATTCGTGACCACCCCCAAAAAATTGAAAAATCCACCCAAAACCTAAAAAAATTGAAATTTTTATATGAAAAACTTCTTTTGCCCATATCTCCTTAAATATGCGTCCAAGAGCGAAAAGGACTTTAATTCGTGACCACCCCCAAAAAATTGAAAAATCCACCCAAAACCTAAAAAAATTGAAATTTTTATATGAAAAACTTCTTTTGCCCATATCTCCTTAAATATGCGTCCAAGAGCGAAAAGGACTTTAATTCGTGACCACCCCCAAAAAATTGAAAAATCCACCCAAAACCTAAAAAAATTGAAATTTTTATATGAAAAACTTCTTTTGCCCATATCTCCTTAAATATGCGTCCTAGAGCGAAAAGGACTTTAATTCGTGACCACCCCCAAAAAATTGAAAATTCCACCCAAAACCTAAAAAAATTTAAATTTTTATATGAAAAACTTCTTTTGCCCATATCTCCTTAAATATGCGTCCTAGAGCGAAAAGGACTTTAATTCGTGACCACCCCCAAAAAATTGAGAAATCCACCCAAAACCTAAAAAAATTGCAATTTTTATATGAAAAACTTCTTTTGCCCATATCTCCTTAAATATGCGTCCTAGAGCGAAAAGGACTTTAATTCGTGACCACCCTCAAAAAATTGAAAAATCCACCCAAACCCTAAAAAAATTGAAATTTTTATATGAAAAACTTCTTTTGCCAATATCTCCTAAACTAAGCGTCCTAGAGCGAAAAGGACTTTAATTCGTGACCACCCCCAAAAAATTGAAAAATCCACCTAAAACCTAAAAAAATTTAAATTTTAATATGAAAAACTTCTTTTGCCCATATCTCCTAAACTAAGCGTCCTAGAGCGAAAGGGACTTTAATTCGTGACCACCCCCAAAATATTGAAAAATCCACCCAAAATCTAAAAAAATTTAAATTTTTATATGAAAAACTTCTTTTGCCCATATCTCCTAAACTAAGCGTCCTAGAGCGAAAAGGACTTTAATTCGTGACCGCCCCCAAAAAATTTAAAAATTCACCCAAAACCTAAAAAAAATTTAAATTTTTATATGAAAAACTTCTTTTGCCCATATCTCCTAAACTAAGCGTCCTAGAGCGAAAAGGACTTTAATTCGTGACCACCCTCAAAAAATTGAAAAATCCACCCAAACCCTAAAAAAATTGAAATTTTTATATGAAAAACTTCTTTTGCCCATATCTCCTAAACTAAGCGTCCTAGAGCGAAAAGGACTTTAATTCGTGACCACCCCCAAAAAATTGAAAAATCCACCTAAAACCTAAAAAAATTTAAATTTTAATATGAAAAACTTCTTTTGCCCATATCTCCTAAACTAAGCGTCCTAGAGCGAAAGGGACTTTAATTCGTGACCACCCCCAACATATTGAAAAATCCACCCAAAATCTAAAAAAATTTAAATTTTTATATGAAAAACTTCTTTTGCCCATATCTCCTAAACTAAGCGTCCTAGAGCGAAAAGGACTTTAATTCGTGACCGCCCCCAAAAAATTTAAAAATTCACCCAAAACCTAAAAAAAATTTAAATTTTTATATGAAAAACTTCTTTTGCCCATATCTCCTAAACTAAGCGTCCTAGAGCGAAAAGGACTTTAATTTGTGACCACCCCCAAAAAATTGAAAAATCCACCCAAAAGCTAAAAAAAATTAAATTTTTATATGAAAAACTTCTTTTGCCCATATCTCCTTAAATATGCGTCCTAGAGCGAAAAGGACTCTAATTCGTGACCACCGCCAAAAAATTGAAAAATCCACCCAAAACCTACAAAAAATTGCAATTTTTATATGAAAAACTTCTTTTGCCCATATCTCCTAAACTAAGCGTCCTAGAGCGAAAAGGACTTTAATTCGTGACCACCCCCAAAAAATTGAAAAATCCACGCAAAACCTAAAAAAATTTAAATTTTTATATGAAAAACTTCTTTTCTCCTAAACTAAGCGTCCTAGAGCGAAAAGGACTTTAATTCGTGACCACCCCCAAAAAATTGAAAAATCCACCCAAAACCTAAAAAAATTGAAATTTTTATATGAAAAACTTCTTTTGCCCATATCTCCTTAAATATGCGTCCAAGAGCGAAAAGGACTTTAATTCGTGACCACCCCCAAAAAATTGAAAAATCCACCCAAAACCTAAAAAAATTGAAATTTTTATATGAAAAACTTCTTTTGCCCATATCTCCTTAAATATGCGTCCAAGAGCGAAAAGGACTTTAATTCGTGACCACCCCCAAAAAATTGAAAAATCCACCCAAAACCTAAAAAAATTAAAATTTTTATATGAAAAACTTCTTTTGCCCATATCTCCTTAAATATGCGTCCAAGAGCGAAAAGGACTTTAATTCGTGACCACCCCCAAAAAATTGAAAAATCCACCCAAAACCTAAAAAAAATTAAATTTTTATATGAAAAACTTCTTTTGCCCATATCTCCTTAAATATGCGTCCTAGAGCGAAAAGGACTTTAATTCGTGACCACCCCCAAAAAATTGAAAATTCCACCCAAAACCTAAAAAAATTGAAATTTTTATATGAAAAACTTCTTTTGCCCATATCTCCTAAACTAAGCGTCCTAGAGCGAAAAGGACTTTAATTCGTGACCACCCCCAAAAAATTGAAAAATCCACCCAAAACCTAAAAAAATTTAAATTTTTATATGAAAAACTTATTTTGCCCATATCTCCTTAAATATGCGTCCTAGAGCGAAAAGGACTTTAATTCGTGACCACCCCCAAAAAATTGAAAATTCCACCCAAAACCTAAAAAAATTTAAATTTTTATATGAAAAACTTCTTTTGCCCATATCTCCTAAGCGAAGCGTCCTAGAGCGAAAAGGACTTTAATTCGTGACCACCCCCAAAAAATTGAAAAATCCACCCAAAACCTAAAAAAATTGAAATTTTTATATGAAAAACTTCTTTTGCCCATATCTCCTTAAATATGCGTCCTAGAGCGAAAAGGACTTTAATTCGTGACCACCCCCAAAAAATTGAAAATTCCACCCAAAACCTAAAAAAATTTAAATTTTTATATGAAAAACTTCTTTTGCCCATATCTCCTTAAATATGCGTCCTAGAGCGAAAAGGACTTTAATTCGTGACCACCCCCAAAAAATTGAGAAATCCACCCAAAACCTAAAAAAATTGCAATTTTTATATGAAAAACTTCTTTTGCCCATATCTCCTTAAATATGCGTCCTAGAGCGAAAAGGACTTTAATTCGTGACCACCCTCAAAAAATTGAAAAATCCACCCAAACCCTAAAAAAAAATTGAAATTTTTATATGAAAAACTTCTTTTGCCAATATCTCCTAAACTAAGCGTCCTAGAGCGAAAAGGACTTTAATTCGTGACCACCCCCAAAAAATTGAAAAATCCACCTAAAACCTAAAAAAATTTAAATTTTAATATGAAAAACTTCTTTTGCCCATATCTCCTAAACTAAGCGTCCTAGAGCGAAAGGGACTTTAATTCGTGACCACCCCCAAAATATTGAAAAATCCACCCAAAATCTAAAAAAATTTAAATTTTTATATGAAAAACTTCTTTTGCCCATATCTCCTAAACTAAGCGTCCTAGAGCGAAAAGGACTTTAATTCGTGACCGCCCCCAAAAAATTTAAAAATTCACCCAAAACCTAAAAAAAATTTAAATTTTTATATGAAAAACTTCTTTTGCCCATATCTCCTAAACTAAGCGTCCTAGAGCGAAAAGGACTTTAATTCGTGACCACCCTCAAAAAATTGAAAAATCCACCCAAAACCTAAAAAAATTGAAATTTTTATATGAAAAACTTCTTTTGCCCATATCTCCTAAACTAAGCGTCCTAGAGCGAAAAGGACTTAAATTCGTGACCACCCCTAAAAATTTGAAAAATCCACCCAAAACCTAAAAAAATTGAAATTTTTATATGAAAAACTTCTTTTGCCCATATCTCCTAAACTAAGCGTCCTAGAGCGAAAAGGACTCTAATTCGTGACCACCGCCAAAAAATTGAAAAATCCACCCAAAACCTAAAAAAATTGCAATTTTTATATGAAAAACTTCTTTTGCCCATATCTCCTTAAATATGCGTCCAAGAGCGAAAAGGACTTTAATTCGTGACCACCCCCAAAAAATTGAAAAATCCACCCAAAACCTAAAAAAATTTAAATTTTTATATGAAAAACTTCTTTTGCCCATATCTCCTAAACTAAGCGTCCTAGAGCGAAAAGGACTTTAACTCGTGACCACCCCCAAAAAATTGAAAAATCCACCCAAAACCTAAAAAAATTTAAATTTTTATATGAAAAACTTCTTTTGCCCATATCTCCTTAAATATGCGTCCAAGAGCGAAAAGGACTTTAATTCGTGACCACCCCCAAAAAATTGAAAAATCCACCCAAAACCTAAAAAAAATTAAATTTTTATATGAAAAACTTCTTTTGCCCATATCTCCTTAATATGCGTCCAAGAGCGAAAAGGACTTTAATTCGTGACCACCCCCAAAAAATTGAAAAATCCACCCAAAACCTAAAAAAAATTAAATTTTTATATGAAAAACTTCTTTTGCCCATATCTCCTTAAATATGCGTCCTAGAGCGAAAAGGACTCTAATTCGTGACCACCGCCAAAAAATTGAAAAATCCACCCAAAACCTACAAAAAATTGCAATTTTTATATGAAAAACTTCTTTTGCCCATATCTTCTAAACTAAGCGTCCTAGAGCGAAAAGGACTTTAATTCGTGACCACCCCGAAAAAATTGGAAAATCCACCCAAAATCTAAAAAAATTTAAATTTTTATATGAAAAACTTCTTTTGCCCATATCTCCTAAACGAAGCGTCCTAGAGCGAAAAGGACTTTAATTCGTGACCGCCCCCAAAAAATTGAAAAATTCACCCAAAACCTAAAAAAATTTAAATTTTTATATGAAAAACTTCTTTTGCCCATATCTCCTTAAATATGCGTCCTAGAGCGAAAAGGACTTTAATTCGTGACCACCCCCAAAAAAATTGGAAAATCCACCCAAAATCTAAAAAAATTTATATTTTTATATGAAAAACTTCTTTTGCCCATATCTCCTAAACTAAGCGTCCTAGAGCGAAAAGGACTTAAATTCGTGACCACCCCTAAAAATTTGAGAAATCCACCCAAAACCTAAAAAAATTGAAATTTTTATATGAAAAACTTCTTTTGCTCATATCTCCTGAAATATGCGTCCTAGAGCGAAAAGGACTTTAATTCGTGACCACCGCCAAAAAATTGAAAAATCCACCCAAAACCTAAAAAAATTGCAATTTTTATATGAAAAACTTCTTTTGCCCATATCTCCTAAACTAAGCGTCCTAGAGCGAAAAGGACTTTAATTCGTGACCACCCCCACAAAATTGAAAAATCCACCCAAAACCTACAAAAATTGAAATTTTTATATGAAAAACTTCTTTTGCCCATATCTCCTTAAATATGCGTCCAAGAGCGAAAAGGACTTTAATTCGTGACCACCCCCAAAAAATTGAAAAATCCACCCAAAACCTAAAAAAATTTAAATTTTTATATGAAAAACTTCTTTTGCCCATATCTCCTAAACTAAGCGTCCTAGAGCGAAAAGGACTTTAACTCGTGACCACCCCCAAAAAATTGAAAAATCCACCCAAAACCTAAAAAAATTTAAATTTTTATATGAAAAACTTCTTTTGCCCATATCTCCTTAAATATGCGTCCAAGAGCGAAAAGGACTTTAATTCGTGACCACCCCCAAAAAATTGAAAAATCCACCCAAAACCTAAAAAAATTTAAATTTTTATATGAAAAACTTCTTTTGCCCATATCTCCTTAAATATGCGTCCAAGAGCGAAAAGGACTTTGATTCGTGACCACCCCAAAAATTTGAAAAATCCACCCAAAACCTTAAAAAAATTGAAATTTTTATATGAAAAACTTCTTTTGCCCATATCTCCTAAACTAAGCGTCCTAGAGCGAAAAGGACTCTAATTCGTGACCACCGCCAAAAAATTGAAAAATCCACCCAAAACCTAAAAAAATTGCAATTTTTATATGAAAAACTTCTTTTGCCCATATCTCCTTAAATATGCGTCCAAGAGCGAAAAGGACTTTAATTCGTGACCACCCCCAAAAAATTGAAAAATCCACCCAAAACCTAAAAAAATTTAAATTTTTATATGAAAAACTTCTTTTGCCCATATCTCCTAAACTAAGCGTCCTAGAGCGAAAAGGACTTTAACTCGTGACCACCCCCAAAAAATTGAAAAATCCACCCAAAACATAAAAAAATTTAAATTTTTATATGAAAAACTTCTTTTGCCCATATCTCCTTAAATATGCGTCCAAGAGCGAAAAGGACTTTAATTCGTGACCACCCTCAAAAAATTGAAAAATCCACCCAAAACCTAAAAAAAATTAAATTTTTATATGAAAAACTTCTTTTGCCCATATCTCCTTAATATGCGTCCAAGAGCGAAAAGGACTTTAATTCGTGACCACCCCCAAAAAATTGAAAAATCCACCCAAAACCTAAAAAAAATTAAATTTTTATATGAAAAACTTCTTTTGCCCATATCTCCTTAAATATGCGTCCTAGAGCGAAAAGGACTCTAATTCGTGACCACCGCCAAAAAATTTAAAAATCCACCCAAAACCTACAAAAAATTGCAATTTTTATATGAAAAACTTCTTTTGCCCATATCTTCTAAACTAAGCGTCCTAGAGCGAAAAGGACTTTAATTCGTGACCACCCCGAAAAAATTGGAAAATCCACCCAAAATCTAAAAAAATTTAAATTTTTATATGAAAAACTTCTTTTGCCCATATCTCCTAAACGAAGCGTCCTAGAGCGAAAAGGACTTTAATTCGTGACCGCCCCCAAAAAATTGAAAAATTCACCCAAAACCTAAAAAAATTTAAATTTTTATATGAAAAACTTCTTTTGCCCATATCTCCTTAAATATGCGTCCTAGAGCGAAAAGGACTTTAATTCGTGACCACCCCCAAAAAAATTGGAAAATCCACCCAAAATCTAAAAAAATTTATATTTTTATATGAAAAACTTCTTTTGCCCATATCTCCTAAACTAAGCGTCCTAGAGCGAAAAGGACTTAAATTCGTGACCACCCCTAAAAATTTGAAAAATCCACCCAAAACCTAAAAAAATTGAAATTTTTATATGAAAAACTTCTTTTGCTCATATCTCCTGAAATATGCGTCCTAGAGCGAAAAGGACTTTAATTCGTGACCACCGCCAAAAAATTGAAAAATCCACCCAAAACCTAAAAAAATTGCAATTTTTATATGAAAAACTTCTTTTGCCCATATCTCCTAAACTAAGCGTCCTAGAGCGAAAAGGACTTTAATTCGTGACCACCCCCACAAAATTGAAAAATCCACCCAAAACCTACAAAAATTGAAATTTTTATATGAAAAACTTCTTTTGCCCATATCTCCTTAAATATGCGTCCAAGAGCGAAAAGGACTTTAATTCGTGACCACCCCCAAAAAATTGAAAAATCCACCCAAAACCTAAAAAAATTTAAATTTTTATATGAAAAACTTCTTTTGCCCATATCTCCTAAACTAAGCGTCCTAGAGCGAAAAGGACTTTAACTCGTGACCACCCCCAAAAAATTGAAAAATCCACCCAAAACCTAAAAAAATTTAAATTTTTATATGAAAAACTTCTTTTGCCCATATCTCCTTAAATATGCGTCCAAGAGCGAAAAGGACTTTAATTCGTGACCACCCCCAAAAAATTGAAAAATCCACCCAAAACCTAAAAAAATTTAAATTTTTATATGAAAAACTTCTTTTGCCCATATCTCCTTAAATATGCGTCCAAGAGCGAAAAGGACTTTGATTCGTGACCACCCCAAAAAATTGAAAAATCCACCCAAAACCTAAAAAAAACTTAAATTTTTATATGAAAAACTTCTTTTGCCCATATCTCCTTAAATATGCGTCCTAGAGCGAAAAGGACTCTAATTCGTGACCACCGCCAAAAAATTGAAAAATCCACCCAAAACCTACAAAAAATTGCAATTTTTATATGAAAAACTTCTTTTGCCCATATCTCCTAAACTAAGCGTCCTAGAGCGAAAAGGACTTTAATTCGTGACCACCCCGAAAAAATTGGAAAATCCACCCAAAATCTAAAAAAATTGAAATTTTTATATGAAAAACTTCTTTTGCCCATATCTCCTAAACTAAGCGTCCTAGAGCGAAAAGGACTTTAATTCGTGACCGCCCCCAAAAAATTGAAAAATTCACCCAAAACCTAAAAAAATTTAAATTTTTATATGAAAAACTTCTTTTGCCCATATCTCCTTAAATATGCGTCCTAGAGCGAAAAGGACTTTAATTCGTGACCACCCCCAAAAAAATTGTCTCCTTAAATATGCGTCCTAGAGCGAAAAGGACTTTAATTCGTGACCACCCCCAAAAAATTGAGAAATCCACCCAAAACCTAAAAAAATTGCAATTTTTATATGAAAAACTTCTTTTGCCCATATCTCCTCAAATATGCGTCCAAGAGCGAAAAGGACTTTAATTCGTGACCACCCCCAAAAAATTGAAAAATCCACCCAAAACCTAAAAAAAATTAAATTTTTATATGAAAAACTTCTTTTGCCCATATCTCCTTAAATATGCGTCCTAGAGCGAAAAGGACTCTAATTCGTGACCACCGCCAAAAAATTGAAAAATCCAGCCAAAACCTACAAAAAATTGCAATTTTTATATGAAAAACTTCTTTTGCCGATATCTCCTAAACTAAGCGTCCTAGAGCGAAAAGGACTTTAATTCGTGACCACACCGAAAAAATTGGAAAATCCACCCAAAATCTAAAAAAATTGAAATTTTTATATGAAAAACTTCTTTTGCCAATATCTCCTAAACTAAGCGTCCTAGAGCGAAAAGGACTTTAATTCGTGACCGCCCCCAAAAAATTGAAAAATTCACCCAAAATCTAAAAAAATTTAAATTTTTATATGAAAAACTTCTTTTGCCCATATCTCCTTAAATATGCGTCCTAGAGCGAAAAGGACTTTAATTCGTGACCACCCCCAAAAAAATTGGAAAATCCACCCAAAATCTAAAAAAATTTATATTTTTATATGAAAAACTTCTTTTGCCCATATCTCCTAAACTAAGCGTCCTAGAGCGAAAAGGACTTTAATTCGTGACCACCCCCAAAAAATTGAAAAATCCACCTAAAACCTAAAAAAATTTAAATTTTAATATGAAAAACTTCTTTTGCCCATATCTCCTAAACTAAGCGTCCTAGAGCGAAAAGGACTTTAATTCGTGACCACCCCCAAAAAATTGAAAAATCCACCTAAAACCTAAAAAAATTTAAATTTTAATATGAAAAACTTCTTTTGCCCATATCTCCTAAACTAAGCGTCCTAGAGCGAAAAGGACTTTAATTCGTGACCACCCCCAAAAAATTGAAAAATCCACGCAAAACCTAAAAAAATTTAAATTTTTATATGAAAAACTTCTTTTCTCCTAAACTAAGCGTCCTAGAGCGAAAAGGACTTTAATTCGTGACCACTCCCAAAAAATTGAAAAATCCACCCAAAACCTAAAAAAATTGAAATTTTTATATGAAAAACTTCTTTTGCCCATATCTCCTAAACTAAGCGTCCTAGAGCGAAAAGGACTCTAATTCGTGACCACCGCCAAAAAATTGAAAAATCCACCCAAAACCTAAAAAAATGCAATTTTTATATGAAAAACTTCTTTTGCCCATATCTCCTCAAATATGCGTCCAAGAGCGAAAGGGACTTTAATTCGTGACCACCCCCAAAAAATTGAAAAATCCACCCAAAACCTAAAAAAATTTAAATTTTTATATGAAAAACTTCTTTTGCCCATATCTCCTTAAATATGCGTCCAAGAGCGAAAAGGACTTTAATTCGTGACCACCCCCAAAAAATTGAAAAATCCACCCAAAACCTAAAAAAAATTAAATTTTTATATAAAAAGCTTCTTTTGCCCATATCTCCTTAAATATGCGTCCTAGAGCGAAAAGGACTCTAATTCGTGACCACCGCCAAAAAATTGAAAAATCCACCCAAAACCTACAAAAAATTGCAATTTTTATATGAAAAACTTCTTTTGCCCATATCTCCTAAACTAAGCGTCATAGAGCTAAAAGGACTTTAATTCGTGACCACCCCCAAAAAATTGAAAAATCCACCCAAAACCTAAAAAAATTGAAATTTTTATATGAAAAACTTATTTTGCCCATATCTCCTTAAATATGCGTCCAAGAGCGAAAAGGACTTTAATTCGTGACCACCCCCAAAAAATTGAAAATTCCACCCAAAACCTAAAAAAATTGAAATTTTTATATGAAAAACTTCTTTTGCCCATATCTCCTAAACTAAGCGTCCTAGAGCGAAAAGGACTTTAATTCGTGACCACCCCCAAAAAATTGAAAAATCCACCTAAAACCTAAAAAAATTTAAATTTTAATATGAAAAACTTCTTTTGCCCATATCTCCTAAACTAAGCGTCCTAGAGCGAAAAGGACTTTAATTCGTGACCACCCCCAAAAAATTGAAAAATCCACGCAAAACCTAAAAAAATTTAAATTTTTATATGAAAAACTTCTTTTCTCCTAAACTAAGCGTCCTAGAGCGAAAAGGACTTTAATTCGTGACCACCCCCAAAAAATTGAAAAATCCACCCAAAACCTAAAAAAATTTAAATTTTTATATGAAAAACTTCTTTTGCCCATATCTCCTAAACTAAGCGTCCTAGAGCGAAAAGGACTTTAACTCGTGACCACCCCCAAAAAATTGAAAAATCCACCCAAAACCTAAAAAAATTTAAATTTTTATATGAAAAACTTCTTTTGCCCATATCTCCTTAAATATGCGTCCAAGAGCGAAAAGGACTTTAATTCGTGACCACCCCCAAAAAATTGAAAAATCCACCCAAAACCTAAAAAAAATTAAATTTTTATATGAAAAACTTCTTTTGTCCATATCTCCTTAAATATGCGTCCTAGAGCGAAAAGGACTTTAATTCGTGGCCACCCTCAAAAAATTGAGAAATCCACCCAAAACCTAAAAAAATTGCAATTTTTATATGAAAAACTTCTTTTGCCCATATCTCCTTAAATATGCGTCCTAGAGCGAAAAGGACTTTAATTCGTGACCACCCCCAAAAAATTGAAAAATCCACCCAAAACCTAAAAAAATTGAAATTTTTATATGAAAAACTTCTTTTGCCCATATCTCCTAAACTAAGCGTCCTAGAGCGAAAAGGACTTTAATTCGTGACCACCCCCAAAATATTGAAAAATCCACCCAAAATCTAAAAAAATTTAAATTTTTATATGAAAAACTTCTTTTGCCCATATCTCCTAAACTAAGCGTCCTAGAGCGAAAAGGACTTTAATTCGTGACCGCCCCCAAAAAATTTAAAAATTCACCCAAAACCTAAAAAAATTTAAATTTTTATATGAAAAACTTCTTTTGCCCATATCTCCTAAACTAAGCGTCCTAGAGCGAAAAGGACTTTAATTCGTGACCACCCTCAAAAAATTGAAAAATCCACCCAAAACCTAAAAAAATTTAAATTTTTATATGAAAAACTTCTTTTGTCCATATCTCCTAAACTAAGCGTCCTAGAGCGAAAAGGACTTTAATTCGTGACCACCCCCAAAAAATTGAAAAATCCACCTAAAACCTAAAAAAATTTAAATTTTTATATGAAAAACTTCTTTTGCCCATATCTCCTTAAATATGCGTCCTAGAGCGAAAAGGACTTTAATTCGTGACCACCCCCAAAAAATTGGAAAATCCACCCAAAATCTAAAAAAATTTATATTTTTATATGAAAAACTTCTTTTGCCCATATCTCCTAAACTAAGCGTCCTAGAGCGAAAAGGACTTAAATTCGTGACCACCCCTAAAAATTTGAAAAATCCACCCAAACCTAAAAAAATTGAAATTTTTATATGAAAAACTTCTTTTGCCCATATCTCCTAAACTAAGCGTCCTAGAGCGAAAAGGACTCTAATTCGTGACCACCGCCAAAAAATTGAAAAATCCACCCAAAACCTAAAAAAATTGCAATTTTTATATGAAAAACTTCTTTTGCCCATATCTCCTAAACTAAGCGTCCTAGAGCGAAAAGGACTTTAATTCGTGACCACCCCCAAAAAATTTAAAAATCCACCCAAAACCTAAAAAAAATTAAATTTTTATATGAAAAACTTCTTTTGCCCATATCTCCTTAAATATGCGTCCAAGAGCGAAAAGGACTTTAATTCGTGACCACCCCCGAAAAATTGAAAAATCCACCCAAAACCTAAAAAAAATTAAATTTTTATATGAAAAACTTCTTTTGCCCATATCTCCTTAAATATGCGTCCTAGAGCGAAAAGGACTCTAATTCGTGACCACCGCCAAAAAGTTGAAAAATCCACCCAAAACCTACAAAAAATTGCAATTTTTATATGAAAAACTTCTTTTGCCCATATCTCCTAAACTAAGCGTCCTAGAGCGAAAAGGACTTTAACTCGTGACCACCCCCAAAAAATTGAAAAATCCACCCAAAACCTAAAAAAATTTAAATTTTTATATGAAAAACTTCTTTTGCCCATATCTCCTTAAATATGCGTCCAAGAGCGAAAAGGACTTTAATTCGTGACCACCCCCAAAAAATTGAAAAATCCACCCAAAACCTAAAAAAAATTAAATTTTTATATGAAAAACTTCTTTTGCCCATATCTCCTTAAATATGCGTCCTAGAGCGAAAAGGACTCTAATTCGTGACCACCGCCAAAAAGTTGAAAAATCCACCCAAAACCTACAAAAAATTGCAATTTTTATATGAAAAACTTCTTTTGCCCATATCTCCTTAACTAAGCGTCCTAGAGCGAAAAGGACTTTAATTCGTGACCACCCCAAAAAAATTGAAAAAACCACCCAAAACCTAAAAAAATTTAAATTTTTATATGAAAAACTTCTTTTGCTCATATCTCCTTAAATATGCGTCCTAGAGCGAAAAGGACTTTAATTCGTGACCACCCCCAAAAAATTGGAAAATCCACCCAAAATCTAAAAAAATTTAAATTTTTATATGAAAAACTTCTTTTGCCCATATCTCCTAAACTAAGCGTCCTAGAGCGAAAAGGACTTTAATTCGTGACCACTCCCAAAAAATTGAAAAATCCACCCAAAACCTAAAAAAATTGAAATTTTTATACGAAAAACTTCTTTTGCCCATATCTCCTTAAATATGCGTCCTAGAGCGAAAAGGACTTTAATTCGTGACCACCCCCAAAAAATTGGAAAATCCACCCAAAATCTAAAAAAATTTATATTTTTATATGAAAAACTTCTTTTGCCCATATCTCCTAAACTAAGCGTCCTAGAGCGAAAAGGACTTAAATTCGTGACCTCCCCTAAAAATTTGAAAAATCCACCCAAAACCTAAAAAAATTGAAATTTTTATATGAAAAACTTCTTTTGCCCATATCTCCTTAAATATGCGTCCAAGAGCGAAAAGGACTTTAATTCGTGACCACCCCCAAAAAATTGAAAAATCCACCCAAAACCTAAAAAAATTTAAATTTTTATATGAAAAACTTCTTTTGCCCATATCTCCTAAACTAAGCGTCCTAGAGCGAAAAGGACTTTAATTCGTGACCACCCCCAAAAAATTTAAAAATCCACCCAAAACCTAAAAAAATTGAAATTTTTATATGAAAAACTTCTTTTGCCCATATCTCCGTTAATATGCGTCCAAGAGCGAAAAGGACTTTAATTCGTGACCACCCCCAAAAAATTTAAAAATCCACCCAAAACCTAAAAAAAATTAAATTTTTATATGAAAAACTTCTTTTGCCCATATCTCCTTAAATATGCGTCCTAGAGCGAAAAGGACTTTAATTCGTGACCACCTCCAAAAAATTGGAAAATCCACCCAAAATCTAAAAAAATTTAAATTTTTATATGAAAAACTTCTTTTGCCCATATCTCCTAAACTAAGCGTCCTAGAGCGAAAAGGACTTTAATTCGTGACCACCCCCAAAAAATTGAAAAATCCACCCAAAACCTAAAAAAATTGCAATTTTTATATGAAAAACTTCTTTTGCCCATATCTCCTTAAATATGCGTCCTAGAGCGAAAAGGACTTTAATTCGTGACCACCCCCAAAAAATTGAAAAATCCACCCAAAACCTAAAAAAATTGAAATTTTTATATGAAAAACTTCTTTTGCCCATATCTCCTAAGCTAAGCGTCCTAGAGCGAAAAGGACTTTAATTCGTGACCACCCCCAAAAAATTGAAAATTCCACCCAAAACCTAAAAAAATTGAAATTTTTATATGAAAAACTTCTTTTGCCCATATCTCCTTAAATATGCGTCATAGAGCGAAAAGGACTTTAATTCGTGACCACCCCCAAAAAATTGAGAAATCCACCCAAAACCTAAAAAAATTGCAATTTTTATATGAAAAACTTCTTTTGCCCATATCTCCTTAAATATGCGTCCTAGAGCGAAAAGGACTTTAATTCGTGACCACCCCCAAAAAATTTAAAAATCCACCCAAAACCTAAAAAAATTTAAATTTTTATATGAAAAACTTCTTTTGCCCATATCTCTTTAAATATGCGTCCTAGAGCGAAATGGACTTTAATTCGTGACCACCCCCAAAAAATTGAAAAATCCACGCAAAACCTAAAAAAATTTAAATTTTTATATGAAAAACTTCTTTTCTCCTAAACTAAGCGTCCTAGAGCGAAAAGGACTTTAATTCGTGACCACTCCCAAAAAATTGAAAAATCCACCCAAAACCTAAAAAAATTGAAATTTTTATATGAAAAACTTCTTTTGCCCATATCTCCTTAAATATGCGTCCTAGAGCGAAAAGGACTTTAATTCGTGACCACCCCTAAAAAATTGAAAAATCCACCCAAAACCTAAAAAAAAAATTATATGAAAAACTTCTTTTGCCCATATCTCCTAAACTAAGCGTCCTAGAGCGAAAGGGACTTTAATTCGTGACCACCCCCAAAATATTGAAAAATCCACCCAAAACCTAAAAAAATTTAAATTTTTATATGAAAAACTTCTTTTGCCCATATCTCCTAAGCTAAGCGTCCTAGAGCGAAAAGGACTTTAATTCGTGACCACCCCCAAAAAATTGAAAAATCCACCTAAAACCTAAAAAAATTTAAATTTTAATATGAAAAACTTCTTTTGCCCATATCTCCTAAACTAAGCGTCCTAGAGCGAAAAGGACTTTAATTCGTGACCACCCCCAAAAAATTGAAAAATCCACCCAAAACCTAAAAAAATTGCAATTTTTATATGAAAAACTTCTTTTGCCCATATCTCCTTAAATATGCGTCCTAGAGCGAAAAGGACTTTAATTCGTGACCACCCCCAAAAAATTGAAAAATCCACCCAAAACCTAAAAAAATTTAAATTTTTATATGAAAAACTTCTTTTGCCCATATCTCCTAAGCTAAGCGTCCTAGAGCGAAAAGGACTTTAATTCATGACCACCCCCAAAAAATTGAAAAATCCACCCAAAACCTAAAAAAATTTAAATTTTTATATGAAAAACTTCTTTTGCCCATATCTCCTTAAATATGCGTCCAAGAGCGAAAAGGACTTTAATTCGTGACCACCCCCAAAAAATTGAAAAATCCACCCAAAACCTAAAAAAATTTAAATTTTTATATGAAAAACTTCTTTTGCCCATATCTCCTAAACTAAGCGTCCTAGAGCGAAAAGGACTTTAATTCGTGACCACCCCCAAAAAATTTAAAAATCCACCCAAAACCTAAAAAAATTGAAATTTTTATATGAAAAACTTCTTTTGCCCATATCTCCGTTAATATGCGTCCAAGAGCGAAAAGGACTTTAATTCGTGACCACCCCCAAAAAATTTAAAAATCCACCCAAAACCTAAAAAAAATTAAATTTTTATATGAAAAACTTCTTTTGCCCATATCTCCTTAAATATGCGTCCTAGAGCGAAAAGGACTCTAATTCGTGACCACCGCCAAAAAATTGAAAAATCCACCCAAAACCTAAAAAAATTGCAATTTTTATATGAAAAACTTCTTTTGCCCATATCTCCTAAACTAAGCGTCCTAGAGCGAAAAGGACTTTAATTCGTGACCACCCCCAAAAAATTGAAAAAACCACCCAAAACCTAAAAAAATTTAAATTTTTATATGAAAAACTTCTTTTGCTCATATCTCCTTAAATATGCGTCCTAGAGCGAAAAGGACTTTAATTCGTGACCACCTCCAAAAAATTGGAAAATCCACCCAAAATCTAAAAAAATTTAAATTTTTATATGAAAAACTTCTTTTGCCCATATCTCCTAAACTAAGCGTCCTAGAGCGAAAAGGACTTTAATTCGTGACCACCCCCAAAAAAATTAAAAAATCCACCCAAAACCTAAAAAAATTGAAATTTTTATATGAAAAACTTATTTTGCCTATATCTCCTTAAATATGCGTCCTAGAGCGAAAAGGACTTTAATTCGTGACCACCCCCAAAAAATTGAAAAATCCACCCAAAACCTAAAAAAAAAATTGAAATTTTTATATGAAAAACTTCTTTTGCCCATATCTCCTTAAATATGCGTCCTAGAGCGAAAAGGACTTTAATTCGTGACCACCCCAAAAAATTGAAAACTCCACCCAAAACCTAAAAAAATTGAAATTTTTATATGAAAAACTTCTTTTGTCCATATCTCCTTAAATATGCGTCCTCGAGCGAAAAGGACTTTAATTCGTGACCACCCCCAAAAAATTGGGAAATCCACCCAAAACCTAAAAAAATTGCAATTTTTATATGAAAAACTTCTTTTGCCCATATCTCCTTAAATATGCGTCCTAGAGCGGAAAGGACTTTAATTCGTGACCACCCCCAAAAAATTTAAAAATACACCCAAAACCTAAAAAAATTTAAATTTTTATATGAAAAACTTCTTTTGCCCATATCTCTTTAAATATGCGTCCTAGAGCGAAAAGGACTTTAATTCGTGACCACCCCCAAAAAATTGAAAAATCCACGCAAAACCTAAAAAAATTTAAATTTTTATATGAAAAACTTCTTTTCTCCTAAACTAAGCGTCCTAGAGCGAAAAGGACTTTAATTCGTGACCACTCCCAAAAAATTGAAAAATCCACCCAAAACCTAAAAAAATTGAAATTTTTATATGAAAAACTTCTTTTGCCCATATCTCCTTAAATATGCGTCCTAGAGCGAAAAGGACTTTAATTCGTGACCACCCCTAAAAAATTGAAAAATCCACCCAAAACCTAAAAAAAAAATTTTATATGAAAAACTTCTTTTGCCCATATCTCCTAAACTAAGCGTCCTAGAGCGAAAGGGACTTTAATTCGTGACCACCCCCAAAATATTGAAAAATCCACCCAAAATCTAAAAAAATTTAAATTTTTATATGAAAAACTTCTTTTGCCCATATCTCCTAAACTAAGCGTCCTAGAGCGAAAAGGACTTTAATTCGTGACCGCCCCCAAAAAATTGAAAAATCCACCCAAAACCTAAAAAAATTTAAATTTTTATATGAAAAACTTCTTTTGCCCATATCTCCTAAGCTAAGCGTCCTAGAGCGAAAAGGACTTTAATTCGTGACCACCCCCAAAAAATTGAAAAATCCACCTAAAACCTAAAAAAATTTAAATTTTAATATGAAAAACTTCTTTTGCCCATATCTCCTAAACTAAGCGTCCTAGAGCGAAAAGGACTTTAATTCGTGACCACCCCCAAAAAATTGAAAAATCCACCCAAAACCTAAAAAAATTGCAATTTTTATATGAAAAACTTCTTTTGCCCATATCTCCTTAAATATGCGTCCTAGAGCGAAAAGGACTTTAATTCGTGACCACCCCCAAAAAATTGAAAAATCCACCCAAAACCTAAAAAAATTGAAATATTTATATGAAAAACTTCTTTTGCCCATATCTCCTAAGCTAAGCGTTCTAGAGCGAAAAGGACTTTAATTCGTGACCACCCCCAATAAATTGAAAATTCCACCCAAAACCTAAAAAAATTGAAATTTTTATATGAAAAACTTCTTTTGCCCATATCTCCTTAAATATGCGTCCTAGAGCGAAAAGGACTTTAATTCGTGACCACCCCCAAAAAATTGAGAAATCCACCCAAAACCTAAAAAAATTGCAATTTTTATATGAAAAACTTCTTTTGCCCATATCTCCTTAAATATGCGTCCTAGAGCGAAAAGGACTTTAATTCGTGACCACCCCCAAAAAATTTAAAAATCCACCCAAAACCTAAAAAAATTTAAATTTTTATATGAAAAACTTCTTTTGCCCATATCTCTTTAAATATGCGTCCTAGAGCGAAAAGGACTTTAATTCGTGACCATCCCCAAAAAATTGAAAAATCCACGCAAAACCTAAAAAATTTAAATTTTTATATGAAAAACTTCTTTTCTCCTAAACTAAGCGTCCTAGAGCGAAAAGGACTTTAATTCGTGACCACTCCCAAAAAATTAAAAAATCCACCCAAAACCTAAAAAAATTTAAATTTTTATATGAAAAACTTCTTTTGCCCATATCTCCTTAAATATGCGTCCTAGAGCGAAAAGGACTTTAATTCGTGACCACCCCTAAAAAATTGAAAAATCCACCCAAAACCTAAAAAAAAAAAATTTTTATATGAAAAACTTCTTTTGCCCATATCTCCTAAACTAAGCGTCCTAGAGCGAAAGGGACTTTAATTCGTGACCACCCCCAAAATATTGAAAAATCCACCCAAAATCTAAAAAAATTTAAATTTTTATATGAAAAACTTCGTTTGCCCATATCTCCTAAACTAAGCGTCCTAGAGCGAAAAGGACTTTAATTCGTGACCGCCCCCAAAAAATTGAAAAATCCACCCAAAACCTAAAAAAATTTAAATTTTTATATGAAAAACTTCTTTTGCCCATATCTCCTAAGCTAAGCGTCCTAGAGCGAAAAGGACTTTAATTTAAAACCAAAACCTAAAAAAATTGCAATTTTTATATGAAAAACTTCTTTTGCCCATATCTCCTTAAATATGCGTCCTAGAGCGAAAAGGACTTTAATTCGTGACCACCCCCAAAAAATTGAAAAATCCACCCAAAACCTAAAAAAATTTAAATTTTTATATGAAAAACTTCTTTTGCCCATATCTCCTAAGCTAAGCGTCCTAGAGCGAAAAGGACTTTAATTCGTGACCACCCCCAAAAAATTGAAAATTCCACCCAAAACCTAAAAAAATTGAAATTTTTATATGAAAAACTTCTTTTGCCCATATCTCCTTAAATATGCGTCCTAGAGCGAAAAGGACTTTAATTCGTGACCACCCCTAAAAAATTGAAAAATCCACCCAAAACTTAAAAAAAAAAAAATTTATATGAAAAACTTCTTTTGCCCATATCTCCTAAACTAAGCGTCCTAGAGCGAAAAGGACTCTAATTCGTGACCACCCCCAAAAAATTGAAAAATCCACCCAAAACCTAAAAAAATTGCAATTTTTATATGAAAAACTTCTTTTGCCCATATCTCCTAAACTAAGCGTCCTAGAGCGAAAAGGACTTTAATTCGTGACCACCCCCAAAAAATTGAAAAATCCACCCAAAACCTAAAAAAATTGAAATTTTTATATGAAAAACTCCTTTTGCCCATATCTCCTTAAATATGCGTCCTAGAGCGAAAAGGACTTTAATTCGTGACCACCCCTAAAAAATTGAAAAATCCACCCAAAACTTAAAAAAAAAAAATTTATATGAAAAACTTCTTTTGCCCATATCTCCTAAACTAAGCGTCCTAGAGCGAAAAGGACTCTAATTCGTGACCACCCCCAAAAAATTGAAAAATCCACCCAAAACCTAAAAAAATTGCAATTTTTATATGAAAAACTTCTTTTGCCCATATCTCCTAAACTAAGCGTCCTAGAGCGAAAAGGACTTTAATTCGTGACCACCCCCAAAAAATTGAAAAATCCACGCAAAACCTAAAAAAATTTAAATTTTTATATGAAAAACTTCTTTTCTCCTAAACTAAGCGTCCTAGAGCGAAAAGGACTTTAATTCGTGACCACTCCCAAAAAATTGAAAAATCCACCCAAAACCTAAAAAAATTGAAATTTTTATATGAAAAACTCCTTTTGCCCATATCTCCTTAAATATTCGTCCTAGAGCGAAAAGGACTTTAATTCGTGACCACCCCTAAAAAATTGAAAAATCCACCCAAAACTTAAAAAAAAAAAAATTTATATGAAAAACTTCTTTTGCCCATATCTCCTAAACTAAGCGTCCTAGAGCGAAAAGGACTCTAATTCGTGACCACCCCCAAAAAATTGAAAAATCCACCCAAAACCTAAAAAAATTGCAATTTTTATATGAAAAACTTCTTTTGCCCATATCTCCTAAACTAAGCGTCCTAGAGCGAAAAGGACTTTAATTCGTGACCACCCCCAAAAAATTGAAAAATCCACCCAAAACCTAAAAAAAATTAAATTTTTTTATGAAAAACTTCTTTTGCCCATATCTCCTTAAATATGCGTCCAAGAGCGAAAAGGACTTTAATTCGTGACCACCCCCAAAAAATTGAAAAATCCACCCAAAACCTAAAAAAAATTAAATTTTTATATGAAAAACTTCTTTTGCCCATATCTCCTAAACTAAGCGTCCTAGAGCGAAAAGGACTTTAATTCGTGACCACCCCCAAAAAATTGAAAAAACCACCCAAAACCTAAAAAAATTTAAATTTTTATATGAAAAACTTCTTTTGCTCATATCTCCTTAAATATGCGTCCTAGAGCGAAAAGGACTTTAATTCGTGACCACCCCCAAAAAATTGGAAAATCCACCCAAAACCTAAAAAAATTTAAATTTTTATATGAAAAACTTCTTTTGCCCATATCTCCTAAGCTAAACGTCCTAGAGCGAAAAGGACTTTAATTCGTGACCACCCCCAAAAAAGTGAAAAATCCACCCAAAACCTAAAAAAATTGAAATTTTTATATGAAAAACTTCTTTTGCCCATATCTCCTTAAATATGCGTCCTAGAGCGAAAAGGACTTTAATTCGTGACCACCCCCAAAAAATTGAAAATTCCACCCAAAACCTAAAAAAATTGAAATTTTTATATGAAAAACTTCTTTTGCCCATATCTCCTTAAATATGCGTCCTAGAGCGAAAAGGACTTTAATTCGTGACCACCCCCAAAAAATTGAAAAATCCACCCAAAACCTAAAAAAATTGCAATTTTTATATGAAAAACTTCTTTTGCCCATATCTCCTTAAATATGCGTCCTAGAGCGAAAAGGACTTTAATTCGTGACCACCCCCAAAAAATTTAAAAATCCACCCAAAACCTAAAAAAATTTAAATTTTTATATGAAAAACTTCTTTTGCCCATATCTCCTTAAATATGCGTCCTAGAGCGAAAAGGACTTTAATTCGTGACCACCCCCAAAAAATTGAAAAATCCACCCAAAACCTAAGAAAATTAAATTTTTATATGAAAAACTTATTTTGCCCATATCTCCTAAGCTAAGCGTCCTAGAGCGAAAAGGACTTTAATTCATGACCACCCCCAAAAAATTGAAAAATCCACCCAAAACCTAAAAAAATTTAAATTTTTATATGAAAAACTTCTTTTGCCCATATCTCCTAAACTAAGCGTCCTAGAGCGAAAAGGACTTTAATTCGTGACCACCCCCAAAAAATTGAAAAATCCACCTAAAACCTAAAAAAATTTAAATTTTAATATGAAAAACTTCTTTTGCCCATATCTCCTAAACTAAGCGTCCTAGAGCGAAAAGGACTTTAATTCGTGACCACCCCCAAAAAATTGGAAAATCCACCCAAAACCTAAAAAAATTTAAATTTTTATATGAAAAACTTCTTTTCTCCTAAACTAAGCGTCCTAGAGCGAAAAGGACTTTAATTCGTGACCACTCCCAAAAAATTGAAAAATCCACCCAAAACCTAAAAAAATTGAAATTTTTATACGAAAAACTTCTTTTGCCCATATCTCCTTAAATATGCGTCCTAGAGCGAAAAGGACTTTAATTCGTGTCCACCCCCAAAATATTGAAAAATCCACCCAAAATCTAAAAAAAATAAATTTTTATATGAAAAACTTCTTTTGCCCATATCTCCTAAACTAAGCGTCCTAGAGCGAAAAGGACTTTAATTCGTGACCACCCCCAAAAAATTGAAAATTCCACCCAAAACCTAAAAAAATTTAAATTTTTATATGAAAAACTTCTTTTCTCCTAAACTAAGCGTCCTAGAGCGAAAAGGACTTTAATTCATGACCACCCCCAAAAAATTGAAAAATCCACCCAAAACCTAAAAAAAATAAATTTTTATATGAAAAACTTCTTTTGCCCATATCTCCTAAACTAAGCGTCCTAGAGCGAAAGGGACTTTAATTCGTGACCACCCCCAAAATTTTGAAAAATCCACCCAAAACCTAAAAAAATTTAAATTTTTATATGAAAAACTTCTTTTGCCCATATCTCCTAAACTAAGCGTCCTAGAGCGAAAAGGACTTTAATTCGTGACCGCCCCCAAAAAATTTAAAAATTCACCCAAAACCTAAAAAAATTTAAATTTTTATATGAAAAACTTCTTTTGCCCATATCTCCTTAAATATGCGTCCTAGAGCGAAAAGGACTTTAATTCGTGACCACCGCCAAAAAATTGGAAAATCCTCCCAAAATCTAAAAAAATTTATATTTTTATATGAAAAACTTCTTTTGCCCATATCTCCTAAACTAAGCGTCCTAGAGCGAAAAGGACTTAAATTCGTGACCACCCCTAAGCGAAAGGGACTTTAATTCGTGACCACCCCCAAAATATTGAAAAATCCACCCAAAACCTAAAAAAATTGCAATTTTTATATGAAAAACTTCTTTTGCCCATATCTCCCAAACTAAGCGTCCTAGAGCGAAAAGGACTTTAATTCGTGACCGCCCCCAAAAAATTTAAAAATTCACCCAAAACCTAAAAAAATTTAAATTTTTATATGAAAAACTTCTTTTGCCCATATCTCCTTAAATATGCGTCCTAGAGCGAAAAGGACTTTAATTCGTGACCACCCCCAAAAAATTGGAAAATCCACCCAAAATCTAAAAAAATTTATATTTTTATATGAAAAACTTCTTTTGCCCATATCTCCTAAACTAAGCGTCCTAGAGCGAAAAGGACTTAAATTCGTGACCACCCCTAAAAATTTGAAAAATCCACCCAAAACCTAAAAAAATTTAAATTTTTATATGAAAAACTTCTTTTGCCCATATCTCCTAAACTAAGCGTCCTAGAGCGAAAAGGACTCTAATTCGTGACCACCCCCAAAAAATTGAAAAATCCACCCAAAACCTAAAAAAATTGAAATTTTTATATGAAAAACTTCTTTTGCCCATATCTCCTTAAATATGCGTCCTAGAGCGAAAAGGACTTTAATTCGTGACCACCCCAAAAAATTGAAAAATCCACCCAAAACCTAAAAAAAATTAAATTTTTATATGAAAAACTTCTTTTGCCCATATCTCCTAAACTAAGCGTCCTAGAGCGAAAAGGACTTTAATTCGTGACCACCCCCAAAAAAATTTAAAAAACCACCCAAAACCTAAAAAATTTAAATTTTTATATGAAAAACTTCTTTTGCTCATATCTCCTTAAATATGCGTCCTAGAGCGAAAAGGACTTTAATTCGTGACCACCCCCAAAAAATTGAAAAATCCACCCAAAACCTAAAAAAATTGAAATTTTTATATGAAAAACTTCTTTTGCCCATATCTCCTTAAATATGCGTCCTAGAGCGAAAAGGACTTTAATTCGTGACCACCCCCAAAAAATTGAAAATTCCACCCAAAACCTAAAAAAATTGAAATTTTTATATGAAAAACTTCTTTTGCCCATATCTCCTTAAATATGCGTCCTAGAGCGAAAAGGACTTTAATTCGTGACCACCCCCAAAAAATTGAGAAATCCACCCAAAACCTAAAAAAATTGCAATTTTTATATGAAAAACTTCTTTTGCCCATATCTCCTTAAATATGCGTCCTAGAGCGAAAAGGACTTTAATTCGTGACCACCCCCAAAAAATTTAAAAATCCACCCAAAACCTAAAAAAATTTAAATTTTTATATGAAAAACTTCTTTTGCCCATATCTCCTTAAATATGCGTCCTAGAGCGAAAAGGACTTTAATTCGTGACCACCCCCAAAAAATTGAAAAATCCACCCAAAACCTAAAAAATTTAAATTTTTATATGAAAAACTTCTTTTGCCCATATCTCCTAAGCTAAGCGTCCTAGAGCGAAAAGGACTTTAATTCATGACCACCCCCAAAAAATTGAAAACTCCACCCAAAACCTAAAAAAATTTAAATTTTTATATGAAAAACTTCTTTTGCCCATATCTCCTTAAATATGCGTCCTAGAGCGAAAAGGACTTTAATTCGTGACCACCCCCAAAAAATTGAAAAATCCACCCAAAACCTAAAAAAATTTAAATTTTTATATGAAAAACTTCTTTTGCCCATATCTCCTAAACTAAGCGTCCTAGAGCGAAAAGGACTTTAATTCGTGACCACCCTCAAAAAATTGAAAAATCCACCCAAAACCTAAAAAAATTTAAATTTTTATATGAAACACTTCTTTTGCCCATATCTCCTAAACTAAGCGTCCTAGAGCGAAAGGGACTTTAATTCGTGACCACCCCCAAAAAATTGAAAAATCCACCCAAAATCTAAAAAAATTTAAATTTTTATATGAAAAACTTCTTTTGCCCATATCTCCTAAACTAAGCGTCCTAGAGCGAAAAGGACTTTAATTCGTGACCGCCCCCAAAAAATTTAAAAATTCACCCAAAACCTAAAAAAATTTAAATTTTTATATGAAAAACTTCTTTTGCCCATATCTCCTTAAATATGCGTCCTAGAGCGAAAAGGACTTTAATTCGTGACCACCCCCAAAAAATTGGAAAATCCACCCAAAATCTAAAAAAATTTATATTTTTATATGAAAAACTTCTTTTGCCCATATCTCCTAAACTAAGCGTCCTAGAGCGAAAAGGACTTAAATTCGTGACCACCCCTAAGCGAAAGGGACTTTAATTCGTGACCACCCCCAAAATATTGAAAAATCCACCCAAAACCTAAAAAAATTGCAATTTTTATATGAAAAACTTCTTTTGCCCATATCTCCCAAACTAAGCGTCCTAGAGCGAAAAGGACTTTAATTCGTGACCGCCCCCAAAAAATTTAAAAATTCACCCAAAACCTAAAAAAATTTAAATTTTTATATGAAAAACTTCTTTTGCCCATATCTCCTTAAATATGCGTCCTAGAGCGAAAAGGACTTTAATTCGTGACCACCCCCAAAAAATTGGAAAATCCACCCAAAATCTAAAAAAATTTATATTTTTATATGAAAAACTTCTTTTGCCCATATCTCCTAAACTAAGCGTCCTAGAGCGAAAAGGACTTAAATTCGTGACCACCCCTAAAAATTTGAAAAATCCACCCAAAACCTAAAAAAATTGAAATTTTTATATGAAAAACTTCTTTTGCCCATATCTCCTAAACTAAGCGTCCTAGAGCGAAAAGGACTCTAATTCGTGACCACCCCCAAAAAATTGAAAAATCCACCCAAAACCTAAAAAAATTGCAATTTTTATATGAAAAACTTCTTTTGCCCATATCTCCTAAACTAAGCGTCCTAGAGCGAAAAGGACTTTAATTCGTGACCACCCCCAAAAAATTGAAAATTCCACCCAAAACCTAAAAAAATTGAAATTTTTATATGAAAAACTTCTTTTGCCCATATCTCCTTAAATATGCGTCCTAGAGCGAAAAGGACTTTAATTCGTGACCACCCCAAAAAATTGAAAAATCCACCCAAAACCTAAAAAAAATTAAATTTTTATATGAAAAACTTCTTTTGCCCATATCTCCTAAACTAAGCGTCCTAGAGCGAAAAGGACTTTAATTCGTGACCACCCCCAAAAAAATTTAAAAAACCACCCAAAACCTAAAAAAATTTAAATTTTTATATGAAAAACTTCTTTTGCTCATATCTCCTTAAATATGCGTCCTAGAGCGAAAAGGACTTTAAGTCGTGACCACCCCCAAAAAATTGGAAAATCCACCCAAAATCTAAAAATATTTAAATTTTTATATGAAAAACTTCTTTTGCCCATATCTCCTAAGCTAAGCGTCCTAGAGCGAAAAGGACTTTAATTCGTGACCACCCCCAAAAAATTGAAAAATCCACCCAAAACCTAAAAAAATTGAAATTTTTATATGAAAAACTTATTTTGCCCATATCTCCTTAAATATGCGTCCTAGAGCGAAAAGGACTTTAATTCGTGACCACCCCCAAAAAATTGAAAATTCCACCCAAAACCTAAAAAAATTGAAATTTTTATATGAAAAACATCTTTTGCCCATATCTCCTTAAATATGCGTCCTAGAGCGAAAAGGACTTTAATTCGTGACCACCCCCAAAAAATTGAGAAATCCACCCAAAACCTAAAAAAATTGCAATTTTTATATGAAAAACTTCTTTTGCCCATATCTCCTTAAATATGCGTCCTAGAGCGAAAAGGACTTTAATTCGTGACCACCCCCAAAAAATTTAAAAATCCACCCAAAACCTAAAAAAATTTAAATTTTTATATGAAAAACTTCTTTTGCCCATATCTCCTTAAATATGCGTCCTAGAGCGAAAAGGACTTTAATTCGTGACCACCCCCAAAAAATTGAAAAATTCACCCAAAACCTAAAAAATTTAAATTTTTATATGAAAAACTTCTTTTGCCCATATCTCCTAAGCTAAGCGTCCTAGAGCGAAAAGGACTTTAATTCATGACCACCCCCAAAAAATTGAAAACTCCACCCAAAACCTAAAAAAATTTAAATTTTTATATGAAAAACTTCTTTTGCCCATATCTCCTTAAATATGCGTCCTAGAGCGAAAAGGACTTTAATTCGTGACCACCCCCAAAAAATTGAAAAATCCACCCAAAACCTAAAAAAATTTAAATTTTTATATGAAAAACTTCTTTTGCCCATATCTCCTAAACTAAGCGTCCTAGAGCGAAAAGGACTTTAATTCGTGACCACCCTCAAAAAATTGAAAAATCCACCCAAAACCTAAAAAAATTTAAATTTTTATATGAAACACTTCTTTTGCCCATATCTCCTAAACTAAGCGTCCTAGAGCGAAAAGGACTTTAATTCGTGACCACCCCCAAAAAATTGAAAAATCCACCTAAAACCTAAAAAAATTTAAATTTTAATATGAAAAACTTCTTTTGCCCATATCTCCTAAACTAAGCGTCCTAGAGCGAAAAGGACTTTAATTCGTGACCACCCCCAAAAAATTGAAAAATCCACCCAAAACCTAAAAAAATTTAAATTTTTATATGAAAAACTTCTTTTCTCCTAAACTAAGCGTCCTAGAGCGAAAAGGACTTTAATTCGTGACCACCCCCAAAAAATTGAAAAATCCACCCAAAACCTAAAAAATTTAAATTTTTATATGAAAAACTTATTTTGCCCATATCTCCTAAGCTAAGCGTCCTAGAGCGAAAAGGACTTTAATTCATGACCACCCCCATATCTCCTTAAATATGCGTCCTAGAGCGAAAAGGACTTTAATTCGTGACCACACCCAAAAAATTGAAAAAACCACCCAAAACCTAAAAAAATTTAAATTTTTATATGATAAACTTCTTTTGACCATATCTCCTTAAATATGCGTCCTAGAGCGAAAAGGACTTTAATTCGTGACCACCCCCAAAAAATTGAGAAATCCACCCAAAACCTAAAAAAATTTAAATTTTTATATGAAAAACTTCTTTTGCCCATATCTCCTAAGCTAAGCGTCCTAGAGCGAAAAGGACTTTAATTCGTGACCACCCCCAAAAAATTGAAAAATCCACCTAAAACCTAAAAAAATTTAAATTTTAATATGAAAAACTTCTTTTGCCCATATCTCCTAAACTAAGCGTCCTAGAGCGAAAAGGACTTTAATTCGTGACCACCCCCAAAAAATTGAAAAATCCACCCAAAACCTAAAAAAATTTAAATTTTTATATGAAAAACTTCTTTTCTCCTAAACTAAGCGTCCTAGAGCGAAAAGGACTTTAATTCGTGACCACTCCCAAAAAATTGAAAAATCCACCCAAAACCTAAAAAAATTGAAATATTTATACGAAAAACTTCTTTTGCCCATATCTCATTAAATATGCGTCCTAGAGCGAAAAGGACTTTAATTCGTGTCCACCCCCAAAATATTGAAAAATCCACCCAAAATCTAAAAAAATTAAATTTTTATATGAAAAACTTCTTTTGCCCATATCTCCTAAACTAAGCGTCCTAGAACGAAAAGGACTTTAATTCGTGACCACCCCCAAAAAATTGAAAAATCCACCCAAAACCTAAAAAAATTTAAACTTTTATATGAAAAACTTCTTTTCTCCTAAACTAAGCGTCCTAGAGCGAAAAGGACTTTAATTCATGACCACCCCCAAAAAATTGAAAAATCCACCCAAAACCTAAAAAAAATAAATTTTTATATGAAAAACTTCTTTTGCCCATATCTCCTAAACTAAGCGTCCTAGAGCGAAAGGGACTTTAATTCGTGACCACCCCCAAAATATTGAAAAATCCACCCAAAATCTAAAAAAAATTAAATTTTTATATGAAAAACTTCTTTTGCCCATATCTCCTAAACTAAGCGTCCTAGAGCGAAAAGGACTTTAATTCGTGACCGCCCCCAAAAAATTTAAAAATTCACCCAAAACCTAAAAAAATTTAAATTTTTATATGAAAAACTTCTTTTGCCCATATCTCCTAAACTAAGCGTCCTAGAGCGAAAAGGACTTAAATTCGTGACCACCCCCAAAAAATTGAAAAATCCACCCAAAACCTAGAAAAATTAAATTTTTATATGAAAAACTTCTTTTGCCCATATCTCCTAAGCTAAGCGTCCTAGAGCGAAAAGGACTTTAATTCGTGACCACCCCCAAAAAATTGGAAAACCCACCCAAAATCTAAAAAAATTTATATTTTTATATGAATAACTTCTTTTGCCCATATCTCCTAAACTAAGCGTCCTAGAGCGAAAAGGACTTAAATTCGTGACCACCCCTAAAAATTTGAAAAATCCACCCAAAACCTAAAAAAATTGAAATTTTTATATGAAAAACTTCTTTTGCCCATATCTCCTAAACTAAGCGTCCTAGAGCGAAAAGGACTCTAATTCGTGACCACCGCCAAAAAATTGAAAAATCCACCCAAAACCTAAAAAAATTGCAATTTTTATATGAAAAACTTCTTTTGCCCATATCTCCTAAACTAAGCGTCCTAGAGCGAAAAGGACTTTAATTCGTGACCACCCCCAAAAAATTGAAAAATCCACCCAAAACCTAAAAAAATTTAAATTTTTATATGAAAAACTTCTTTTGCCCATATCTCCTTAAATATGCGTCCAAGAGCGAAAAGGACTTTAATTCGTGACCACCCCCAAAAAATTGAAAAATCCACCCAAAACCTAAAAAAAAATTAAATTTTTATATGAAAAACTTCTTTTGCCCATATCTCCTAAACTAAGCGTCCTAGAGCGAAAAGGACTTTAATTCGTGACCACCCCCAAAAAATTGAAAAAACCACCCAAAACCTAAAAAAATTTAAATTTTTATATGAAAAACTTCTTTTGCTCATATCTCCTTAAATATGCGTCCTAGAGCGAAAAGGACTTTAATTCGTGACCACCCCCAAAAAATTGGAAAATCCACCCAAAATCTAAAAAAATTTAAATTTTTATATGAAAAACTCCTTTTGCCCATATCTCCTAAGCTAAGCGTCCTAGAGCGAAAAGGACTTTAATTCGTGACCACCCCCAAAAAATTTAAAAATCCACCCAAAACCTAAAAAAATTGAAATTTTTATATGAAAAACTTCTTTTGCCCATATCTCCTTAAATATGCGTCCTAGAGCGAAAAGGACTTTAATTCGTGACCACCCCCAAAAAATTGAAAATTCCACCCAAAACCTAAAAAAATTGAAATTTTTATATGAAAAACTTCTTTTGCCCATATCTCCTTAAATATGCGTCCTAGAGCGAAAAGGACTTTAATTCGTGACCACCCCCAAAAAATTGAGAAATCCACCCAAAACCTAAAAAAATTGCAATTTTTATATGAAAAACTTCTTTTGCCCATATCTCCTTAAATATGCGTCCTAGAGCGAAAAGGACTTTAATTCGTGACCACCCCCAAAAAATTTAAAAATCCACCCAAAACCTAAAAAAATTTAAATTTTTATATGAAAAACTTCTTTTGCCCATATCTCCTTAAATATGCGTCCTAGAGCGAAAAGGACTTTAATTCGTGACCACCCCCAAAAAATTGAAAAATCCACCCAAAACCTAAAAAAATTAAATTTTTATATGAAAAACTTCTTTAGCCCATATCTCCTAAGCTAAGCGTCCTAGAGCGAAAAGGACTTTAATTCATGACCACCCCCAAAAAATTGAAAAATCCACCCAAAACCTAAAAAAATTTAAATTTTTATATGAAAAACTTCTTTTGCCCATATCTCCTAAACTAAGCGTCCTAGAGCGAAAAGGACTTTAATTCGTGACCACCCCCAAAAAATTGAAAAATCCACCTAAAACCTAAAAAAATTTAAATTTTAATATGAAAAACTTCTTTTGCCCATATCTCCTAAACTAAGCGTCCTAGAGCGAAAAGGACTTTAATTCGTGACCACCCCCAAAAAATTGAAAAATCCACCCAAAACCTAAAAAAAATTTAAATTTTTATATGAAAAACTTCTTTTCTCCTAAACTAAGCGTCCTAGAGCGAAAAGGACTTTAATTCGTGACCACTCCCAAAAAATTGAAAAATCCACCCAAAACCTAAAAAAATTGAAATTTTTATACGAAAAACTTCTTTTGCCCATATCTCCTTAAATATGCGTCCTAGAGCGAAAAGGACTTTAATTCGTGACCACCCCCAAAATATTGAAAAATCCACCCAAAATCTAAAAAAAATTAAATTTTTATATGAAAAACTTCTTTTGCCCATATCTCCTAAACTAAGCGTCCTAGAGCGAAAAGGACTTTAATTCGTGACCGCCCCCAAAAAATTTAAAAATTCACCCAAAACCTAAAAAAATTTAAATTTTTATATGAAAAACTTCTTTTGCCCATATCTCCTAAACTAAGCGTCCTAGAGCGAAAAGGACTTAAATTCGTGGCCACCCCCAAAAAATTGAAAAATCCACCCAAAACCTAGAAAAATTAAATTTTTATATGAAAAACTTCTTTTGCCCATATCTCCTAAGCTAAGCGTCCTAGAGCGAAAAGGACTTTAATTCGTGACCACCCCCAAAAAATTGGAAAACCCTCCCAAAATCTAAAAAAATTTATATTTTTATATGAAAAACTTCTTTTGCCCATATCTCCTAAACTAAGCGTCCTAGAGCGAAAAGGACTTAAATTCGTGACCACCCCTAAAAATTTGAAAAATCCACCCAAAACCTAAAAAAATTGAAATTTTTATATGAAAAACTTCTTTTGCCCATATCTCCTAAACTAAGCGTCCTAGAGCGAAAAGGACTCTAATTCGTGACCACCGCCAAAAAATTGAAAAATCCACCCAAAACCTAAAAAAATTGCAATTTTTATATGAAAAACTTCTTTTGCCCATATCTCCTAAACTAAGCGTCCTAGAGCGAAAAGGACTTTAATTCGTGACCACCCCCAAAAAATTGAAAAATCCACCCAAAACATAAAAAAATTTAAATTTTTATATGAAAAACTTCTTTTGCCCATATCTCCTTAAATATGCGTCCAAGAGCGAAAAGGACTTTAATTCGTGACCACCCCCAAAAAATTGAAAAATCCACCCAAAACCTAAAAAAAAATTAAATTTTTATATGAAAAACTTCTTTTGCCCATATCTCCTAAACTAAGCGTCCTAGAGCGAAAAGGACTTTAATTCGTGACCACCCCCAAAAAATTGAAAAAACCACCCAAAACCTAAAAAAATTTAAATTTTTATATGAAAAACTTCTTTTGCTCATATCTCCTTAAATATGCGTCCTAGAGCGAAAAGGACTTTAATTCGTGACCACCCCCAAAAAATTGGAAAATCCACCCAAAATCTAAAAAAATTTAAATTTTTATATGAAAAACTTCTTTTGCCCATATCTCCTAAGCTAAGCGTCCTAGAGCGAAAAGGACTTTAATTCGTGACCACCCCCAAAAAAGTGAAAAATCCACCCAAAACCTAAAAAAATTGAAATTTTTATATGAAAAACTTCTTTTGCCCATATCTCCTTAAATATGCGTCCTAGAGCGAAAAGGACTTTAATTCGTGACCACCCCCAAAAAATTGAAAATTCCACCCAAAACCTAAAAAAATTGAAATTTTTATATGAAAAACTTCTTTTGCCCATATCTCCTTAAATATGCGTCCTAGAGCGAAAAGGACTTTAATTCGTGACCACCCCCAAAAAATTGAGAAATCCACCCAAAACCTAAAAAAATTGCAATTTTTATATGAAAAACTTCTTTTGCCCATATCTCCTTAAATATGCGTCCTAGAGCGAAAAGGACTTTAATTCGTGACCACCCCCAAAAAATTTAAAAATCCACCCAAAACCTAAAAAAATTTAAATTTTTATATGAAAAACTTCTTTTGCCCATATCTCCTTAAATATGCGTCCTAGAGCGAAAAGGACTTTAATTCGTGACCACCCCCAAAAAATTGAAAAATCCACCCAAAACCTAAAAAAATTAAATTTTTATATGAAAAACTTCTTTAGCCCATATCTCCTAAGCTAAGCGTCCTAGAGCGAAAAGGACTTTAATTCATGACCACCCCCAAAAAATTGAAAAATCCACCCAAAACCTAAAAAAATTTAAATTTTTATATGAAAAACTTCTTTTGCCCATATCTCCTAAACTAAGCGTCCTAGAGCGAAAAGGACTTTAATTCGTGACCACCCCCAAAAAATTGAAAAATCCACCTAAAACCTAAAAAAATTGCAATTTTTATATGAAAAACTTCTTTTGCCCATATCTCCTAAACTAAGCGTCCTAGAGCGAAAAGGACTTTAATTCGTGACCACCCCCAAAAAATTGAAAAAACCACCCAAAACCTAAAAAAATTTAAATTTTTATATGAAAAACTTCTTTTGCTCATATCTCCTTAAATATGCGTCCTAGAGCGAAAAGGACTTTAATTCGTGACCACCCCCAAAAAATTGGAAAATCCACCCAAAATCTAAAAAAATTTAAATTTTTATATGAAAAACTTCTTTTGCCCATATCTCCTAAACTAAGCGTCCTAGAGCGAAAAGGACTTTAATTCGTGACCACCCCCAAAAAATTGAAAAATCCACCCAAAACCTAAAAAAACTGAAATTTTTATATGAAAAACTTCTTTTGCCCATATCTCCTAAACTAAGCGTCCTAGAGCGAAAAGGACTTTAATTCGTGACCACCCCCAAAAAATTGAAAAATCCACCTAAAACCTAAAAAAAATTAAATTTTAATATGAAAAACTTCTTTTGCCCATATCTCCTAAAATAAGCGTCCTAGAGCGAAAAGGACTTTAATTCGTGACCACCCCCAAAAAATTGAAAATTCCACCCAAAACCTAAAAAAATTTAAATTTTTATATGAAAAACTTCTTTTGCCCATATCTCCTAAACTAAGCGTCCTAGAGCGAAAAGGACTTTAATTCGTGACCACCCCCAAAAAATTGAAAAATCCACCCAAAACCTAAAAAAAATTAAATTTTTATATGAAAAACTTCTTTTCTCCTAAACTAAGCGTCCTAGAGCGAAAAGGACTTTAATTCATGACCACCCCCAAAAAATTGAAAAATCCACCCAAAACCTAAAAAAATAAATTTTTATATGAAAAACTTCTTTTGCCCATATCTCCTAAACTAAGCGTCCTAGAGCGAAAAGGACTTTAATTCGTGACCACCCCCAAAATATTGAAAAATCCACCCAAAATCTAAAAAAATTTAAATTTTTATATGAAAAACTTCTTTTGCCCATATCTCCTAAACTAAGCGTCCTAGAGCGAAAAGGACATTAATTCGTGACCGCCCCCAAAAAATTTAAAAATTCACCCAAAACCTAAAAAAAATTAAATTTTTATATGAAAAACTTCTTTTGCCCATATCTCCTTAAATATGCGTCCTAGAGCGAAAAGGACTTTAATTCGTGACCACCCCCAAAAAATTGGAAAATCCACCCAAAATCTAAAAAAAATTATATTTTTATATGAAAAACTTCTTTTGCCCATATCTCCTAAACTAAGCGTCCTAGAGCGAAAAGGACTTAAATTCGTGACCACCCCTAAGCGAAAGGGACTTTAATTCGTGACCACCCCCAAAATATTGAAAAATCCACCCAAAACCTAAAAAAATTGCAATTTTTATATGAAAAACTTCTTTTGCCCATATCTCCTAAACTAAGCGTCCTAGAGCGAAAAGGACTTTAATTCGTGACCACCCCCAAAAAAATTGAAAAAACCACCCAAAACCTAAAAAAATTTAAATTTTTATATGAAAAACTTCTTTTGCTCATATCTCCTTAAATATGCGTCCTAGAGCGAAAAGGACTTTAATTCGTGACCACCCCCAAAAAATTTAAAAATCCACCCAAAACCTAAAAAAAAAAATAAATTTTTATATGAAAAACTTCTTTTGCCCATATCTCCTTAAATATGCGTCCTAGAGCGAAAAGGACTTTAATTCGTGACCACCCCCAAAAAATTGAAAAATCCACCCAAAACCTAAAAAAATTGAAATTTTTATATGAAAAACTTCTTTTGCCCATATCTCCTTAAATATGCGTCCTAGAGCGAAAAGGACTTTAATTCGTGACCACCTCCAAAAAATTGAAAATTCCACCCAAAACCTAAAAAAATTGAAATTTTTATATGAAAAACTTCTTTTGCCCATATCTCCTTAAATATGCGTCCTAGGGCGAAAAGGACTTTAATTCGTGACCACCCCCAAAAAATTGAGAAATCCACCCAAAACCTAAAAAATTGCAATTTTTATATGAAAAACTTCTTTTGCCCATATCTCCTTAAATATGCGTCCTAGAGCGAAAAGGACTTTAATTCGTGACCACCCCCAAAAAATTGAAAAATCCACCCAAAACCTAAAAAAAATTAAATTTTTATATGAAAAACTTCTTTTGCCCATATCTCCTTAAATATGCGTCCTAGAGCGAAAAGGAATTTAATTCGTGACCACCCCCAAAAAATTGAAAAATCCACCCAAAACCTAAAAAATTTAAATTTTTATATGAAAAACTTCTTTTGCCCATATCTCCTAAGCTAAGCGTCCTAGAGCGAAAAGGACTTTAATTCATGACCACCCCCAAAAAATTGAAAAATCCACCCAAAACCTAAAAAAATTGAAATTTTTATATGAAAAACTTCTTTTGCCCATATCTCCTAAACTAAGCGTCCTAGAGCGAAAAGGACTTTAATTCGTGACCACCCCCAAAAAATTGAAAAATCCACCTAAAACCTAAAAAAATTTAAATTTTAATATGAAAAACTTCTTTTGCCCATATCTCCTAAACTAAGCGTCCTAGAGCGAAAAGGACTTTAATTCGTGACCACCCCCAAAAAATTGAAAAATCCACCCAAAACCTAAAAAAATTTAAATTTTTATATGAAAAACTTCTTTTCTCCTAAACTAAGCGTCCTAGAGCGAAAAGGACTTTAATTCGTGACCACCCCCAAAAAATTTAAAAATCCACCCAAAACCTAAAAAAACTGAAATTTTTATATGAAAAACTTATTTTGCCCATATCTCCTAAGCTAAGCGTCCTAGAGCGAAAAGGACTTTAATTCGTGACCACCCCCGAAAAATTGAAAAATCCACCCAAAACCTAAAAAAATTGCAATTTTTATATGAAAAACTTCTTTTGCCCATATCTCCTAAACTAAGCGTCCTAGAGCGAAAAGGACTTTAATTCGTGACCACCCCCAAAAAATTGAAAAAACCACCCAAAACCTAAAAAAATTTAAATTTTTATATGAAAAACTTCTTTTGCTCATATCTCCTTAAATATGCGTCCTAGAGCGAAAAGGACTTTAATTCGTGACCACCCCCAAAAAATTGGAAAATCCACCCAAAATCTAAAAAAATTTAAATTTTTATATGAAAAACTTCTTTTGCCCATATCTCCTAATCTAAGCGTCCTAGAGCGAAAAGGACTTTAATTCGTGACCACCCCCAAAAAATTGAAAAAACCACCCAAAACCTAAAAAAATTTAAATTTTTATATGAAAAACTTCTTTTGCCCATATCTCCTAAACTAAGCGTCCTAGAGCGAAAAGGACTTTAATTCGTGACCACCCCCAAAAAATTGAAAAATCCACCCAAAACCTAAAAAAACTGAAATTTTTATATGAAAAACTTATTTTGCCCATATCTCCTAAGCTAAGCGTCCTAGAGCGAAAAGGACTTTAATTCGTGACCACCCCCGAAAAATTGAAAAATCCACCCAAAACCTAAAAAAATTGCAATTTTTATATGAAAAACTTCTTTTGCCCATATCTCCTTAAATATGCGTCCTAGAGCGAAAAGGACTTTAATTCGTGACCACCCCCAAAAAATTGAAAAATCCACCCAAAACCTAAAAAAATTGCAATTTTTATATGAAAAACTTCTTTTGCCCATATCTCCTTAAATATGCGTCCTAGAGCGAAAAGGACTTTAATTCGTGACCACCCCCAAAAAATTTAAAAATCCACCCAAAACCTAAAAAAATTTAAATTTTAATATGAAAAACTTCTTTTGCCCATATCTCCTAAACTAAGCGTCCTAGAGCGAAAAGGACTTTAATTCGTGACCACCGCCAAAAAATTGAAAAATCCACCCAAAACCTAAAAAAATTGAAATTTTTATATGAAAAACTTCTTTTGCCCATATCTCCTGAGCTAAGCGTCCTAGAGCGAAAAGGACTTTAATTCATGACCACCCCCAAAAAATTGAAAAATCCACCCAAAACCTAAAAAAATTGAAATTTTTGTATGAAAAACTTCTTTTGCCCATATCTCCTAAACTAAGCGTCCTAGAGCGAAAAGGACTTTAATTCGTGACCACCCCCAAAAAATTGAAAATCCACCTAAAACCTAAAAAAAATTAAATTTTAATATGAAAAACTTCTTTTGCCCATATCTCCTAAACTAAGCGTCCTAGAGCGAAAAGGACTTTAATTCGTGACCACCCCCAAAAAATTGAAAAATCCACCCAAAACCTAAAAAATTTAAATTTTTATATGAAAAACTTATTATCTCCTAAACTAAGCGTCCTAGAGCGAAAAGGACTTTAATTCGTGACCACTCCCAAAAAATTGAAAAATCCACCCAAAACCTAAAAAAATTGACATTTTTATACGAAAAACTTCTTTTGCCCATATCTCCTTAAATATGCGTCCTAGAGCGAAAAGGACTTTAATTCGTGACCACCGCCAAAAAATTTAAAAATCCACCCAAAACCTAAAAAAATTGAAATTTTTATATCAAAAACTTCTTTTGCCCATATCTCCTAAACTAAGCGTCCTAGAGCGAAAAGGACTTTAATTCGTGACCACCCCCAAAAAATTGAAAAATCCACCCAAAACCTAAAAAAATTTAAATTTTTATATGAAAAACTTCTTTTGCCCATATCTCCTTAAATATGCGTCCTAGAGCGAAAAGGACTTTAATTCGTGACCACCCCCAAAAAATTGAAAATTCCACCCAAAACCTAAAAAAATTGAAATTTTTATATGAAAAACTTCTTTTGCCCATATCTCCTAAACTAAGCGTCCTAGAGCGAAAAGGACTTTAATTCGTGACCACTCCCAAAAAATTGAAAAATCCACCCAAAACCTAAAAAAATTGAAATTTTTATATGAAAAACTTCTTTTGCCCATATCTCCTTAAATATGCGTCCTAGAGCGAAAAGGACTTTAATTCGTGACCACCCCCAAAAAATTTAAAAATCCACCCAAAACCTAAAAAAATTAAAATTTTTATATGAAAAACTTCTTTTACCCATATATCCTTAAATATGCGTCCTAGAGCGAAAAGGACTTTAATTCGTGACCACCCTCAAAAAATTGAAATTTTTATGTGAAAGACTTCTTTTGCCCATATCTCCTAAACTAAGCGTCCTAGAGCGAAAAGGACTTTAATTCGTGACCATCCCCAAAAAATTGAAAAATCCACCCAAAACCTAAAAAAATTTAAATTTTTATATGAAAAACTTCTTTTGCCCATATCTCCTAAGCTAAGCGTCCTAGAGCGAAAAGGACTTTAATTCATGACCACCCCCAAAAAATTGAAAAATCCACCCAAAACCTAAAAAAATTGAAATTTTTATATGAAAAACTTCTTTTGCCCATATCTCCTAAACTAAGCGTCCTAGAGCGAAAAGGACTTTAATTCGTGACCACCCCCAAAAAATTGAAAATTCCACCCAAAACCTAAAAAAATTGAAATTTTTATATGAAAAACTTCTTTTGCCCATATCTCCTAAACTAAGCGTCCTAGAGCGAAAAGGACTTTAATTCGTGACCACCCCCAAAAAATTGAAAAATCCACCCAAAACCTAAAAAATTTAAAATTTTATATGAAAAACTTCTTTTCTCCTAAACTAAGCGTCCTAGAGCGAAAAGGACTTTAATTCGTGACCACTCCCAAAAAATTGAAAAATCCACCCAAAACCTAAAAAAATTGAAATTTTTATACGAAAAACTTCTTTTGCCCATATCTCCTTAAATATGCGTCCTAGAGCGAAAAGGACTTTAATTCGTGACCACCCCCAAAAAATTGAAAAATCCACCCAAAACCTAAAAAAATTTAAATTTTTATATGAAAAACTTCTTTTGCCCATATCTCCTTAAATATGCGTCCTAGAGCGAAAAGGACTTTAATTCGTGACCACCCCCAAAAAATTGAAAATTCCACCGAAAACCTAAAAAAATTGAAATTTTTATATGAAAAACTTCTTTTGCCCATATCTCCTAAACTAAGCGTCCTAGAGCGAAAAGGACTTTAATTCGTGACCACCCCCAAAAAATTGAAAAATCCACCCAAAACCTAAAAAAATTGAAATTTTTATATGAAAAACTTCTTTTGCCCATATCTCCTTAAATATGCGTCCTAGAGCGAAAAGGACTTTAATTCGTGACCACCCCCAAAAAAATGAAAAATCCACCCAAAACCTAAAAAAATTGAAATTTTTATATGAAAAACTTCTTTTGCCCATATCTCCTTAAATATGCGTCCTAGAGCGAAAAGGGCTTTAATTCGTGACCACCCCCAAAAAATTGAAAATTCCACCCAAAACCTAAAAAAATTGAAATTTTTATATGAAAAACTTCTTTTGCCCATATCTCCTTAAATATGCGTCCTAGAGCGAAAAGGACTTTAATTCGTGACCACCCCCAAAAAATTGAAAAATCTACCCAAAACCTAAAAAAATTGAAATTTTTATATGAAAAACTTTTTTTGCCCATATCTCCTAAGCTAAGCGTCCTAGAGCGAAAAGGACTTTAATTCATGACCACCCCCAAAAAATTGAAAAATCCACCCAAAACCTAAAAAAATTGAAATTTTTATATGAAAAACTTCTTTTGCCCATATCTCCTAAACTAAGCGTCCTAGAGCGAAAAGGACTTTAATTCGTGACCACCCCCAAAAAATTGAAAATCCACCTAAAACCTAAAAAAATTTAAATTTTAATATGAAAAACTTCTTTTGCCCATATCTCCTAAACTAAGCGTCCTAGAGCGAAAAGGACTTTAATTCGTGACCACTCCCAAAAAATTGAAAAATCCACCCAAAACCTAAAAAAATTGAAATTTTTATACGAAAAACTTGTTTTGCCCATATCTCCTTAAATATGCGTCCTAGAGCGAAAAGGACTTTAATTCGTGACCACCGCCAAAAAATTGAAAAATCCACCCAAAACCTAAAAAAATTGAAATTTTTATATGAAAAACTTCTTTTGCCCATATCTCCTAAACTAAGCGTTCTAGAGCGAAAAGGACTTTAATTCATGACCACCCCCAAAAAATTGAAAAATCCACCCAAAACCTAAAAAAATTGAAATTTTTATATGAAAAACTTCTTTTGCCCATATCTCCTTAAATATGCGTCCTAGAGCGAAAAGGGCTTTAATTCGTGACCACCCCCAAAAAATTGAAAAATCCACCCAAAACCTAAAAAAATTTGAATTTTTATATGAAAAACTTCTTTTCTCCTAAACTAAGCGTCCTAGAGCGAAAAGGACTTTAATTCGTGACCACCCCCAAAAAATTTAAAAATCCACCCAAAACCTAAAAAAACTGAAATTTTTATATGAAAAACTTATTTTGCCCATATCTCCTTAAATATGCGTCCTAGAGCGAAAAGGACTTTAATTCGTGACCACCCCCAAAAAATTTAAAAATCCACCCAAAACCTAAAAAAAATTAAATTTTTATATGAAAAACTTCTTTTGCCCATATCTCCTTAAATATGCGTCCTAGAGCGAAAAGGACTTTAATTCGTGACCACCCTCAAAAAATTGAAAAATCCACCCAAAACCTAAAAAAATTGAAATTTTTATATGAAAAACTTCTTTTGCCCATATCTCCTAAACTAAGCGTCCTAGAGCGAAAAGGACTTTAATTCGTGACCACCCCCAAAAAATTGAAAAATCCACCTAAAACCTAAAAAAATTTAAATTTTAATATGAAAAACTTCTTTTGCCCATATCTCCTAAACTAAGCGTCCTAGAGCGAAAAGGACTTTAATTCGTGACCACCCCCAAAAAATTGAAAAATCCACCCAAAACCTAAAAAAATTTGAATTTTTATATGAAAAACTTCTTTTCTCCTAAACTAAGCGTCCTAGAGCGAAAAGGACTTTAATTCGTGACCACCCCCAAAAAATTTAAAAATCCACCCAAAACCTAAAAAAACTGAAATTTTTATATGAAAAACTTATTTTGCCCATATCTCCTAAGCTAAGCGTCCTAGAGCGAAAAGGACTTTAATTCGTGACCACCCCCGAAAAATTGAAAAATCCACCCAAAACCTAAAAAAATTGCAATTTTTATATGAAAAACTTCTTTTGCCCATATCTCCTAAACTAAGCGTCCTAGAGCGAAAAGGACTTTAATTCGTGACCACCCCCAAAAAATTGAAAAAACCACCCAAAACCTAAAAAAATTTAAATTTTTATATGAAAAACTTCTTTTGCTCATATCTCCTTAAATATGCGTCCTAGAGCGAAAAGGACTTTAATTCGTGACCACCCCCAAAAAATTGGAAAATCCACCCAAAATCTAAAAAAATTTAAATTTTTATATGAAAAACTTCTTTTGCCCATATCTCCTAAACTAAGCGTCCTAGAGCGAAAAGGACTTTAATTCGTGACCACCCCCAAAAAATTGAAAAAACCACCCAAAACCTAAAAAAATTTAAATTTTTATATGAAAAACTTCTTTTGCCCATATCTCCTAAACTAAGCGTCCTAGAGGGAAAGGACTTTAATTCGTGACCACCCCCAAAAAATTGAAAAATCCACCCAAAACCTAAAAAAACTGAAATTTTTATATGAAAAACTTATTTTGCCCATATCTCCTAAGCTAAGCGTCCTAGAGCGAAAAGGACTTTAATTCGTGACCACCCCCGAAAAATTGAAAAATCCACCCAAAACCTAAAAAAATTGCAATTTTTATATGAAAAACTTCTTTTGCCCATATCTCCTTAAATATGCGTCCTAGAGCGAAAAGGACTTTAATTCGTGACCACCCCCAAAAAATTGAAAAATCCACCCAAAACCTAAAAAAATTGCAATTTTTATATGAAAAACTTCTTTTGCCCATATCTCCTTAAATATGCGTCCTAGAGCGAAAAGGACTTTAATTCGTGACCACCCCCAAAAAATTTAAAAATCCACCCAAAACCTAAAAAAATTTAAATTTTAATATGAAAAACTTCTTTTGCCCATATCTCCTAAACTAAGCGTCCTAGAGCGAAAAGGACTTTAATTCGTGACCACCGCCAAAAAATTGAAAAATCCACCCAAAACCTAAAAAAATTGAAATTTTTATATGAAAAACTTCTTTTGCCCATATCTCCTGAGCTAAGCGTCCTAGAGCGAAAAGGACTTTAATTCATGACCACCCCCAAAAAATTGAAAAATCCACCCAAAACCTAAAAAAATTGAAATTTTTGTATGAAAAACTTCTTTTGCCCATATCTCCTAAACTAAGCGTCCTAGAGCGAAAAGGACTTTAATTCGTGACCACCCCCAAAAAATTGAAAATCCACCTAAAACCTAAAAAAAATTAAATTTTAATATGAAAAACTTCTTTTGCCCATATCTCCTAAACTAAGCGTCCTAGAGCGAAAAGGACTTTAATTCGTGACCACCCCCAAAAAATTGAAAAATCCACCCAAAACCTAAAAAATTTAAATTTTTATATGAAAAACTTATTATCTCCTAAACTAAGCGTCCTAGAGCGAAAAGGACTTTAATTCGTGACCACTCCCAAAAAATTGAAAAATCCACCCAAAACCTAAAAAAATTGACATTTTTATACGAAAAACTTCTTTTGCCCATATCTCCTTAAATATGCGTCCTAGAGCGAAAAGGACTTTAATTCGTGACCACCGCCAAAAAATTGAAAAATCCACCCAAAACCTAAAAAAATTGAAATTTTTATATCAAAAACTTCTTTTGCCCATATCTCCTAAACTAAGCGTCCTAGAGCGAAAAGGACTTTAATTCGTGACCACCCCCAAAAAATTGAAAAATCCACCCAAAACCTAAAAAAATTTAAATTTTTATATGAAAAACTTCTTTTGCCCATATCTCCTTAAATATGCGTCCTAGAGCGAAAAGGACTTTAATTCGTGACCACCCCCAAAAAATTGAAAATTCCACCCAAAACCTAAAAAAATTGAAATTTTTATATGAAAAACTTCTTTTGCCCATATCTCCTAAACTAAGCGTCCTAGAGCGAAAAGGACTTTAATTCGTGACCACTCCCAAAAAATTGAAAAATCCACCCAAAACCTAAAAAAATTGAAATTTTTATATGAAAAACTTCTTTTGCCCATATCTCCTTAAATATGCGTCCTAGAGCGAAAAGGACTTTAATTCGTGACCACCCCCAAAAAATTTAAAAATCCACCCAAAACCTAAAAAAATTAAAATTTTTATATGAAAAACTTCTTTTACCCATATATCCTTAAATATGCGTCCTAGAGCGAAAAGGACTTTAATTCGTGACCACCCTCAAAAAATTGAAATTTTTATGTGAAAGACTTCTTTTGCCCATATCTCCTAAACTAAGCGTCCTAGAGCGAAAAGGACTTTAATTCGTGACCATCCCCAAAAAATTGAAAAATCCACCCAAAACCTAAAAAAATTTAAATTTTTATATGAAAAACTTCTTTTGCCCATATCTCCTAAGCTAAGCGTCCTAGAGCGAAAAGGACTTTAATTCATGACCACCCCCAAAAAATTGAAAAATCCACCCAAAACCTAAAAAAATTGAAATTTTTATATGAAAAACTTCTTTTGCCCATATCTCCTAAACTAAGCGTCCTAGAGCGAAAAGGACTTTAATTCGTGACCACCCCCAAAAAATTGAAAATTCCACCCAAAACCTAAAAAAATTGAAATTTTTATATGAAAAACTTCTTTTGCCCATATCTCCTAAACTAAGCGTCCTAGAGCGAAAAGGACTTTAATTCGTGACCACCCCCAAAAAATTGAAAAATCCACCCAAAACCTAAAAAATTTAAAATTTTATATGAAAAACTTCTTTTCTCCTAAACTAAGCGTCCTAGAGCGAAAAGGACTTTAATTCGTGACCACTCCCAAAAAATTGAAAAATCCACCCAAAACCTAAAAAAATTGAAATTTTTATACGAAAAACTTCTTTTGCCCATATCTCCTTAAATATGCGTCCTAGAGCGAAAAGGACTTTAATTCGTGACCACCGCCAAAAAATTGAAAAATCCACCCAAAACCTAAAAAAATTTAAATTTTTATATCAAAAACTTCTTTTGCCCATATCTCCTAAACTAAGCGTCCTAGAGCGAAAAGGACTTTAATTCGTGACCACCCCCAAAAAATTGAAAAATCCACCCAAAACCTAAAAAAATTTAAATTTTTATATGAAAAACTTCTTTTGCCCATATCTCCTTAAATATGCGTCCTAGAGCGAAAAGGACTTTAATTCGTGACCACCCCCAAAAAATTGAAAATTCCACCGAAAACCTAAAAAAATTGAAATTTTTATATGAAAAACTTCTTTTGCCCATATCTCCTAAACTAAGCGTCCTAGAGCGAAAAGGACTTTAATTCGTGACCACCCCCAAAAAATTGAAAAATCCACCCAAAACCTAAAAAAATTGAAATTTTTATATGAAAAACTTCTTTTGCCCATATCTCCTTAAATATGCGTCCTAGAGCGAAAAGGACTTTAATTCGTGACCACCCCCAAAAAATTGAAAAATCCACCCAAAACCTAAAAAAATTTAAATTTTTATATGAAAAACTTCTTTTGCCCATATCTCCTTAAATATGCGTCCTAGAGCGAAAAGGGCTTTAATTCGTGACCACCCCCAAAAAATTGAAAATTCCACCCAAAACCTAAAAAAATTGAAATTTTTATATGAAAAACTTCTTTTGCCCATATCTCCTTAAATATGCGTCCTAGAGCGAAAAGGACTTTAATTCGTGACCACCCCCAAAAAATTGAAAAATCTACCCAAAACCTAAAAAAATTGAAATTTTTATATGAAAAACTTTTTTTGCCCATATCTCCTAAGCTAAGCGTCCTAGAGCGAAAAGGACTTTAATTCATGACCACCCCCAAAAAATTGAAAAATCCACCCAAAACCTAAAAAAATTGAAATTTTTATATGAAAAACTTCTTTTGCCCATATCTCCTAAACTAAGCGTCCTAGAGCGAAAAGGACTTTAATTCGTGACCACCCCCAAAAAATTGAAAATCCACCTAAAACCTAAAAAAATTTAAATTTTAATATGAAAAACTTCTTTTGCCCATATCTCCTAAACTAAGCGTCCTAGAGCGAAAAGGACTTTAATTCGTGACCACTCCCAAAAAATTGAAAAATCCACCCAAAACCTAAAAAAATTGAAATTTTTATACGAAAAACTTGTTTTGCCCATATCTCCTTAAATATGCGTCCTAGAGCGAAAAGGACTTTAATTCGTGACCACCGCCAAAAAATTGAAAAATCCACCCAAAACCTAAAAAAATTGAAATTTTTATATGAAAAACTTCTTTTGCCCATATCTCCTAAACTAAGCGTTCTAGAGCGAAAAGGACTTTAATTCATGACCACCCCCAAAAAATTGAAAAATCCACCCAAAACCTAAAAAAATTGAAATTTTTATATGAAAAACTTCTTTTGCCCATATCTCCTTAAATATGCGTCCTAGAGCGAAAAGGACTTTAATTCGTGACCACCCCCAAAAAATTTAAAAATTCACCCAAAACCTAAAAAAATTAAAATTTTTATATGAAAAACTTCTTTTGCCCATATCTCCTAAACTAAGCGTCCTAGAGCGAAAAGGACTTTAATTCGTGACCACTCCCAAAAAATTGAAAAATCCACCCAAAACCTAAAAAATTAAAATTTTTATATGAAAAACTTCTTTTGCCCATATATCCTTAAATATGCGTCCTAGAGCGGAAAGGACTTTAATTCGTGACCACCCTCAAAAAATTGAAATTTTTATATGAAAGACTTCTTTTACCCATATCTCCTAAACTAAGCGTCCTAGAGCGAAAAGGACTTTAATTCGTGACCACCCCCAAAAAATTGAAAAATCCACCTAAAACCTAAAAAAATTGAAATTTTTATATGAAAAACTTCTTTTGCCCATATCTCCTTAAATATGCGTCCTAGAGCGAAAAGGACTTTAATTCGTGACCACCGCCAAAAAATTGAAAAATCCACCCAAAACCTAAAAAAATTGAAATTTTTATACGAAAAACTTCTTTTGCCCATATCTCCTTAAATATGCGTCCTAGAGCGAAAAGGACTTTAATTCGTGACCACCGCCAAAAAATTGAAAAATCCACCCAAAACCTAAAAAAATTTAAATTTTTATATCAAAAACTTCTTTTGCCCATATCTCCTAAACTAAGCGTCCTAGAGCGAAAAGGACTTTAATTCGTGACCACTCCCAAAAAATTGAAAAATCCACCCAAAACCTAAAAAAATTGAAATTTTTATACGAAAAACTTCTTTTGCCCATATCTCCTTAAATATGCGTCCTAGAGCGAAAAGGACTTTAATTCGTGACCACCGCCAAAAAATTGAAAAATCCACCCAAAACCTAAAAAAATTTAAATTTTTATATCAAAAACTTCTTTTGCCCATATCTCCTAAACTAAGCGTCCTAGAGCGAAAAGGACTTTAATTCGTGACCACCCCCAAAAAATTGAAAAATCCACCCAAAACCTAAAAAAATTTAAATTTTTATATGAAAAACTTCTTTTGCCCATATCTCCTTAAATATGCGTCCTAGAGCGAAAAGGACTTTAATTCGTGACCACCCCCAAAAAATTGAAAATTCCACCGAAAACCTAAAAAAATTGAAATTTTTATATGAAAAACTTCTTTTGCCCATATCTCCTAAACTAAGCGTCCTAGAGCGAAAAGGACTTTAATTCGTGACCACCCCCAAAAAATTGAAAAATCCACCCAAAACCTAAAAAAATTGAAATTTTTATATGAAAAACTTCTTTTGCCCATATCTCCTTAAATATGCGTCCTAGAGCGAAAAGGACTTTAATTCGTGACCACCCCCAAAAAATTGAAAAATCCACCCAAAACCTAAAAAAATTTAAATTTTTATATGAAAAACTTCTTTTGCCCATATCTCCTTAAATATGCGTCCTAGAGCGAAAAGGGCTTTAATTCGTGACCACCCCCAAAAAATTGAAAATTCCACCCAAAACCTAAAAAAATTGAAATTTTTATATGAAAAACTTCTTTTGCCCATATCTCCTTAAATATGCGTCCTAGAGCGAAAAGGACTTTAATTCGTGACCACCCCCAAAAAATTGAAAAATCTACCCAAAACCTAAAAAAATTGAAATTTTTATATGAAAAACTTTTTTTGCCCATATCTCCTAAGCTAAGCGTCCTAGAGCGAAAAGGACTTTAATTCATGACCACCCCCAAAAAATTGAAAAATCCACCCAAAACCTAAAAAAATTGAAATTTTTATATGAAAAACTTCTTTTGCCCATATCTCCTAAACTAAGCGTCCTAGAGCGAAAAGGACTTTAATTCGTGACCACCCCCAAAAAATTGAAAATCCACCTAAAACCTAAAAAAATTTAAATTTTAATATGAAAAACTTCTTTTGCCCATATCTCCTAAACTAAGCGTCCTAGAGCGAAAAGGACTTTAATTCGTGACCACTCCCAAAAAATTGAAAAATCCACCCAAAACCTAAAAAAATTGAAATTTTTATACGAAAAACTTGTTTTGCCCATATCTCCTTAAATATGCGTCCTAGAGCGAAAAGGACTTTAATTCGTGACCACCGCCAAAAAATTGAAAAATCCACCCAAAACCTAAAAAAATTGAAATTTTTATATGAAAAACTTCTTTTGCCCATATCTCCTAAACTAAGCGTTCTAGAGCGAAAAGGACTTTAATTCATGACCACCCCCAAAAAATTGAAAAATCCACCCAAAACCTAAAAAAATTGAAATTTTTATATGAAAAACTTCTTTTGCCCATATCTCCTTAAATATGCGTCCTAGAGCGAAAAGGACTTTAATTCGTGACCACCCCCAAAAAATTTAAAAATTCACCCAAAACCTAAAAAAATTAAAATTTTTATATGAAAAACTTCTTTTGCCCATATCTCCTAAACTAAGCGTCCTAGAGCGAAAAGGACTTTAATTCGTGACCACTCCCAAAAAATTGAAAAATCCACCCAAAACCTAAAAAATTAAAATTTTTATATGAAAAACTTCTTTTGCCCATATATCCTTAAATATGCGTCCTAGAGCGGAAAGGACTTTAATTCGTGACCACCCTCAAAAAATTGAAATTTTTATATGAAAGACTTCTTTTACCCATATCTCCTAAACTAAGCGTCCTAGAGCGAAAAGGACTTTAATTCGTGACCACCCCCAAAAAATTGAAAAATCCACCTAAAACCTAAAAAAATTGAAATTTTTATATGAAAAACTTCTTTTGCCCATATCTCCTTAAATATGCGTCCTAGAGCGAAAAGGGCTTTAATTCGTGACCACCCCCAAAAAATTGAAAATTCCACCCAAAACCTAAAAAAATTGAAATTTTTATATGAAAAACTTATTTTGCCCATATCTCCTTAAATATGCGTCCTAGAGCGAAAAGGACTTTAATTCGTGACCACCCCCAAAAAATTTAAAAATCCACCCAAAACCTAAAAAAAATTAAATTTTTATATGAAAAACTTCTTTTGCCCATATCTCCTTAAATATGCGTCCTAGAGCGAAAAGGACTTTAATTCGTGACCACCCTCAAAAAATTGAAAAATCCACCCAAAACCTAAAAAAATTTAAATTTTTATATGAAACACTTCTTTTGCCCATATCTCCTAAACTAAGCGTCCTAGAGCGAAAAGGACTCTAATTAGTGACCACCGCCAAAAAATTGAAAAATCCACCCAAAACCTAAAAAAAATGAAATTTTTATATGAAAAACTTCTTTTGCCCACATCTCCTTAAATATGCGTCCTAGAGCGAAAAGGACTTTAATTCGTGACCACCCCCAAAAAATTTAAAAATCCACCCAAAACCTAAAAAAATTTAAATTTTTATATGAAAAACTTCTTTTGCCCATATCTCCTTAAATATGCGTCCTAGAGCGAAAAGGACTTTAATTCGTGACCACCCCCCAAAAAATTGAAAAATCCACCCAAAACCTAAAAAAATTGAAATTTTTATATGAAAAACTTTTTTTGCCCATATCTCCTAAGCTAAGCGTCCTAGAGCGAAAAGGACTTTAATTCATGACCAAAAAAAAAAAAAAATTAAAATTTTTATATGAAAAACTTCTTTTGCCCATATCTCCTAAACTAAGCGTCCTAGAGCGAAAAGAAATTTTTATATGAAAAACTTCTTTTGCCCATATCTCCTTAAATATGCGTCCTAGAGCGAAAAGGACTTTAATTCGTGACCACCCCCAAAAAGTTTAAAAATCCACCCAAAACCTAAAAAAATTTAAATTTTTATATGAAAAACTTCTTTTGCCCATATCTCCTTAAATATGCGTCCTAGAGCGAAAAGGACTTTAATTCGTGACCACCCCCAAAAAATTGAAAAATCCACCTAAAACCTAAAAAAATTGAAATTTTTATATGAAAAACTTTTTTTGCCCATATCTCCTAAGCTAAGCGTCCTAGAGCGAAAAGGACTTTAATTCGTGACCACCCCCAAAAAATTGAAAAATCCACCCAAAACCTAAAAATTGAAATTTTTATATGAAAAACTTCTTTTGCCCATATCTCCTAAACTAAGCGTCCTAGAGCGAAAAGGACTTTAATTCGTGACCACTCCCAAAAAATTGAAAAATCCACCCAAAACCTAAAAAAATTGAAATTTTTATATGAAAAACTTCTTTTGCCCATATCTCCTTAAATATGCGTCCTAGAGCGAAAAAGACTTTAATTCGTGACAACCCCCAAAAAATTGAAAAATCCACCCAAAACCTAAAAAAATTTAAATTTTTATATGAAAAACTTCTTTTGCCCATATCTCCTAAACTAAGCGTCCTAGAGCGAAAAGGACTTTAATTCGTGACCACCCCCAAAAAATTGCAAAATCCACCCAAAACCTAAAAAATTTAAATTTTTATATGAAAAACTTCTTTTGCCCATATCTCCTAAACCAAGCGTCCTAGAGCGAAAAGGACTTTAATTCGTGACCACCCCCAAAAAATTGAAAAATCCACCCAAAACCTAAAAAAATTGAAATTTTTATATGAAAAACTTCTTTTGCCCATATCTCCTAAACTAAGCGTCCTAGAGCGAAAAGGACTTTAATTCGTGACCACCCCCAAAATATTGAAAAATCCACCCAAAATCTAAAAAAATTTAAATTTTTATATGAATAACTTCTTTTGCCCATATCTCCTAAACTAAGCGTCCTAGAGCGAAAAGGACTTTAATTCGTGACCACCCCCAAAATATTGAAAAATCCACCCAAAATCTAAAAAAATTTAAATTTTTATATGAAAAACTTCTTTTGCCCATATCTCCTAAACTAAGCGTCCTAGAGCGAAAAAGACTTTAATTCGTGACAACCCCCAAAAAATTGAAAAATCCACCCAAAACCTAAAAAAATTTAAATTTTTATATGAAAAACTTCTTTTGCCCATATCTCCTAAACTAAGCGTCCTAGAGCGAAAAGGACTTTAATTCGTGACCACCCCCAAAAAATTGCAAAATCCACCCAAAACCTAAAAAATTTAAATTTTTATATGAAAAACTTCTTTTGCCCATATCTCCTAAACCAAGCGTCCTAGAGCGAAAAGGACTTTAATTCGTGACCACCCCCAAAAAATTGAAAAATCCACCCAAAACCTAAAAAAATTTAAATTTTTATATGAAAAACTTCTTTTGCCCATATCTCCTAAACTAAGCGTCCTAGAGCGAAAAGGACTTTAATTCGTGACCACCCCCAAAAAATTGAAAAATCCACCCAAAACCTAAAAAAATTAAATTTTTATATGAAAAACTTCTTTTCTCCTAAACTAAGCGTCCTAGAGCGAAAAGGACTTTAATTCGTGACCACTCCCAAAAAATTGAAAAATCCACCCAAAACCTAAAAAAATTGAAATTTTTATACGAAAAACTTCTTTTGCCCATATCTCCTTAAATATGCGTCCTAGAGCGAAATGGACTTTAATTCGTGACCACCGCCAAAAAATTGAAAAATCCACCCAAAACCTAAAAAAATTGAAATTTTTATATGAAAAACTTCTTTTGCCCATATCTCCTAAACTAAGCGTCCTAGAGCGAAAAGGACTTTAATTCGTGACCACCCCCAAAAAATTGAAAAATCCACCCAAAACCTAAAAAAATTGAAATTTTTATATGAAAAACTTCTTTTGCCCATATCTCCTTAAATATGCGTCCTAGAGCGAAAAGGACTTTAACTCGTGACCACCCCCAAAAAATTGAAAAATCCACCCAAAACCTAAAAAAATTGAAATTTTTATATGAAAAACTTCTTTTGCCTATATCTCCTTAAATATGCGTCCTAGAGCGAAAAGGACTTTAATTCGTGACCACCCCCAAAAAATTTAAAAATCCACCCAAAACCTAAAAAAATTAAAATTTTTATATGAAAAACTTCTTTTGCCCATATCTCCTAAACTAAGCGTCCTAGAGCGAAAAGGACTTTAATTCGTGACCACTCCCAAAAAATTGAAAAATCCACCCAAAACCTAAAAAAATTAAAATTTTTATATGAAAAACTTCTTTTGCCCATATATCCTTAAATATGCGTCCTAGAGCGAAAAGGACTTTAATTCGTGACCACCCTCAAAAAATTGAAATTTTTATATGAAAGACTTCTTTTACCCATATCTCTAAACTATGCGTCCTAGAGCGAAAAGGACTTTAATTCGTGACCACCCCCAAAAAATTGAAAAATCCACCCAAAACCTAAAAAATTTAAATTTTTATATGAAAAACTTCTTTTCTCCTAAACTAAGCGTCCTAGAGCGAAAAGGACTTTAATTCGTGACCACTCCCAAAAAATTGAAAAATCCACCCAAAACCTAAAAAAATTGAAATTTTTATACGAAAAACTTCTTTTGCCCATATCTCCTTAAATATGCGTCCTAGAGCGAAATGGACTTTAATTCGTGACCACCGCCAAAAAATTGAAAAATCCACCCAAAACCTAAAAAAATTGAAATTTTTATATGAAAAACTTCTTTTGCCCATATCTCCTAAACTAAGCGTCCTAGAGCGAAAAGGACTTTAATTCGTGACCACCCCCAAAAAATTGAAAAATCCACCCAAAACCTAAAAAAATTGAAATTTTTATATGAAAAACTTCTTTTGCCCATATCTCCTTAAATATGCGTCCTAGAGCGAAAAGGACTTTAACTCGTGACCACCCCCAAAAAATTTAAAATTCCACCCAAAACCTAAAAAAATTGAAATTTTTATATGAAAAACTTCTTTTGCCCATATCTCCTAAACTAAGCGTCCTAGAGCGAAAAGGACTTTAATTCGTGACCACCCCCAAAAAATTGAAAAATCCACCCAAAACCTAAAAAAATTGAAATTTTTATATGAAAAACTTCTCTTGCCTATATCTCCTTAAATATGCGTCCTAGAGCGAAAAGGACTTTAATTCGTGACCACCCCCAAAAAATTTAAAAATCCACCCAAAACCTAAAAAAATTAAAATTTTTATATGAAAAACTTCTTTTGCCCATATCTCCTAAACTAAGCGTCCTAGAGCGAAAAGGACTTTAATTCGTGACCACTCCCAAAAAATTGAAAAATCCACCCAAAACCTAAAAAAATTAAAATTTTTATATGAAAAACTTCTTTTGCCCATATATCCTTAAATATGCGTCCTAGAGCGAAAAGGACTTTAATTCGTGACCACCCCCAAAAAATTTAAAAATCCACCCAAAACCTAAAAAAATTAAAATTTTTATATGAAAAACTTCTTTTGCCCATATCTCCTAAACTAAGCGTCCTAGAGCGAAAAGGACTTTAATTCGTGACCACCCCCAAAAAATTGAAAAATCCACCCAAAACCTAAAAAAATTGAAATTTTTATATGAAAAACTTCTTTTGCCCATATCTCCTTAAATATGCGTCCTAGAGCGAAAAGGACTTTAATTCGTGACCACCCCCAAAATATTGAAAAATCCACCCAAAACCTAAAAAAATTGAAATTTTTATATGAAAAACTTCTTTTGCCCATATCTCCTTAAATATGCGTCCTAGAGCGAAAAGGGCTTTAATTCGTGACCACCCCCAAAAAATTTAAAAATCCACCCAAAACCTAAAAAAATTTAAATTTTTATATGAAAAACTTCTTTTGCCCATATCTTCTTAAATATGCGTCCTAGAGCGAAAAGGACTTTAATTCGTGACCACCCTCAAAAAATTGAAAAATCCACCCAAAACCTAAAAAAATTTAAATTTTTATATGAAACACTTCTTTTGCCCATATCTCCTAAACTAAGCGTCCTAGAGCGAAAAGGACTCTAATTCGTGACCACCGCCAAAAAATTGAAAAATCCACCCAAAACCTAAAAAAATTGCAATTTTTATATGAAAAACTTCTTTTGCCCATATCTCCTAAACTAAGCGTCCTAGAGCGAAAAGGACTTTACTTCGTGACCACCCTCAAAAAATTGAAAAATCCACCTAAAACCTAAAAAAATTGAAATTTTTATATGAAAAACTTCTTTTGCCCATATCTCCTTAAATATGCGTCCTAGAGCGAAAAGGACTTTAATTCGTGACCACCCCCAAAAAATTGAAAAATCCACCCAAAACCTAAAAAAAATTGAAATTTTTATATGAAAAACTTCTTTTGCCCATATCTCCTAAACTAAGCGTCCTAGAGCGAAAAGGACTTTAATTGGTGACCACCGCCAAAAAATTGAAAAATCCACCCAAAACCTAAAAAAATTGAAATTTTTTATATGAAAAACTTCTTTTGCCCCTAAACTAAGCGTCCTAGAGCGAAAAGGACTTTAATTCGTGACCACCCCCAAAAAATTGAAAAATCCACCCAAAACCTAAAAAAATTTAAATTTTTATATGAAAAACTTCTTTTGCCCATATCTCCTTAAATATGCGTCCTAGAGCGAAAAGGACTTTAATTCGTGACCACCCCCAAAAAATTGAAAATTCCACCCAAAACCTAAAAAAATTAAAATTTTTATATGAAAAACTTCTTTTGCCCATATCTCCTAAACTAAGCGTCCTAGAGCGAAAAGGACTTTAATTCGTGACCACTCCCAAAAAAATTGAAAAATCCACCCAAAACCTAAAAAAATTAAAATTTTTATATGAAAAACTTCTTTTGCCCATATCTCCTTAAATATGCGTCCTAGAGCGAAAAGGACTTTAATTCGTGACCACCCTCAAAAAATTGAAATTTTTATATGAAACACTTCTTTTACCCATATCTCCTAAACTAAGCGTCCTAGAGCGAAAAGGACTTTAATTCGTGACCACCCGCAAAAAATTGAAAAATCCACCCAAAACCTAAAAAAATTGAAATTTTTATATGAAAAACTTCTTTTGCCCATATCTCCTTAAATATGCGTCCTAGAGCGAAAAGGACTTTAATTCGTGACCACCCCCAAAAAATTGAAAAATCCACCCAAAACCTAAAAAAATTGAAATTTTTATATGAAAAACTTCTTTTGCCCATATCTCCTTAAATATGCGTCCTAGAGCGAAAAGGACTTTAATTCGTGACCACCCCCAAAAAATTGAAAATTCCACCCAAAACCTAAAAAAATTGAAATTTTTATATGAAAAACTTCTTTTGCCCATATCTCCTTAAATATGCGTCCTAGAGCGAAAAGGACTTTAATTCGTGACCACCCCCAAAAAATTAAAAATCCACCCAAAACCTAAAAAACTTTAAATTTTTATATGAAAAACTTCTTTTGCCCATATCTCCTTAAATATGCGTCCTAGAGCGAAAAGGACTTTAATTCGTGACCACCCTCAAAAAATTGAAAAATCCACCCAAAACCTAAAAAAATTTAAATTTTTATATGAAACACTTCTTTTGCCCATATCTCCTAAACTAAGCGTCCTAGAGCGAAAAGGACTCTAATTCGTGACCACCGCCAAAAAATTGAAAAATCCACCCAAAACCTAAAAAAATTGCAATTTTTATATGAAAAACTTCTTTTGCCCATATCTCCTAAACTAAGCGTCCTAGAGCGAAAAGGACTTTAATTCGTGACCACCCTCAAAAAATTGAAAAATCCACCCAAAACCTAAAAAAATTGAAATTTTTATATGAAAAACTTCTTTTGCCCATATCTCCTTAAATATGCGTCCTAGAGCGAAAAGGACTTTAATTCGTGACCACCCCCAAAAAATTGAAAAATCCACCGAAAACCTAAAAAAATTGAAATTTTTATATGAAAAACTTCTTTTGCCCATATCTCCTAAACTAAGCGTCCTAGAGCGAAAAGGACTTTAATTCGTGACCACCGCCAAAAAATTGAAAAATCCACCCAAAACCTAAAAAAATTGAAATTTTTATATGAAAAACTTCTTTTGCCCATATCTCCTAAACTAAGCGTCCAAGAGCGAAAAGGACTTTAATTCGTGACCACCCCCAAAAAATTGAAAAATCCACCCAAAACCTAAAAAAATTGAAATTTTTATATGAAAAACTTCTTTTGCCCATATCTCCTTAAAAATGCGTCCTAGAGCGAAAAGGACTTTAATTCGTGACCACCCCCAAAAAATTGAAAAATCCACCCAAAACCTAAAAAAATTGAAATTTTTATATGAAAAACTTCTTTTGCCCATATCTCCTAAACTAAGCGTCCTAGAGCGAAAAATTGAAAAATCCATCCATTTCCCATTTTCCGTTTTTATTAATGATATCCGGAATCTCCAGCTTATCGGAAAATTATTTATGTTCGCTGATGACATTTGCTTGTTCTATCCCTATAAATATGACATCGCTCTGCGTGCAAACATAGAAAGGGATTCTGCATTACTCTGTGAGTTTGCACGAGTAAACAGACTAGTTCTGAACGCTGATAAAACAAAACTTATTCGATTTCGACCAAATCCTTCAGTTAACAACGATTTCAGTGTCTATATTGATGGAAAATCAATACATGAATGTATAAGCGTAACATATCTAGGCGTGATGTTACAAAATAATTTAGCATGGGATTGTCATATACGCAGTTTAAAAAGGAAAATAGCTCCCGCAATTGGATTTCTCTACAAGATGAAAAACAAATTAAACACAAAGACAAAATTAACAATATTTTCCTGTTTAATACAATCGCATTTAAATTATATGGTTACATCATATGCATACAATAAAAATAATAGTGAGCTAAGATCACTTCAATCTATGTAAAATAAAGCTTTGAAAGTTGTTTTTAATCTACCTCCAAATTTCTCAACCTTGTCGCTATTTGAAGAGTTTGCAAAAAATATTTTACCAATCAATGGTTTATATAAATATAATATTTTAAAGTATGTTTTCAAGTGTAATTACAACATTGGTTACCATACAATAAAGTTCTATACGAATCAAACAAATTTTAATACAAGGAATAGAATGAATTTGCGTTTGCCCAGGTGTAGATTCGAAAAAACAAAGCAACGGATTGATTATATAGGTGGCTTAACTTACAATAATATTCCACTCGAATTGAAATCCATTCAACGTATATCGAGATTTAAGGAAATGAGCAAATACTATCTTTGCAATAGCTTTGAATCGCTTCTGCTATAATTGTAATATTTATAATATTGTAATTTGAAACAAATATTAAATCATATATGAATGAACCTTTTAAATACGTATAATTTTTGTTTTTAATATTGTATAAATAATTGGCCAACTAGTCCCATTAATGCCTTATGGCGCGGGACAGACTTGTATTGTATTAAAGTTGAATTGTTGAATAAAATAATAATAAAAAAAAAAAAAAAAAACCTAAAAAAATTGAAATTTTTATACGAAAAACTTCTTTTGCCCATATCTCCTTAAATATGCGTCCTAGAGCGAAAAGGACTGTAATTCGTGACCACCCCCAAAAAATTGAAAAATCCACCCAAAACCTAAAAAAATTGAAATTTTTATATGAAAAACTTCTTTTGCCCATATCTCCTTAAATATGCGTCCTAGAGCGAAAAGGACTTTAATTCGTGACCACCCCCAAAAAATTGAAAAATCCACCCAAAACCTACAATAAAAATAAATTTTTATATGAAAAACTTCTTTTGCCCATATCTCCTAAACTAAGCGTCCTAGAGCGAAAAGGACTTTAATTCGTGACCACCCCCAAAAAATTGAAAAATCCATCCAAAACCTAAAAAAATTGAAATTTTTATATGAAAAACTTCTTTTGCCCATATCTCCTTAAATATGCGTCCTAGAGCGAAAAGGACTTTAATTCGTGACCACTCCCAAAAAATTGAAAAATCCACCCAAAACCTAAAAAAATTTAAATTTTTATATGAAAAACTTCTTTTGCCCATATCTCCTTAAATATGCGTCCTAGAGTGAAAAGGACTTTAATTCGTGACCACCCTCAAAAAATTGAAAAATCCACCCAAAACCTAAAAAAATTGAAATTTTTATAAGAAAAACTTCTTTTGCCCATATCTCCTTAAATATGCGTCCTAGAGCGAAAAGGACTTTAATTCGTGACCACCCCCAAAAAATTGAAAAATCCACCCAAAACCTAAAAAAATTTAAATTTTTATATGAAAAACTTCTTTTGCCCATATCTCCTTAAATATGCGTCCTAGAGCGAAAAGGACTTTAATTCGTGACCACCCCCAAAAAATTGAAAAATCCACCCAAAACCTAAAAAAATTTAAATTTTTATATGAAAAACTTCTTTTGCCCATATCTCCTAAACTAAGCGTCCTAGAGCGAAAAGGACTTTAATTCGTGACCACCCCCAAAATATTGAAAAATCCACCCAAAATCTAAAAAAATTTTAATTTTTATATGAATAACTTCTTTTGCCCATATCTCCTAAACTAAGCGTCCTAGAGCGAAAAGGACTTTAATTCGTGACCACCGCCAAAAAATTGAAAAATCCACCCAAAATCTAAAAAAATTTAAATTTTTATATGAAAAACTTCTTTTGCCCATATCTCCTAAACTAAGCGTCCTAGAGCGAAAAGGACTTTAATTCGTGACCACCCCCAAAAAGTTGCAAAATCCACCCAAAACCTAAAAAATTTAAATTTTTATATGAAAAACTTCTTTTGCCCATATCTCCTTAAATATGCGTCCTAGAGCGAAAAGGACTTTAATTCGTGACCACCCCCAAAAAATTGAAAAATCCACCCAAAAAAATTAAAATTTTGATATGAAAAACTTCTTTTGCCCATATCTCCTAAACTAAGCGTCCTAGAGCGAAAAGGACTTTAATTCGTGACCACTCCAAAAAATTGAAAAATCCACCCAAAACCTAAAAAAATTGAAATTTTTATACGAAAAACTTCTTTTGCCCATATCTCCTAAACTAAGCGTCCTAGAGCGAAAAGGACTTTAATTCGTGACCACCCTCAAAAAATTGAAAAATCCACCCAAAACCTAAAAAAATTTAAATTTTTATATGAAAAACTTCTTTTTCCCATATCTCCTTAAATATGCGTCCTAGAGTGAAAAGGACTTTAATTCGTGACCACCCTCAAAAAATTGAAAAATCCACCCAAAACCTAAAAAAATTGAAATTTTTATATGAAAAACTTCTTTTGCCCATATCTCCTTAAATATGCGTCCTAGAGCGAAAAGGACTTTAATTCGTGACCACCCCCAAAAAATTGAAAAATCCACCCAAAACCTAAAAAAATTTAAATTTTTATATGAAAAACTTCTTTTGCCCATATCTCCTAAACTAAGCGTCCTAGAGCGAAAAGGACTTTAATTCGTGACCACCCCCAAAAAGTTTAAAAATCCACCCAAAACCTAAAAAAATTTAAATTTTTATATGAAAAACTTCTTTTGCTCATATCTCCTAAACTAAGCGTCCTAGAGCGAAAAGGACTTTAATTCGTGACCACTCCCAAAAAATTGAAAAATCCACCCAAAACCTAAAAAAATTGAAATTTTTATACGAAAAACTTCTTTTGCCCATATCTCCTTAAATATGCGTCCTAGAGCGGAAAGGACTTTAATTCGTGACCACCCCCAAAAAATTTAAAAATCCACCCAAAACCTAAAAAAATTTAAATTTTTATATGAAAAACTTCTTTTGCCCATATCTCCTTAAATATGCGTCCTAGAGTGAAAAGGACTTTAATTCGTGACCACCCCCAAAAAATTGAAAAATCCACCCAAAACCTAAAAAAATTGAAATTTTTATATGAAAAACTTCTTTTGCCCATATCTCCTTAAATATGCGTCCTAGAGCGAAAAGGACTTTAATTCGTGACCACCCCCAAAAAATTGAAAAATCCACCCAACACATAAAAAATTTAAATTTTTATATGAAAAACTTCTTTTGCCCATATCTCCTAAACTAAGCGTCCTAGATCGAAAAGGACTTTAATTCGTGACCACCCCCAAAAAATTGAAAAACCCACCCAAAACCTAAAAAAATTGAAATTTTTATATGAAAAACTTCTTTTGCCCATATCTCCTTAAATATGCGTCCTAGAGCGAAAAGGACTTTAATTCGTGACCACCCCCAAAAAATTGAAAATTCCACTCAAAACCTAAAAAAATTGAAATTTTTATATGAAAAACTTCTTTTGCCCATATCTCCTTAAATATGCGTCCTAGAGCGAAAAGGACTTTAATCCGTGACCACCCCCAAAAAATTTAAAAATCCACCCAAAACCTAAAAAAATTGAAAATTTTTATATGAAAAACTTCTGTTGCCCATATCTCCTTAAATATGCGACCTAGAGCGAAAAGGACTTTAATTCGTGACCACCCCCAAAAAATAGAAAAATCCACCCAAAACTTAAAAAAATTGAAATTTTTATACGAAAAACTTCTTTTGCCCAGATCTCCTTAAATATGCGTCCTAGAGCGAAAAGGACTTTAATTCGTGACCACCCCCAAAAAATTGAAAAATCCACCCAAAACCTAAAAATTGAAATTTTTATATGAAAAACTTCTTTTGCCCATATCTCCTAAACTAAGCGTCCTAGAGCGAAAAGGACTTTAATTCGTGACCACTCCCAAAAAATTGAAAAATCCACCCAAAACCTAAAAAAATTGAAATTTTTATATGAAAAACTTCTTTTGCCCATATCTCCTTAAATATGCGTCCTAGAGCGAAAAAGACTTTAATTCGTGACAACCCCCAAAAAATTTAAAAATCCACCCAAAACCTAAAAAAATTTAAATTTTTATATGAAAAACTTCTCCTAAACTAAGCGTCCTAGAGCGAAAAGGACTTTAATTCGTGACCACTCCAAAAAATTGAAAAATCCACCCAAAACCTAAAAAAATTGAAATTTTTATACGAAAAACTTCTTTTGCCCATATCTCCTAAACTAAGCGTCCTAGAGCGAAAAGGACTTTAATTCGTGACCACCCTCAAAAAATTGAAAAATCCACCCAAAACCTAAAAAAATTTAAATTTTTATATGAAAAACTTCTTTTGCCCATATCTCCTTAAATGCGTCCTAGAGTGAAAAGGACTTTAATTCGTGACCACCCTCAAAAAATTGAAAAATCCACCCAAAACCTAAAAAAATTGAAATTTTTATATGAAAAACTTCTTTTGCCCATATCTCCTTAAATATGCGTCCTAGAGCGAAAAGGACTTTAATTCGTGACCACCCCAAAAAAATTGAAAAATCCACCCAAAACCTAAAAAAATTTAAATTTTTATATGAAAAACTTCTTTTGCCCATATCTCCTAAACTAAGCGTCCTAGAGCGAAAAGGACTTTAATTCGTGACCACCCCCAAAAAGTTTAAAAATCCACCCAAAACCTAAAAAAATTTAAATTTTTATATGAAAAACTTCTTTTGCTCATATCTCCTAAACTAAGCGTCCTAGAGCGAAAAGGACTTTAATTCGTGACCTCTCCCAAAAAATTGAAAAATCCACCCAAAACCTAAAAAAATTGAAATTTTTATACGAAAAACTTCTTTTGCCCATATCTCCTTAAATATGCGTCCTAGAGCGGAAAGGACTTTAATTCGTGACCACCCCCAAAAAATTTAAAAATCCACCCAAAACCTAAAAAAATTTAAATTTTTATATGAAAAACTTCTTTTGCCCATATCTCCTTAAATATGCGTCCTAGAGTGAAAAGGACTTTAATTCGTGACCACCCCCAAAAAATTGAAAAATCCACCCAAAACCTAAAAAAATTGAAATTTTTATATGAAAAACTTCTTTTGCCCATATCTCCTTAAATATGCGTCCTAGAGCGAAAAGGACTTTAATTCGTGACCACCCCCAAAAAATTGAAAATTCCACTCAAAACCTAAAAAAATTGAAATTTTTATATGAAAAACTTCTTTTGCCCATATCTCCTTAAATATGCGTCCTAGAGCGAAAAGGACTTTAATCCGTGACCACCCCCAAAAAATTTAAAAATCCACCCAAAACCTAAAAAAATTGAAAATTTTTATATGAAAAACTTCTGTTGCCCATATCTCCTTAAATATGCGTCCTAGAGCGAAAAGGACTTTAATTCGTGACCACCCCCAAAAAATAGAAAAATCCACCCAAAACTTAAAAAAATTGAAATTTTTATACGAAAAACTTCTTTTGCCCAGATCTCCTTAAATATGCGTCCTAGAGCGAAAAGGACTTTAATTCGTGACCACCCCCAAAAAATTGAAAAATCCACCCAAAACCTAAAAATTGAAATTTTTATATGAAAAACTTCTTTTGCCCATATCTCCTAAACTAAGCGTCCTAGAGCGAAAAGGACTTTAATTCGTGACCACTCCCAAAAAATTGAAAAATCCACCCAAAACCTAAAAAAATTGAAATTTTTATATGAAAAACTTCTTTTGCCCATATCTCCTTAAATATGCGTCCTAGAGCGAAAAAGACTTTAATTCGTGACAACCCCCAAAAAATTGAAAAATCCACCCAAAACCTAAAAAAATTTAAATTTTTATATGAAAAACTTCTTTTGCCCATATCTCCTAAACTAAGCGTCCTAGAGCGAAAAGGACTTTAATTCGTGACCACCCCCAAAAAATTGCAAAATCCACCCAAAACCTAAAAAATTTAAATTTTTATATGAAAAACTTCTTTTGCCCATATCTCCTAAACCAAGCGTCCTAGAGCGAAAAGGACTTTAATTCGTGACCACCCCCAAAAAATTGAAAAATCCACCCAAAACCTAAAAAAATTGAAATTTTTATATGAAAAACTTCTTTTGCCCATATCTCCTAAACTAAGCGTCCTAGAGCGAAAAGGACTTTAATTCGTGATCACCCCCAAAATATTGAAAAATCCACCCAAAATCTAAAAAAATTTAAATTTTTATATGAATAACTTCTTTTGCCCATATCTCCTAAACTAAGCGTCCTAGAGCGAAAAGGACTTTAATTCGTGACCACCCCCAAAATATTGAAAAATCCACCCAAAATCTAAAAAAATTTAAATTTTTATATGAAAAACTTCTTTTGCCCATATCTCCTAAACTAAGCGTCCTAGAGCGAAAAGGACTTTAATTCGTGACCACCCCCAAAAAATTGCAAAATCCACCCAAAACCTAAAAAATTTAAATTTTTATATGAAAAACTTCTTTTGCCCATATCTCCTAAACCAAGCGTCCTAGAGCGAAAAGGACTTTAATTCGTGACCACCCCCAAAAAATTTAAAAATCCACCCAAAACCTAAAAAAATTGAAATTTTTATATGAAAAACTTCTTTTGCCCATATCTCCTTAAATATGCGTCCTAGAGCGAAAAGGACTTTAATTCGTGACCACCCCCAAAAAATTGAAAAATCCACCCAAAAAAATTAAAATTTTGATATGAAAAACTTCTTTTGCTCATATCTCCTAAACTAAGCGTCCTAGAGCGAAAAGGACTTTAATTCGTGACCACTCCAAAAAATTGAAAAATCCACCCAAAACCTAAAAAAATTGAAATTTTTATACGAAAAACTTCTTTTGCCCATATCTCCTAAACTAAGCGTCCTAGAGCGAAAAGGACTTTAATTCGTGACCACCCTCAAAAAATTGAAAAATCCACCCAAAACCTAAAAAAATTTAAATTTTTATATGAAAAACTTCTTTTGCCCATATCTCCTTAAATATGCGTCCTAGAGTGAAAAGGACTTTAATTCGTGACCACCCTCAAAAAATTGAAAAATCCACCCAAAACCAAAAAAAATTGAAATTTTTATATGAAAAACTTCTTTTGCCCATATCTCCTTAAATATGCGTCCTAGAGCGAAAAGGACTTTAATTCGTGACCACCCCCAAAAAATTGAAAAATCCACCCAAAACCTAAAAAAATTTAAATTTTTATATGAAAAACTTCTTTTGCCCATATCTCCTAAACTAAGCGTCCTAGAGCGAAAAGGACTTTAATTCGTGACCACCCCCAAAAAGTTTAAAAATCCACCCAAAACCTAAAAAAAATTAAATTTTTATATGAAAAACTTCTTTTGCTCATATCTCCTAAACTAAGCGTCCTAGAGCGAAAAGGACTTTAATTCGTGACCACCCCCAAAAAATTTAAAAATCCACCCAAAACCTAAAAAAATTGAAATTTTTATATGAAAAACTTCTTTTGCCCATATCTCCTTAAATATGCGTCCTAGAGCGAAAAGGACTTTAATTCGTGACCACCCCCAAAAAATTGAAAAATCCATCCAAAACCTAAAAAAATTGAAATTTTTATATGAAAAACTTCTTTTGCCCATATCTCCTTAAATATGCGTCCTAGAGCGAAAAGGACTTTAATTCGTGACCACCCCCAAAAAATTGAAAAATCCACCCAACACCTAAAAAAATTTAAATTTTTATATGAAAAACTTCTTTTGCCCATATCTCCTAAACTAAGCGTCCTAGAGCGAAAAGGACTTTAATTCGTGACCACCCCCAAAAAATTTAAAAATCCACCCAAAACCTAAAAAAATTGAAATTTTTATATGAAAAACTTCTTTTGCCCATATCTCCTTATATATGCGTTCTAGAGCGAAAAGGACTTTAATTCGTGACCACCCCAAAAAATTTAAAAATCCACCCAAAACCTTAAAAAAATTGAAAATTTTTATATGAAAAACTTCTGTTGCCCATATCTCCTTAAATATGCGTCCTAGAGCGAAAAGGACTTTAATTCGTGACCACCCCCAAAAAATTGAAAAATCCACCCAAAACCTAAAAAAATTGAAATTTTTATACGAAAAACTTCTTTTGCCCAGATCTCCTTAAATATGCGTCCTAGAGCGAAAAGGACTTTAATTCGTGACCACCCCCAAAAAATTGAAAAATCCACCCAAAACCTAAAACAAGTATATACAGCACTAAGTTCGGCCGGGCCGAATCTTAAATACCCACCACCATGAACCAAATATTAGGGTTTCCTTTGAAATTTCAGGAGGGCTTGAGGACTTGAGGACACTTCCCGAAGATAAGTTTAAAGATTTCACCTATGAGGACTATATCAGATTCTGGATTTATAAGAACCATTTTTGTTTGAGTTTTAGAGGAATCATTAACATCTCTTGTAAGTGTGCAAGAAAATTATAAAATAACGTCTTAATTTGAAATCTTAAATCTGTGGATGTAAAATCTGGAAATTTTACATTGAGTTTCAAGCAATTTTCATGATCAGTGCGCCTTCTACACCATCAAGAAGTGAAGTCGGTCTATATGGAGGCATTATCAAATGGACCGATAAAAACTTAATCCGATACACGTTTTTGTGAGCCTCAAATATCAGAATATTTATAAATTCAGGCAAATCAGATAAAAACTACGGTTTCTAGAAACCCAAGGAGTTAAATCGGGAGATCGTTCTTATGGGGGCTATACTAAAATATGGACCGATACTCACCGTTTTCGGCACACCTCTTTACGACCCGAAAATACCTCTAGATTTCCAATTTCAGGCAAATAGGATAAAAACTTCGGATTCTAGAAGCCCAAGAAGTAAAATCGGGAAATCGGTCTATACGGGGGCTATACCAAAATATGGACCGATACTCACCATTTTCGGCACACCTCTTATGGTCCTAAAATACGTCTAGATATCCAATTTCAGACAAATTGGATAGAAACTACGGTTTCTATAAGCCCAAGACCCAAAATCGGGAGGTCGTTATATATGGGGGCTATACCAAAACATGGACCGATACTCACAATTTTTGGCACATGTATTTGTGGTCCTACAATACCTCTAGATTTCCAATTTCAGGTAAATTGAATAAAAACTGCGGTTTCTATAAGCCAAAGAAGTAAAATCGGGAGATAGGTCTATATGGGGGCTATACCAAAATATGGACCGATACTCACAATTTTTGGCACACCTCTTTATGGTCATAAAATACCTCTAGATTTCAAATTTCAGGCAAATTGGATAAAAACTACGATTTCTATAAGCCCAAGACCCAAATCGGGAGGTCGTTTTATATGGGGACCATACCAAAACATGGACCGATACTCACAATTTTTGGCACACGTATTTGTGGTCCTACAATACCTCTACATTTCCAATTTCAAGTAAATCGAATAAAAACTGCGGTTTCTATAAGCCTAAGAAATAAAATCGGGAGATCGGTCTATATGGGGGCTATATCAAAACATGGACCGATACTCACCATTTTTGGCACACCTCTTTATGGTCATAAAATACCTCTAGATTTCAAATTTCAGGCAAATTGAATAAAAACTACGATTTCTATAAGCCCAAGACCCCAAATCGGGAGGTCAGTTTATATGGGGACTATATCAAAACCTGGACCGATATAGCCCATCTTCGAACTTGACCTGCCTGCAGACAAAAGACGAGTTTGTGCAAAATTTCAGCATGATTGCTTCATTATTGAAGACTGTAGCGTGATTACAACAGACAGACAGACAGACAGACAGACGGACAGACGGACATCGTTATATCGTCTTAGAATTTCTCCCTGATCAAGAATATATATACTTTATATAGTCGGAAATCGATATTTCGATGTGTTACAAACGGAATGACAAACTTATTATACCCCCATCACCATTCTATGGTGGTGGGTATAAAAATTGAAATTTTTATATGAAAAACTTCTTTTGCCCATATCTCCTAAACTAAGCGTCCTAGAGCGAAAAGGACTTTAATTCGTGACCACTCCCAAAAAATTGAAAAATCCACCCAAAACCTAAAAAAATTGAAATTTTTATATGAAAAACTTCTTTTGCCCATATCTCCTTAAATATGCGTCCTAGAGCGAAAAAGACTTTAATTCGTGACAGCCCCCAAAAAATTGAAAAATCCACCCAAAACCTAAAAAAATTTAAATTTTTATATGAAAAACTTCTTTTGCCCATATCTCCTAAACTAAGCGTCCTAGCGCGAAAAGGACATTAATTCGTGACCACCCCCAAAAAATTGAAAAATCCACCCAAAACCTAAAAAAAATTAAATTTTTATATGAAAAACTTCTTTTGCCCATATCTCCTAAACTAAGCGTCCTAGAGCGAAAAGGACTTTAATTCGTGACCACCCCCAAAAAATTTAAAAATCCACCCAAAACCTAAAAAAATTGAAAATTTTTATATGAAAAACTTCTTTTGCCCATATCTCCTTAAATATGCGTCCTAGAGCGAAAAGGACTTTAATTCGTGACCACCCCCAAAAAATTGAAAAATCCACCCAAAACCTAAAAAAGTTGAAATTTTTATATGAAAAACTTCTTTTGCCCATATCTCCTTAAATATGCGTCCTAGAGCGAAAAGGACTTTAATTCGTGACCACCCCCAAAAAATTGAAAAATCCACCCAAAACCTAAAAAAATTGAAATTTTTATATGAAAAATTTCTTTTGCCCATATCTCCTACACTAAGCGTCCTAGAGCGAAAAGGACTTTAATTCGTGACCACCCCCAAAAAATTGAAAAATCCACCCAAAACCTAAAAAAATTAAAATTTTGATATGAAAAACTTCTTGTGCCCATATCTCCTAAACTAAGCGTCCTAGAGCGAAAAGGACTTTAATTCGTGACCACTCCCAAAAAATTGAAAAATCCACCCAAAACCTAAAAAAATTGAAAGTTTTATACGAAAAACTTCTTTTGCCCATATCTCCTTAAATATGCGTCCTAGAGCGAAAAGGACTTTAATTCGTGACCACCCCCAAAAAATTGAAAAATCCACCCAAAACCTAAAAAAATTGAAATTTTTATACGAAAAACTTCTTTTGCCCAGATCTCCTTAAATATGCGTCCTAGAGCGAAAAGGACTTTAATTCGTGACCACCCCCAAAAAATTGAAAAATCCACCCAAAACCTAAAAAAATTGAAATTTTTATATGAAAAACTTCTTTTGCCCATATCTCCTAAACTAAGCGTCCTAGAGCGAAAAGGACTTTAATTCGTGACCACCCCCAAAAAATTGAAAAATCCACCCAAAACCTAAAAAAATTGAAATTTTTATATGAAAAACTTCTTTTCCCCATATCTCCTAAACTAAGCGTCCTAGAGAGAAAAGGACTTTAATTCGTGACCACCCCCAAAAAATTTAAAAATCCACCCAAAACCTAAAAAAAATTAAATTTTTATATGAAAAACTTCTTTTGGCCATATCTCCTTAAATATGCGTCCTAGAGCAAAAAGGACTTTAATTCGTGACCACCCCCAAAAAATTGAAAAATCCACCCAAAACCTAAAAAAATTTAAATTTTTATATGAAAAACTTCTTTTGCCCATATCTCCTTAAATATGCGTCCTAGAGCGAAAAGGACTTTAATTCGTGACCACCCCCAAAAAATTGGAAAATCCACCCAAAACCTAAAAAAATTTAAATTTTTATATGAAAAACTTCTTTTGCCCATATCTCCTTAAATATGCGTCCTAGAGCGAAAAGGACTTTAATTCGTGACCACCCTCAAAAAATTGAAAAATCCACCCAAAACCTAAAAAAATTTAAATTTTTATATGAAACACTTCTTTTGCCCATATCTCCTAAACTAAGCGTCCTAGAGCGAAAAGAACTTTAATTCGTGACCACCCCTAAAAACTTGAAAAATCCACCCAAAACCTAAAAAAATTGAAATTTTTATATGAAAAACTTCTTTTGCACATATCTCCTTAAATATGCGTCCTAGAGCGAAAAGGACTTTAATTCGCGACCACCCCCAAAAAATTGAAAAATCCACCCAAAACCTAAAAAAATTGAAATTTTTATATGAAAAACTTCTTTTGCCCATATCTCCTAAACTAAGCGTCCTAGAGCGAAAAGGACTTTAATTCATGACCACCCCCAAAAAATTGAAAAACCCACCCAAAACCTAAAAAAAATGAAATTTTTATATGAAAAACTTCTTTTGCCCATATCTCCTTAAATATGCGTCCTAGAGCGAAAAGGACTTTAATTCGTGACCACTCCCAAAAAGTTTAAAAATACACCCAAAACCTAAAAAAATTTAAATTTTTATATGAAAAACTTCTTTTGCCCATATCTCCTAAACTAAGCGTCCTAGAGCGAAAAGGACTTTAATTCGTGACCACTCCCAAAAAATTGAAAAATCCACCCAAAACCTAAAAAAATTGAAATTTTTATACGAAAAACTTCTTTTGCCCATATCTCCTTAAATATGCGTCCTAGAGCGAAAAGGACTTTAATTCGTGACCACCCCCAAAAAATTTAAAAATCCACCCAAAACCTAAAAAAATTTAAATTTTTATATGAAAAACTTCTTTTGCCCATATCTCCTTAAATATGCGTCCTAGAGCGAAAAGGACTTTAATTCGTGACCACCCTCAAAAAATTGAAAAATCCACCCAAAACCTAAAAAAATTGAAATTTTTATATGAAAAACTTCTTTTGCCCATATCTCCTTAAATATGCGTTCTAGAGCGAAAAGGACTTTAATTCGTGACCACCCCCAAAAAATTGAAAAATCTACCCAACACCTAAAAAAATTGAAATTTTTATATGAAAAACTTCTTTTGCCCATATCTCCTAAACTAAGCGTCCTAGAGCGAAAAGGACTTTAATTCGTGACCACCCCCAAAAAATTTAAAAATCCACCCAAAACCTAAAAAAATTGAAATTTTTATATGAAAAACTTCTTTTGCCCATATCTCCTTAAATATGCGTCCTAGAGCGAACAGGACTTTAATTCGTGACCACCCCCAAAAAATTGAAAAATCCACCCAAAACCTAAAAAAATTGAAATTTTTATACGAAAAACTTCTTTTGCCCAGATCTCCTTAAATATGCGTCCTAGAGCGAAAAGGACTTTAATTCGTGACCACCCCCAAAATATTGAAAAATCCACCCAAAATCTAAAAAAATTTAAATTTTTATATGAAAAACTTCTTTTGCCCATATCTCCTAAACTAAGCGTCCTAGAGCGAAAAGGACTTTAATTCATGACCACCCCCAAAAAATTGAAAAATCCACCCAAAACCTAAAAAAAATTAAAATTTTGATATGAAAAACTTCTTTTGCCCATATCTCCTAAACTAGGCGTCCTAGAGCGAAAAGGACTTTAATTCGTGACCACCCCCAAAATATTGAAAAATCCACCCAAAATCTAAAAAAATTTAAATTTTTATATGAAAAACTTCTTTTTCCCATATCTCCTTAACTATGCGTCCTAGAGCGAAAAGGACTTTAATTCGTGACCACTCCCAAAAAAATTGAAAAATCCACCCAAAACCTAAAAAAATTAAAATTTTGATATGAAAAACTTCTTTTGCCCATATCTCCTAAACTAAGCGTCCTAGAGCGAAAAGGACTTTAATTCGTAACCACTCCCAAAAAATTGAAAAATCCACCCAAAACCTTAAAAAAATTGAAATTTTTATACGAAAAACTTCTTTTGCCCATATCTCCTTAAATATGCGTCCTAGAGCGAAAAGGACTTTAATTCGTGACCACTCCCAAAAAATTGAAAAATCCACCCAAAACCTAAAAAAATTGAAATTTTTATATGAAAAACTTCTTTTGCCCATATCTCCTAAACTAAGCGTCCTAGAGCGAAAAGGACTTTAATTCGTGACCACCCCCAAAAAATTGAAAAATCCACCCAAAACCTAAAAAAATTGAAATTTTTACATGAAAAACTTCTTTTGCCCATATCTCCTTAAATATGCGTCCTAGAGCGAAAAGGACTTTAATTCGTGACCACCCCCAAAAAATTGAAAATTCCACCCAAAACCTAAAAAAATTGAAATTTTTATATGAAAAACTTCTTTTGCCCATATCTCCTTAAATATGCGTCCTAGAGCGAAAAGGACTTTAATTCGTGACCACCCCCAAAAAATTTAAAAATCCACCCAAAACCTAAAAAAAATTAGATTTTTATATGAAAAACTTCTTTTGGTCATATCTCCTTAAATATGCGTCCTAGAGCGAAAAGGACTTTAATTCGTGACCACCCTCAAAAAATTGAAAAATCCACCCAAAACCTAAAAAAATTTAAATTTTTATATGAAACACTTCTTTTGCCCATATCTCCTAAACTAAGCGTCCTAGAGCGAAAAGGACTTTAATTCGTGACCACCCCTAAAAACTTGTAAAATCCACCCAAAACCTAAAAAAATTGAAATTTTTATATGAAAAACTTCTTTTACCCATATCTCCTTAAATATGCGTCCTAGAGCGAAAAGGACTTTAATTCGCGACCACCCCCAAAATATTGAAAAATCCACCCAAAACCTAAAAAAATTGAAATTTTTATATGAAAAACTTCTTTTGCCCATATCTCCTAAACTAAGCGTCCTAGAGCGAAAAGGACTTTAATTCGTGACCACCCCCAAAAAATTGAAAAATCCACCCAAAACCTAAAAAAATTGAAATTTTTATATGAAAAACTTCTTTTGCCCATATCTCCTTAAATATGCGTCCTAGAGCGAAAAGGACTTTAATTCGTGACCACTCCCAAAAAATTGAAAAATCCACCCAAAACCTAAAAAAATTAAAATTTTGATATGAAAAACTTCTTTTGCCCATATCTCCTAAACTAAGCGTCCTAGAGCGAAAAGGACTTTAATTCGTGACCACTCCCAAAAAATTGAAAAATCCACCCAAAACCTAAAAAAATTTAAATTTTTATATGAAAAACTTCTTTTGCCCATATCTCCTAAACTAAGCGTCCTAGAGCGAAAAGGACTTTAATTCGTGACCACCCCCAAAAAATTGACAAATCCACCCAAAACCTAAAAAAATTAAAATTTTGATATGAAAAACTTCTTTTGCCCATATCTCCTAAACTAAGCGTCCTAGAGCAAAAAGGACTTTAATTCGTGACCACTCCCAAAAAATTGAAAAACCCACCCAAAACCTAAAAAAATTGAAATTTTTATACGAAAAACTTCTTTTGCCCATATCTCCTAAACTAAGCGTCCTAGAGCGAAAAGGACTTTAATTCGTGACCACCCCCAAAAAATTGAAAAATCCACCCAAAACCTAAAAAAATTTAAATTTTTATATGAAAAACTTCTTTTGCCCATATCTCCTTAAATATGCGTCCTAGAGCGAAAAGGACTTTAATTCGTGGCCACCCCCAAAAAATTGAAAAGTCCACCCAAAACCTAAAAAAATTTAAATTTTTATATGAAAAACTTCTTTTGCCCATATCTCCTAAACTAAGCGTCCTAGAGCGAAAAGGACTTTAATTCGTGACCACTCCCAAAAAATTGAAAAACCCACCCAAAACCTAAAAAAATTGAAATTTTTATATGAAAAACTTCTTTTGCCCATATCTCCTTAAATATGCGTCCTAGAGCGAAAAGGACTTTAATTCGTGACCACCCCCAAAAAAATTTAAAAATCCACCCAAAACCTAAAAAAATTTAAATTTTTATATGAAAAACTTCTTTTGCCCATATCTCCTTAAATATGCGTCCTAGAGCGAAAAGGACTTTAATTCGTGACCACCCTCAAAAAATTGAAAAATCCACCCAAAACCTAAAAAAATTGAAATTTTTATATGAAAAACTTCTTTTGCCCATATCTCCTTAAATATGCGTCCTAGAGCGAAAAGGACTTTAATTCGTGACCACCCCCAAAAAATTGACAAATCCACCCAAAACCTAAAAAAATTAAAATTTTGATATGAAAAACTTCTTTTGCCCATATCTCCTAAACTAAGCGTCCTAGAGCAAAAAGGACTTTAATTCGTGACCACTCCCAAAAAATTGAAAAACCCACCCAAAACCTAAAAAATTGAAATTTTTATACGAAAAACTTCTTTTGCCCATATCTCCTAAACTAAGCGTCCTAGAGCGAAAAGGACTTTAATTCGTGACCACCCCCAAAAAATTGAAAAATCCACCAAAAACCTAAAAAAATTTAAATTTTTATATGAAAAACTTCTTTTGCCCATATCTCATTAAATATGCGTCCTAGAGCGAAAAGGACTTTAATTCGTGGCCACCCCCAAAAAATTGAAAAGTCCACCCAAAACCTAAAAAAATTAAAATTTTGATATGAAAAACTTCTTTTGCCCATATCTCCTAAACTAAGCGTCCTAGAGCGAAAAGGACTTTAATTCGTGACCACTCCCAAAAAATTGAAAAACCCACCCAAAACCTAAAAAAAATTGAAATTTTTATACGAAAAACTTCTTTTGCCCATATCTCCTTAAATATGCGTCCTAGAGCGAAAAGGACTTTAATTCGTGACCACCCCCAAAAAAATTTAAAAATCCACCCAAAACCTAAAAAAATTTAAATTTTTATATGAAAAACTTCTTTTGCCCATATCTCCTTAAATATGCGTCCTAGAGCGAAAAGGACTTTAATTCGTGACCACCCTCAAAAAATTGAAAAATCCACCCAAAACCTAAAAAAATTGAAATTTTTATATGAAAAACTTCTTTTGCCCATATCTCCTTAAATATGCGTCCTAGAGCGAAAAGGACTTTAATTCGTGACCACCCCCAAAAAATTGAAAAATCCACCCAAAACCTAAAAAAATTGAAATTTTTATATGAAAAACTTCTTTTGCCCATATCTCCTAAACTAAGCGTCCTAGAGCGAAAAGGACTTTAATTCGTGACCACCCCCAAAAAATTGAAAAATCCACCCAAAACCTAAAAAAAAAAATAAATTTTTATATGAAAAACTTCTTTTGCCCATATCTCCTAAACTAAGCGTCCTAGAGCGAAAAGGACTTTAATTCGTGACCACCCCCAAAATATTGAAAAATCCACCCAAAACCTAAAAAAAATAAATTTTTATATGAAAAACTTCTTTTGCCCATATCTCCTAAACTAAGCGTCCTAGAGCGAAAAGGACTTTAATTCGTGACCACCCCCAAAATATTGAAAAATCCACCCAAAATCTAAAAAAAATTAAATTTTTATATGAAAAACTTATTTTGCCCATATCTCCTTAAATATGCGTCCTAGAGCGAAAAGGACTTTAATTCGTGACCACCCCCAAAAAATTGAAAAATCCACCCAAAACCTAAAAAAATTGAAATTGTTATATGAAAAACTTCTTTTGCCCATATCTCCTAAACTAAGCGTCCTAGAGCGAAAAGGACTTTAATTCGTGACCACCCCCAAAAAATTTAAAAATCCACCCAAAACCTAAAAAAATTTAAATTTTTATATGAAAAACTTCTTTTGCCCATATCTCCTAAACTAAGCGTCCTAGAGTGAAAAGGACTTTAATTCGTGACCACCCTCAAAAAATTGAAAAATCCACCTTAAACCTAAAAAAATTGAAATTTTTATATGAAAAACTTCTTTTGCCCATATCTCCTTAAATATGCGTCCTAGAGCGAAAAGGACTTTAATTCGTGACCACCCCCAAAAAATTGAAAAATCCACCCAAAACCTAAAAAAATTTAAATTTTTATATGAAACACTTCTTTTGCCCATATCTCCTTAAATATGCGTCCTAGAGCGAAAAGGACTTTAATTCGTGACCACCCCCAAAAAATTGAAAAATCCAAAACCTAAAAAAATTAAAATTTTTATATGAAAAACTTCTTTTGCCCATATCTCCTAAATTAAGCGTCCTAGAGCGAAAAGGACTTTAATTCGTGACCACCCCCAAAAAATTGAAAAATCCACCCAAAACCTGAAATTTTTATATGAAACACTTCTTTTGCCCATATCTCCTTAAATATGCGTACTAGAGCGAAAAGGACTTTAATTCGTGACCACCCCTAAAAACTTGAAAAATCCACCCAAAACCTAAACAAATTTAAATTTTTATATGAAAAACTTCTTTTGCCCACATCTCCTAAACTAAGCGTCCTAGAGCGAAAAGGACTTTAATTCGTGAAAAGGACTTTAATTCGTGAAAAGGACTTTAGAGCGAAAAGGACTTTAATTCGTGACCACCCCCAAAAAATTGAAAAATCCACCCAAAACCTAAAAAAATTGAAATTTTTATATGAAAAACTTCTTTTGCCCATATCTCCTAAACTAAGCGTCCTAGAGCGAAAAGGACTTTAATTCGTGACCACCCCCAAAAAATTGAAAAATCCACCCAAAACCTAAAAAAATTTAAATTTTTATATGAAAAACTTCTTTTGCCCATATCTCCTAAACTAAGCGTCCTAGAGCGAAAAGGACTTTAATTCGTGACCACCCTCAAAAAATTGAAAAATCCACCCAAAACCTAAAAAAATTTAAATTTTTATATGAAAAACTTCTTTTGCCCATATCTCCTTAAATATGCGTCTTAGAGCGAAAAGGACTTTAATTCGTGACCACCCCCAAAAAATTTAAAAAGCCACCCAAAACCTAAAAAAAATTAAATTTTTATATGAAAAACTTCTTTTGCCCATATCTCCTTAAATATGCGTCCTAGAGCGAAAAGGACTTTAATTCGCGACCACCCCCAAAAAATTGAAAAGTCCACCCAAAACCTAAAAATATTGAAATTTTTATATGAAAAACTTCTTTTGCCCATATCTCCTAAACTAAGCGTCCTAGAGCGAAAAGGACTTTAATTCGTGACCACCGCCAAAAAATTTAAAAATCCACCCAAAACCTAAAAAAAATTCAATTTTTATATGAAAAACTTCTTTTGCCCATATCTCCTAAACTAAGCGTCCTAGAGCGAAAAGGACTTTAATTCGTGACCACCCCCAAAAAAATTAAAAAGCCACCCAAAACCTAAAAAAAATTAAATTTTTATATGAAAAACTTCTTTTGCCCATATCTCCTAAACTAAGCGACCTAGAGCGAAAAGGACTTTAATTCGTGACCACCCTCAAAAAATTGAAAAATCCACCCAAAACCTAAAAAAATTGAAATTTTTATATGAAAAACTTCTTTTGCCCATATCTCCTTAAATATGCGTCCTAGAACGAAAAGGACTTTAATTCGTGACCACCCCCAAAAAATTGAAAAATCCACCCAAAACCTAAAAAAATTGAAATTTTTATATGAAAAACTTCTTTTGCCCATATCTCCTAAACTAAGCGTCCTAGAGCAAAAAGGACTTTAATTCGTGACCACTCCCAAAAAATTGAAAAATCCACCCAAAACCTAAAAAAATTTAATTTTTATACGAAAAACTTCTTTTGCCCATATCTCCTTAAATATGCGTCCTAGAGCGAAAAGGACTTTAATTCGTGACCACCCCCAAAAAATTTAAAAATCCACCCAAAACCAAAAAAAAAATAAATTTTTATATGAAAAACTTCTTTTGCCCATATTTCCTAAACTAAGCGTCCTAGAGCGAAAAGGACTTTAATTCGTGACCACCCCCTAAAAACTTGAAAAATCCACCCAAAACCTAAAAAAATTGAAATTTTTATATGAAAAACTTCTTTTGCCCATATCTCTTTAAATATGCGTCCTAGAGCGAAAAGGACTTTAATTCGTGACCACCCTCAAAAAATTGAAAAATCCACCCAAAACCTAAAAAAATTGAAATTTTTATATGAAAAACTTCTTTTGCCTATATATCCTTAAATATGCGTCCTAGAGCGAAAAGGACTTTAATTCGTGACCACCCCCAAAAAAATTGAAAAATCCACCCAAAACCTAAAAAAATTTAAATTTTTATATGAAAAACTTCTTTTGCCCATATCTCCTAAACTAAGCGTCCTAGAGCGAAAAGGACTTTAATTCGTGACCACCCCCAAAAAATTGAAAAATCCACCCAAAACATAAAACAAGTATATACAGCAGTAAGTTCGGCCGGGCCGAATCTTAAATACCCACCACCATGAACCAGATATTAGGGTTTCCTTTGAAATTTCAGGAGGGCTAGAGGACTTGAGGACACTTCCCGAAAATAAATTTAAAGATTTCACCTATGAGGACTATATCAGATTCTGGATTTATAAGAACCATTTTTGCTTGAGTTTTAGAGGAATCATTAACATCTCTTGTAAGTGTGCAAGAAAAATATAAAATAACGTCTTGATTTGAAATCTTAAATCTGTAGAAGTAAAATCTGGAAATTTTACATTGAGTTTCAAACAATTTTCATGATCAGTATTTACAATTTCTGGCAAATCAGATAAAAACTACGGTTTCTAGAAACCCAAGCAGTTTAATCGGGAGATCGTTCTGATGGGGGCTATACTAAAATATGGACCGATACTCACCGCTTTCGGCACACCTCTTTATGACCCGAAAATACCTATAGATTTCCAATTTCAGGCAAATAGGATAAAAACTTCGGATTCTAGAAGCCCAAGAAGTAAAATCGGGAAATCGGTCTATATGGGGGCTATACAAAAATATGGACCGATACTCACCATTTTCGGCACACCTCTTTATGGTCCGAAAATACCTCTAGATTTCCAATTTCAGACAAATTGGATAAAAACTACGGTTTCTATAAACCCAAGACCCCAAATCGGGAGGTCGTTTTATATGGGGACCATAAGCGTAGGAAGGCCTCTGGGGAGGGGGCTTAGACCCCCCAGAAAAATTTTAGCCCCCCCCCAGGATTTGAAAACCTATTTACGATTTTACATTTTTCTAAAAATTAAACAAGTATATACACAGCAGAAAGTCCCGCTAAAGATTTTCATGCACAATCGAATTACTTTGGTTGTGGTAGCAGTTGCCGATGGCAATGTTTTTAATCTGGTATTTATAAAATAAATCTGTGGTTGAACTTTTGATTTAGTTGAATAATTAAAGCTCCTTTATTATTTTGTTTAGTCTGGTTTAGTCAATTTAATTTAAAAAATAGTAATTGATACTATTTGGGGGCTACACCAAAATATGGACCGATACTCACCATTCTCGGCACACCTCTTTATGGTCCTAAAATACCTCTAGATTTCCAATTTCAGACAAATTGGATAAAAACTACGGTTTCTATAAGCCCAAGACCCCAAATCGGGAGATCGCTCTATATGGGGGCTATACCAAAATATGGACGGATACTCACAATTTTTGGCACACGTATTTGTGGTCCTACAATACCTCTAGATTTCCAATTTCAGGTAAATTGAATAAAAACTGCGGTTTCTATAAGCCCAAGAAGTAAAATCGGGAGATCGGTCTATATGGGGCTATACCAAAACATGGACCGACACTCACCATTTTTGGCACACCTCTTTATGGTCATAAAATTCCTCTAGATTTTCAATTTCGCGCAAATTGGATGAAAACTACGGTTTCTATAAGCGAAAGACCCCAAATCGGGAGGTCGGTTTATATGGGGGCTATACCAAACCATGGACCGATACTCACAATTTTTGGCACACGTATTTGTGGTCTTACAATACCTCTAGATTTCCAATTTCAAGTAAATTGAATAAAAACTGCGGTTTCTATAAGCCCAAGAAGTAAAATCGGGAGATCGGTCTATATGGGGGCTATACCAAAACATTGGCGGATACTCACCATTTTTGGCACACCCCTTTATGGTCATAAAATACCTCTACATTTCTAATTTCAGGCAAATTGGATAAAAACTACGATTTCTATAAGCCCAAGACCCCAAATCGGGAGGTCGGTTTATATGGGGACTATATCAAAACCTGGACCGATATAGCCCATCTTCGAACTTGACCTGCCTGCAGACAAAAGACGAGTTTGTGCAAAATTTCAGCGCGATCGCTTCATTATTGAAGACTGTAGCGTGATTACAACAGACAGACAGACAGACAGACAGACAGACAGACAGACAGACAGACAGACGGACAGACGGACAGACGGACATCGTTATATCGTCTTAGAATTTCTCCCTGATCAAGAATATATATACTTTATATAGTCGGAAATCGATATTTCGATGCGTTACAAACGGAATGACAAACTTATTATACCCCCGTCACCATTCTATGGTGGTGGGTATAAAAATTGAAATTTTTATATGTAAAACTTCTTTTGCCCATATCTCCTTAAATATGCGTCCTAGAGCGAAAAGGACTTTAATTCGTGACCACCCCCAAAAAATTGAAAAATCCACCCAAAACCTAAAAAAATTTAAATTTTTATATGAAAAACTTCTTTTGCCCATATCTCCTTAAATATGCGTCCTAGAGCGAAAAGGACTTTAATTCGTGACCACCCCCAAAAAATTGAAAAATCCACCCAAAACCTAAAAAAATTGAAATTTTTATATGAAAAACTTCTTTTGCCCATATCTCCTAAACTAAGCGTCCTAGAGCGAAAAGGACTTTAATTCGTGACCACCCCCAAAAAATTTAAAAATCCACCCAAAACCTAAAAAAAATTAAATTTTTGTATGAAAAACTTCTTTTGCCCATATCTCCTTAAATATGCGTCCTAGAGCGAAAAGGACTTTAATTCGTGACCACCCCCAAAAAATTGAAAAATCCACCCAAAACCTAAAAAAATTGAAATTTTTATATGAAAAACTTCTTTTGCCCATATCTCCTAAACTAAGCGTCCTAGAGCGAAACGGACTTTAATTCGTGACCACCCCAAAAAAATTGAAAAATCCACCCAAAACCTAAAAAAATTGAAATTTTTATATGAAAAACTTCTTTTGCCCATATCTCCTAAACTAAGCGTCCTAGAGCGAAAAGGACTTTAATTCGTGACCACCCCCCAAAAATTGAAAAATCCACCCAAAACCTAAAAAAATTGAAATTTTTATATGAAAAACTTCTTTTGCCCATATCTCCTTAAATATGCGTCCTAGAGCGAAAAGGAATTTAATTCGTGACCACCCCCAAAAAATTGAAAAATCCACCCAAAACCTAAAAAAATTGAAATTTTTATATGAAAAACTTCTTTTGCCCATATCTCCTAAACTAAGCGTCCTAGAGCGAAAAGGACTTTAATTCGTGACCACCCCTAAAAACTTGAAAAATCCACCCAAAACCTAAAAAAATTGAAATTTTTATATGAAAAACTTCTTTTGCCCATATCTCCTTAAATATGCGTCCAAGAGCGAAAAGGACTTTAATTCGCGACCACCCCCAAAAAATTGAAAAGTCCACCCAAAACCTAAAAAAATTGAAATTTTTGTATGAAAAACTTCTTTTGCCCATATCTCCTAAACTAAGCGTCCTAGAGCGAAAATGACTTTAATTCGTGACCACCGCCAAAAAATTTAAAATCCACCCAAAACCTAAAAAAAATTGCAATTTTTATATGAAACACTTCTTTTGCCCATATCTCCTTAAATATGCGTCCTAGAGCGAAAAGGACTTTAATTCGTGACCACACCCAAAAAATTTAAAAATCCACCCAAAACCTAACAAAAAATAAAATTTTATATGAAAAACTTCTTTTGCCCATATCTCCTAAACTAAGCGTCCTAGAGCGAAAAGAACTTTAATTCGTGACCACCCCCAAAATATTGAAAAATCCACCCAAAATCTAAAAAAATTGAAATTTTTATATGAAAAACTTCTTTTGCCCATATCTCCTAAACTAAGCGTCCTAGAGCGAAAAGGACTTTAATTCGTGACCACCCCCAAAAAATTGAAAAATCCACCCAAAACCTAAAAAAATTGAAATTTTTATATGAAAAACTTCGTTTGCCCATATCTCCTTAAATATGCGTCCTAGAGCGAAAAGGACTTTAATTCGTGACCACCGCCAAAAAATTGAAAAATCCACCCAAAACCTAAAAAACTTAAAATTTTGATATGAAAAACTTCGTTTGCCCATATCTCCTTAAATATGCGTCCTAGAGCGAAAAGGACTTTAATTCCTGACCACTCCCAAAAAATTGAAAAATCCACCCAAAACCTAAAAAAATTAAAATTTTGATATGAAAAACTTCTTTTGCCCATATCTCCTAAACTAAGCGTCCTAGAGCGAAAAGGACTTTAATTCGTGACCACTCCCAAAAAATTGAAAAATCCACCCAAAACCTAACAAAATTGAAATTTTTATATGAAAAACTTCTTTTGCCCATATCTCCTTAAATATGCGTCCTAGAGCGAAAAGGACTTTAATTCGTGACCACCCCTAAAAACTTGAAAAATCCACCCAAAACCTAAAAAAATTGAAATTTTTATATGAAAAACTTCTTTTGCCCATATCTCCTAAACTAAACGTCCTAGAGCGAAAAGGACTTTAATTCGTGACCACCCCCAAAAAATTGACAAATCCACCCAAAACCTAAAAAATTTAAATTTTTATATGAAAAACTTCTTTTGCCCATATCTCCTAAACTAAGCGTCCTAGAGCGAAAAGGACTTTAATTCGTGACCACCCCCAAAAAATTGAAAAATCCACCCAAAACCTAAAAAAATTGAAATTTTTATATGAAAAACTTTTTTTTTCCCATATCTCCTAAACTAAGCGTCCTAGAGCGAAAAGGACTTTAATTCGTGGCCACCCCCAAAAAATTCAAAAATCCACCCAAAACCTAAAAAAATTTAAATTTTATATGAAAAACTTCTTTTGCCCATATCACCTAAACTAAGCGTCCTAGAGCGAAAAGGACTTTAATTCGTGACCACCCCTAAAAACTTGAAAAATCCACCCAAAACCTAAAAAAAATTAAATTTTTATATGAAAAACTTTTTTTTGCCCATATCTCCTAAACTAAGCGTCCTAGAGCGAAAAGGACTTTAATTCGTGACCACCCCCAAAAAATTGAAAAATCCACCCAAAACCTAAAAAAATTGAAATTTTTATATGAAAAACTTCTTTTGCCCATATCTCCTAAACTAAGCGTCCTAGAGCGAAAAGGACTTTAATTCGTGACCACCCCCAAAATATTGAAAAATCCACCCAAAACCTAAAAAAATTGAAATTTTTATATGAAAAACTTCTTTTGCCCATATCTCCTTAAATATGCGTCCTAGAGCGAAAAGGACTTTAATTCGTGACCACCCTCAAAAAATTGAAAAATCCACCAAAAACCTAAAAAAAAAAATAATTTTTATATGAAAAACTTCTTTTGCCCATATCTCCTAAACTAAGCGTCCTAGAGCGAAAAGGACTTTAATTCGTGACCACCCCCAAAATATTGAAAAATCCACCCAAAATCTAAAAAAATTTAAATTTTTATATGAAAAACTTCTTTTGCCCATATCTCCTTAAATATGCGTCCTAGAGCGAAAAGGACTTTAATTCGTGACCACCCCCAAAAAATTGAAAAATCCACCCAAAACCTAAAAAAAAATAAATTTTTATATGAAAAACTTCTTTTGCCCATATCTCCTAAACTAAGCGTCCTAGAGCGAAAAGGACTTTAATTCGTGACCACCCCCAAAATATTGAAAAATCCACCCAAAATCTAAAAAAATTTAAATTTTTATATGAAAAACTTCTTTTGTCCATATCTCCTAAACTAAGCGTCCTAGAGCGAAAAGGACTTTAATTCGTGACCACCCCTAAAAACTTGAAAAATCCACCCAAAACCTAAAAAAATTGAAATTTTTATATGAAAAACTTCTTTTGCCCATATCTCCTAAACTAAACGTCCTAGAGCGAAAAGGACTTTAATTCGTGACCATCCCCAAAAAAATTGAAAAATCCACCCAAAACCTACAAAAATTGAAATTTTTATATGAAAAACTTCTTTTGCCCATATCTCCTAAACTAAGCGTCCTAGAGCGAAAAGGACTTTAATTCGTGACCACCCTCAAAAAATTTAAAAATCCACCCAAAACCTAAAAAAAATTAAATTTTATATGAAAAACTTCTTTTGCCCATATCACCTAAACTAAGCGTCCTAGAGCGAAAAGGACTTTAATTCGTGACCACCCCTAAAAACTTGAAAAATCCACCCAAAATCTAAAAAAATTTAAATTTTTATATGAAAAACTTCTTTTGCCCATATCTCCTTAAATATGCGTCCTAGAGCGAAAAGGACTTTAATTCGTGACCACCCCCAAAAAATTGACAAATCCACCCAAAACCTAAAAAATTGAAATTTTTATATGAAAAACTTCTTTTGCCCATATCTCCTAAACTAAGCGTCCTAGAGCGAAAAGGACTTTAATTCGTGACCACCCCCAAAAAATTGAAAAATCCACCCAAAACCTAAAAAAATTGAAATTTTTATATGAAAAACTTCTTTTGCCCATATCTCCTTAAATATGCGTCCTAGAGCGAAAAGGACTTTAATTCGTGACCACCCCCAAAAAATTGAAAAATCCACCCAAAACCTAAAAAAATTAAAATTTTTATATGAAAAACTTCTTTTGCCCATATCTCCTAAACTAAGCGTCCTAGAGCGAAAAGGACTTTAATTCGTGACCACCCCCAAAATATTGAAAAATCCACCCAAAACCTAAAAAAATTTAAATTTTATATGAAAAATTTCTTTTGCCCATATCACCTAAACTAAGCGTCCTAGAGCGAAAAGGACTTTAATTCGTGACCACCCCTAAAAACTTGAAAAATCCACCCAAAACCTAAAAAAATTTAAATTTTTATATGAAAAACTTTTTTTGCCCATATCTCCTAAACTAAGCGTCCTAGAGCGAAAAGGACTTTAATTCGTGACCACCCCCAAAAAATTGAAAAATCCACCCAAAACCTAAAAAAATTAAATTTTTATATGAAAAACTTCTTTTGCCCATATCTCCTAAACTAAGCGTCCTAGAGCGAAAAGGACTTTAATTCGTGACCACCCCCAAAAAATTGAAAAATCCACCCAAAACCTAAAAAAATTGAAATTTTTATATGAAAAACTTCTTTTGCCCATATCTCCTTAAATATGCGTCCTAGAGCGAAAAGGACTTTAATTCGTGACCACCCCCAAAAAATTGAAAAATCCACCCAAAACCTAAAAAAAAAAAATAAATTTTTATATGAAAAACTTCTTTTGCCCATATCTCCTAAACTAAGCGTCCTAGAGCGAAAAGGACTTTAATTCGTGACCACCCCCAAAATATTGAAAAATCCACCCAAAATCTAAAAAAATTTAAATTTTTATATGAAAAACTTCTTTTGCCCATATCTCCTTAAATATGCGTCCTAGAGCGAAAAGGACTTTAATTCGTGACCACCCCCAAAAAATTGAAAAATCCACCCAAAACCTAAAAAAAATAAATTTTTATATGAAAAACTTCTTTTGCCCATATCTCCTAAACTAAGCGTCCTAGAGCGAAAAGGACTTTAATTCGTGACCACCCCCAAAATATTGAAAAATCCACCCAAAATCTAAAAAAATTTAAATTTTTATATGAAAAACTTCTTTTGTCCATATCTCCTAAACTAAGCGTCCTAGAGCGAAAAGGACTTTAATTCGTGACCACTCCCAAAAAATTGAAAAATCCACCCAAAACCTAAAAAAATTGAAATTTTTATACGAAAAACTTCTTTTGCCCATATCTCCTTAAATATGCGTCCTAGAGCGAAAAGGACTTTAATTCGTGACCACCCCCAAAAAATTGAAAAATCCACCCAAAACCTAAAAAAAATTAAATTTTTATATGAAAAACTTCTTTTGCCCATATCTCCTTAAATATGCGTCCTAGAGCGAAAAGGACTTTAATTCGTGACCACCCCCAAAAAATTGAAAAATCCACCCAAAACCTAAAAAAATTGAAATTTTTATATGAAAAACTTCTTTTGCCCATATCTCCTAAACTAAGCGTCCTAGAGCGAAAAGGACTTTAATTCGTGACCACCCTAAAAAAATTGAAAAATCCACCCAAGACCTAAAAAAATTGAAATTTTTATATGAAAAACTTCTTTTGCCCATATCTCCTTAAATATGCGTCCTAGGGCGAAAAGGACTTTAATTCGTGACCACCCCCAAAAAATTGAAAAATCCAAAACCTAAAAAAATTAAAATTTTTATATGAAAAACTTCTTTTGCCCATATCTCCTAAATTAAGCGTCCTAGAGCGAAAAGGACTTTAATTCGTGACCACCCCCAAAAAATTGAAAAATCCACCCAAAACCTAAAAAAATTGAAATTTTTATATGAAAAACTTCTTTTGCCCATATCTCCTTAAATATGCGTCCTAGAGCGAAAAGGACTTTAATTCGTGACCACCCCTAAAAACTTGAAAAATCCACCCAAAACCTAAAAAATTGAAATTTTTATATGAAAAACTTCTTTTGTCCATATCTCCTAAACTAAACGTCCTAGAGCGAAAAGGACTTTAATTCGTGACCATCCCCACAAAAATTGAAAAATCCACCCAAAACCTACAAAAATTGAAATTTTTATATGAAAAACTTCTTTTGCCCATATCTCCTAAACTAAGCGTCCTAGAGCGAAAAGGACTTTAATTCGTGACCACCCTCAAAAAATTGAAAAATCCACCCAAAACCTAAAAAAATTGAAATTTTTATACGAAAACCTTCTTTTGCCCATATCTCCTTAAATATGCGTCCTAGAGCGACCACCCCCAAAAAATTGAAAATTCCACCCAAAACCTAAAAATTGAAATTTTTATATGAAAAACTTCTTTTGCCCATATCTCCTAAACTAAGCGTCCTAGAGCGAAAAGGACTTTAATTCGTGACCACCCCTAAAAACTTGAAAAATCCACCCAAAACCTAAAAAAATTGAAATTTTTATATGAAAAACTTCTTTTGCCCATATCTCCTTAAATATGCGTCCAAGAGCGAAAAGGACTTTAATTCGCGACCACCCCCAAAAAATTGAAAAGTCCACCCAAAACCTAAAAAAATTGAAATTTTTGTATGAAAAACTTCTTTTGCCCATATCTCCTAAACTAAGCGTCCTAGAGCGAAAATGACTTTAATTCGTGACCACCGCCAAAAAATTTAAAATCCACCCAAAACCTAAAAAAAATTGCAATTTTTATATGAAACACTTCTTTTGCCCATATCTCCTTAAATATGCGTCCTAGAGCGAAAAGGACTTTAATTCGTGACCACACCCAAAAAATTTAAAAATCCACCCAAAACCTAACAAAAAATAAAATTTTATATGAAAAACTTCTTTTGCCCATATCTCCTAAACTAAGCGTCCTAGAGCGAAAAGAACTTTAATTCGTGACCACCCCCAAAATATTGAAAAATCCACCCAAAATCTAAAAAAATTGAAATTTTTATATGAAAAACTTCTTTTGCCCATATCTCCTAAACTAAGCGTCCTAGAGCGAAAAGGACTTTAATTCGTGACCACCCCCAAAAAATTGAAAAATCCACCCAAAACCTAAAAAAATTGAAATTTTTATATGAAAAACTTCGTTTGCCCATATCTCCTTAAATATGCGTCCTAGAGCGAAAAGGACTTTAATTCGTGACCACCGCCAAAAAATTGAAAAATCCACCCAAAACCTAAAAAACTTAAAATTTTGATATGAAAAACTTCGTTTGCCCATATCTCCTTAAATATGCGTCCTAGAGCGAAAAGGACTTTAATTCCTGACCACTCCCAAAAAATTGAAAAATCCACCCAAAACCTAAAAAAATTAAAATTTTGATATGAAAAACTTCTTTTGCCCATATCTCCTAAACTAAGCGTCCTAGAGCGAAAAGGACTTTAATTCGTGACCACTCCCAAAAAATTGAAAAATCCACCCAAAACCTAACAAAATTGAAATTTTTATATGAAAAACTTCTTTTGCCCATATCTCCTTAAATATGCGTCCTAGAGCGAAAAGGACTTTAATTCGTGACCACCCCTAAAAACTTGAAAAATCCACCCAAAACCTAAAAAAATTGAAATTTTTATATGAAAAACTTCTTTTGCCCATATCTCCTAAACTAAACGTCCTAGAGCGAAAAGGACTTTAATTCGTGACCACCCCCAAAAAATTGACAAATCCACCCAAAACCTAAAAAATTTAAATTTTTATATGAAAAACTTCTTTTGCCCATATCTCCTAAACTAAGCGTCCTAGAGCGAAAAGGACTTTAATTCGTGACCACCCCCAAAAAATTGAAAAATCCACCCAAAACCTAAAAAAATTGAAATTTTTATATGAAAAACTTTTTTTTTCCCATATCTCCTAAACTAAGCGTCCTAGAGCGAAAAGGACTTTAATTCGTGGCCACCCCCAAAAAATTCAAAAATCCACCCAAAACCTAAAAAAATTTAAATTTTATATGAAAAACTTCTTTTGCCCATATCACCTAAACTAAGCGTCCTAGAGCGAAAAGGACTTTAATTCGTGACCACCCCTAAAAACTTGAAAAATCCACCCAAAACCTAAAAAAAATTAAATTTTTATATGAAAAACTTTTTTTTGCCCATATCTCCTAAACTAAGCGTCCTAGAGCGAAAAGGACTTTAATTCGTGACCACCCCCAAAAAATTGAAAAATCCACCCAAAACCTAAAAAAATTGAAATTTTTATATGAAAAACTTCTTTTGCCCATATCTCCTAAACTAAGCGTCCTAGAGCGAAAAGGACTTTAATTCGTGACCACCCCCAAAATATTGAAAAATCCACCCAAAACCTAAAAAAATTGAAATTTTTATATGAAAAACTTCTTTTGCCCATATCTCCTTAAATATGCGTCCTAGAGCGAAAAGGACTTTAATTCGTGACCACCCTCAAAAAATTGAAAAATCCACCAAAAACCTAAAAAAAAAAAATAATTTTTATATGAAAAACTTCTTTTGCCCATATCTCCTAAACTAAGCGTCCTAGAGCGAAAAGGACTTTAATTCGTGACCACCCCCAAAATATTGAAAAATCCACCCAAAATCTAAAAAAATTTAAATTTTTATATGAAAAACTTCTTTTGCCCATATCTCCTTAAATATGCGTCCTAGAGCGAAAAGGACTTTAATTCGTGACCACCCCCAAAAAATTGAAAAATCCACCCAAAACCTAAAAAAAAATAAATTTTTATATGAAAAACTTCTTTTGCCCATATCTCCTAAACTAAGCGTCCTAGAGCGAAAAGGACTTTAATTCGTGACCACCCCCAAAATATTGAAAAATCCACCCAAAATCTAAAAAAATTTAAATTTTTATATGAAAAACTTCTTTTGTCCATATCTCCTAAACTAAGCGTCCTAGAGCGAAAAGGACTTTAATTCGTGACCACCCCTAAAAACTTGAAAAATCCACCCAAAACCTAAAAAAATTGAAATTTTTATATGAAAAACTTCTTTTGCCCATATCTCCTAAACTAAACGTCCTAGAGCGAAAAGGACTTTAATTCGTGACCATCCCCAAAAAAATTGAAAAATCCACCCAAAACCTACAAAAATTGAAATTTTTATATGAAAAACTTCTTTTGCCCATATCTCCTAAACTAAGCGTCCTAGAGCGAAAAGGACTTTAATTCGTGACCACCCTCAAAAAATTTAAAAATCCACCCAAAACCTAAAAAAAATTAAATTTTATATGAAAAACTTCTTTTGCCCATATCACCTAAACTAAGCGTCCTAGAGCGAAAAGGACTTTAATTCGTGACCACCCCTAAAAACTTGAAAAATCCACCCAAAATCTAAAAAAATTTAAATTTTTATATGAAAAACTTCTTTTGCCCATATCTCCTTAAATATGCGTCCTAGAGCGAAAAGGACTTTAATTCGTGACCACCCCCAAAAAATTGACAAATCCACCCAAAACCTAAAAAATTGAAATTTTTATATGAAAAACTTCTTTTGCCCATATCTCCTAAACTAAGCGTCCTAGAGCGAAAAGGACTTTAATTCGTGACCACCCCCAAAAAATTGAAAAATCCACCCAAAACCTAAAAAAATTGAAATTTTTATATGAAAAACTTCTTTTGCCCATATCTCCTTAAATATGCGTCCTAGAGCGAAAAGGACTTTAATTCGTGACCACCCCCAAAAAATTGAAAAATCCACCCAAAACCTAAAAAAATTAAAATTTTTATATGAAAAACTTCTTTTGCCCATATCTCCTAAACTAAGCGTCCTAGAGCGAAAAGGACTTTAATTCGTGACCACCCCCAAAATATTGAAAAATCCACCCAAAACCTAAAAAAATTTAAATTTTATATGAAAAATTTCTTTTGCCCATATCACCTAAACTAAGCGTCCTAGAGCGAAAAGGACTTTAATTCGTGACCACCCCTAAAAACTTGAAAAATCCACCCAAAACCTAAAAAAATTTAAATTTTTATATGAAAAACTTTTTTTGCCCATATCTCCTAAACTAAGCGTCCTAGAGCGAAAAGGACTTTAATTCGTGACCACCCCCAAAAAATTGAAAAATCCACCCAAAACCTAAAAAAATTAAATTTTTATATGAAAAACTTCTTTTGCCCATATCTCCTAAACTAAGCGTCCTAGAGCGAAAAGGACTTTAATTCGTGACCACCCCCAAAAAATTGAAAAATCCACCCAAAACCTAAAAAAATTGAAATTTTTATATGAAAAACTTCTTTTGCCCATATCTCCTTAAATATGCGTCCTAGAGCGAAAAGGACTTTAATTCGTGACCACCCCCAAAAAATTGAAAAATCCACCCAAAACCTAAAAAAAAAAAATAAATTTTTATATGAAAAACTTCTTTTGCCCATATCTCCTAAACTAAGCGTCCTAGAGCGAAAAGGACTTTAATTCGTGACCACCCCCAAAATATTGAAAAATCCACCCAAAATCTAAAAAAATTTAAATTTTTATATGAAAAACTTCTTTTGCCCATATCTCCTTAAATATGCGTCCTAGAGCGAAAAGGACTTTAATTCGTGACCACCCCCAAAAAATTGAAAAATCCACCCAAAACCTAAAAAAAATAAATTTTTATATGAAAAACTTCTTTTGCCCATATCTCCTAAACTAAGCGTCCTAGAGCGAAAAGGACTTTAATTCGTGACCACCCCCAAAATATTGAAAAATCCACCCAAAATCTAAAAAAATTTAAATTTTTATATGAAAAACTTCTTTTGTCCATATCTCCTAAACTAAGCGTCCTAGAGCGAAAAGGACTTTAATTCGTGACCACTCCCAAAAAATTGAAAAATCCACCCAAAACCTAAAAAAATTGAAATTTTTATACGAAAAACTTCTTTTGCCCATATCTCCTTAAATATGCGTCCTAGAGCGAAAAGGACTTTAATTCGTGACCACCCCCAAAAAATTGAAAAATCCACCCAAAACCTAAAAAAAATTAAATTTTTATATGAAAAACTTCTTTTGCCCATATCTCCTTAAATATGCGTCCTAGAGCGAAAAGGACTTTAATTCGTGACCACCCCCAAAAAATTGAAAAATCCACCCAAAACCTAAAAAAATTGAAATTTTTATATGAAAAACTTCTTTTGCCCATATCTCCTAAACTAAGCGTCCTAGAGCGAAAAGGACTTTAATTCGTGACCACCCTAAAAAAATTGAAAAATCCACCCAAGACCTAAAAAAATTGAAATTTTTATATGAAAAACTTCTTTTGCCCATATCTCCTTAAATATGCGTCCTAGGGCGAAAAGGACTTTAATTCGTGACCACCCCCAAAAAATTGAAAAATCCAAAACCTAAAAAAATTAAAATTTTTATATGAAAAACTTCTTTTGCCCATATCTCCTAAATTAAGCGTCCTAGAGCGAAAAGGACTTTAATTCGTGACCACCCCCAAAAAATTGAAAAATCCACCCAAAACCTAAAAAAATTGAAATTTTTATATGAAAAACTTCTTTTGCCCATATCTCCTTAAATATGCGTCCTAGAGCGAAAAGGACTTTAATTCGTGACCACCCCTAAAAACTTGAAAAATCCACCCAAAACCTAAAAAATTGAAATTTTTATATGAAAAACTTCTTTTGTCCATATCTCCTAAACTAAACGTCCTAGAGCGAAAAGGACTTTAATTCGTGACCATCCCCAAAAAAATTGAAAAATCCACCCAAAACCTACAAAAATTGAAATTTTTATATGAAAAACTTCTTTTGCCCATATCTCCTAAACTAAGCGTCCTAGAGCGAAAAGGACTTTAATTCGTGACCACCCTCAAAAAATTGAAAAATCCACCCAAAACCTAAAAAAATTGAAATTTTTATACGAAAACCTTCTTTTGCCCATATCTCCTTAAATATGCGTCCTAGAGCGACCACCCCCAAAAAATTGAAAATTCCACCCAAAACCTAAAAATTGAAATTTTTATATGAAAAACTTCTTTTGCCCATATCTCCTTAAATATGCGTCCTAGAGCGAAAAGGACTTTAATTCGTGACCACCCCTAAAAACTTGAAAAATCCACCCAAAACCTAAAAAATTGAAATTTTTATATGAAAAACTTCTTTTGCCCATATCTCCTAAACTAAACGTCCTAGAGCGAAAAGGACTTTAATTCGTGACCATCCCCAAAAAAATTGAAAAATCCACCCAAAACCTACAAAAATTGATATTTTTATATGAAAAACTTCTTTTGCCCATATCTCCTAAACTAAGCGTCCTAGAGCGAAAAGGACTTTAATTCGTGACCACCCTCAAAAAATTGAAAAATCCACCCAAAACCTAAAAAAATTGAAATTTTTATACGAAAACCTTCTTTTGCCCATATCTCCTTAAATATGCGTCCTAGAGCGAAAAGGACTTTAATTCGTGACCACCCCCAAAAAATTGAAAAATCCACCCAAAACCTAAAAAAATTTAAAAACTTCTTTTGTCCATATCTCCTAAACTAAGCGTCCTAGAGCGAAAAGGACTTTAATTCGTGACCACCCCCAAAAAATTGAAAAATCCACCCAAAACTTAAAAAAATTGAAATTTTTATATGAAAAACTTCTTTTGCCCATATCTCCTTAAATATGCGTCCTAGAGCGAAAAGGACTTTAATTCGTGACCACCCCCAAAAAATTGAAAAATCCACCCAAAACCTAAATAAATTAACATTTTTATATGAAAAACTTCTTTTGCCCATATCTCCTAAACTAAGCGTCCTAGAGCGAAAAGGACTTTAATTCGTGACCACTCCCAAAAAATTGAAAAATCCACCCAAAACCTAAAAAAATTGAAATTTTTATATGAAAAACATCTTTTGCCCATATCTCCTTAAATATGCGTCCTAGAGCGAAAAGGACTTTAATTCGTGACCACTCCCAAAAAATTGAAAATTCCACCCAAAACCTAAAAAAATTGAAATTTTTATATGAAAAACTTCTTTTGCCCATATCTCCTAAACTAAGCGTCCTAGAGCGAAAAGGACTTTAATTCGTGACCACCCCCAAAAAATTTAAAAATCCACCCAAAACCTAAAAAAATTGAAATTTTTATATGAAAAACTTCTTTTGCCCATATCTCCTTAAATATGCGTCCTAGAGCGAAAAGGACTTTAATTCGTGACCACCCCTAAAAACTTGAAAAATCCACCCAAAACCTAAAAAAATTGAAATTTTTATATGAAAATCTTCTTTTGCCCATATCTCCTAAACTAAACGTCCTAGAGCGAAAAGGACTTTAATTCGTGACCACCCCCAAAAAATTGAAAAATCCACCCAAAACCTAAAAAAATTGAAATTTTTATATGAAAAACTTCTTTTGCCCATATCTCCTAAACTAAACGTCCTAGAGCGAAAAGGACTTTAATTCGTGACCATCCCCAAAAAAAATTGCAAAATCCACCCAAAACCTAAAAAAATTTAAATTTTTATATGAAAAACTTCTTTTGCCCATATCTCCTAAACTAAGCATCCTAGAGCGAAAAGGACTTTAATTCGTGACCACCCTCAAAAAATTGAAAAATCCACCCAAAACCTAAAAAAATTGAAATTTTTATATGAAAAACTTCTTTTGCCCATATCTCCTTAAATATGCGTCCTAGAGCGAAAAGGACTTTAATTCGTGACCACCCCCAAAAAATTGAAAAATCCACCCAAAACCTAAAAAAATTTAAATTTTTATATGAAAAACTTCTTTTGCCCATATCTCCTAAACTAAGCGTCCTAGAGCGAAAAGGACTTTAATTCGTGACCACTCCCAAAAAATTGAAAAATCCACCCAAAACCTAAAAAAATTTAAATTTTTATATGAAAAACTTCTTTTGCCCATATCTCTTTAAATATGCGTCCTAGAGCGAAAAGGACTTTAATTCGTGACCACCCCCAAAAAATTGAAAAATCCACCCAAAACCTAAAAAAATTGAAATTTTTATATGAAAAACTTCTTTTGCCCATATCTCCTAAACTAAGCGTCCTAGAGCGAAAAGGACTTTAATTCGTGACCACCCCCAAAAAATTGAAAAATCCACCCAAAACCTAAAAAAATTTAAATTTTTATATGAAAAACTTCTTTTGCCCATATCTCCTAAACTAAGCGTCCTAGAGCGAAAAGGACTTTAATTCGTGACCACCCTCAAAAAATTGAAAAATCCACCCAAAACCTAAAAAAATTAAAATTTTTATATGAAAAACTTCTTTTGCCCATATCTCCTTAAATATGCGTCCTAGAGCGAAAAAGACTTTAATTCGTGACCACCCCCAAAAAATTGAAAAATCCACCCAAAACCTAAAATAAAAATAAATTTTTATATGAAAAACTTCTTTTACCCATATCTCCTGAACTAAGCGTCCTAGAGCGAAAAGGACTTTAATTCGTGACCACCCCCAAAAAATTGTAAAATCCACCCAAAACCTAAAAAAATTTAAATTTTTATATGAAAAACTTCTTTTGCCCATATCTCCTTAAATATGCGTCCTAGAGCGAAAAGGACTTTAATTCGTGACCACTCCCAAGAAATTGAAAAATCCACCCAAAACCTAAAAAAAATTAAATTTTTATATGAAAAACTTCTTTTGCCCATATCTCCTAAACTAAGCGTCCTAGAGCGAAAAGGACTTTAATTCGTGACCACTCCAAAAAAATTTAAAAATCCACCCAAAACCTAAAAAAATTGAAATTTTTATACGAAAAACTTCTTTTGCCCATATTTCCTAAATATGCGTCCTAGAGCGAAAAGGACTTTAATTCGTGACCACCCCCAAAAAATTGAAAAATCCACCCAAAACATAAAAAAATTAAAATTTTGATATGAAAAACTTTTTTGCCCATATCTCCTAAACTAAACGTCCTAGAGCGAAAAGGACTTTAATTCGTGACCATCCCCAAAAAAATTGAAAAATCCACCCAAAACCTACAAAAATTGAAATTTTTATATGAAAAACTTCTTTTGCCCATATCTCCTAAACTAAGCGTCCTAGAGCGAAAAGGACTTTAATTCGTGACCACCCTCAAAAAATTGAAAAATCCACCCAAAACCTAAAAAAATTGAAATTTTTATATGAAAAACTTCTTTTGCCCATATCTCCTTAAATATGCGTCCTAGAGCGAAAAGGACTTTAATTCGCGACCACCCCCAAAAAATTGAAAAATCCACCCAAAACCTACAAAAATTTAAATTTTTATATGAAAAACTTCTTTTGACCATATCTCCTAAACTAAGCGTCCTAGAGCGAAAAGGACTTTAATTCGTGACCACCCCCAAAAAATTGAAAAATCCACCCAAAACCTAAAATAATTTAAATTTTTATATGAAAAACTTCTTTTGCCCATATCTCCTTAAATATGCGTCCTAGAGCGAAAAGGACTATAATTCGTGACCACCCCCAAAAAATTGAAAAATCCACCCAAAACCTAAAAAAATTAAAATTTTTATATGAAAAACTTCCTTTGCCCATATCTCCTAAACTAAGCGTCCTAGAGCGAACAGGACTTTAATTCGTGACCACTCCCAAAAAATTGAAAAATCCACCCAAAACCTAAAAAAATTTAAATTTTTATATGAAAAACTTCTTTTGCCCATATCTCCTTAAATATGCGTCCTAGAGCGAAAAGGACTTTAATTCGTGACCACTCCCAAAAAATTGAAAGATCCACCCAAAACCTAAAAAAATTTAAATTTTTATACGAAAAACTTCTTTTGCCCATATCTCCTTAAATATGCGTCCTAGAGCGAAAAGGACTTTAATTCGTGACCACCCCCAAAAAATTGAAAAATCCACCCAAAACCTAAAAAAATTGAAATTTTTATATGAAAAACTTCTTTTGCCCATATCTCCTTAAATATGCGTCCTAGAGCGAAAAGGACTTTAATTCGTGACCACCCCCAAAAAATTGAAAAATCCACCCAAAACCTAAAAAAATTGAAATTTTTATATGAAAAACTTCTTTTGCCCATATCTCCTAAACTAAGCGTCCTAGAGCGAAAAGGACTTTAATTCGTGACCACCCCCAAAAAATTGAAAAATCCACCCAAAACCTAAAAAAATTTAAATTTTTATATGAAAAACTTCTTTTGCCCATATCTCCTAAACTAAGCGTCCTAGAGCGAAAAGGACTTTAATTCGTGACCACCCTCAAAAAATTGAAAAATCCACCCAAAACCTAAAAAAATTGAAATTTTTATATGAAAAACTTCTTTTGCCCATATCTCCTTAAATATGCGTCCTAGAGCGAAAAGGACTTTAATTCGTGACCACCCCCAAAAAATTGAAAAATCCACCCAAAACCTAAAATAAAAATAAATTTTTATATGAAAAACTTCTTTTGCCCATATCTCCTAAAATAAGCGTCCTAGAGCGAAAAGGACTTTAATTCGTGACCACCGCCAAAAAATTGTAAAATCCACCCAAAACCTAAAAAAATTTAAATTTTTATATGAAAAACTTCTTTTGCCCATATCTCCTTAAATATGCGTCCTAGAGCGAAAAGGACTTTAATTCGTGACCATCCCCAAAAAAATTGAAAAATCCACCCAAAACCTACAAAAATTGAAATTTTTATATGAAAAACTTCTTTTGCCCATATCTCCTTAAATATGCGTCCTAGAGCGAAAAGGACTTTAATTCGTGACCACCCCCAAAAAATTGAAAAATCCACCCAAAACCTAAAAAAATTGAAATTTTTATATGAAAAACTTCTTTTGCTCATATCTCCTAAACTAAGCGTCCTAGAGCGAAAAGGACTTTAATTCGTGACCACCCCCAAAAAATTGAAAAATCCACCCAAAACCTAAAAAAATTTAAATTTTTATATGAAAAACTTCTTTTGCCCATATCTCCTAAACTAAGCGTCCTAGAGCGAAAAGGACTTTAATTCGTGACCACCCCCAAAAAATTGAAAAATCCACCCAAAACCTAAAAAAATTTAAATTTTTATATGAAAAACTTCTTTTGCCCATATCTCCTAAACTAAGCGTCCTAGAGCGAAAAGGACTTTAATTCGTGACCACCCCCAAAAAATTGAAAAATCCACCCAAAACCTAAAAAAATTGAAATTTTTATATGAAAAACTTCTTTTGCCCATATCTCCTTAAATATGCGTCCTAGAGCGAAAAGGACTTTAATTCGTGACCACCCCCAAAAAATTGAAAAATCCACCCAAAACCTAAAAAAATTAAAATTTTTATATGAAAAACTTCTTTTGCCCATATCTCCTAAACTAAGCGTCCTAGAGCGAACAGGACTTTAATTCGTGACCACACCCAAAAAATTGAAAAATCCACCCAAAACCTAAAAAAATTTAAATTTTTATATGAAAAACTTCTTTTGCCATATCTCCTAAACTAAGCGTCCTAGAGCGAAAAGGACTTTAATTCGTGACCACTCCCAAAAAATTTAAAGATCCACCCAAAACCTAAAAAAATTTAAATTTTTATACGAAAAACTTCTTTTGCCCATATCTCCTTAAATATGCGTCCTAGAGCGAAAAGGACTTTAATTCGTGACCACCCCCAAAAAATTGAAAAATCCACCCAAAACCTAAAAAAATTGAAATTTTTATATGAAAAACTTCTTTTGCCAATATCTCCTTAAATATGCGTCCTAAAGCGAAAAGGACTTTAATTCGTGACCACCCCCAAAAAATTGAAAAATCCACCCAAAACCTTAAAAAAATTGAAATTTTTATATGAAAAACTTCTTTTGCCCATATCTCCTAAACTAAGCGTCCTAGAGCGAAAAGGACTTTAATTCGTGACCACCCCCAAAAAATTGAAAAATCCACCCAAAACCTAAAAAAATTTAAATTTTTATATGAAAAACTTCTTTTGCCCATATCTCCTTAAATATGCGTCCTAGAGCGAAAAGGACTTTAATTCGTGACCACCCCCAAAAAATTGAAAAATCCACCCAAAACCTAAAAAAATTGAAATTTTTATATGAAAAACTTCTTTTGCCCATATCTCCTTAAATATGCGTCCTAGAGCGAAAAGGACTTTAATTCGTGACCACCCCCAAAAAATTGAAAAATCCACCCAAAACCTAAAAAAATTGAAATTTTTATATGAAAATCTTTTTTTGCCCATATCTCCTTAAATATGCGTCCTAGAGCGAAAAGGACTTTAATTCGTGACCACCCCCAAAAAATTGAAAAATCCACCCAAAACCTAAAAAAATTAAAATTTTTATATGAAAAACTTCTTTTGCCCATATCTCCTAAACTAAGCGTCCTAGAGCGAACAGGACTTTAATTCGTGACCACTCCCAAAAAATTGAAAAATCCACCCAAAACCTACAAAAATTGAAATTTTTATATGAAAAACTTCTTTTGCCCATATCTCCTTAAATATGCGTCCTAGAGCGAAAAGAACTTTAATTCGTGACCACTCCCAAAAAATTGAAAGATCCACCCAAAACCTAAAAAAATTTAAATTTTTATACGAAAAACTTCTTTTGCCCATATCTCCTTAAATATGAGTCCTAGAGCGAAAAGGACTTTAATTCGTGACCACCCCCAAAAAATTGAAAAATCCACCCAAAACCAAAAAAAATTGAAATTTTTATATGAAAAACTTCTTTTGCCCATATCTCCTAAACTAAGCGTCCTAGAGCGAACAGGACTTTAATTCGTGACCACTCCCAAAAAATTGAAAAATCCACCCAAAACCTAAAAAAATTTAAATTTTTATATGAAAAACTTCTTTTGCCATATCTCCTAAACTAAGCGTCCTAGAGCGAAAAGGACTTTAATTCGTGACCACTCCCAAAAAATTGAAAGATCCACCCAAAACCTAAAAAAATTTAAATTTTTATATGAAAAACTTCTTTTGCCCATATCTCCTTAAATATGCGTCCTAGAGCGAAAAGGACTTTAATTCGTGACCACCCCCAAAAAATTGAAAAATCCACCCAAAACCTAAAAAAATTGAAATTTTTATATGAAAAACTTCTTTTGCCCATATCTCCTTAAATATGTGTCCTAGAGCGAAAAGGACTTTAATTCGTGACCACCCCCAAAAAATTGAAAAATCCACCCAAAACCTAAAAAAATTGAAATTTTTATATGAAAAACTTCTTTTGCCCATATCTCCTAAACTAAGCGTCCTAGAGCGAAAAGGACTTTAATTCGTGACCACCCCCAAAAAATTGAAAAATCCACCCAAACCTAAAAAAAATAAATTTTTATATGAAAAACTTCTTTTGCCCATATCTCCTAAACTAAGCGTCCTAGAGCGAAAAGGACTTTAATTCGTGACCACCCTCAAAAAATTGAAAAATCCACCCAAAACCTAAAAAAATTGGAATTTTTATATGAAAAACTTCTTTTGCCCATATCTCCTTAAATATGTGTCCTAGAGCGAAAAGGACTTTAATTCGTGACCACCCCCAAAAAATTGTAAAATCCATCCAAAACCTAAAAAAATTTAAATTTTTATATGAAAAACTTCTTTTGCCCATATCTCCTTAAATATGCGTCCTAGAGCGAAAAGGACTTTAATTCGTGACCACTCCCAAAGAATTGAAAAATCCACCCAAAATCTAAAAAAATTTAAATTTTTATATGAAAAACTTCTTTTGCCCATATCTCTTAAACTAAGCGTCCTAGAGGGAAAAGGACTTTAATTCGTGACCACTCCCAAAAAATTGAAAAATCCACCCAAAACCTAAAAAAATTTAAATTTTTATACGAAAAACTTCTTTTGCCCATATCTCCTTAAATATGCGTCCTAGAGCGAAAAGGACTTTAATTCGTGACCACCCCCAAAAAATTGAAAAATCCACCCACAACCTAAAAAAATTTAAATTTTTATATGAAAAACTTCTTTTGCCCATATCTCCTTAAATATGCGTCCTAGAGCGAAAAGGACTTTAATTCGTGACCACTCCCAAAGAATTGAAAAATCCACCCAAAACCTAAAAAAAATAAATTTTTATATGAAAAACTTCTTTTGCCCATATCTCCTAAACTAAGCGTCCTAGAGCGAAAAGGACTTTAATTCGTGACCACCCACAAAAAATTGAAAAATCCACCCAAAACCTAAAAAAATTTAAATTTTTATATGAAAAACTTCTTTTGCCCATATCTCCTAAACTAAGCGTCCTAGAGCGAAAAGGACTTTAATTCGTGACCACCCCCAAAAAATTGAAAAATCCACCCAAAACCTAAAAAAATTGAAATTTTTATATGAAAAACTTCTTTTGCCCATATCTCCTTAAATATGCGTCCTAGAGCGAAAAGGACTTTAATTCGTGACCACCCCCAAAAAATTGAAAAATCCACCCAAAACCTAAAAAAATTAAAATTTTTATATGAAAAACTTCTTTTGCCCATATCTCCTAAACTAAGCGTCCTAGAGCGAACAGGACTTTAATTCGTGACCACTCCCAAAAAATTGAAAAATCCACCCAAAACCTAAAAAAATTTAAATTTTTATATGAAAAACTTCTTTTGCCATATCTCCTAAACTAAGCGTCCTAGAGCGAAAAGGACTTTAATTCGTGACCACTCCCAAAAAATTTAAAGATCCACCCAAAACCTAAAAAAATTTAAATTTTTATACGAAAAACTTCTTTTGCCCATATCTCCTTAAATATGCGTCCTAGAGCGAAAAGGACTTTAATTCGTGACCACCCCCAAAAAATTGAAAAATCCACCCAAAACCTAAAAAAATTGAAATTTTTATATGAAAAACTTCTTTTGCCCATATCTCCTTAAATATGCGTCCTAAAGCGAAAAGGACTTTAATTCGTGACCACCCCCAAAAAATTGAAAAATCCACCCAAAACCTAAAAAAATTGAAATTTTTATATGAAAAATTTCTTTTGCCCATATCTCCTAAACTAAGCGTCCTAGAGCGAAAAGGACTTTAATTCGTGACCACCCCCAAAAAATTGAAAAATCCACCCAAAACCTAAAAAAATTTAAATTTTTATATGAAAAACTTCTTTTGCCCATATCTCCTTAAATATGCGTCCTAGAGCGAAAAGGACTTTAATTCGTGACCACCCCCAAAAAATTGAAAAATCCACCCAAAACCTAAAAAAATTGAAATTTTTATATGAAAAACTTCTTTTGCCCATATCTCCTTAAATATGCGTCCTAGAGCGAAAAGGACTTTAATTCGTGACCACCCCCAAAAAATTGAAAAATCCACCCAAAACCTAAAAAAATTAAAATTTTTATATGAAAAACTTCTTTTGCCCATATCTCCTAAACTAAGCGTCCTAGAGCGAACAGGACTTTAATTCGTGACCACTCCCAAAAAATTGAAAAATCCACCCAAAACCTAAAAAAATTTAAATTTTTATATGAAAAACTTCTTTTGCCATATCTCCTAAACTAAGCGTCCTAGAGCGAAAAGGACTTTAATTCGTGACCACTCCCAAAAAATTGAAAGATCCACCCAAAACCTAAAAAAATTTAAATTTTTATACGAAAAACTTCTTTTGCCCATATCTCCTTAAATATGCGTCCTAGAGCGAAAAGGACTTTAATTCGTGACCACCCCCAAAAAATTGAAAAATCCACCCAAAACCTAAAAAAATTGAAATTTTTATATGAAAAACTTCTTTTGCCCATATCTCCTAAACTAAGCGTCCTAGAGCGAAAAGGACTTTAATTCGTGACCACCCCCAAAAAATTGAAAAATCCACCCAAAACCTAAAAAAATTGAAATTTTTATATGAAAAACTTCTTTTGCCCATATCTCCTAAACTAAGCGTCCTAGAGCGAAAAGGACTTTAATTCGTGACCACCCTCAAAAAATTGAAAAATCCACCCAAAACCTAAAAAAAATAAATTTTTATATGAAAAACTTCTTTTGCCCATATCTCCTAAACTAAGCGTCCTAGAGCGAAAAGGACTTTAATTCGTGACCACCCTCAAAAAATTGAAAAATCCACCCAAAACCTAAAAAAATTGAAATTTTTATATGAAAAACTTCTTTTGCCCATATCTCCTTAAATATGTGTCCTAGAGCGAAAAGGACTTTAATTCGTGACCACCCCCAAAAAATTGTAAAATCCACCCAAAACCTAAAAAAATTTAAATTTTTATATGAAAAACTTATTTTGCCCATATCTCTTAAACTAAGCGTCCTAGAGCGAAAAGGACTTTAATTCGTGACCACTCCCAAAAAATTGAAAAATCCACCCAAAACCTAAAAAAATTGAAATTTTTATACGAAAAACTTCTTTTGCCCATATCTCCTTAAATATGCGTCCTAGAGCGAAAAGGACTTTAATTCGTGACCACCCCCAAAAAATTGAAAAATCCACCCACAACCTAAAAAAATTTAAATTTTTATATGAAAAACTTCTTTTGCCCATATCTCCTTAAATATGCGTCCTAGAGCGAAAAGGACTTTAATTCGTGACCACTCCCAAAGAATTGAAAAATCCACCCAAAACCTAAAAAAAATAAATTTTTATATGAAAAACTTCTTTTGCCCATATCTCCTAAACTAAGCGTCCTAGAGCGAAAAGGACTTTAATTCGTGACCACCCCTAAAAAATTGAAAAATCCACCCAAAACCTAAAAAAATTTAAATTTTTATATGAAAAACTTCTTTTGCCCATATCTCCTAAACTAAGCGTCCTAGAGCGAAAAGGACTTTAATTCGTGACCACCCCCAAAAAATTGAAAAATCCACCCAAAACCTAAAAAAATTGAAATTTTTATATGAAAAACTTCTTTTGCCCATATCTCCTTAAATATGCGTCCTAGAGCGAAAAGGACTTTAATTCGTGACCTCCCCCAAAAAATTGAAAAATCCACCCAAAACCTAAAAAAATTTAAATTTTTATATGAAAAACTTCTTTTGCCCATATCTCCTAAACTAAGCGTCCTAGAGCGAAAAGGACTTTAATTCGTGACCACCCCCAAAAAATTGAAAAATCCACCCAAAACCTAAAAAAATTGAAATTTTTATATGAAAAACTTCTTTTGCCCATATCTCCTTAAATATGCGTCCTAGAGCGAAAAGGACTTTAATTCGTGACCTCCCCCAAAAAATTGAAAAATCCACCCAAAACCTAAAAAAATTAAAATTTTTATATGAAAAACTTCTTTTGCCCATATCTCCTAAACTAAGCGTCCTAGAGCGAACAGGACTTTAATTCGTGACCACTCCCAAAAAATTGAAAAATCCACCCAAAACCTAAAAAAATTTAAATTTTTATATGAAAAACTTCTTTTGCCATATCTCCTAAACTAAGCGTCCTAGAGCGAAAAGGACTTTAATTCGTGACCACTCCCAAAAAATTTAAAGATCCACCCAAAACCTAAAAAAATTTAAATTTTTATACGAAAAACTTCTTTTGCCCATATCTCCTTAAATATGCGTCCTAGAGCGAAAAGGACTTTAATTCGTGACCACCCCCAAAAAATTGAAAAATCCACCCAAAACCTAAAAAAATTGAAATTTTTATATGAAAAACTTCTTTTGCCCATATCTCCTTAAATATGCGTCCTAAAGCGAAAAGGACTTTAATTCGTGACCACCCCCAAAAAATTGAAAAATCCACCCAAAACCTAAAAAAATTGAAATTTTTATATGAAAAACTTCTTTTGCCCATATCTCCTAAACTAAGCGTCCTAGAGCGAAAAGGACTTTAATTCGTGACCACCCCCAAAAAATTGAAAAATCCACCCAAAACCTAAAAAAATTTAAATTTTTATATGAAAAACTTCTTTTGCCCATATCTCCTTAAATATGCGTCCTAGAGCGAAAAGGACTTTAATTCGTGACCACCCCCAAAAAATTGAAAAATCCACCCAAAACCTAAAAAAATTGAAATTTTTATATGAAAAACTTCTTTTGCCCATATCTCCTTAAATATGCGTCCTAGAGCGAAAAGGACTTTAATTCGTGACCACCCCCAAAAAATTGAAAAATCCACCCAAAACCTAAAAAAATTGAAATTTTTATATGAAAAACTTCTTTTGCCCATATCTCCTAAACTAAGCGTCCTAGAGCGAACAGGACTTTAATTCGTGACCACTCCCAAAAAATTGAAAAATCCACCCAAAACCTAAAAAAATTTAAATTTTTATATGAAAAACTTCTTTTGCCATATCTCCTAAACTAAGCGTCCTAGAGCGAAAAGGACTTTAATTCGTGACCACTTCCAAAAAATTTAAAGATCCACCCAAAACCTAAAAAAATGTAAATTTTTATACGAAAAACTTATTTTGCCCATATCTCCTTAAATATGCGTCCTAGAGCGAAAACGACTTTAATTCGTGACCACCCCCAAAAAATTGAAAAATCCACCCAAAACCTAAAAAAATTGAAATTTTTATATGAAAAACTTCTTTTGCCCATATCTCCTTAAATATGCGTCCTAGAGCGAAAAGGACTTTAGTTCGTGACCACCCCCAAAAAATTGAAAAATCCACCCAAAACCTAAAAAAATTGAAATTTTTATATGAAAAACTTCTTTTGTCCATATCTCCTAAACTAAGCGTCCTAGAGCGAAAAGGACTTTAATTCGTGACCACCCCCAAAAAATTGAAAAATCCACCCAAAACCTAAAAAAATTTAAATTTTTATATGAAAAACTTCTTTTGCCCATATCTCCTAAACTAAGCGTCCTAGAGCGAAAAGGACTTTAATTCGTGACCACCCTCAAAAAATTGAAAAATCCACCCAAAACCTAAAAAAATTGAAATTTTTATATGAAAAACTTCTTTTGCCCATATCTCCTTAAATATGAGTCCTAGAGCGAAAAGGACTTTAATTCGTGACCACCCCCAAAAAATTGAAAAATCCACCCAAAACCTAAAAAAATTGAAATTTTTATATGAAAAACTTCTTTTGCCCATATCTCCTAAACTAAGCGTCCTAGAGCGAACAGGACTTTAATTCGTGACCACTCCCAAAAAATTGAAAAATCCACCCAAAACCTAAAAAAATTTAAATTTTTATATGAAAAACTTCTTTTGCCATATCTCCTAAACTAAGCGTCCTAGAGCGAAAAGGACTTTAATTCGTGACCACTCCCAAAAAATTGAAAGATCCACCCAAAACCTAAAAAAATTGAAATTTTTATATGAAAAACTTCTTTTGCCCATATCTCCTTAAATATGCGTCCTAGAGCGAAAAGGACTTTAATTCGTGACCACCCCCAAAAAATTGAAAAATCCACCCAAAACCTAAAAAAATTTAAATTTTTATATGAAAAACTTCTTTTGTCCATATCTCCTAAACTAAGCGTCCTAGAGCGAAAAGGACTTTAATTCGAGACCACCCCCAAAAAATTGAAAAATCCACCCAAAACCTAAAACAATTGAAATTTTTATATGAAAAACTTCTTTTGCCCATATCTCCTAAACTAAGCGTCCTAGAGCGAAAAGGACTTTAATTCGTGACCACCCTCAAAAAATTGAAAAATCCACCCAAAACCTAAAAAAATTGAAATTTTTATATGAAAAACTTCTTTTGCCCATATCTCCTTAAATATGAGTCCTAGAGCGAAAAGGACTTTAATTCGTGACCACCCCCAAAAAATTGAAAAATCCACCCAAAACCTAAAAAAAATAAATTTTTATATGAAAAACTTCTTTTGCCCATATCTCCTAAACTAAGCGTCCTAGAGCGAAAAGGACTTTAATTCGTGACCACCCCCAAAAAATTGAAAAATCCACCCAAAACCTAAAAAAATTTAAATTTTTATATGAAAAACTTCTTTTGCCCATATCTCCTAAACTAAGCGTCCTAGAGCGAAAAGGACTTTAATTCGTGACCACCCCCAAAAAATTGAAAAATCCACCCAAAACCTAAAAAAATTGAAATTTTTATATGAAAAACTTCTTTTGCCCATATCTCCTTAAATATGCGTCCTAGAGCGAAAAGGACTTTAATTCGTGACCACCCCCAAAAAATTGAAAAATCCACCCAAAACCTAAAAAAATTAAAATTTTTATATGAAAAACTTCTTTTGCCCATATCTCCTAAACTAAGCGTCCTAGAGCGAACAGGACTTTAATTCGTGACCACTCCCAAAAAATTGAAAAATCCACCCAAAACCTAAAAAAAATTTAAATTTTTATATGAAAAACTTCTTTTGCCATATCTCCTAAACTAAGCGTCCTAGGGCGAAAAGGACTTTAATTCGTGACCACCCCCAAAAAATTGAAAAATCCACCCAAAACCTAAAAAAATTTAAATTTTTATATGAAAAACTTCTTTTGCCCATATCTCCTTAAATATGCGTCCTAGAGCGAAAAGGACTTTAATTCGTGACCACCCCCAAAAAATTGAAAAATCCACCCAAAACCTAAAAAAATTGAAATTTTTATATGAAAAACTTCTTTTGCCCATATCTCCTTAAATATGCGTCCTAGAGCGAAAAGGACTTTAATTCGTGACCACCCCCAAAAAATTGAAAAATCCACCCAAAACGTAAAAAAATTAAAATTTTTATATGAAAAACTTCTTTTGCCCATATCTCCTAAACTAAGCGTCCTAGAGCGAACAGGACTTTAATTCGTGACCACTCCCAAAAAATTGAAAAATCCACCCAAAACCTAAAAAAATTTAAATTTTTATATGAAAAACTTCTTTTGCCATATCTCCTAAACTAAGCGTCCTAGAGCGAAAAGGACTTTAATTCGTGACCACTCCCAAAAAATTTAAAGATCCACCCAAAACCTAAAAAAATTTAAATTTTTATACGAAAAACTTCTTTTGCCCATATCTCCTTAAATATGCGTCCTAGAGCGAAAAGGACTTTAATTCGTGACCACCCCCAAAAAATTGAAAAATCCACCCAAAACCTAAAAAAATTGAAATTTTTATATGAAAAACTTCTTTTGCCCATATCTCCTTAAATATGCGTCCTAGAGCGAAAAGGACTTTAATTCGTGACCACCCCCAAAAAATTGAAAAATCCACCCAAAACCTAAAAAAATTGAAATTTTTATATGAAAAACTTCTTTTGTCCATATCTCCTAAACTAAGCGTCCTAGAGCGAAAAGGACTTTAATTCGTGACCACCCCCAAAAAATTGAAAAATCCACCCAAAACCTAAAAAAATTTAAATTTTTATATGAAAAACTTCTTTTGCCCATATCTCCTAAACTAAGCGTCCTAGAGCGAAAAGGACTTTAATTCGTGACCACCCTCAAAAAATTGAAAAATCCACCCAAAACCTAAAAAAATTGAAATTTTTATATGAAAAACTTCTGTTGCCATATCTCCTAAACTAAGCGTCCTAGAGCGAAAAGGACTTTAATTCGTGACCACTCCCAAAAAATTGAAAGATCCACCCAAAACCTAAAAAAATTGAAATTTTTATATGAAAAACTTCTTTTGCCCATATCTCCTTAAATATGCGTCCTAGAGCGAAAAGGACTTTAATTCGTGACCACCCCCAAAAAATTGAAAAATCCACCCAAAACCTAAAAACATTGAAATTTTTATATGAAAAACTTCTTTTGTCCATATCTCCTAAACTAAGCGTCCTAGAGCGAAAAGGACTTTAATTCGTGACCACCCCCAAAAAATTGAAAAATCCACCCAAAACCTAAAAAAATTTAAATTTTTATATGAAAAACTTCTTTTGCCCATATCTCCTAAACTAAGCGTCCTAGAGCGAAAAGGACTTTAATTCGTGACCACCCTCAAAAAATTGAAAAATCCACCCAAAACCTAAAAAAATTGAAATTTTTATATGAAAAACTTCTTTTGCCCATATCTCCTTAAATATGAGTCCTAGAGCGAAAAGGACTTTAATTCGTGACCACCCCCAAAAAATTGAAAAATCCACCCAAAACCTAAAAAAATTTAAATTTTTATATGAAAAACTTCTTTTGCCATATCTCCTAAACTAAGCGTCCTAGAGCGAAAAGGACTTTAATTCGTGACCACTCCCAAAAAATTGAAAGATCCACCCAAAACCTAAAAAAAATAAACTTGTATATGAAAAACTTCTTTTGCCCATATCTCCTAAACTAAGCGTCCTAGAGCGAACAGGACTTTAATTCGTGACCACTCCCAAAAAATTGAAAAATCCACCCAAAACCTAAAAAAATTTAAATTTTTATATGAAAAACTTCTTTTGCCATATCTCCTAAACTAAGCGTCCTAGAGCGAAAAGGACTTTAATTCGTGACCACTCCCAAAAAATTGAAAGATCCACCCAAAACCTAAAAAAATTGAAATTTTTATATGAAAAACTTCTTTTGCCCATATCTCCTTAAATATGCGTCCTAGAGCGAAAAGGACTTTAATTCGTGACCACCCCCAAAAAATTGAAAAATCCACCCAAAACCTAAAAACATTGAAATTTTTATATGAAAAACTTCTTTTGTCCATATCTCCTAAACTAAGCGTCCTAGAGCGAAAAGGACTTTAATTCGTGACCACCCCCAAAAAATTGAAAAATCCACCCAAAACCTAAAAAAATTTAAATTTTTATATGAAAAACTTCTTTTGCCCATATCTCCTAAACTAAGCGTCCTAGAGCGAAAAGGACTTTAATTCGTGACCACCCTCAAAAAATTGAAAAATCCACCCAAAACCTAAAAAAATTGAAATTTTTATATGAAAAACTTCTTTTGCCCATATCTCCTTAAATATGAGTCCTAGAGCGAAAAGGACTTTAATTCGTGACCACCCCCAAAAAATTGAAAAATCCACCCAAAACCTAAAAAAATTACAATTTTTATATGAAAAACTTCTTTTGCCCATATCTCCTAAACTAAGCGTCCTAGAGCGAACAGGACTTTAATTCGTGACCACTCCCAAAAAATTGAAAAATCCACCCAAAACCTACAAAAATTGAAATTTTTATATGAAAAACTTCTTTTGCCCATATCTCCTTAAATATGCGTCCTAGAGCGAAAAGAACTTTAATTCGTGACCACCCCCAAAAAATTGAAAAATCCACCCAAAACCTAAAAAAATTTAAATTTTTATATGAAAAACTTCTTTTGCCCATATCTCCTTAAATATGCGTCCTAGAGCGAAAAGGACTTTAATTCGTGACCACCCCCAAAAAATTGAAAAATCCACCCAAAACCTAAAAAAATTAAAATTTTTATATGAAAAACTTCTTTTGCCCATATCTCCTAAACTAAGCGTCCTAGAGCGAACAGGACTTTAATTCGTGACCACTCCCAAAAAATTGAAAAATCCACCCAAAACCTAAAAAAATTTAAATTTTTATATGAAAAACTTCTTTTGCCATATCTCCTAAACTAAGCGTCCTAGGGCGAAAAGGACTTTAATTCGTGACCACCCCCAAAAAATTGAAAAATCCACCCAAAACCTAAAAAAATTTAAATTTTTATATGAAAAACTTCTTTTGCCCATATCTCCTTAAATATGCGTCCTAGAGCGAAAAGGACTTTAATTCGTGACCACCCCCAAAAAATTGAAAAATCCACCCAAAACCTAAAAAAATTGAAATTTTTATATGAAAAACTTCTTTTGCCCATATCTCCTTAAATATGCGTCCTAGAGCGAAAAGGACTTTAATTCGTGACCACCCCCAAAAAATTGAAAAATCCACCCAAAACGTAAAAAAATTAAAATTTTTATATGAAAAACTTCTTTTGCCCATATCTCCTAAACTAAGCGTCCTAGAGCGAACAGGACTTTAATTCGTGACCACTCCCAAAAAATTGAAAAATCCACCCAAAACCTAAAAAAATTTAAATTTTTATATGAAAAACTTCTTTTGCCATATCTCCTAAACTAAGCGTCCTAGAGCGAAAAGGACTTTAATTCGTGACCACTCCCAAAAAATTTAAAGATCCACCCAAAACCTAAAAAAATTTAAATTTTTATACGAAAAACTTCTTTTGCCCATATCTCCTTAAATATGCGTCCTAGAGCGAAAAGGACTTTAATTCGTGACCACCCCCAAAAAATTGAAAAATCCACCCAAAACCTAAAAAAATTGAAATTTTTATATGAAAAACTTCTTTTGCCCATATCTCCTTAAATATGCGTCCTAGAGCGAAAAGGACTTTAATTCGTGACCACCCCCAAAAAATTGAAAAATCCACCCAAAACCTAAAAAAATTGAAATTTTTATATGAAAAACTTCTTTTGTCCATATCTCCTAAACTAAGCGTCCTAGAGCGAAAAGGACTTTAATTCGTGACCACCCCCAAAAAATTGAAAAATCCACCCAAAACCTAAAAAAATTGAAATTTTTATATGAAAAACTTCTTTTGCCCATATCTCCTAAACTAAGCGTCCTAGAGCGAAAAGGACTTTAATTCGTGACCACCCTCAAAAAATTGAAAAATCCACCCAAAACCTAAAAAAATTGAAATTTTTATATGAAAAACTTCTGTTGCCCATATCTCCTTAAATATGAGTCCTAGAGCGAAAAGGACTTTAATTCGTGACCACCCCCAAAAAATTGAAAAATCCACCCAAAACCTAAAAAAATTGAAATTTTTATATGAAAAACTTCTTTTGCCCATATCTCCTAAACTAAGCGTCCTAGAGCGAACAGGACTTTAATTCGTGACCACTCCCAAAAAATTGAAAAATCCACCCAAAACCTAAAAAAATTTAAATTTTTATATGAAAAACTTCTTTTGCCATATCTCCTAAACTAAGCGTCCTAGAGCGAAAAGGACTTTAATTCGTGACCACTCCCAAAAAATTGAAAGATCCACCCAAAACCTAAAAAAATTGAAATTTTTATATGAAAAACTTCTTTTGCCCATATCTCCTTAAATATGCGTCCTAGAGCGAAAAGGACTTTAATTCGTGACCACCCCCAAAAAATTGAAAAATCCACCCAAAACCTAAAAACATTGAAATTTTTATATGAAAAACTTCTTTTGTCCATATCTCCTAAACTAAGCGTCCTAGAGCGAAAAGGACTTTAATTCGTGACCACCCCCAAAAAATTGAAAAATCCACCCAAAACCTAAAAAAATTTAAATTTTTATATGAAAAACTTCTTTTGCCCATATCTCCTAAACTAAGCGTCCTAGAGCGAAAAGGACTTTAATTCGTGACCACCCTCAAAAAATTGAAAAATCCACCCAAAACCTAAAAAAATTGAAATTTTTATATGAAAAACTTCTTTTGCCCATATCTCCTTAAATATGAGTCCTAGAGCGAAAAGGACTTTAATTCGTGACCACCCCCAAAAAATTGAAAAATCCACCCAAAACCTAAAAAAATTACAATTTTTATATGAAAAACTTCTTTTGCCCATATCTCCTAAACTAAGCGTCCTAGAGCGAACAGGACTTTAATTCGTGACCACTCCCAAAAAATTGAAAAATCCACCCAAAACCTACAAAAATTGAAATTTTTATATGAAAAACTTCTTTTGCCCATATATCCTTAAATATGCGTCCTAGAGCGAAAAGAACTTTAATTCGTGACCACTCCCAAAAAATTGAAAGATCCACCCAAAACCTAAAAAAATTTAAATTTTTATACGAAAAACTTCTTTTGCCCATATCTCCTTAAATATGAGTCCTAGAGCGAAAAGGACTTTAATTCGTGACCACCCCCAAAAAATTGAAAAATCCACCCAAAACCTAAAAAAATTGAAATTTTTATATGAAAAACTTCTTTTGCCCATATCTCCTAAACTAAGCGTCCTAGAGCGAACAGGACTTTAATTCGTGACCACTCCCAAAAAATTGAAAAATCCACCCAAAACCTAAAAAAATTTAAATTTTTATATGAAAAACTTCTTTTGCCATATCTCCTAAACTAAGCGTCCTAGAGCGAAAAGGACTTTAATTCGTGACCACTCCCAAAAAATTGAAAGATCCACCCAAAACCTAAAAAAATTTAAATTTTTATACGAAAAACTTCTTTTGCCCATATCTCCTTAAATATGCGTCCTAGAGCGAAAAGGACTTTAATTCGTGACCACCCCCAAAAAATTGAAAAATCCACCCAAAACCTAAAAAAATTGAAATTTTTATATGAAAAACTTCTTTTGCCCATATCTCCTAAACTAAGCGTCCTAGAGCGAAAAGGACTTTAATTCGTGACCACCCCCAAAAAATTGAAAAATCCACCCAAAACCTAAAAAAAATAAATTTTTATATGAAAAACTTCTTTTGCCCATATCTCCTAAACTAAGCGTCCTAGAGCGAAAAGGACTTTAATTCGTGACCACCCTCAAAAAATTGAAAAATCCACCCAAAACCTAAAAAAATTGAAATTTTTATATGAAAAACTTCTTTTGCCCATATCTCCTTAAATATGTGTCCTAGAGCGAAAAGGACTTTAATTCGTGACCACCCCCAAAAAATTGTAAAATCCATCCAAAACCTAAAAAAATTTAAATTTTTATATGAAAAACTTCTTTTGCCCATATCTCCTAAACTAAGCGTCCTAGAGCGAAAAGGACTTTAATTCGTGACCACCCCCAAAAAATTGAAAAATCCACCCAAAACCTAAAAAAATTTAAATTTTTATATGAAAAACTTCTTTTGCCCATATCTCTTAAACTAAGCGTCCTAGAGCGAAAAGGACTTTAATTCGTGACCACTCCCAAAAAATTGAAAAATCCACCCAAAACCTAAAAAAATTGAAATTTTTATACGAAAAACTTCTTTTGCCCATATCTCCTTAAATATGCGTCCTAGAGCGAAAAGGACTTTAATTCGTGACCACCCCCAAAAAATTGAAAAATCTACCCACAACCTAAAAAAATTTAAATATTTATATGAAAAACTTCTTTTGCCCATATCTCCTTAAATATGCGTCCTAGAGCGAAAAGGACTTTAATTCGTGACCACTCCCAAAGAATTGAAAAATCCACCCAAAACCTAAAAAAAATAAATTTTTATATGAAAAACTTCTTTTGCCCATATCTCCTAAACTAAGCGTCCTAGAGCGAAAAGGACTTTAATTCGTGACCACCCCCAAAAAATTGAAAAATCCACCCAAAACCTAAAAAAATTTAAAATTTTTATATGAAAAACTTCTTTTGCCCATATCTCCTAAACTAAGCGTCCTAGAGCGAAAAGGACTTTAATTCGTGACCACCCCCAAAAAATTGAAAAATCCACCCAAAACCTAAAAAAATTGAAATTTTTATATGAAAAACTTCTTTTGCCCATATCTCCTTAAATATGCGTCCTAGAGCGAAAAGGACTTTAATTCGTGACCACCCCCAAAAAATTGAAAAATCCACCCAAAACCTAAAAAAATTAAAATTTTTATATGAAAAACTTCTTTTGCCCATATCTCCTAAACTAAGCGTCCTAGAGCGAACAGGACTTTAATTCGTGACCACTCCCAAAAAATTGAAAAATCCACCCAAAACCTAAAAAAATTTAAATTTTTATATGAAAAACTTCTTTTGCCATATCTCCTAAACTAAGCGTCCTAGAGCGAAAAGGACTTTAATTCGTGACCACTCCCAAAAAATTTAAAGATCCACCCAAAACCTAAAAAAATTTAAATTTTTATACGAAAAACTTCTTTTGCCCATATCTCCTTAAATATGCGTCCTAGAGCGAAAAGGACTTTAATTCGTGACCACCCCCAAAAAATTGAAAAATCCACCCAAAACCTAAAAAAATTAAAATTTTTATATGAAAAACTTCTTTTGCCCATATCTCCTAAACTAAGCGTCCTAGAGCGAACAGGACTTTAATTCGTGACCACTCCCAAAAAATTGAAAAATCCACCCAAAACCTAAAAAAATTTAAATTTTTATATGAAAAACTTCTTTTGCCATATCTCCTAAACTAAGCGTCCTAGAGCGAAAAGGACTTTAATTCGTGACCAATCCCAAAAAATTTAAAGATCCACCCAAAACCTAAAAAAATTTAAATTTTTATACGAAAAACTTCTTTTGCCCATATCTCCTTAAATATGCGTCCTAGAGCGAAAAGGACTTTAATTCGTGACCACCCCCAAAAAATTGAAAAATCCACCCAAAACCTAAAAAAATTGAAATTTTTATATGAAAAACTTCTTTTGCCCATATCTCCTTAAATATGCGTCCTAGAGCGAAAAGGACTTTAATTCGTGACCACCCCCAAAAAATTGAAAAATCCAACCAAAACCTAAAAAAATTGAAATTTTTATATGAAAAACTTCTTTTGTCCATATCTCCTAAACTAAGCGTCCTAGAGCGAAAAGGACTTTAATTCGTGACCACCCCCAAAAAATTGAAAAATCCACCCAAAACCTAAAAAAATTTAAATTTTTATATGAAAAACTTCTTTTGCCCATATCTCCTAAACTAAGCGTCCTAGAGCGAAAAGGACTTTAATTCGTGACCACCCTCAAAAAATTGAAAAATCCACCCAAAACCTAAAAAAATTGAAATTTTTATATGAAAAACTTCTTTTGCCCATATCTCCTTAAATATGAGTCCTAGAGCGAAAAGGACTTTAATTCGTGACCACCCCCAAAAAATTGAAAAATCCACCCAAAATCTAAAAAAATTGAAAATTTTATATGAAAAACTTCTTTTGCCCATATCTCCTAAACTAAGCGTCCTAGAGCGAACAGGACTTTAATTCGTGACCACTCCCAAAAAATTGAAAAATCCACCCAAAACCTAAAAAAATTTTAATTTTTATATGAAAAACTTCTTTTGCCATATCTCCTAAACTAAGCGTCCTAGAGCGAAAAGGACTTTAATTCGTGACCACTCCCAAAAAATTGAAAGATCCACCCAAAACCTAAAAAAATTTAAATTTTTATACGAAAAACTTCTTTTGCCCATATCTCCTAAACTAAGCGTCCTAGAGCGAAAAGGACTTTAATTCGTGACCACCCCCAAAAAATTGAAAAATCCACCCAAAACCTAAAAAAATTGAAATTTTTATATGAAAAACTTCTTTTGCCCATATCTCCTAAACTAAGCGTCCTAGAGCGAAAAGGACTTTAATTCGTGACCACCCCCAAAAAATTGAAAAATCCACCCAAAACCTAAAAAAATTGAAATTTTTATATGAAAAACTTCTTTTGCCCATATCTCCTAAACTAAGCGTCCTAGAGCGAAAAGGACTTTAATTCGTGACCACCCCCAAAAAATTGAAAAATCCACCCAAAACCTAAAAAAAATAAATTTTTATATGAAAAACTGCTTTTGCCCATATCTCCTAAACTAAGCGTCCTAGAGCGAAAAGGACTTTAATTCGTGACCACCCCCAAAAAATTGAAAAATCCACCCAAAACCTAAAAAAAATAAATTTTTATATGAAAAACTTCTTTTGCCCATATCTCCTAAACTAAGCGTCCTAGAGCGAACAGGACTTTAATTCGTGACCACTCCCAAAAAATTGAAAAATCCACCCAAAACCTAAAAAAATTTAAATTTTTATATGAAAAACTTCTTTTGCCATATCTCTAAACTAAGCGTCCTAGAGCGAAAAGGACTTTAATTCGTGACCACTCCCAAAAAATTTAAAGATCCACCCAAAACCTAAAAAAATTTAAATTTTTATACGAAAAACTTCTTTTGCCCATATCTCCTTAAATATGCGTCCTAGAGCGAAAAGGACTTTAATTCGTGACCACCCCCAAAAAATTGAAAAATCCACCCAAAACCTAAAAAAATTGAAATTTTTATATGAAAAACTTCTTTTGCCCATATCTCCTTAAATATGCGTCCTAGAGCGAAAACGACTTTAATTCGTGACCACCCCCAAAAAATTGAAAAATCCACCCAAAACCTAAAAAAATTGAAATTTTTATATGAAAAACTTCTTTTGTCCATATCTCCTAAACTAAGCGTCCTAGAGCGAAAAGGACTTTAATTCGTGACCACCCCCAAAAAATTGAAAAATCCACCCAAAACCTAAAAAAATTTAAATTTTTATATGAAAAACTTCTTTTGCCCATATCTCCTAAACTAAGCGTCCTAGAGCGAAAAGGACTTTAATTCGTGACCACCCTCAAAAAATTGAAAAATCCACCCAAAACCTAAAAAAATTGAAAATTTTATATGAAAAACTTCTTTTGCCCATATCTCCTTAAATATGAGTCCTAGAGCGAAAAGGACTTTAATTCGTGACCACCCCCAAAAAATTGAAAAATCCACCCAAAACCTAAAAAAATTGAAATTTTTATATGAAAAACTTCTTTTGCCCATATCTCCTAAACTAAGCGTCCTAGAGCGAACAGGACTTTAATTCGTGACCACTCCCAAAAAATTGAAAAATCCACCCAAAACCTAAAAAAATTTAAATTTTTATATGAAAAACTTCTTTTGCCATATCTCCTAAACTAAGCGTCCTAGAGCGAAAAGGACTTTAATTCGTGACCACTCCCAAAAAATTGAAAGATCCACCCAAAACCTAAAAAAATTTAAATTTTTATACGAAAAACTTCTTTTGCCCATATCTCCTTAAATATGCGTCCTAGAGCGAAAAGGACTTTAATTCGTGACCACCCCCAAAAAATTGAAAAATCCACCCAAAACCTAAAAAAATTGAAATTTTTATATGAAAAACTTCTTTTGCCCATATCTCCTTAAATATGCGTCCTAGAGCGAAAAGGACTTTAATTCGTGACCACCCCCAAAAAATTGAAAAATCCACCCAAAACCTAAAAAAATTGAAATTTTTATATGAAAAACTTCTTTTGCCCATATCTCCTAAACTAAGCGTCCTAGAGCGAAAAGGACTTTAATTCGTGACCACCCCCAAAAAATTGAAAAATCCACCCAAAACCTAAAAAAAATAAATTTTTATATGAAAAACTTCTTTTGCCCATATCTCCTAAACTAAGCGTCCTAGAGCGAAAAGGACTTTAATTCGTGACCACCCTCAAAAAATTGAAAAATCCACCCAAAACCTAAAAAAATTGAAATTTTTATATGAAAAACTTCTTTTGCCCATATCTCCTTAAATATGTGTCCTAGAGCGAAAAGGACTTTAATTCGTGACCACCCCCAAAAAATTGTAAAATCCACCCAAAACCTAAAAAAATTTAAATTTTTATATGAAAAACTTCTTTTGCCCATATCTCTTAAACTAAGCGTCCTAGAGCGAAAAGGACTTTAATTCGTGACCACTCCCAAAAAATTGAAAAATCCACCCAAAACCTAAAAAAATTGAAATTTTTATACGAAAAACTTCTTTTGCCCATATCTCCTTAAATATGCGTCCTAGAGCGAAAAGGACTTTAATTCGTGACCACCCCCAAAAAATTGAAAAATCCACCCACAACCTAAAAAAATTTAAATTTTTATATGAAAAACTTCTTTTGCCCATATCTCCTTAAATATGCGTCCTAGAGCGAAAAGGACTTTAATTCGTGACCACTCCCAAAGAATTGAAAAATCCACCCAAAACCTAAAAAAAATAAATTTTTATATGAAAAACTTCTTTTGCCCATATCTCCTAAACTAAGCGTCCTAGAGCGAAAAGGACTTTAATTCGTGACCACCCCCAAAAAATTGAAAAATCCACCCAAAACCTAAAAAAAGTTAAATTTTTATATGAAAAACTTCTTTTGCCCATATCTCCTAAACTAAGCGTCCTAGAGCGAAAAGGACTTTAATTCGTGACCACCCCCAAAAAATTGAAAAATCCACCCAAAACCTAAAAAAATTGAAATTTTTATATGAAAAACTTCTTTTGCCCATATCTCCTTAAATATGCGTCCTAGAGCGAAAAGGACTTTAATTCGTGACCACCCCCAAAAAATTGAAAAATCCACCCAAAACCTAAAAAAATTAAAATTTTTATATGATAAACTTCTTTTGCCCATATCTCCTAAACTAAGCGTCCTAGAGCGAACAGGACTTTAATTCGTGACCACTCCCAAAAAATTGAAAAATCCATCCAAAACCTAAAAAAATATAAATTTTTATATGAAAAACTTCTTTTGCCATATCTCCTAAACTAAGCGTCCTAGAGCGAAAAGGACTTTAATTCGTGACCACTCCCAAAAAATTTAAAGATCCACCCAAAACCTAAAAAAATTTAAATTTTTATACGAAAAACTTCTTTTGCCCATATCTCCTTAAATATGCGTCCTAAAGCGAAAAGGACTTTAATTCGTGACCACCCCCAAAAAATTGAAAAATCCACCCAAAACCTAAAAAAATTGAAATTTTTATATGAAAAACTTCTTTTGCCCATATCTCCTAAACTAAGCGTCCTAGAGCGAAAAGGACTTTAATTCGTGACCACCCCCAAAAAATTGAAAAATCCACCCAAAACCTAAAAAAATTTAAATTTTTATATGAAAAACTTCTTTTGCCCATATCTCCTTAAATATGCGTCCTAGAGCGAAAAGGACTTTAATTCGTGACCACCCCCAAAAAATTGAAAAATCCAACCAAAACCTAAAAAAATTGAAATTTTTATATGAAAAACTTCTTTTGCCCATATCTCCTTAAATATGCGTCCTAGAGCGAAAAGGACTTTAATTCGTGACCACCCCCAAAAAATTGAAAAATCCACCCAAAACCTAAAAAAATTAAAATTTTTATATGAAAAACTTCTTTTGCCCATATCTCCTAAACTAAGCGTCCTAGAGCGAAAAGGACTTTAATTCGTGACCACCCCCAAAAAATTGAAAAATCCACCCAAAACCTAAAAAAATTTAAATTTTTATATGAAAAACTTCTTTTGCCCATATCTCCTTAAATATGCGTCCTAGAGCGAAAAGGACTTTAATTCGTGACCACCCCCAAAAAATTGAAAAATCCACCCAAAACCTAAAAAAATTTAAATTTTTATACGAAAAACTTCTTTTGCCCATATCTCCTTAAATATGCGTCCTAGAGCGAAAAGGACTTTAATTCGTGACCACCCCCAAAAAATTGAAAAATCCACCCAAAACCTAAAAAAATTGAAATTTTTATATGAAAAACTTCTTTTGCCCATATCTCCTTAAATATGCGTCCTAAAGCGAAAAGGACTTTAATTCGTGACCACCCCCAAAAAATTGAAAAATCCACCCAAAACCTAAAAAAAATGAAATTTTTATATGAAAAACTTCTTTTGCCCATATCTCCTAAACTAAGCGTCCTAGAGCGAAAAGGACTTTAATTCGTGACCACCCCCAAAAAATTGAAAAATCCACCCAAAACCTAAAAAAATTTAAATTTTTATATGAAAAACTTCTTTTGCCCATATCTCCTTAAATATGCGTCCTAGAGCGAAAAGGACTTTAATTCGTGACCACCCCCAAAAAATTGAAAAATCCACCTAAAACCTAAAAAAATTTAAATTTTTATATGAAAAACTTCTTTTGCCCATATCTCCTTAAATATGCGTCCTAGAGCGAAAAGGACTTTAATTCGTGACCACTCCCAAAGAATTGAAAAATCCACCCAAAACCTAAAAAAATTTAAATTTTTATATGAAAAACTTCTTTTGCCCATATCTCTTAAACTAAGCGTCCTAGAGCGAAAAGGACTTTAATTCGTGACCACCCCCAAAAAATTGAAAAATCCACCCAAAACCTAAAAAAATTGAAATTTTTATATGAAAAACTTCTTTTGCCCATATCTCCTTAAATATGCGTCCTAGAGCGAAAAGGACTTTAATTCGTGACCACTCCCAAAAAATTGAAAAATCCACCCAAAACCTAAAAAAATTAAAATTTTGATATGAAAAACTTCTTTTGCCCATATCTCCTAAACTAAGCGTCCTAGAGCGAAAAGGACTTTAATTCGTGACCACCCCCAAAAAATTGAAAAATCCACCCAAAACCTAAAAAAATTTAAATTTTTATACGAAAAACTTCTTTTGCCCATATCTCCTTAAATATGCGTCCTAGAGCGAAAAGAACTTTAATTCGTGACCACCCCCAAAAAATTGAAAAATCCACCCAAAACCTAAAAAATTTGAAATTTTTATATGAAAATCTTTTTTTGCCCATATCTCCTTAAATATGCGTCCTAGAGCGAAAAGGACTTTAATTCGTGACCACCCCCAAAAAATTGAAAAATCCACCCAAAACCTAAAAAAATTGAAATTTTTATATGAAAAACTTCTTTTGCCCATATCTCCTTAAATATGCGTCCTAGAGCGAACAGGACTTTAATTCGTGACCACTCCCAAAAAATTGAAAAATCCACCCAAAACCTACAAAAATTGAAATTTTTATATGAAATACTTCTTTTGCCCATATCTCCTTAAATATGCGTCCTAGAGCGAAAAGAACTTTAATTCGTGACCACTCCCAAAAAATTGAAAGATCCACCCAAAACCTAAAAAAATTGAAATTTTTATATGAAAAACTTCTTTTGCCCATATCTCCTAAACTAAGCGTCCTAGAGCGAACAGGACCTTAATTCGTGACCACCCCCAAAAAATTGAAAAATCCACCCAAAACCTAAAAAATTTGAAATTTTTATACGAAAAACTTCTTTTGCCCATATCTCCTTAAATATGAGTCCTAGAGCGAAAAGGACTTTAATTCGTGACCACCCCCAAAAAATTGAAAAATCCACCCAAAACCTAAAAAAATTGAAATTTTTATATGAAAAACTTCTTTTGCCCATATCTCCTAAACTAAGCGTCCTAGAGCGAACAGGACTTTAATTCGTGACCACTCCCAAAAAATTGAAAAATCCACCCAAAACCTAAAAAAATTTAAATTTTTATATGAAAAACTTCTTTTGCCATATCTCCTAAACTAAGCGTCCTAGAGCGAAAAGGACTTTAATTCGTGACCACTCCCAAAAAATTGAAAGATCCACCCAAAACCTAAAAAAATTTAAATTTTTATACGAAAAACTTCTTTTGCCCATATCTCCTTAAATATGCGTCCTAGAGCGAAAAGGACTTTAATTCGTGACCACCCCCAAAAAATTGAAAAATCCACCCAAAACCTAAAAAAATTGAAATTTTTATATGAAAAACTTCTTTTGCCCATATCTCCTTAAATATGCGTCCTAGAGCGAAAAGGACTTTAATTCGTGACCACCCCCAAAAAATTGAAAAATCCACCCAAAACCTAAAAAAATTGAAATTTTTATATGAAAAACTTCTTTTGCCCATATCTCCTAAACTAAGCGTCCTAGAGCGAAAAGGGCTTTAATTCGTGACCACCCCCAAAAAATTGAAAAATCCACCCAAAACCTAAAAAAAATAAATTTTTATATGAAAAACTTCTTTTGCCCATATCTCCTAAACTAAGCGTCCTAGAGCGAAAAGGACTTTAATTCGTGACCACCCTCAAAAAATTGAAAAATCCACCCAAAACCTAAAAAAATTGAAATTTTTATATGAAAAACTTCTTTTGCCCATATCTCCTTAAATATGTGTCCTAGAGCGAAAAGGACTTTAATTCGTGACCACCCCCAAAAAATTGTAAAATCCATCCAAAACCTAAAAAAATTTAAATTTTTATATGAAAAACTTCTTTTGCCCATATCTCCTTAAATATGCGTCCTAGAGCGAAAAGGACTTTAATTCGTGACCACTCCCAAAGAATTGAAAAATCCACCCAAAACCTAAAAAAATTTAAATTTTTATATGAACAACTTCTTTTGCCCATATCTCTTAAACTAAGCGTCCTAGAGCGAAAAGGACTTTAATTCGTGACCACTCCCAAAAAATTGAAAAATCCACCCAAAACCTAAAAAAATTTAAATTTTTATACGAAAAACTTCTTTTGCCCATATCTCCTTAAATATGCGTCCTAGAGCGAAAAGGACTTTAATTCGTGACCACCCCCAAAAAATTGAAAAATCCACCCACAACCTAAAAAAATTTAAATTTTTATATGAAAAACTTCTTTTGCCCATATCTCCTTAAATATGCGTCCTAGAGCGAAAAGGACTTTAATTCGTGACCACTCCCAAAGAATTGAAAAATCCACCCAAAACCTAAAAAAAATAAATTTTTATATGAAAAACTTCTTTTGCCCATATCTCCTAAACTAAGCGTCCTAGAGCGAAAAGGACTTTAATTCGTGACCACCCCCAAAAAATTGAAAAATCCACCCAAAACCTAAAAAAATTTAAATTTTTATATGAAAAACTTCTTTTGCCCATATCTCCTAAACTAAGCGTCCTAGAGCGAAAAGGACTTTAATTCGTGACCACCCCCAAAAAATTGAAAAATCCACCCAAAACCTAAAAAAATTGAAATTTTTATATGAAAAACTTCTTTTGCCCATATCTCCTTAAATATGCGTCCTAGAGCGAAAAGGACTTTAATTCGTGACCACCCCCAAAAAATTGAAAAATCCACCCAAAACCTAAAAAAATTAAAATTTTTATATGAAAAACTTCTTTTGCCCATATCTCCTAAACTAAGCGTCCTAGAGCGAACAGGACTTTAATTCGTGACCACTCCCAAAAAATTGAAAAATCCACCCAAAACCTAAAAAAATTTAAATTTTTATATGAAAAACTTCTTTTACCATATCTCCTAAACTAAGCGTCCTAGAGCGAAAAGGACTTTAATTCGTGACCACTCCCAAAAAATTTAAAGATCCACCCAAAACCTAAAAAAATTTAAATTTTTATACGAAAAACTTCTTTTACCCATATCTCCTTAAATATGCGTCCTAGAGCGAAAAGGACTTTAATTCGTGACCACCCCCAAAAAATTGAAAAATCCACCCAAAACCTAAAAAAATTGAAATTTTTATATGAAAAACTTCTTTTGCCCATATCTCCTTAAATATGCGTCCTAAAGCGAAAAGGACTTTAATTCGTGACCACCCCCAAAAAATTGAAAAATCCACCCAAAACCTAAAAAAATTGAAATTTTTATATGAAAAACTTCTTTTGCCCATATCTCCTAAACTAAGCGTCCTAGAGCGAAAAGGACTTTAATTCGTGACCACCCCCAAAAAATTGAAAAATCCACCCAAAACCTAAAAAAATTTAAATTTTTATATGAAAAACTTCTTTTGCCCATATCTCCTTAAATATGCGTCCTAGAGCGAAAAGGACTTTAATTCGTGACCACCCCCAAAAAATTGAAAAATCCACCCAAAACCTAAAAAAATTGAAATTTTTATATGAAAAACTTCTTTTGCCCATATCTCCTTAAATATGCGTCCTAGAGCGAAAAGGACTTTAATTCGTGACCACCCCCAAAAAATTGAAAAATCCACCCAAAACCTAAAAAAATTAAAATTTTTATATGAAAAACTTCTTTTGCCCATATCTCCTAAACTAAGCGTCCTAGAGCGAACAGGACTTTAATTCGTGACCACTCCCAAAAAATTGAAAAATCCACCCAAAACCTAAAAAAATTTAAATTTTTATATGAAAAACTTCTTTTGCCATATCTCCTAAACTAAGCGTCCTAGAGCGAAAAGGACTTTAATTCGTGACCACTCCCAAAAAATTTAAAGATCCACCCAAAACCTAAAAAAATTTAAATTTTTATACGAAAAACTTCTTTTGCCCATATCTCCTTAAATATGCGTCCTAGAGCGAAAAGGACTTTAATTCGTGACCACCCCCAAAAAATTGAAAAATCCACCCAAAACCTAAAAAAATTGAAATTTTTATATGAAAAACTTCTTTTGCCCATATCTCCTTAAATATGCGTCCTAGAGCGAAAAGGACTTTAATTCGTGACCACCCCCAAAAAATTGAAAAATCCACCCAAAACCTAAAAAAATTGAAATTTTTATATGAAAAACTTCTTTTGTCCATATCTCCTAAACTAAGCGTCCTAGAGCGAAAAGGACTTTAATTCGTGACCACCCCCAAAAAATTGAAAAATCCACCCAAAACCTAAAAAAATTTAAATTTTTATATGAAAAACTTCTTTTGCCCATATCTCCTAAACTAAGCGTCCTAGAGCGAAAAGGACTTTAATTCGTGACCACCCTCAAAAAATTGAAAAATCCACCCAAAACCTAAAAAAATTGAAATTTTTATATTAAAAACTTCTTTTGCCCATATCTCCTTAAATATGAGTCCTAGAGCGAAAAGGACTTTAATTCGTGACCACCCCCAAAAAATTGAAAAATCCACCCAAAACCTAAAAAAATTGAAATTTTTATATGAAAAACTTCTTTTGCCCATATCTCCTAAACTAAGCGTCCTAGAGCGAACAGGACTTTAATTCGTGACCACTCCCAAAAAATTGAAAAATCCACCCAAAACCTAAAAAAATTTAAATTTTTATATGAAAAACTTCTTTTGCCATATCTCCTAAACTAAGCGTCCTAGAGCGAAAAGGACTTTAATTCGTGACCACTCCCAAAAAATTTAAAGATCCACCCAAAACCTAAAAAAATTTAAATTTTTATACGAAAAACTTCTTTTGCCCATATCTCCTTAAATATGCGTCCTAGAGCGAAAAGGACTTTAATTCGTGACCACCCCCAAAAAATTGAAAAATCCACCCAAAACCTAAAAAAATTGAAATTTTTATATGAAAAACTTCTTTTGCCCATATCTCCTTAAATATGCGTCCTAGAGCGAAAAGGACTTTAATTCGTGACCACCCCCAAAAAATTGAAAAATCCACCCAAAACCTAAAAAAATTGAAATTTTTATATGAAAAACTTCTTTTGTCCATATCTCCTAAACTAAGCGTCCTAGAGCGAAAAGGACTTTAATTCGTGACCACCCCCAAAAAATTGAAAAATCCACCCAAAACCTAAAAAAATTTAAATTTTTATATGAAAAACTTCTTTTGCCCATATCTCCTAAACTAAATATGAGTCCTAGAGCGAAAAGGACTTTAATTCGTGACCACCCCCAAAAAATTGAAAAATCCACCCAAAACCTAAAAAAATTGAAATTTTTATATGAAAAACTTCTTTTGCCCATATCTCCTAAACTAAGCGTCCTAGAGCGAACAGGACTTTAATTCGTGACCACTCCCAAAAAATTGAAAAATCCACCCAAAACCTAAAAAAATTTAAATTTTTATATGAAAAACTTCTTTTGCCATATCTCCTAAACTAAGCGTCCTAGAGCGAAAAGGACTTTAATTCGTGACCACTCCCAAAAAATTTTAAGATCCACCCAAAACCTAAAAAAATTTAAATTTTTATACGAAAAACTTCTTTTGCCCATATCTCCTTAAATATGCGTCCTAGAGCGAAAAGGACTTTAATTCGTGACCACCCCCAAAAAATTGAAAAATCCACCCAAAACCTAAAAAAATTGAAATTTTTATATGAAAAACTTCTTTTGCCCATATCTCCTTAAATATGCGTCCTAGAGCGAAAAGGACTTTAATTCGTGACCACCCCCAAAAAATTGAAAAATCCACCCAAAACCTAAAAAAATTGAAATTTTTATATGAAAAACTTCTTTTGTCCATATCTCCTAAACTAAGCGTCCTAGAGCGAAAAGGACTTTAATTCGTGACCACCCCCAAAAAATTGAAAAATCCACCCAAAACCTAAAAAAATTAAAATTTTTATATGAAAAACTTCTTTTGCCCATATCTCCTAAACTAAGCGTCCTAGAGCGAACAGGACTTTAATTCGTGACCACTCCCAAAAAATTGAAAAATCCACCCAAAACCTACAAAAATTGAAATTTTTATATGAAAAACTTCTTTTGCCCATATCTCCTTAAATATGCGTCCTAGAGCGAAAAGAACTTTAATTCGTGACCACTCCCAAAAAATTGAAAGATCCACCCAAAACCTAAAAAAATTTAAATTTTTATACGAAAAACTTCTTTTGCCCATATCTCCTTAAATATGAGTCCTAGAGCGAAAAGGACTTTAATTCGTGACCACCCCCAAAAAATTGAAAAATCCACCCAAAACCTAAAAAAATTGAAATTTTTATATGAAAAACTTCTTTTGCCCATATCTCCTAAACTAAGCGTCCTAGAGCGAACAGGACTTTAATTCGTGACCACTCCCAAAAAATTGAAAAATCCACCCAAAACCTAAAAAAATTTAAATTTTTATATGAAAAACTTCTTTTGCCATATCTCCTAAACTAAGCGTCCTAGAGCGAAAAGGACTTTAATTCGTGACCACTCCCAAAAAATTGAAAGATCCACCCAAAACCTAAAAAAGTTTAAATTTTTATACGAAAAACTTCTTTTGCCCATATCTCCTTAAATATGCGTCCTAGAGCGAAAAGGACTTTAATTCGTGACCACCCCCAAAAAATTGAAAAATCCACCCAAAACCTAAAAAATTTGAAATTTTTATATGAAAAACTTCTTTTGCCCATATCTCCTTAAATATGCGTCCTAGAGCGAAAAGGACTTTAATTCGTGACCACCCCCAAAAAATTGAAAAATCCACCCAAAACCTAAAAAAATTGAAATTTTTATATGAAAAACTTCTTTTGCCCATATCTCCTAAACTAAGCGTCCTAGAGCGAAAAGGACTTTAATTCGTGACCACCCCCAAAAAATTGAAAAATCCACCCAAAACCTAAAAAAAATAAATTTTTATATGAAAAACTTCTTTTGCCCATATCTCCTAAACTAAGCGTCCTAGAGCGAAAAGGACTTTAATTCGTGACCACCCTCAAAAAATTGAAAAATCCACCCAAAACCTACAAGAAATTAAATTTTTATATGAAAAACTTCTTTTGCCCATATCTCCTTAAATATGTGTCCTAGAGCGAAAAGGACTTTAATTCGTGACCACCCCCAAAAAATTGTAAAATCCATCCAAAACCTAAAAAAATTTAAATTTTTATATGAAAAACTTCTTTTGCCCATATCTCCTTAAATATGCGTCCTAGAGCGAAAAGGACTTTAATTCGTGACCACTCCCAAAGAATTGAAAAATCCACCCAAAACCTAAAAAAATTTAAATTTTTATATGAAAAACTTCTTTTGCCCATATCTCTTAAACTAAGCGTCCTAGAGCGAAAAGGACTTTAATTCGTGACCACTCCCAAAAAATTGAAAAATCCACCCAAAACCTAAAAAAATTGAAATTTTTATACGAAAAACTTCTTTTGCCCATATCTCCTTAAATATGCGTCCTAGAGCGAAAAGGACTTTAATTCGTGACCACCCCCAAAAAATTGAAAAATCCACCCACAACCTAAAAAAAATTTAAATTTTTATATGAAAAACTTCTTTTGCCCATATCTCCTTAAATATGCGTCTAGAGCGAAAAGGACTTTAATTCGTGACCACTCCCAAAGAATTGAAAAATCCACCCAAAACCTAAAAAAAAAATAAATTTTTATATGAAAAACTTCTTTTGCCCATATCTCCTAAACTAAGCGTCCTAGAGCGAAAAGGACTTTAATTCGTGACCACCCCCAAAAAATTGAAAAATCCACCCAAAACCTAAAAAAATTTAAATTTTTATATGAAAAACTTCTTTTGCCCATATCTCCTAAACTAAGCGTCCTAGAGCGAAAAGGACTTTAATTCGTGACCACCCCCAAAAAATTGAAAAATCCACCCAAAACCTAAAAAAATTGAAATTTTTATATGAAAAACTTCTTTTGCCCATATCTCCTTAAATATGCGTCCTAGAGCGAAAAGGACTTTAATTCGTGACCACCCCCAAAAAATTGAAAAATCCACCCAAAACCTAAAAAAATTAAAATTTTTATATGAAAAACTTCTTTTGCCCATATCTCCTAAACTAAGCGTCCTAGAGCGAAAAGGACTTTAATTCGTGACCACTCCCAAAGAATTGAAAAATCCACCCAAAACCTAAAAAAAATAAATTTTTATATGAAAAACTTCTTTTGCCCATATCTCCTAAACTAAGCGTCCTAGAGCGAAAAGGACTTTAATTCGTGACCACCCCCAAAAAATTGAAAAATCCACCCAAAACCTAAAAAAATTTAAATTTTTATATGAAAAACTTCTTTTGCCCATATCTCCTAAACTAAGCGTCCTAGAGCGAAAAGGACTTTAATTCGTGACCACCCCCAAAAAATTGAAAAATCCACCCAAAACCTAAAAAAATTGAAATTTTTATATGAAAAACTTCTTTTGCCCATATCTCCTTAAATATGCGTCCTAGAGCGAAAAGGACTTTAATTCGTGACCACCCCCAAAAAATTGAAAAATCCACCCAAAACCTAAAAAAATTAAAATTTTTATATGAAAAACTTCTTTTGCCCATATCTCCTTAAATATGCGTCCTAGAGCGAAAAGGACTTTAATTCGTGACCACCCCCAAAAAATTGAAAAATCCACCCAAAACCTAAAAAAATTGAAATTTTTATATGAAAAACTTCTTTTGCCCATATCTCCTTAAATATGCGTCCTAGAGCGAAAAGGACTTTAATTCGTGACCACCCCCAAAAAATTGAAAAATCCACCCAAAACCTAAAAAAATTTAAATTTTTATACGAAAAACTTCTTTTGCCCATATCTCCTTAAATATGCGTCCTAGAGCGAAAAGGACTTTAATTCGTGACCACCCCCAAAAAATTGAAAAATCCACCCAAAACCTAAAAAAATTGAAATTTTTATATGAAAAACTTCTTTTGCCCATATCTCCTTAAATATGCGTCCTAAAGCGAAAAGGACTTTAATTCGTGACCACCCCCAAAAAATTGAAAAATCCACCCAAAACCTAAAAAAATTGAAATTTTTATATGAAAAACTTCTTTTGCCCATATCTCCTAAACTAAGCGTCCTAGAGCGAAAAGGACTTTAATTCGTGACCACCCCCAAAAAATTGAAAAATCCACCCAAAACCTAAAAAAATTTAAATTTTTATATGAAAAACTTCTTTTGCCCATATCTCCTTAAATATGCGTCCTAGAGCGAAAAGGACTTTAATTCGTGACCACCCCCAAAAAATTGAAAAATCCACCTAAAACCTAAAAAAATTGAAATTTTTATACGAAAAACTTCTTTTGCCCATATCTCCTTAAATATGCGTCCTAGAGCGAAAAGGACTTTAATTCGTGACCACCCCCAAAAAATTGAAAAATCCACCCAAAACCTAAAAAAATTAAAATTTTTATATGAAAAACTTCTTTTGCCCATATCTCCTAAACTAAGCGTCCTAGAGCGAACAGGACTTTAATTCGTGACCACTCCCAAAAAATTGAAAAATCCACCCAAAACCTAAAAAAAATAAATTTTTATATGAAAAACTTCTTTTGCCCATATCTCCTAAACTAAGCGTCCTAGAGCGAAAAGGACTTTAATTCGTGACCACCCCCAAAAAATTGAAAAATCCACCCAAAACCTAAAAAAATTTAAATTTTTATATGAAAAACTTCTTTTGCCCATATCTCCTAAACTAAGCGTCCTAGAGCGAAAAGGACTTTAATTCGTGACCACCCCCAAAAAATTGAAAAATCCACCCAAAACCTAAAAAAATTGAAATTTTTATATGAAAAACTTCTTTTGCCCATATCTCCTTAAATATGCGTCCTAGAGCGAAAAGGACTTTAATTCGTGACCACCCCCAAAAAATTGAAAAATCCACCCAAAACCTAAAAAAATTAAAATTTTTATATGAAAAACTTCTTTTGCCCATATCTCCTTAAATATGCGTCCTAGAGCGAAAAGGACTTTAATTCGTGACCACCCCCAAAAAATTGAAAAATCCACCCAAAACCTAAAAAAATTGAAATTTTTATATGAAAAACTTCTTTTGCCCATATCTCCTTAAATATGCGTCCTAGAGCGAAAAGGACTTTAATTCGTGACCACCCTCAAAAAATTGAAAAATCCACCCAAAACCTAAAAAAATTGAAATTTTTATATGAAAAACTTCTTTTGCCCATATCTCCTTAAATATGCGTCCTAGAGCGAAAAGGGCTTTAATTCGTGACCACCCCCAAAAAATTGAAAAATCCACCCAAAACCTAAAATAAAAATAAATTTTTATATGAAATACTTATTTTGCCCATATCTCCTAAACTATGCGTCCTAGAGCGAAAAGGACTTTAATTCGTGACCACCGCCAAAAAATTGTAAAATCCACCCAAAACCTAAAAAAATTTAAATTTTTATATGAAAAACTTCTTTTGCCCATATCTCCTTAAATATGCGTCCTAGAGCGAAAAGGACTTTAATTCGTGACCATCCCCAAAAAAATTGAAAAATCCACCCAAAACCTACAAAAATTGAAATTTTTATATGAAAAACTTCTTTTGCCCATATCTCCTAAACTAAGCGTCCTAGAGCGAAAAGGACTTTAATTCGTGACCACCCTCAAAAAATTGAAAAATCCACCCAAAACCTAAAAAAATTGAAATTTTTATATGAAAAACTTCTTTTGCCCATATCTCCTTAAATATGCGTCCTAGAGCGAAAAGGACTTTAATACGTGACCACCCCCAAAAAATTTAATAATCCACCCAAAACCTAAAAAAATTGAAATTTTTATATGAAAAACTTCTTTTGCCCATATCTCCTAAACTAAGCGTCCTAGAGCGAAAAGGACTTTAATTCGTGACCACCCCCAAAAAATTGAAAAATCCACCCAAAACCTAAAAAAATTTAAATTTTTATATGAAAAACTTCTTTTGCCCATATCTCCTAAACTAAGCGTCCTAGAGCGAAAAGGACTTTAATTCGCGACCACCCTCAAAAAATTGAAAAATCCACCCAAAACCTAAAAAAATTAAAATTTTTATATGAAAAACTTCTTTTGCCCATATCTCCTTAAATATGCGTCCTAGAGCGAAAAGGACTTTAATTCGTGACCACCCCCAAAAAATTGAAAAATCCACCCAAAACCTAAAATAAAAATAAATTTTTATATGAAAAACTTCCTTTGCCCATATCTCCTAAACTAAGCGTCCTAGAGCGAAAAGGACTTTAATTCGTGACCACTCCCAAAAAATTGAAAAATCCACCCAAAACCTAAAAAAATTGAAATTTTTATACGAAAAACTTCTTTTGCCCATATCTCCTTAAATATGCGTCCTAGAGCGAAAAGGACTTTAATTCGTGACCATTCCCAAAAAATTGAAAAATCCACCCAAAACCTAAAAAAATTGAAATTTTTATATGAAAAACTTCTTTTGCCCATATCTCCTTAAATATGCGTCCTAGAGCGAAAAGGACTTTAATTCGTGACCACCCCCAAAAAATTGAAAAATCCACCCAAAACCTAAAAAAATTGAAATTTTTATATGAAAAACTTCTTTTGCCCATATCTCCTTAAATATGCGTCCTAGAGCGAAAAGGACTTTAATTCGTGACCACCCCCAAAAAATTGAAAAATCCACCCAAAACCTAAAATAAAAATAAATTTTTATATGAAAAACTTCCTTTGCCCATATCTCCTAAACTAAGCGTCCTAGAGCGAAAAGGACTTTAATTCGTGACCACCCCTAAAATTGAAAATTGAAAAATCCACCCAAAACCTAAAAAAATTTAAATTTTTATATGAAAAACTTCTTTTGCCCATATCTCCTAAACTAAGCGTCCTAGAGCGAAAAGGACTTTAATTCGCGACCACCCTCAAAAAATTGAAAAATCCACCCAAAACCTAAAAAATTAAAATTTTTATATGAAAAACTTCTTTTGCCCATATCCTTAAATATGCGTCCTAGAGCGAAAAGGACTTTAATTCGTGACCACCCCCAAAAAATTGAAAAATCCACCCAAAACCTAAAATAAAAATAAATTTAATTATACAATTATTTTTCGAGCTTTATGGACAGATATAGATTAAGGAACATGGTTAATAGAGCCATTGAAAAGAAAACGCCAGATACCAATCTATACACGCCTGGACTGTACATGTTTCGGTTCGGGCGAATGAACCTTTCCACAGCCTTTAGTATAGATCTGGCTGGGAGAGATAACTCAATTTTGGGCCCTTTATGCTAACTCCTTATGGAGAAAACATTTGGGAAATTTCCTCTTACAAATTGAATCATCTTTTCTCCCACTGTACATCATCTTTTCATATAACTTACAAGTCCCTTAATCTTATTTTTATTTCGTTTTGTTACATAGTAATGCAACAACACGAAATTTATTTTTAGAAAGCTAATTTGTTAGAATTCACCTAAGTGGTGAATAGTCGAACAATGCTTATTGTTTCTACAGTCAACTACAACATATGACAATTAACAGAAACTGGTTTCCAGGATACAACAACAATTCTAACGCGTACATTAGTCGTGTTTTTCCTAGTTTTACGACGGGCTCATCGTTGCTTATTATATTACATGTTAGCCTGATACCGAAACAGGCAATTGACGTCCAAATGCATTATATCTAATTATACAATTATTTTTCGAGCTTTATGGACAGATATAGATTAAGGAACATGGTTAATAGAGCCATTGAAAAGAAAACGCCAGATACCAATCTATACACGCCTGGACTGTACATGTTTCGGTTCGGGCGAATGAACCTTTCCACAGCCTTTAGTATAGATCTGGCTGGGAGAGATAACTCAATTTTGGGCCCTTTATGCTAACTCCTTATGGAGAAAACATTTGGGAAATTTCCTCTTACAAATTGAATCATCTTTTCTCCCACTGTACATCATCTTTTCATATAACTTACAAGTCCCTTAATCTTATTTTTATTTCGTTTTGTTACATAGTAATGCAACAACACGAAATTTATTTTTAGAAAGCTAATTTGTTAGAATTCACCTAAGTGGTGAACAGTCGAACAATGCTTATTGTTTCTACAGTCAACTACAACATATGACAATTAACAGAAACTGGTTTCCAGGATACAACAACAATTCTAACGCGTACATTAGTCGTGTTTTTCCTAGTTTTACGACGGGCTCATCGTTGCTTATTATATTACATGTTAGCCTGATACCGAAACAGGCAATTGACGTCCAAATGCATTATATCTAATTATACAATTATTTTTCGAGCTTTATGGACAGATATAGATTAAGGAACATGGTTAATAGAGCCATTGAAAAGAAAACGCCAGATACCAATCTATACACGCCTGGACTGTACATGTTTCGGTTCGGGCGAATGAACCTTTCCACAGCCTTTAGTATAGATCTGGCTGGGAGAGATAACTCAATTTTGGGCCCTTTATGCTAACTCCTTATGGAGAAAACATTTGGGAAATTTCCTCTTACAAATTGAATCATCTTTTCTCCCACTGTACATCATCTTTTCATATAACTTACAAGTCCCTTAATCTTATTTTTATTTCGTTTTGTTACATAGTAATGCAACAACACGAAATTTATTTTTAGAAAGCTAATTTGTTAGAATTCACCTAAGTGGTGAACAGTCGAACAATGCTTATTGTTTCTACAGTCAACTACAACATATGACAATTAACAGAAACTGGTTTCCAGGATACAACAACAATTCTAACGCGTACATTAGTCGTGTTTTTCCTAGTTTTACGACGGGCTCATCGTTGCTTATTATATTACATGTTAGCCTGATACCGAAACAGGCAATTGACGTCCAAATGCATTATATCTAATTATACAATTATTTTTCGAGCTTTATGGACAGATATAGATTAAGGAACATGGTTAATAGAGCCATTGAAAAGAAAACGCCAGATACCAATCTATACACGCCTGTAAGTTATATGAAAAGATGATGTACAGTGGGAGAAAAGATGATTCAATTTGTAAGAGGAAATTTCCCAAATGTTTTCTCCATAAGGAGTTAGCATAAAGGGCCCAAAATTGAGTTATCTCTCCCAGCCAGATCTATACTAAAGGCTGTGGAAAGGTTCATTCGCCCGAACCGAAACATGTACAGTCCAGGCGTGTATAGATTGGTATCTGGCGTTTTCTTTTCAATGGCTCTATTAACCATGTTCCTTAATCTATATCTGTCCATAAAGCTCGAAAAATAATTGTATAATTAGATATAATGCATTTGGACGTCAATTGCCTGTTTCGGTATCAGGCTAACATGTAATATAATAAGCAACGATGAGCCCGTCGTAAAACTAGGAAAAACACGACTAATGTACGCGTTAGAATTGTTGTTGTATCCTGGAAACCAGTTTCTGTTAATTGTCATATGTTGTAGTTGACTGTAGAAACAATAAGCATTGTTCGACTGTTCACCACTTAGGTGAATTCTAACAAATTAGCTTTCTAAAAATAAATTTCGTGTTGTTGCATTACTATGTAACAAAACGAAATAAAAATAAGATTAAGGGACTTGTAAGTTATATGAAAAGATGATGTACAGTGGGAGAAAAGATGATTCAATTTGTAAGAGGAAATTTCCCAAATGTTTTCTCCATAAGGAGTTAGCATAAAGGGCCCAAAATTGAGTTATCTCTCCCAGCCAGATCTATACTAAAGGCTGTGGAAAGGTTCATTCGCCCGAACCGAAACATGTACAGTCCAGGCGTGTATAGATTGGTATCTGGCGTTTTCTTTTCAATGGCTCTATTAACCATGTTCCTTAATCTATATCTGTCCATAAAGCTCGAAAAATAATTGTATAATTAGATATAATGCATTTGGACGTCAATTGCCTGTTTCGGTATCAGGCTAACATGTAATATAATAAAAATAAATTTTTATATGAAAAACTTCCTTTGCCCATATCTCCTAAACTAAGCGTCCTAGAGCGAAAAGGACTTTAATTCGTGACCACTCCCAAAAAATTGAAAAATCCACCCAAAACCTAAAAAAAATGAAATTTTTATACGAAAAACTTCTTTTGCCCATATCTCCTTAAATATGCGTCCTAGAGCGAAAAGGACTTTAACTCGTGTTCACTCCCAAAAAATTGAAAAATCCACCCAAAACCTAAAAAAATTTAAATTTTTATATGAAAAACTTCTTTTGCCCATATCTCCTAAACTAAGCGTCCTAGAGCGAAAAGGACTTTAATTCGTGATCGCCCCCAAAAAATTGAAAAATCCACCCAAAACCTAAAAAAAATTAAATTTTTATATGAAAAACTTCTTTTGCCCATATCTCCTTAAATATGCGTCCTAGAGCGAAAAGGACTTTAATTCGTGACCACCCCCCAAAAATTGGAAAATCCACCCAAAATCTAAAAAAATTTAAATTTTTATATGAAAAACTTCTTTTGCCCATATCTCCTAAACTAAGCGTCCTAGAGCGAAAAGGACTTTAATTCGTGACCACCCCCAAAAAATTGAAAATCCACCCAAAACCTAAAAAAATTGAAATTTTTATATGAAAAACTTCTTTTGCCCATATCTCCTTAAATATGCGTCCTAGAGCGAAAAGGACTTTAATTCGTGACCACTCCCAAAAAATTGAAAAATCCACCCAAAACATAAAAAAATTAAAATTTTGATATGAAAAACTTCTTTTGCCCATATCTCCTAAACTAAGCGTCCTAGAGCGAAAAGGACTTTAATTCGTGACCACTCCCAAAAATTGAAAAATCCACCCAAAACCTAAAAAAATTGAAATTTTTATACGAAAAACTTCTTTTGCATATCTCCTTAAATATGCGTCCTAAAACGAAAAGGACTTTAATTCGTGACCACCCCCAAAAAATTGAAAAATCCACCCAAAACCTAAAAAAATTGAAATTATTATATGAAAATCTTTTTTTGCCCATATCTCCTAAACTAAACGTCCTAGAGCGAAAAGGACTTTAATTCGTGACCATCCCCAAAAAAATTGAAAAATCCACCCAAAACCTAAAAAAATTTAAATTTTTATATGAAAAACTTCTTTTGCCCATATCTCCTAAACTAAGCGTCCTAGAGCGAAAAGGACTTTAATTCGCGACCACCCTCAAAAAATTGAAAAATCCACCCAAAACCTAAAAAATTAAAATTTTTATATGAAAAACTTCTTTTGCCCATATCCTTAAATATGCGTCCTAGAGCGAAAAGGACTTTAATTCGTGACCACCCCCAAAAAATTGAAAATCCACCCAAAAGCTACAAAAATTTAAATTTTTATATGAAAAACTTCTTTTGCCCATATCTCCTTAAATATGCGTCCTAGAGCGAAAAGGACTTTAATTCGTGACCACCCCCAAAAAATTGAAAAATCCACCCAAAACCTAAAAAAATTAAAATTTTTATATGAAAAACTTCTTTTGCCCATATCTCCTAAGCTAAGCGTCCTAGAGCGAACAGGACTTTAATTCGTGACCACTCCCAAAAAATTGAAAAATCCACCCAAAACCTAAAAAAATTTAAATTTTTATATGAAAAACTTCTTTTGCCATATCTCCTAAACTATGCGTCCTAGAGCGAAAAGGACTTTAATTCGTGACCACTCCCAAAAAATTGAAAGATCCACCCAAAACCTAAAAAAATTTAAATTTTTATACGAAAAACTTCTTTTGCCCATATCTCCTTAAATATGCGTCCTAGAGCGAAAAGGACTTTAATTCGTGACCACCCCCAAAAAATTGAAAAATCCACCCAAAACCTAAAAAAATTGAAATTTTTATATGAAAAACTTCTTTTGCCCATATCTCCTTAAATATGCGTCCTAAAGCGAAAAGGACTTTAATTCGTGACCACCCCCAAAAAATTGAAAAATCCACCCAAAACCTAAAAAAATTGAAATTTTTATATGAAAAACTTCTTTTGCCCATATCTCCTAAACTAAGCGTCCTAGAGCGAAAAGGACTTTAATTCGTGACCACCCCCAAAAAATTGAAAAATCCACCCAAAACCTAAAAAAATTTAAATTTTTATATGAAAAACTTCTTTTGCCCATATCTCCTTAACTAAGCGTCCTAGAGCGAAAAGGACTTTAATTCGTGACCACCCTCAAAAAATTGAAAAATCCACCCAAAACCTAAAAAAATTGAAATTTTTATATGAAAAACTTCTTTTGCCCATATCTCCTTAAATATGCGTCCTAGAGCGAAAAGGACTTTAATTCGTGACCACTCCCAAAAAATTGAAAAATCCACCCAAAACCTAAAAAAATTGAAATTTTTATACGAAAAACTATATGAAAAACCTCTTTTGCCCATATCTCCTTAAATATGCGTCCTAGAGCGAAAAGGACTTTAATTCGTGACCACTCCCAAAAAATTGAAAAATCCACCCAAAACCTAAAAAATTGAAATTTTTATACGAAAAACTTCTTTTGCCCATATCTCCTTAAATATGCGTCCTAGAGCGAAAAGGACTTTAATTCGTGACCACCCCCAAAAAATTGAAAAATCCACCCAAAACCTAAAAAAATTGAAATTTTTATATGAAAAACTTCTTTTGCCCATATCTCCTTAAATATGCGTCCTAGAGCGAAAAGGACTTTAATTCGTGACCACCCCCAAAAAATTGAAAAATCCACCCAAAACCTAAAAAAATTTAAATTTTTATATGAAAAACTTCTTTTGCCCATATCTCCTAAACTAAGCGTCCTAGAGCGAAAAGGACTTTAATTCGTGACCACTCCCAAAAAATTGAAAAATCCACCCAAAACCTAAAAAAAATTAAATTTTTATATGAAAAACTTCTTTTGCCATATCTCCTAAACTAAGCGTCCTAGAGCGAAAAGGACTTTAATTCGTGACCACTCCCAAAAAATTAATTCGTGACCACACCCAAAACCTAAAAAAATTTAAATTTTTATACGAAAAACTTCTTTTGCCCATATCTCCTTAAATATGCGTCCTAGAGCGAAAAGGACTTTAATTCGTGACCACCCCCAAAAAATTGAAAAATCCACCCAAAACCTAAAAAAATTGAAATTTTTATATGAAAAACTTCTTTTGCCCATATCTCCTTAAATATGCGTCCTAGAGCGAAAAGGACTTTAATTCGTGACCACCCCCAAAAAATTGAAAAATCCACCCAAAACCTAAAAAAATTGAAATTTTTATATGAAAAATTTCTTTTGCCCATATCTCCTAAACTAAGCGTCCTAGAGCGAAAAGGACTTTAATTCGTGACCACCCCCAAAAAATTGAAAAATCCACCCAAAACCTAAAAAATTTTAAATTTTTATATGAAAAACTTCGTTTGCCCATATCTCCTAAACTAATCGTCCTAGAGCGAAAAGGACTTTAATTCGTGACCACCCCCAAAAAATTGAAAAATCCACCCAAAACCTAAAAAAATTGAAATTTTTATATGAAAAACTTCTTTTGCCCATATCTCCTTAAATATGCGTCCTAGAGCGAAAAGGACTTTAATTCGTGACCACCGCCAAAAAATTGTAAAATCCACCCAAAACCTAAAAAATTTTAAATTTTTATATGAAAAACTTCTTTTGCCCATATCTCCTAAACTAAGCGTCCTAGAGCGAAAAGGACTTTAATTCGTGACCACTCCCAAAAAATTGAAAAATCCACCCAAAACCTAAAAAAATTGAAATTTTTATACGAAAAACTTCTTTTGCCCATATCTCCTTAAATATGCGTCCTAGAGCGAAAAGGACTTTAATTCGTGACCACCCCCAAAAAATTGAAAAATCCACCCAAAACCTAAAATAAAAATAAATTTTTATATGAAAAACTTCTTTTGCCCATATCTCCTTAAATATGCGTCCTAGAGCGAAAAGGACTTTAATTCGTGACCACTCCCAAAGAATTGAAAAATCCACCCAAAACCTAAAAAAATTTAAATTTTTATATGAAAAACTTCTTTTGCCCATATCTCCTAAACTAAGCGTCCTAGAGCGAAAAGGACTTTAATTCATGACCACTCCCAAAAAATTGAAAAATCCACCCAAAACCTAAAAAAATTGAAATTTTTATACGAAAAACTTCTTTTGCCCATATCTCCTAAACTAAGCGTCCTAGAGCGAAAAGGACTTTAATTCGTGACCACCCCCAAAAAATTGAAAAATCCACCCAAAATCTAAAAAAATTTAAATTTTTATATGAAAAACTTCTTTTGCCCATATCTCCTAAACTAAGCGTCCTAGAGCGAAAAGGACTTTAATTCGTGACCACCCCCAAAAAATTGAAAAATCCACCCAAAACCTAAAAAAATTTAAATTTTTATATGAAAAACGTCTTTTGCCCATATCTCCCAAACTAAGCGTCCTAGAGCGAAAAGGACTTTCATTCGTGACCACTCCCAAAAAATTGAAAAATCCACCCAAAACCTAAAAAAATTGAAATTTTTATACGAAAAATTTCTTTTGCCCATATCTCCTTAAATATGCGTCCTAGAGCGAAAAGGACTTTAATTCGTGACCACCCCCAAAAAATTGAAAAATCCACCCAAAACCTAAAAAAATTTAAATTTTTATATGAAAAACTTCTTTTGCCCATATCTCCCAAACTAAGCGTCCTAGAGCGAAAAGGACTTTAATTCGTGACCACCCCCAAAAAATTGAAAAATCCACCCAAAACCTAAAAAAAAAATAAATTTTTATATGAAAAACTTCTTTTGCCCATATCTCCTAAACTAAGCGTCCTAGAGCGAAAAGGACTTTAATTCGTGACCACCGCCAAAAAATTGTAAAATCCACCCAAAACCTAAAAAAAATTAAATTTTTATATGAAAAACTTCTTTTGCCCATATCTCCTTAAATATGCGTCCTAGAGCGAAAAGGACTTTAATTCGTGACCACTCCCAAAGAATTGAAAAATCCACCCAAAACCTAAAAAAATTGAAATTTTTATATGAAAAACTTCTTTTGCCCATATCTCCTAAACTAAGCGTCCTAGAGCGAAAAGGACTTTAATTCGTGACCACTCCCAAAAAATTGAAAAATCAACCCAAAACCTAAAAAAAATGAAATTTTTATACGAAAAACTTCTTTTGCCCATATCTCCTAAACTAAGCGTCCTAGAGCGAAAAGGACTTTAATTCGTGACCACCCCCAAAATATTGAAAAATCCACCCAAAATCTAAAAAAAATTAAATTTTTATATGAAAAACTTCTTTTGCCCATATCTCCTAAACTAAGCGTCCTAGAGCGAAAAGGACTTTAATTCGTGACCACCCCCAAAAAATTGAAAAATCCACCCAAAACCTAAAAAAATTGAAATTTTTATATGAAAAACTTCTTTTGCCCATATCTCCTTAAATATGCGTCCTAGAGCGAAAAGGACTTTAATTCGTGACCACTCCAAAAAAATTGAAAAATCCACCCAAAACATAAAAAAATTAAAATTTTGATATGAAAAACTTCTTTTGCCCATATCTCCTAAACTAAGCGTCCTAGAGCGAAAAGGACTTTAATTCGTGACCACTCCCAAAAAATTGAAAAATCCACCCAAAACCTAAAAAAATTTAAATTTTTATACGAAAAACTTCTTTTGCCCATATCTCCTTAAATATGCGTTCTAGAAAAACTTCTTTTGCCCATATCTCCTTAAATATGCGTCCTAGAGCGAAAAGGACTTTAATTCGTGACCACCCCCAAAAAATTGAAAAATCCACCCAAAACCTAAAAAAATTTAAATTTTTATATGAAAAACTTCTTTTGCCCATATCTCCTAAACTAAGCTTCCTAGAGCGAAAAGGGCTTTAATTCGTGACCACCCCCAAAAAATTGAAAAATCCACCCAAAACCTAAAAAAATTAAAATTTTTATATGAAAAACTTCTTTTGCCCATATCTCCTAAACTAAGCGTCCTAGAGCGAACAGGACTTTAATTCGTGACCACTCCCAAAAAATTGAAAAATCCACCCAAATCCTAAAAAAATTGAAATTTTTATATGAAAAACTTCTTTTGCCCATATCTCCTAAACTAAGCGTCCTAGAGCGAAAAGGACTTTAATTCGTGACCACCCCCAAAAAATTTAAAAATCCACCCAAAACCTAAAAAAATTTAAATTTTTATGTGAAAAACTTCTTTTGCCCATATCTCCTTAAATATGCGTCCTAGAGCGAAAAGGACTTTAATTCGTGACCAACCTCAAAAAATTGAAAAATCCACCCAAAACCTAAAAAAATTTAAATTTTTATATGAAAAACTTCTTTTGCCCATATCTCCTAAATTAAGCGTCCTAGAGCGAAAAGGACTTTAATTCGTGACCACCCCCAAAAAATTGAAAAATCCACCCAAAACCTAAAAAAATTGAAATTTTTATATGAAAAACTTCTTTTGTCCATATCTCCTCCCCAAAAAATTGAAAAATCCACCAAAAACCTAAAGAAATTTTAATTTTTATATGAAAAACTTCTTTTGCCCATATCTCCTAAACTAAGCGTCCTAGAGCGAAAAGGACTTTAATTCGTGACCACTCCCAAAAAATTGAAAAATCCACCCAAAACCTAAAAAAATTTAAATTTTTATACGAAAAACTTCTTTTGCCCATATCTCCTTAAATATGCGTCCTAGAGCGAAAAGCACTTTAATTCGTGACCACCCCCAAAAAATTTAAAAATCCACCCAAAACCTAAAGAAATTTAAATTTTTATATGAAAAACTTCTTTTGCCCATATCTCCTAAACTAAGCGTCCTAGAGCGAAAAGGACTTTAATTCGTGACCACCCTCAAAAAATTGAAAAATCCCCCCAAAACCTAAAAAAATTGAAATTTTTATATGAAAAACTTCTTTTGCCCATATCTCCTAAACTAAGCGTCCTAGAGCGAAAAGGACTTTAATTCGCGACCACCCTCAAAAAATTGAAAAATCCACCCAAAACCTAAAAAATTAAAATTTTTATATGAAAAACTTCTTTTGCCCATATCCTTAAATATGCGTCCTAGAGCGAAAAGGACTTTAATTCGTGACCACCCCAAAAAATTTAAAATCCACCCAAAAGCTACAAAAATTTAAATTTTTATATGAAAAACTTCTTTTGCCCATATCTCCTTAAATATGCGTCCTAGAGCGAAAAGGACTTTAATTCGTGACCACCCCCAAAAAATTGAAAAATCCACCCAAAACCTAAAAAAATTAAAATTTTTATATGAAAAACTTCTTTTGCCCATATCTCCTAAGCTAAGCGTCCTAGAGCGAACAGGACTTTAATTCGTGACCACTCCCAAAAAATTGAAAAATCCACCCAAAACCTAAAAAAATTTAAATTTTTATATGAAAAACTTCTTTTGCCATATCTCCTAAACTATGCGTCCTAGAGCGAAAAGGACTTTAATTCGTGACCACTCCCAAAAAATTGAAAGATCCACCCAAAACCTAAAAAAATTTAAATTTTTATACGAAAAACTTCTTTTGCCCATATCTCCTTAAATATGCGTCCTAGAGCGAAAAGGACTTTAATTCGTGACCACCCCCAAAAAATTGAAAAATCCACCCAAAACCTAAAAAAATTGAAATTTTTATATGAAAAACTTCTTTTGCCCATATCTCCTTAAATATGCGTCCTAAAGCGAAAAGGACTTTAATTCGTGACCACCCCCAAAAAATTGAAAAATCCACCCAAAACCTAAAAAAATTGAAATTTTTATATGAAAAACTTCTTTTGCCCATATCTCCTAAACTAAGCGTCCTAGAGCGAAAAGGACTTTAATTCGTGACCACCCCCAAAAAATTGAAAAATCCACCCAAAACCTAAAAAAATTTAAATTTTTATATGAAAAACTTCTTTTGCCCATATCTCCTTAACTAAGCGTCCTAGAGCGAAAAGGACTTTAATTCGTGACCACCCTCAAAAAATTGAAAAATCCACCCAAAACCTAAAAAAATTGAAATTTTTATATGAAAAACTTCTTTTGCCCATATCTCCTTAAATATGCGTCCTAGAGCGAAAAGGACTTTAATTCGTGACCACTCCCAAAAAATTGAAAAATCCACCCAAAACCTAAAAAAATTGAAATTTTTATACGAAAAACTATATGAAAAACCTCTTTTGCCCATATCTCCTTAAATATGCGTCCTAGAGCGAAAAGGACTTTAATTCGTGACCACTCCCAAAAAATTGAAAAATCCACCCAAAACCTAAAAAATTGAAATTTTTATACGAAAAACTTCTTTTGCCCATATCTCCTTAAATATGCGTCCTAGAGCGAAAAGGACTTTAATTCGTGACCACCCCCAAAAAATTGAAAAATCCACCCAAAACCTAAAAAAATTGAAATTTTTATATGAAAAACTTCTTTTGCCCATATCTCCTTAAATATGCGTCCTAGAGCGAAAAGGACTTTAATTCGTGACCACCCCCAAAAAATTGAAAAATCCACCCAAAACCTAAAAAAATTTAAATTTTTATATGAAAAACTTCTTTTGCCCATATCTCCTAAACTAAGCGTCCTAGAGCGAAAAGGACTTTAATTCGTGACCACTCCCAAAAAATTGAAAAATCCACCCAAAACCTAAAAAAAATTAAATTTTTATATGAAAAACTTCTTTTGCCATATCTCCTAAACTAAGCGTCCTAGAGCGAAAAGGACTTTAATTCGTGACCACTCCCAAAAAATTAATTCGTGACCACACCCAAAACCTAAAAAAATTTAAATTTTTATACGAAAAACTTCTTTTGCCCATATCTCCTTAAATATGCGTCCTAGAGCGAAAAGGACTTTAATTCGTGACCACCCCCAAAAAATTGAAAAATCCACCCAAAACCTAAAAAATTTGAAATTTTTATATGAAAAACTTCTTTTGCCCATATCTCCTTAAATATGCGTCCTAGAGCGAAAAGGACTTTAATTCGTGACCACCCCCAAAAAATTGAAAAATCCACCCAAAACCTAAAAAAATTGAAATTTTTATATGAAAAATTTCTTTTGCCCATATCTCCTAAACTAAGCGTCCTAGAGCGAAAAGGACTTTAATTCGTGACCACCCCCAAAAAATTGAAAAATCCACCCAAAACCTAAAAAAATTTAAATTTTTATATGAAAAACTTCGTTTGCCCATATCTCCTAAACTAAGCGTCCTAGAGCGAAAAGGACTTTAATTCGTGACCACCCCCAAAAAATTGAAAAATCCACCCAAAACCTAAAAAAATTGAAATTTTTATATGAAAAACTTCTTTTGCCCATATCTCCTTAAATATGCGTCCTAGAGCGAAAAGGACTTTAATTCGTGACCACCGCCAAAAAATTGTAAAATCCACCCAAAACCTAAAAAATTTTAAATTTTTATATGAAAAACTTCTTTTGCCCATATCTCCTAAACTAAGCGTCCTAGAGCGAAAAGGACTTTAATTCGTGACCACACCCAAAAAATTGAAAAATCCACCCAAAACCTAAAAAAATTGAAATTTTTATACGAAAAACTTCTTTTGCCCATATCTCCTTAAATATGCGTCCTAGAGCGAAAAGGACTTTAATTCGTGACCACCCCCAAAAAATTGAAAAATCCACCCAAAACCTAAAATAAAAATAAATTTTTATATGAAAAACTTCTTTTGCCCATATCTCCTTAAATATGCGTCCTAGAGCGAAAAGGACTTTAATTCGTGACCACTCCCAAAGAATTGAAAAATCCACCCAAAACCTAAAAAAATTTAAATTTTTATATGAAAAACTTCTTTTGCCCATATCTCCTAAACTAAGCGTCCTAGAGCGAAAAGGACTTTAATTCGTGACCACTCCCAAAAAATTGAAAAATCCACCCAAAACCTAAAAAAATTGAAATTTTTATACGAAAAACTTCTTTTGCCCATATCTCCTTAAATATGCGTCCTAGAGCGAAAAGGACTTTAATTCGTGACCACTCCCAAAGAATTGAAAAATCCACCCAAAACCTAAAAAAATTGAAATTTTTATATGAAAAACTTCTTTTGCCCATATCTCCTAAACTAAGCGTCCTAGAGCGAAAAGGACTTTAATTCGTGACCACCCCCAAAAAATTGAAAAATCCACCCAAAATCTAAAAAAATTTAAATTTTTATATGAAAAACTTCTTTTGCCCATATCTCCTAAACTAAGCGTCCTAGAGCGAAAAGGACTTTAATTCGTGACCACCCCCAAAAAATTGAAAAATCCACCCAAAACCTAAAAAAATTGAAATTTTTATATGAAAAACTTCTTTTGCCCATATCTCCTTAAATATGCGTCCTAGAGCGAAAAGGACTTTAATTCGTGACCACTCCCAAAAAATTGAAAAATCCACCCAAAACATAAAAAAATTAAAATTTTGATATGAAAAACTTCTTTTGCCCATATCTCCTAAACTAAGCGTCCTAGAGCGAAAAGGACTTTAATTCGTGACCACTCCCAAAAAATTGAAAAATCCACCCAAAACCTAAAAAAATTGAAATTTTTATACGAAAAACTTCTTTTGCCCATATCTCCTTAAATATGCGTCCTAGAGCGAAAAGGACTTTAATTCGTGACCACCCCCAAAAAATTGAAAATTCCACCCAAAACCTAAAAAAATTGAAATTTTTATATGAAAAACTTCTTTTGCCCATATCTCCTTCAATATGCGTCCTAGAGCGAAAAGGACTTTAATTCGTGACCACCCCCAAAAAATTGAAAAATCCACCCAAACCCTAACAAAATTGAAATTTTTATATGAAAAACTTCTTTTGCCCATATCTCCTAAACTAAGCGTCCTAGAGCGAAAAGGACTTTAATTCGTGACCACCGCCAAAAAATTTAAAAATCCACCCAAAACCTAAAAAAATTGCAATTTTTATATGAAAAACTTCTTTTGCCCATATCTCCTAAACTAAGCGTCCTAGAGCGAAAAGGACCGTAATTCGTGACCACCCCCAAAAATTTGAAAAATCCACCCAAAACCTAAAAAAATTGAAATTTTTATATGAAAAATTTCTTTTGCCCATATCTCCTTAAATATGCGTCCTAGAGCGAAAAGGACTTTAATTCGTGACCACCCCCAAAAAATTGAAAATTCCACCCAAAACCTAAAAAAATTTAAATTTTTATATGAAAAACTTCTTTTGCCCATATCTCCTTAAATATGCGTCCTAGAGCGAAAAGGACTTTAATTCGTGACCACCCCCAAAAAATTGAAAAATCCACCCAAAACCTAAAAAAATTTAAATTTTTATATGAAAAACTTCTTTTGCTCATATCTCCTAAACTAAGCGTCCTAGAGCGAAAAGGACTTTAATTCGTGACCACCGCCAAAAAATTGTAAAATCCACCCAAAACCTAAAAAATTTAAATTTTTATATGAAAAACTTCTTTTGCCCATATCTCCTAAACTAAGCGTCCTAGAGCGAAAAGGACTTTAATTCGTGACCACCCTCAAAAAATTGAAAAATCCACCCAAAACCTAAAAAAATTGAAATTTTTATATGAAAAACTTCTTTTGCCCATATCTCCTTAAACATGCGTCCTAGAGCGAAAAGGACTTTAATTCGTGACCACCCCCAAAAAATTGAAAAATCCACCCAAAACCTACAATAAAAATAAATTTTTATATGAAAAACTTCTTTTGCCCATATCTCCTAAACTAAGCGTCCTAGAGCGAAAAGGACTTTAATTCGTGACCACCGCCAAAAAATTGTAAAATCCACCCAAAACCTAAAAAAATTTAAATTTTTATATGAAAAACGTCTTTTGCCCATATCTCCCAAACTAAGCGTCCTAGAGCGAAAAGGACTTTCATTCGTGACCACTCCCAAAAAATTGAAAAATCCACCCAAAACCTAAAAAAATTGAAATTTTTATACGAAAAATTTCTTTTGCCCATATCTCCTTAAATATGCGTCCTAGAGCGAAAAGGACTTTAATTCGTGACCACCCCCAAAAAATTGAAAAATCCACCCAAAACCTAAAAAAATTTAAATTTTTATATGAAAAACTTCTTTTGCCCATATCTCCCAAACTAAGCGTCCTAGAGCGAAAAGGACTTTAATTCGTGACCACCCCCAAAAAATTGAAAAATCCACCCAAAACCTAAAAAAAAATAAATTTTTATATGAAAAACTTCTTTTGCCCATATCTCCTAAACTAAGCGTCCTAGAGCGAAAAGGACTTTAATTCGTGACCACCGCCAAAAAATTGTAAAATCCACCCAAAACCTAAAAAAAATTAAATTTTTATATGAAAAACTTCTTTTGCCCATATCTCCTTAAATATGCGTCCTAGAGCGAAAAGGACTTTAATTCGTGACCACTCCCAAAGAATTGAAAAATCCACCCAAAACCTAAAAAAATTGAAATTTTTATATGAAAAACTTCTTTTGCCCATATCTCCTAAACTAAGCGTCCTAGAGCGAAAAGGACTTTAATTCGTGACCACTCCCAAAAAATTGAAAAATCCACCCAAAACCTAAAAAAATTGAAATTTTTATACGAAAAACTTCTTTTGCCCATATCTCCTAAACTAAGCGTCCTAGAGCGAAAAGGATTTTAATTCGTGACCACCCCCAAAATATTGAAAAATCCACCCAAAATCTAAAAAAAATTAAATTTTTATATGAAAAACTTCTTTTGCCCATATCTCCTAAACTAAGCGTCCTAGAGCGAAAAGGACTTTAATTCGTGACCACCCCCAAAAAATTGAAAAATCCACCCAAAACCTAAAAAAATTGAAATTTTTATATGAAAAACTTCTTTTGCCCATATCTCCTTAAATATGCGTCCTAGAGCGAAAAGGACTTTAATTCGTGACCACTCCAAAAAAATTGAAAAATCCACCCAAAACATAAAAAAATTAAAATTTTGATATGAAAAACTTCTTTTGCCCATATCTCCTAAACTAAGCGTCCTAGAGCGAAAAGGACTTTAATTCGTGACCACCCCCAAAAAAATTAAAAATCCACCCAAAACCTAAAAAAATTTAAATTTTTATGTGAAAAACTTCTTTTGCCCATATCTCCTTAAATATGCGTCCTAGAAAAACTTCTTTTGCCCATATCTCCTAAACTAAGCGTCCTAGAGCGAAAAGGACTTTAATTCGTGACCACCCCCAAAAAAATTAAAAATCCACCCAAAACCTAAAAAAATTTAAATTTTTATATGAAAAACTTCTTTTGCCCATATCTCCTAAACTAAGCTTCCTAGAGCGAAAAGGACTTTAATTCGTGACCACCCCCAAAAAATTGAAAAATCCACCCAAAACCTAAAAAAATTAAAATTTTTATATGAAAAACTTCTTTTGCCCATATCTCCTAAACTAAGCGTCCTAGAGCGAACAGGACTTTAATTCGTGACCACTCCCAAAAAATTGAAAAATCCACCCAAATCCTAAAAAAATTGAAATTTTTATATGAAAAACTTCTTTTGCCCATATCTCCTAAACTAAGCGTCCTAGAGCGAAAAGGACTTTAATTCGTGACCACCCCCAAAAAAATTAAAAATCCACCCAAAACCTAAAAAAATTTAAATTTTTATGTGAAAAACTTCTTTTGCCCATATCTCCTTAAATATGCGTCCTAGAGCGAAAAGGACTTTAATTCGTGACCACCCTCAAAAAATTGAAAAATCCACCCAAAACCTAAAAAAATTTAAATTTTTATATGAAAAACTTCTTTTGCCCATATCTCCTAAATTAAGCGTCCTAGAGCGAAAAGGACTTTAATTCGTGACCACCCCCAAAAAATTGAAAAATCCACCCAAAACCTAAAAAAATTGAAATTTTTATATGAAAAACTTCTTTTGTCCATATCTCCTCCCCAAAAAATTGAAAAATCCACCAAAAACCTAAAAAAATTTTAATTTTTATATGAAAAACTTCTTTTGCCCATATCTCCTAAACTAAGCGTCCTAGAGCGAAAAGGACTTTAATTCGTGACCACTCCCAAAAAATTGAAAAATCCACCCAAAACCTAAAAAAATTTAAATTTTTATACGAAAAACTTCTTTTGCCCATATCTCCTTAAATATGCGTCCTAGAGCGAAAAGCACTTTAATTCGTGACCACCCCCAAAAAATTTAAAAATCCACCCAAAACCTAAAGAAATTTAAATTTTTATATGAAAAACTTCTTTTGGCCATATCTCCTAAACTAAGCGTCCTAGAGCGAAAAGGACTTTAATTCGTGACCACCCTCAAAAAATTGAAAAATCCCCCCAAAACCTAAAAAAATTGAAATTTTTATATGAAAAACTTCTTTTGCCCATATCTCTTAAACTAAGCGTCCTAGAGCGAAAAGGACTTTAATTCGTGGCCACCCCCAAAAAATTGTAAAATCCACCTAAAACCTAAAAAAATTTAAATTTTTATATGAAAAACTTCTTTTGCCCATATCTCCTTAAATATGCGTCCTAGAGCGAAAAGGACTTTAATTCGTGACCACTCCCAAAAAATTGAAAAATCCACCCAAAACCTAAAAAAAATTAAAGTTTTATATGAAAAACTTCTTTTGCTCATATCTCCTAAACTAAGCGTCCTAGAGCGAAAAGGACTTTAATTCGTGACCACTCCCAAAAAATTGAAAAATCCACCCAAAACCTAAAAAAATTGAAATTGAAATTTTTATACGAAAAACTTCTTTTGCCCATATCTCCTTAAATATGCGTCCTAGAGCGAAAAGGACTTTAATTCGTGACCACCCCCAAAAAATTGAAAAATCCACCCAAAACCTAAAATAATTGAAATTTTTATATGAAAAACTTCTTTTGCCCATATCTCCTTAAATATGCGTCCTAGAGCGAAAAGGACTTTAATTCGTGACCACTCCCAAAAAATTGAAAAATCCACCCAAAACATAAAAAAATTAAAATTTTGATATGAAAAACTTCTTTTGCCCATATCTCCTAAACTAAGCGTCCTAGAGCGAAAAGGACTTTAATTCGTGACCACTGCCAAAAAAATTGAAAAATCCACCCAAAACCTAAAAAAATTGAAATTTTTATATGAAAAACTTCTTTTGCCCATATCTCCTTAAATATGCGTCCTAGAGCGAAAAGGACTTTAATTCGTGACCACCCCCAAAAAATTGAAAAATCCACCCAAAACCTAAAAAAATTGAAATTTTTATATGAAAGCGTCCTAGAGCGAAAAGGACTTTAATTCGTGACCACCCCAAAAAATTGAAAAATCCACCCAAAACCTAAAAAATTGAAATTTTTATACGAAAAACTTCTTTTGCCCATATCTCCTTAAATATGCGTCTTAGAGCGAAAAGGATTTTAATTCGTGACCACCCCCAAAAAATTGAAAAATCCACCCAAAACCTAAAAAAAAATAAATTTTTATATGAAAAACTTCTTTTGCCCATATCTCCTAAACTAAGCGTCCTAGAGCGAAAAGGACTTTAATTCGTGACCGCCCCCAAAAAATTGAAAAATCCACCCAAAACCTAAAAAAATTTAAATTTTTATATGAAAAACGTCGTTTGCCCATATCTCTTTAAATATGCGTCCTAGAGCGAAAAGGACTTTAATTCGTGACCACCCTCAAAAAATTGAAAAATCCACCCAAAACCTAAAAAAATTTAAATTTTTATATGAAACACTTCTTTTGCCCATATCTCCTAAACTAAGCGTCCTAGAGCGAAAAGGACTTTAATTCGTGACCACCCTCAAAAATTGAAAAATCCACCCAAAACCTAAAAAAATTGAAATTTTTATATGGAAAACTTCTTTTGCCCATATCTCCTTAAATATGCGTCCTAGAGCGAAATGGACTTTAATTCGTGACCACCCCCAAAAAATTGAAAAATCCACCCAAAATCTAAAAAAATTTAAATTTTTATATGAAAAACTTCTTTTGCCCATATCTCCTAAACTAAGCGTCCTAGAGCGAAAAGGACTTTAATTCGTGACCACTCCCAAAAAATTGAAAAATCCACCCAAAACCTAAAAAAATTGAAATTTTTATACGAAAAACTTCTTTTGCCCATATCTCCTTAAATATGCGTCCTAGAGCGAAAAGGACTTTAATTCGTGACCACTCCCAAAGAATTGAAAAATCCACCCAAAACCTAAAAAAATTGAAATTTTTATATGAAAAACTTCTTTTGCCCATATCTCCTAAACTAAGCGTCCTAGAGCGAAAAGGACTTTAATTCGTGACCACCCCCAAAAAATTGAAAAATCCACCCAAAATCTAAAAAAATTTAAATTTTTATATGAAAAACTTCTTTTGCCCATATCTCCTAAACTAAGCGTCCTAGAGCGAAAAGGACTTTAATTCGTGACCACCCCCAAAAAATTGAAAAATCCACCCAAAACCTAAAAAAATTGAAATTTTTATATGAAAAACTTCTTTTGCCCATATCTCCTTAAATATGCGTCCTAGAGCGAAAAGGACTTTAATTCGTGACCACTCCCAAAAAATTGAAAAATCCACCCAAAACATAAAAAAATTAAAATTTTGATATGAAAAACTTCTTTTGCCCATATCTCCTAAACTAAGCGTCCTAGAGCGAAAAGGACTTTAATTCGTGACCACTCCCAAAAAATTGAAAAATCCACCCAAAACCTAAAAAAATTGAAATTTTTATACGAAAAACTTCTTTTGCCCATATCTCCTTAAATATGCGTCCTAGAGCGAAAAGGACTTTAATTCGTGACCACCCCCAAAAAATTGAAAATTCCACCCAAAACCTAAAAAAATTGAAATTTTTATATGAAAAACTTCTTTTGCCCATATCTCCTTAAATATGCGTCCTAGAGCGAAAAGGACTTTAATTCGTGACCACTCCCAAAAAATTGAAAAATCCACCCAAAACCTAAAAAAAATTAAAGTTTTATATGAAAAACTTCTTTTGCTCATATCTCCTAAACTAAGCGTCCTAGAGCGAAAAGGACTTTAATTCGTGACCACTCCCAAAAAATTGAAAAATCCACCCAAAACCTAAAAAAATTGAAATTGAAATTTTTATACGAAAAACTTCTTTTGCCCATATCTCCTTAAATATGCGTCCTAGAGCGAAAAGGACTTTAATTCGTGACCACCCCCAAAAAATTGAAAAATCCACCCAAAACCTAAAATAATTGAAATTTTTATATGAAAAACTTCTTTTGCCCATATCTCCTTAAATATGCGTCCTAGAGCGAAAAGGACTTTAATTCGTGACCACTCCCAAAAAATTGAAAAATCCACCCAAAACATAAAAAAATTAAAATTTTGATATGAAAAACTTCTTTTGCCCATATCTCCTAAACTAAGCGTCCTAGAGCGAAAAGGACTTTAATTCGTGACCACTGCCAAAAAAATTGAAAAATCCACCCAAAACCTAAAAAAATTGAAATTTTTATATGAAAAACTTCTTTTGCCCATATCTCCTTAAATATGCGTCCTAGAGCGAAAAGGACTTTAATTCGTGACCACCCCCAAAAAATTGAAAAATCCACCCAAAACCTAAAAAAATTGAAATTTTTATATGAAAGCGTCCTAGAGCGAAAAGGACTTTAATTCGTGACCACCCCAAAAAATTGAAAAATCCACCCAAAACCTAAAAAATTGAAATTTTTATACGAAAAACTTCTTTTGCCCATATCTCCTTAAATATGCGTCTTAGAGCGAAAAGGATTTTAATTCGTGACCACCCCCAAAAAATTGAAAAATCCACCCAAAACCTAAAAAAAAATAAATTTTTATATGAAAAACTTCTTTTGCCCATATCTCCTAAACTAAGCGTCCTAGAGCGAAAAGGACTTTAATTCGTGACCGCCCCCAAAAAATTGAAAAATCCACCCAAAACCTAAAAAAATTTAAATTTTTATATGAAAAACGTCGTTTGCCCATATCTCTTTAAATATGCGTCCTAGAGCGAAAAGGACTTTAATTCGTGACCACCCTCAAAAAATTGAAAAATCCACCCAAAACCTAAAAAAATTTAAATTTTTATATGAAACACTTCTTTTGCCCATATCTCCTAAACTAAGCGTCCTAGAGCGAAAAGGACTTTAATTCGTGACCACCCTCAAAAATTGAAAAATCCACCCAAAACCTAAAAAAATTGAAATTTTTATATGGAAAACTTCTTTTGCCCATATCTCCTTAAATATGCGTCCTAGAGCGAAATGGACTTTAATTCGTGACCACCCCCAAAAAATTGAAAAATCCACCCAAAATCTAAAAAAATTTAAATTTTTATATGAAAAACTTCTTTTGCCCATATCTCCTAAACTAAGCGTCCTAGAGCGAAAAGGACTTTAATTCGTGACCACTCCCAAAAAATTGAAAAATCCACCCAAAACCTAAAAAAATTGAAATTTTTATACGAAAAACTTCTTTTGCCCATATCTCCTTAAATATGCGTCCTAGAGCGAAAAGGACTTTAATTCGTGACCACTCCCAAAGAATTGAAAAATCCACCCAAAACCTAAAAAAATTGAAATTTTTATATGAAAAACTTCTTTTGCCCATATCTCCTAAACTAAGCGTCCTAGAGCGAAAAGGACTTTAATTCGTGACCACCCCCAAAAAATTGAAAAATCCACCCAAAATCTAAAAAAATTTAAATTTTTATATGAAAAACTTCTTTTGCCCATATCTCCTAAACTAAGCGTCCTAGAGCGAAAAGGACTTTAATTCGTGACCACCCCCAAAAAATTGAAAAATCCACCCAAAACCTAAAAAAATTGAAATTTTTATATGAAAAACTTCTTTTGCCCATATCTCCTTAAATATGCGTCCTAGAGCGAAAAGGACTTTAATTCGTGACCACTCCCAAAAAATTGAAAAATCCACCCAAAACATAAAAAAATTAAAATTTTGATATGAAAAACTTCTTTTGCCCATATCTCCTAAACTAAGCGTCCTAGAGCGAAAAGGACTTTAATTCGTGACCACTCCCAAAAAATTGAAAAATCCACCCAAAACCTAAAAAAATTGAAATTTTTATACGAAAAACTTCTTTTGCCCATATCTCCTTAAATATGCGTCCTAGAGCGAAAAGGACTTTAATTCGTGACCACCCCCAAAAAATTGAAAATTCCACCCAAAACCTAAAAAAATTGAAATTTTTATATGAAAAACTTCTTTTGCCCATATCTCCTTCAATATGCGTCCTAGAGCGAAAAGGACTTTAATTCGTGACCACCCCCAAAAAATTGAAAAATCCACCCAAACCCTAACAAAATTGAAATTTTTATATGAAAAACTTCTTTTGCCCATATCTCCTAAACTAAGCGTCCTAGAGCGAAAAGGACTTTAATTCGTGACCACCGCCAAAAAATTTAAAAATCCACCCAAAACCTAAAAAAATTGCAATTTTTATATGAAAAACTTCTTTTGCCCATATCTCCTAAACTAAGCGTCCTAGAGCGAAAAGGACCGTAATTCGTGACCACCCCCAAAAATTTGAAAAATCCACCCAAAACCTAAAAAAATTGAAATTTTTATATGAAAAATTTCTTTTGCCCATATCTCCTTAAATATGCGTCCTAGAGCGAAAAGGACTTTAATTCGTGACCACCCCCAAAAAATTGAAAATTCCACCCAAAACCTAAAAAAATTTAAATTTTTATATGAAAAACTTCTTTTGCCCATATCTCCTTAAATATGCGTCCTAGAGCGAAAAGGACTTTAATTCGTGACCACCCCCAAAAAATTGAAAAATCCACCCAAAACCTAAAAAAATTTAAATTTTTATATGAAAAACTTCTTTTGCTCATATCTCCTAAACTAAGCGTCCTAGAGCGAAAAGGACTTTAATTCGTGACCACCGCCAAAAAATTGTAAAATCCACCCAAAACCTAAAAAATTTAAATTTTTATATGAAAAACTTCTTTTGCCCATATCTCCTAAACTAAGCGTCCTAGAGCGAAAAGGACTTTAATTCGTGACCACCCTCAAAAAATTGAAAAATCCACCCAAAACCTAAAAAAATTGAAATTTTTATATGAAAAACTTCTTTTGCCCATATCTCCTTAAACATGCGTCCTAGAGCGAAAAGGACTTTAATTCGTGACCACCCCCAAAAAATTGAAAAATCCACCCAAAACCTACAATAAAAATAAATTTTTATATGAAAAACTTCTTTTGCCCATATCTCCTAAACTAAGCGTCCTAGAGCGAAAAGGACTTTAATTCGTGACCACCGCCAAAAAATTGTAAAATCCACCCAAAACCTAAAAAAATTTAAATTTTTATATGAAAAACGTCTTTTGCCCATATCTCCCAAACTAAGCGTCCTAGAGCGAAAAGGACTTTCATTCGTGACCACTCCCAAAAAATTGAAAAATCCACCCAAAACCTAAAAAAATTGAAATTTTTATACGAAAAATTTCTTTTGCCCATATCTCCTTAAATATGCGTCCTAGAGCGAAAAGGACTTTAATTCGTGACCACCCCCAAAAAATTGAAAAATCCACCCAAAACCTAAAAAAATTTAAATTTTTATATGAAAAACTTCTTTTGCCCATATCTCCCAAACTAAGCGTCCTAGAGCGAAAAGGACTTTAATTCGTGACCACCCCCAAAAAATTGAAAAATCCACCCAAAACCTAAAAAAAAATAAATTTTTATATGAAAAACTTCTTTTGCCCATATCTCCTAAACTAAGCGTCCTAGAGCGAAAAGGACTTTAATTCGTGACCACCGCCAAAAAATTGTAAAATCCACCCAAAACCTAAAAAAAATTAAATTTTTATATGAAAAACTTCTTTTGCCCATATCTCCTTAAATATGCGTCCTAGAGCGAAAAGGACTTTAATTCGTGACCACTCCCAAAGAATTGAAAAATCCACCCAAAACCTAAAAAAATTGAAATTTTTATATGAAAAACTTCTTTTGCCCATATCTCCTAAACTAAGCGTCCTAGAGCGAAAAGGACTTTAATTCGTGACCACTCCCAAAAAATTGAAAAATCCACCCAAAACCTAAAAAAATTGAAATTTTTATACGAAAAACTTCTTTTGCCCATATCTCCTAAACTAAGCGTCCTAGAGCGAAAAGGATTTTAATTCGTGACCACCCCCAAAATATTGAAAAATCCACCCAAAATCTAAAAAAAATTAAATTTTTATATGAAAAACTTCTTTTGCCCATATCTCCTAAACTAAGCGTCCTAGAGCGAAAAGGACTTTAATTCGTGACCACCCCCAAAAAATTGAAAAATCCACCCAAAACCTAAAAAAATTGAAATTTTTATATGAAAAACTTCTTTTGCCCATATCTCCTTAAATATGCGTCCTAGAGCGAAAAGGACTTTAATTCGTGACCACTCCAAAAAAATTGAAAAATCCACCCAAAACATAAAAAAATTAAAATTTTGATATGAAAAACTTCTTTTGCCCATATCTCCTAAACTAAGCGTCCTAGAGCGAAAAGGACTTTAATTCGTGACCACCCCCAAAAAAATTAAAAATCCACCCAAAACCTAAAAAAATTTAAATTTTTATGTGAAAAACTTCTTTTGCCCATATCTCCTTAAATATGCGTCCTAGAAAAACTTCTTTTGCCCATATCTCCTAAACTAAGCGTCCTAGAGCGAAAAGGACTTTAATTCGTGACCACCCCCAAAAAAATTAAAAATCCACCCAAAACCTAAAAAAATTTAAATTTTTATATGAAAAACTTCTTTTGCCCATATCTCCTAAACTAAGCTTCCTAGAGCGAAAAGGACTTTAATTCGTGACCACCCCCAAAAAATTGAAAAATCCACCCAAAACCTAAAAAAATTAAAATTTTTATATGAAAAACTTCTTTTGCCCATATCTCCTAAACTAAGCGTCCTAGAGCGAACAGGACTTTAATTCGTGACCACTCCCAAAAAATTGAAAAATCCACCCAAATCCTAAAAAAATTGAAATTTTTATATGAAAAACTTCTTTTGCCCATATCTCCTAAACTAAGCGTCCTAGAGCGAAAAGGACTTTAATTCGTGACCACCCCCAAAAAAATTAAAAATCCACCCAAAACCTAAAAAAATTTAAATTTTTATGTGAAAAACTTCTTTTGCCCATATCTCCTTAAATATGCGTCCTAGAGCGAAAAGGACTTTAATTCGTGACCACCCTCAAAAAATTGAAAAATCCACCCAAAACCTAAAAAAATTTAAATTTTTATATGAAAAACTTCTTTTGCCCATATCTCCTAAATTAAGCGTCCTAGAGCGAAAAGGACTTTAATTCGTGACCACCCCCAAAAAATTGAAAAATCCACCCAAAACCTAAAAAAATTGAAATTTTTATATGAAAAACTTCTTTTGTCCATATCTCCTCCCCAAAAAATTGAAAAATCCACCAAAAACCTAAAAAAATTTTAATTTTTATATGAAAAACTTCTTTTGCCCATATCTCCTAAACTAAGCGTCCTAGAGCGAAAAGGACTTTAATTCGTGACCACTCCCAAAAAATTGAAAAATCCACCCAAAACCTAAAAAAATTTAAATTTTTATACGAAAAACTTCTTTTGCCCATATCTCCTTAAATATGCGTCCTAGAGCGAAAAGCACTTTAATTCGTGACCACCCCCAAAAAATTTAAAAATCCACCCAAAACCTAAAGAAATTTAAATTTTTATATGAAAAACTTCTTTTGGCCATATCTCCTAAACTAAGCGTCCTAGAGCGAAAAGGACTTTAATTCGTGACCACCCTCAAAAAATTGAAAAATCCCCCCAAAACCTAAAAAAATTGAAATTTTTATATGAAAAACTTCTTTTGCCCATATCTCTTAAACTAAGCGTCCTAGAGCGAAAAGGACTTTAATTCGTGGCCACCCCCAAAAAATTGTAAAATCCACCTAAAACCTAAAAAAATTTAAATTTTTATATGAAAAACTTCTTTTGCCCATATCTCCTTAAATATGCGTCCTAGAGCGAAAAGGACTTTAATTCGTGACCACTCCCAAAAAATTGAAAAATCCACCCAAAACCTAAAAAAAATTAAAGTTTTATATGAAAAACTTCTTTTGCTCATATCTCCTAAACTAAGCGTCCTAGAGCGAAAAGGACTTTAATTCGTGACCACTCCCAAAAAATTGAAAAATCCACCCAAAACCTAAAAAAATTGAAATTGAAATTTTTATACGAAAAACTTCTTTTGCCCATATCTCCTTAAATATGCGTCCTAGAGCGAAAAGGACTTTAATTCGTGACCACCCCCAAAAAATTGAAAAATCCACCCAAAACCTAAAATAATTGAAATTTTTATATGAAAAACTTCTTTTGCCCATATCTCCTTAAATATGCGTCCTAGAGCGAAAAGGACTTTAATTCGTGACCACTCCCAAAAAATTGAAAAATCCACCCAAAACATAAAAAAATTAAAATTTTGATATGAAAAACTTCTTTTGCCCATATCTCCTAAACTAAGCGTCCTAGAGCGAAAAGGACTTTAATTCGTGACCACTGCCAAAAAAATTGAAAAATCCACCCAAAACCTAAAAAAATTGAAATTTTTATATGAAAAACTTCTTTTGCCCATATCTCCTTAAATATGCGTCCTAGAGCGAAAAGGACTTTAATTCGTGACCACCCCCAAAAAATTGAAAAATCCACCCAAAACCTAAAAAAATTGAAATTTTTATATGAAAGCGTCCTAGAGCGAAAAGGACTTTAATTCGTGACCACCCCAAAAAATTGAAAAATCCACCCAAAACCTAAAAAAATTGATATTTTTTTATGAAAAACTTCTTTTGCCCATATCTCCTTAAATATGCGTCCTAGAGCGAAAAGGACTTTAATTCGTGACCACCCCCAAAAAATTGAAAAATCCCCCCAAAACCTAAAAAAATTAAAATTTTTATATGAAAAACTTCTTTTGCCCATATCTCCTAAACTAAGCGTCCTAGAGCGAAAAGGACTTTAATTCGTGACCACTCCCAAAAAATTGAAAAATCCACCCAAAACCTAAAAAATTGAAATTTTTATACGAAAAACTTCTTTTGCCCATATCTCCTTAAATATGCGTCTTAGAGCGAAAAGGATTTTAATTCGTGACCACCCCCAAAAAATTGAAAAATCCACCCAAAACCTAAAAAAAAATAAATTTTTATATGAAAAACTTCTTTTGCCCATATCTCCTAAACTAAGCGTCCTAGAGCGAAAAGGACTTTAATTCGTGACCGCCCCCAAAAAATTGAAAAATCCACCCAAAACCTAAAAAAATTTAAATTTTTATATGAAAAACGTCGTTTGCCCATATCTCTTTAAATATGCGTCCTAGAGCGAAAAGGACTTTAATTCGTGACCACCCTCAAAAAATTGAAAAATCCACCCAAAACCTAAAAAAATTTAAATTTTTATATGAAACACTTCTTTTGCCCATATCTCCTAAACTAAGCGTCCTAGAGCGAAAAGGACTTTAATTCGTGACCACCCTCAAAAATTGAAAAATCCACCCAAAACCTAAAAAAATTGAAATTTTTATATGGAAAACTTCTTTTGCCCATATCTCCTTAAATATGCGTCCTAGAGCGAAATGGACTTTAATTCGTGACCACCCCCAAAAAATTGAAAAATCCAGCCAAAAACCTAAAAAAAATAAAATTTTGATATGAAAAACTTCTTTTGCCCATATCTCCTAAACTAAGCGTCCTAGAGCGAAAAGGACTTTAATTCGTGACCACCCTCAAAAATTGAAAAATCCACCCAAAACCTAAAAAAATTGAAATTTTTATATGAAAAACTTCTTTTGCCCATATCTCCTTAAATATGCGTCCTAGAGCGAAAAGGACTTTAATTCGTGACCACTCCCAAAAAATTGAAAAATCCACCCAAAACCTAAAAAAAATAAAATTTTGATATGAAAAACTTCTTTTGCCCATATCTCCTAAACTAAGCGTCCTAGAGCGAAAAGGACTTTAATTCGTGACCACTCCCAAAAAATTGAAAAATCCACCCAAAACCTAAAAAAATTGAAATTTTTATACGAAAAACTTATTTTGCCCATATCTCCTAAACTAAGCGTCCTAGAGCGAAAAGGACTTTAATTCGTGACCGCCCCCAAAAAATTGAAAAATCCACCCAAAACCAAAAAAAAATTTAAATTTTTGTATGAAAAACTTCTTTTGCCCATATCTCCTTAAATATGCGTCCTAGAGCGAAAACGACTTTAATTCGTGACCACCCCCAAAAAATGGGAAAATCCACCCAAAATCTAAAAAAATTTAAATTTTTATATGAAAAACTTCTTTTGCCCATATCTCCTAAACTAAGCGTCCTAGAGCGAAAAGGACTTTAATTCGTGACCACCCTCAAAAATTGAAAAATCCACCCAAAACCTAAAAAAATTGAAATTTTTATATGGAAAACTTCTTTTGCCCATATCTCCTTAAATATGCGTCCTAGAGCGAAATGGACTTTAATTCGTGACCACCCCCAAAAAATTGAAAAATCCAGCCAAAAACCTAAAAAAATGAAATTTTTATATGAAAAACTTCTTTTGCTCATATCTCCTAAACTAAGCGTCCTAGAGCGAAAAGGACTTTAATTCGTGACCACCCCCAAAAAATTGAAAAATCCACCCAAAACTTAAAAAATTGAAATTTTTATATGAAAAAACTTCTTTTGCCCATATCTCCTTAAATATGCGTCCTAGAGCGAAAAGGACTTTAATTCGTGACCACCCCCAAAAAATTGAAAAATCCACCCAAAACCTACAAAAATTAAAATTTTTATATGAACAACTTCTTTTGCCCATATCTCCTAAACTAAGCGTCCTAGAGCGAAAAGGACTTTAATTCGTGACCACTCCCAAAAAATTGAAAAATCCACCCAAAAATTAAAAAATTGAAATTTTTATACGAAAAACTTCTTTTGCCCATATCTCCTTAAATATGCGTCCTAGAGCGAAAAGGACTTTAATTCGTGACCACCCCCAAAAAATTGAAAAATCCACCCAAAACCTAAAAAAATTTAAATTTTTATATGAAAAACTTATTTTGCCCATATCTCCTAAACTAAGCGTCCTAGAGCGAAAAGGACTTTAATTCGTGACCACCCCCAAAATATTGAAAAATCCACCCAAAATCTAAAAAAATTGAAATTTTTATATGAAAAACTTCTTTTGCCCATATCTCCTAAACTAAGCGTCCTAGAGCGAAAAGGACTTTAATTCGTGACCGCCCCCAAAAAATTGAAAAATCCACCCAAAACCTAAAAAAATTTAAATTTTTATATGAAAAACTTCTTTTGCCCATATCTCCTTAAATATGCGTCCTAGAGCGAAAAGGACTTTAATTCGTGACCACCCTCAAAAAATTGAAAAATCCACGCAAAACCTAAAAAAATTTAAATTTTTATATGAAACACTTCTTTTGCCCATATCTCCTAAACTAAGCGTCTTAGAGCGAAAAGGACTTTAATTCGTGACCACTCCCAAAAAATTGAAAAATCCACCCAAAACCTAAAAAAATTGAAATTTTTATACGAAAAACTTCTTTTGCCCATATCTCCTTAAATATGCGTCCTAGAGCGAAAAGGACTTTAATTCGTGACCACCCCCAAAATATTGAAAAATCCACCCAAAACCTAAAAAAATTGAAATTTTTATATGAAAAACTTCTTTTGCCCATATCTCCTTAAATATGCGTCCTAGAGCGAAAAGGACTTTAATTCGTGACCACTCCCAAAAAATTGAAAAATCCACCCAAAACCTAAAAAAAATAAAATTTTGATATGAAAAACTTCTTTTGCCCATATCTCCTAAACTAAGCGTCCTAGAGCGAAAAGGACTTTAATTCGTGACCACTCCCAAAAAATTGAAAAATCCACCCAAAACCTAAAAAAATTGAAATTTTTATACGAAAAACTTATTTTGCCCATATCTCCTAAACTAAGCGTCCTAGAGCGAAAAGGACTTTAATTCGTGACCGCCCCCAAAAAATTGAAAAATCCACCCAAAACCAAAAAAAAATTTAAATTTTTGTATGAAAAACTTCTTTTGCCCATATCTCCTTAAATATGCGTCCTAGAGCGAAAACGACTTTAATTCGTGACCACCCCCAAAAAATTGAAAAATCCACCCAAAATCTAAAAAAATTTAAATTTTTATATGAAAAACTTCTTTTGCCCATATCTCCTAAACTAAGCGTCCTAGAGCGAAAAGGACTTTAATTCGTGACCACCCTCAAAAATTGAAAAATCCACCCAAAACCTAAAAAAATTGAAATTTTTATATGGAAAACTTCTTTTGCCCATATCTCCTTAAATATGCGTCCTAGAGCGAAATGGACTTTAATTCGTGACCACCCCCAAAAAATTGAAAAATCCAGCCAAAAACCTAAAAAAATGAAATTTTTATATGAAAAACTTCTTTTGCTCATATCTCCTAAACTAAGCGTCCTAGAGCGAAAAGGACTTTAATTCGTGACCACCCCCAAAAAATTGAAAAATCCACCCAAAACTTAAAAAATTGAAATTTTTATATGAAAAAACTTCTTTTGCCCATATCTCCTTAAATATGCGTCCTAGAGCGAAAAGGACTTTAATTCGTGACCACCCCCAAAAAATTGAAAAATCCACCCAAAACCTACAAAAATTAAAATTTTTATATGAACAACTTCTTTTGCCCATATCTCCTAAACTAAGCGTCCTAGAGCGAAAAGGACTTTAATTCGTGACCACTCCCAAAAAATTGAAAAATCCACCCAAAAATTAAAAAATTGAAATTTTTATACGAAAAACTTCTTTTGCCCATATCTCCTTAAATATGCGTCCTAGAGCGAAAAGGACTTTAATTCGTGACCACCCCCAAAAAATTGAAAAATCCACCCAAAACCTAAAAAAATTTAAATTTTTATATGAAAAACTTATTTTGCCCATATCTCCTAAACTAAGCGTCCTAGAGCGAAAAGGACTTTAATTCGTGACCACCCCCAAAATATTGAAAAATCCACCCAAAATCTAAAAAAATTGAAATTTTTATATGAAAAACTTCTTTTGCCCATATCTCCTAAACTAAGCGTCCTAGAGCGAAAAGGACTTTAATTCGTGACCGCCCCCAAAAAATTGAAAAATCCACCCAAAACCTAAAAAAATTTAAATTTTTATATGAAAAACTTCTTTTGCCCATATCTCCTTAAATATGCGTCCTAGAGCGAAAAGGACTTTAATTCGTGACCACCCTCAAAAAATTGAAAAATCCACGCAAAACCTAAAAAAATTTAAATTTTTATATGAAACACTTCTTTTGCCCATATCTCCTAAACTAAGCGTCTTAGAGCGAAAAGGACTTTAATTCGTGACCACTCCCAAAAAATTGAAAAATCCACCCAAAACCTAAAAAAATTGAAATTTTTATACGAAAAACTTCTTTTGCCCATATCTCCTTAAATATGCGTCCTAGAGCGAAAAGGACTTTAATTCGTGACCACCCTAAAAAGAAAATAAATTTTTATATGAAAAACTTCGTTTGCCCATATCTCCTAAACTAAGCGTCCTAGAGCGAAAAGGACTTTAATTCGTGACCACCCCCAAAATATTGAAAAATCCACCCAAAATCTAAAAAAATTTAAATTTTTATATGAAAAACTTCTTTTGCCCATATCTCCTTAAATATGCGTCCTAGAGCGAAAAGGACTTTAATTCGTGACCACTCCCAAAAAATTGAAAAATCCACCCAAAACCTAAAAAAATTGAAATTTTTATACGAAAAACTTCTTTTGCCCATATCTCCTTATATATGCGTCCTAGAGCGAAAAGGACTTTAATTCGTGACCACCCCCAAAATATTGAAAAATCCACCCAAAATCTAAAAAAATTTAAATTTTTATATGAAAAACTTCTTTTGCCCATATCTCCTTAAATATGCGTCCTAGAGCGAAAAGGACTTTAATTCGTGACCACCCTCAAAAAATTGAAAAATCCACCCAAAACCTAAAAAAATTTAAATTTTTATATGAAACACTTCTTTTGCCCATATCTCCTAAACTAAGCGTCCTAGAGCGAAAAGGACTTTAATTCGTGACCACTCCCAAAAAATTGAAAAATCCACCCAAAACCTAAAAAAATTGAAATTTTTATACGAAAAACTTCTTTTGCCCATATCTCCTTAAATATGCGTCCTAGAGCGAAAAGGACTTTAATTCGTGACCACCCTAAAAAGAAAATAAATTTTTATATGAAAAACTTCGTTTGCCCATATCTCCTAAACTAAGCGTCCTAGAGCGAAAAGGACTTTAATTCGTGACCACCCCCAAAATATTGAAAAATCCACCCAAAATCTAAAAAAATTTAAATTTTTATATGAAAAACTTCTTTTGCCCATATCTCCTTAAATATGCGTCCTAGAGCGAAAAGGACTTTAATTCGTGACCACTCCCAAAAAATTGAAAAATCCACCCAAAACCTAAAAAAATTGAAATTTTTATACGAAAAACTTCTTTTGCCCATATCTCCTTAAATATGCGTCCTAGAGCGAAAAGGACTTTAATTCGTGACCACCCCCAAAATATTGAAAAATCCACCCAAAATCTAAAAAAATTTAAATTTTTATATGAAAAACTTCTTTTGCCCATATCTCCTAAACTAAGCGTCCTAGAGCGAAAAGGACTTTAATTCCCCCAAATCCACCCAAAACCTAAAAAAATTTAAATTTTTGTATGAAAAACTTCTTTTGCCATATCTCCTTAAATATGCGTCCTAGAGCGAAAACGACTTTAATTCGTGACCACCCCCAAAAAATTGGAAAATCCACCCAAAATCTAAAAAAATTTAAATTTTTATATGAAAAACTTCTTTTGCCCATATCTCCTAAACTAAGCGTCCTAGAGCGAAAAGGACTTTAATTCGTGACCACCCCCAAAAAATTGAAAAATCCACCCAAAACCTAAAAAAAATTAAATTTTTATATGAAAAATTTCTTTTGCCCATATCTCCTTAAATATGCGTCCTAGAGCGAAAAGGACTTTAATTCGTGACCACCCCCAAAAAATTGAAAAATCCACCCAAAACCTAAAAAAAAATAAATTTTTATATGAAAAACTTCTTTTGCCATATCTCCTTAAATATGCGTCCTAGAGCGAAAAGGACTTTAATTCGTGACCACCCCCAAAAAATTTAAAAATCCACCCAAAACCTAAAAAAATTAAAATTTTTATATGAAAAACTTCTTTTGCCCATATCTCCTAAACTAAGCGTCCTAGAGCGAAAAGGACTTTAATTCGTGACCACCCCTTAAAACTTGAAAAATCCACCCAAAACCTAAAAAAATTGAATTTTTTATATGAAAAACTTATTTTGCCCATATCTCCTTAAATATGCGTCCTAGAGCGAAAAGGACTTTAATTCGTGACCACCCCCAAAAAATTGAAAAATCCACCCAAAACCTAAAAAAATTGAAATTTTTATATGACAACTTCTTTTGTCCATATCTCCTTAAATATGCGTCCTAGAGCGAAAAGGACTTTAATTCGTGACCACCCCCAAAAAATTGAAAAATCCACCCAAAACCTAAAAAAATTGAAATTTTTATATGAAAAACTTCTTTTGCCCATATCTCCTTAAATATGCGTCCTAGAGCGAAAAGGACTTTAATTCGTGACCACCCCCAAAAAATTGAAAAATCCACCCAAAACCTAAAAAAATTGAAATTTTTATATGAAAAACTTCGTTTGCCCATATCTCCTAAACTAAGCGTCCTAGAGCGAAAAGGACTTTAATTCGTGACCACCCCCAAAATATTGAAAAATCCACCCAAAATCTAAAAAAATTTAAATTTTTATATGAAAAACTTCTTTTGCCCATATCTCCTAAACTAAGCGTCCTAGAGCGAAAAGGACTTTAATTCGTGACCACCCCTAAAAACTTGAAAAATCCACCCAAAACCTAAAAAAATTGAAATTTTTATATGAAAAACTTCTTTTGCCCATATCTCCTTAAATATGCGTCCTAGAGCGAAAAGGACTTTAATTCGTGCCCACCCCCAAAAAATTGAAAAATCCACCCAAAACCTAAAAAAATTGAAATTTTTATATGAAAAACTTCTTTTGCCCATATCTCCTAAACTAAGCGTCCTAGAGCGAAAAGGACTTTAATTCGTGACCACCCCCAAAATATTGAAAAATCCACCCAAAATCTAAAAAAATTTAAATTTTTATATGAAAAACTTCTTTTGCCCATATCTCCTTAAATATGCGTCCTAGAGCGAAAAGGACTTTAATTCGTGACCACTCCCAAAAAATTGAAAAATCCACCCAAAACCTAAAAAAAATAAAATTTTGATATGAAAAACTTCTTTTGCCCATATCTCCTAAACTAAGCGTCCTAGAGCGAAAAGGACTTTAATTCGTGACCACTCCCAAAAAATTGAAAAATCCACCCAAAACCTAAAAAAATTGAAATTTTTAAACGAAAAACTTCTTTTGCCCATATCTCCTTAAATATGCGTCCTAGAGCGAAAAGGACTTTAATTCGTGACCACCCCCAAAAAATTGAAAAATCCACCCAAAACCTAAAAAGAAAATAAATTTTTATATGAAAAACTTCGTTTGCCCATATCTCCTAAACTAAGCGTCCTAGAGCGAAAAGGACTTTAATTCGTGACCACCCCCAAAATATTGAAAAATCCACCCAAAATCTAAAAAAATTTAAATTTTTATATGAAAAACTTCTTTTGCCCATATCTCCTAAACTAAGCGTCCTAGAGCGAAAAGGACTTTAATTCGTGACCGCCCCCAAAAAATTGAAAAATCCACCCAAAACCTACAAAAAAATTAAATTTTTGTATGAAAAACTTCTTTTGCCCATATCTCCTTAAATATGCGTCCTAGAGCGAAAACGACTTTAATTCGTGACCACCCCCAAAAAATGGGAAAATCCACCCAAAATCTAAAAAAATTAAAATTTTTATATGAAAAACTTCTTTTGCCCATATCTCCTAAACTAAGCGTCCTAGAGCGAAAAGGACTTTAATTCGTGACCACCCTCAAAAATTGAAAATCCACCCAAAACCTAAAAAAATTGAAATTTTTATATGGAAAACTTCTTTTGCCCATATCTCCTTAAATATGCGTCCTAGAGCGAAAAGGACTTTAATTCGTGACCACCCCCAAAAAATTGAAAAATCCAGCCAAAAACCTACAAAAAATGAAATTTTTATATGAAAAACTTCTTTTGCTCATATCTCCTTAAATATGCGTCCTAGAGCGAAAAGGACTTTAATTCGTGACCACCCCCAAAAAATTGAAAAATCCACCCAAAACCTAAAAAAATTAAAATTTTTATATGAAAAACTTCTTTTGCCCATATCTCCTAAACTAGGCGTCCTAGAGCGAAAAGGACTTTAATTCGTGACCACTCCCAAAAAATTGAAAAATCCACCCAAAACCTAAAAAATTGAAATTTTTATACGAAAAACTTCTTTTGCCCATATCTCCTTAAATATGCGTCCTAGAGCGAAAAGGACTTTAATTCGTGACCACCCCCAAAAAATTGAAAAATCCACCCAAAACCTAAAAAAATTAAAATTTTTATATGAAAAACTTCTTTTGCCCATATCTCCTAAACTAAGCGTCCTAGAGCGAAAAGGACTTTAATTCGTGACCACCCTCAAAAAATTGAAAAATCCACCCAAAACCTAAAAAAATTTAAATTTTTATATGAAACACTTCTTTTGCCCATATCTCCTAAACTAAGCGTCCTAGAGCGAAAAGGACTTTAATTCGTGACCACTCCCAAAAAATTGAAAAATCCACCCAAAACCTAAAAAAATTGAAATTTTTATACGAAAAACTTCTTTTGCCCATATCTCCTTAAATATGCGTCCTAGAGCGAAAAGGACTTTAATTCGTGACCACCCTAAAAAGAAAATAAATTTTTATATGAAAAACTTCGTTTGCCCATATCTCCTAAACTAAGCGTCCTAGAGCGAAAAGGACTTTAATTCGTGACCACCCCCAAAATATTGAAAAATCCACCCAAAATCTAAAAAAATTTAAATTTTTATATGAAAAACTTCTTTTGCCCATATCTCCTAAACTAAGCGTCCTAGAGCGAAAAGGACTTTACTTCCCCCAAAACCTAAAAAAATTTAAATTTTTGTATGAAAAACTTCTTTTGCCATATCTCCTTAAATATGCGTCCTAGAGCGAAAACGACTTTAATTCGTGACCACCCCCAAAAAATTGGAAAATCCACCCAAAATCTAAAAAAATTTAAATTTTTATATGAAAAACTTCTTTTGCCCATATCTCCTAAACTAAGCGTCCTAGAGCGAAAAGGACTTTAATTCGTGACCACCCCCAAAAAATTGAAAAATCCACCCAAAACCTAAAAAAATTTAAATTTTTATATGAAAAATTTCTTTTGCCCATATCTCCTTAAATATGCGTCCTAGAGCGAAAAGGACTTTAATTCGTGACCACCCCCAAAAAATTGAAAAATCCACCCAAAACCTAAAAAAAAAAATTAATTTTTATATTAAAAACTTCTTTTGCCATATCTCCTTAAATATGCGTCCTAGAGCGAAAAGGACTTTATTTCGTGACCACCCCCAAAAAATTTAAAAATCCACCCAAAACCTAAAAAAATTTAAATTTTTATATGAAAAACTTCTTTTGCCCATATCTCCTAAACTAAGCGTCCTAGAGCGAAAAGGACTTTAATTCGTGACCACCCCCAAAATATTGAAAAATCCACCCAAAATCTAAAAAAATTTAAATTTTTATATGAAAAACTTCTTTTGCCCATATCTCCTTAAATATGCGTCCTAGAGCGAAAAGGACTTTAATTCGTGACCACTCCCAAAAAATTGAAAAATCCACCCAAAACCTAAAAAAATTGAAATTTTTATACGAAAAACTTCTTTTGCCCATATCTCCTTAAATATGCGTCCTAGAGCGAAAAGGACTTTAATTCGTGACCACCCCCAAAAAATTGAAAAATCCACCCAAAACCTAAAAAAAATAAATTTTTATATGAAAAACTTCGTTTGCCCATATCTCCTAAACTAAGCGTCCTAGAGCGAAAAGGACTTTAATTCGTGACCACCCCCAAAATATTGAAAAATCCACCCAAAATCTAAAAAAATTTAAATTTTTATATGAAAAACTTCTTTTGCCCATATCTCCTAAACTAAGCGTCCTAGAGCGAAAAGGACTTTATTTCTTTTGCCCATGTCTCCTAAACTAAGCGTCCTAGAGCGAAAAGGACTTTAATTCGTGACCGCCCCCAAAAAATTGAAAATTCCACCCAAAACCTAAAAAAATTTAAATTTTTGTATGAAAAACTTCTTTTGCCCATATCTTCTTAAATATGCGTCCTAGAGCGAAAAGGACTTTAATTCGTGACCACCCCCAAAAAATTGAAAAACCCACCCAAAACCTAAAAAAATTGAAATTTTTATATGAAAAACTTCTTTTGCCTTTATCTCCTAAACTAAGCGTCCTAGAGCGAAAAGGACTTTAATTCCTGACCACCCCCAAAATATTCAAAAATCCACCCAAAATCTAAAAAAATTGAAATTTTTATATGAAAAACTTCTTTTGCCCATATCTCCTTAAATATGCGTCCTAGAGCGAAAAGGACTTTAATTCGTGACCACTCCCAAAAAATTGAAAAATCCACCCAAAACCTAAAAAAATTAAAATTTTGATATGAAAAACTTCTTTTGCCCATATCTCCTAAACTAAGCGTCCTAGAGCGAAAAGGACTTTAATTCGTGACCACTCCCAAAAAATTGAAAAATCCACCCAAAACCTAAAAAAATTGAAATTTTTATACGAAAAACTTCTTTTGCCCATATCTCCTTAAATATGCGTCCTAGAGCGAAAAGGACTTTAATTCGTGACCACCCCCAAAAAAATGAAAAATCCACCCAAAACCTAAAAAGAAAATAAATTTTTATATGAAAAACTTCGTTTGTCCATATCTCCTAAACTAAGCATCCTAGAGCGAAAAGGACTTTAATTCGTGACCACCCCCAAAATATTGAAAAATCCACCCAAAATCTAAAAAAATTTAAATTTTTATATGAAAAACTTCTTTTGCCCATATCTCCTAAACTAAGCGTCCTAGAGCGAAAAGGACTTTAATTCGTGACCACCCCAAAAATATTGAAAAATCCACCCAAAATCTAAAAAAAAATAAATTTTTATATGAAAAACTTCGTTTGCCCATATCTCCCTAAATATGCGTCCTAGAGCGAAAAGGACTTTAATTCGTGACCACCCCCAAAAAATGGAAAAATCCACCCAAAACCTAAAAAAAAATAAATTTTTATATGAAAAACTTCTTTTGCCCATATCTCCTTAAATATGCGTCCTAGAGCAAAAAGGACTTTAATTCGTGACCACCCCCAAAAAATTGAAAAATCCACCCAAAACCTAAAAAAATTGAAATTTTTATATGAAAAACTTCTTTTGCCCATATCTCCTTAAATATGCGTCCTAGAGCGAAAAGGACTTTAATTCGTGACCACCCCCAAAAAAATGAAAAATCCACCCAAAACCTAAAAAAATTGAAATTTTTATATGAAAAACTTCTTTTTCCCATATCTCCTAAACTAAGCGTCCTAGAGCGAAAAGGACTTTAATTCGTGACCACCCCCAAAAAATTGAAAATTCCACCCAAAATCTAAAAAAATTTAAATTTTTATATGAAAAACTTCTTTTGCCCATATCTCCTTAAATATGCGTCCTAGAGCGAAAAGGACTTTAATTCGTGACCACACCCAAAAAATTGAAAAATGCACCCAAAACCTAAAAAAATTGAAATTTTTATATGAAAAACTTCTTTTGCCCATATCTCCTTAAATATGCGTCCTAGAGCGAAAAGGACTTTAATTCGTGACCACTCCCAAAAAATTGAAAAATCCACCCAAAACCTAAAAAAATTGAAATTTTTATACGAAAAACTTCTTTTGCCCATATCTCCTTAAATATGCGTCCTAGAGCGAAAAGGACTTTAATTCGTGACCACCCCCAAAAAATTGAAAAATCCACCCAAAACCTAAAAAAAAATAAATTTTTATATGAAAAACTTCGTTTGCCCATATCTCCTAAACTAAGCGTCCTAGAGCGAAAAGGACTTTAATTCGTGACCACCCCCAAAATATTGAAAAATCCACCCAAAATCTAAAAAAATTGAAATTTTTATACGAAAAACTTCTTTTGCCCATATCTCCTTAAATATGCGTCCTAGAGCGAAAAGGACTTTAATTCGTGACCGCCCCCAAAAAATTGAAAAATCCACCCAAAACCTAAAAAAATTTAAATTTTTGTATGAAAAACTTCTTTTGCCCATATCTCCTTAAATATGCGTCCTAGAGCGAAAACGACTTTAATTCGTGACCACCCCCAAAAAATTGGAAAATCCACCCAAAATCTAAAAAAATTGAAATTTTTATATGAAAAACTTCTTTTGCCCATATCTCCTTAAATATGCGTCCTAGAGCGAAAAGGACTTTAATTCGTGACCACCCCCAAAAAATTTAAAAATCCACCCAAAACCTAAAAAAATTGAAATTTTTATATGAAAAACTTCTTTTGCCCATATCTCCTTAAATATGCGTCCTAGAGCGAAAAGGACTTTAATTCGTGACCGCCCCCAAAAAATTGAAAAATCCACCCAAAACCTAAAAAAATTTAAATTTTTATATGAAACACTTCTTTTGCCCATATCTCCTAAACTAAGCGTCCTAGAGCGAAAAGGACTTTAATTCGTGACCACTCCCAAAAAATTGAAAAATCCACCCAAAACCTAAAAAAATTGAAATTTTTATACGAAAAACTTCTTTTGCCCATATCTCCTTAAATATGCGTCCTAGAGCGAAAAGGACTTTAATTCGTGACCACCCTAAAAAGAAAATAAATTTTTATATGAAAAACTTCGTTTGCCCATATCTCCTAAACTAAGCGTCCTAGAGCGAAAAGGACTTTAATTCGTGACCACCCCCAAAATATTGAAAAATCCACCCAAAATCTAAAAAAATTTAAATTTTTATATGAAAAACTTCTTTTGCCCATATCTCCTAAACTAAGCGTCCTAGAGCGAAAAGGACTTTACTTCCCCCAAAACCTAAAAAAATTTAAATTTTTGTATGAAAAACTTCTTTTGCCATATCTCCTTAAATATGCGTCCTAGAGCGAAAACGACTTTAATTCGTGACCACCCCCAAAAAATTGGAAAATCCACCCAAAATCTAAAAAAATTTAAATTTTTATATGAAAAACTTCTTTTGCCCATATCTCCTAAACTAAGCGTCCTAGAGCGAAAAGGACTTTAATTCGTGACCACCCCCAAAAAATTGAAAAATCCACCCAAAACCTAAAAAAATTTAAATTTTTATATGAAAAATTTCTTTTGCCCATATCTCCTTAAATATGCGTCCTAGAGCGAAAAGGACTTTAATTCGTGACCACCCCCAAAAAATTGAAAAATCCACCCAAAACCTAAAAAAAAAAATTAATTTTTATATTAAAAACTTCTTTTGCCATATCTCCTTAAATATGCGTCCTAGAGCGAAAAGGACTTTATTTCGTGACCACCCCCAAAAAATTTAAAAATCCACCCAAAACCTAAAAAAATTTAAATTTTTATATGAAAAACTTCTTTTGCCCATATCTCCTAAACTAAGCGTCCTAGAGCGAAAAGGACTTTAATTCGTGACCACCCCCAAAATATTGAAAAATCCACCCAAAATCTAAAAAAATTTAAATTTTTATATGAAAAACTTCTTTTGCCCATATCTCCTTAAATATGCGTCCTAGAGCGAAAAGGACTTTAATTCGTGACCACTCCCAAAAAATTGAAAAATCCACCCAAAACCTAAAAAAATTGAAATTTTTATACGAAAAACTTCTTTTGCCCATATCTCCTTAAATATGCGTCCTAGAGCGAAAAGGACTTTAATTCGTGACCACCCCCAAAAAATTGAAAAATCCACCCAAAACCTAAAAAAAATAAATTTTTATATGAAAAACTTCGTTTGCCCATATCTCCTAAACTAAGCGTCCTAGAGCGAAAAGGACTTTAATTCGTGACCACCCCCAAAATATTGAAAAATCCACCCAAAATCTAAAAAAATTTAAATTTTTATATGAAAAACTTCTTTTGCCCATATCTCCTAAACTAAGCGTCCTAGAGCGAAAAGGACTTTATTTCTTTTGCCCATGTCTCCTAAACTAAGCGTCCTAGAGCGAAAAGGACTTTAATTCGTGACCGCCCCCAAAAAATTGAAAATTCCACCCAAAACCTAAAAAAATTTAAATTTTTGTATGAAAAACTTCTTTTGCCCATATCTTCTTAAATATGCGTCCTAGAGCGAAAAGGACTTTAATTCGTGACCACCCCCAAAAAATTGAAAAACCCACCCAAAACCTAAAAAAATTGAAATTTTTATATGAAAAACTTCTTTTGCCTTTATCTCCTAAACTAAGCGTCCTAGAGCGAAAAGGACTTTAATTCCTGACCACCCCCAAAATATTCAAAAATCCACCCAAAATCTAAAAAAATTGAAATTTTTATATGAAAAACTTCTTTTGCCCATATCTCCTTAAATATGCGTCCTAGAGCGAAAAGGACTTTAATTCGTGACCACTCCCAAAAAATTGAAAAATCCACCCAAAACCTAAAAAAATTAAAATTTTGATATGAAAAACTTCTTTTGCCCATATCTCCTAAACTAAGCGTCCTAGAGCGAAAAGGACTTTAATTCGTGACCACTCCCAAAAAATTGAAAAATCCACCCAAAACCTAAAAAAATTGAAATTTTTATACGAAAAACTTCTTTTGCCCATATCTCCTTAAATATGCGTCCTAGAGCGAAAAGGACTTTAATTCGTGACCACCCCCAAAAAAATGAAAAATCCACCCAAAACCTAAAAAGAAAATAAATTTTTATATGAAAAACTTCGTTTGTCCATATCTCCTAAACTAAGCATCCTAGAGCGAAAAGGACTTTAATTCGTGACCACCCCCAAAATATTGAAAAATCCACCCAAAATCTAAAAAAATTTAAATTTTTATATGAAAAACTTCTTTTGCCCATATCTCCTAAACTAAGCGTCCTAGAGCGAAAAGGACTTTAATTCGTGACCACCCCAAAAATATTGAAAAATCCACCCAAAATCTAAAAAAAAATAAATTTTTATATGAAAAACTTCGTTTGCCCATATCTCCCTAAATATGCGTCCTAGAGCGAAAAGGACTTTAATTCGTGACCACCCCCAAAAAATGGAAAAATCCACCCAAAACCTAAAAAAAAATAAATTTTTATATGAAAAACTTCTTTTGCCCATATCTCCTTAAATATGCGTCCTAGAGCAAAAAGGACTTTAATTCGTGACCACCCCCAAAAAATTGAAAAATCCACCCAAAACCTAAAAAAATTGAAATTTTTATATGAAAAACTTCTTTTGCCCATATCTCCTTAAATATGCGTCCTAGAGCGAAAAGGACTTTAATTCGTGACCACCCCCAAAAAAATGAAAAATCCACCCAAAACCTAAAAAAATTGAAATTTTTATATGAAAAACTTCTTTTTCCCATATCTCCTAAACTAAGCGTCCTAGAGCGAAAAGGACTTTAATTCGTGACCACCCCCAAAAAATTGAAAATTCCACCCAAAATCTAAAAAAATTTAAATTTTTATATGAAAAACTTCTTTTGCCCATATCTCCTTAAATATGCGTCCTAGAGCGAAAAGGACTTTAATTCGTGACCACACCCAAAAAATTGAAAAATGCACCCAAAACCTAAAAAAATTGAAATTTTTATATGAAAAACTTCTTTTGCCCATATCTCCTTAAATATGCGTCCTAGAGCGAAAAGGACTTTAATTCGTGACCACTCCCAAAAAATTGAAAAATCCACCCAAAACCTAAAAAAATTGAAATTTTTATACGAAAAACTTCTTTTGCCCATATCTCCTTAAATATGCGTCCTAGAGCGAAAAGGACTTTAATTCGTGACCACCCCCAAAAAATTGAAAAATCCACCCAAAACCTAAAAAAAAATAAATTTTTATATGAAAAACTTCGTTTGCCCATATCTCCTAAACTAAGCGTCCTAGAGCGAAAAGGACTTTAATTCGTGACCACCCCCAAAATATTGAAAAATCCACCCAAAATCTAAAAAAATTGAAATTTTTATACGAAAAACTTCTTTTGCCCATATCTCCTTAAATATGCGTCCTAGAGCGAAAAGGACTTTAATTCGTGACCGCCCCCAAAAAATTGAAAAATCCACCCAAAACCTAAAAAAATTTAAATTTTTGTATGAAAAACTTCTTTTGCCCATATCTCCTTAAATATGCGTCCTAGAGCGAAAACGACTTTAATTCGTGACCACCCCCAAAAAATTGGAAAATCCACCCAAAATCTAAAAAAAATTTAAATTTTTATATGAAAAACTTCTTTTGCCCATATCTCCTAAACTAAGCGTCCTAGAGCGAAAAGGACTTTAATTCGTGACCACTCCCAAAAATTTGAAAAATCCACCCAAAACTTAAAAAAAATTAAATTTTTATATGAAAAACTTCTTTTGCCCATATCTCCTAAACTAAGCGTCCTAGAGCGAAAAGGACTTTAATTCGTGACCGCCCCCAAAAAATTGAAAAATCCACCCAAAACCTAAAAAAATTTAAATTTTTGTATGAAAAACTTCTTTCGCCCATATCTCCTTAAATATGCGTCCTAGAGCGAAAACGACTTTAATTCGTGACCACCCCCAAAAAATTGGAAAATCCACCCAAAATCTAAAAAAATTTAAATTTTTTAATGAAAAACTTCTTTTGCCCATATCTCCTAAACAAAGCGTCCTAGAGCGAAAAGGACTTTAATTCGTGACCACCCCCAAAAAATTGAAAAATCCACCCAAAACCTAAAAAAATTGAAATTTTTATATGAAAAACTTCTTTTGCCCATATCTCCTTAAATATGCGTCCTAGAGCGAAAAGGACTTTAATTCGTGACCACCCCCAAAAAATTTAAAAATCCACCCAAAACCTAAAAAAATTGAAATTTTTATATGAAAAACTTCTTTTGCCCATATCTCCTTAAATATGCGTCCTAGAGCGAAAAGGACTTTAATTCGTGACCACCCCCAAAAAATTTAAAAATCCACCCAAAACCTAAAAAAATTAAAATTTTTATATGAAAAACTTCTTTTGTCCATATCTCCTAAACTAAGCGTCCTAGAGCGAAAAGGACTTTAATTCGTGACCACCCCTAAAAAATTGAAAAATCCACCCAAAACCTAAAAAAATTTAAATTTTTATATGAAAAACTTCTTTTGCCCATATCTCCTTAAATATGCGTCCTAGAGCGAAAAGGACTTTAATTCGTGACCACCCCCAAAAAATTGAAAAATCCACCCAAAACCTAAAAAAATTGAAATTTTTATATGAAAAACTTCTTTTGCCCATATCTCCTAAACTAAGCGTCCTAGAGCGAAAAGGACTTTAATTCGTGACCACCCCCAAAATATTGAAAAATCCACCCAAAATCTAAAAAAAATTAAATTTTTATATGAAAAACTTCTTTTGCCCATATCTCCTTAAATATGCGTCCTAGAGCGAAAAGGACTTTAATTCGTGACCACTCCCAAAAAATTGAAAAATCCACCCAAAACCTAAAAAAATTGAAATTTTTATACGAAAAACTTCTTTTGCCCATATCTCCTTAAATATGCGTCCTAGAGCGAAAAGGACTTTAATTCGTGACCACCCCCAAAAAATTGAAAAATCCACCCAAAACCTAAAAAAAATAAATTTTTATATGAAAAACTTCGTTTGCCCATATCTCCTAAACTAAGCGTCCTAGAGCGAAAAGGACTTTAATTCGTGACCACCCCCAAAATATTGAAAAATCCACCCAAAACCTAAAAAAATTGAAATTTTTATATGAAAAACTTCTTTTGCCCATATCTCCTAAACTAAGCGTCCTAGAGCGAAAAGGACTTTAATTCGTGACCACCACCAAAAAATTTAAAAATCCACCCAAAACCTAAAAAAATTGCAATTTTTATATGAAAAACTTCTGTTGCCCATATCTCCTTAAATATGCGTCCTAGAGCGAAAAGGACTTTAATTCGTGACCACTCCCAAAAAATTTAAAAATCCACCCAAAACCTAAAAAAATTTAAATCTTTATATGAAAAACTTCTTTTGCCCATATCTCCTAAACTAAGCGTCCTAGAGCGAAAAGGACTTTAATTCGTGACCACCCTCAAAAAATTGAAAAATCCACCCAAAACCTAAAACAATTGAAATTTTTATATGGAAAACTTCTTTTGCCCATATCTCCTTAAATATGCGTCCTAGAGCGAAAAGGACTTTAATTCGTGACCACCCCCAAAAAATTGAAAAATCCACCCAAAAACCTAAAAAAAAATGAAATTTTTATATGAAAAACTTCTTTTGCTCATATCTCCTAAACTAAGCGTCCTAGAGCGAAAAGGACTTTAATTCGTGACCTCCCCCAAAAAATTGAAAAATCCACCCAAAACCTAAAAAAATTTAAATGTTTATATGAAAAACTTCTTTTGCCCATATCTCCCTAAATATGCGCCCTAGAGCGAAAAGGACTTTAATTCGTGACCACCCCCAAAAAATTGAAAAATCCACCCAAAACCTAAAAAAATTAAAATTTTTATATGAAAAACTTCTTTTGCCCATATCTCCTAAACTAAGCGTCCTAGAGCGAAAAGGACTTTAATTCGTGACCACTCCCAAAAAATTGAAAAATCCACCCAAAACCTAAAAAATTTAAATTTTTATATGAAAAACTTCTTTTGCCCATATCTCCTTAAATATGCGTCCTAGAGCGAAAAGGACTTTAATTCGTGACCACCCCTAAAAACTTGCAAAATCCACCCAAAACCTAAAAAAATTGAAATTTTTATATGAAAAACTTCTTTTGCCCATATCTCCTAAACTAAGCGTCCTAGAGCGAAAAGGACTTTAATTCGTGACCACCCCCAAAAAATTGAAAAATCCACCCAAAAACCTAAAAAAAAAATGAAATTTTTATATGAAAAACTTCTTTTGCCCATATCTCCTAAACTAAGCGTCCTAGAGCGAAAAGGACTTTAATTCGTGACCACTCCCAAAAAATTGAAAAATCCACCCAAAACCTAAAAAATTTAAATTTTTATATGAAAAACTTCTTTTGCCCATATCTCCTTAAATATGCGTCCTAGAGCGAAAAGGACTTTAATTCGTGACCACCCCTAAAAACTTGAAAAATCCACCTAAAACCTAAAAAAATTGAAATTTTTATATGAAAAACTTCTTTTGCCCATATCTCCTAAACTAAGCGTCCTAGAGCGAAAAGGACTTTAATTCGTGACCACCGCCAAAAAATTTAAAAATCCACCCAAAACCTAAAAAAATTTATATTTTTATATGAAAAACTTCTTTTGCCCATATCTCCTTAAATATGCGTCCTAGAGCGAAAAGGACTTTAATTCGTGACCACCCCCAAAAAATTGAAAAATCCACCCAAAACCTAAAAAAATTTAAATGTTTATATGAAAAACTTCTTTTGCCCATATCTCCTTAAATATGCGTCCTAGAGCGAAAAGGACTTTAATTCGTGACCACCCCCAAAAAATTGAAAAATCCACCCAAAACCTAAAAAAATTAAAATTTTTATATGAAAAACTTCTTTTGCCCATATCTCCTAAACTAAGCGTCCTAGAGCGAAAAGGACTTTAATTCGTGACCACTCCCAAAAAATTGAAAAATCCACCCAAAACCTAAAAAATTGAAATTTTTATATGAAAAACTTCTTTTGCCCATATCTCCTTAAATATGCGTCCTAGAGCGAAAAGGACTTTAATTCGTGACCACCCCCAAAAAATTGAAAAATCCACCCAAAACCTAAAAAAAAAAATAAATTTTTATATGAAAAACTTCTTTTGCCCATATCTCCTAAACTAAGCGTCCTAGAGCGAAAAGGACTTTAATTCGTGACCACCCCCAAAAAATTGAAAAATCCACCCAAAACCTAAAAAAATTGAAATTTTTATATGAAAAACTTCTTTTGCCCATATCTCCTAAACTAAGCGTCCTAGAGCGAAAAGGACTTTAATTCGTGACCGCCCCCAAAAAATTGAAAAATCCACCCAAAACCTAAAAAAATTTAAATTTTTATATGAAAAACTTCTTTTGCCCATATCTCCTTAAATATGCGTCCTAGAGCGAAAAGGACTTTAATTCGTGACCACCCTCAAAAAATTGAAAAATCCACCCAAAACCTAAAAAAATTGAAATTTTTATATGAAAAACTTCTTTTGCCCATATCTCCTAAACTAAGCGTCCTAGAGCGAAAAGGACTTTAATTCCTGACCACCCCCAAAATATTGAAAAATCCACCCAAAATCTAAAAAAATTGAAATTTTTATATGAAAAACTTCTTTTGCCCATATCTCCTTAAATATGCGTCCTAGAGCGAAAAGGACTTTAATTCGTGACCACTCCCAAAAAATTGAAAAATCCGCCCAAAACCTAAAAAAAATAAAATTTTGATATGAAAAACTTCTTTTGCCCATATCTCCTAAACTAAGCGTCCTAGAGCGAAAAGGACTTTAATTCGTGACCACCCCCAAAATATTGAAAAATCCACGCAAAATCTAAAAAAATTTAAATTTTTATATGAAAAACTTCTTTTACCCATATCTCCTAAACTAAGCGTCCTAGAGCGAAAAGGACTTTAATTCGTGACCGCCCCCAAAAAATTGAAAAATCCACCCAAAACCTAAAAAAATTGAAATTTTTATATGAAAAACTTCTTTTGCCCATATCTCCTTAAATATGCGTCCTAGAGCGAAAAGGACTTTAATTCGTGACCCCCCCCAAAAAATTGAAAAATCCACCCAAAATCTAAAAAAATTTAAATTTTTATATGAAAAACTTCTTTTGCCCATATCTCCTTAAATATGCGTCCTAGAGCGAAAAGGACTTTAATTCGTGACCACCCCCAAAAAATTGAAAAATCCACCCAAAACCTAAAAAAATTGAAATTTTTATATGAAAAACTTCTTTTGCCCATATCTCCTAAACTAAGCGTCCTAGAGCGAAAAGGACTTTAATTCGTGACCACCCCCAAAAAATTGAAAAATCCACCCAAAACCTAAAAAAATTGAAATTTTTATATGAAAAACTTCTTTTGCCCATATCTCCTTAAATATGCGTCCTAGAGCGAAAAGGACTTTAATTCGTGACCACTCCCAAAAAATTGAAAAATCCACCCAAAACCTAAAAAAATTGAAATTTTTATACGAAAAACTTCTTTTGCCCATATCTCCTTAAATATGCGTCCTAGAGCGAAAAGGACTTTAATTCGTGACCACCCCCAAAAAATTGAAAAATCCACCCAAAACCTAAAAAAAAATAAATTTTTATATGAAAAACTTCGTTTGCCCATATCTCCTAAACTAAGCGTCCTAGAGCGAAAAGGACTTTAATTCGTGACCACCCCCAAAAAATTGAAAAATCCACCCAAAACCTAAAAAAATTGAAATTTTTATATGAAAAACTTCTTTTGCCCATATCTCCTAAACTAAGCGTCCTAGAGCGAAAAGGACTTTAATTCGTGACCACCCCCAAAAAATTGAAAAATCCACCCAAAACCTAAAAAAATTGAAATTTTTATACGAAAAACTTCTTTTGCCCATATCTCCTTAAATATGCGTCCTAGAGCGAAAAGGACTTTAATTCGTGACCGCCCCCAAAAAATTGAAAAATCCACCCAAAACCTAAAAAAATTTAAATTTTTGTATGAAAAACTTCTTTTGCCCATATCTCCTTAAATATGCGTCCTAGAGCGAAAACGACTTTAATTCGTGACCACCCCCAAAAAATTGGAAAATCCACCCAAAACCTAAAAAAATTTAAATTTTTATATGAAAAACTTCTTTTGCCCATATCTCCTAAACTAAGCGTCCTAGAGCGAAAAGGACTTTAATTCGTGACCACTCCCAAAAATTTGAAAAATCCACCCAAAACTTAAAAAAAATTAAATTTTTATATGAAAAACTTCTTTTGCCCATATCTCCTAAACTAAGCGTCCTAGAGCGAAAAGGACTTTAATTCGTGACCGCCCCCAAAAAATTGAAAAATCCACCCAAAACCTAAAAAAATTTAAATTTTTGTATGAAAAACTTCTTTCGCCCATATCTCCTTAAATATGCGTCCTAGAGCGAAAACGACTTTAATTCGTGACCACCCCCAAAAAATTGGAAAATCCACCCAAAATCTAAAAAACTTTAAATTTTTTAATGAAAAACTTCTTTTGCCCATATCTCCTAAACAAAGCGTCCTAGAGCGAAAATGACTTTAATTCGTGACCACCCCCAAAAAATTGAAAAATCCACCCAAAACCTAAAAAAATTGAAATTTTTATATGAAAAACTTCTTTTGCCCATATCTCCTTAAATATGCGTCCTAGAGCGAAAAGGACTTTAATTCGTGACCACCCCCAAAAAATTTAAAAATCCACCCAAAACCTAAAAAAATTGAAATTTTTATATGAAAAACTTCTTTTGCCCATATCTCCTTAAATATGCGTCCTAGAGCGAAAAGGACTTTAATTCGTGACCACCCCCAAAAAATTTAAAAATCCACCCAAAACCTAAAAAAATTAAAATTTTTATATGAAAAACTTCTTTTGTCCATATCTCCTAAACTAAGCGTCCTAGAGCGAAAATGACTTTAATTCGTGACCACCCCCAAAAAATTGAAAAATCCACCCAAAACCTAAAAAAATTGAAATTTTTATATGAAAAACTTCTTTTGCCCATATCTCCTTAAATATGCGTCCTAGAGCGAAAAGGACTTTAATTCGTGACCACCCCCAAAAAATTTAAAAATCCACCCAAAACCTAAAAAAAATGAAATTTTTATATGAAAAACTTCTTTTGCCCATATCTCCTTAAATATGCGTCCTAGAGCGAAAAGGACTTTAATTCGTGACCACCCCCAAAAAATTTAAAAATCCACCCAAAACCTAAAAAAATTAAAATTTTTATATGAAAAACTTCTTTTGTCCATATCTCCTAAACTAAGCGTCCTAGAGCGAAAAGGACTTTAATTCGTGACCACCCCTAAAAAATTGAAAAATCCACCCAAAACCTAAAAAAATTTAAATTTTTATATGAAAAACTTCTTTTGCCCATATCTCATTAAATATGCGTCCTAGAGCGAAAAGGACTTTAATTCGTGACCACCCCCAAAAAATTGAAAAATCCACACAAAACCTAAAAAAATTTAAATTTTTATATGAAAAACTTATTTTGCCCATATCTCCTTAAATATGCGTCCTAGAGCGAAAAGGACTTTAATTCGTGACCACCCTCAAAAAATTGAAAAATCCACCCAAAACCTAAAAAAATTGAAATTTTTATACGAAAAACTTCTTTTGCCCATATCTTCTTAAATATGCGTCCTAGAGCGAAAAGGACTTTAATTCGTGACCACCCCTAAAAACTTGAAAAATCCACCCAAAACCTAAAAAAATTGAAATTTTTATATGAAAAACTTCTTTTGCCCATATCTCCTAAACTAAGCGTCCTAGAGCGAAAAGGACTTTAATTCGTGACCAATCCTTAAATATGCGTCCTAGAGCGAAAAGGACTTTAATTCGTGACCACTTCCAAAAAATTTAAAAATCCACCCAAAACCTAAAAAAATTTAAATTTTTATATGAAAAACTTCTTTTGCCCATATCTCCTAAACTAAGCGTCCTAGAGCGAAAAGGACTTTAATTCGTGACCACCCTCAAAAAATTGAAAAATCCACCCAAAACCTAAAACAATTGAAATTTTTATATGGAAAACTTCTTTTGCCCATATCTCCTTAAATATGCGTCCTAGAGCGAAAAGGACTTTAATTCGTGACCACCCCCAAAAAATTGAAAAATCCACCCAAAAACCTAAAAAAAAAAATTAAATTTTTATATGAAAAACTTCTTTTGCTCATATCTCCTAAACTAAGCGTCCTAGAGCGAAAAGGACTTTAATTCGTGACCACCCCCAAAAAATTGAAAAATCCACCCAAAACCTAAAAAAATTTAAATGTTTATATGAAAAACTTCTTTTGCCCATATCTCCTTAAATATGCGTCCTAGAGCGAAAAGGACTTTAATTCGTGACCACCCCCAAAAAATTGAAAAATCCACCCAAAACCTAAAATAATTAAAATTTTTATATGAAAAACTTCTTTTGCCCATATCTCCTAAACTAAGCGTTCTAGAGCGAAAAGGACTGTAATTCGTGACCACCCACAAAAAATTGAAAAATCCACCCAAAACCTAAAAAAATTTAAATTTTTATATGAAAAACTTCTTTTGCCCATATCTCCTTAAATATGCGTCCTAGAGCGAAAAGGACTTTAATTCGTGACCACCCTCAAAAAATTGAAAAATCCACCCAAAACCTAAAAAAATTGAAATTTTTATATGAAAAACTTCTTTTGCCCATATCTCCTAAACTAAGCGTCCTAGAGCGAAAAGGACTTTAATTCCTGACCACCCCCAAAATATTGAAAAATCCACCCAAAATCTAAAAAAATTGAAATTTTTATATGAAAAACTTCTTTTGCCCATATCTCCTTAAATATGCGTCCTAGAGCGAAAAGGACTTTAATTCGTGACCACTCCCAAAAAATTGAAAAATCCGCCCAAAACCTAAAAAAAATAAAATTTTGATATGAAAAACTTCTTTTGCCCATATCTCCTAAACTAAGCGTCCTAGAGCGAAAAGGACTTTAATTCGTGACCACCCCCAAAATATTGAAAAATCCACGCAAAATCTAAAAAAATTTAAATTTTTATATGAAAAACTTCTTTTGCCCATATCTCCTAAACTAAGCGTCCTAGAGCGAAAAGGACTTTAATTCGTGACCGCCCCCAAAAAATTGAAAAATCCACCCAAAACCTAAAAAAATTTAAATTTTTGTATGAAAAACTTCTTTTGCCCATATCTCCTTAAATATGCGTCCTAGAGCGAAAAGGACTTTAATTCGTGACCACCCCCAAAAAATTGAAAAATCCACCCAAAATCTAAAAAAATTTAAATTTTTATATGAAAAACTTCTTTTGCCCATATCTCCGTAAATATGCGTCCTAGAGCGAAAAGGACTTTAATTCGTGACCACCCCCAAAAAATTGAAAAATCCACCCAAAACCTAAAAAAATTGAAATTTTTATATGAAAAACTTCTTTTGCCCATATCTCCTAAACTAAGCGTCCTAGAGCGAAAAGGACTTTAATTCGTGACCACCCCCAAAAAATTGAAAAATCCACCCAAAACCTAAAAAAATTGAAATTTTTATATGAAAAACTTCTTTTGCCCATATCTCCTTAAATATGCGTCCTAGAGCGAAAAGGACTTTAATTCGTGACCACTCCCAAAAAATTGAAAAATCCACCCAAAACCTAAAAAAATTGAAATTTTTATACGAAAAACTTCTTTTGCCCATATCTCCTTAAATATGCGTCCTAGAGCGAAAAGGACTTTAATTCGTGACCACCCCCAAAAAATTGAAAAATCCACCCAAAACCTAAAAAAAAATAAATTTTTATATGAAAAACTTCGTTTGCCCATATCTCCTAAACTAAGCGTCCTAGAGCGAAAAGGACTTTAATTCGTGACCACCCCCAAAATATTGAAAAATCCACCCAAAATCTAAAAAAATTGAAATTTTTATACGAAAAACTTCTTTTGCCCATATCTCCTTAAATATGCGTCCTAGAGCGAAAAGGACTTTAATTCGTGACCGCCCCCAAAAAATTGAAAAATCCACCCAAAACCTAAAAAAATTTAAATTTTTGTATGAAAAACTTCTTTTGCCCATATCTCCTTAAATATGCGTCCTAGAGCGAAAACGACTTTAATTCGTGACCACCCCCAAAAAATTGGAAAATCCACCCAAAATCTAAAAAAATTTAAATTTTTATATGAAAAACTTCTTTTGCCCATATCTCCTAAACTAAGCGTCCTAGAGCGAAAAGGACTTTAATTCGTGACCACTCCCAAAAATTTGAAAAATCCACCCAAAACTTAAAAAAAATTAAATTTTTATATGAAAAACTTCTTTTGCCCATATCTCCTAAACTAAGCGTCCTAGAGCGAAAAGGACTTTAATTCGTGACCGCCCCCAAAAAATTGAAAAATTCACCCAAAACCTAAAAAAATTTAAATTTTTGTATGAAAAACTTCTTTCGCCCATATCTCCTTAAATATGCGTCCTAGAGCGAAAACGACTTTAATTCGTGACCACCCCCAAAAAATTTGAAAATCCACCCAAAATCTAAAAAACTTTAAATTTTTTAATGAAAAACTTCTTTTGCCCATATCTCCTAAACAAAGCGTCCTAGAGCGAAAAGGACTTTAATTCGTGACCACCCCCAAAAAATTGAAAAATCCACCCAAAACCTAAAAAAATTGAAATTTTTATATGAAAAACTTCTTTTGCCCATATCTCCTTAAATATGCGTCCTAGAGCGAAAAGGACTTCAATTCGTGAACACCCCCAAAAAATTTAAAAATCCACCCAAAACCTAAAAAAATTGAAATTTTTATATGAAAAACTTCTTTTGCCCATATCTCCTTAAATATGCGTCCTAGAGCGAAAAGGACTTTAATTCGTGACCACCCCCAAAAAATTGAAAAATCCACACAAAACCTAAAAAAATTGAAATTTTTATATGAAAAACTTCTTTTGCCCATATCTCCTAAACTAAGCGTCCTAGAGCGAAAAGGACTTTAATTCCTGACCACCCCCAAAATATTGAAAAATCCACCCAAAATCTAAAAAAATTGAAATTTTTATATGAAAAACTTCTTTTGCCCATATCTCCTTAAATATGCGTCCTAGAGCGAAAAGGACTTTAATTCGTGACCACCCTCAAAAAATTGAAAAATCCACCCAAAACCTAAAAAAATTGAAATTTTTATATGAAAAACTTCTTTTGCCCATATCTCCTAAACTAAGCGTCCTAGAGCGAAAAGGACTTTAATTCCTGACCACCCCCAAAATATTGAAAAATCCACCCAAAATCTAAAAAAATTGAAATTTTTATATGAAAAACTTCTTTTGCCCATATCTCCTTAAATATGCGTCCTAGAGCGAAAACGACTTTAATTCGTGACCACCCCCAAAAAATTGGAAAATCCACCCAAAATCTAAAAAAATTTAAATTTTTATATGAAAAACTTCTTTTGCCCATATCTCCTAAACTAAGCGTCCTAGAGCGAAAAGGACTTTAATTCGTGACCACTCCCAAAAATTTGAAAAATCCACCCAAAACTTAAAAAAAATTAAATTTTTATATGAAAAACTTCTTTTGCCCATATCTCCTAAACTAAGCGTTCTAGAGCGAAAAGGACTGTAATTCGTGACCACCCACAAAAAATTGAAAAATCCACCCAAAACCTAAAAAAATTTAAATTTTTATATGAAAAACTTCTTTTGCCCATATCTCCTTAAATATGCGTCCTAGAGCGAAAAGGACTTTAATTCGTGACCACCCTCAAAAAATTGAAAAATCCACCCAAAACCTAAAAAAATTGAAATTTTTATATGAAAAACTTCTTTTGCCCATATCTCCTAAACTAAGCGTCCTAGAGCGAAAAGGACTTTAATTCCTGACCACCCCCAAAATATTGAAAAATCCACCCAAAATCTAAAAAAATTGAAATTTTTATATGAAAAACTTCTTTTGCCCATATCTCCTTAAATATGCGTCCTAGAGCGAAAAGGACTTTAATTCGTGACCACTCCCAAAAAATTGAAAAATCCGCCCAAAACCTAAAAAAAATAAAATTTTGATATGAAAAACTTCTTTTGCCCATATCTCCTAAACTAAGCGTCCTAGAGCGAAAAGGACTTTAATTCGTGACCACCCCCAAAATATTGAAAAATCCACGCAAAATCTAAAAAAATTTAAATTTTTATATGAAAAACTTCTTTTGCCCATATCTCCTAAACTAAGCGTCCTAGAGCGAAAAGGACTTTAATTCGTGACCGCCCCCAAAAAATTGAAAAATCCACCCAAAACCTAAAAAAATTTAAATTTTTGTATGAAAAACTTCTTTTGCCCATATCTCCTTAAATATGCGTCCTAGAGCGAAAAGGACTTTAATTCGTGACCACCCCCAAAAAATTGAAAAATCCACCCAAAATCTAAAAAAATTTAAATTTTTATATGAAAAACTTCTTTTGCCCATATCTCCGTAAATATGCGTCCTAGAGCGAAAAGGACTTTAATTCGTGACCACCCCCAAAAAATTGAAAAATCCACCCAAAACCTAAAAAAATTGAAATTTTTATATGAAAAACTTCTTTTGCCCATATCTCCTAAACTAAGCGTCCTAGAGCGAAAAGGACTTTAATTCGTGACCACCCCCAAAAAATTGAAAAATCCACCCAAAACCTAAAAAAATTGAAATTTTTATATGAAAAACTTCTTTTGCCCATATCTCCTTAAATATGCGTCCTAGAGCGAAAAGGACTTTAATTCGTGACCACTCCCAAAAAATTGAAAAATCCACCCAAAACCTAAAAAAATTGAAATTTTTATACGAAAAACTTCTTTTGCCCATATCTCCTTAAATATGCGTCCTAGAGCGAAAAGGACTTTAATTCGTGACCACCCCCAAAAAATTGAAAAATCCACCCAAAACCTAAAAAAAAATAAATTTTTATATGAAAAACTTCGTTTGCCCATATCTCCTAAACTAAGCGTCCTAGAGCGAAAAGGACTTTAATTCGTGACCACCCCCAAAATATTGAAAAATCCACCCAAAATCTAAAAAAATTGAAATTTTTATACGAAAAACTTCTTTTGCCCATATCTCCTTAAATATGCGTCCTAGAGCGAAAAGGACTTTAATTCGTGACCGCCCCCAAAAAATTGAAAAATCCACCCAAAACCTAAAAAAATTTAAATTTTTGTATGAAAAACTTCTTTTGCCCATATCTCCTTAAATATGCGTCCTAGAGCGAAAACGACTTTAATTCGTGACCACCCCCAAAAAATTGGAAAATCCACCCAAAATCTAAAAAAATTTAAATTTTTATATGAAAAACTTCTTTTGCCCATATCTCCTAAACTAAGCGTCCTAGAGCGAAAAGGACTTTAATTCGTGACCACTCCCAAAAATTTGAAAAATCCACCCAAAACTTAAAAAAAATTAAATTTTTATATGAAAAACTTCTTTTGCCCATATCTCCTAAACTAAGCGTCCTAGAGCGAAAAGGACTTTAATTCGTGACCGCCCCCAAAAAATTGAAAAATTCACCCAAAACCTAAAAAAATTTAAATTTTTGTATGAAAAACTTCTTTCGCCCATATCTCCTTAAATATGCGTCCTAGAGCGAAAACGACTTTAATTCGTGACCACCCCCAAAAAATTTGAAAATCCACCCAAAATCTAAAAAACTTTAAATTTTTTAATGAAAAACTTCTTTTGCCCATATCTCCTAAACAAAGCGTCCTAGAGCGAAAAGGACTTTAATTCGTGACCACCCCCAAAAAATTGAAAAATCCACCCAAAACCTAAAAAAATTGAAATTTTTATATGAAAAACTTCTTTTGCCCATATCTCCTTAAATATGCGTCCTAGAGCGAAAAGGACTTCAATTCGTGAACACCCCCAAAAAATTTAAAAATCCACCCAAAACCTAAAAAAATTGAAATTTTTATATGAAAAACTTCTTTTGCCCATATCTCCTTAAATATGCGTCCTAGAGCGAAAAGGACTTTAATTCGTGACCACCCCCAAAAAATTGAAAAATCCACACAAAACCTAAAAAAATTTAAATTTTTATATGAAAAACTTATTTTGCCCATATCTCCTTAAATATGCGTCCTAGAGCGAAAAGGACTTTAATTCGTGACCACCCTCAAAAAATTGAAAAATCCACCCAAAACCTAAAAAAATTGAAATTTTTATACGAAAAACTTCTTTTGCCCATATCTCCTTAAATATGCGTCCTAGAGCGAAAAGGACTTTAATTCGTGACCACCCCTAAAAACTTGAAAAATCCACCCAAAACCTAAAAAAATTGAAATTTTTATATGAAAAACTTCTTTTGCCCATATCTCCTAAACTAAGCGTCCTAGAGCGAAAACGACTTTAATTCGTGACCAATCCTTAAATATGCGTCCTAGAGCGAAAAGGACTTTAATTCGTGACCACTTCCAAAAAATTTAAAAATCCACCCAAAACCTAAAAAAATTTAAATTTTTATATGAAAAACTTCTTTTGCCCATATCTCCTAAACTAAGCGTCCTAGAGCGAAAAGGACTTTAATTCGTGACCACCCTCAAAAAATTGAAAAATCCACCCAAAACCTAAAAAAAAATGAAATTTTTATATGAAAAACTTCTTTTGCTCATATCTCCTAAACTAAGCGTCCTAGAGCGAAAAGGACTTTAATTCGTGACCACCCCCAAAAAATTGAAAAATCCACCCAAAAACCTAAAAAAAAATTAAATTTTTATATGAAAAACTTCTTTTGCTCATATCTCCTAAACTAAGCGTCCTAGAGCGAAAAGGACTTTAATTCGTGACCACCCCCAAAAAATTGAAAAATCCACCCAAAACCAAAAAAAAATTAAATGTTTATATGAAAAACTTCTTTTGCCCATATCTCCTTAAATATGCGTCCTAGAGCGAAAAGGACTTTAATTCGTGACCACCCCCAAAAAATTGAAAAATCCACCCAAAACCTAAAATAATTAAAATTTTTGTATGAAAAACTTCTTTTGCCCATATCTCCTAAACTAAGCGTCCTAGAGCGAAAAGGACTGTAATTCGTGACCACCCACAAAAAATTGAAAAATCCACCCAAAACCTAAAAAAAATTGAAATTTTTATATGAAAAACTTCTTTTGCCCATATCTCCTTAAATATGCGTCCTAGAGCGAAAAGGACTTTAATTCGTGACCACCCCTAAAAACTTGCAAAATCCACCCAAAACCTAAAAAAATTGAAATTTTTATATGAAAAACTTCTTTTGCCCATATCTCCTAAACTAAGCGTCCTAGAGCGAAAAGGACTTTAATTCGTGACCACCCCCAAAAAATTGAAAAATCCACCCAAAAACCTAAAAAAAATGAAATTTTTATATGAAAAACTTCTTTTGCTCATATCTCCTAAACTAAGCGTCCTACAGCGAAAAGGACTTTAATTCGTGACCACCCCCAAAAAATTGAAAAATCCACCCAAAACCTAAAAAATTTAAATGTTTATATGAAAAACTTCTTTTGCCCATATCTCCTTAAATATGCGTCCTAGAGCGAAAAGGACTTTAATTCGTGACCACCCCCAAAAAATTGAAAAATCCACCCAAAACCTAAAAAAATTAAAGTTTTTATATGAAAAACTTCTTTTGCCCATATCTCCTAAACTAAGCGTCCTAGAGCGAAAAGGACTTTAATTCGTGACCACTCCCAAAAAATTGAAAAATCCACCCAAAACCTAAAAAATTTAAATTTTTATATGAAAAACTTCTTTTGCCCATATCTCCTTAAATATGCGTCCTAGAGCGAAAAGGACTTTAATTCGTGACCACCCCTAAAAACTTGAAAAATCCACCCAAAACCTAAAAAAATTGAAATTTTTATATGAAAAACTTCTTTTGCCCATATCTCCTAAACTAAGCGTCCTAGAGCGAAAAGGACTTTAATTCGTGACCACCGCCAAAAAATTTAAAAATCCACCCAAAACCTAAAAAAATTTATATTTTTATATGAAAAACTTCTTTTGCCCATATCTCCTTAAATATGCGTCCTAGAGCGAAAAGGACTTTAATTCGTGACCACTCCCAAAAAATTTAAAAATCAACCCAAAACCTAAAAAAATTTAAATTTTTATATGAAAAACTTCTTTTGCCCATATCTCCTAAACTAAGCGTCCTAGAGCGAAAAGGACTTTAATTCGTGACCACCCTCAAAAAATTGAAAAATCCACCCAAAACCTAAAAAAATTGAAATTTTTATATGGAAAACTTCTTTTGCCCATATCTCCTTAAATATGCGTCCTAGAGCGAAAAGGACTTTAATTCGTGACCACCCCCAAAAAATTGAAAAATCCACCCAAAAACCTAAAAAAAAAATGAAATTTTTATATGAAAAACTTCTTTTGCTCATATCTCCTAAACTAAGCGTCCTAGAGCGAAAAGGACTTTAATTCGTGACCACCCCCAAAAAATTGAAAAATCCACCCAAAACCTAAAAAAATTTAAATGTTTATATGAAAAACTTCTTTTGCCCATATCTCCTTAAATATGCGTCCTAGAGCGAAAAGGACTTTAATTCGTGACCACCCCCAAAAAATTGAAAAATCCACCCAAAACCTAAAAAATTAAAATTTTTATATGAAAAACTTCTTTTGCCCATATCTCCTAAACTAAGCGTCCTAGAGCGAAAAGGACTTTAATTCGTGACCACTCCCAAAAAATTGAAAAATCCACCCAAAACCTAAAAAATTGAAATTTTTATATGAAAAACTTCTTTTGCCCATATCTCCTTAAATATGCGTCCTAGAGCGAAAAGGACTTTAATTCGTGACCACCCCCAAAAACTTTAAAAATCCACCCAAAACCTAAAAAAAAAAATAAATTTTTATATGAAAAACTTCTTTTGCCCATATCTCCTAAACTAAGCGTCCTAGAGCGAAAAGGACTTTAATTCGTGACCACCCCCAAAAAATTGAAAAATCCACCGAAAATCTAAAAAAATTTAAATTTTTATATGAAAAACTTATTTTGCCCATATCTCCTAAACTAAGCGTCCTAGAGCGAAAAGGACTTTAATTCGTGACCGCCCCCAAAAAATTGAAAAATCCACCCAAAACCTAAAAAAAATAAAATTTTGATATGAAAAACTTCTTTTGCCCATATCTCCTTAAATATGCGTCCTAGAGCGAAAAGGACTTTAATTCGTGACCACCGCCAAAAAATTTAAAAATCCACCCAAAACCTAAAAAAATTTAAATTTTTATATGAAACACTTCTTTTGCCCATATCTCCTAAACTAATCGTCCTAGAGCGAAAAGGACTTTAATTCGTGACCACCCCTAAAAACTTGAAAAATCCACCCAAAACCTAAAAAAATTGAAATTTTTATATGAAAAACTTCTTTTGCCCATATCTCCTTAAATATGCGTCCTAGAGCGAAAAGGACTTTAATTCGTGACCACCCCCAAAAAATTTAAAAATCCACCCAAAACCTAAAAAATTTAAATGTTTATATGAAAAACTTCTTTTGCCCATATCTCCTTAAATATGCGTCCTAGAGCGAAAAGGACTTTAATTCGTGACCACCCCCAAAAAATTGAAAAATCCACCCAAAACCTAAAAAAATTAAAATTTTTATATGAAAAACTTCTTTTGCCCATATCTCCTAAACTAAGCGTCCTAGAGCGAAAAGGACTTTAATTCGTGACCACTCCCAAAAAATTGAAAAATCCACCCAAAACCTAAAAAATTTAAATTTTTATATGAAAAACTTCTTTTGCCCATATCTCCTTAAATATGCGTCCTAGAGCGAAAAGGACTTTAATTCGTGACCACCCCTAAAAACTTGAAAAATCCACCCAAAACCTAAAAAAATTGAAATTTTTATATGAAAAACTTCTTTTGCCCATATCTCCTAAACTAAGCGTCCTAGAGCGAAAAGGACTTTAATTCGTGACCACCGCCAAAAAATTTAAAAATCCACCCAAAACCTAAAAAAATTTATATTTTTATATGAAAAACTTCTTTTGCCCATATCTCCTTAAATATGCGTCCTAGAGCGAAAAGGACTTTAATTCGTGACCACTCCCAAAAAATTTAAAAATCCACCCAAAACCTAAAAAAATTTAAATTTTTATATGAAAAACTTCTTTTGCCCATATCTCCTAAACTAAGCGTCCTAGAGCGAAAAGGACTTTAATTCGTGACCACCCTCAAAAAATTGAAAAATCCACCCAAAACCTAAAAAAATTGAAATTTTTATATGGAAAACTTCTTTTGCCCATATCTCCTTAAATATGCGTCCTAGAGCGAAAAGGACTTTAATTCGTGACCACCCCCAAAAAATTGAAAAATCCACCCAAAAACCTAAAAAAAATGAAATTTTTATATGAAAAACTTCTTTTGCTCATATCTCCTAAACTAAGCGTCCTAGAGCGAAAAGGACTTTAATTCGTGACCACCCCCAAAAAATTGAAAAATCCACCCAAAACCTAAAAAAATTTAAATGTTTATATGAAAAACTTCTTTTGCCCATATCTCCTTAAATATGCGTCCTAGAGCGAAAAGGACTTTAATTCGTGACCACCCCCAAAAAATTGAAAAATCCACCCAAAACCTAAAAAATTAAAATTTTTATATGAAAAACTTCTTTTGCCCATATCTCCTAAACTAAGCGTCCTAGAGCGAAAAGGACTTTAATCCGTGACCACTCCCAAAAAATTGAAAAATCCACCCAAAACCTAAAAAATTGAAATTTTTATATGAAAAACTTCTTTTGCCCATATCTCCTTAAATATGCGTCCTAGAGCGAAAAGGACTTTAATTCGTGACCACCCCCAAAAACTTTAAAAATCCACCCAAAACCTAAAAAAAAAAATAAATTTTTATATGAAAAACTTCTTTTGCCCATATCTCCTAAACTAAGCGTCCTAGAGCGAAAAGGACTTTAATTCGTGACCACCCCCATAAAATTGAAAAATCCACCGAAAATCTAAAAAAATTTAAATTTTTATATGAAAAACTTCTTTTGCCCATATCTCCTAAACTAAGCGTCCTAGAGCGAAAAGGACTTTAATTCGTGACCGCCCCCAAAAAATTGAAAAATCCACCCAAAACCTAAAAAAAAATAAAATTTTGATATGAAAAACTTCTTTTGCCCATATCTCCTTAAATATGCGTCCTAGAGCGAAAAGGACTTTAATTCGTGACCACCGCCAAAAAATTTAAAAATCCACCCAAAACCTAAAAAAATTTAAATTTTTATATGAAACACTTCTTTTGCCCATATCTCCTAAACTAATCGTCCTAGAGCGAAAAGGACTTTAATTCGTGACCACCCCTAAAAACTTGAAAAATCCACCCAAAACCTAAAAAAATTGAAATTTTTATATGAAAAACTTCTTTTGCCCATATCTCCTTAAATATGCGTCCTAGAGCGAAAAGGACTTTAATTCGTGACCACCCCCAAAAAATTGAAAAATCCACCCAAAATCTAAAAAATTGAAATTTTTATATGAAAAACTTCTTTTGCCCATATCTCCTAAACTAAGCGTCCTAGAGCGAAAAGGACTTTAATTCGTGACCACCCCCAAAAAATTGAAAAATCCACCCAAAACCTAAAAAAATTTAAATTTTTATATGAAAAACTTCTTTTGCCCATATCTCCTTAAATATGCGTCCTAGAGCGAAAAGGACTTTAATTCGTGACCACTCCCAAAAAAGTGAAAAATCCACCCAAAACCTAAAAAAAAATAAAATTTTGATATGAAAAACTTCTTTTGCCCATATCTCCTAAACTAAGCGTCCTAGAGCGAAAAGGACTTTAATTCGTGACCACTCCCAAAAAATTGAAAAATCCACCCAAAACCTAAAAAAATTGAAATTTTTATACGAAAAACTTCTTTTGCCCATATCTCCTTAAATATGCGTCCTAGAGCGAAAAGGACTTTAATTCGTGACCACCCCCAAAAAATTGAAAAATCCACCCAAAAATTAAAAAAAAATAAATTTTTATATGAAAAACTTCGTTTGCCCATATCTCCTAAACTAAGCGTCCTAGAGCGAAAAGGACTTTAATTCGTGACCACCCACAAAATATTGAAAAATCAACCCAAAATCTAAAAAAATTTAAATTTTTATATGAAAAACTTCTTTTGCCCATATCTCCTAAACTAAGCGTCCTAGAGCGAAAAGGACTTTAATTCGTGACCGCCCCCAAAAAATTGAAAAATCCACCCAAATCCTAAAAAAATTTAAATTTTTGTATGAAAAACTTCTTTTGCCCATATCTCCTTAAATATGCGTCCTAGAGCGAAAACGACTTTAATTCGTGACCACCCCCAAAAAATTGGAAAATCCACCCAAAATCTAAAAAAATTTAATTTTTTATATGAAAAACTTCTTTTGCCCATATCTCCTAAACTAAGCGTCCTAGAGCGAAAAGGACTTTAATTCGTGACCACCCCCAAAAAATTGAAAAATCCACCCAAAACCTAAAAAAATTTAAATTTTTATATGAAAAACTTCTTTTGCCCATATCTCCTTAAATATGCGTCCTAGAGCGAAAAGGACTTTAATTCGTGACCACCCCCAAAAAATTGAAAAATCCACCCAAAACTTAAAAAAATTGAAATTTTTATAAGAAAAACTTCTTTTGCCCATATCTCCTAAACTAAGCGTCCTAGAGCGAAAAGGACTTTAATTCGTGACCACCCCCAAAATATTGAAAAATCCACCCAAAATCTAAAAAAAATTTAAATTTTTATATGAAAAACTTCTTTTGCCCATATCTCCTTAAATATGCGTCCTAGAGCGAAAAGGACTTTAATTCGCGACCACCCCCAAAAAATTGAAAAATCCACCCAAAACCTAAAAAAATTGAAATTTTTATATGAAAAACTTCTTTTGCCCATATCTCCTTAAATATGCGTCCTAGAGCGAAAAGGACTTTAATTCGTGACCACCCCCAAAAAATTGAAAAATCCACCCAAAACCTAAAAAAATTGAAATTTTTATATGAAAAACTTCTTTTGCCCATATCTCCTTAAATATGCGTCCTAGAGCGAAAACGACTTTAATTCGTGACCACCCCCAAAAAATTGGAAAATCCACCCAAAATCTAAAAAACTTTAAATTTTTATATGAAAAACTTCTTTTGCCCATATCTCCTAAACTAAGCGTCCTAGAGCGAAAAGGACTTTAATTCGTGACCACCCCCAAAAAATTGAAAAATCCACCCAAAACCTAAAAAATTTAAATTTTTATATGAAAAACATCTTTTGCCCATATCTCCTTAAATATGCGTCCTAGAGCGAAAAGGACTTTAATTCGTGACCACCCCCAAAAAATTGAAAAATCCACCCAAAACCTAAAAAAATTTAAATTTTTATATGAAAAACTTCTTTTGCCCATATCTCCTAAACTAAGCGTCCTAGAGCGAAAAGGACTTTAATTCGTGACCACCCCCAAAAAATTGAAAAATCCACCCAAAACCTAAAAAAATTGAAATTTTTATATGAAAAACTTCTTTTGCCCATATCTCCTTAAATATGCGTCCTAGAGCGAAAAGGACTTTAATTCGTGACCACCCCCAGAAAATTTAAAAATCCACCCAAAACCTAAAAAAATTGAAATTTTTATATGAAAAACTTCTTTTGCCCATATCTCCTAAACTAAGCGTCCTAGAGCGAAAAGGACTTTAATTCGTGACCACCCCCAAAATATTGAAAAATCCACCCAAAATCTAAAAAAATTTAAATTTTTATATGAAAAACTTCTTTTGCCCATATCTCCTTAAATATGCGTCCTAGAGCGAAAAGGACTTTAATTCGTGACCACCCCCAAAAAATTGAAAAATCCACCCAAAACCTAAAAAAATTGAAATTTTTATATGAAAAACTTCTTTTGCCCATATCTCCTTAAATATGCGTCCTAGAGCGAAAAGGACTTTAATTCGTGACCACCCCCAAAAAATTGAAAAATCCACCCAAAACCTAAAAAAAATAAATTTTTATATGAAAAACTTCTTTTGCCCATATCTCCTTAAAAATGCGTCCTAGAGCGAAAAGGACTTTAATTCGTGACCACCCCCAAAAAATTGAAAAATCCACCCAAAACCTAAAAAAATTTAAATTTTTGTATGAAAAACTTATTTTGCCCATATCTCCTTAAATATGCGTCCTAGAGCGAAAACGACTTTAATTCGTGACCACCTCCAAAAAATTGGAAAATCCACCCAAAATCTAAAAAAATTTAAATTTTTATATGAAAAACTTCTTTTGCCCATATCTCCTAAACTAAGCGTCCTAGAGCGAAAAGGACTTTAATTCGTGACCACCCCCAAAAAATTGAAAAATCCACCCAAAACCTAAAAAAATTTAAATTTTTATATGAAAAACTTATTTTGCCCATATCTCCTTAAATATGCGTCCTAGAGCGAAAAGGACTTTAATTCGTGACCACCCCCAAAAAATTTAAAAATCCACCCAAAACCTAAAAAAATTGAAATTAAACTAAGCGTCCTAGAGCGAAAAGGACTTTAATTCGTGACCACCCCTAAAAACTTGAAAAATCCACCCAAAACCTAAAAAAATTTAAATTTTTATATGAAAAACTTCTTTTGCCCATATCTCCTTAAATATGCGTCCTAGAGCGAAAACGACTTTAATTCGTGACCACCCCCAAACAATTGAAAAATCCACCCAAAACCTAAAAAAATTTAAATTTTTATATGAAAAACTTCTTTTGCCCATATCTCCTAAACTAAGCGTCCTAGAGCGAAAAGGACTTTAATTCGTGACCACCCCCAAAATATTGAAAAATCCACCCAAAATCTAAAAAAATTTAAATTTTTATATGAAAAACTTCTTTTGCCCATATCTCCTTAAATATGCGTCCTAGAGCGAAAAGGACTTTAATTCGTGACCACCCCCAAAAAATTGAAAAATCCACCCAAAACCTAAAAAAATTGAAATTTTTATATGAAAAACTTCTTTTGCCCATATCTCCTTAAATATGCGTCCTAGAGCGAAAAGGACTTTAATTCGTGACCACCCCCAAAAAATTGAAAAATCCACCCAAAACCTAAAAAAAAATAAATTTTTATATGAAAAACTTCGTTTGCCCATATCTCCTAAACTAAGCGTCCTAGAGCGAAAAGGACTTTAATTCGTGACCACCCCCAAAATATTGAAAAATCCACCCAAAATCTAAAAAAATTTAAATTTTTATATGAAAAACTTCTTTTGCCCATATCTCCTAAACTAAGCGTCCTAGAGCGAAAAGGACTTTAATTCGTGACCGCCCCCAAAAAATTGAAAAATCCACCCAAAACCTAAAAAAATTTAAATTTTTGTATGAAAAACTTCTTTTGCCCATATCTCCTTAAATATGCGTCCTAGAGCGAAAACGACTTTAATTCGTGACCACCCCCAAAAAATTGAAAAATCCACCCAAAACCTAAAAAAATTGAAATTTTTATATGAAAAACTTATTTTGCCCATATCTCCTAAACTAAGCGTCCTAGAGCGAAAAGGACTTTAATTCGTGACCACCCCCAAAATATTGAAAAATCCACCCAAAATCTAAAAAAATTTAAATTTTTATATGAAAAACTTCTTTTGCCCATATCTCCTAAAACCTAAAAAAATTGAAATTTTTATATGAAAAACTTCTTTTGCCCATATCTCCTTAAATATGCGTCCTAGAGCGAAAAGGACTTTAATTCGTGACCACCCCCAAAAAATTTAAAAATCCACCCAAAACCTAAAAAAAAATAAAATTTTTATATGAAAAACTTCTTTTGCCCATATCTCCTAAACTAAGCGTCCTAGAGCGAAAAGGACTTTAATTCGTGACCACACCTAAAAACTTGAAAAATCCACCCAAAACCTAAAAAAATTGAAATTTTTATATGAAAAACTTCTTTTGCCCATATCTCCTTAAATATGCGTCCTAGAGCGAAAAGGACTTTAATTCGTGACCACCCCCAAAAAATTGAAAAATCCACCCAAAACCTAAAAAAAATGAAATTTTTATATGAAAAACTTCTTTTGGCCATATCTCCTAAACTAAGCTTCCTAGAGCGAAAAGGACTTTAATTCGTGACCACCCCCAAAATATTGAAAAATCCACCCAAAATCTAAAAAAATTTAAATTTTTATATGAAAAACTTCTTTTGCCCATATCTCCTTAAATATGCGTCCTAGAGCGAAAAGGACTTTAATTCGTGACCACCCCCAAAAAATTGAAAAATCCACCCAAAATCTAAAAAAATTTAAATTTTTATATGAAAAACTTCTTTTGCCCATATCTCCTAAACTAAGCGTCCTAGAGCGAAAAGGACTTTAATTCGTGACCACTCCCAAAATATTGAAAAATCCACCCAAAACCTAAAAAAGGACTTTAATTCGTGACCACCCCCAAAAAATTGAAAAATCCACCCAAAACCTAAAAAAATTGAAATTTTTATATGAAAAACTTCTTTTGGCCATATCTCCTAACCTAAGCTTCCTAGAGCGAAAAGGACTTTAATTCGTGACCACCCCCAAAATATTGAAAAATCCACCCAAAATCTAAAAAAAATTTAAATTTTTATATGAAAAACTTCTTTTGCCCATATCTCCTTAAATATGCGTCCTAGAGCGAAAAGGACTTTAATTCGTGACCACCCCCAAAAAATTGAAAAATCCACCCAAAACCTAAAAAAATTGAAATTTTTATATGAAAAACTTCTTTTGGCCATATCTCCTAAACTAAGCTTCCTAGAGCGAAAAGGACTTTAATTCGTGACCGCCCCAAAAATATTGAAAAATCCACCCAAAATCTAAAAAAATTTAAATTTTTATATGAAAAACTTCTTTTGCCCATATCTCCTTAAATATGCGTCCTAGAGCGAAAAGGACTTTAATTCGTGACCACCCCCAAAAAATTGAAAAATCCACCCAAAACCTAAAAAAATTGAAATTTTTATATGAAAAACTTCTTTTGGCCATATCTCCTAAACTAAGCTTCCTAGAGCGAAAAGGACTTTAATTCGTGACCGCCCCCAAAATATTGAAAAATCCACCCAAAATCTAAAAAAATTTAAATTTTTATATGAAAAACTTATATTGCCCATATCTCCTTAAATATGCGTCCTAGAGCGAAAAGGACTTTAATTCGTGACCACCCCCAAAAAATTGAAAAATCCACCCAAAACCTAAAAAAATTGAAATTTTTATATGAAAAACTTCTTTTGGCCATATCTCCTAAACTAAGCTTCCTAGAGCGAAAAGGACTTTAATTCGTGACCACCCCCAAAATATTGAAAAATCCACCCAAAATCTAAAAAAATTTAAATTTTTATATGAAAAACTTCTTTTGCCCATATCTCCTTAAATATGCGTCCTAGAGCGAAAAGGACTTTAATTCGTGACCACCCCCAAAAAATTGAAAAATCCACCCAAAACCTAAAAAAATTGAAATTTTTATATGAAAAACTTCTTTTGGCCATATCTCCTAAACTAAGCTTCCTAGAGCGAAAAGGACTTTAATTCGTGACCACCCCCAAAATATTGCAAAATCCACCCAAAATCTAAAAAAATTTAAATTTTTATATGAAAAACTTCTTTTGCCCATATCTCCTAAACTAAGCGTCCTAGAGCGAAAAGGACTTTAATTCGTGACCACTCCCAAAATATTGAAAAATCCACCCAAAACCTAAAAAAATTGAAATTTTTATATGAAAAACTTCTTTTGCCCATATCTCCTTAAATATGCGTCCTAGAGCGAAAAGGACTTTAATTCGTGACCACCCCTAAAAACTTGAAAAATCCACCAAAACCTAAAAAAAATTGAAATTTTTATATGAAAAACTTCTTTTGCCCATATCTCCTTAAATATGCGTCCTAGAGCGAAAAGGACTTTAATTCGTGACCACCCCCAAAAAATTGAAAAATCCACCCAAAAACTTAAAAAAATTGAAATTTTTATATGAAAAACTTCTTTTGACCATATCTCCTAAACTAAGCTTCCTAGAGCGAAAAGGACTTTAATTCGTGACCACCCCCAAAATATTGAAAAATCCACCCAAAATCTAAAAAAATTTAAATTTTTATATGAAAAACTTCTTTTGGCCATATCTCCTAAACTAAGCGTCCTAGAGCGAAAAGGACTTTAATTCGTGACCACTCCCAAAAAATTGAAAAATCCACCCAAAACCTAAAAAAATTTAAATTTTTATACGAAAAACTTCTTTTGCCCATATCTCCTAAACTAAGCTTCCTAGAGCGAAAAGGACTTTAATTCGTGACCACCCCCAAAATATTGAAAAATCCACCCAAAACCTAAAAAAATTTAAATTTTTATATGAAAAACTTCTTTTGCCCATATCTCCTTAAATATGCGTCCTAGAGCGAAAAGGACTTTAATTCGTGACCACCCCCAAAAAATTGAAAAATCCACCCAAAACCTAAAAAAATTGAAATTTTTATATGGAAAACTTCTTTTGCCCATATCTCCTAAACTAAGCGTCCTAGAGCGAAAAGGACTTTAATTCGTGACCACTCCCAAAAAATTGAAAAATCCACCCAAAACCTAAAAAAATTGAAATTTTTATACGAAAAACTTCTTTTGCCCATATCTCCTTAAATATGCGTCCTAGAGCGAAAAGGACTTTAATTCGTGACCACCCCCAAAAAATTGAAAAATCCACCCAAAACCTAAAAAAATTTAAATTTTTATATGAAAAACTTCTTTTGCCCATATCTCCTAAACTAAGCGTCCTAGAGCGAAAAGGACTTTAATTCGTGACCACCGCCAAAAAATTGAAAAATCCACCCAAAACCTAAAAAAATTGAAATTTTTATATGAAAAACTTCTTTTGCCCATATCTCCTTAAATATGCGTCCTAGAGCGAAAAGGACTTTAATTCGTGACCACCCCCAAAAAATTGAAAAATCCACCCAAAACCTAAAAAAATTGAAATTTTTATATGGAAAACTTCTTTTGCCCATATCTCCTTAAATATGCGTCCTAGAGCGAAAAGGACTTTAATTCGTGACCACCCCAAAAAATTGAAAAATCCACCCAAAAACCTAAAAAAAAATGAAATTTTTATATGAAAAACTTCTTTTGCTCATATCTCCTAAACTAAGCGTCCTAGAGCGAAAAGGACTTTAATTCGTGACTGTTGTATAAGTTAAGTGTATACTTATAAGCATTCACATTACGTTCATACTTTATTTATGTAAATACATTTAATTTAATATGTGTAACCCTACAAATCTACCATACATAATATAAAGACTTGTAACTATATTATGAAATAGAATAAAGAGTCATTCGTGAATTTGACTTAAATTAGAACACAACTCTTGCACATAACATGGTGTCAGAAGTGCAAAATATAATAAGTTGAAAAGTTGAGAGGAATTCAGGATATTTTGATTAAGATGCCGGACATGAAAAGTGATGAAGCAAGTGGTCAAGTGTTTGCTACTTCACTTCAGCCATTGAATTTTAAAGCGCCAGATATTGCCAAGGAGTGGAAAACTTGGCACACAAAATTTAAAATATTTTTGAGAGCGTCAAACTTGGAAAGCGAAACCGATCAGAGGAAGGTGGCGTTACTGTTACATCACCTTGGGACACAGTCCTTAGATGTTTTCAATTCCTTTGATATGGATATTGATACAGTCAAGTATGCAGATTTGGTGATGAAACTTTGTTCGTACTTTACTCCGCGGATTAATATAGTAATGGAGCGGTATAAATTTTTCACCTACAAGCAACAAGAAGAACAGTCCGTGGATGAATATGTGACAGCATTGAAAAATTTAAGTTTAAGCTGTGAATTTGGGGGCTTGAGAAATGATTTGGTTCGGGACATTTACATATGTGGATTGTCGGCTAAAATGGGTCATGTCAGGGAGAGATTACTCACTGAAGACAACATAAGTTTGGAAAGAGCTGTCAGTATCAGTAAAAATATGGTAATGGCGAAGGAAAATGCATCTATTTTCCAACAAGATGGCGGATTGGAAGGAGTTGTAAGTGTTATTAAATCAAATACAAGCAACAGATTCAACAACAAATACAACAGCAACAATCATTACAAGACCAACAGCAACAAAAAGTCTAACAGTGGTAACTGCAATAGATGTGGTCAAATACATCGGGATAAATGTCCAGCAGATGGTGCGAAGTGCTATGAATGTGGAAAGGTTAATCATTTTGCCAGAATGTGTACTTTTAGAAAAAGATTTGTGAAGCAAATGTATGCCGATCAAAACGAAGGTAAAGAAGAAGAAGATGATGAAGATGATTTGTTTATTGGAGTGGTGGACAAAAAGAAGAATGTAACTGAATGGAATGTGGAGGTAACAATAAAACATCAAAAAATTATTTGCCAAATTGATACAGGGGCACAGGCCAACATAATGTCAGCTAAAACAGCAGATTTTTTGAAAATTAAATCATTTTTGAAGACATCAGTTCGAATTTTTACGATCAGTGGTGAGAGGATTCCTGTGTTGGGAACAGCTGATTTAGATTTTATATATAAGGATGAACTGTTTAATGCAACATTTTTTATTGTGAATATGGAATGTAAAAATATTTTAGGTATTGAAATGGCAGTCAAAATGAATTTAGTTAAAGAAATTAATAGCATTTCAATTAATAAAACTATTGAAAAATATTCTGATGTTTTACATGGCCTTGGTCTTTTGCAAAATAAATGCAGTTTTAAGATAAGAGACAATATTGAACCGGTGATTGAACCACCTCGCAAAATTCCATTTAAGCTATATGAAAGTTTACGAAAAGAATTAGGGAGAATGATGAAAATGAATGTCATCATGCCAGTGAGTGAACCAACAGAATGGGTGAATTCCATTGTGTTGGTTGCGAAGCCAAATGGTAGTATGAGGATTTGTTTGGACCCAAGGCATTTGAATAAGCCCATTTTGAGGCCCCATTATCCTTTTCCAAATATTGAAGACTGTAAGGCAAAGTTGGTAGGTTCTAGGTATTTTACAGCTCTGGATGCTAAAAATGGTTTTTGGATGATTCCGTTGCATGATGAGTCATCTAAATTGTGCACATTCAATACACCTTTTGGACGTTATCGGTTTTTAAGATTGCCATTTGGCATTAATGCTGCGCCGGAGATATTTCATGCTGAAATGATGAAACTATTTGGGGATATTCCCAATTTGATAATATACATAGATGATTTTTTAATCTATTCATCGACTATAGAGGAGCATGACAGAATATTAGAAGCGGTTTTTCAAAGGGCTAGAGAAGTAGGTTTGAAGTTTAACGAATCTAAGTGCAAATTTTTAAGGACTGAAATAAAATTTTTAGGTCATATTTTTGATAGGACGGGAGTGAGTCCGGATAATGAGAAAGTGAGGGCAGTTCTGGATATGCCAAGACCAAATAATGTAAAGGAGATGCAGAGATTTTAAGGCATGGTTAATTATTTGGGTCCATTTATCAGAAATTTGTCAGAGAAGAATCATAATTTAAGGGAATTGTTGAGGAATGATGTTCAGTGGCATTGGTCGGCTGTACATGAGAATGAGTTCAGAGATTTGAAAAGGGAAATAACAGAGGCTCCTGTGCTTACATATTTCGATAAGAGTAAAAGATTGATTTTATCGGTAGATGCCTCTAGATTTGCTGTTGGTGCCACAATTTTGCATGAGGGTCAGCCTATAGCGTATGCGTCAGGTTCGTTAACAGAATCTCAGAAAAATTATGCTCAGATTGAGAAGGAGCTTTTTGCTATATTATTTGGATGCAGAAAATTTCATCAGTATATTTATGGTTCCAATGTGACTGTGGAAACAGATCACAAGCCTTTGGTAACTCTATTCGATAAGCCTTTATATAAAATTCCACCACGACTACAGCGTTTTATGTTGTGTTTGCAGAGTTATAGTTTATCTGTGCAATATAGACCTGGCAGGGATTTGAAAATAGCTGACACACTGTCGAGAGCTCCCTTGGAGGATAAAGCATTATCTGAAATTGAAAGCGAGGTCAATATTCACTGCAATTTTATTTCTTCGCATTTGGAAATTCCTTTTGTTGATGTTTATTCCATTGGGGAGTATAGTAAGAAGGATGACACTTTTATGAAGATTGCAGGATACACACGTAATGGTTGGCCGGATTGTCGTAGTAAACTTGAGGATGATGTAAAGCCTTATTTTAAGATTAGGGATGATATAACGATTTTGGATGATGTCTTGCTGAAAAATAGTCAAATATTGATACCGAAAACTTTGAGACGGGGTGTTTTAGATAAAATTCACGAGGGCCACATGGGGGTATTAAGATGTCAGAATCTTGCTCGTCAATTTGTTTACTGGCCTAACATCTATAAAGATATTGAGGATTTGGTATTGAATTGTGAGATTTGTGCTAAGTATCAAAACTCTAATAGTAGACCTGAGTTAATGCCTCATGAGGTAATCGATATTCCTTGGTACAAAGTAGGGTGTGATCTTTTTGAGTTTCAAAGCAAAACATATTTACTTGTGGTTGATTATTTTTCGAAATTTGTTGAAATAGACATTCTTTCATCTGGTTACAGTAGTGCCAATTTAATTATTAAATTAAAGTCGATATTTGCGAGACACGGTATTCCTACAATTTTTATTTCAGATAATGGTCCGCCATTTAATTCTAAGGAATTTGGGACATTTTGTCAAGACTGGGGAATTGATCATCGGACATCTAGTCCATATTTACCCAGATCCAATGGTCTAGCGGAACGTATGGTTCAGACTATGAAAAAACTTCTTTTGAAATCGGTAGAGAGCAAGTCTGATCCATATGTGGCATTGTTGCATTATAGAACAACTCCGAAGGGTGATTTACCAAGTCCATCTGAACTGTTAATGTCTAGAACTTTGCGTACTAAAATTCCTTCTGTTGCCAACAATTTTGATTCTAAATTGATAGATAAAACTGAATATACTGATAAGATACAGTCAAATATGAGGAACGTGACAGAAAAGTATAATGCTAAATCAAAAGCCTTAAAACCAATGCATGAGGGTGACAAGGTAATGTTCAAAAAGAATCCTCAAAGTCATTGGTATCCGGGAAAAGTTGCAGAAATGTTCAAAAAGAATCCTCAAAGTCATTGGTATCCGGGAAAAGTTGCAGAAATTTGCAAGGAACCAAGGTCATATATTATATTAGATCAAAATGGCTCTAAATTTAGAAGAAGTCATGATCATATAAGAAAATCAACTCAGAGTAGTTTAAATTATGCTAATATTGAGAATGATATAAATTCTGATCATTACGAAAACACAACGAATATACAGGAAACAGAAAGGTCTATACAAAATAATTTATCTGAGGAGCAAAATGTTGAAAATTATATTACTCGAAGTGGCAGAATTGTTAAAGAACCTGATAGACTCAATTTGTAATTTTGATATATATACCATTGTATTTATTAAATATAAATGTATTAATTTTATGTTGCAAAGGGAGATGTTGTATAAGTTAAGTGTATACTTATAAGCATTCACATTACGTTCATACTTTATTTATGTAAATACATTTAATTTTAATATGTGTAACCCTACAAATCTACCATACATAATATAAAGACTTGTAACTATATTATGAAATAGAATAAAGAGTCATTCGTGAATTTGACTTAAATTAGAACACGACTCTTGCACATAACAGTGACCACCCCCAAAAAATTGAAAAATCCACCCAAAACCTAAAAAAATTTAAATTTTTGTACGAAAAACTTCTTTTGCCCATATCTCCTTAAATATGCGTCCTAGAGCGAAAACGACTTTAATTCGTGACCACCCCCAAAAAATTGGAAAATCCACCCAAAATCTAAAAAAATTTAAATTTTTATATGAAAAACTTCTTTTGCCCATATCTCCTAAACTAAGCGTCCTAGAGCGAAAAGGACTTTAATTCGTGACCACCCCTAAAAACTTGAAAAATCCACCCAAAACCTAAAAAAATTGAAATTTTTATATGAAAAACTTCTTTTGCCCATATCTCCTAAACTAAGCGTCCTAGAGCGAAAAGGACTTTAAGTCGTGACCACCCCCAAAATATTGAAAAATCCACCCAAAATCTAAAAAAATTTAAATTTTTATATGAAAAACTTCTTTTGCCCATATCTCCTAAACTAAGCGTCCTAGAGCGAAAAGGACTTTAATTCGTGACCGCCCCCAAAAAATTGAAAAATCCACCCATAACCTAAAAAAATTTAAATTTTTGTATGAAAAACTTCTTTTGCCCATATCTCCTTAAATATGCGTCCTAGAGCGAAAACGACTTTAATTCGTGACCACCCCCAAAAAATTGAAAAATCCACCCAAAACCTAAAAAAAAATAAATTTTTATATGAAAAACTTCTTTTGCCCATATCTCCTAAACTAAGCGTCCTAGAGCGAAAAGGACTTTAATTCGTGACCACCCCCAAAAAATTGAAAAATCCACCCAAAACCTAAAAAAATTTAAATTTTTATATGAAAAACTTCTTTTGCCCATATCTCCTTAAATATGCGTCCTAGAGCGAAAAGGACTTTGATTCGTGACCACCCCCAAAAAATTGAAAAATCCACCCAAAACCTAAAAAAATTGAAATTTTTATATGAAAAACTTCTTTTGCCCATATCTCCTTAAATATGCGTCCTAGAGCGAAAAGGACTTTAATTCGTGACCACCCCCAAAAAATTGAAAAATCCACCCAAAACCTAAAAAATTTAAATTTTTATATGAAAAACTTCTTTTGCCCATATCTCCTAAACTAAGCGTCCGAGAGCGAAAAGGACTTTAATTCGTGACCACCCCCAAAAAATTGAAAAATCCACCCAAAACCTAAAAAATTGAAATTTTTATATGAAAAGCTTCTTTTGCCCATATCTCCTTAAATATGCGTCCTAGAGCGAAAAGGACTTTAATTCGTGACCACCCCCAAAAAATTGAAAAATCCACCCAAAACCTAAAAAAATTGAAATTTTTATATGAAAAACTTCTTTTGCCCATATCTCCTTAAATATGCGTCCTAGAGCGAAAAGGACTTTAATTCGTGACCACCCCCAAAAAATTGAAAATTCCAACCAAAACCTAAAAAAATTGAAATTTTTATATGAAAAACTTCTTTTGCCCATATCTCCTCAAATATGCGTCCTAGAGCGAAAAGGACTTTAATTCGTGACCACCCCCAAAAAATTTAAAAATCCACCCAAAACCTAAAAAAATTTAAATTTTTATATGAAAAACTTCTTTTGCCCATATCTCCTTAAATATGCGTCCTAGAGCGAAAAGGACTTTAATTCGTGACCACCCTCAAAAAATTGAAAAATCCACCCAAAACCTAAAAAAAATTAAATTTTTATATGAAACACTTCTCTTGCCCATATCTCCTAAACTAAGCGTCCTAGAGCGAAAAGGACTTTAATTCGTGACCACCCCTAAAAACTTGAAAAATCCACCCAAAACCTAAAAAAATTGAAATTTTTATACGAAAAACTTCTTTTGCCCATATCTCATTAAATATGCGTCCTAGAGCGAAAAGGACTTTAATTCGTGACCACCCCCAAAAAATTGAAAAATCCACCCAAAACCTAAAAAATTGAAATTTTTATATGAAAAACTTCTTTTGCCCATATCTCCTAAACTAAGCGTCCTAGAGCGAAAAGGACTTTAATTCGTGACCACCGCCAAAAAATTTTAAAATCCACCCAAAACCTAAACAAATTGCAATTTTTATATGAAAAACTTCTTTTGCCCATATCTCCTTAAATATGCGTCCTAGAGCGAAAAGGACTTTAATTCGTGACCACCCCCAAAAAATTTAAAAATCCACCCAAAACCTAAAAAAATTTAAATTTTTATATGAAAAACTTCTTTTGCCCATATCTCCTAAACTAAGCGTCCTAGAGCGAAAAGGACTTTAATTCGTGACCACCCCCAAAAAATTGAAAAATCCACCCAAAACCTAAAAAAAATTAAATTTTTATATGAAAGACTTCTTTTGCCCATATCTCCTAAACTAAGCGTCCTAGAGCGAAAAGGACTTTAATTCGTGACCACCCCCAAAAAATTGAAAAATCTACCCAAAAACTAAAATAATTGAAATTTTTATATGAAAAACTTCTTTTGCCCATATCTCCTTAAATATGCGTCATAGAGCGAAAAGGACTTTAATTCGTGACCACCCCCAAAAAATTTAAAAATCCACCCAAAACCTAAAAAAATTAAAATTTTTATATGAAAAACTTCTTTTGCCCATATCTCCTAAACTAAGCGTCCTAGAGCGAAAAGGACTTTAATTCGTGACCACCCCTAAAAACTTGAAAAATCCACCCAAAACCTAAAAAAAATGAAATTTTTATATGAAAACCTTCTTTAGCCCATATCTCCTTAAATATGCGTCCTAGAGCGAAAAGGACTTTAATTCGTGACCACCCCCAAAAAATTGAAAAATCCACCCAAAACCTAAAAAAATTGAAATTTTTATATGAAAAACTTCTTTTGCCCATATCTCCTAAACTAAGCGTCCTAGAGCGAAAAGGACTTTAATTCGTGACCACCCCCAAAATATTGAAAAATCCACCCAAAATCTAAAAAAATTTAAATTTCTATATGAAAAACTTCTTTTGCCCATATCTCCTAAACTAAGCGTCCTAGAGCGAAAAGGACTTTAATTCGTGACCACCCCCAAAAAATTGAAAAATCCACCCAAAACCTAAAAAAATTGAAATTTTTATATGAAAGACTTCTTTTGCCCATATCTCCTTAAATATGCGTCCTAGAGCGAAAAGGACTTTAATTCGTGACCACCCCAAAAAAATTGAAAAATCCACCCAAAACCTAAAAAAATTAAAATTTTTATATGAAAAACTTCTTTTGCCCATATCTCCTAAACTAAGCGTCCTAGAGCGAAAAGGACTTTAATTCGTGACCACCCCCAAAAAATTGAAAAATCCACCCAAAACCTAAAAAAATTGAAATTTTTATATGAAAAACGTCTTTTGCCCATATCTCCTTAAATATGCGTCCTAGAGCGAAAAGGACTTTAATTCGTGACCACCCCCAAAAAATTGAAAATTCCACCCAAAACCTAAAAAAATTGAAATTTTTATATGAAACACTTCTTTTGCCCATATCTCCTAAACTAAGCGTCCTAGAGCGAAAAGGACTTTAATTCGTGACCACCCCTAAAAAATTGAAAAATCCACCCAAAACCTAAAAAAATTGAAATTTTTATATGAAAAACTTCTTTTGCCCACATCTCCTTAAATATGCGTCCTAGAGCGAAAAGGACTTTAATTCGTGACCACCACCAAAAAATTGAAAATTCCACCCAAAACCTAAAAATTGAAATTTTTATATGAAAAACTTCTTTTGCCCATATCTCCTAAACTAAGCGTCCTAGAGCGAAAAGGACTTCAATTCGTGACCACCCCCAAAAAATTGAAAAATCCACCCAAAACCTAAAAATTGAAATTTTTATATGAAAAACTTCTTTTGCCCATATCTCCTCCCCAAAAAATTGAAAAATCCACCCAAAACCTAAAAAAATTTAAATTTTTATATGAAAAACTTCGTTTGCCCATATCTCCTAAACTAAGCGTCCTAGAGCGAAAAGGACTTTAATTCGTGACCACTCCCAAAAAATTGAAAAATCCACTCAAAACCTAAAAAAATTTAAATTTTTATACGAAAAACTTCTTTTTCCCATATCTCCTTAAATATGCGTCCTAGAGCGAAAAGGACTTTAATTCGTGACCACCCCCAAAAAATCGAAAATTCCACCCAAAACCTAAAAAAATTGAAATTTTTATATGAAAAACTTCTTTTGCCCATATCTCCTAAACTAAGCGTCCTAGAGCGAAAAGGACTTTAATTCGTGACCACCCCCAAAAAATTTAAAAATCCACCCAAAACCTAAAAAAATTGAAATTTTTATACGAAAAACTTCTTTTGACCATATCTCCTTAAATATGCGTCCTAGAGCGAAAAGGACTTTAATTTGTGACCACCCCCAAAAAATTGAAAAATCCACCCAAAACCTAAAAAAATTGAATTTTTTATATGAAAAACTTCTTTTGCCCATATCTCCTAAACTAAGCGTCCTAGAGCGAAAAGGACTTTAATTTGTGACCACCCCCAAAAAATTGAAAAATCCACCCAAAACCTAAAAAAATTGAAATTTTTATATGAAAAACTTCTTTTGCCCATATCTCCTAAACTAAGCGTCCTAGAGCGAAAAGGACTTTTATTCGTGACCACCCTCAAAAAATTGAAAAATCCACCCAAAACCTAAAAAAATTGAAATTTTTATATGAAAAACTTCTTTTGCCCATATCTCCTTAAATATGCGTCCTAGACCGAAAAGGACTTTAATTCGTGACCACCCCCAAAAAATTGAAAAATCTACCCAAAACCTAAAATAAAAATAAATTTTTATATGAAAAACTTCTTTTGCCCATATCTCCTAAACTAAGCGTCCTAGAGCGAAAAGGACTTTAATTCGTGACCACCCCCAAAAAATTGTAAAATCCACCCAAAACCTAAAAAAATTTAAATTTTTATATGAAAAACTTCTTTTGCCCATATCTCCTTAAATATGCGTCCTAGAGCGAAAAGGACTTTAATTCGTGACCACTCCCAAAAAATTGAAAAATCCACCCAAAATCTAAAAAATTTTAAATTTTTATATGAAAAACTTCTTTTGCCCATATCTCCTAAACTAAGCGTCCTAGAGCGAAAAGGACTTTAATTCGTGACCACTCCCAAAAAATTGAAAAATCCACCCAAAACCTAAAAAAATTGAAATTTTTATACGAAAAACTTCTTTATCCCATATCTCCTTAAATATGCCTCCTAGAGCGAAAAGGACTTTAATTCGTGACCACCCCCAAAAAATTGAAAAATCCACCCAAAACCTAAAAAAAAATAAATTTTTATATGAAAAACTTCTTTTGCCCATATCTCCTAAACTAAGCGTCCTAGAGCGAAAAGGACTTTAATTCGTGACCACCCTCAAAATATTGAAAAATCCACCCAAAATCTAAAAACATTTAAATTTTTATATGAAAAACTTCTTTTGCCCATATCTCCTAAACTAAGCGTCCTAGAGCGAAAAGGACTTTAATTCGTGACCACCCCCAAAAAATTGAAAAATCCACCCAAAACCTAAAAAAATTGAAATTTTTATATGAAAAACTTCTTTTGCCCATATCTCCTTAAATATGCGTCCTAGAGCGAAAAGGACTTTAATTCGTGACCACTCCCAAAAAATTGAAAAATCCACCCAAAACATAAAAAAATTAAAATTTTTATATGAAAAACTTCTTTTTCCCATATCTCCTAAACTAAGCGTCCTAGAGCGAAAAGGACTTTAATTCGTGACCACTCCCAAAAAATTGAAAAATCCACCCAAAACCTAAAAAAATTGAAATTTTTATACGAAAAACTTCTTTTGCCCATATCTCCTTAAATATGCGTCCTAGAGCGAAAAGGACTTTAATTCGTGACCACCCCCAAAAAATTGAAAAATCCACCCAAAACCTAAAAAAATTGAAATTTTTATATGAAAAACTTCTTTTGCCCATATCTCCTTAAATATGCGTCCTAGAGCGAAAAGGACTTTAATTAGTGACCACCCCCAAAAAATTGAAAAATCCACCCAAACCCTAAAAAAATTGAAATTTTTATATGAAAAACTTCTTTTGCCCATATCTCCTAAACTAAGCGTCCTAGAGCGAAAAGGACTTTAATTCGTGACCACCCCCAAAAAATTGAAAAATCCACCCAAAACCTAAAAAAATTTAAATTTTTATATGAAAAACTTCTTTTGCCCATATCTCCTTAAATATGCGTCCTAGAGCGAAAAGGACTTTAATTCGTGACCACCCCCAAAAAATTGAAAAATCCACCCAAAACCTAAAAAAAATTTAAATTTTTATATGAAAAACTTCTTTTGCCCATATCTCCTTAAATATGCGTCCTAGAGCGAAAAGGACTTTAATTCGTGACCACCCTCAAAGAATTGAAAAATCCACCCAAAACCTAAAAAAATTTAAATTTTTATATGAAACACTTCTTTTGCCCATATCTCCTAAACTAAGCGTCCTAGAGCGAAAAGGACTTTAATTCGTGACCACCCCTAAAAACTTGAAAAATCCACCCAAAACCTAAAAAAATTGAAATTTTTATATGAAAAACTTCTTTTGCCCATATCTCCTAAACTAAGCGTCCTAGAGCGAAAAGAACTTTAATTCGTGACCACCCCCAAAAAATTGAAAAATCCACCCAAAACCTAAAAAAATTGAAATTTTTATATGGAAAACTTCTTTTGCCCATATCTCCTTAAATATGCGTTCTAGGGCGAAAAGGACTTTAATTCGCGACCACCCCCAAAAAATTGAAAAATCCACCCAAAAACCTAAAAAAAATGAAATTTTTATATGAAAAACTTCTTTTGCTCATATCTCCTAAACTAAGCGTCCTAGAGCGAAAAGAACTTTAATTCGTGACCACCCCCAAAAAATTGAAAAATCCACCCAAAACCTAAAAAAAATTGAAATTTTTATATGAAAAATTTCTTTTGCCCATATCTCCTTAAATATGCGTCCTAGAGCGAAAAGGACTTTAATTCGTGACCACCCCCAAAAAATTGAATAATCCACCCAAAACCTAAAAAAAATAAATTTTTATATGAAAAACTTCTTTTGCCCATATCTCCTAAACTAAGCGTCCTAGAGCGAAAAGGACTTTAATTCGTGACCACCCCCAAAATATTGAAAAATCCACCCAAAATCACAAAAATTTTAATTTTTATATGAAAAACTTCTTTTGCCCATATCTCCTAAACTAAGCGTTCTAGAGCGAAAAGGACTTTAATTCGTGACCGCCCCCAAAAAATTGAAAAATCCACCCAAAACCTAAAAAAAATTAAATTTTTATATGAAACACTTGTTTTGCCCATATCTCCTAAACTAAGCGTCCTAGAGCGAAAAGGACTTTAATTCGTGACCACCCCCAAAAAATTTAAAAATCCACCCAAAACCTAAAAAAATTTAAATTTTTATATGAAAAACTTCTTTTGCCCATATCTCCTAAACTAAGCGTCCTAGAGGGAAAAGGACTTTAATTCGTGACCACCCTCAAAAAATTGAAAAATCCACCCAAAACCTAAAAAAATTGAAATTTTTATATGAAAAACTTCTTTTGCCCATATCTCCTTAAATATGCGTCCTAGAGCGAAAAGGACTTTAATTCGTGACCACCCCCAAACAATTGAAAAATCTACCCAAAACCTAAAATAAAAATAAATTTTTATATGAAAAACTTCTTTTGCCCATATCTCCTAAACTAAGCGTCCTAGAGCGAAAAGGACTTTAATTCGTGACCACCCCCAAAAAATTGTAAAATCCACCCAAAATCTAAAAAAATTTAAATTTTTATATGAAAAACTTCTTTTGCCCATATCTCCTTAAATATGCGTCCTAGAGCGAAAAGGACTTTAATTCGTGACCACTCCAAAAAAATTGAAAAATCCACCCAAAATCTAAAAAATTTTAAATTTTTATATGAAAAACTTCTTTTGCCCATATCTCCTAAACTAAGCGTCCTAGAGCGAAAAGGACTTTAATTCGTGACCACTCCCAAAAAATTGAAAAATCCACCCAAAACCTAAAAAAATTGAAATTTTTATACGAAAAACTTCTTTTGCCCATATCTCCTTAAATATGCCTCCTAGAGCGAAAAGGACTTTAATTCGTGACCACCCCCAAAAAATTGAAAAATCCACCCAAAACCTAAAAAAAAATAAATTTTTATATGAAAAACTTCTTTTGCCCATATCTCCTAAACTAAGCGTCCTAGAGCGAAAAGGACTTTAATTCGTGACCACCCTCAAAATATTGAAAAATCCACCCAAAATCTAAAAAAATTTAAATTTTTATATGAAAAACTTCTTTTGCCCATATCTCCTAAACAAAGCGTCCTAGAGCGAAAAGGACTTTAATTCGTGACCACCCCCAAAAAATTGAAAAATCCACCCAAAACCTAAAAAAATTGAAATTTTTATATGAAAAACTTCTTTTGCCCATATTTCCTTAAATATGCGTCCTAGAGCGAAAAGGACTTTAATTCGTGACCACTCCCAAAAAATTGAAAAATCCACCCAAAACATAAAAAAATTAAAATTTTGATATGAAAAACTTCGTTTGCCCATATCTCCTAAACTAAGCGTCCTAGAGCGAAAAGGACTTTAATTCGTAACCACTCCCAAAAAATTGAAAAATCCACCCAAAACCTAAAAAAATTGAAATTTTTAAACGAAAAACTTCTTTTGCCCATATCTCCTTAAATATGCCTCCTAGAGCGAAAAGGACTTTAATTCGTGACCACCCCCAAAAAATTGAAAAATCCACCCAAAACCTAAAAAAAAATAAATTTTTATATGAAAAACTTCTTTTGCCCATATCTCCTAAACTAAGCGTCCTAGAGCGAAAAGGACTTTAATTCGTGACCACCCCCAAAAAATTGAAAAATCCACCCAAAACCTAAAAAAAATAAATTTTTAAATGAAAAACTTCTTTTGCCCATATCTCCTAAACTAAGCGTCCTAGAGCGAAAAGGACTTTAATTCGTGACCACCCTCAAAATATTGAAAAATCCACCCAAAACCTACAAAAATTGAAATTTTTATATGAAAAACTTCTTTTGCCCATATCTCCTAAACTAAGCGTCCTAGAGCGAAAAGGACTTTAATTCGTGACCACCCCCAAAAAATTGAAAAATCCACCCAAAACCTAAAAAATTGAAATTTTTATATGAAAAACTTCTTTTGCCCATATCTCCTTAAATATGCGTCCTAGAGCGAAAAGGACTTTAATTCGTGACCACTCCCAAAAAATTGAAAAATCCACCCAAAACATAAAAAAATTAAAATTTTGATATGAAAAACTTCTTTTGCCCATATCTCCTTAAATATGCGTCCTAGAGCGAAAAGGACTTTAATTCGTGACCTCCCTCAAAAAATTTAAAAATCCACCCAAAACCTAAAAAAATTTAAATTTTTATATGAAAAACTTCTTTTGCCCATATCTCCTAAACTAAGCGTCCTAGAGCGAAAAGGACTTTAATTCGTGACCACCCCCAAAACATTGAAAAATCCACCCAAAACCTAAAAATTGAAATTTTTATATGAAAAACTTCTTTTGCCCATAACTCCTCCCCAAAAAATTGAAAAATCCGAAAAGGACTTTAATTCGTGACCACCCCCAAAAAATTTAAAAATCCACCCAAAACCTAAAAAAATTGAAATTTTTATACGTAAAACTTCTTTTGCCCATATCTCCTTAAATATGCGTCCTAGAGCGAAAAGGACTTTAATTTGTGACCACCCCCAAAAAATTGAAAAATCCACCCAAAACCTAAAAAAATTGAATTTTTTATATGAAAAACTTCTTTTGCCCATATCTCCTAAACTAAGCGTCCTAGAGCGGACTTTAATTTGTGACCACCCCCAAAAAATTGAAAAATCCACCCAAAACCTAAAAAAATTGAAATTTTTATATGAAAAACTTCTTTTGCCCATATCTCCTAAACTAAGCGTCCTAGAGCGAAAAGGACTTTAATTCGTGACCACTCCAAAAAAATTGAAAAATCCACCCAAAATCTAAAAAATTTTAAATTTTTATATGAAAAACTTCTTTTGCCCATATCTCCTAAACTAAGCGTCCGAGAGCGAAAAGGACTTTAATTCGTGACCACTCCCAAAAAATTGAAAAATCCACCCAAAACCTAAAAAAATTGAAATTTTTATATGAAAAACTTCTTTTTCCCATATCTCCTAAACTAAGCGTCCTAGAGCGAAAAGGACTTTAATTCGTGACCACCCCCAAAAAATTGTAAAATCCACCCAAAACCTAAAAAAATTTAAATTTTTATATGAAAAACTTCTTTTGCCCATATCTCCTTAAATATGCGTCCTAGAGCGAAAAGGACGTTAATTCGTGACCACTCCCAAAAAATTGAAAAATCCACCCAAAATCTAAAAAATTTTAAATTTTTATATGAAAAACTTCTTTTGCCCATATCTCCTAAACTAAGCGTCCTAGAGCGAAAAGGACTTTAATTCGTGACCACTCCCAAAAAATTGAAAAATCCACCCAAAACCTAAAAAAATTGAAATTTTTATACGAAACACTTCTTTTGCCCATATCTCCTTAAATATGCCTCCTAGAGCGAAAAGGACTTTAATTCGTGACCACCCCCAAAAAATTGAAAAATCCACCCAAAACCTAAAAAAATTGAAATTTTTATATGAAAAACTTCTTTTGCCCATATCTCCTTAAATATGCGTCCTAGAGCGAAAAGGACTTTAATTCGTGACCACCCTCAAAATATTGAAAAATCCACCCAAAATCTAAAAAAATTTAAATTTTGATATGAAAAACTTCTTTTGCCCATATCTCCTAAACTAAGAGCCCTAGAGCGAAAAGGACTTTAATTCGTGACCACTCCCAAAAAATTGAAAAATCCGCCCAAAACCTAAAAAAATTGAAATTTTTATACGAAAAACTTCTTTTGCCCATATCTCCTTAAATATGCGTCCTAGAGCGAAAAGGACTTTAATTCGTGACCACCCCCAAAAAATTGAAAAATCCACCCAAAACCTAAAAAAATTGAAATTTTTATATGAAAAACTTCTTTTGCCCATATCTCCTAAACTAAGCGTCCTAGAGCGAAAAGGACTTTAATTCGTGACCACTCCCAAAAAATTGAAAAATCCACCCAAAACCTAAAAAAATTGAAATTTTTATACGAAAAACTTCTTTTGCCCATATCTCCTTAAATATGCGTCCTAGAGCGAAAAGGACTTTAATTCGTGACCACCCCCAAAAAATTGAAAAATCCACCCAAACCCTAAAAAAATTGAAATTTTTGTATGAAAAACTTCTTTTGCCCATATCTCCTAAACTAAGCGTCCTAGAGCGAAAAGGACTTTAATTCGTGACCACCGCCAAAAAATTTAAAAATCCACCCAAAACCTAAAAAAATTGCAATTTTTATATGAGAAACTTCTTTTGCCCATATCTCCTAAACTAAGCGTCCTAGAGCGAAAAGGACTTTAATTCGTGACCACCCCCAAAAAATTGAAAAATCCACCCAAAACCTAAAAAAATTGAAATTTTTATATGAAAAACTTCTTTTGCCCATATCTCCTTAAATATGCGTCCTAGAGCGAAAAGGACTTTAATTCGTGACCACCCCAAAAATTGAAAATTCCACCCAAAACCTAAAAAAAATTAAATGTTAATATGAAAAACTTCTTTTGCCCATATCTCCTTAAATATGCGTCCTAGAGCGAAAAGGACTTTAATTCGTGACCACCCCCAAAAAATTTAAAAATCCACCCAAAACCTAAAAAAAATTTAAATTTTTATATGAAAAACTTCTTTTGCCCATATCTCCTTAAATATGCGTCCTAGAGCGAAAAGGACTTTAATTCGTGACCACCCTCAAAAAATTGAAAAATCCACCCAAAACCTAAAAAAATTTAAATTTTTATATGAAACACTTCTTTTGCCCATATCTCCTTAAATATGCGTCCTAGAGCGAAAAGGACTTTAATTCGTGACCACCCTCAAAAAATTGAAAAATCCACCCAAAACCTAAAAAAATTGAAATTTTTATATGAAAAACTTCTTTTGCCCATATCTCCTAAACTAAGCGTCCTAGAGCGAAAAGGACTTTAATTCGTGACCACCCCAAAAAATTTAAAAATCCACCCAAAACCTAAAAATTAAAAATTTTATATGAAAAACTTCTTTTGCCCATATCTCCTCCCCAAAAAATTGAAAAATCTACCCAAAACCTAAAAAAATTTAAATTTTTATATGAAAAACTTCGTTTGCCCATATCTCCTAAACTAAGCGTCCTAGAGCGAAAAGGACTTTAATTCGTGACCACTCCCAAAAAATTGAAAAATCCACCCAAAAACTAAAAAAATTTAAATTTTTATACGAAAAACTTCTTTTGCCCATATCTCCTTAAATATGCGTCCTAGAGCGAAAAGGACTTTAATTCGTGACCACCCCCAAAAAATTGAAAATTCCACCCAAAACCTAAAAAAATTGAAATTTTTATATGAAAAACTTCTTTTGCCCATATCTCCTAAACTAAGCGTCCTAGAGCGAAAAGGACTTTAATTCGTGACCACCCCCAAAAAATTTAAAAATCCACCCAAAACCTAAAAAAATTGAAATTTTTATACGAAAAACTTCTTTTGCCCATATCTCCTTAAATATGCGTCCTAGAGCGAAAAGGACTTTAATTTGTGACCACCCCCAAAAAATTGAAAAATCCACCCAAAACCTAAAAAAATTGAATTTTTTATATGAAAAACTTCTTTTGCCCATATCTCCTAAACTAAGCGTCCTAGAGCGAAAAGGACTTTAATTTGTGACCACCCCCAAAAAATTGAAAAATCCACCCAAAACCTAAAAAAATTGAAATTTTTATATGAAAAACTTCTTTTGCCCATATCTCCTAAACTAAGCGTCCTAGAGCGAAAAGGACTTTAATTCGTGACCACTCCCAAAAAATTGAAAAATCCACCCAAAACCTAAAAAAATTGAAATTTTTATATGAAAAACTTCTTTTGCCCATATCTCCTTAAAAATGCGTCCTAGAGCGAAAAGGACTTTAATTCGCGACCACCCCCAAAAAATTGAAAAATCTACCCAAAACCTAAAATAAAAATAAATTTTTATATGAAAAACTTCTTTTGCCCATATCTCCTAAACTAAACGTCCTAGAGCGAAAAGGACTTTAATTCGTGACCACCCCCAAAAAATTGTAAAATCCTCCCAAAACCTAACAAAATTTAAATTTTTATATGAAAAACTTCTTTTGCCCATATCTCCTTAAATATGCGTCCTAGAGCGAAAAGGACTTTAATTCGTGACCACTCCCAAAAAATTGAAAAATCCACCCAAAATCTAAAAAATTTTAAATTTTTATATGAAAAACTTCTTTTGCCCATATCTCCTAAACTAAGCGTCCTAGAGCGAAAAGGACTTTAATTCGTGACCACTCCCAAAAAATTGAAAAATCCACCCAAAACCTAAAAAAATTGAAATTTTTAAACGAAAAACTTCTTTTGCCCATATCTCCTTAAATATGCCTCCTAGAGCGAAAAGGACTTTAATTCGTGACCACCCCCAAAAAATTGAAAAATCCACCCAAAACCTAAAAAAAAATAAATTTTTATATGAAAAACTTCTTTTGCCCATATTTCCTAAACTAAGCGTCCTAGAGCGAAAAGGACTTTAATTCGTGACCACCCTCAAAATATTGAAAAATCCACTCAAAATCTAAAAAAATTTAAATTTTTATATGAAAAACTTCTTTTGCCCATATCTCCTAAACTAAGCGTCCTAGAGCGAAAAGGACTTTAATTCGTGACCACCCCCAAATAATTGAAAAATCCACCCAAAACCTAAAAAAATTGAAATTTTTATATGAAAAACTTCTTTTGCCCATATCTCCTTAAATATGCGTCCTAGAGCGAAAAGGACTTTAATTCGTGACCACCCCCAAATAATTGAAAAATCCACCCAAAACCTAAAAAAATTGAAATTTTTATATGAAAAACTTCTTTTGCCCGTATCTCCTTAAATATGCGCCCTAGAGCGAAAAGGACTTTAATTCGTAACCACCCCCAAAAAATTTAAAAATCCACCCAAAAACCTAAAAAAATTAAAATTTTGATATGAAAAACTTCTTTTGCCCATATCTCCTAAACTAAGCGTCCTAGAGCGAAAAGGACTTTAATTCGTGACCACTCCCAAAAAATTGAAAAATCCACCCAAAACCTAAAAAAATTGAAATTTTTATACGAAAAACTTCTTTTGCCCATATCTCCTTATATATGCGTCCTAGAGCGAAAAGGACTTTAATTCGTGACCACCCCCAAAAAATTGAAAAATCCACCCAAAACCTAAAAATTGAAATTTTTATATGAAAAACTTCTTTTGCCCATAACTCCTCCCCAAAAAATTGAAAAATCCGAAAAGGACTTTAATTCGTGACCACCCCCAAAAAATTTAAAAATCCACCCAAAACCTAAAAAAATTGAAATTTTTATACGTAAAACTTCTTTTGCCCATATCTCCTTAAATATGCGTCCTAGAGCGAAAAGGACTTTAATTTGTGACCACCCCCAAAAAATTGAAAAATCCACCCAAAACCTAAAAAATTGAATTTTTTATATGAAAAACTTCTTTTGCCCATATCTCCTAAACTAAGCGTCCTAGAGCGGACTTTAATTTGTGACCACCCCCAAAAAATTGAAAAATCCACCCAAAACCTAAAAAAATTGAAATTTTTATATGAAAAACTTCTTTTGCCCATATCTCCTAAACTAAGCGTCCTAGAGCGAAAAGGACTTTAATTCGTGACCACCCTCAAAAAATTGAAAAATCCACCCAAAACCTAAAAAAATTGAAATTTTTATATGAAAAACTTCTTTTGCCCATATCTCCTTAAATATGCGTCCTAGAGCGAAAAGGACTTTAATTCGTGACCACCCCCAAAAAATTGAAAAATCTACCCAAAACCTAAAATAAAAATAAATTTTTATATGAAAAACTTCTTTTTCCCATATCTCCTAAACTAAGCGTCCTAGAGCGAAAAGGACTTTAATTCGTGACCACCCCCAAAAAATTGTAAAATCCACCCAAAACCTAAAAAAATTTAAATTTTTATATGAAAAACTTCTTTTGCCCATATCTCCTTAAATATGCGTCCTAGAGCGAAAAGGACGTTAATTCGTGACCACTCCCAAAAAATTGAAAAATCCACCCAAAATCTAAAAAATTTTAAATTTTTATATGAAAAACTTCTTTTGCCCATATCTCCTAAACTAAGCGTCCTAGAGCGAAAAGGACTTTAATTCGTGACCACTCCCAAAAAATTGAAAAATCCACCCAAAACCTAAAAAAATTGAAATTTTTATACGAAACACTTCTTTTGCCCATATCTCCTTAAATATGCCTCCTAGAGCGAAAAGGACTTTAATTCGTGACCACCCCCAAAAAATTGAAAAATCCACCCAAAACCTAAAAAAATTGAAATTTTTATATGAAAAACTTCTTTTGCCCATATCTCCTTAAATATGCGTCCTAGAGCGAAAAGGACTTTAATTCGTGACCACCCTCAAAATATTGAAAAATCCACCCAAAATCTAAAAAAATTTAAATTTTGATATGAAAAACTTCTTTTGCCCATATCTCCTAAACTAAGCGCCCTAGAGCGAAAAGGACTTTAATTCGTGACCACTCCCAAAAAATTGAAAAATCCACCCAAAACCTAAAAAAATTGAAATTTTTATACGAAAAACTTCTTTTGCCCATATCTCCTTAAATATGCGTCCTAGAGCGAAAAGGACTTTAATTCGTGACCACCCCCAAAAAATTGAAAAATCCACCCAAAACCTAAAAAAATTGAAATTTTTATATGAAAAACTTCTTTTGCCCATATCTCCTAAACTAAGCGTCCTAGAGCGAAAAGGACTTTAATTCGTGACCACTCCCAAAAAATTGAAAAATCCACCCAAAACCTAAAAAAATTGAAATTTTTATACGAAAAACTTCTTTTGCCCATATCTCCTTAAATATGCGTCCTAGAGCGAAAAGGACTTTAATTCGTGACCACCCCCAAAAAATTGAAAAATCCACCCAAACCCTAAAAAAATTGAAATTTTTGTATGAAAAACTTCTTTTGCCCATATCTCCTAAACTAAGCGTCCTAGAGCGAAAAGGACTTTAATTCGTGACCACCGCCAAAAAATTTAAAAATCCACCCAAAACCTAAAAAAATTGCAATTTTTATATGAGAAACTTCTTTTGCCCATATCTCCTAAACTAAGCGTCCTAGAGCGAAAAGGACTTTAATTCGTGACCACCCCCAAAAAATTGAAAAATCCACCCAAAACCTAAAAAAATTGAAATTTTTATATGAAAAACTTCTTTTGCCCATATCTCCTTAAATATGCGTCCTAGAGCGAAAAGGACTTTAATTCGTGACCACCCCAAAAATTGAAAATTCCACCCAAAACCTAAAAAAAATTAAATGTTTATATGAAAAACTTCTTTTGCCCATATCTCCTTAAATATGCGTCCTAGAGCGAAAAGGACTTTAATTCGTGACCACCCCCAAAAAATTTAAAAATCCACCCAAAACCTAAAAAAAATTTAAATTTTTATATGAAAAACTTCTTTTGCCCATATCTCCTTAAATATGCGTCCTAGAGCGAAAAGGACTTTAATTCGTGACCACCCTCAAAAAATTGAAAAATCCACCCAAAACCTAAAAAAATTTAAATTTTTATATGAAACACTTCTTTTGCCCATATCTCCTTAAATATGCGTCCTAGAGCGAAAAGGACTTTAATTCGTGACCACCCTCAAAAAATTGAAAAATCCACCCAAAACCTAAAAAAATTGAAATTTTTATATGAAAAACTTCTTTTGCCCATATCTCCTAAACTAAGCGTCCTAGAGCGAAAAGGACTTTAATTCGTGACCACCCCCAAAAAATTTAAAAATCCACCCAAAACCTAAAAATTAAAATTTTTATATGAAAAACTTCTTTTGCCCATATCTCCTCCCCAAAAAATTGAAAAATCTACCCAAAACCTAAAAAAATTTAAATTTTTATATGAAAAACTTCGTTTGCCCATATCTCCTAAACTAAGCGTCCTAGAGCGAAAAGGACTTTAATTCGTGACCACTCCCAAAAAATTGAAAAATCCACCCAAAAACTAAAAAAATTTAAATTTTTATACGAAAAACTTCTTTTGCCCATATCTCCTTAAATATGCGTCCTAGAGCGAAAAGGACTTTAATTCGTGACCACCCCCAAAAAATTGAAAATTCCACCCAAAACCTAAAAAAATTGAAATTTTTATATGAAAAACTTCTTTTGCCCATATCTCCTAAACTAAGCGTCCTAGAGCGAAAAGGACTTTAATTCGTGACCACCCCCAAATAATTGAAAAATCCACCCAAAACCTAAAAAAATTGAAATTTTTATATGAAAAACTTCTTTTGCCCATATCTCCTTAAATATGCGTCCTAGAGCGAAAAGGACTTTAATTCGTGACCACCCCCAAATAATTGAAAAATCCACCCAAAACCTAAAAAAATTGAAATTTTTATATGAAAAACTTCTTTTGCCCGTATCTCCTTAAATATGCGCCCTAGAGCGAAAAGGACTTTAATTCGTAACCACCCCCAAAAAATTTAAAAATCCACCCAAAAACCTAAAAAAATTAAAATTTTGATATGAAAAACTTCTTTTGCCCATATCTCCTAAACTAAGCGTCCTAGAGCGAAAAGGACTTTAATTCGTGACCACTCCCAAAAAATTGAAAAATCCACCCAAAACCTAAAAAAATTGAAATTTTTATACGAAAAACTTCTTTTGCCCATATCTCCTTATATATGCGTCCTAGAGCGAAAAGGACTTTAATTCGTGACCACCCCCAAAAAATTGAAAAATCCACCCAAAACCTAAAAATTGAAATTTTTATATGAAAAACTTCTTTTGCCCATAACTCCTCCCCAAAAAATTGAAAAATCCGAAAAGGACTTTAATTCGTGACCACCCCCAAAAAATTTAAAAATCCACCCAAAACCTAAAAAAATTGAAATTTTTATACGTAAAACTTCTTTTGCCCATATCTCCTTAAATATGCGTCCTAGAGCGAAAAGGACTTTAATTTGTGACCACCCCCAAAAAATTGAAAAATCCACCCAAAACCTAAAAAATTGAATTTTTTATATGAAAAACTTCTTTTGCCCATATCTCCTAAACTAAGCGTCCTAGAGCGGACTTTAATTTGTGACCACCCCCAAAAAATTGAAAAATCCACCCAAAACCTAAAAAAATTGAAATTTTTATATGAAAAACTTCTTTTGCCCATATCTCCTAAACTAAGCGTCCTAGAGCGAAAAGGACTTTAATTCGTGACCACCCTCAAAAAATTGAAAAATCCACCCAAAACCTAAAAAAATTGAAATTTTTATATGAAAAACTTCTTTTGCCCATATCTCCTTAAATATGCGTCCTAGAGCGAAAAGGACTTTAATTCGTGACCACCCCCAAAAAATTGAAAAATCTACCCAAAACCTAAAATAAAAATAAATTTTTATATGAAAAACTTCTTTTTCCCATATCTCCTAAACTAAGCGTCCTAGAGCGAAAAGGACTTTAATTCGTGACCACCCCCAAAAAATTGTAAAATCCACCCAAAACCTAAAAAAATTTAAATTTTTATATGAAAAACTTCTTTTGCCCATATCTCCTTAAATATGCGTCCTAGAGCGAAAAGGACGTTAATTCGTGACCACTCCCAAAAAATTGAAAAATCCACCCAAAATCTAAAAAATTTTAAATTTTTATATGAAAAACTTCTTTTGCCCATATCTCCTAAACTAAGCGTCCTAGAGCGAAAAGGACTTTAATTCGTGACCACTCCCAAAAAATTGAAAAATCCACCCAAAACCTAAAAAAATTGAAATTTTTATACGAAACACTTCTTTTGCCCATATCTCCTTAAATATGCCTCCTAGAGCGAAAAGGACTTTAATTCGTGACCACCCCCAAAAAATTGAAAAATCCACCCAAAACCTAAAAAAATTGAAATTTTTATATGAAAAACTTCTTTTGCCCATATCTCCTTAAATATGCGTCCTAGAGCGAAAAGGACTTTAATTCGTGACCACCCTCAAAATATTGAAAAATCCACCCAAAATCTAAAAAAATTTAAATTTTGATATGAAAAACTTCTTTTGCCCATATCTCCTAAACTAAGCGCCCTAGAGCGAAAAGGACTTTAATTCGTGACCACTCCCAAAAAATTGAAAAATCCACCCAAAACCTAAAAAAATTGAAATTTTTATACGAAAAACTTCTTTTGCCCATATCTCCTTAAATATGCGTCCTAGAGCGAAAAGGACTTTAATTCGTGACCACCCCCAAAAAATTGAAAAATCCACCCAAAACCTAAAAAAATTGAAATTTTTATATGAAAAACTTCTTTTGCCCATATCTCCTAAACTAAGCGTCCTAGAGCGAAAAGGACTTTAATTCGTGACCACTCCCAAAAAATTGAAAAATCCACCCAAAACCTAAAAAAATTGAAATTTTTATACGAAAAACTTCTTTTGCCCATATCTCCTTAAATATGCGTCCTAGAGCGAAAAGGACTTTAATTCGTGACCACCCCCAAAAAATTGAAAAATCCACCCAAACCCTAAAAAAATTGAAATTTTTGTATGAAAAACTTCTTTTGCCCATATCTCCTAAACTAAGCGTCCTAGAGCGAAAAGGACTTTAATTCGTGACCACCGCCAAAAAATTTAAAAATCCACCCAAAACCTAAAAAAATTGCAATTTTTATATGAGAAACTTCTTTTGCCCATATCTCCTAAACTAAGCGTCCTAGAGCGAAAAGGACTTTAATTCGTGACCACCCCCAAAAAATTGAAAAATCCACCCAAAACCTAAAAAAATTGAAATTTTTATATGAAAAACTTCTTTTGCCCATATCTCCTTAAATATGCGTCCTAGAGCGAAAAGGACTTTAATTCGTGACCACCCCAAAAATTGAAAATTCCACCCAAAACCTAAAAAAAATTAAATGTTTATATGAAAAACTTCTTTTGCCCATATCTCCTTAAATATGCGTCCTAGAGCGAAAAGGACTTTAATTCGTGACCACCCCCAAAAAATTTAAAAATCCACCCAAAACCTAAAAAAAATTTAAATTTTTATATGAAAAACTTCTTTTGCCCATATCTCCTTAAATATGCGTCCTAGAGCGAAAAGGACTTTAATTCGTGACCACCCTCAAAAAATTGAAAAATCCACCCAAAACCTAAAAAAATTTAAATTTTTATATGAAACACTTCTTTTGCCCATATCTCCTTAAATATGCGTCCTAGAGCGAAAAGGACTTTAATTCGTGACCACCCTCAAAAAATTGAAAAATCCACCCAAAACCTAAAAAAATTGAAATTTTTATATGAAAAACTTCTTTTGCCCATATCTCCTAAACTAAGCGTCCTAGAGCGAAAAGGACTTTAATTCGTGACCACCCCCAAAAAATTTAAAAATCCACCCAAAACCTAAAAATTAAAATTTTTATATGAAAAACTTCTTTTGCCCATATCTCCTCCCCAAAAAATTGAAAAATCTACCCAAAACCTAAAAAAATTTAAATTTTTATATGAAAAACTTCGTTTGCCCATATCTCCTAAACTAAGCGTCCTAGAGCGAAAAGGACTTTAATTCGTGACCACTCCCAAAAAATTGAAAAATCCACCCAAAAACTAAAAAAATTTAAATTTTTATACGAAAAACTTCTTTTGCCCATATCTCCTTAAATATGCGTCCTAGAGCGAAAAGGACTTTAATTCGTGACCACCCCCAAAAAATTGAAAATTCCACCCAAAACCTAAAAAAATTGAAATTTTTATATGAAAAACTTCTTTTGCCCATATCTCCTAAACTAAGCGTCCTAGAGCGAAAAGGACTTTAATTCGTGACCACCCCCAAAAAATTTAAAAATCCACCCAAAACCTAAAAAAATTGAAATTTTTATACGAAAAACTTCTTTTGCCCATATCTCCTTAAATATGCGTCCTAGAGCGAAAAGGACTTTAATTTGTGACCACCCCCAAAAAATTGAAAAATCCACCCAAAACCTAAAAAAATTGAATTTTTTATATGAAAAACTTCTTTTGCCCATATCTCCTAAACTAAGCGTCCTAGAGCGAAAAGGACTTTAATTTGTGACCACCCCCAAAAAATTGAAAAATCCACCCAAAACCTAAAAAAATTGAAATTTTTATATGAAAAACTTCTTTTGCCCATATCTCCTAAACTAAGCGTCCTAGAGCGAAAAGGACTTTAATTCGTGACCACTCCCAAAAAATTGAAAAATCCACCCAAAACCTAAAAAAATTGAAATTTTTAAACGAAAAACTTCTTTTGCCCATATCTCCTTAAATATGCCTCCTAGAGCGAAAAGGACTTTAATTCGTGACCACCCCCAAAAAATTGAAAAATCCACCCAAAACCTAAAAAAAAAATAAATTTTTATATGAAAAACTTCTTTTGCCCATATTTCCTAAACTAAGCGTCCTAGAGCGAAAAGGACTTTAATTCGTGACCACCCTCAAAATATTGAAAAATCCACTCAAAATCTAAAAAAATTTAAATTTTTATATGAAAAACTTCTTTTGCCCATATCTCCTAAACTAAGCGTCCTAGAGCGAAAAGGACTTTAATTCGTGACCACCCCCAAATAATTGAAAAATCCACCCAAAACCTAAAAAAATTGAAATTTTTATATGAAAAACTTCTTTTGCCCATATCTCCTTAAATATGCGACCTAGAGCGAAAAGGACTTTAATTCGTGACCACCCCCAAATAATTGAAAAATCCACCCAAAACCTAAAAAAATTGAAATTTTTATATGAAAAACTTCTTTTGCCCATATCTCCTTAAATATGCGCCCTAGAGCGAAAAGGACTTTAATTCGTAACCACCCCCAAAAAATTTAAAAATCCACCCAAAAACCTAAAAAAATTAAAATTTTGATATGAAAAACTTCTTTTGCCCATATCTCCTAAACTAAGCGTCCTAGAGCGCAAAGGACTTTAATTCGTGACCACTCCCAAAAAATTGAAAAATCCACCCAAAACCTAAAAAAATTGAAATTTTTATACGAAAAACTTCTTTTGCCCATATCTCCTTATATATGCGTCCTAGAGCGAAAAGGACTTTAATTCGTGACCACCCCCAAAAAATTGAAAAATCCACCCAAAACCTAAAAAAATTGAAATTTTTATATGAAAAACTTATTTTGCCCATATCTCCTAAACTAAGCGTCCTAGAGCGAAAAGGACTTTAATTCGTGACCACTCCCAAAAAATTGAAAAATCCACCCAAAACCTAAAAAAATTGAAATTTTTATACGAAAAACTTCTTTTGCCCATATCTCCTTAAATATGCGTCCTAGAGCGAAAAGGACTTTAATTCGTGACCACCCCCAAAAATTTGAAAAATCCACCCAAAACCTAAAAAAATTGCAATTTTTATATGAGAAACTTCTTTTGCCCATATCTCCTAAACTAAGCGTCCTAGAGCGAAAAGGACTTTAATTCGTGACCACCCCCAAAAAATTGAAAAATCCACCCAAAACCTAAAAAAAAAGAAATTTTTATATGAAAAACTTCTTTTCTTTTCTCCTTTTCTCCTTAAATATGCGTCCTAGAGCGAAAAGGACTTTAATTCGTGACCACCCCAAAAAATTGAAAATTCCACCCAAAACCTAAAAAAATTTAAATTTTTATATGAAAAACTTCTTTTGCCCATATCTCCTTAAATATGCGTCCTAGAGCGAAAAGGACTTTAATTCGTGACCACCCCCAAAAAATTTAAAAATCCACCCAAAACCTAAAAAAAATTTAAATTTTTATATGAAAAACTTCTTTTGCCCATATCTCCTTAAATATGCGTCCTAGAGCGAAAAGGACTTTAATTCGTGACCACCCTCAAAAAATTGAAAAATCCACCCAAAACCTAAAAAAATTAAATTTTTATATGAAACACTTCTTTTGCCCATATCTCCTAAACTAAGCGTCCTAGAGCGAAAAGGACTTCAATTCGTGACCACCCCTAAAAACTTGAAAAATCCACCCAAAACCTAAAGAAATTGAAATTTTTATATGAAAAACTTCTTTTGCCCATATCTCCTAAACTAAGCGTCCTAGAGCGAAAAGGACTTTAATTCGTGACCACCGCCAAAAAATTTAAAAATCCACCCAAAACCTAAAAAATTGCAATTTTTATATGAAAAACTTCTTTTGCCCATATCTCCTTAAATATGCGTCCTAGAGCGAAAAGGACTTTAATTCGTGACCACCCCCAAAAAATTTAAAAATCCACCCAAAACCTAAAAAAATTTAAATTTTTATATGAAAAACTTCTTTTGCCCATATCTCCTAAACTAAGCGTCCTAGAGCGAAAAGAACTTTAATTCGTGACCACCCCCTAAAAATTGAAAAATCCACCCAAAACCTAAAAAAATTGAAATTTTTATATGGAAAACTTCTTTTGCCCATATCTCCTTAAATATGCGTCCTAGAGCGAAAAGGACTTTAATTCGCGACCACCCCCAAAAAATTGAAAAATCCACCCAAAAACCTAAAAAAAAATTAAATTTTTATATGAAAAACTTCTTTTGCTCATATCTCCTAAACTAAGCGTCCTAGAGCGAAAAGGACTTTAATTCGTGACCACCCCCAAAAAATTGAAAAATCCACCCAAAACCTAAAAAAATTGAAATTTTTATATGAAAAACTTCTATTGGCCATATCTCCTAAACTAAGCGTCCTAGAGCGAAAAGGACTTTAATTCGTGACCACTCCCAAAAAATTGAAAAATCCACCCAAAACCTAAAAAATTGAAATTTTTATACGAAAAACTTCTTTTGCCCATATCTCCTTAAATATGCGTCCTAGAGCGAAAAGGACTTTAATTCGTGACCACCCCCAAAAAATTGAAAAATCCACCCAAAACCTAAAAAAAATAAATTTTTATATGAAAAACTTCTTTTGCCCATATCTCCTAAACTAAGCGTCCTAGAGCGAAAAGGACTTTAATTCGTGACCGCCCCCAAAAAATTGAAAAATCCACCCAAAACCTAAAAAAATTTAAATTTTTATATGAAACACTTGTTTTGCCCATATCTCCTAAACTAAGCGTCCTAGAGCGAAAAGGACTTTAATTCGTGACCACCCCCAAAAAATTTAAAAATCCACCCAAAACCTAAAAAAATTTAAATTTTTATATGAAAAACTTCTTTTGCCCATATCTCCTAAACTAAGCGTCCTAGAGCGAAAAGGACTTTAATTCGTGACCACCCTCAAAAAATTGAAAAATCCACCCAAAACCTAAAAAAATTGAAATTTTTATATGAAAAACTTCTTTTGCCCATATCTCCTTAAATATGCGTCCTAGAGCGAAAAGGACTTTAATTCGTGACCACCCCCAAACAATTGAAAAATCTACCCAAAACCTAAAATAAATTTAAATTTTTATATGAAAAACTTCTTTTGCCCAAAAAATTGAAAAATCCACCCAAAACCTACAAAAATTGAAATTTTTATATGAAAAACTTCTTTTGCCCATATCTCCTTAAATATGCGTCCTAGAGCGAAAAGGACTTTAATTCGTGACCACTCCCAAAAAATTGAAAAATCCACCCAAAACATAAAAAAATTAAAATTTTGATATGAAAAACTTCTTTTGCCCATATCTCCTAAACTAAGCGTCCTAGAGCGAAAAGGACTTTAATTCGTGACCACTCCCAAAAAATTGAAAAATCCACCCAAAACCTAAAAAAATTGAAATTTTTATATGAAAAACTTCTTTTGCCCATATCTCCTTAAATATGCGTCCTAGAGCGAAAAGGACTTTAATTCGTGACCACCCCCAAAAAATTGAAAATTCCACCCAAAACCTAAAAAAATTGAAATTTTTATATGAAAAACTTCTTTTGCCCATATCTCCTAAACTAAGCGTCCTAGAGCGAAAAGGACTTTAATTCGTGACCACCCCCAAAAAATTTAAAAATCCACCCAAAACCTAAAAAAATTGAAATTTTTATACGAAAAACTTCTTTTGCACATATCTCCTTAAATATGCGTCCTAGAGCGAAAAGGACTTTAATTTGTGACCACCCCCAAAAAATTGAAAAATCCACCCAAAACCTAAAAAAAATAAATTTTTATATGAAAAACTTCTTTTGCCCATATCTCCTAAACTAAGCGTCCTAGAGCGAAAAGGACTTTAATTCGTGACCACCCCCAAAATATTGAAAAATCCACCCAAAATCACAAAAATTTAAATTTTTATACGAAAAACTTCTTTTGCCCATATCTCCTTAAATATGCGTCCTAGAGCGAAAAGGACTTTAATTTGTGACCACCCCCAAAAAATTGAAAAATCCACCCAAAACCCAAAAAAAATAAATTTTTATATGAAAAACTTCTTTTGCCCATATCTCCTAAACTAATCGTCCTAGAGCGAAAAGGACTTTAATTCGTGACCACTCCCAAAAAATTGAAAAATCCACCCAAAACCTAAAAAAATTGAAATTTTTAAACGAAAAACTTCTTTTGCCCATATCTCCTTAAATATGCCTCCTAGAGCGAAAAGGACTTTAATTCGTGACCACCCCCAAAAAATTGAAAAATCCACCCAAAACCTAAAAAAAATAAATTTTTATATGAAAAACTTCTTTTGCCCATATCTCCTAAACTAAGCGTCCTAGAGCGAAAAGGACTTTAATTCGTGACCACCCTCAAAATATTGAAAAATCCACTCAAAATCTAAAAAAAATTAAATTTTTATATGAAAAACTTCTTTTGCCCATATCTCCTAAACTAAGCGTCCTAGAGCGAAAAGGACTTTAATTCGTGACCACCCCCAAATAATTGAAAAATCCACCCAAAACCTAAAAAAATTGAAATTTTTATATGAAAAACTTCTTTTGCCCATATCTCCTTAAATATGCGTCCTAGAGCGAAAAGGACTTTAATTCGTGACCACCCCCAAAAAATTTAAAAATCCACCCAAAAACCTAAAAAAATTAAAATTTTGATATGAAAAACTTCTTTTGCCCATATCTCCTAAACTAAGCGTCCTAGAGCGAAAAGGACTTTAATTCGTGACCACTCCCAAAAAATTGAAAAATCCACCCAAAACCTAAAAAAATTGAAATTTTTATACGAAAAACTTCTTTTGCCCATATCTCCTTATATATGCGTCCTAGAGCGAAAAGGACTTTAATTCGTGACCACCCCCAAAAAATTTAAAAATCCACCCAAAACCTAAAAAAATTGAAATTTTTATATGAAAAACTTCTTTTGCCCATATCTCCTAAACTAAGCGTCCTAGAGCGAAAAGGACTTTAATTCGTGACCACTCCCAAAAAATTGAAAAATCCACCCAAAACCTAAAAAAATTTAAATTTTTATACGAAAAACTTCTTTTGCATATATCTCCTTAAATATGCGTCCTAGAGCGAAAAGGACTTTAATTCGTGACCACCCCCAAAAAATTTAAAAATCCACCCAAACCCTAAAAAAATTGAAATTTTTGTATGAAAAACTTCTTTTGCCCATATCTCCTAAACTAAGCGTCCTAGACCGAAAAGGACTTTAATTCGTGACCACCGCCAAAAAATTTAAAAATCCACCCAAAACCTAAAAAAATTGCAATTTTTATATGAAAAACTTCTTTTGCCCATATCTCTTAAACTAAGCGTCCTAGAGCGAAAAGGACTTTAATTCGTGACCACCCCCTTCTTTTGCCCATATCTCCTAAACTAAGCGTCCTAGAGCGAAAAGGACTTTAATTCGTGACCACTCCCAAAAAATTGAAAAATCCACCCAAAACCTAAAAAAATTGAAATTTTTATACGAAAAACTTCTTTTGCCCATATCTCCTTATATATGCGTCCTAGAGCGAAAAGGACTTTAATTCGTGACCACCCCCAAAAAATTTAAAAATCCACCCAAAACCTAAAAAAATTGAAATTTTTATATGAAAAACTTCTTTTGCCCATATCTCCTAAACTAAGCGTCCTAGAGCGAAAAGGACTTTAATTCGTGACCACTCCCAAAAAATTGAAAAATCCACCCAAAACCTAAAAAAATTTAAATTTTTATACGAAAAACTTCTTTTGCATATATCTCCTTAAATATGCGTCCTAGAGCGAAAAGGACTTTAATTCGTGACCACCCCCAAAAAATTTAAAAATCCACCCAAACCCTAAAAAAATTTAAATTTTTGTATGAAAAACTTCTTTTGCCCATATCTCCTAAACTAAGCGTCCTAGACCGAAAAGGACTTTAATTCGTGACCACCGCCAAAAAATTTAAAAATCCACCCAAAACCTAAAAAATTGCAATTTTTATATGAAAAACTTCTTTTGCCCATATCTCTTAAACTAAGCGTCCTAGAGCGAAAAGGACTTTAATTCGTGACCACCCCCAAAAAATTGAAAAATCCACCCAAAACCTAAAAAAATTGAAATTTTTATATGAAAAACTTCTTTTGCCCATATCTCCTTAAATATGCGTCCTAGAGCGAAAAGGACTTTAATTCGTGACCACCCCAAAAAATTGAAAATTCCACCCAAAACCTAAAAAAATTTAAATTTTTATATGAAAAACTTCTTTTGCCCATATCTCCTAAACTAAGCGTCCTAGAGCGAAAAGAACTTTAATTCGTGACCACCCCCAAAAAATTGAAAAATCCACCAAAACCTAAAAAAATTGAAATTTTTATATGGAAAACTTCTTTTGCCCATATCTCCTTAAATATGCGTCCTAGAGCGAAAAGGACTTTAATTCGTGACCACCCCCAAAAAATTGAAAAATCCACCCAAAAACCTAAAAAAAATGAAATTTTTATATGAAAAACTTCTTTTGCTCATATCTCCTAAACTAAGCGTCCTAGAGCGAAAAGGACTTTAATTCGTGACCACCCCCAAAAAATTGAAAAATCCACCCAAAACCTAAAAAAATTGAAATTTTTATATGAAAAACTTCTATTGCCCATATCTCCTAAACTAAGCGTCCTAGAGCGAAAAGGACTTTAATTCGTGACCACTCCCAAAAAATTGAAAAATCCACCCAAAACCTAAAAAATTGAAATTTTTATACGAAAAACTTCTTTTGCCCATATCTCCTTAAATATGCGTCCTAGAGCGAAAAGGACTTTAATTCGTGACCACCCCCAAAATATTGAAAAATCCACCCAAAATCACAAAAATTTAAATTTTTATATGAAAAACTTCTTTTGCCCATATCTCCTAAACTAAGCGTCCTAGAGCGAAAAGGACTTTAATTCGTGACCGCCCCCAAAAAATTGAAAAATCCACCCAAAACCTAAAAAAATTTAAATTTTTATATGAAACACTTGTTTTGCCCATATCTCCTAAACTAAGCGTCCTAGAGCGAAAAGGACTTTAATTCGTGACCACCCCCAAAAAATTTAAAAATCCACCCAAAACCTAAAAAAATTTAAATTTTTATATGAAAAACTTCTTTTGCCCATATCTCCTAAACTAAGCGTCCTAGAGCGAAAAGGACTTTAATTCGTGACCACCCTCAAAAAATTGAAAAATCCACCCAAAACCTAAAAAAATTGAAATTTTTATATGAAAAACTTCTTTTGCCCATATCTCCTTAAATATGCGTCCTAGAGCGAAAAGGACTTTAATTCGTGACCACCCCCAAACAATTGAAAAATCTACCCAAAACCTAAAATAAATTTAAATTTTTATATGAAAAACTTCTTTTGCCCATATCTCCTAAACTAAGCGTCCTAGAGCGAAAAGGACTTTAATTCGTGACCACCCCCCAAAAAATTGTAAAATCCACCCAAAACCTAAAAAAATTTAAATTTTTATATGAAAAACTTCTTTTGCCCATATCTCCTTAAATATGCGTCCTAGAGCGAAAAGGACTTTAATTCGTGACCACTCCCAAAAAATTGAAAAATCCACCCAAAATCTAAAAAATTTTAAATTTTTATATGAAAAACTTCTTTTGCCCATATCTCCTAAACTAAGCGTCCTAGAGCGAAAAGGACTTTAATTCGTGACCACTCCCAAAAAATTGAAAAATCCACCCAAAACCTAAAAAAATTGAAATTTTTATACGAAAAACTTCTTTTGCCCATATCTCCTTAAATATGCCTCCTAGAGCGAAAAGGACTTTAATTCGTGACCACCCCCAAAAAATTGAAAAATCCACCCAAAACCTAAAAAAAAATAAATTTTTATATGAAAAACTTCTTTTGCCCATATCTCCTAAACTAAGCGTCCTAGAGCGAAAAGGACTTTAATTCGTGACCACCCTCAAAATATTGAAAAATCCACCCAAAATCTAAAAAAATTAAAATTTTTATATGAAAAACTTCTTTTGCCCATATCTCCTAAACTAAACGTCCTAGAGCGAAAAGGACTTTAATTCGTGACCACCCCCAAAAAATTGAAAAATCCACCCAAAACCTACAAAAATTGAAATTTTTATATGAAAAACTTCTTTTGACCATATCTCCTTAAATATGCGTCCTAGAGCGAAAAGGACTTTAATTCGTGACCACTCCCAAAAAATTGAAAAATCCACCCAAAACATAAAAAAATTAAAATTTTGATATGAAAAACTTCTTTTGCCCATATCTCCTAAACTAAGCGTCCTAGAGCGAAAAGGACTTTAATTCGTGACCACTCCCAAAAAATTGAAAAATCCACCCAAAACCTAAAAAATTGAAATTTTTATATGAAAAACTTCTTTTGCCCATATCTCCTAAACTAAGCGTCCTAGAGCGAAAAGGACTTTAATTCGTGACCACCCCCAAAAAATTGAAAAATCCACCCAAAACCTAAAAAAATTGAAATTTTTATATGGAAAACTTCTTTTGCCCATATCTCCTAAACTAAGCGTCCTAGAGCGAAAAGGACTTTAATTCGTGACCACCCCCAAAAAATTGAAAAATCCACCCAAAACCTAAAAAAATTGAAATTTTTATACGAAAAACTTCTTTTGCCCATATCTCCTTAAATATGCGTCCTAGAGCGAAAAGGACTTTAATTCGTGACCACCCCCAAAAAATTGAAAAATCCACCCAAAACCTAAAAAAAAATAAAAACCTCTTTTGCCCATATCTCCTAAACTAAGCGTCCTAGAGCGAAAAGGACTTTAATTCGTGACCACCCTCAAAATATTGAAAAATCCACCCAAAATCTAAAAAAATTTAAATTTTTATATGAAAAACTTCTTTTGCCCATATCTCCTAAACTAAGCGTCCTAGAGCGAAAAGGACTTTAATTTGTGACCACCCCCAAAAAATTGAAAAATCCACCCAAAACCTAAAAAAATTGAAATTTTTATATGAAAAACTTCTTTTGCCCATATCTCCTTAAATATGCGTCCTAGAGCGAAAAGGACTTTAATTCGTGACCACTCCCAAAAAATTGAAAAATCCACCCAAAACATAAAAAAATTAAAATTTTGATATGAAAAACTTCTTTTGCCCATATCTCCTTAAATATGCGTCCTAGAGCGAAAAGGACTTTAATTCGTGACCACTCCCAAAAAATTGACAAATCCACCCAAAACCTAAAAAAATTTAAATTTTTTTACGAAAAACTTCTTTTGCCCATATCTCCTTAAATATGCGTCCTAGAGCGAAAAGGACTTTAATTCGTGACCACCCCCAAAAAATTGAAAATTCCACCCAAAACCTAAAAAAATTGAAATTTTTATATGAAAAACTTCTTTTGCCCATATCTCCTAAACTAAGCGTCCTAGAGCGAAAAGGACTTTAATTCGTGACCACCCCCAAAAAATTGAAAAATCCACCCAAAACCTAAAAAAATTGAAATTTTTATACGAAAAACTTCTTTTGCCCATATCTCCTTAAATATGCGTCCTAGAGCGAAAAGGACTTTAATTTGTGACCACCCCCAATAAATTGAAAAATCCACCCAAAATCTAAAAAAATTTAAATTTTTATATGAAAAACTTCTTTTGCCCATATCTCCTAAACTAAGCGTCCTAGAGCGAAAAGGACTTTAATTCGTGACCACCCCCAAAAAATTGAAAAATCCACCCAAAACCTACAAAAATTGAAATTTTTATATGAAAAACTTCTTTTGCCCATATCTCCTTAAATATGCGTCCTAGAGCGAAAAGGACTTTAATTCGTGACCACTCCCAAAAAATTGAAAAATCCACCCAAAACATAAAAAAATTAAAATTTTGATATGAAAAACTTCTTTTGCCCATATCTCCTAAACTAAGCGTCCTAGAGCGAAAAGGACTTTAATTCGTGACCACTCCCAAAAAATTGAAAAATCCACCCAAAACCTAAAAAAATTGAAATTTTTATATGAAAAACTTCTTTTGCCCATATCTCCTAAACTAAGCGTCCTAGAGCGAAAAGGACTTTAATTCGTGACCACCCCCAAAAAATTGAAAAATCCACCCAAAACCTAAAAAAAAATAAATTTTTATACGAAAAACTTCTTTTGCCCATATCTCCTTAAATATGCCTCCTAGAGCGAAAAGGACTTTAATTCGTGACCACCCCCAAAAAATTGAAAAATCCACCCAAAACCTAAAAAAAAATAAATTTTTATATGAAAAACTTCTTTTGCCCATATCTCCTAAACTAAGCGTCCTAGAGCGAAAAGGACTTTAATTCGTGACCACCCTCAAAATATTGAAAAATCCACCCAAAATCTAAAAAAATTTAAATTTTTATATGAAAAACTTCTTTTGCCCATATCTCCTAACCTAAGCGTCCTAGAGCGAAAAGGACTTTAATTCGTGACCACCCCCAAAAAATTGAAAAATCCACCCAAAACCTAAAAAAATTGAAATTTTTATATGAAAAACTTCTTTTGCCCATATCTCCTTAAATATGCGTCCTAGAGCGAAAAGGACTTTAATTCGTGACCACTCCCAAAAAATTGAAAAATCCACCCAAAACCTAAAAAAATTGAAATTTTTATACGAAAAACTTCTTTTGCCCATATCTCCTTAAATATGCGTCCTAGAGCGAAAAGGACTTTAATTCGTGACCACCCCCAAAAAATTGAAAAATCCACCCAAACCCTAAAAAATTGAAATTTTTATATGAAAAACTTCTTTTGCCCATATCTCCTAAACTAAGCGTCCTAGAGCGAAAAGGACTTTAATTCGTGACCACCGCCAAAAAATTTAAAAACTTCTTTTGCCCATATCTCCTTAAATATGCGTCCTAGAGCGAAAAGGACTTTAATTTGTGACCACCCCCAATAAATTGAAAAATCCACCCAAAACCTAAAAAAATTGAATTTTTTATATGAAAAACTTCTTTTGCCCATATCTCCTAAACTAAGCGTCCTAGAGCGAAAAGGACTTTAATTTGTGACCACCCCCAAAAAATTGAAAAATCCACCCAAAACCTAAAAAAATTTAAATTTTTATATGAAAAACTTCTTTTGCCCATATCTCCTTAAATATGCGTCCTAGAGCGAAAAGGACTTTAATTCGTGACCACTCCCAAAAAATTGAAAAATCCACCCAAAACATAAAAAAATTAAAATTTTGATATGAAAAACTTCTTTTGCCCATATCTCCTAAACTAAGCGTCCTAGAGCGAAAAGGACTTTAATTCGTGACCGCCCCCAAAAAATTGAAAAATCCACCCAAAACCTAAAAAAATTGAAATTTTTATACGAAAAACTTCTTTTGCCCATATCTCCTTAAATATGCGTCCTAGAGCGAAAAGGACTTTAATTCGTGACCACCCCCAAAAAATTGAAAAATCCACCCAAACCCTAAAAAATTGAAATTTTTATATGAAAAACTTCTTTTGCCCATATCTCCTAAACTAAGCGTCCTAGAGCGAAAAGGACTTTAATTCGTGACCACCGCCAAAAAATTTAAAAATCCACCCAAAACCTTAAAAAATTGCAATTTTTATATGAGAAACTTCTTTTGCCCATATCTCCTAAACTAAGCGTCCTAGAGCGAAAAGGACTTTAATTCGTGACCACCCCCAAAAAATTGAAAAATCCACCCAAAACCTAAAAAAATTGAAATTTTTATATGAAAAACTTCTTTTGCCCATATCTCCTTAAATATGCGTCCTAGAGCGAAAAGGACTTTAATTCGTGACCACCCCAAAAAATTGAAAATTCCACCCAAAACCTAAAAAAATTTAAATTTTTATATGAAAAACTTCTTTTGCCCATATCTCCTTAAATATGCGTCCTAGAGCGAAAAGGACTTTAATTCGTGACCACCCCCAGAAAATTTAAAAATCCACCCAAAACCTAAAAAAAATTTAAATTTTTATATGAAAAACTTCTTTTGCCCATATCTCCTTAAATATGCGTCTTAGAGCGAAAAGGACTTTAATTCGTGACCACCCTCAAAAAATTGCAAAATCCACCCAAAACCTAAAAAAATTTAAATTTTTATATGAAACACTTCTTTTGCCCATATCTCCTAAACTAAGCGTCCTAGAGCGAAAAGGACTTTAATTCGTGACCACCCCTAAAAACTTGAAAAATCCACCCAAAACCTAAAAAAATTGAAATTTTTATATGAAAAACTTCTTTTGCCCATATCTCCTAAACTAAGCGTCCTAGAGCGAAAAGGACTTTAATTCGTGACCACCGCCAAAAAATTTAAAAATCCACCCAAAACCTAAAAAAATTGCAATTTTTGTATGAAAAACTTCTTTTGCCCATATCTCCTTAAATATGCGTCCTAGAGCGAAAAGGACTTTAATTCGTGACCACCGCCAAAAAATTTAAAAATCCACCCAAAACCTAAAAAAATTGCAATTTTTGTATGAAAAACTTCTTTTGCCCATATCTCCTAAACTAAGCGTCCTAGAGCGAAAAGGACTTTAATTCGTGACCACCCCCAAAAAATTGAAAAATCCACCCAAAACCTAAAAAAATTGAAATTTTTATATGAAAAACTTCTTTTGCCCATATCTCCTTAAATATGCGTCCTAGAGCGAAAAGGACTTTAATTTGTGACCACCCCCAATAAATTGAAAAATCCACCCAAAACCTAAAAAAATTGAATTTTTTATATGAAAAACTTCTTTTGCCCATATCTCCTAAACTAAGCGTCCTAGAGCGAAAAGGACTTTAATTTGTGACCACCCCCAAAAAATTGAAAAATCCACCCAAAACCTAAAAAAATTGAAATTTTTATATGAAAAACTTCTTTTGCCCATATCTCCTTAAATATGCGTCCTAGAGCGAAAAGGACTTTAATTCGTGACCACTTCTTTTGCCATATACTTCTTTTGCCCATATCTCCTAAACTAAGCGTCCTAGAGCGAAAAGGACTTTAATTCGTGACCGCCCCCAAAAAATTGAAAAATCCACCCAAAACCTAAAAAAATTGAAATTTTTATACGAAAAACTTCTTTTGCCCATATCTCCTTAAATATGCGTCCTAGAGCGAAAAGGACTTTAATTCGTGACCACCCCCAAAAAATTGAAAAATCCACCCAAACCCTAAAAAATTGAAATTTTTATATGAAAAACTTCTTTTGCCCATATCTCCTAAACTAAGCGTCCTAGAGCGAAAAGGACTTTAATTCGTGACCACCGCCAAAAAATTTAAAAACTTCTTTTGCCCATATCTCCTTAAATATGCGTCCTAGAGCGAAAAGGACTTTAATTTGTGACCACCCCCAATAAATTGAAAAATCCACCCAAAACCTAAAAAAATTGAATTTTTTATATGAAAAACTTCTTTTGCCCATATCTCCTAAACTAAGCGTCCTAGAGCGAAAAGGACTTTAATTTGTGACCACCCCCAAAAAATTGAAAAATCCACCCAAAACCTAAAAAAATTGAAATTTTTATATGAAAAACTTCTTTTGCCCATATCTCCTTAAATATGCGTCCTAGAGCGAAAAGGACTTTAATTCGTGACCACTCCCAAAAAATTGAAAAATCCACCCAAAACATAAAAAAATTAAAATTTTGATATGAAAAACTTCTTTTGCCCATATCTCCTAAACTAAGCGTCCTAGAGCGAAAAGGACTTTAATTCGTGACCGCCCCCAAAAAATTGAAAAATCCACCCAAAACCTAAAAAAATTGAAATTTTTATACGAAAAACTTCTTTTGCCCATATCTCCTTAAATATGCGTCCTAGAGCGAAAAGGACTTTAATTCGTGACCACCCCCAAAAAATTGAAAAATCCACCCAAACCTTAAAAAATTGAAATTTTTATATGAAAAACTTCTTTTGCCCATATCTCCTAAACTAAGCGTCCTAGAGCGAAAAGGACTTTAATTCGTGACCACCGCCAAAAAATTTAAAAATCCACCCAAAACCTAAAAAAATTGCAATTTTTATATGAGAAACTTCTTTTGCCCATATCTCCTAAACTAAGCGTCCTAGAGCGAAAAGGACTTTAATTCGTGACCACCCCCAAAAAATTGAAAAATCCACCCAAAACCTAAAAAAATTGAAATTTTTATATGAAAAACTTCTTTTGCCCATATCTCCTTAAATATGCGTCCTAGAGCGAAAAGGACTTTAATTCGTGACCACCCCCAAAAAATTGAAAAATCCACCCAAAACCTAAAAAAATTGAAATTTTTATACGAAAAACTTCTTTTGCCCATATCTCCTAAACTAAGCGTCCTAGAGCGAAAAGGACTTTAATTCGTGACCACCCCTAAAAACTTGAAAAATCCACCCAAAACCTAAAAAAATTGAAATTTTTATATGAAAAACTTCTTTTGCCCATATCTCCTTAAATATGCGTCCTAGAGCGAAAAGGACTTTAATTCGTGACCACCCCAAAAAATTGAAAATTCCACCCAAAACCTAAAAAAATTTAAATTTTTATATGAAAAACTTCTTTTGCCCATATCTCCTTAAATATGCGTCCTAGAGCGAAAAGGACTTTAATTCGTGACCACCCCCAGAAAATTTAAAAATCCACCCAAAACCTAAAAAAAATTTAAATTTTTATATGAAAAACTTCTTTTGCCCATATCTCCTTAAATATGCGTCTTAGAGCGAAAAGGACTTTAATTCGTGACCACCCTCAAAAAATTGCAAAATCCACCCAAAACCTAAAAAAATTTAAATTTTTATATGAAACACTTCTTTTGCCCATATCTCCTAAACTAAGAGCGAAAAGGACTTTAATTCGTGACCACCCCTAAAAACTTGAAAAATCCACCCAAAACCTAAAAAAATTGAAATTTTTATATGAAAAACTTCTTTTGCCCATATCTCCTAAACTAAGCGTCCTAGAGCGAAAAGGACTTTAATTCGTGACCACCGCCAAAAAATTTAAAAATCCACCCAAAACCTAAAAAAATTGCAATTTTTGTATGAAAAACTTCTTTTGCCCATATCTCCTTAAATATGCGTCCTAGAGCGAAAAGGACTTTAATTCGTGACCACCCCCAAAAAATTTAAAAATCCACCCAAAACCTAAAAAAATTTAAATTTTTATATGAAAAACTTCTTTTGCCCATATCTCCTAAACTAAGCGTCCTAGAGCGAAAAGAACTTTAATTCGTGACCACTCCCAAAAAATTGAAAAATCCACCCAAAACATAAAAAAATTAAAATTTTGATATGAAAAACTTCTTTTGCCCATATCTCCTTAAATATGCGTCCTAGAGCGAAAAGGACTTTAATTCGTGACCACCCCCAAAAAATTGAAAAATCCACCCAAAACCTAAAAAAATTGAAATTTTTATACGAAAAACTTCTTTTGCCCATATCTCCTTATATATGCGTCCTAGAGCGAAAAGGACTTTAATTCGTGACCACCCCCAAAAAATTTAAAAATCCACCCAAAACCTAAAAAAATTGAAATTTTTATATGAAAAACTTCTTTTGCCCATATCTCCTAAACTAAGCGTCCTAGAGCGAAAAGGACTTTAATTCGTGACCACTCCCAAAAAATTGAAAAATCCACCCAAAACCTAAAAAAATTTAAATTTTTATACGAAAAACTTCTTTTGCATATATCTCCTTAAATATGCGTCCTAGAGCGAAAAGGACTTTAATTCGTGACCACCCCCAAAAAATTTAAAAATCCACCCAAACCCTAAAAAAATTGAAATTTTTGTATGAAAAACTTCTTTTGCCCATATCTCCTAAACTAAGCGTCCTAGACCGAAAAGGACTTTAATTCGTGACCACCGCCAAAAAATTTAAAAATCCACCCAAAACCTAAAAAAATTGCAATTTTTATATGAAAAACTTCTTTTGCCCATATCTCTTAAACTAAGCGTCCTAGAGCGAAAAGGACTTTAATTCGTGACCACCCCCAAAAAATTGAAAAATCCACCCAAAACCTAAAAAAATTGAAATTTTTATATGAAAAACTTCTTTTGCCCATATCTCCTTAAATATGCGTCCTAGAGCGAAAAGGACTTTAATTCGTGACCACCCCAAAAAATTGAAAAATCCACCCAAAAACCTAAAAAAAATGAAATTTTTATATGAAAAACTTCTTTTGCTCATATCTCCTAAACTAAGCGTCCTAGAGCGAAAAGGACTTTAATTCGTGACCACCCCCAAAAAATTGAAAAATCCACCCAAAACTTAAAAAATTGAAATTTTTATATGAAAAACTTCTATTGCCCATATCTCCTAAACTAAGCGTCCTAGAGCGAAAAGGACTTTAATTCGTGACCACTCCCAAAAAATTGAAAAATCCACCCAAAACCTAAAAAATTGAAATTTTTATACGAAAAACTTCTTTTGCCCATATCTCCTTAAATATGCGTCCTAGAGCGAAAAGGACTTTAATTCGTGACCACCCCCAAAATATTGAAAAATCCACCCAAAATCACAAAAATTTAAATTTTTATATGAAAAACTTCTTTTGCCCATATCTCCTAAACTAAGCGTCCTAGAGCGAAAAGGACTTTAATTCGTGACCGCCCCCAAAAAATTGAAAAATCCACCCAAAACCTAAAAAAATTTAAATTTTTATATGAAACACTTGTTTTGCCCATATCTCCTAAACTAAGCGTCCTAGAGCGAAAAGGACTTTAATTCGTGACCACCCCCAAAAAATTTAAAAATCCACCCAAAACCTAAAAAAATTTAAATTTTTATATGAAAAACTTATTTTGCCCATATCTCCTAAACTAAGCGTCCTAGAGCGAAAAGGACTTTAATTCGTGACCACCCTCAAAAAATTGAAAAATCCACCCAAAACCTAAAAAAATTGAAATTTTTATATGAAAAACTTCTTTTGCCCATATCTCCTTAAATATGCGTCCTAGAGCGAAAAGGACTTTAATTCGTGACCACCCCCAAACAATTGAAAAATCTACCCAAAACCTAAAATAAATTTAAATTTTTATATGAAAAACTTCTTTTGCCCATATCTCCTAAACTAAGCGTCCTAGAACGAAAAGGACTTTAATTCGTGACCACCCCCAAAAAATTGTAAAATCCACCCAAAACCTAAAAAAATTTAAATTTTTATATGAAAAACTTCTTTTGCCCATATCTCCTGAAATATGCGTCCTAGAGCGAAAAGGACTTTAATTCGTGACCACTCCCAAAAAATTGAAAAATCCACCCAAAATCTAAAAAATTTTAAATTTTTATATGAAAAACTTCTTTTGCCCATATCTCCTAAACTAAGCGTCCTAGAGCGAAAAGGACTTTAATTCGTGACCACTCCCAAAAAATTGAAAAATCCACCCAAAACCTAAAAAAATTGAAATTTTTATACGAAAAACTTCTTTTGCCCATATCTCCTTAAATATGCCTCCTAGAGCGAAAAGGACTTTAATTCGTGACCACCCCCAAAAAATTGAAAAATCCACCCAAAACCTAAAAAAAAATAAATTTTTATATGAAAAACTTCTTTTGCCCATATCTCCTAAACTAAGCGTCCTAGAGCGAAAAGGACTTTAATTCGTGACCACCCTCAAAATATTGAAAAATCCACCCAAAATCTAAAAAAATTTAAATTTTTATATGAAAAACTTCTTTTGCCCATATCTCCTAAACTAAGCGTCCTAGAGCGAAAAGGACTTTAATTCGTGACCACCCCCAAAAAATTGAAAAATCCACCCAAAACCTACAAAAATTGAAATTTTTATATGAAAAACTTCTTTTGACCATATCTCCTTAAATATGCGTCCTAGAGCAAAAGGACTTTAATTCGTGACCACTCCCAAAAAATTGAAAAATCCACCCAAAACATAAAAAAATTAAAATTTTGATATGAAAAACTTCTTTTGCCCATATCTCCTAAACTAAGCGTCCTAGAGCGAAAAGGACTTTAATTCGTGACCACTCCCAAAAAATTGAAAAATCCACCCAAAACCTAAAAAAATTGAAATTTTTATATGAAAAACTTCTTTTGCCCATATCTCCTAAACTAAGCGTCCTAGAGCGAAAAGGACTTTAATTCGTGACCACCCCCAAAAAATTGAAAAATCCACCCAAAACCTAAAAAAATTGAAATTTTTATATGAAAAACTTCTTTTGCCCATATCTCCTAAACTAAGCGTCCTAGAGCGAAAAGGACTTTAATTCTTGACCACCCTCAAAATATTGAAAAATCCACCCAAAACCTAAAAAAATTTAAATTTTTACACGAAAAACTTCTTTTGCCCATATCTCCTTAAATATGCCTCCTAGAGCGAAAAGGACTTTAATTGGTGACCACCCCCAAAAAATTGAAAAATCCACCCAAAACCTAAAAAAAAATAAAAACCTCTTTTGCCCATATCTCCTAAACTAAGCGTCCTAGAGCGAAAAGGACTTTAATTCGTGACCACCCTCAAAATATTGAAAAATCCACCCAAAATCTAAAAAAATTTAAATTTTTATATGAAAAACTTCTTTTGCCCATATCTCCTAAACTAAGCGTCCTAGAGCGAAAAGGACTTTAATTCGTGACCACCCCCAAAAAATTGAAAAATCCACCCAAAACCTAAAAAAATTGAAATTTTTATATGAAAAACTTCTTTTGCCCATATCTCCTTAAATATGCGTCCTAGAGCGAAAAGGACTTTAATTCGTGACCACTCCCAAAAAATTGAAAAATCCACCCAAAACATAAAAAAATTAAAATTTTGATATGAAAAACTTCTTTTGCCCATATCTCCTTAAATATGCGTCCTAGAGCGAAAAGGACTTTAATTCGTGACCACTCCCAAAAAATTGAAAAATCCACCCAAAACCTAAAAAAATTTAAATTTTTATACGAAAAACTTCTTTTGCCCATATCTCCTTAAATATGCGTCCTAGAGCGAAAAGGACTTTAATTCGTGACCACCCCCAAAAAATTGAAAATTCCACCCAAAACCTAAAAAAATTGAAATTTTTATATGAAAAACTTCTTTTGCCCATATCTCCTAAACTAAGCGTCCTAGAGCGAAAAGGACTTTAATTCGTGACCACCCCCAAAAAATTTAAAAATCCACCCAAAACCTAAAAAAATTGAAATTTTTATACGAAAAACTTCTTTTGCCCATATCTCCTTAAATATGCGTCCTAGAGCGAAAAGGACTTTAATTTGTGACCACCCCCAATAAATTGAAAAATCCACCCAAAATCTAAAAAAATTTAAATTTTTATATGAAAAACTTCTTTTGCCCATATCTCCTAAACTAAGCGTCCTAGAGCGAAAAGGACTTTAATTCGTGACCACCCCCAAAAAATTGAAAAATCCACCCAAAACCTACAAAAATTGAAATTTTTATATGAAAAACTTCTTTTGCCCATATCTCCTTAAATATGCGTCCTAGAGCGAAAAGGACTTTAATTCGTGACCACTCCCAAAAAATTGAAAAATCCACCCAAAACCTAAAAAAAATAAATTTTTATACGAAAAACTTCTTTTGCCCATATCTCCTTAAATATGCCTCCTAGAGCGAAAAGGACTTTAATTCGTGACCACCCCCAAAAAATTGAAAAATCCACCCAAAACCTAAAAAAAAATAAATTTTTATATGAAAAACTTCTTTTGCCCATATCTCCTAAACTAAGCGTCCTAGAGCGAAAAGGACTTTAATTCGTGACCACCCTCAAAATATTGAAAAATCCACCCAAAATCTAAAAAAATTTAAATTTTTATATGAAAAACTTCTTTTGCCCATATCTCCTAAACTAAGCGTCCTAGAGCGAAAAGGACTTTAATTCGTGACCACCCCCAAAAAATTGAAAAATCCACCCAAAACCTAAAAAAATTGAAATTTTTATATGAAAAACTTCTTTTGCCCATATCTCCTTAAATATGCGTCCTAGAGCGAAAAGGACTTTAATTCGTGACCACTCCCAAAAAATTGAAAAATCCACCCAAAACATAAAAAAATTAAAATTTTGATATGAAAAACTTCTTTTGCCCATATCTCCTTAAATATGCGTCCTAGAGCGAAAAGGACTTTAATTCGTGACCACTCCCAAAAAATTGAAAAATCCACCCAAAACCTAAAAAAATTTAAATTTTTATACGAAAAACTTCTTTTGCCCATATCTCCTTAAATATGCGTCCTAGAGCGAAAAGGACTTTAATTCGTGACCACCCCCAAAAATTGAAAATTCCACCCAAAACCTAAAAAAATTGAAATTTTTATATGAAAAACTTCTTTTGCCCATATCTCCTAAACTAAGCGTCCTAGAGCGAAAAGGACTTTAATTCGTGACCACCCCCAAAAAATTTAAAAATCCACCCAAAACCTAAAAAAATTGAATTTTTTATATGAAAAACTTCTTTTGCCCATATCTCCTAAACTAAGCGTCCTAGAGCGAAAAGGACTTTAATTTGTGACCACCCCCAAAAAATTGAAAAATCCACCCAAAACCTAAAAAAATTGAAATTTTTATATGAAAAACTTCTTTTGCCCATATCTCCTTAAATATGCGTCCTAGAGCGAAAAGGACTTTAATTTGTGACCACCCCCAATAAATTGAAAAATCCACCCAAAACCTAAAAAAATTGAATTTTTTATATGAAAAACTTCTTTTGCCCATATCTCCTAAACTAAGCGTCCTAGAGCGAAAAGGACTTTAATTTGTGACCACCCCCAAAAAATTGAAAAATCCACCCAAAACCTAAAAAAATTGAAATTTTTATATGAAAAACTTCTTTTGCCCATATCTCCTTAAATATGCGTCCTAGAGCGAAAAGGACTTTAATTCGTGACCACTTCTTTTGCCATATACTTCTTTTGCCCATATCTCCTAAACTAAGCGTCCTAGAGCGAAAAGGACTTTAATTCGTGACCGCCCCCAAAAAATTGAAAAATCCACCCAAAACCTAAAAAAATTGAAATTTTTATACGAAAAACTTCTTTTGCCCATATCTCCTTAAATATGCGTCCTAGAGCGAAAAGGACTTTAATTCGTGACCACCCCCAAAAAATTGAAAAATCCACCCAAACCCTAAAAAATTGAAATTTTTATATGAAAAACTTCTTTTGCCCATATCTCCTAAACTAAGCGTCCTAGAGCGAAAAGGACTTTAATTCGTGACCACCGCCAAAAAATTTAAAAACTTCTTTTGCCCATATCTCCTTAAATATGCGTCCTAGAGCGAAAAGGACTTTAATTTGTGACCACCCCCAATAAATTGAAAAATCCACCCAAAACCTAAAAAAATTGAATTTTTTATATGAAAAACTTCTTTTGCCCATATCTCCTAAACTAAGCGTCCTAGAGCGAAAAGGACTTTAATTTGTGACCACCCCCAAAAAATTGAAAAATCCACCCAAAACCTAAAAAAATTGAAATTTTTATATGAAAAACTTCTTTTGCCCATATCTCCTTAAATATGCGTCCTAGAGCGAAAAGGACTTTAATTCGTGACCACTCCCAAAAAATTGAAAAATCCACCCAAAACATAAAAAAATTGAAATTTTTATACGAAAAACTTCTTTTGCCCATATCTCCTTAAATATGCGTCCTAGAGCGAAAAGGACTTTAATTCGTGACCACCCCCAAAAAATTGAAAAATCCACCCAAACCCTAAAAAATTGAAATTTTTATATGAAAAACTTCTTTTGCCCATATCTCCTAAACTAAGCGTCCTAGAGCGAAAAGGACTTTAATTCGTGACCACCGCCAAAAAATTTAAAAATCCACCCAAAACCTAAAAAAATTGCAATTTTTATATGAGAAACTTCTTTTGCCCATATCTCCTAAACTAAGCGTCCTAGAGCGAAAAGGACTTTAATTCGTGACCACCCCCAAAAAATTGAAAAATCCACCCAAAACCTAAAAAAATTGAAATTTTTATATGAAAAACTTCTTTTGCCCATATCTCCTTAAATATGCGTCCTAGAGCGAAAAGGACTTTAATTCGTGACCACCCCAAAAAATTGAAAATTCCACCCAAAACCTAAAAAAATTTAAATTTTTATATGAAAAACTTCTTTTGCCCATATCTCCTTAAATATGCGTCCTAGAGCGAAAAGGACTTTAATTCGTGACCACCCCCAGAAAATTTAAAAATCCACCCAAAACCTAAAAAAAATTTAAATTTTTATATGAAAAACTTCTTTTGCCCATATCTCCTTAAATATGCGTCTTAGAGCGAAAAGGACTTTAATTCGTGACCACCCTCAAAAAATTGCAAAATCCACCCAAAACCTAAAAAAATTTAAATTTTTATATGAAACACTTCTTTTGCCCATATCTCCTAAACTAAGCGTCCTAGAGCGAAAAGGACTTTAATTCGTGACCACCCCTAAAAACTTGAAAAATCCACCCAAAACCTAAAACAATTGAAATTTTTATATGAAAAACTTCTTTTGCCCATATCTCCTAAACTAAGCGTCCTAGAGCGAAAAGGACTTTAATTCGTGACCACCGCCAAAAAATTTAAAAATCCACCCAAAACCTAAAAAAATTGCAATTTTTGTATGAAAAACTTCTTTTGCCCATATCTCCTTAAATATGCGTCCTAGAGCGAAAAGGACTTTAATTCGTGACCACCCCCAAAAAATTTAAAAATCCACCCAAAACCTAAAAAAATTTAAATTTTTATATGAAAAACTTCTTTTGCCCATATCTCCTAAACTAAGCGTCCTAGAGCGAAAAGAACTTTAATTCGTGACCACCCCCAAAAAATTGAAAAATCCACCCAAAACCTAAAAAAATTGAAATTTTTATATGGAAAACTTCTTTTGCCCATATCTCCTTAAATATGCGTCCTAGAGCGAAAAGGACTTTAATTCGCGACCACCCCCAAAAAATTGAAAAATCCACCCAAAAACCTAAAAAAAATAAATTTTTATATGAAAAACTTCTTTTGCTCATATCTCCTAAACTAAGCGTCCTAGAGCGAAAAGGACTTTAATTCGTGACCACCCCCAAAAAATTGAAAAATCCACCCAAAACCTAAAAAAATTGAAATTTTTATATGAAAAACTTCTTTTGCCCATATCTCCTTAAATATGCGTCCTAGAGCGAAAAGGACTTTAATTCGTGACCACCCCCAAAAAATTGAGAAATCCACCCAAAACCTAAAAAAATTAAAATTTTTATATGAAAAACTTCTTTTGCCCATATCTCCTAAACTAAGCGTCCTAGAGCGAAAAGGACTTTAATTCGTGACCGCCCCCAAAAAATTGAAAAATCCACCCAACACCTAAAAAAATTTAAATTTTTATATGAAAAACTTCTTTTGCCCATATCTCCTAAACTAAGCGTCCTAGAGCGAAAAGGACTTTAATTCGTGACCACCCCCAAAAAATTGAAAAATCCACCCAAAACCTAAAAAAATTAAAATTTTTATATGAAAAACTTCTTTTGCCCATATCTCCTAAACTAAGCGTCCTAGAGCGAAAAGGACTTTAATTCGTGACCACTCCCAAAAAATTGAAAAATCCACCCAAAACCTAAAAAATTGAAATTTTTATACGAAAAACTTCTTTTGTCCATATCTCCTTAAATATGCCTCCTAGAGCGAAAAGGACTTTAATTCGTGACCACCCCCAAAAAATTGAAAAATCCACCCAAAACCTAAAAAAATTGAAATTTTTATATGAAAAACTTCTTTTGCCCATATCTCCTTAAATATGCGTCCTAGAGCGAAAAGGACTTTAATTCGTGACCACCCCCAAAAAATTGAGAAATCCACCCAAAACCTAAAAAAATTAAAATTTTTATATGAAAAACTTCTTTTGCCCATATCTCCTAAACTAAGCGTCCTAGAGCGAAAAGGACTTTAATTCGTGACCGCCCCCAAAAAATTGAAAAATCCACCCAACACCTAAAAAAATTTAAATTTTTATATGAAAAACTTCTTTTGCCCATATCTCCTTAAATATTCGTCCTAGAGCGAAAAGGACTTTAATTCGTGACCACCCCCAAAAAATTGAAAAATCCACCCAAAACCTAAAAAAATTAAAATTTTTATATGAAAAACTTCTTTTGCCCATATCTCCTAAACTAAGCGTCCTAGAGCGAAAAGGACTTTAATTCGTGACCACTCCCAAAAAATTGAAAAATCCACCCAAAACCTAAAAAATTGAAATTTTTATACGAAAAACTTCTTTTGTCCATATCTCCTTAAATATGCCTCCTAGAGCGAAAAGGACTTTAATTCGTGACCACCCCCAAAAAATTGAAAAATCCACCCAAAACCTAAAAAAAATAAATTTTTATATGAAAAACTTCTTTTGCCCATATCTCCTAAACTAAGCGTCCTAGAGCGAAAAGGACTTTAATTCGTGACCACCCTCAAAATATTGAAAAATCCACTCAAAATCTAAAAAAATTTAAATTTTTATATGAAAAACTTCTTTTGCCCATATCTCCTAAACTAAGCGTCCTAGAGCGAAAAGGACTTTAATTCGTGACCACCCCCAAAAAATTGAAAAATCCACCCAAAACCTAAAAAAATTGAAATTTTTATATGAAAGACTTCTTTTGCCCATATCTCCTTAAATATGCGTCCTAGAGCGAAAAGGACTTTAATTCGTGACCACTCCCAAAAAATTGAAAAATCCACCCAAAACCTAAAAAAATTAAAATTTTGATATGAAAAACTTCTTTTGCCCATATCTCCTAAACTAAGCGTCCTAGAGCGAAAAGGACTTTAATTCGTGACCACTCCCAAAAAATTGAAAAATCCACCCAAAACCTAAAAAAATTGAAATTTTTATACGAAAAACTTCTTTTGCCCATATCTCCTTAAATATGCGTCCTAGAGCGAAAAGGACTTTAATTCGTGACCACCCCCAAAAAATTGAAAAATCCACCCAAAACCTAAAAAAATTGAAATTTTTATATGAAAAACTTCTTTTGCCCATATCTCCTAAACTAAGCGTCCTAGAGCGAAAAGGACTTTAATTCGTGTCCACTCCCAAAAAATTGAAAAATCCACCCAAAACCTAAAAAAATTGAAATTTTTATACGAAAAACTTCTTTTGCCCATATCTCCTTAAATATGCGTCCTAGAGCGAAAAGGACTTTAATTCGTGACCACCCCCAAAAAATTGAAAAATCCACCCAAACCCTAAAAAAATTGAAATTTTTGTATGAAAAACTTCTTTTGCCCATATCTCCTAAACTAAGCGTCCTAGACCGAAAAGGACTTTAATTCGTGACCACCGCCAAAAAATTTAAAAATCCACCCAAAACCTAAAAAAATTGCAATTTTTATATGAGAAACTTCTTTTGCCCATATCTCCTAAACTAAGCGTCCTAGAGCGAAAAGGACTTTAATTCGTGACCACCCCCAAAAAATTGAAAAATCCACCTAAAACCTAAAAAAATTGAAATTTTTATATGAAAAACTTCTTTCGCCCATATCTCCTTAAATATGCGTCCTAGAGCGAAAAGGACTTTAATTCGTGACCACCCCCAAAAAATTGAAAAATCCACCCAAAACCTAAAAAAAAATAAATTTTTATATGAAAAATCTAAAAATCTAAAAAATTTTAAATTTTTATATGCAAAACTTCTTTTGCCCATATCTCCTAAACTAAGCGTCCTAGAGCGAAAAGGACTTTAATTCGTGACCACCCCCAAAAAATTGAAAAATCCACCCAAACCCTAAAAAATTGAAATTTTTATATGAAAAACTTCTTTTGCCCATATCTCCTAAACTAAGCGTCCTAGAGCGAAAAGGACTTTAATTCGTGACCACCGCCAAAAAATTTAAAAATCCACCCAAAACCTAAAAAAATTGCAATTTTTATATGAGAAACTTCTTTTGCCCATATCTCCTAAACTAAGCGTCCTAGAGCGAAAAGGACTTTAATTCGTGACCACCCCCAAAAAATTGAAAAATCCACCCAAAACCTAAAAAAATTGAAATTTTTATATGAAAAACTTCTTTTGCCCATATCTCCTTAAATATGCGTCCTAGAGCGAAAAGGACTTTAATTCGTGACCACCCCAAAAAATTGAAAATTCCACCCAAAACCTAAAAAAATTTAAATTTTTATATGAAAAACTTCTTTTGCCCATATCTCCTTAAATATGCGTCCTAGAGCGAAAAGGACTTTAATTCGTGACCACCCCCAGAAAATTTAAAAATCCACCCAAAACCTAAAAAAAATTTAAATTTTTATATGAAAAACTTCTTTTGCCCATATCTCCTTAAATATGCGTCTTAGAGCGAAAAGGACTTTAATTCGTGACCACCCTCAAAAAATTGCAAAATCCACCCAAAACCTAAAAAAATTTAAATTTTTATATGAAACACTTCTTTTGCCCATATCTCCTAAACTAAGCGTCCTAGAGCGAAAAGGACTTTAATTCGTGACCACCCCTAAAAACTTGAAAAATCCACCCAAAACCTAAAAAAATTGAAATTTTTATATGAAAAACTTCTTTTGCCCATATCTCCTAAACTAAGCGTCCTAGAGCGAAAAGGACTTTAATTCGTGACCACCGCCAAAAAATTTAAAAATCCACCCAAAACCTAAAAAAATTGCAATTTTTGTATGAAAAACTTCTTTTGCCCATATCTCCTTAAATATGCGTCCTAGAGCGAAAAGGACTTTAATTCGTGACCACCCCCAAAAAATTTAAAAATCCACCCAAAACCTAAAAAAAATTAAATTTTTATATGAAAAACTTCTTTTGCCCATATCTCCTAAACTAAGCGTCCTAGAGCGAAAAGAACTTTAATTCGTGACCACCCCCAAAAAATTGAAAAATCCACCCAAAACCTAAAAAAATTGAAATTTTTATATGGAAAACTTCTTTTGCCCATATCTCCTTAAATATGCGTCCTAGAGCGAAAAGGACTTTAATTCGCGACCACCCCCAAAAAATTGAAAAATCCACCCAAAAACCTAAAAAAAAAATGAAATTTTATATGAAAAACTTCTTTTGCTCATATCTCCTAAACTAAGCGTCCTAGAGCGAAAAGGACTTTAATTCGTGACCACCCCCAAAAAATTGAAAAATCCACCCAAAACCTAAAAAAATTGAAATTTTTATATGAAAAACTTCTTTTGCCCATGTCTCCTTAAATATGCGTCCTAGAGCGAAAAGGACTTTAATTCGTGACCACCCCCAAAAAATTGAGAAATCCACCCAAAACCTAAAAAAATTAAAATTTTTATATGAAAAACTTCTTTTGCCCATATCTCCTAAACTAAGCGTCCTAGAGCGAAAAGGACTTTAATTCGTGACCGCCCCCAAAAAATTGAAAAATCCACCCAACACCTAAAAAAATTTAAATTTTTATATGAAAAACTTCTTTTGCCCATATCTCCTTAAATATTCGTCCTAGAGCGAAAAGGACTTTAATTCGTGACCACCCCCAAAAAATTGAAAAATCCACCCAAAACCTAAAAAAATTAAAATTTTTATATGAAAAACTTCTTTTGCCCATATCTCCTAAACTAAGCGTCCTAGAGCGAAAAGGACTTTAATTCGTGACCACTCCCAAAAAATTGAAAAATCCACCCAAAACCTAAAAAATTGAAATTTTTATACGAAAAACTTCTTTTGTCCATATCTCCTTAAATATGCCTCCTAGAGCGAAAAGGACTTTAATTCGTGACCACCCCCAAAAAATTGAAAAATCCACCCAAAACCTAAAAAAATTGAAATTTTTATATGAAAAACTTCTTTTGCCCATATCTCCTTAAATATGCGTCCTAGAGCGAAAAGGACTTTAATTCGTGACCACCCCCAAAAAATTGAGAAATCCACCCAAAACCTAAAAAAATTAAAATTTTTATATGAAAAACTTCTTTTGCCCATATCTCCTAAACTAAGCGTCCTAGAGCGAAAAGGACTTTAATTCGTGACCGCCCCCAAAAAATTGAAAAATCCACCCAACACCTAAAAAAATTTAAATTTTTATATGAAAAACTTCTTTTGCCCATATCTCCTTAAATATTCGTCCTAGAGCGAAAAGGACTTTAATTCGTGACCACCCCCAAAAAATTGAAAAATCCACCCAAAACCTAAAAAAATTAAAATTTTTATATGAAAAACTTCTTTTGCCCATATCTCCTAAACTAAGCGTCCTAGAGCGAAAAGGACTTTAATTCGTGACCACTCCCAAAAAATTGAAAAATCCACCCAAAACCTAAAAAATTGAAATTTTTATACGAAAAACTTCTTTTGTCCATATCTCCTTAAATATGCGTCCTAGAGCGAAAAGGACTTTAATTCGTGACCACCCCAAAAAATTGAAAATTCCACCCAAAACCTAAAAAAATTTAAATTTTTATATGAAAAACTTCTTTTGCCCATATCTCCTTAAATATGCGTCCTAGAGCGAAAAGGACTTTAATTCGTGACCACCCCCAGAAAATTTAAAAATCCACCCAAAACCTAAAAAAAATTTAAATTTTTATATGAAAAACTTCTTTTGCCCATATCTCCTTAAATATGCGTCTTAGAGCGAAAAGGACTTTAATTCGTGACCACCCTCAAAAAATTGCAAAATCCACCCAAAACCTAAAAAAATTTAAATTTTTATATGAAACACTTCTTTTGCCCATATCTCCTAAACTAAGCGTCCTAGAGCGAAAAGGACTTTAATTCGTGACCACCCCTAAAAACTTGAAAAATCCACCCAAAACCTAAAAAAATTGAAATTTTTATATGAAAAACTTCTTTTGCCCATATCTCCTAAACTAAGCGTCCTAGAGCGAAAAGGACTTTAATTCGTGACCACCGCCAAAAAATTTAAAAATCCACCCAAAACCTAAAAAAATTGCAATTTTTGTATGAAAAACTTCTTTTGCCCATATCTCCTTATGCGTCCTAGAGCGAAAAGGACTTTAATTCGTGACCACCCCCAAAAAATTTAAAAATCCACCCAAAACCTAAAAAAATTTAAATTTTTATATGAAAAACTTCTTTTGCCCATATCTCCTAAACTAAGCGTCCTAGAGCGAAAAGAACTTTAATTCGTGACCACCCCCAAAAAATTGAAAAATCCACCCAAAACCTAAAAAAATTGAAATTTTTATATGGAAAACTTCTTTTGCCCATATCTCCTTAAATATGCGTCCTAGAGCGAAAAGGACTTTAATTCGCGACCACCCCCAAAAAATTGAAAAATCCACCCAAAACCTAAAAAAATTGAAATTTTTATATGAAAAACTTCTTTTGCCCATATCTCCTAAACTAAGCGTCCTAGAGCGAAAAGGACTTTAATTCGTGTCCACTCCCAAAAAATTGAAAAATCCACCCAAAACCTAAAAAAATTGAAATTTTTATACGAAAAACTTCTTTTGCCCATATCTCCTTAAATATGCGTCCTAGAGCGAAAAGGACTTTAATTCGTGACCACCCCCAAAAAATTGAAAAATCCACCCAAACCCTAAAAAAATTTAAATTTTTGTATGAAAAACTTCTTTTGCCCATATCTCCTAAACTAAGCGTCCTAGACCGAAAAGGACTTTAATTCGTGACCACCGCCAAAAAATTTAAAAATCCACCCAAAACCTAAAAAAATTGCAATTTTTATATGAGAAACTTCTTTTGCCCATATCTCCTAAACTAAGCGTCCTAGAGCGAAAAGGACTTTAATTCGTGACCACCCCCAAAAAATTGAAAAATCCACCTAAAACCTAAAAAAATTGAAATTTTTATATGAAAAACTTCTTTCGCCCATATCTCCTTAAATATGCGTCCTAGAGCGAAAAGGACTTTAATTCGTGACCACCCCCAAAAAATTGAAAAATCCACCCAAAACCTAAAAAAAAATAAATTTTTATATGAAAAATCTAAAAATCTAAAAAATTTTAAATTTTTATATGCAAAACTTCTTTTGCCCATATCTCCTAAACTAAGCGTCCTAGAGCGAAAAGGACTTTAATTCGTGACCACCCCCAAAAAATTGAAAAATCCACCCAAACCCTAAAAAATTGAAATTTTTATATGAAAAACTTCTTTTGCCCATATCTCCTAAACTAAGCGTCCTAGAGCGAAAAGGACTTTAATTCGTGACCACCGCCAAAAAATTTAAAAATCCACCCAAAACCTAAAAAAATTGCAATTTTTATATGAGAAACTTCTTTTGCCCATATCTCCTAAACTAAGCGTCCTAGAGCGAAAAGGACTTTAATTCGTGACCACCCCCAAAAAATTGAAAAATCCACCCAAAACCTAAAAAAATTGAAATTTTTATATGAAAAACTTCTTTTGCCCATATCTCCTTAAATATGCGTCCTAGAGCGAAAAGGACTTTAATTCGTGACCACCCCAAAAAATTGAAAATTCCACCCAAAACCTAAAAAAATTTAAATTTTTATATGAAAAACTTCTTTTGCCCATATCTCCTTAAATATGCGTCCTAGAGCGAAAAGGACTTTAATTCGTGACCACCCCCAGAAAATTTAAAAATCCACCCAAAACCTAAAAAAAATTTAAATTTTTATATGAAAAACTTCTTTTGCCCATATCTCCTTAAATATGCGTCTTAGAGCGAAAAGGACTTTAATTCGTGACCACCCTCAAAAAATTGCAAAATCCACCCAAAACCTAAAAAAATTTAAATTTTTATATGAAACACTTCTTTTGCCCATATCTCCTAAACTAAGCGTCCTAGAGCGAAAAGGACTTTAATTCGTGACCACCCCTAAAAACTTGAAAAATCCACCCAAAACCTAAAAAAATTGAAATTTTTATATGAAAAACTTCTTTTGCCCATATCTCCTAAACTAAGCGTCCTAGAGCGAAAAGGACTTTAATTCGTGACCACCGCCAAAAAATTTAAAAATCCACCCAAAACCTAAAAAAATTGCAATTTTTGTATGAAAAACTTCTTTTGCCCATATCTCCTTAAATATGCGTCCTAGAGCGAAAAGGACTTTAATTCGTGACCACCCCCAAAAAATTTAAAAATCCACCCAAAACCTAAAAAAAATTAAATTTTTATATGAAAAACTTCTTTTGCCCATATCTCCTAAACTAAGCGTCCTAGAGCGAAAAGAACTTTAATTCGTGACCACCCCCAAAAAATTGAAAAATCCACCCAAAACCTAAAAAAATTGAAATTTTTATATGGAAAACTTCTTTTGCCCATATCTCCTTAAATATGCGTCCTAGAGCGAAAAGGACTTTAATTCGCGACCACCCCCAAAAAATTGAAAAATCCACCCAAAAACCTAAAAAAAAAATGAAATTTTATATGAAAAACTTCTTTTGCTCATATCTCCTAAACTAAGCGTCCTAGAGCGAAAAGGACTTTAATTCGTGACCACCCCCAAAAAATTGAAAAATCCACCCAAAACCTAAAAAAATTGAAATTTTTATATGAAAAACTTCTTTTGCCCATGTCTCCTTAAATATGCGTCCTAGAGCGAAAAGGACTTTAATTCGTGACCACCCCCAAAAAATTGAGAAATCCACCCAAAACCTAAAAAAATTAAAATTTTTATATGAAAAACTTCTTTTGCCCATATCTCCTAAACTAAGCGTCCTAGAGCGAAAAGGACTTTAATTCGTGACCGCCCCCAAAAAATTGAAAAATCCACCCAACACCTAAAAAAATTTAAATTTTTATATGAAAAACTTCTTTTGCCCATATCTCCTTAAATATTCGTCCTAGAGCGAAAAGGACTTTAATTCGTGACCACCCCCAAAAAATTGAAAAATCCACCCAAAACCTAAAAAAATTAAAATTTTTATATGAAAAACTTCTTTTGCCCATATCTCCTAAACTAAGCGTCCTAGAGCGAAAAGGACTTTAATTCGTGACCACTTCCAAAAAATTGAAAAATCCACCCAAAACCTAAAAAATTGAAATTTTTATACGAAAAACTTCTTTTGTCCATATCTCCTTAAATATGCCTCCTAGAGCGAAAAGGACTTTAATTCGTGACCACCCCCAAAAAATTGAAAAATCCACCCAAAACCTAAAAAAATTGAAATTTTTATATGAAAAACTTCTTTTGCCCATATCTCCTTAAATATGCGTCCTAGAGCGAAAAGGACTTTAATTCGTGACCACCCCCAAAAAATTGAGAAATCCACCCAAAACCTAAAAAAATTAAAATTTTTATATGAAAAACTTCTTTTGCCCATATCTCCTAAACTAAGCGTCCTAGAGCGAAAAGGACTTTAATTCGTGACCGCCCCCAAAAAATTGAAAAATCCACCCAACACCTAAAAAAATTTAAATTTTTATATGAAAAACTTCTTTTGCCCATATCTCCTTAAATATTCGTCCTAGAGCGAAAAGGACTTTAATTCGTGACCACCCCCAAAAAATTGAAAAATCCACCCAAAACCTAAAAAAATTAAAATTTTTATATGAAAAACTTCTTTTGCCCATATCTCCTAAACTAAGCGTCCTAGAGCGAAAAGGACTTTAATTCGTGACCACTCCCAAAAAATTGAAAAATCCACCCAAAACCTAAAAAATTGAAATTTTTATACGAAAAACTTCTTTTGTCCATATCTCCTTAAATATGCGTCCTAGAGCGAAAAGGACTTTAATTCGTGACCACCCCAAAAAATTGAAAATTCCACCCAAAACCTAAAAAAATTTAAATTTTTATATGAAAAACTTCTTTTGCCCATATCTCCTTAAATATGCGTCCTAGAGCGAAAAGGACTTTAATTCGTGACCACCCCCAGAAAATTTAAAAATCCACCCAAAACCTAAAAAAAATTTAAATTTTTATATGAAAAACTTCTTTTGCCCATATCTCCTTAAATATGCGTCTTAGAGCGAAAAGGACTTTAATTCGTGACCACCCTCAAAAAATTGCAAAATCCACCCAAAACCTAAAAAAATTTAAATTTTTATATGAAACACTTCTTTTGCCCATATCTCCTAAACTAAGCGTCCTAGAGCGAAAAGGACTTTAATTCGTGACCACCCCTAAAAACTTGAAAAATCCACCCAAAACCTAAAAAAATTGAAATTTTTATATGAAAAACTTCTTTTGCCCATATCTCCTAAACTAAGCGTCCTAGAGCGAAAAGGACTTTAATTCGTGACCACCGCCAAAAAATTTAAAAATCCACCCAAAACCTAAAAAAATTGCAATTTTTGTATGAAAAACTTCTTTTGCCCATATCTCCTTATGCGTCCTAGAGCGAAAAGGACTTTAATTCGTGACCACCCCCAAAAAATTTAAAAATCCACCCAAAACCTAAAAAAATTTAAATTTTTATATGAAAAACTTCTTTTGCCCATATCTCCTAAACTAAGCGTCCTAGAGCGAAAAGAACTTTAATTCGTGACCACCCCCAAAAAATTGAAAAATCCACCCAAAACCTAAAAAAATTGAAATTTTTATATGGAAAACTTCTTTTGCCCATATCTCCTTAAATATGCGTCCTAGAGCGAAAAGGACTTTAATTCGCGACCACCCCCAAAAAATTGAAAAATCCACCCAAAAACCTAAAAAAAAAATGAAATTTTATATGAAAAACTTCTTTTGCTCATATCTCCTAAACTAAGCGTCCTAGAGCGAAAAGGACTTTAATTCGTGACCACCCCCAAAAAATTGAAAAATCCACCCAAAACCTAAAAAAATTGAAATTTTTATATGAAAAACTTCTTTTGCCCATATCTCCTTAAATATGCGTCCTAGAGCGAAAAGGACTTTAATTCGTGACCACCCCCAAAAAATTGAGAAATCCACCCAAAACCTAAAAAAATTAAAATTTTTATATGAAAAACTTCTTTTGCCCATATCTCCTAAACTAAGCGTCCTAGAGCGAAAAGGACTTTAATTCGTGACCGCCCCCAAAAAATTGAAAAATCCACCCAACACCTAAAAAAATTTAAATTTTTATATGAAAAACTTCTTTTGCCCATATCTCCTTAAATATTCGTCCTAGAGCGAAAAGGACTTTAATTCGTGACCACCCCCAAAAAATTGAAAAATCCACCCAAAACCTAAAAAAATTAAAATTTTTATATGAAAAACTTCTTTTGCCCATATCTCCTAAACTAAGCGTCCTAGAGCGAAAAGGACTTTAATTCGTGACCACTCCCAACAAATTGAAAAATCCACCCAAAACCTAAAAAAATTGAAATTTTTATACGAAAAACTTCTTTTGCCCATATCTCCTTAAATATGCGTCCTAGAGCGAAAAGGACTTTAATTCGTGACCACCCCCAAAAAATTGAAAAATCCACCCAAAACCTAAAAAAATTGAAATTTTTATATGAAAAACTTCTTTTGCCCATATCTCCTAAACTAAGCGTCCTAGAGCGAAAAGGACTTTAATTCGTGTCCACTCCCAAAAAATTGAAAAATCCACCCAAAACCTAAAAAAATTGAAATTTTTATACGAAAAACTTCTTTTGCCCATATCTCCTTAAATATGCGTCCTAGAGCGAAAAGGACTTTAATTCGTGACCACCCCCAAAAAATTGAAAAATCCACCCAAACCCTAAAAAAATTGAAATTTTTGTATGAAAAACTTCTTTTGCCCATATCTCCTAAACTAAGCGTCCTAGACCGAAAAGGACTTTAATTCGTGACCACCGCCAAAAAATTTAAAAATCCACCCAAAACCTAAAAAAATTGCAATTTTTATATGAGAAACTTCTTTTGCCCATATCTCCTAAACTAAGCGTCCTAGAGCGAAAAGGACTTTAATTCGTGACCACCCCCAAAAAATTGAAAAATCCACCTAAAACCTAAAAAAATTGAAATTTTTATATGAAAAACTTCTTTCGCCCATATCTCCTTAAATATGCGTCCTAGAGCGAAAAGGACTTTAATTCGTGACCACCCCCAAAAAATTGAAAAATCCACCCAAAACCTAAAAAAAAATAAATTTTTATATGAAAAATCTAAAAATCTAAAAAATTTTAAATTTTTATATGAAAAACTTCTTTTGCCCATATCTCCTAAACTAAGCGTCCTAGAGCGAAAAGGACTTTAATTCGTGACCACTCCCAAAAATTGAAAAATCCACCCAAAACCTAAAAAAATTGAAATTTTTATACGAAAAACTTCTTTTGCCCATATCTCCTTAAATATGCGTCCTAGAGCGAAAAGGACTTTAATTCGTGACCACCCCCAAAAAATTGAAAAATCCACCCAAAACCTAAAAAAAATAAATTTTTATATGAAAAAGTTCTTTTGCCCATATCTCCTAAACTAAGCGTCCTAGAGCGAAAAGGACTTTAATTCGTGACCACCCTCAAAATATTGAAAAATCCACCCAAAATCTAAAAAAATTTAAATTTTTATATGAAAAACTTCTTTTGCCCATATCTCCTAAACTAAGCGTCCTAGAGCGAAAAGGACTTTAATTCGTGACCACCCCCAAAAAATTGAAAAATCCACCCAAAACCTAAAAAAATTGAAATTTTTATATGAAAAACTTCTTTTGCCCATATCTCCTTAAATATGCGTCCTAGAGCGAAAAGGACTTTAATTCGTGACCACTCCCAAAAAATTGAAAAATCCACCCAAAACATAAAAAAATTAAAATTTTGATATGAAAAACTTCTTTTGCCCATATCTCCTAAACTAAGCGTCCTAGAGCGAAAAGGACTTTAATTTAAGACCACTCCCAAAAAATTTAAAAATCCACCCAAAACCTAAAAAAATTGAAATTTTTATACGAAAAACTTCTTTTGCCCATATCTCCTTAAATATGCGTCCTAGAGCGAAAAGGACTTTAATTCGTGACCACCCCCAAAAAATTGAAAAATCCACCCAAAACCTAAAAAAATTGAAATTTTTATATGAAAAACTTCTTTTGCCCATATCTCCTTAAATATGCGTCCTAGAGCGAAAAGGACTTTAATTCGTGACCACCCCCAAAAAATTGAAAAATCCACCCAAAACCTAAAAAAATTGCAATTTTTATATGAAAAACTTCTTTTGCCCATATCTCCTAAACTAAGCGTCCTAGAGCGAAAAGGACTTTAATTCGTGACCACCCCCAAAAAATTGAAAAATCCACCCAAAACCTAAAAAATTTGAAATTTTTATATGAAAAACTTCTTTTGCCCATATCTCCTTAAATATGCGTCCTAGAGCGAAAAGGACTTTAATTCGTGACCACCCCAAAAAATTGAAAATTCCACCCAAAACCTAAAAAAATTTAAATTTTTATATGAAAAACTTCTTTTGCCCATATCTCCTAAACTAAGCGTCCTAGAGCGAAAAGGACTTTAATTCGTGACCACCCCCAAAAAATTTAAAAATCCACCCAAAACCTAAAAAAATTTAAATTTTTATATGAAAAACTTCTTTTGCCCATATCTCCTTAAATATGCGTCCTAGAGCGAAAAGGACTTTAATTGGTGACCACCCTCAAAAAATTGAAAAATCCACCCAAAACCTAAAAAAATTTAAATTTTTATATGAAACACTTCTTTTGCCCATATCTCCTAAACTAAGCGTCCTAGAGCGAAAAGGACTTTAATTCGTGACCACCGCCAAAAAATTTAAAAATCCACCCAAAACCTAAAAAAATTGCAATTTTTATATGAAAAACTTCTTTTGCCCATATCTCCTTAAATATGCGTCCTAGAGCGAAAAGGACTTTAATTCGTTACCACCCCCAAAAAATTTAAAAATCCACCCAAAACCTAACAAAATTTAAATTTTTATATGAAAAACTTCTTTTGCCCATATCTCCTAAACTAAGCGTCCTAGAGCGAAAAGAACTTTAATTCGTGACCACCCACAAAAAATTGAAAAATCCACCCAAAACCTAAAAAAATTGAAATTTTTATATGGAAAACTTCTTTTGCCCATATCTCCTTAAATATGCGTCCTAGAGCGAAAAGGACTTTAATTCGCGACCACCCCCAAAAAAATGAAAAATCCACCCAAAAACCTAAATATGCGTCCTAGAGCGAAAAGGACTTTAATTCGTGACCACCCCCAAAAAATTGAAAAATCCACCCAAAACCTAAAAAAAATAAATTTTTATATGAAAAACTTCTTTTGCCCATATCTCCTAAACTAAGCGTCCTAGAGCGAAAAGGACTTTAATTCGTGACCACCCCCAAAATATTGAAAAATCCACCCAAAATCAAAAAAATTTAAATTTTTATATGAAAAACTTCTTTTGCCCATATCTCCTAAACTAAGCGTCCTAGAGCGAAAAGGACTTTAATTCGTGACCGCCCCCAAAAAATTGAAAAATCCACCCAAAACCTAAAAAAAATTAAATTTTTATATGAAAAACTTCTTTTGCCCATATCTCCTTAAATATGCGTCCTAGAGCGAAAAGGACTTTAATTCGTGACCACCCTCAAAAAATTGAAAAATCCACCCAAAACCTAAAAACATTTAAATTTTTATATGAAAAACTTCTTTTGCCCATATCTCCTAAACTAAGCGTCCTAGAGCGAAAAGGACTTTAATTCGTGACCACCCCTAAAAACTTGAAAAATCCACCCAAAACCTAAAAAAAATGAAATTTTTATATGAAAAACTTCTTTTGCCCATATCTCCTTAAATATGCGTCCTAGAGCGAAAAGGACTTTAATTCGTGACCACCCCCAAAAAATTTAAAAATCCACCCAAAACCTAAAAAAAATTTAAATTTTTATATGAAAAACTTCTTTTGCCCATATCTCCTAAACTAAGCGTCCTAGAGCGAAAAGAACTTTAATTCGTGACCACCCCCAAAAAATTGAAAAATCCACCCAAAACCTAAAAAAATTGAAATTTTTATATGGAAAACTTCTTTTGCCCATATCTCCTTAAATATGCGTCCTAGAGCGAAAAGGACTTTAATTCGCGACCACCCCCAAAAAATTGAAAAATCCACCCAAAAACCTAAAAAAAATGAAATTTTTATATGAAAAACTTCTTTTGCTCATATCTCCTAAACTAAGCGTCCTAGAGCGAAAAGGACTTTAATTCGTGACCACCCCCAAAAAATTGAAAAATCCACCCAAAACCTAAAAAATTTAAATTTTTATATGAAAAACTTCTTTTGCCCATATCTCCTTAAATATGCGTCCTAGAGCGAAAAGGACTTTAATTCGTGACCACCCCCAAAAAATTGAAAAATCCACCCAAAACCTAAAAAAAATAAATTTTTATATGAAAAACTTCTTTTGCCCATATCTCCTAAACTAAGCGTCCTAGTGCGATGTATCAACTTATCATATATCCCAGGAAAGTGGAGGGAAACAAAAGTCGTTTTCATACCTAAAGCGGGAAAAGCCTCTCACTCGAGGGCGAAGGATTTCCGACCAATCAGCTTATCCTCATTCCTACTTAAGACTCTGGAGAGGATGATAGATATTTATCTTAGAACTAGCATCGATTCAAGTTTGTTCTCGAAACGACAGCATGCATACTCGAAGGGCAGGTCTACTGAGACCGCACTACATGAACTAGTCAGCTTTATTGAAAGCTCACTATCTGTCAAAGAATACACAATCGTGGCGTTTCTAGACATCGAAGGGGCGTTCAATAATGTCCATCCGAGCTCGATATTAAATGGACTGATAACTCTGAATGTTGATCCATGTATACTCAGGCTGTTAGACGAACTGCTAATGAAGAGACGTATTTCAGCCACACTAGGACAAGCAAACATACAAAGGTATGTGAACAGAGGCACTCCCCAAGGAGGAGTCCTATCACCTCTTCTTTGGAATGTTGCTATAAATAGCCTTCTGGTTACTCTAGAAAAAGAAAGGATAAAAGTGGTGGCATACGCAGATGATGTGGCTCTGGCAGTCAGGGGAAAATTCCCATCCACAATCAGAGATATTATTCAGAGGGCCCTCCGGATGACTGAGAAATGGGCGAAAGACAATGGTCTTGGGGTAAATCCTGCAAAGACAGAATTAGTCATGTACTGCAACGATCGCAAAACTCCCACGGTTAGGCCTATTTCCTTAGGGGGTATTGAAATTCCCTTTGGTGAATGTGCAAAATACCTTGGCGTTATTTTGGACAGGAAGCTGAACTTTAAGCTTAATATTGAAGAAAGGGCGAGAAAGGCAACTGTAGCTTTGTACTCGTGCAAAAAGGCAATAGGAAAAAAGTGGGGACTGAAACCAAAAATTGTGCATTGGCTATACACGGCAGTGGTTAGACCTATAATGCTATATGGTGTTGTAGTCTGGTGGCCGGCACTTCAGAAACCGACTTGTTTAGATAAAGTTCAGCGTATGGCGTGTTTGTGTATTTCAGGCGCATTCAGCAAGACAGGAACAAATTCCCTTAATGTCGTGCTGCATCTATTGCCTTTAGACATTTTGGCCAAACAGTCAGCTGCAACAACGGCTGTGCGGTTGCGCGAACTATCGCTGTGGTCGGAAAAAGGTTACGGTCACAGTTCTGTCCTCAAAACAATGCCAGATGTGCCTAACGTAGTGGATTACACTTTGGCGAGTCCACTTTTCGACAAAAAGTTTGAGACTCTAATCCCCAACAGTGAGGCGTGGTGCACACAGACCCCGGGGAATAAAGAATATATAGATTTCTCCAAATTGGATGGACAAGTGGGGTTCGGAGTATATTCTAATGATCTGGAACTTCGAATAGCGAAAAGATTACCTAATCACTGTAGTGTTTTTCAGGCTGAAATATTAGCAATAAGAGAGGTGGCGAATTGGCTGAGAAGTAATGTTCCAAAAAATGTGGGCATTAATATATACTCAGACAGTCAACCTGCAATAAAATCCTTGGACTCTGTGTTCCTCAACTCGAAAACGGCCATCGACTGCCGCAAATCTCTCAATGAGATGGCTGAGCAGTACAATATTCACCTAATATGGGTGCCTGGCCATAGGAACATACCGGGGAACTGCGAAGCGGATGAGTTGGCAAGGCTAGGGACTACCTTACATATTCCAGGGGAACTAGAATTTGTTGGTATGCCCCTAGCTACCTGCAAGCTCATGCTGCGTGAGAAGGCTGTTATGATGGCAAATGTTCGATGGGAGAATTGCAAGGGTTGTAACGACACCAAGCAAATATGGCCCCATTTCAACTTAAACCGCACACTAGATATGCTAATGTTCTCGAGACGTCAGATATCACTCCTGATATCTGCTATAACGGGTCGCTGCCTGATAGGCGATTTTGCAAAAACTATTGGCGCGAAGTATAATGACTATTGTATGAGCTGTCATGATGCGGAGGAAAAAGAATCAATTAAACACCTCTTGTGTGAGTGTCCTGCATTTTGTGTAAAGCGCAAGCAACTTTTAGGAGCATATAGCTTCAGATTACTGGCGGATCTGGAAAACGTTAACTTAAGCAGTCTGCTACTGTTTTTGGAACAATCTGGTTGGTTCAACAAAGAAAAATAATCAAGAAGGTTCAGCGGTTAAAACTAGAAGTGCCCATATGTAATAGGTACTTTTAGTTAATGTGGTATCACAATGGACTGAATAGTCTAAGTGAGCCTGAATCTTAATCGGGCTGCCACTTTAACCTAACCTAACCTAGTGCGAAAAGGACTTTAATTCGTGACCACCCCCAAAATATTGAAAAATCCACCCAAAATCTAAAAAAATTTAAATTTTTATATGAAAAACTTCTTTTGCCCATATCTCCTAAACTAAGCGTCCTAGAGCGAAAAGGACTTTAGTTCGTGACCACCGCCAAAAAATTGAAAAATCCACCCAAACCCTAAAAAAATTGCAATTTTTATATGAAAAACTTCTTTTGCCCATATCTCCTTAAATATGAGTCCTAGAGCGAAAAGGACTTTAATTCGTGACCACCCTCAAAAAATTGAAAAATCCACCCAAAACCTAAAAAAATTAAAATTTTTATATGAAACACTTCTTTTGCCCATATCTCCTAAACTAAGCGTCCTAGAGCGAAAAGGACTTTAATTCGTGACCACCCCCAAAAAATTGAAAAATCCACCCAAAACCTAAAAAAAATAAATTTTGATATGAAAAACTTCTTTTGCCCATATCTCCTAAACTAAGCGTCCTAGAGCGAAAAGGACTTTAATTCGTGACCACCCCCAAAATATTGAAAAATCCACCCAAAATCAAAAAAATTTAAATTTTTATATGAAAAACTTCTTTTGCCCATATCTCCTAAACTAAGCGTCCTAGAGCGAAAAGGGCTTTAATTCGTGACCACCCCCAAAAAATTGAAAAATCCACCCAAAACCTAAAAAAAATGAAATTTTTATATGAAAAACTTCTTTTGCCCATATCTCCTTAAATATGCGTCCTAGAGCGAAAAGGACTTTAATTCGTGACCACCCCCAAAAAATTTAAAAACCCACCCAAAACCTAAAAAAATTAAATTTTTTATATGAAAAACTTCTTTTGCCCATATCTCCTAAACTAAGCGTCCTAGAGCGAAAAGGACTTTAATTCGTGACCACTCCCAAAAAATTGAAAAATCCACCCAAAACCTAAAAAATTGAAATTTTTATACGAAAAACTTCTTTTGCCCATATCTCCTTAAATATGCGTCCTAGAGCGAACCACCCCCAAAAAATTGAAAAATCCACCCAAAACCTAAAAAAAAATAAAGTTTTATATGAAAAACTTCTTTTGCCCATATCTCCTAAACTAAGCGTCCTAGAGCGAAAAGGACTTTAATTCGTGACCACCCCCAAAATATTGAAAAATCCACCCAAAATCTAAAAAAATTTAAATTTTTATATGAAAAACTTCTTTTGCCCATATCTCCTTAAATATGCGTCCTAGAGCGAAAAGGACTTTAATTCGTGACCACCCTCAAAAAATTGAAAAATCCACCCAAAACCTAAAAAAATTTAAATTTTTATATGAAACACTTCTTTTGCCCATATCTCCTAAACTAAGCGTCCTAGAGCGAAAAGGACTTTAATTCGTGACCACCCCTAAAAACTTGAAAAATCCACCCAAAACCTAAAAAAATTGAAATTTTTATATGAAAAACTTCTTTTGCCCATATCTCCTTAAATATGCGTCCTAGAGCGAAAAAGACTTTAATTCGTGACCACCCTCAAAAAATTGAAAAATCCACCCAAAATCTAAAAAATTTTAAATTTTTATATGAAAAACTTCTTTTGTCCATATCTCCTAAACTAAGCGTCCTAGAGCGAAAAGGACTTTAATTCGTGACCACTCCCAAAAATTGAAAAATCCACCCAAAACCTAAAAAAATTGAAATTTTTATACGAAAAACTTCTTTTGCCCATATCTCCTTAAATATGCGTCCTAGAGCGAAAAGGACTTTAATTCGTGACCACCCCCAAAAAATTGAAAAATCCACCCAAAACCTAAAAAAAAATAAATTTTTATATGAAAAACTTCTTTTGCCCATATCTCCTAAACTAAGCGTCCTAGAGCGAAAAGGACTTTAATTCGTGACCACCCTCAAAATATTGAAAAATCCACCCAAAATCTAAAAAAATTTTAAATTTTTATATGAAAAACTTCTTTTGTCCATATCTCCTAAACTAAGCGTCCTAGAGCGAAAAGGACTTTAATTCGTGACCACTCCCAAAAATTGAAAAATCCACCCAAAACCTAAAAAAATTGAAATTTTTATAAGAAAAACTTCTTTTGCCCATATCTCCTTAAATATGCGTCCTAGAGCGAAAAGGACTTTAATTCGTGACCACCTCCAAAAAATTGAAAAATCCACCCAAAACCTAAAAAAAAATAAATTTTTATATGAAAAACTTCTTTTGCCCATATCTCCTAAACTAAGCGTCCTAGAGCGAAAAGGACTTTAATTCGTGACCACCCTCAAAATATTGAAAAATCCACCCAAAATCTAAAAAAATTTAAATTTTTATATGAAAAACTTCTTTTGCCCATATCTTCTTAACTAAGCGTCCTAGAGCGAAAAGGACTTTAATTCGTGACCACCCCCAAAAAATTGAAAAATCCACCCAAAACCTAAAAAAATTGAAATTTTTATATGAAAAACTTCTTTTGCCCACATCTCCTCAAATATGCGTCCTAGAGCGAAAAGGACTTTAATTCGTGACCACTCCCATAAAATTGAAAAATCCACCCAAAACATAAAAAAAATAAAATTTTGATATGAAAAACTTCTTTTGCCCATATCTCCTAAACTAAGCGTCCTAGAGCGAAAAGGACTTTAATTCGTGACCACTCCCAAAAAATTGAAAAATCCACCCAAAACCTACAAAAATTGAAATTTTTATACGAAAAACTTCTTTTGCCCATATCTCCTTAAATATGCGTCCTAGAGCGAAAAGGACTTTAATTCGTGACCACCCCCAAAAAATTCCACCCAAAACCTAAAAAAATTTAAATTTTTATATGAAAAACTTCTTTTGCCCATATCTCCTAAACTAAGCGTCCTAGAGCGAAAAGGACTTTAATTCGTGACCACCCCCAAAAAATTTAAAAATCCACCCAAAACCTAAAAAAATTTAAATTTTTATATGAAAAACTTCTTTTGCCCATATCTCCTTAAATATGCGTCCTAGAGCGAAAAGGACTTTAATTGGTGACCACCCTCAAAAAATTGAAAAATCCACCCAAAACCTAAAAAAATTTAAATTTTTATATGAAACACTTCTTTTGCCTATATCTCCTAAACTAAGCGTCCTAAAGCGAAAAGGACTTTAATTCGTGACCACCGCCAAAAAATTTAAAAATCCACCCAAAACCTAAAAAAATTGAAATTTTTATATGAAAAACTTCTTTTGCCCATATCTCCTTAAATATGCGTCCTAGAGCGAAAAGGACTTTAATTCGTGACCACCCCCAAAAAATTGAAAAATCCACCCAAAACCTAAAAAAATTTAAATTTTTATATGAAAAACTTCTTTTGCCCATATCTCCTAAACTAAGCGTCCTAGAGCGAAAAGAACTTTAATTCGTGACCACCCACAAAAAATTGAAAAATCCACCCAAAACCTAAAAAAATTGAAATTTTTATATGGAAAACTTCTTTTGCCCATATCTCCTAAACTAAGCGTCCTAGAGCGAAAAGGACTTTAATTCGTGACCACCCCCAAAATATTGAAAAATCCACCCAAAATCAAAAAAATTTAAATTTTTATATGAAAAACTTCTTTTGCCCATATCTCCTAAACTAAGCGTCCTAGAGCGAAAAGGACTTTAATTCGTGACCGCCCCCAAAAAATTGAAAAATCCACCCAAAACCTAAAAAAATTTTAAATTTTTATATGAAAAACTTCTTTTGCCCATATCTCCTTCAATATGCGTCCTAGAGCGAAAAGGACTTTAATTCGTGACCACCCACAAAAAATTGAAAAATCCACCCAAAACCTAAAAAAATTGAAATTTTTATATGGAAAACTTCTTTTGCCCATATCTCCTAAACTAAGCGTCCTAGAGCGAAAAGAACTTTAATTCGTGACCACCCACAAAAAATTGAAAAATCCACCCAAAACCTAAAAAAATTGAAATTTTTATATGGAAAACTTCTTTTGCCCATATCTCCTAAACTAAGCGTCCTAGAGCGAAAAGGACTTTAATTCGTGACCACCCCCAAAATATTGAAAAATCCACCCAAAATCAAAAAAATTTAAATTTTTATATGAAAAACTTCTTTTGCCCATATCTCCTAAACTAAGCGTCCTAGAGCGAAAAGGACTTTAATTCGTGACCACCCTCAAAAAATTGAAAAATCCACCCAAAACCTAAAAAAATTTAAATTTTTATATGAAAAACTTCTTTTGCCCATATCTCCTAAACTAAGCGTCCTAGAGCGAAAAGGACTTTAATTCGCGACCACCCCCAAACAATTGAAAAATCCACCCAAAACCTAAAAAAAATTGAAATTTTTATATGAAAAACTTCTTTTGCCCATATCTCCTAAACTAAGCGTCCTAGAGCGCAGAGGACTTTAATTCGTGACCACTCCCAAAAAATTGAAAAATCCACCCAAAACCTAAAAAAATTGAAATTTTTATACGAAAAACTTCTTTTGCCCATATCTCCTTAAATATGCGTCCTAGAGCGAAAAGGACTTTAATTCGTGACCACCCCCAAAAAATTGAAAAATCCACCCAAAACCTAAAAAAATTAAAATTTTTATATGAAAAACTTCTTTTGCCCATATCTCCTTAAATATGCGTCCTAGAGCGAAAAGGACTTTAATTCGTGACCACCCTCAAAAAATTGAAAAATCCACCCAAAACCTAAAAAAATTTAAATTTTTATATGAAACACTTCTTCTGCCCATATCTCCTAAACTAAGCGTCCTAGAGCGAAAAGGACTTTAATTCGTGACCACTCCCAAAAAATTGAAAAATCCACCCAAAACCTAAAAAATTGAAATTTTTATACGAAAAACTTCTTGTGCCCATATCTCCTAAACTAAGCGTCCTAGAGCGAAAAGAACTTTAATTCGTGACCACCCCCAAAAAATTGAAAAATCCACCCAAAACCTAAAAAATTGAAATTTTTATATGAAAAACTTCTTTTGCCCATATCTCCTTAAATATGCGTCCTAGAGCGAAAAGGATTTTAATTCGTGACCACTCCCAAAAAATTGAAAAATCCACCCAAAACCTAAAAAAATTAAAATTTTGATATGAAAAACTTCTTTTGCCCATATCTCCTAAACTAAGCGTCCTAGAGCGAAAAGGACTTTAATTCGTGACCACTCCCAAAAAATTGAAAAATCCACCCAAAACCTAAAAAAATTGAAATTTTTATACGAAAAACTTCTTTTGCCCATATCTCCTTAAATATGCGTCCTAGAGCGAAAAGGACTTTAATTCGTGACCACCCCCAAAAAATTGAAAAATCCACCCAAAACCTAAAAAAAAATAAATTTTTATATGAAAAACTTCTTTTGCCCATATCTCCTAAACTAAGCGTCCTAGAGCGAAAAGGACTTTAATTCGTGACCACCCTCAAAATATTGAAAAATCCACCCAAAATCTAAAAAAATTTTAAATTTTTATATGAAAAACTTCTTTTGTCCATATCTCCTAAACTAAGCGTCCTAGAGCGAAAAGGACTTTAATTCGTGACCACTCCCAAAAATTGAAAAATCCACCCAAAACCTAAAAAAATTGAAATTTTTATACGAAAAACTTCTTTTGCCCATATCTCCTTAAATATGCGTCCTAGAGCGAAAAGGACTTTAATTCGTGACCACCCCCAAAAAATTGAAAAATCCACCCAAAACCTAAAAAAAAATAAATTTTTATATGAAAAACTTCTTTTGCCCATATCTCCTAAACTAAGCGTCCTAGAGCGAAAAGGACTTTAATTCGTGACCACCCTCAAAATATTGAAAAATCCACCCAAAATCTAAAAAAATTTAAATTTTTATATGAAAAACTTCTTTTGCCCATATCTTCTTAACTAAGCGTCCTAGAGCGAAAAGGACTTTAATTCGTGACCACCCCCAAAAAATTGAAAAATCCACCCAAAACCTAAAAAAATTGAAATTTTTATATGAAAAACTTCTTTTGCCCACATCTCCTTAAATATGCGTCCTAGAGCGAAAAGGACTTTAATTCGTGACCACTCCCATAAAATTGAAAAATCCACCCAAAACATAAAAAAATTAAAATTTTGATATGAAAAACTTCTTTTGCCCATATCTCCTAAACTAAGCGTCCTAGAGCGAAAAGGACTTTAATTTAAGACCACTCCCAAAAAATTGAAAAATCCACCCAAAACCTACAAAAATTGAAATTTTTATACGAAAAACTTCTTTTGCCCATATCTCCTTAAATATGCGTCCTAGAGCGAAAAGGACTTTAATTCGTGACCACCCCCAAAAAATTCCACCCAAAACCTAAAAAAATTTAAATTTTTATATGAAAAACTTCTTTTGCCCATATCTCCTAAACTAAGCGTCCTAGAGCGAAAAGGACTTTAATTCGTGACCACCCCCAAAAAATTTAAAAATCCACCCAAAACCTAAAAAAATTTAAATTTTTATATGAAAAACTTCTTTTGCCCATATCTCCTTAAATATGCGTCCTAGAGCGAAAAGGACTTTAATTGGTGACCACCCTCAAAAAATTGAAAAATCCACCCAAAACCTAAAAAAATTTAAATTTTTATATGAAACACTTCTTTTGCCTATATCTCCTAAACTAAGCGTCCTAAAGCGAAAAGGACTTTAATTCGTGACCACCGCCAAAAAATTTAAAAATCCACCCAAAACCTAAAAAAATTGAAATTTTTATATGAAAAACTTCTTTTGCCCATATCTCCTTAAATATGCGTCCTAGAGCGAAAAGGACTTTAATTCGTGACCACCCCCAAAAAATTGAAAAATCCACCCAAAATCTAAAAAAATTTAAATTTTTATATGAAAAACTTCTTTTGCCCATATCTCCTAAACTAAGCGTCCTAGAGCGAAAAGAACTTTAATTCGTGACCACCCACAAAAAATTGAAAAATCCACCCAAAACCTAAAAAAATTGAAATTTTTATATGGAAAACTTCTTTTGCCCATATCTCCTTAAATATGCGTCCTAGAGCGAAAAGGACTTTAATTCGTGACCACCCCCAAAAAATTGAAAAATCCACCCAAAAACCTAAAAGAAAATGAAATTTTTATATGAAAAACTTCTTTTGCTCATATCTCCTAAACTAAGCGTCCTAGAGCGAAAAGGACTTTAATTCGTGACCACCCCCAAAAAATTGAAAAATCCACCCAAAACCTAAAAAATTGAAATTTTTATACGAAAAACTTCTTTTGCCCATATCTCCTTAAATATGCGTCCTAGAGCGAAAAGGACTTTAATTCGTGACCACCCCCAAAAAATTGAAAAATCCACCCAAAACCTAAAAAAAATAAATTTTTATATGAAAAACTTCTTTTGCCCATATCTCCTAAACTAAGCGTCCTAGAGCGAAAAGGACTTTAATTCGTGACCACCCCCAAAATATTGAAAAATCCACCCAAAATCAAAAAAATTTAAATTTTTATATGAAAAACTTCTTTTGCCCATATCTCCTAAACTAAGCGTCCTAGAGCGAAAAGGACTTTAATTCGTGACCGCCCCCAAAAAATTGAAAAATCCACCCAAAACCTAAAAAAATTTAAATTTTTATATGAAAAACTTCTTTTGCCCATATCTCCTTCAATATGCGTCCTAGAGCGAAAAGGACTTTAATTCGTGACCACCCTCAAAAAATTGAAAAATCCACCCAAAACCTAAAAAAATTTAAATTTTTATATGAAAAACTTCTTTTGCCCATATCTCCTAAACTAAGCGTCCTAGAGCGAAAAGGACTTTAATTCGCGACCACCCCCAAACAATTGAAAAATCCACCCAAAACCTAAAAAAAATTGAAATTTTTATATGAAAAACTTCTTTTGCCCATATCTCCTAAACTAAGCGTCCTAGAGCGCAGAGGACTTTAATTCGTGACCACTCCCAAAAAATTGAAAAATCCACCCAAAACCTAAAAAAATTGAAATTTTTATACGAAAAACTTCTTTTGCCCATATCTCCTTAAATATGCGTCCTAGAGCGAAAAGGACTTTAATTCGTGACCACCCCCAAAAAATTGAAAACTCCACCCAAAACCTAAAAAAATTAAAATTTTTATATGAAAAACTTCTTTTGCCCATATCTCCTTAAATATGCGTCCTAGAGCGAAAAGGACTTTAATTCGTGACCACCCTCAAAAAATTGAAAAATCCACCCAAAACCTAAAAAAATTTAAATTTTTATATGAAACACTTCTTCTGCCCATATCTCCTAAACTAAGCGTCCTAGAGCGAAAAGGACTTTAATTCGTGACCACCCCTAAAAACTTGAAAAATCCACCCAAAACCTGAAAAAAATGAAATTTTTATATGAAAAACTTCTTTTGCCCATATCTCCTAAACTAAGCGTCCTAGAGCGAAAAGGACTTTAATTCGTGACCACTCCCAAAAAATTGAAAAATCCACCCAAAACCTAAAAAATTGAAATTTTTATACGAAAAACTTCTTTTGCCCATATCTCCTAAACTAAGCGTCCTAGAGCGAAAAGAACTTTAATTCGTGACCACCCCCAAAAAATTGAAAAATCCACCCAAAACCTAAAAAATTGAAATTTTTATATGAAAAACTTCTTTTGCCCATATCTCCTTAAATATGCGTCCTAGAGCGAAAAGGATTTTAATTCGTGACCACTCCCAAAAAATTGAAAAATCCACCCAAAACCTAAAAAAATTAAAATTTTGATATGAAAAACTTCTTTTGCCCATATCTCCTAAACTAAGCGTCCTAGAGCGAAAAGGACTTTAATTCGTGACCACTCCCAAAAAATTGAAAAATCCACCCAAAACCTAAAAAAATTGAAATTTTTATACGAAAAACTTCTTTTGCCCATATCTCCCTAAATATGCGTCCTAGAGCGAAAAGGACTTTAATTCGTGACCACCCCCAAAAAATGGAAAAATCCACCCAAAACCTAAAAAAAAATAAATTTTTATATGAAAAACTTCGTTTGCCCATATCTCCTAAACTAAGCGTCCTAGAGCGAAAAGGACTTTAATTCGTGACCACCCCAAAAATATTGAAAAATCCACCCAAAATCTAAAAAAAAATAAATTTTTATATGAAAAACTTCGTTTGCCCATATCTCCTAAACTAAGCGTCCTAGAGCGAAAAGGACTTTAATTCGTGACCACACCCAAAAAATTGAAAAATCCACCCAAAACCTAAAAAAATTGAAATTTTTATATGAAAAACTTCTTTTGCCCATATCTCCTTAAATATGCGTCCTAGAGCGAAAAGGACTTTAATTCGTGACCACTCCCAAAAAATTGAAAAATCCACCCAAAACCTAAAAAAATTAAAATTTTGATATGAAAAACTTCTTTTGCCCATATCTCCTAAACTAAGCGTCCTAGAGCGAAAAGGACTTTAATTCGTGACCACTCCCAAAAAATTGAAAAATCCACCCAAAACCTAAAAAAATTGAAATTTTTATACGAAAAACTTCTTTTGCCCATATCTCCTTAAATATGCGTCCTAGAGCGAAAAGGACTTTAATTCGTGACCACCCCCAAAAAATTGAAAAATCCACCCAAAACCTAAAAAAAATAAATTTTTATATGAAAAACTTCGTTTGCCCATATTTCCTAAACTAAGCGTCCTAGAGCGAAAAGGACTTTAATTCGTGACCACACCCAAAATATTGAAAAATCCACCCAAAATCTAAAAAAATTGAAATTTTTATATGAAAAACTTCTTTTGCCCATATCTCCTAAACTAAGCGTCCTAGAGCGAAAAGGACTTTAAGGACTTTAAGGACTAAAATCTAAAAAAATTTATGTTTTTATATGAAAAACTTCTTTTGCCCATATCTCCTAAACTAAGCGTCCTAGAGCGAAAAGGACTTTAATTCGTGACCACTCCCAAAAAATTGAAAAATCCACCCAAAACCTAAAAAAATTAAAATTTTGATATGAACAACTTCTTTTGCCCATATCTCCTAAACTAAGCGTCCTAGAGCGAAAAGGACTTTAATTCGTGACCACCCCCAAAAAATTGAAAAATCCACCCAAAACCTAAAAAAATTGAAATTTTTATACGAAAAACTTCTTTTGCCCATATGCGTCCTAGAGCGAAAAGGACTTTAATTCGTGACCACCCCCAAAAAATTGAAAAACCCGCCCAAAACCTAAAAAATTGAAATTTTTATATGAAAAACTTCTTTTGCCCATATCTCCTTAAATATGCGTCCTAGAGCGAAAACGACTTTAATTCGTGACCACCCCCAAAAAATTGAAAAATCCACCCAAAACCTAAAAAAATTTAAATTTTTGTATGAAAAACTTCTTTTGCCCATATCTCCTTAAATATGCGTCCTAGAGCGAAAAGGACTTTAATTCGTGACCACCCCCAAAAAATTGAAAAATCCACCCAAAACCTAAAAAAAATAAATTTTTATATGAAAAACTTCGTTTGCCCATATCTCCTAAACTAAGCGTCCTACAGCGAAAAGGACTTTAATTCGTGACCACCCCCAAAATATTGAAAAATCCACCCAAAATCTAAAAAAATTGAAATTTTTATATGAAAAACTTCTTTTGCCCATATCTCCTAAACTAAGCGTCCTAGAGCGAAAAGGACTTTAATTCGTGACCGCCCCCAAAAAATTGAAAAATCCACCCAAAACCTAAAAAAATTTAAATTTTTGTATGAAAAACTTCTTTTGCCCATATCTCCTTAAATATGCGTCCTAGAGCGAAAAGGACTTTAATTCGTGACCACCCCCAAAAAATTGAAAAATCCACCCAAAACCTAAAAAAATTGAAATTTTTATATGAAAAACTTCTTTTGCCCATATCTCCTTAAATATGCGTCCTAGAGCGAAAAAGACTTTAATTCGTGACCACTCCCAAAAAATTGAAAAATCCACCCAAAACCTAAAAAAATTAAAATTTTGATATGAAAAACTTCTTTTGCCCATATCTTCTAAACTAAGCGTCCTAGAGCGAAAAGGACTTTAATTCGTGACCACTCCCAAAAAATTGAAAAATCCACCCAAAACCTAAAAAAATTGAAATTTTTATACGAAAAACTTCTTTTGCCCATATCTCCTTAAATATGCGTCCTAGAGCGAAAAGGACTTTAATTCGTGACCACCCCCAAAAAATTGAAAAATCCACCCAAAACCTAAAAAAAATAAATTTTTATATGAAAAACTTCGTTTGCCCATATCTCCTAAACTAAGCGTCCTACAGCGAAAAGGACTTTAATTCGTGACCACCCCCAAAATATTGAAAAATCCACCCAGAATCTAAAAAAATTGAAATTTTTATATGAAAAACTTCTTTTGCCCATATCTCCTAAACTAAGCGTCCTAGAGCGAAAAGGACTTTAATTCGTGACCACTCCCAAAAAATTGAAAAATCCACCCAAAACCTAAAAAAATTTAGATTTTTATATGAACAACATCTTTTGCCCATATCTCCTAAACTAAGCGTCCTAGAGCGAAAAGGACTTTAATTCGTGACCACCCCCAAAAAATTGAAAAATCCACCCAAAACCTAAAAAAATTGAAATTTTTATATGAAAAACTTCTTTTGCCCATATCTCCTTAAATATGCGTCCTAGAGCGAAAAGGACTTTAATTCGTGACCACCCCCAAAAAATTTAAAAATCCGCCCAAAACCTAAAAAATTGAAATTTTTATATGAAAAACTTCTTTTGCCCATATCTCCTTAAATATGCGTCCTAGAGCGAAAAGGACTTTAATTCGTGACCACCCCCAAAAAATTGAAAAATCCACCCAAAACCTAAAAAAATTTAAATTTTTATATGAAAAACTTCGTTTGCCCATATCTCCTTAAATATGCGTCCAAGAGCGAAAAGGACTTTAATTCGCGACCAACCCCAAAAAATTGAAAAATCCACCCAAAACCTAAAAAAATTGAAATTTTTATATGAAAAACTTCTTTTGCCCATATCTCCTTAAATATGCGTCCTAGAGCGAAAACGACTTTAATTCGTGACCACCCCCAAAAAATTGAAAAATCCACCCAAAATCTAAAAAAATTTAAATTTTTATACGAAAAACTTCTTTTGCCCATATCTCCTTAAATATGCGTCCTAGAGCGAAAAGGACTTTAATTCGTGACCACCCCCAAAAAATTGAAAAATCCACCCAAAACCTAAAAAAAAAATAAATTTTTATATGAAAAACTTCGTTTGCCCATATCTCCTAAACTAAGCGTCCTAGAGCGAAAAGGACTTTAATTCGTGACCACCCCCAAAATATTGAAAAATCCACCCAAAATCTAAAAAAAATTAAATTTTTGTATGAAAAACTTCTTTTGCCCATATCTCCTAAACTAAGCGTCTTAGAGCGAAAAGGACTTTAATTCGTGACCACCCCCAAAATATTGAAAAATCCACCCAAAACCTAAAAAAATTTAAATTTTTGTATGAATAACTTCTTTTGCCCATATCTCCTTAAATATGCGTCCTAGAGCGAAAAGGACTTTAATTCGTGACCACCCCCAAAAAATTGAAAAATCCACCCAAAACCTAAAAAAATTGAAATTTTTATATGAAAAACTTCTTTTGCCCATATCTCCTTAAATATGCGTCCTAGAGCGAAAAAGACTTTAATTCGTGACCACTCCCAAAAAATTGAAAAATCCACCCAAAACCTAAAAAAATTAAAATTTTGATATGAAAAACTTCTTTTGCCCATATCTTCTAAACTAAGCGTCCTAGAGCGAAAAGGACTTTAATTCGTGACCACTCCCAAAAAATTGAAAAATCCACCCAAAACCTAAAAAAATTGAAATTTTTATACGAAAAACTTCTTTTGCCCATATCTCCTTAAATATGCGTCCTAGAGCGAAAAGGACTTTAATTCGTGACCACCCCCAAAAAATTGAAAAATCCACCCAAAACCTAAAAAAAATAAATTTTTATATGAAAAACTTCGTTTGCCCATATCTCCTAAACTAAGCGTCCTACAGCGAAAAGGACTTTAATTCGTGACCACCCCCAAAATATTGAAAAATCCACCCAAAATCTACAAAAATTGAAATTTTTATATGAAAAACTTCTTTTGCCCATATCTCCTAAACTAAGCGTCCTAGAGCGAAAAGGACTTTAATTCGTGACCACTCCCAAAAAATTTAAAAATCCACCCAAAACCTAAAAAAATTAAAATTTTTATATGAACAACTTCTTTTGCCCATATCTCCTAAACTAAGCGTCCTAGAGCGAAAAGGACTTTAATTCGTGACCACCCCCAAAAAATTGAAAAATCCACCCAAAACCTAAAAAAATTAAAATTTTGATATGAACAACTTCTTTTGCCCATATCTCCTTAAATATGCGTCCTAGAGCGAAAAGGACTTTAATTCGTGACCACCCCCAAAAAATTGAAAAATCCACCCAAAACCTAAAAAAAAATAAATTTTTATATGAAAAACTTCGTTTGCCCATATCTCCTAAACTAAGCGTCCTAGAGCGAAAAGGACCTTAATTCGTGACCACCCCCAAAATATTGAAAAATCCACCCAAAATCTAAAAAAAATTAAATTTTTATATGAAAAACTTCTTTTGCCCATATCTCCTAAACTAAGCGTCCTAGAGCGAAAAGGACTTTAATTCGTGACCGCCCCCAAAAAATTGAAAAATCCACCCAAAACCTAAAAAAATTTAAATTTTTGTATGAAAAACTTCTTTTGCCCATATCTCCTTAAATATGCGTCCTAGAGCGAAAAGGACTTTAATTCGTGACCACCCCCAAAAAATTGAAAAATCCACCCAAAACCTAAAAAAATTGAAATTTTTATATGAAAAACTTCTTTTGCCCATATCTCCTTAAATATGCGTCCTAGAGCGAAAAAGACTTTAATTCGTGACCACTCCCAAAAAATTGAAAAATCCACCCAAAACCTAAAAAAATTAAAATTTTGATATGAAAAACTTCTTTTGCCCATATCTTCTAAACTAAGCGTCCTAGAGCGAAAAGGACTTTAATTCGTGACCACTCCCATAAAATTGAAAAATCCACCCAAAACCTAAAAAAATTGAAATTTTTATACGAAAAACTTCTTTTGCCCATATCTCCTTAAATATGCGTCCTAGAGCGAAAAGGACTTTAATTCGTGACCACCCCCAAAAAATTGAAAAATCCACCCAAAACCTAAAAAAATAAATTTTTATATGAAAAACTTCGTTTGCCCATATCTCCTAAACTAAGCGTCCTACAGCGAAAAGGACTTTAATTCGTGACCACCCCCAAAATATTGAAAAATCCACCCAAAATCTAAAAAAATTGAAATTTTTATATGAAAAACTTCTTTTGCCCATATCTCCTAAACTAAGCGTCCTAGAGCGAAAAGGACTTTAATTCGTGACCACTCCCAAAAAATTGAAAAATCCACCCAAAACCTAAAAAAATTTAGATTTTTATATGAACAACATCTTTTGCCCATATCTCCTAAACTAAGCGTCCTAGAGCGAAAAGGACTTTAATTCGTGACCACCCCCAAAAAATTGAAAAATCCACCCAAAACCTAAAAAAATTGAAATTTTTATATGAAAAACTTCTTTTGCCCATATCTCCTTAAATATGCGTCCTAGAGCGAAAAGGACTTTAATTCGTGACCACCCCCAAAAAATTGAAAAATCCACCCAAAACCTAAAAAATTGAAATTTTTATATGAAAAACTTCTTTTGCCCATATCTCCTTAAATATGCGTCCTAGAGCGAAAAGGACTTTAATTCGTGACCACCCCCAAAAAATTGAAAAATCCACCCAAAACCTAAAAAAATTGAAATTTTTATATGAAAAACTTCGTTTGCCCATATCTCCTTAAATATGCGTCCAAGAGCGAAAAGGACTTTAATTCGCGACCAACCCCAAAAAATTGAAAAATCCACCCAAAACCTAAAAAAATTGAAATTTTTATATGAAAAACTTCTTTTGCCCATATCTCCTTAAATATGCGTCCTAGAGCGAAAACGACTTTAATTCGTGACCACCCCCAAAAAATTGAAAAATCCACCCAAAATCTAAAAAAATTTAAATTTTTATACGAAAAACTTCTTTTGCCCATATCTCCTTTAATATGCGTCCTAGAGCGAAAAGGACTTTAATTCGTGACCACCCCCAAAAAATTGAAAAATCCACCCAAAACCTAAAAAAAAATAAATTTTTATATGAAAAACTTCGTTTGCCCATATCTCCTAAACTAAGCGTCCTAGAGCGAAAAGGACTTTAATTCGTGACCACCCCCAAAATATTGAAAAATCCACCCAAAATCTAAAAAAAATTAAATTTTTATATGAAAAACTTCTTTTGCCCATATCTCCTAAACTAAGCGTCCTAGAGCGAAAAGGACTTTAATTCGTGACCGCCCCCAAAAAATTGAAAAATCCACCCAAAACCTAAAAAAATTTAAATTTTTGTATGAATAACTTCTTTTGTCCATATCTCCTTAAATATGCGTCCTAGAGCGAAAAGGACTTTAATTCGTGACCACCCCCAAAAAATTGAAAAATCCACCCAAAACCTAAAAAAATTGAAATTTTTATATGAAAAACTTCTTTTGCCCATATCTCCTTAAATATGCGTCCTAGAGCGAAAAAGACTTTAATTCGTGACCACTCCCAAAAAATTGAAAAATCCACCCAAAACCTAAAAAAATTAAAATTTTGATATGAAAAACTTCTTTTGCCCATATCTTCTAAACTAAGCGTCCTAGAGCGAAAAGGACTTTAATTCGTGACCACTCCCAAAAAATTGAAAAATCCACCCAAAACCTAAAAAAATTGAAATTTTTATACGAAAAACTTCTTTTGCCCATATCTCCTTAAATATGCGTCCTAGAGCGAAAAGGACTTTAATTCGTGACCACCCCCAAAAAATTGAAAAATCCACCCAAAACCTAAAAAAAATAAATTTTTATATGAAAAACTTCGTTTGCCCATATCTCCTAAACTAAGCGTCCTACAGCGAAAAGGACTTTAATTCGTGACCACCCCCAAAATATTGAAAAATCCACCCAAAATCTACAAAAATTGAAATTTTTATATGAAAAACTTCTTTTGCCCATATCTCCTAAACTAAGCGTCCTAGAGCGAAAAGGACTTTAATTCGTGACCACTCCCAAAAAATTTAAAAATCCACCCAAAACCTAAAAAAATTAAAATTTTTATATGAACAACTTCTTTTGCCCATATCTCCTAAACTAAGCGTCCTAGAGCGAAAAGGACTTTAATTCGTGACCACCCCCAAAAAATTGAAAAATCCACCCAAAACCTAAAAAAATTCAAATTTTTATATGAAAAACTTCTTTTGCCCATATCTCCTTAAATATGCGTCCTAGAGCGAAAAGGACTTTAATTCGTGACCACCCCCAAAAAATTGAAAAATCCGCCCAAAACCTAAAAAATTGAAATTTTTATATGAAAAACTTCTTTTGCCCATATCTCCTTAAATATGCGTCCTAGAGCGAAAAGGACTTTAATTCGTGACCACCCCCAAAAAATTGAAAAATCCACCCAAAACCTAAAAAAATTGAAATTTTTATATGAAAAATTTCGTTTGCCCATATCTCCTTAAATATGCGTCCAAGAGCGAAAAGGACTTTAATTCGTGACCACTCCCAAAAAATTGAAAAATCCACCCAAAACCTAAAAAAATTGAAATTTTTATACGAAAAACTTCTTTTGCCCATATCTCCTTAAATATGCGTCCTAGAGCGAAAAGGACTTTAATTCGTGACCACCCCCAAAAAATTGAAAAATCCACCCAAAACCTAAAAAAAATAAATTTTTATATGAAAAACTTCGTTTGCCCATATCTCCTAAACTAAGCGTCCTACAGCGAAAAGGACTTTAATTCGTGACCACCCCCAAAATATTGAAAAATCCACCCAAAATCTACAAAAATTGAAATTTTTATATGAAAAACTTCTTTTGCCCATATCTCCTAAACTAAGCGTCCTAGAGCGAAAAGGACTTTAATTCGTGACCACTCCCAAAAAATTTAAAAATCCACCCAAAACCTAAAAAAATTAAAATTTTTATATGAACAACTTCTTTTGCCCATATCTCCTAAACTAAGCGTCCTAGAGCGAAAAGGACTTTAATTCGTGACCACCCCCAAAAAATTGAAAAATCCACCCAAAACCTAAAAAAATTGAAATTTTTATATGAAAAACTTCTTTTGCCCATATCTCCTTAAATATGCGTCCTAGAGCGAAAAGGACTTTAATTCGTGACCACCCCCAAAAAATTGAAAAATCCGCCCAAAACCTAAAAAATTGAAATTTTTATATGAAAAACTTCTTTTGCCCATATCTCCTTAAATATGCGTCCTAGAGCGAAAAGGACTTTAATTCGTGACCACCCCCAAAAAATTGAAAAATCCACCCAAAACCTAAAAAAATTGAAATTTTTATATGAAAAATTTCGTTTGCCCATATCTCCTTAAATATGCGTCCAAGAGCGAAAAGGACTTTAATTCGTGACCACTCCCAAAAAATTGAAAAATCCACCCAAAACCTAAAAAAATTGAAATTTTTATACGAAAAACTTCTTTTGCCCATATCTCCTTAAATATGCGTCCTAGAGCGAAAAGGACTTTAATTCGTGACCACCCCCAAAAAATTGAAAAATCCACCCAAAACCTAAAAAAAATAAATTTTTATATGAAAAACTTCGTTTGCCCATATCTCCTAAACTAAGCGTCCTACAGCGAAAAGGACTTTAATTCGTGACCACCCCCAAAATATTGAAAAATCCACCCAAAATCTACAAAAATTGAAATTTTTATATGAAAAACTTCTTTTGCCCATATCTCCTAAACTAAGCGTCCTAGAGCGAAAAGGACTTTAATTCGTGACCACTCCCATTCGCGACCAACCCCAAAAAATTGAAAAATCCACCCAAAACCTAAAAAAATTGAAATTTTTATATGAAAAACTTCTTTTGCCCATATCTCCTTAAATATGCGTCCTAGAGCGAAAACGACTTTAATTCGTGACCACCCCCAAAAAATTGAAAAATCCACCCAAAATCTAAAAAAAATTAAATTTTTATACGAAAAACTTCTTTTGCCCATATCTCCTTAAATATGCGTCCTAGAGCGAAAAGGACTTTAATTCGTGACCACCCCCAAAAAATTGAAAAATCCACCCAAAACCTAAAAAAAAATAAATTTTTATATGAAAAACTTCGTTTGCCCATATCTCCTAAACTAAGCGTCCTAGAGCGAAAAGGACTTTAATTCGTGACCACCCCCAAAATATTGAAAAATCCACCCAAAATCTAAAAAAAATTAAATTTTTATATGAAAAACTTCTTTTGCCCATATCTCCTAAACTAAGCGTCCTAGAGCGAAAAGGACTTTAATTCGTGACCGCCCCCAAAAAATTGAAAAATCCACCCAAAACCTAAAAAAATTTAAATTTTTGTATGAAAAACTTCTTTTGCCCATATCTCCTTAAATATGCGTCCTAGAGCGAAAAGGACTTTAATTCGTGACCACCTCCAAAAAATTGAAAAATCCACCCAAAACCTAAAAAAATTAAAATTTTTATATGAAAAACTTCTTTTGCCCATATCTCCTAAACTAAGCGTCCTAGAGCGAAAAGGACTTTAATTCGTGACCACCCCCAAAAAATTTAAAAATCCACCCAAAACCTAAAAAAATTTAAATTTTTATATGAAAAACTTCTTTTGCCCATATCTCCTTAAATATGCGTCCTAGAGCGAAAAGGACTTTAATTGGTGACCACCCTCAAAAAATTGAAAAATCCACCCAAAACCTAAAAAAATTTAAATTTTTATATGAAACACTTCTTTTGCCTATATCTCCTAAACTAAGCGTCCTAGAGCGAAAAGGACTTTAATTCGTGACCACCGCCAAAAAATTTAAAAATCCACCCAAAACCTAAAAAAATTGCAATTTTTATATGAAAAACTTCTTTTGCCCATATCTCCTTAAATATGCGTCCTAGAGCGAAAAGGACTTTAATTCGTGACCACCCCCAAAAAATTGAAAAATCCACCCAAAACCTAAAAAAATTTAAATTTTTATATGAAAAACTTCTTTTGCCCATATCTCCTAAACTAAGCGTCCTAGAGCGAAAAGAACTTTAATTCGTGACCACCCACAAAAAATTGAAAAATCCACCCAAAACCTAAAAAAATTGAAATTTTTATATGGAAAACTTCTTTTGCCCATATCTCCTTAAATATGCGTCCTAGAGCGAAAAGGACTTTAATTCGCGACCACCCCCAAAAAATTGAAAAATCCACCCAAAAACCTAAAAGAAAATGAAATTTTTATATGAAAAACTTCTTTTGCTCATATCTCCTAAACTAAGCGTCCTAGAGCGAAAAGGACTTTAATTCGTGACCACCCCCAAAAAATTGAAAAATCCACCCAAAACCTAAAAATTGAAATTTTTATACGAAAAACTTCTTTTGCCCATATCTCCTTAAATATGCGTCCTAGAGCGAAAAGGACTTTAATTCGCGACCACCCCCAAAAAATTGAAAAATCCACCCAAAACCTAAAAAAAATAAATTTTTATATGAAAAACTTCTTTTACCCATATCTCCTAAACTAAGCGTCCTAGAGCGAAAAGGACTTTAATTCGTGACCACCCCCAAAATATTGAAAAATCCACCCAAAATCAAAAAAATTTAAATTTTTATATGAAAAACTTCTTTTGCCCATATCTCCTAAACTAAGCGTCCTAGAGCGAAAAGGACTTTAATTCGTGACCGCCCCCAAAAAATTGAAAAATCCACCCAAAACCTAAAAAAATTTAAATTTTTATATGAAAAACTTCTTTTGCCCATATCTCCTTCAATATGCGTCCTAGAGCGAAAAGGACTTTAATTCGTGACCACCCTCAAAAAATTGAAAAATCCACCCAAAACCTAAAAAAATTTAAATTTTTATATGAAAAACTTCTTTTGCCCATATCTCCTAAACTAAGCGTCCTAGAGCGAAAAGGACTTTAATTCGCGACCACCCTCAAAAAATTGAAAAATCCACCCAAAACCTAAAAAAAATAAATTTTTATATGAAAAACTTCTTTTACCCATATCTCCTAAACTAAGCGTCCTAGAGCGAAAAGGACTTTAATTCGTGACCACCCCCAAAATATTGAAAAATCCACCCAAAATCAAAAAAATTTAAATTTTTATATGAAAAACTTCTTTTGCCCATATCTCCTAAACTAAGCGTCCTAGAGCGAAAAGGACTTTAATTCGTGACCGCCCCCAAAAAATTGAAAAATCCACCCAAAACCTAAAAAAATTGAAATTTTTATACGAAAAACTTCTTTTGCCCATATCTCCTTAAATATGCGTCCTAGAGCGAAAAGGACTTTAATTCGTGACCACCCCCAAAAAATTGAAAAATCCACCCAAAACCTAAAAAAATTAAAATTTTTATATGAAAAACTTCTTTTGCCCATATCTCCTTAAATATGCGTCCTAGAGCGAAAAGGACTTTAATTCGTGACCACCCCTAAAAACTTGAAAAATCCACCCAAAACCTGACAAAAATGAAATTTTTATATGAAAAACTTCTTTTGCCCATATCTCCTAAACTAAGCGTCCTAGAGCGAAAAGGACTTTAATTCGTGACCACTCCCAAAAAATTGAAAAATCCACCCAAAACCTAAAAAATTGAAATTTTTATACGAAAAACTTCTTTTGCCCATATCTCCTAAACTAAGCGTCCTAGAGCGAAAAGAACTTTAATTCGTGACCACCCCCAAAAAATTGAAAAATCCACCCAAAACCTAAAAAATTGAAATTTTTATATGAAAAACTTCTTTTGCCCATATCTCCTTAAATATGCGTCCTAGAGCGAAAAGGATTTTAATTCGTGACCACTCCCAAAAAATTGAAAAATCCACCCAAAACCTAAAAAAATTAAAATTTTGATATGAAAAACTTCTTTTGCCCATATCTCCTAAACTAAGCGTCCTAGAGCGAAAAGGACTTTAATTCGTGACCACTCCCAAAAAATTGAAAAATCCACCCAAAACCTAAAAAAATTGAAATTTTTATACGAAAAACTTCTTTTGCCCATATCTCCCTAAATATGCGTCCTAGAGCGAAAAGGACTTTAATTCGTGACCACCCCCAAAAAATGGAAAAATCCACCCAAAACCTAAAAAAAATAAATTTTTATACGAAAAACTTCGTTTGCCCATATCTCCTAAACTAAGCGTCCTAGAGCGAAAAGGACTTTAATTCGTGACCACCCCAAAAATATTGAAAAATCCACCCAAAATCTAAAAAAAAATAAATTTTTATATGAAAAACTTCGTTTGCCCATATCTCCTAAACTAAGCGTCCTAGAGCGAAAAGGACTTTAATTCGTGACCACACCCAAAAAATTGAAAAATCCACCCAAAACCTAAAAAAATTGAAATTTTTATATGAAAAACTTCTTTTGCCCATATCTCCTTAAATATGCGTCCTAGAGCGAAAAGGACTTTAATTCGTGACCACTCCCAAAAAATTGAAAAATCCACCCAAAACCTAAAAAAATTAAAATTTTGATATGAAAAACTTCTTTTGCCCATATCTCCTAAACTAAGCGTCCTAGAGCGAAAAGGACTTTAATTCGTGACCACTCCCAAAAAATTGAAAAATCCACCCAAAACCTAAAAAAATTGAAATTTTTATACGAAAAACTTCTTTTGCCCATATCTCCTTAAATATGCGTCCTAGAGCGAAAAGGACTTTAATTCGTGACCACCCCCAAAAAATTGAAAAATCCACCCAAAACCTAAAAAAAATAAATTTTTATATGAAAAACTTCTTTTGCCCATATTTCCTAAACTAAGCGTCCTAGAGCGAAAAGGACTTTAATTCGTGACCACACCCAAAATATTGAAAAATCCACCCAAAATCTAAAAAAATTGAAATTTTTATATGAAAAACTTCTTTTGCCCATATCTCCTAAACTAAGCGTCCTAGAGCGAAAAGGACTTTAAGGACTTTAAGGACTAAAATCTAAAAAAATTTATGTTTTTATATGAAAAACTTCTTTTGCCCATATCTCCTAAACTAAGCGTCCTAGAGCGAAAAGGACTTTAATTCGTGACCACTCCCAAAAAATTGAAAAATCCACCCAAAACCTAAAAAAATTAAAATTTTGATATGAACAACTTCTTTTGCCCATATCTCCTAAACTAAGCGTCCTAGAGCGAAAAGGACTTTAATTCGTGACCACCCCCAAAAAATTGAAAAATCCACCCAAAACCTAAAAAAATTGAAATTTTTATACGAAAAACTTCTTTTGCCCATATCTCCTTAAATATGCGTCCTAGAGCGAAAAGGACTTTAATTCGTGACCACCCCCAAAAAATTGAAAAACCCGCCCAAAACCTAAAAAATTGAAATTTTTATATGAAAAACTTCTTTTGCCCATATCTCCTTAAATATGCGTCCTAGAGCGAAAACGACTCTAATTCGTGACCACCCCCAAAAAATTGAAAAATCCACCCAAAATCTAAAAAAATTTAAATTTTTATACGAAAAACTTCTTTTGCCCATATCTCCTTAAATATGCGTCCTAGAGCGAAAAGGACTTTAATTCGTGACCACCCCTAAAAAATTGAAAAATCCACCCAAAACCTAAAAAAAAATAAATTTTTATATGAAAAACTTCGTTTGCCCATATCTCCTAAACTAAGCGTCCTAGAGCGAAAAGGACTTTAATTCGTGACCACCCCCAAAATATTGAAAAATCCACCCAAAATCTAAAAAAAATTAAATTTTTATATGAAAAACTTCTTTTGCCCATATCTCCTAAACTAAGCGTCCTAGAGCGAAAAGGACTTTAATTCGTGACCGCCCCCAAAAAATTGAAAAATCCACCCAAAACCTAAAAAAATTTAAATTTTTGTATGAAAAACTTCTTTTGCCCATATCTCCTTAAATATGCGTCCTAGAGCGAAAAGGACTTTAATTCGTGACCACCCCCAAAAAATTGAAAAATCCACCCAAAACCTAAAAAAATTGAAATTTTTATATGAAAAACTTCTTTTGCCCATATCTCCTTAAATATGCGTCCTAGAGCGAAAAAGACTTTAATTCGTGACCACTCCCAAAAAATTGAAAAATCCACCCAAAACCTAAAAAAATTAAAATTTTGATATGAAAAACTTCTTTTGCCCATATCTTCTAAACTAAGCGTCCTAGAGCGAAAAGGACTTTAATTCGTGACCACTCCCAAAAAATTGAAAAATCCACCCAAAACCTAAAAAAATTGAAATTTTTATACGAAAAACTTCTTTTGCCCATATCTCCTTAAATATGCGTCCTAGAGCGAAAAGGACTTTAATTCGTGACCACCCCCAAAAAAATTGAAAAATCCACCCAAAACCTAAAAAAAATAAATTTTTATATGAAAAACTTCGTTTGCCCATATCTCCTAAACTAAGCGTCCTACAGCGAAAAGGACTTTAATTCGTGACCACCCCCAAAATATTGAAAAATCCACCCAAAATCTAAAAAAATTGAAATTTTTATATGAAAAACTTATTTTGCCCATATCTCCTAAACTAAGCGTCCTAGAGCGAAAAGGACTTTAATTCGTGACCACTCCCAAAAAATTGAAAAATCCACCCAAAACCTAAAAAAATTTAGATTTTTATATGAACAACATCTTTTGCCCATATCTCCTAAACTAAGCGTCCTAGAGCGAAAAGGACTTTAATTCGTGACCACCCCCAAAAAATTGAAAAATCCACCCAAAACCTAAAAAAATTGAAATTTTTATATGAAAAACTTCTTTTGCCCATATCTCCTTAAATATGCGTCCTAGAGCGAAAAGGACTTTAATTCGTGACCACCCCCAAAAAATTGAAAAATCCGCCCAAAACCTAAAAAATTGAAATTTTTATATGAAAAACTTCTTTTGCCCATATCTCCTTAAATATGCGTCCTAGAGCGAAAAGGACTTTAATTCGTGACCACCCCCAAAAAATTGAAAAATCCACCCAAAACCTAAAAAAATTGAAATTTTTATATGAAAAACTTCGTTTGCCCATATCTCCTTAAATATGCGTCCAAGAGCGAAAAGGACTTTAATTCGCGACCAACCCCAAAAAATTGAAAAATCCACCCAAAACCTAAAAAAATTGAAATTTTTATATGAAAAACTTCTTTTGCCCATATCTCCTTAAATATGCGTCCTAGAGCGAAAACGACTTTAATTCGTGACCACCCCCAAAAAATTGAAAAATCCACCCAAAATCCAAAAAAAATTTAAATTTTTATACGAAAAACTTCTTTTGCCCATATCTCCTTAAATATGCGTCCTAGAGCGAAAAGGACTTTAATTCGTGACCACCCCCAAAAAATTGAAAAATCCACCCAAAACCTAAAAAAAAGTAAATTTTTATATGAAAAACTTCGTTTGCCCATATCTCCTAAACTAAGCGTCCTAGAGCGAAAAGGACTTTAATTCGTGACCACCCCCAAAATATTGAAAAATCCACCCAAAATCTAAAAAAAATTAAATTTTTATATGAAAAACTTCTTTTGCCCATATCTCCTAAACTAAGCGTCTTAGAGCGAAAAGGACTTTAATTCGTGACCGCCCCCAAAAAATTGAAAAATCCACCCAAAACCTAAAAAAATTTAAATTTTTGTATGAATAACTTCTTTTGCCCATATCTCCTTAAATATGCGTCCTAGAGCGAAAAGGACTTTAATTCGTGACCACCCCCAAAAAATTGAAAAATCCACCCAAAACCTAAAAAAATTGAAATTTTTATATGAAAAACTTCTTTTGCCCATATCTCCTTAAATATGCGTCCTAGAGCGAAAAAGACTTTAATTCGTGACCACTCCCAAAAAATTGAAAAATCCACCCAAAACCTAAAAAAATTAAAATTTTGATATGAAAAACTTCTTTTGCCCATATCTTCTAAACTAAGCGTCCTAGAGCGAAAAGGACTTTAATTCGTGACCACTCCCAAAAAATTGAAAAATCCACCCAAAACCTAAAAAAATTGAAATTTTTATACGAAAAACTTCTTTTGCCCATATCTCCTTAAATATGCGTCCTAGAGCGAAAAGGACTTTAATTCGTGACCACCCCCAAAAAATTGAAAAATCCACCCAAAACCTAAAAAAAATAAATTTTTATATGAAAAACTTCGTTTGCCCATATCTCCTAAACTAAGCGTCCTACAGCGAAAAGGACTTTAATTCGTGACCACCCCCAAAATATTGAAAAATCCACCCAAAATCTACAAAAATTGAAACTTTTATATGAAAAACTTCTTTTGCCCATATCTCCTAAACTAAGCGTCCTAGAGCGAAAAGGACTTTAAGTCGTGACCACTCCCAAAAAATTTAAAAATCCACCCAAAACCTAAAAAAATTAAAATTTTTATATGAACAACTTCTTTTGCCCATATCTCCTAAACTAAGCGTCCTAGAGCGAAAAGGACTTTATTTCGTGACCACCCCCAAAAAATTGAAAAATCCACCCAAAACCTAAAAAAATTAAAATTTTGATATGAACAACTTCTTTTGCCCATATCTCCTAAACTAAGCGTCCTAGAGCGAAAAGGACTTTAATTCGTGACCACCCCCAAAAAATTGAAAAATCCACCCAAAACCTAAAAAAATTGAAATTTTTATACGAAAAACTTCTTTTGCCCATATCTCCTTAAATATGCGTCCTAGAGCGAAAAGGACTTTAATTCGTGACCACCCCCAAAAAATTGAAAAACCCGCCCAAAACCTAAAAAATTGAAATTTTTATATGAAAAACTTCTTTTGCCCATATCTCCTTAAATATGCGTCCTAGAGCGAAAACGACTTTAATTCGTGACCACCCCCAAAAAATTGAAAAATCCACCCAAAATCTAAAAAAATTTAAATTTTTATACGAAAAACTTCTTTTGCCCATATCTCCTTAAATATGCGTCCTAGAGCGAAAAGGACTTTAATTCGTGACCACCCCCAAAAAATTGAAAAATCCACCCAAAACCTAAAAAAAAATAAATTTTTATATGAAAAACTTCGTTTGCCCATATCTCCTAAACTAAGCGTCCTAGAGCGAAAAGGACTTTAATTCGTGACCACCCCCAAAATATTGAAAAATCCACCCAAAATCTAAAAAAAATTAAATTTTTATATGAAAAACTTCTTTTGCCCATATCTCCTAAACTAAGCGTCCTAGAGCGAAAAGGACTTTAATTCGTGACCGCCCCCAAAAAATTGAAAAATCCACCCAAAACCTAAAAAAATTTAAATTTTTGTATGAAAAACTTCTTTTGCCCATATCTCCTTAAATATGCGTCCTAGAGCGAAAAGGACTTTAATTCGTGACCACCCCCAAAAAATTGAAAAATCCACCCAAAACCTAAAAAAATTGAAATTTTTATATGAAAAACTTCTTTTGCCCATATCTCCTTAAATATGCGTCCTAGAGCGAAAAAGACTTTAATTCGTGACCACTCCCAAAAAATTGAAAAATCCACCCAAAACCTAAAAAAATTAAAATTTTGATATGAAAAACTTCTTTTGCCCATATCTTCTAAACTAAGCGTCCTAGAGCGAAAAGGACTTTAATTCGTGACCACTCCCAAAAAATTGAAAAATCCACCCAAAACCTAAAAAAATTGAAATTTTTATACGAAAAACTTATTTTGCCCATATCTCCTTAAATATGCGTCCTAGAGCGAAAAGGACTTTAATTCGTGACCACCCCCAAAAAATTGAAAAATCCACCCAAAACCTAAAAAAAATAAATTTTTATATGAAAAACTTCGTTTGCCCATATCTCCTAAACTAAGCGTCCTACAGCGAAAAGGACTTTAATTCGTGACCACCCCCAAAATATTGAAAAATCCACCCAAAATCTAAAAAAATTGAAATTTTTATATGAAAAACTTCTTTTGCCCATATCTCCTAAACTAAGCGTCCTAGAGCGAAAAGGACTTTAATTCGTGACCACTCCCAAAAAATTGAAAAATCCACCCAAAACCTAAAAAAATTTAGATTTTTATATGAACAACATCTTTTGCCCATATCTCCTAAACTAAGCGTCCTAGAGCGAAAAGGACTTTAATTCGTGACCACCCCCAAAAAATTGAAAAATCCACCCAAAACCTAAAAAAATTGAAATTTTTATATGAAAAACTTCTTTTGCCCATATCTCCTTAAATATGCGTCCTAGAGCGAAAAGGACTTTAATTCGTGACCACCCCCAAAAAATTGAAAAATCCGCCCAAAACCTAAAAAATTGAAATTTTTATATGAAAAACTTCTTTTGCCCATATCTCCTTAAATATGCGTCCTAGAGCGAAAAGGACTTTAATTCGTGACCACCCCCAAAAAATTGAAAAATCCACCCAAAACCTAAAAAAATTGAAATTTTTATATGAAAAACTTCGTTTGCCCATATCTCCTTAAATATGCGTCCAAGAGCGAAAAGGACTTTAATTCGCGACCAACCCCAAAAAATTGAAAAATCCACCCAAAACCTAAAAAAATTGAAATTTTTATATGAAAAACTTCTTTTGCCCATATCTCCTTAAATATGCGTCCTAGAGCGAAAACGACTTTAATTCGTGACCACCCCCAAAAAATTGAAAAATCCACCCAAAATCTAAAAAAATTTAAATTTTTATACGAAAAACTTCTTTTGCCCATATCTCCTTAAATATGCGTCCTAGAGCGAAAAGGACTTTAATTCGTGACCACCCCCAAAAAATTGAAAAATCCACCCAAAACCTAAAAAAAAATAAATTTTTATATGAAAAACTTCGTTTGCCCATATCTCCTAAACTAAGCGTCCTAGAGCGAAAAGGACTTTAATTCGTGACCACCCCCAAAATATTGAAAAATCCACCCAAAATCTAAAAAAAATTAAATTTTTATATGAAAAACTTCTTTTGCCCATATCTCCTAAACTAAGCGTCCTAGAGCGAAAAGGACTTTAATTCGTGACCGCCCCCAAAAAATTGAAAAATCCACCCAAAACCTAAAAAAATTTAAATTTTTGTATGAATAACTTCTTTTGCCCATATCTCCTTAAATATGCGTCCTAGAGCGAAAAGGACTTTAATTCGTGACCACCCCCATAAAATTGAAAAATCCACCCAAAACCTAAAAAAATTGAAATTTTTATATGAAAAACTTCTTTTGCCCATATCTCCTTAAATATGCGTCCTAGAGCGAAAAAGACTTTAATTCGTGACCACTCCCAAAAAATTGAAAAATCCACCCAAAACCTAAAAAAATTAAAATTTTGATATGAAAAACTTCTTTTGCCCATATCTTCTAAACTAAGCGTCCTAGAGCGAAAAGGACTTTAATTCGTGACCACTCCCAAAAAATTGAAAAATCCACCCAAAACCTAAAAAAATTGAAATTTTTATACGAAAAACTTCTTTTGCCCATATCTCCTTAAATATGCGTCCTAGAGCGAAAAGGACTTTAATTCGTGACCACCCCCAAAAAATTGAAAAATCCACCCAAAACCTAAAAAAAATAAATTTTTATATGAAAAACTTCGTTTGCCCATATCTCCTAAACTAAGCGTCCTACAGCGAAAAGGACTTTAATTCGTGACCACCCCCAAAATATTGAAAAATCCACCCAAAATCTACAAAAATTGAAATTTTTATATGAAAAACTTCTTTTGCCCATACCTCCTAAACTAAGCGTCCTAGAGCGAAAAAGACTTTAATTCGTGACCACTCCCAAAAAATTTAAAAATCCACCCAAAACCTAAAAAAATTAAAATTTTTATATGAACAACTTCTTTTGCCCATATCTCCTAAACTAAGCGTCCTAGAGCGAAAAGGACTTTAATTCGTGACCACCCCCAAAAAATTGAAAAATCCACCCAACACCTAAAAAAATTGAAATTTTTATATGAAAAACTTCTTTTGCCCATATCTCCTTAAATATGCGTCCTAGAGCGAAAAGGACTTTAATTCGTGACCACCCCCAAAAAATTGAAAAATCCGCCCAAAACCTAAAAAATTGAAATTTTTATATGAAAAACTTCTTTTGCCCATATCTCCTTAAATATGCGTCCTAGAGCGAAAACGACTTTAATTCGTGACCACCCCCAAAAAATTGAAAAATCCACCCAAAACCTAAAAAAATTGAAATTTTTATATGAAAAACTTCGTTTGCCCATATCTCCTTAAATATGCGTCCAAGAGCGAAAAGGACTTTAATTCGCGACCAACCCCAAAAAATTGAAAAATCCACCCAAAACCTAAAAAAATTGAAATTTTTATATGAAAAACTTCTTTTGCCCATATCTCCTTAAATATGCGTCTTAGAGCGAAAACGACTTTAATTCGTGACCACCCCCAAAAAATTGAAAAATCCACCCAAAATCTAAAAAAATTTAAATTTTTATACGAAAAACTTCTTTTGCCCATATCTCCTTAAATATGCGTCCTAGAGCGAAAAGGACTTTAATTCGTGACCACCCCCAAAAAATTGAAAAATCCACCCAAAACCTAAAAAAAAATAAATTTTTATATGAAAAACTTCGTTTGCCCATATCTCCTAAACTAAGCGTCCTAGAGCGAAAAGGACTTTAATTCGTGACCACCCCCAAAATTTTGAAAAATCCACCCAAAATCTAAAAAAAATTAAATTTTTATATGAAAAACTTCTTTTGCCCATATCTCCTAAACTAAGCGTCCTAGAGCGAAAAGGACTTTAATTCGTGACCGCCCCCAAAAAATTGAAAAATCCACCCAAAACCTAAAAAAATTTAAATTTTTGTATGAAAAACTTCTTTTGCCCATATCTCCTTAAATATGCGTCCTAGAGCGAAAACGACTTTAATTCGTGACCACCCCCAAAAAATTTAAAAATCCAATTTAAATTTTTGTATGAAAAACTTCTTTTGCCCATATCTCCTTAAATATGCGTCCTAGAGCGAAAAGGACTTTAATTCGTGACCACTCCCAAAAAATTGAAAAATCCACCCAAAACCTAAAAAAATTAAAATTTTGATATGAACAACTTCTTTTGCCCATATCTCCTAAACTAAGCGTCCTAGAGCGAAAAGGACTTTAATTCGTGACCACCCCCAAAAAATTGAAAAATCCACCCAAAACCTAAAAAAATTGAAATTTTTATACGAAAAACTTCTTTTGCCCATATCTCCTTAAATATGCGTCCTAGAGCGAAATGGACTTTAATTCGTGACCACCCCCAAAAAATTGAAAAATCCGCCCAAAACCTAAAAAAATTGAAATTTTTATATGAAAAACTTCTTTTGCCCATATCTCCTTAAATATGCGTCCTAGAGCGAAAAGGACTTTAATTCGTGACCACCTCCAAAAAATTGAAAAATCCACCCAAAACCTAAAAAAATTGAAATTTTTATATGAAAAACTTCTTTTGCCCATATCTCCTAAACTAAGCGTCCTAGAGCGAAAAGGACTTTAATTCGTGACCACCCCCAAAAAATTGAAAAATCCACCCAAAACCTAAAAAAATTGAAATTTTTATATGAAAAACTTCTTTTGACCATATCTCCTAAACTAAGCGTCCTAGAGCGAAAAGGACTTTAATTCGCGACCACCCTCAAAAAATTGAAAAATCCACCCAAAACCTAAAAAAATTTAAATTTTTATATGAAAAACTTCTTTTGCCCATATCTCCTAAACTAAGCGTCCTAGAGCGCAGAGGACTTTAATTCGTGACCACTCCCAAAAAATTGAAAAATCCACCCAAAACCTAAAAAAATTGAAATTTTTATACGAAAAACTTCTTTTGCCCATATCTCCTTAAATATGCGTCCTAGAGCGAAAACGACTTTAATTCGTGACCACCCCCAAAATATTAAAAAATCCACCCAAAACCTAAAAAATTTAAATTTTTATATGAAAAACTTCTTTTGCCCATATCTCCTTAAATATGCGTCCTAGAGCGAAAAGGACTTTAATTCGTGACCACCCCCAAAAAATTGAAAAATCCACCCAAAACCTAAAAAAATTGAAATTTTTATATGAAAAACTTCTTTTGCCCATATCTCCTTAAATATGCGTCCTAGAGCGAAAAGGACTTTAATTCGTGACCACCCCCAAAAAATTGAAAAATCCACCCAAAACCTAAAAAAATTAAAATTTTTATATGAAAAACTTCTTTTGCCCATATCTCCTAAACTAAGCGTCCTAGAGCGAAAAGGACTTTAATTCGTGACCACTCCCAAAAAATTGAAAAATCCACCCAAAACCTAAAAAAATTGAAATTTTTATACGAAAAACTTCTTTTGCCCATATCTCCTTAAATATGCGTCCTAGAGCGAAAAGGACTTTAATTCGTGATCACCCCCAAAAAATTGAAAAATCCACCCAAAACCTAAAAAAAAAAATAAATTTTTATATGAAAAACTTCTTTTGCCCATATCTCCTAAACTAAGCGTCCTAGAGCGAAAAGGACTTTAATTCGTGACTACCCCCAAAAAATTGAAAAATCCACCCAAAACCTAAAAAAATTGAAATTTTTATATGAAAAACTTCTTTTGCCCATATCTCCTTAAATATGCGTCCTAGAGCGAAAAGGACTTTAATTCGTGACCACTCCCAAAAAATTGAAAAATCCACCCAAAACCTAAAAAAATTAAAATTTTGATATGAAAAACTTCTTTTGCCCATATCTCCTAAACTAAGCGTCCTAGAGCGAAAAGGACTTTAATTCGTGACCACTCCCAAAAAATTTAAAAATCCACCCAAAACCTAAAAAAATTTGAATTTTTATACGAAAAACTTCTTTTGCCCATATCTCCCTAAATATGCGTCCTAGAGCGAAAAGGACTTTAATTCGTGACCACCCCCAAAATATTGAAAAATCCACCCAAAATCTAAAAAAAAATTAAATTTTTATATGAAAAACTTCTTTTGCCCATATCTCCTAAACTAAGCGTCCTAGAGCGAAAAGGACTTTAATTCGTGACCACCCCCAAAAAAATGAAAAATCCACCCAAAACCTAAAAAAATTGAAATTTTTATATGAAAAACTTCTTTTGCCCATATCTCCTAAACTAAGCGTCCTAGAGCGAAAAGGACTTTAATTCGTGACCACTCCCAAAAAATTGAAAAATCCACCCAAAACCTAAAAAAATTTAAATTTTTATACGAAAAACTTCTTTTGCCCATATCTCCTTAAATATGCGTCCTAGAGCGAAAAGGACTTTAATTCGTGATCACCCCCAAAAAATTGAAAAATCCACCCAAAACCTAAAAAAATTTAAATTTTTATATGAAAAACTTCTTTTGCCCATATCTCCTAAACTAAGCGTCCTAGAGCGAAAAGGACTTTAATTCGTGACCACCCCCAAAAAATTGAAAAATCCACCCAAAACCTAAAAAAATTGAAATTTTTATATGAAAAACTTCTTTTGCCCATATCTCCTTAAATATGCGTCCTAGAGCGAAAAGGACTTTAATTCGTGACCACCCCCAAAAAATTGAAAAATCCACCAAAACCTAAAAAAATTAAAATTTTGATATGAAAAACTTCTTTTGCCCATATCTCCTAAACTAAGCGTCCTAGAGCGAAAAGGACTTTAATTCGTGACCACTCCCAAAAAATTGAAAAATCCACCCAAAACCTAAAAAAATTTAAATTTTTATACGAAAAACTTCTTTTGCCCATATCTCCCTAAATATGCGTCCTAGAGCGAAAAGGACTTTAATTCGTGACCACCCCCAAAAAATGGAAAAATCCACCCAAAATCTAAAAAAAATTAAATTTTTATATGAAAAACTTCTTTTGCCCATATCTCCTAAACTAAGCGTCCTAGAGCGAAAAGGACTTTAATTCGCTACCACCCCCAAAAAAATGAAAAATCCACCCAAAACCTAAAAAAATTGAAATTTTTATATGAAAAACTTCTTTTGCCCATATCTCCTAAACTAAGCGTCCTAGAGCACAGAGGACTTTAATTCGTGACCACTCCCAAAAAATTGCAAAATCCACCCAAAACCTAAAAAAATTGAAATTTTTATACGAAAAACTTCTTTTGCCCATATCTCCTTAAATATGCGTCCTAGAGCGAAAAGGACTTTAATTCGTGACCACCCCCAAAAAATTGAAAAATCCACCCAAAACCTAAAAAAATTTAAATTTTTATATGAAAAACTTCTTTTGCCCATATCTCCTAAACTAAGCGTCCTAGAGCGAAAAGGACTTTAATTCGTGACCACCCCCAAAAAATTGAAAAATCCACCCAAAACCTAAAAAAATTGAAATTTTTATATGAAAAACTTCTTTTGCCCATATCTCCTTAAATATGCGTCCTAGAGCGAAAAGGACTTTAATTCGTGACCACCCCCAAAAAATTGAAAAATCCACCAAAACCTAAAAAAATTAAAATTTTGATATGAAAAACTTCTTTTGCCCATATCTCCTAAACTAAGCGTCCTAGAGCGAAAAGGACTTTAATTCGTGACCACTCCCAAAAAATTGAAAAATCCACCCAAAACCTAAAAAAATTTAAATTTTTATACGAAAAACTTCTTTTGCCCATATCTCCCTAAATATGCGTCCTAGAGCGAAAAGGACTTTAATTCGTGACCACCCCCAAAAAATGGAAAAATCCACCCAAAACCTAAAAAAAAAAATAAATTTTTATATGAAAAACTTCGTTTGCCCATATCTCCTAAACTAAGCGTCCTAGAGCGAAAAGGACTTTAATTCGTGACCACTCCCAAAAAATTGAAAAATCCACCCAAAACCTAAAAAAATTGAAATTTTTATACGAAAAACTTCTTTTGCCCATATCTCCTAAACTAAGCATCCTAGAGCGAAAAGGACTTTAATTCGTGACCATCCCCAAAATATTGAAAAATCCACCCAAAATCTAAAAAAATTTAAATTTTTATATGAAAAACTTCTTTTGCCCATATCTCCTAAACTAAGCGTCCTAGAGCGAAAAGGACTTTAAGTCGTGACCACCCCCAAAAAATTGAAAAATCCACCCAAAACCTAAAAAAATTGCAATTTTTATATGAAAAACTTCTTTTGCCCATATCTCCTTAAATATGCGTCCTAGAGCGAAAAGGACTTTAATTCGTGACCACCCCCAAAAAAATTGAAAAATCCACCCAAAACCTAAAAAATTGAAATTTTTATATGAAAAACTTATTTTGCCCATATCTCCTTAAATATGCGTCCTAGAGCGAAAAGGACTTTAATTCGTGACCGCCCCCAAAAAATTGAAAAATCCTAAAAAAATTTAAATTTTTGTATGAAAAACTTCTTTTGCCCATATCTCCTTAAATATGCGTCCTAGAGCGAAAACGACTTTAATTCGTGACCACCCGCAAAAAATTGAAAAATCCGCCCAAAACCTAAAAAAATTGAAATTTTTATATGAAAAACTTCTTTTGCCCATATCTCCTTAAATATGCGTCCTAGAGCGAAAAGGACTTTAATTCGTGACCACCCCCAAAAAATTGAAAAATCCACCCAAAACCTAAAAAAATTGAAATTTTTATATGAAAAACTTCTTTTGCCCATATCTCCTAAACTAAGCGTCCTAGAGCGAAAAGGACTTTAATTCGTGACCACCCCCAAAAAATTGAAAAATCCACCCAAAACCTAAAAAAATTGAAATTTTTATATGAAAAACTTCTTTTGTCCATATCTCCTAAACTTAGCGTCCTAGAGCGAAAAGGACTTTAATTCGCGACCACCCTCAAAAAATTGAAAAATCCACCCAAAACCTAAAAAAATTTAAATTTTTATATGAAAAACTTCTTTTGCCCATATCTCCTAAACTAAGCGTCCTAGAGCGCAGAGGACTTTAATTCGTGACCACTTCCAAAAAATTGAAAAATCCACCCAAAACCTAACAAAATTGAAATTTTTATACGAAAAACTTCTTTTGCCCATATCTCCTTAAATATGCGTTCTAGAGCGAAAAGGACTTTAATTCGTGACCACCCCCAAAAAATTGAAAAATCCACCCAAAACCTAAAAAAATTAAAATTTTTATATGAAAAACTTCTTTTGCCCATATCTCCTAAACTAAGCGTCCTAGAGCGAAAAGGACTTTAATTCGTGACCACTCCCAAAAAATTGAAAAATCCACCCAAAACCTAAAAAAATTAAAATTTTTATACGAAAAACTTCTTTTGCCCATATCTCCTTAAATATGCGTCCTAGAGCGAAAAGGACTTTAATTCGTGACCACCCCCAAAAAATTGAAAAATCCACCCAAAACCTAAAAAAATTGAAATTTTTATATGAAAAACTTCTTTTGTCCATATCTCCTAAACTAAGCGTCCTAGAGCGAAAAGGACTTTAATTCGCGACCACCCTCAAAAAATTTAAAAATCCACCCAAAACCTAAAAAAATTTAAATTTTTATATGAAAAACTTCTTTTGCCCATATCTCCTAAACTAAGCGTCCTAGAGCGCAGAGGACTTTAATTCGTGACCACTTCCAAAAAATTGAAAAATCCACCCAAAACCTAAAAAAAATTGAAATTTTTATACGAAAAACTTCTTTTGCCCATATCTCCTTAAATATGCGTCCTAGAGCGAAAAGGACTTTAATTCGTGACCACCCCCAAAAAATTGAAAATTCCACCCAAAACCTAAAAAAATTAAAATTTTTATATGAAAAACTTCTTTTGCCCATATCTCCTAAACTAAGCGTCCTAGAGCGAAAAGGACTTTAATTCGTGACCACTCCCAAAAAATTGAAAAATCCACCCAAAACCTAAAAAAATTAAAATTTTTATACGAAAAACTTCTTTTGCCCATATCTCCTTAAATATGCGTCCTAGAGCGAAAAGGACTTTAATTCGTGACCACCCCCAAAAAATTGAAAAATCCACCCAAAACCTAAAAAAAAAATAAATTTTTATATGAAAAACTTCTTTTGCCCATATCTACTAAACTAAGCGTCCTAGAGCGAAAAGGACTTTAATTCGTGACCACCCCCAAAATATTGAAAAATCCACCCAAAATCCAAAAAAAAATAAATTTTTATATGAAAACCTTCTTTTGCCCATATCTCCTAAACTAAGCGTCCTAGAGCGAAAAGGACTTTAATTCGTGACCACCCCCAAAAAATTGAAAAATCCACCCAAAACCTAAAAAAATTGAAATTTTTATATGAAAAACTTCTTTTGCCATATCTCCTTAAATATGCGTCCTAGAGCGAAAAGGACCACTCCCAAAAATTTGAAAAATACACCCAAAACCTAAAAAAATTAAAATTTTGATATGAAAAACTTCTTTTGCCCATATCTCCTAAACTAAGCGTCCTAGAGCGAAAAGGACTTTAATTCGTGACCACTCCCAAAAAATTGAAAAATCCACCCAAAACCTAAAAAAATTTAAATTTTTATACGAAAAACTTCTTTTGCCCATATCTCCCTAAATATGCGTCCTAGAGCGAAAAGGACTTTAATTCGTGACCACCCCCAAAATATTGAAAAATCCACCCAAAATCTAAAAAAATTGAAATTTTTATATGAAAAACTTCTTTTGCCCATATCTCCTAAACTAAGCGTCCTAGAGCGAAAAGGACTTTAATTCGTGACCACCCCCAAAAAATTGAAAAATCCACCCAAAACCTAAAAAAATTGAAATTTTTATATGAAAAACTTCTTTTGCCCATATCTCCTTAAATATGCGTCCTAGAGCGAAAAGGACTTTAATTCGTGACCACTCCCAAAAAATTGAAAAATCCACCCAAAACCTAAAAAAATTAAAATTTTGATATGAAAAACTTATTTTGCCCATATCTCCTAAACTAAGCGTCCTAGAGCGAAAAGGACTTTAATTCGTGACCACTCCCAAAAAATTGAAAAATCCACCCAAAACCTAAAAAAATTTAAATTTTTATACGAAAAACTTCTTTTGCCCATATCTCCGTAAATATGCGTCCTAGAGCGAAAAGGACTTTAATTCGTGACCACCCCCAAAAAATGGAAAAATCCACCCAAAACCTAAAAAAAAATAAATTTTTATATGAAAAACTTCGTTTGCCCATATCTCCTAAACTAAGCGTCCTAGAGCGAAAAGGACTTTAATTCGTGACCACCCCCAAAATATTGAAAAATCCACCCAAAATCTAAAAAAAATTTAAATTTTCATATGAAAAACTTCTTTTGCCCATATCTCCTAAACTAAGCGTCCTAGAGCGAAAAGGACTTTAATTCGTGACCACCCCCAAAAAATTGAAAAATCCACCCAAAACCTAAAAAAATTGAAATTTTTATATGAAAAACTTCTTTTGCCCATATCTCCTTAAATATGCGTCCTAGAGCGAAAAGAACTTTAATTCGTGACCACTCCCAAAAAATTGAAAAATCCACCCAAAACCTAAAAAAAAATAAATTTTTATATGAAAAACTTCTTTTGCCCATATCTACTAAACTAAGCGTCCTAGAGCGAAAAGGACTTTAATTCGTGACCACTCCCAAAAAATTGAAAAATCCACCCAAAACCTAAAAAAATTGAAATTTTTATACGAAAAACTTATTTTGCCCATATCTCCTTAAATATGCGTCCTAGAGCGAAAAGGACTTTAATTCGTGACCACCCCCAAAAAAATTGAAAAATCCACCCAAAACCTAAAAAATTAAAATTTTTATATGAAAAACTTATTTTGCCCATATCTCCTTAAATATGCGTCCTAGAGCGAAAAGGACTTTAATTCGTGACCACCCCCAAAAAATTGAAAAATCCACCCAAAACCTAAAAAAATTTAAATTTTTATATGAAAAACTTCTTTTGCCCATATCTCCTTAAATATGCGTCCTAGAGCGAAAAGGACTTCAATTCGTGACCACTCCCAAAAAATTGAAAAATCCACCCAAAACCTAAAAAAATTGAAATTTTTATATGAAAAACTTCTTTTGCCCATATCTCCTAAACTAAGCGTCCTAGAGCGAAAAGGACTTTAATTCGTGACCACCCCCAAAAAATTGAAAAATCCACCCAAAACCTAAAAAAATTTTAATTTTTATATGAAAAACTTCTTTTGCTCATATCTCCTAAACTAAGCGTCCTAGAGCGAAAAGGACTTTAATTTGTGACCACCCTCAAAAAATTGAAAAATCCACCCAAAACCTAAAAAAATTGAAATTTTTATATGAAAAACTTCTTTTGCCCATATCTCCTTAAATATGCGTCCTAGAGCGAAAAGGACTTTAATTCGTGACCACCCCCAAAAAATTGAAAAATCCACCCAAAACCTAAAAAAATTGAAATTTTTATATGAAAAACTTCTTTTGCCCATATCTCCTTAAATATGCGTCCTAGAGCGAAAAGGACTTTAATTCGTGACCACCCCCAAAAAATTGAAAAATCCACCCATAACTTAAAAAAATAAATTTTTATATGAAAAACTTCGTTTGCCCATATCTCCTTAAATATGCGTCCTAGAGCGAAAAGGACTTTAATTCGTGACCACCCCAAAAAGTTGAAAAATCCACCCAAAACCTAAAAAAAAAATAAATTTTTATATGAAAAACTTCGTTTGCCCATATCTCCTAAACTAAGCGTCCTATAGCGAAAAGGACTTCAATTCGTGACCACCCCCAAAATATTGAAAAATCCACCCAAAATCTAAGAAAATTTAAATTTTTATATGAAAAACTTCTTTTGCCCATATCTCCTAACCTAAGCGTCCTAGAGCGAAAAGGACTTTAATTCGTGACCACCCCCAAAAAATTGAAAAATCCACCCAAAACCTAAAAAAATTGAAATTTTTATATGAAAAACTTCTTTTGCCCAAATCTCCTAAACTAAGCGTCCTAGAGCGGAAAGGACTTTAATTCGTGACCACCCCCAAAAAATTGAAAAATCCACCCAAAACCTAAAAAAATTTAAATTTTTATATGAAAAACTTCTTTTGCCCATATCTCCTTAAATATGCGTCCTGGAGCGAAAAGGACTCTAATTCGTGACCACTCCCAAAAAATTGAAAAATCCACCCAAAACCTAAAAAAATTGAAATTTTTATACGAAAAACTTCTTTTGCCCAAATCTCCTTAAATATGCGTCCTAGAGCGAAAAAGACTTTAATTCGTGACCACCCCCAAAAAATTTAAAAATCCACCCAAAACCTAAAAAATTAAAATTTTGATATGAAAAACTTCTTTTGCCCATATCTCCTAAACTAAGCGTCCTAGAGCGAAAAGGACTTTAATTCGTGACCACCCCCAAAAAAATTGAAAAATCCACCCAAAACCTAAAAAATTAAAATTTTTATATGAAAAACTTATTTTGCCCATATCTCCTTAAATATGCGTCCTAGAGCGAAAAGGACTTTAATTCGTGACCACCCCCAAAAAATTGAAAAATCCACCCAAAACCTAAAAAAATTTAAATTTTTATATGAAAAACTTCTTTTGCCCGTATCTCCTTAAATATGCGTCCTAGAGCGAAAAGGACTTCAATTCGTGACCACTCCCAAAAAATTGAAAAATCCACCCAAAACCTAAAAAAATTGAAATTTTTATATGAAAAACTTCTTTTGCCCATATCTCCTAAACTAAGCGTCCTAGAGCGAAAAGGACTTTAATTCGTGACCACCCCCAAAAAATTGAAGAATCCACCCAAAACCTAAAAAAATTTAAATTTTTATATGAAAAACTTCTTTTGCCCATATCTCCTAAACTAAGCGTCCTAGAGCGAAAAGGACTTTAATTTGTGACCACCCTCAAAAAATTTAAAAATCCACCCAAAACCTAAAAAAATTGAAATTTTTATATGAAAAACTTCTTTTGCCCATATCTCCTTAAATATGCGTCCTAGAGCGAAAAGGACTTTAATTCGTGACCACCCCCAAAAAATTGAAAAATCCACCCAAAACCTAAAAAAATTGAAATTTTTATATGAAAAACTTCTTTTGCCCATATCTCCTTAAATATGCGTCCTAGAGCGAAAAGGACTTTAATTCGTGACCACCCCCAAAAAATTGAAAAATCCACCCAAAACCTAAAAAAATTGAAATTTTTATATGAAAAACTTCTTTTGCCCATATCTCCTTAAATATGCGTCCTAGAGCGAAAAGGACTTTAATTCGTGACCACCCCAAAAAATTGAAAAATCCACCCAAAACCTAAAAAAAAAAAAAAAATTTTTATATGAAAAACTTCGTTTGCCCATATCTCCTAAACTAAGCGTCCTAGAGCGAAAAGGACTTCAATTCGTGACCACCCCCAAAATATTGAAAAATCCACCCAAAATCTAAGAAAATTTAAATTTTTATATGAAAAACTTCTTTTGCCCATATCTTTTGCCCATATCTCCTAACCTAGAGCGAAAAGGACTTTAATTCGTGACCACCCCCAAAAAATTGAAAAATCCACCCAAAACCTAAAAAAATTGAAATTTTTATATGAAAAACTTCTTTTGCCCATATCTCCTTAAATATGCGTCCTGGAGCGAAAAGGACTCTAATTCGTGACCACTCCCAAAAAATTGAAAAATCCACCCAAAACCTAAAAAAATTGAAATTTTTATACGAAAAACTTCTTTTGCCCAAATCTCCTTAAATATGCGTCCTAGAGCGAAAAAGACTTTAATTCGTGACCACCCCCAAAAAATTAAAAAATCCACCCAAAACCTAAAAAAATTTAAATTTTTATATGAAAAACTTCTTTTGCCCATATCTCCTAAACTAAGCGTCCTAGAGCGAAAAGGACTTTAATTCGTGACCACTCCCAAAAAATTGAAAAATCCACCCAAAACCTAAAAAAATTAAAATTTTGATATGAAAAACTTCTTTTGCCCATATCTCCTAAACTAAGCGTCCTAGAGCGAAAAGGACTTTAATTCGTGACCACTCCCAAAAAATTGAAAAATCCACCCAAAACCTAAAAAAATTGAAATTTTTATACGAAAAACTTCTTTTGCCCATATCTCCTTAAATATGCGTCCTAGAGCGAAAAGGACTTTAATTCGTGACCACCCCCAAAAAATTGAAATATCCACCCAAAACCTAAAAAAATTTAAATTTTTGTATGAAAAACTTCTTTTGCCCATATCTCCTTAAATATGCGTCCTAGAGCGAAAAGGACTTTAATTCGTGACCACCACCCCCAAAAAATTGAAAAATCCACCCAAAACCTAAAAAAATTGAAATTTTTATATGAAAAACTTCTTTTGTCCATATCTCCTAAACTAAGCGTCCTAGAGCGAAAAGGACTTTAATTCGTGACCACCCCCAAAAAATTGAAAAATCCACCCAAAACCAAAAAATTTAAATTTTTATATGAAAAACTTCTTTTGCCCATATCTCCTAAACTAAGCGTCCTAGAGCGATAAGGACTTTAATTCGTGACCACCCACAAAAAATTGAAAAATCCACCCAAAACCTAAAAAAAATTGAAATTTTTATATGAAAAACTTCTTTTGCCCATATCTCCTTAAATATGCGTCCTAGAGCGAAAAGGACTTTAATTCGTGACCACCCCCAAAAAATTGAAAATTGAAAAAAAAAAATTGAAATGTTTATATGAAAAACTTCTTTTGCCCATATCTCCTTAAATATGCGGCCTAGAGCGAAAAGGACTTTAATTCGTGACCACCCCCAAAAAATTTAAAAATCCACCCAAAACCTAAAAAAATTTAAATTTTTATATGAAAAACTTCTTTTGCCCATATCTCCTTAAATATGCGTCCTAGAGCGAAAAGGACTTTAATTCGTGACCACCCTCAAAAAATTGAAAAATCCACTCAAAACCTAAAAAAATTTAAATTTTTATATGAAAAACTTCTTTTGCCCATATCTCCTTAAATATGCGTCCTAGAGCGAAAAGGACTTTAATTCGTGACCACCCCCAAAAAATTTAAAAATCCACCCAAAACCTAAAAAAACTTAAATTTTTATATGAAAAACTTCTTTTGCCCATATCTCCTAAACTAAGCGTCCTAGAGCGAAAAGGACTTTAATTCGTGACCACCCCTAAAAACTTGAAAAATCCACCCAAAAACTAAAAAAATTGAAATTTTTATATGAAAAACTTCTTTTGCCCATATCTCCTTAAATATGCGTCCTAGAGCGAAAAGGACTTTAATTCGTGACCACCCCCAAAAAATTTAAAAATCCACCCAAAACCTAAAAAAATTTAAATTTTTATATGAAAAACTTCTTTTGCCCATATCTCCTTAAATATGCGTCCTAGAGCGAAAAGGACTTTAATTCGTGACCACCCTCAAAAAATTGAAAAATCCACCCAAAACCTAAAAAAATTGAAATTTTTATACGAAAAACTTCTTTTGCCCATATCTCCTTAAATATGCGTCCTAGAGCGAAAAGGACTTTAATTCGTGACCACCCCCTAAAAATTGAAAAATCCACCCAAAACCTAAAAAAATTGAAATTTTTATATGAAAAACTTCTTTTGCCCATATCTCCTTAAATATGCGTCCTAGAGCGAAAAGGACTTTAATTCGTGACCACCCCCAAAAAATTGAAAAATCCACCCAAAACCTAAAAAAATTTAAATTTTTATATGAAAAACTTCTTTTGCCCATATCTCCTTAAATACGCGTCCTAGAGCGAAAAGGACTTTAATTCCTGACCACCCCCAAAAAATTGAAAAATCCACCCAAAACCTAAAAAAATTAAAATTTTTATATGAAAAACTTCTTTTGCCCATATCTCCTAAACTAAGCGTCCTAGAGCGAAAAGGACTTTAATTCGTGACCACCCCCAAAAAATTGAAAAATCCACCCAAAACCTAAAAAAAATGAAATTTTTATATGAAAAACTTCGTTTGCCCATATCTCCTAAACTAAGCGTCCTAGAGCGAAAAGGACTTTAATTCGTGACCACCCCCAAAAAATTGAAAAATCCGCCCAAAACCTAAAAAAATTTAAATTTTTATACGAAAAACTTCTTTTGCCCATATCTCCTTAAATATGCGTCCTAGAGCGAAAAGGACTTTAATTCGTGACCACCCCCAAAAAATTGAAAAATCCACCCAAAACCTAAAAAAATTTAAATTTTTATATGAAAAACTTCTTTTGCCCATATCTCCTTAAATATGCGTCCTAGAGCGAAAAGGACTTTAATTCGTGACCACCCTCAAAAAATTGAAAAACTTCTTTTGCCCATATCTCCTTAAATATGCGTCCTAGAGCGAAAAGGACTTTAATTCGTGACCACCCCCAAAAAATTTAAAAATCCACCCAAAACCTAAAAAAAAAATAAATTTTTATATGAAAAACTTCGTTTGCCCATATCTCCTAAACTAAGCGTCCTAGAGCGAAAAGGACTTCAATTCGTGACCACCCCCAAAATATTGAAAAATCCACCCAAAATCTAAGAAAATTTAAATTTTTATATGAAAAACTTCTTTTGCCCATATCTCCTTAAATATGCGTCCTAGAGCGAAAAGGACTTTAATTCGTGACCACCCCCAAAAAATTGAAAAATCCACCCAAAACCTAAAAAAATTTAAATTTTTATATGAAAAACTTCTTTTGCCCATATCTCCTTAAATATGCGTCCTGGAGCGAAAATGACTCTAATTCGTGACCACTCCCAAAAAATTGAAAAATCCACCCAAAACCTAAAAAAATTGAAATTTTTATACGAAAAACTTCTTTTGCCCAAATCTCCTTAAATATGCGTCCTAGAGCGAAAAGGGCTTTAATTCGTGACCAACCCCAAAAAATTGAAAAATCCACCCAAAACCTAAAAAAATTTAAATTTTTATATGAAAAACTTCTTTTGCCCATATCTCCTAAACTAAGCGTCCTAGAGCGAAAAGGACTTTAATTCGTGACCACTCCCAAAAAATTGAAAAATCCACCCAAAAACCTAAAAAAATTGCAATTTTTATATGAAAAACTTCTTTTGCCCATATCTCCTAAACTAAGCGTCCTAGAGCGAAAAGGACTTTAATTTGTGACCACTCCCAAAAAATTGAAAAATCCACCCAAAACCTAAAAAAATTGAAATTTTTATACGAAAAACTTCTTTTGCCCATATCTCCTTAAATATGCGTCCTAGAGCGAAAAGGACTTTAATTCGTGACCACCCCCAAAAAATTGAAATATCCACCCAAAACCTAAAAAAATTTAAATTTTTATATGAAAAACTTCTTTTGCCCATATCTCCTTAAATATGCGTCCTAGAGCGAAAAGGACTTTAATTCGTGACCAACACCCCCAAAAAATTGAAAAATCCACCCAAAACCTAAAAAAATTGAAATTTTTATATGAAAAACTTCTTTTGCCCATATCTCCTAAACTAAGCGTCCTAGAGCGAAAAGGACTTTAATTCGTGACCACCCCCAAAAAATTGAAAAATCCACCCAAAACCTAAAAAATTGAAATTTTTATATGAAAAACTTCTTTTGCCCATATCTCCTAAACTAAGCGTCCTAGAGCGATAAGGACTTTAATTCGTGACCACCCACAAAAAATTGAAAAATCCACCCAAAACCTAAAAAAAATTGAAAATTTTATATGAAAAACTTCTTTTGCCCATATCTCCTTAAATATGCGTCCTAGAGCGAAAAGGACTTTAATTCGTGACCACCCCCAAAAAATTGAAAATTCCACCCAAAACCTAAAAAAATTGAAATTTTTATATGAAAAACTTCTTTTGCCCATATCTCCTTTAATATGCGTCCTAGAGCGAAAAGGACTTTAATTCGTGACCACCCCCAAAAAATTTAAAAATCCACCCAAAACCTAAAAAAATTTAAATTTTTATATGAAAAACTTCTTTTGCCCATATCTCCTTAAATATGCGTCCTAGAGCGAAAAGGACTTTAATTCGTGACCACCCTCAAAAAATTGAAAAATCCACTCAAAACCTAAAAAAATTTAAATTTTTATATGAAACACTTCTTTTGCCCATATCTCCTAAACTAAGCGTCCTAGAGCGAAAAGGACTTTAATTCGTGACCACCCCTAAAAACTTGAAAAATCCACCCAAAACCTAAAAAAATTGAAATTTTTATATGAAAAACTTCTTTTGCCCATATCTCCTTAAATATGCGTCCTAGAGCGAAAAGGACTTTAATTCGTGACCACCCCCAAAAAATTTCAAAATCCTCCCAAAACCTAAAAAAATTTAAATTTTTATATGAAAAACTTCTTTTGCCCATATCTCCTTAAATATGCGTCCTAGAGCGAAAAGGACTTTAATTCGTGACCACCCTCAAAAAATTGAAAAATCCTCCCAAAACCTAAAAAAATTGAAATTTTTATACGAAAAACTTCTTTTGCCCATATCTCCTTAAATATGCGTCCTAGAGCGAAAAGGACTTTAATTCGTGACCACCCCCTAAAAATTGAAAAATCCACCCAAAACCTAAAAAAATTGAAATTTTTATATGAAAAACTTCTTTTGCCCATATCTCCTTAAATATGCGTCCTAGAGCGAAAAGGACTTTAATTCGTGACCACCCCCAAAAAATTGAAAAATCCACCCAAAACCTAAAAAAATTAAAATTTTTATATGAAAAACTTCTTTTGCCCATATCTCCTAAACTAAGCGTCCTAGAGCGAAAAGGACTTTAATTCGTGACCACCCCCTAAAAATTGAAAAATCCACCCAAAACCTAAAAAAATTGAAATTTTTATATGAAAAACTTCTTTTGCCCATATCTCCTTAAATATGCGTCCTAGAGCGAAAAGGACTTTAATTCGTGACCACCCCCAAAAAATTGAAAAATCCACCCAAAACCTAAAAAAATTTAAATTTTTATATGAAAAACTTCTTTTGCCCATATCTCCTTAAATATGCGTCCTAGAGCGAAAAGGACTTTAATTCGTGACCACCCTCAAAAAATTGAAAAATCCACTCAAAACCTAAAAAAATTTAAATTTTTATATGAAACACTTCTTTTGCCCATATCTCCTAAACTAAGCGTCCTAGAGCGAAAAGGACTTTAATTCGTGACCACCCCTAAAAACTTGAAAAATCCACCCAAAACCTAAAAAAATTGAAATTTTTATATGAAAAACTTCTTTTGCCCATATCTCCTTAAATATGCGTCCTAGAGCGAAAAGGACTTTAATTCGTGACCACCCCCAAAAAATTTCAAAATCCACCCAAAACCTAAAAAAATTTAAATTTTTATATGAAAAACTTCTTTTGCCCATATCTCCTTAAATATGCGTCCTAGAGCGAAAAGGACTTTAATTCGTGACCACCCTCAAAAAATTGAAAAATCCTCCCAAAACCTAAAAAAATTGAAATTTTTATACGAAAAACTTCTTTTGCCCATATCTCCTTAAATATGCGTCCTAGAGCGAAAAGGACTTTAATTCGTGACCACCCCCTAAAAAATGAAAAATCCACCCAAAACCTAAAAAAATTAAAATTTTTATATGAAAAACTTCTTTTGCCCATATCTCCTTAAATATGCGTCCTAGAGCGAAAAGGACTTTAATTCGTGACCACCCCCAAAAAATTGAAAAATCCACCCAAAACCTAAAAAAATTGAAATTTTTATATGAAAAACTTCTTTTGCCCATATCTCCTTAAATACGCGTCCTAGAGCGAAAAGGACTTTAATTCGTGACCACCCCCAAAAAATTGAAAAATCCACCCAAAACCTAAAAAAATTAAAATTTTTATATGAAAAACTTCTTTTGCCCATATCTCCTAAACTAAGCGTCCTAGAGCGAAAAGGACTTTAATTCGTGACCACCCCCAAAAAATTGAAAAATCCACCCAAAACCTAAAAAATTGAAATTTTTATATGAAAAACTTCTTTTGCCCATATCTCCTAAACTAAGCGTCCTAGAGCGAAAAGGACTTTAATTCGTGACCACCCCCAAAAAATTGAAAAATCCACCCAAAACCTAAAAAAATTTAAATTTTTATATGAAAAACTTCTTTTGCCCATATCTCCTTAAATATGCGTCCTAGAGCGAAAAGGACTTTAATTCGTGACCACCCCCAAAAAATTGAAAAATCCACCCAAAACCTAAAAAAATTAAAATTTGTATATGAAAAACTTCTTTTGCCCATATCTCCTAAACTAAGCGTCCTAGAGTGAAAAGGACTTTAATTCGTGACCACTCCCAAAAAATTGAAAAATCCACCCAAAACCTAAAAAAATTTAAATTTTTATACGAAAAACTTCTTTTGCCCATATCTCCCTAAATATGCGTCCTAGAGCGAAAATGACTTTAATTCGTGACCACCCCCAAAAAATGGAAAAATCCACCCAAAACCTACAATAAAAATAAATTTTTATATGAAAAACTTCGTTTGCCCATAACTCCTAAACTAAGCGTCCTAGAGCGAAAAGGACTTTAATTCGTGACCACTCCCAAAAAATTGAAAAATCCACCCAAAACCTAAAAAAATTAAAATTTTTATATGAAAAACTTCTTTTGCCCATATCTCCTAAACTAAGCGTCCTAGAGCGAAAAGGACTTTAATTCGTGACCACCCCCAAAATATTGAAAAATCCACCCAAAACCTAAAAAAATTTAAATTTTTATATGAAAAACTTCTTTTGCCCATATCTCCTTAAATATGCGTCCTAGAGCGAAAAGGACTTTAATTCGTGACCACTCCCAAAAAATTGAAAAATCCACCCAAAACCTAAAAAAATTAAAATTTTTATATGAAAAACTTCTTTTGCCCATATCTCCTAAACTAAGCGTCCTAGAGCGAAAAGGACTTTAATTCGTGACCACCCCCAAAATATTGAAAAATCCACCCAAAATCTAAAAAAATTTAAATTTTTATATGAAAAACTTCTTTTGCCCATATCTCCTAAACTAAGCGTCCTAGAGCGAAAAGGACTTTAATTCGTGACCACCCCAAAAAATTTAAAAATCCACCCAAAACCTAAAAAAATTGAAATTTTTATATGAAAAACTTCTTTTGCCCATATCTCCTTAAATATGCGTCCTAGAGCGAAAAGGACTTTAATTCGTGACCACTCCCAAAAAATTGAAAAATCCACCCAAAACCTAAAAAAATTAAAATTTTGATATGAAAAACTTCTTTTGCCCATATCTCCTAAACTAAGCGTCCTAGAGCGAAAAGGACTTTAATTCGTGACCACTCCCAAAAAATTGAAAAATCCACCCAAAACCTAAAAAAATTGAAATTTTTATACGAAAAACTTCTTTTGCCCATATCTCCTTAAATATGCGTCCTAGAGCGAAAAGGACTTTAATTCGTGACCACCCCCAAAAAATTTAAAAATCCACCTAAAACCTAAAAAAATAAATTTTTATATGAAAAACTTCGTTTGCCCATATCTCCTAAACTAAGCGTCCTAGAGCGAAAAGGACTTTAATTCGTGACCACCCCCAAAATTTTGAAAACTAAGCGTCCTAGAGCGAAAAGGACTTTAATTCGTGACCACCCCCAAAAAATTTAAAAATCCACCCAAAACCTAAAAAAATTTAAATTTTTATATGAAAACCTTCTTTTGCCCATATCTCCTAAACTAAGCGTCCTAGAGCGAAAAGGACTTTAATTCGTGACCACCCTCAAAAAATTGAAAAATCCACCCAAAACCTAAAAAAAATGAAATTTTTATATGAAAAACTTCTTTTGCCCATATCTCCTTAAATATGCGTCCTAGAGCGAAAAGGACTTTAATTCGTGACCACCCCCAAAAAATTGAAAAATCCATCCAAAACCTAAAAAAATTAAAATTTTGATATGAAAAACTTCTTTTGCCCATATCTCCTAAACTAAGCGTCCTAGAGCGAAAAGGACTTTAATTCGTGATCACCCCCAAAAAATTGAAAAATCCACCCAAAACCTAAAAAAAAAAAATAAATTTTTATATGAAAAACTTCTTTTGCCCATATCTCCTAAACTAAGCGTCCTAGAGCGAAAAGGACTTTAATTCGTGACCACCCCAAAAAATTTAAAAATCCACCCAAAACATAAAAAAATTGAAATTTTTATATGAAAAACTTCTTTTGCCCATATCTCCTTAAATATGCGTCCTAGAGCGAAAAGGACTTTAATTCGTGACCACTCCCAAAAAATTGAAAAATCCACCCAAAACCTAAAAAAATTGAAATTTTTATACGAAAAACTTCTTTTGCCCATATCTCCTTAAATATGCGTCCTAGAGCGAAAAGGACTTTAATTCGTGACCACCCCCAAAAAATTTAAAAATCCACCCAAAACCTAAAAAAAATAAATTTTTATATGAAAAACTTCGTTTGCCCATATCTCCTAAACTAAGCGTCCTAGAGCGAAAAGGACTTTAATTCGTGACCACCCCCAAAATATTGAAAAATCCACCCAAAATCTAAAAAAATTTAAATTTTTATATGAAAAACTTCTTTTGCCCATATCTCCTAACCTAAGCGTCCTAGAGCGAAAAGGACTTTAATTCGTGACCACCCCCAAAAAATTGAAAAATCCACCCAAAACCTAAAAAAATTGAAATTTTTATATGAAAAACTTCTTTTGCCCATATCTCCTTAAATATGCGTCCTGGAGCGAAAAGGACTCTAATTCGTGACCACCCCCAAAAAATTGAAAAATCCACCCAAAACCTAAAAAAATTGAAATTTTTATATGAAAAACTTCTTTTGCCCATATCTCCTTAAATATGCGTCCTGGAGCGAAAAGGACTCTAATTCATGACCACCCCCAAAAAATTGAAAAATCCACCCAAAACCTAAAAAAAATTTAAATTTTTATATGAAACACTTCTTTTGCCCATATCTCCTAAACTAAGCGTCCTAGAGCGAAAAGGACTTTAATTCGTGACCACTCCCAAAAAATTGAAAAATCCACCCAAAACCTAAAAAAATTGAAATTTTTATACGAAAAACTTCTTTTGCCCATATCTCCTTAAATATGCGTCCTAGAGCGAAAAGGACTTTAATTCGTGACCACCCCCAAAAGATTTAAAAATCCACCCAAAACCTAAAAAAATTTAAATTTTTATATGAAAAACTTCTTTTGCCCATATCTCCTAAACTAAGCGTCCTAGAGCGAAAAGGACTTTAATTCGTGACCACTCTCAAAAAATTGAAAAATCCACCCAAAACCTAAAAAAATTGAAATTTTTATATGAAAAACTTCTTTTGCCCATATCTCCTTAAATATGCGTCCTAGAGCGAAAAGGACTTTAATTCGTGACCACCCCCAAAAAATTTAAAAATCCACCCAAAACCAAAAAAAATTTAAATTTTTATATGAAAAACTTCTTTTGCCCATATCTCCTTAAATATGCGTCCTAGAGCGAAAAGGACTTTAATTCGTGACCACCCCCAAAAAATTGAAAAATCCACCCAAAACCTAAAAAAAAAAAAATTTTATATGAAAAACTTCGTTTGCCCATATCTCCTAAACTAAGCGTCCTAGAGCGAAAAGGACTTTAATTCGTGACCACCCCCAAAATATTGAAAAATCCACCCAAAATCTAAAAAAATTTAAATTTTTAAATGAAAAACTTCTTTTGCCCATATCTCCTAACCTAAGCGTCCTAGAGCGAAAAAGACTTTAATTCGTGACCACCCCCAAAAAATTGAAAAATCCACCCAAAACCTAAAAAAATTGAAATTTTTATATGAAAAACTTCTTTTGCCCATATCTCCTTAAATATGCGTCCTGGAGCGAAAAGGACTCTAATTCGTGACCACCCCCAAAAAATTGAAAAATCCACCCAAAACCTAAAAAAATTTAAATTTTTATATGAAACACTTCTTTTGCCCATATCTCCTAAACTAAACGTCCTAGAGCGAAAAGGACTGTAATTCGTGACCACCCCTAAAAAATTGAAAAATCCACCCAAAACCTAAAAAAATTGAAATTTTTATATGAAAAACTTCTTTTGCCCATATCTCCTTAAATATGCGTCCTGGAGCGAAAAGGATTTTAATTCGTGACCACCCCCAAAAGATTTAAAAATCCACCCAAAACCTAAAAAAATTTAAAATTTTATATGAAAAACTTCTTTTGCCCATATCTCCTAAACTAAGCGTCCTAGAGCGAAAAGGACTTTAATTCGTGACCACTCTCAAAAAATTGAAAAATCCACCCAAAACCTAAAAAAATTGAAATTTTTATATGAAAAACTTCTTTTGCCCATATCTCCTTAAATATGCGTCCTAGAGCGAAAAGGACTTTAATTCGTGACCACCCCCAAAAAATTTAAAAATCCACCCAAAACCTAAAAAAATTTAAATTTTTATATGAAAAACTTCTTTTGCCCATATCTCCTAAACTAAGCGTCCTAGAGCGAAAAGGACTTTAATTCGTGACCACCCCCAAAAAATTGAAAAATCCACCCAAAACCTAAAAAAATTTAAATTTTTATATGAAAAACTTCTTTTGCCCATATCTCCTAAACTAAGCGTCCTAGAGCGAAAAGGACTTTAATTCGTGACCACCCTCAAAAAATTGAAAAATCCACCCAAAACCTAAAAAAATTGAAATTTTTATACGAAAAACTTCTTTTGCCCATATCTCCTAAACTAAGCGTCCTAGAGCGAAAAGGACTTTAATTCGTGACCACCCCCAAAAAATTGAAAAATCCACCCAAAACCTAAAAAAATTGAAATTTTTATATGAAAAACTTCTTTTGCCCATATCTCCTTAAATATGCGTCCTAGAGCGAAAAGGACTTTAATTCGTGACCACCCCCAAAAAATTGAAAAATCCACCCAAAACCTAAAAAAATTGAAATTTTTATATGAAAAACTTCTTTTGCCCATATCTCCTAAACTAAGCGTACTAGAGCGAAAAGGACTTTAATTCGTGAACACCCCCAAAAAATTGAAAAATCCACCCAAAACCTAAAAAAATTGAAATTTTTATATGAAAAACTTCTTTTGCCCATATCTCCTTAAATATGCGTCCTATAGCGAAAAGGACTTTAATTCGTGACCACCCCCAAAAAATTGAAAAATACACCCAAAACCTAAAAAAATTGAAATTTTTATATGAAAAACTTCTTTTGCCCATATCTCCTAAACTAAGCGTCCTAGAGCGAAAAGGACTTTAATTCGTGACCACCCTCAAAAAATTGAAAAATCCACCCAAAACCTAAAAAAATTGAAATTTTTATATGAAAAACTTCTTTTGCCCATATCTCCTTAAATATGCGTCCTAGAGCGAAAAGGACTTTAATTCGTGACCACTCCCAAAAAATTTAAAAATCCACCCAAAACTTAAAAAAAATAAATTTTTATATGAAAAACTTCGTTTGGCCATATCTCCTAAACTAAGCGTCCTAGAGCGAAAAGGACTTTAATTCGTGACCACCCCCAAAATATTGAAAAATCCACCCAAAATCTAAAAAAATTTAAATTTTTATATGAAAAACTTCTTTTGCCCATATCTCCTAAACTAAGCGTCCTAGAGCGAAAAGGACTTTAATTCGTGACCACCCCCAAAAAATTGAAAAATCCACCCAAAACCTAAAAAAATTGAAATTTTTATATGAAAAACTTCTTTTGCCCATATCTCCTTAAATATGCGTCCTAGAGCGAAAAGGACTTTAATTCGTGACCACCCCCAAAAAATTGAAAAATCCACCCAAAACCTAAAAAAATTAAAATTTTTATATGAAAAACTTCTTTTGCCCATATCTCCTAAACTAAGCGTCCTAGAGCGAAAAGGACTTTAATTCGTGACCACTCCCAAAAAATTTAAAAATCCACCCAAAACTTAAAAAAAATAAATTTTTATATGAAAAACTTCGTTTGCCCATATCTCCTAAACTAAGCGTCCTAGAGCGAAAAGGACTTTAATTCGTGACCACCCCCAAAATATTGAAAAATCCACCCAAAATCTAAAAAAATTTAAATTTTTATATGAAAAACTTCTTTTGCCCATATCTCCTAACCTAAGCGTCCTAGAGCGAAAAGGACTTTAATTCGTGACCACCCCCAAAAAATTGAAAAATCCACCCAAAACCTAAAAAAATTGAAATTTTTATATGAAAAACTTCTTTTGACCATATCTCCTTAAATATGCGTCCTAGAGCGAAAAGGACTTTAATTCGTGACCACCCCCAAAAAATTGAAAAATCCACCCAAAACCTAAAAAAATTAAAATTTTTATATGAAAAACTTCTTTTGCCCATATCTCCTAAACTAAGCGTCCTAGAGCGAAAAGGACTTTAATTCGTGACCACTCCCAAAAAATTGAAAAATCCACCCAAAACCTAAAAAAATTGAAATTTTTACACGAAAAACTTCTTTTGCCCATATCTCCTTAAATATGCGTCCTAGAGCGAAAAGGACTTTAATTCGTGACCACCCCCAAAAAATTGAAAAATCCACCCACAGCCTAAAAAATTTAAATTTTTATATGAAAAACTTCGTTTGCCCATATCTCCTAAACTAAGCGTCCTAGAGCGAAAAGGACTTTAATTCGTGACCACCCCCAAAAAATTGAAAAATCCACCCAAAACCTAAAAAAATTTAAATTTTTATATGAAACACTTCTTTTGCCCATATCTACTAAACTAAGCGTCCTAGAGCGAAAAGGACTTTAATTCGTGGCCACCCCTAAAAACTTGAAAAATCCACCCAAAACCTAAAAAAATTGAAATTTTTATATGAAAAACTTCTTTTGCCCTCATCTCCTTAAATATGCGTCCTGGAGCGAAAAGGACTTTAATTCGTGACCACCCCCAAAAAATTGAAAAAATCCACCCAAAACCTAAAAAAATTTTAATTTTTATATGAAACACTTCTTTTGCCCATATCTACTAAACTAAGCGTCCTAGAGCGAAAAGGACTTTAATTCGTGACCACCGCCAAAAAATTGAAAAATCCTCCCAAAAGCTAAAAAAATTGAACTTTTTATATGAAAAACTTCTTTTGCCCATATCTCCTAAACTAAGCGTCCACCCATAACCTAAAAAAATTGCAATTTTTAAATGAAAAACTTCTTTTGACCACCGCCAAAAAATTTAAAAATCCACCCAAAACCTAAAAAAATTGCAATTTTTATATGAAAAACTTCTTTTGCCCATATCTCCTTAAATATGCGTCCTAGAGCGAAAAGGACTTTAATTCGTGACCACCCCCAAAAAGTTTAAAAATCCACCCAAAACCTAAAAAACTTTAAATTTTTATATGAAAAACTTCTTTTTCCCATATCTCCTAAACTAAGCGTCCTAGAGCGAAAAGGACTTTAATTCGTGACCACCCTCAAAAAATTGAAAAATCCACCCAAAACCTAAAAAAATTGAAATTTTTATACGAAAAACTTCTTTTGCCCATATCTCCTAAACTAAGCGTCCTAGAGCGAAAAGGACTTTAATTCGTGACCACCCCCAAAAAATTGAAAAATCCACCCAAAACCTAAAAAAATTGAAATTTTTATATGAAAAACTTCTTTTGCCCATATCTCCTTAAATATGCGTCCTAGAGCGAAAAGGACTTTAATTCGTGACCACCCCCAAAAAATTGAAAAATCCACCCAAAACCTAAAAAAATTGAAATTTTTATATGAAAAACTTCTTTTGCCCATATCTCCTAAACTAAGCGTACTAGAGCGAAAAGGACTTTAATTCGTGAACACCCCCAAAAAATTGAAAAATCCACCCAAAACCTAAAAAAATTGAAATTTTTATATGAAAAACTTCTTTTGCCCATATCTCCTTAAATATGCGTCCTATAGCGAAAAGGACTTTAATTCGTGACCACCCCCAAAAAATTGAAAAATACACCCAAAACCTAAAAAAATTGAAATTTTTATATGAAAAACTTCTTTTGCCCATATCTCCTAAACTAAGCGTCCTAGAGCGAAAAGGACTTTAATTCGTGACCACCCCCAAAAAATTTAAAAATCCACCCAAAACCTAAAAAAATTTAAATTTTTATATGAAAAACTTCTTTTGCCCATATCTCCTAAACTAAGCGTCCTAGAGCGAAAAGGACTTTAATTCGTGACCACCCTCAAAAAATTGAAAAATCCACCCAAAACCTAAAAAAATTGAAATTTTTATATGAAAAACTTCTTTTGCCCATATCTCCTTAAATATGCGTCCTAGAGCGAAAAGGACTTTAATTCGTGACCACTCCCAAAAAATTTAAAAATCCACCCAAAACTTAACAAAAATAAATTTTTATATGAAAAACTTCGTTTGGCCATATCTCCTAAACTAAGCGTCCTAGAGCGAAAAGGACTTTAATTCGTGACCACCCCCAAAATATTGAAAAATCCACCCAAAATCTAAAAAAATTTAAATTTTTATATGAAAAACTTCTTTTGCCCATATCTCCTAAACTAAGCGTCCTAGAGCGAAAAGGACTTTAATTCGTGACCACCCCCAAAAAATTGAAAAATCCACCCAAAACCTAAAAAAATTGAAATTTTTATATGAAAAACTTCTTTTGCCCATATCTCCTTAAATATGCGTCCTAGAGCGAAAAGGACTTTAATTCGTGACCACCCCCAAAAAATTGAAAAATCCACCCAAAACCTAAAAAAATTAAAATTTTTATATGAAAAACTTCTTTTGCCCATATCTCCTAAACTAAGCGTCCTAGAGCGAAAAGGACTTTAATTCGTGACCACTCCCAAAAAATTTAAAAATCCACCCAAAACTTAAAAAAAATAAATTTTTATATGAAAAACTTCGTTTGCCCATATCTCCTAAACTAAGCGTCCTAGAGCGAAAAGGACTTTAATTCGTGACCACCCCCAAAATATTGAAAAATCCACCCAAAATCTAAAAAAATTTAAATTTTTATATGAAAAACTTCTTTTGCCCATATCTCCTAACCTAAGCGTCCTAGAGCGAAAAGGACTTTAATTCGTGACCACCCCCAAAAAATTGAAAAATCCACCCAAAACCTAAAAAAATTGAAATTTTTATATGAAAAACTTCTTTTGACCATATCTCCTTAAATATGCGTCCTAGAGCGAAAAGGACTTTAATTCGTGATCACCCCCAAAAAATTGAAAAATCCACCCAAAACCTAAAAAAATTAAAATTTTTATATGAAAAACTTCTTTTGCCCATATCTCCTAAACTAAGCGTCCTAGAGCGAAAAGGACTTTAATTCGTGACCACTCCCAAAAAATTGAAAAATCCACCCAAAACCTAAAAAAATTGAAATTTTTACACGAAAAACTTCTTTTGCCCATATCTCCTTAAATATGCGTCCTAGAGCGAAAAGGACTTTAATTCGTGACCACCCCCAAAAAATTGAAAAATCCACCCACAGCCTAAAAAATTTAAATTTTTATATGAAAAACTTCGTTTGCCCATATCTCCTAAACTAAGCGTCCTAGAGCGAAAAGGACTTTAATTCGTGACCACCCCCAAAAAATTGAAAAATCCACCCAAAACCTAAAAAAATTTAAATTTTTATATGAAACACTTCTTTTGCCCATATCTACTAAACTAAGCGTCCTAGAGCGAAAAGGACTTTAATTCGTGGCCACCCCTAAAAACTTGAAAAATCCACCCAAAACCTAAAAAAATTGAAATTTTTATATGAAAAACTTCTTTTGCCCTCATCTCCTTAAATATGCGTCCTAGAGCGAAAAGGACTTTAATTCGTGACCACCCCCAAAAAATTGAAAAAATCCACCCAAAACCTAAAAAAATTTTAATTTTTATATGAAACACTTCTTTTGCCCATATCTACTAAACTAAGCGTCCTAGAGCGAAAAGGACTTTAATTCGTGACCACCGCCAAAAAATTGAAAAATCCTCCCAAAAGCTAAAAAAATTGAACTTTTTATATGAAAAACTTCTTTTGCCCATATCTCCTAAACTAAGCGTCCACCCATAACCTAAAAAAATTGCAATTTTTAAATGAAAAACTTCTTTTGACCACCGCCAAAAAATTTAAAAATCCACCCAAAACCTAAAAAAATTGCAATTTTTATATGAAAAACTTCTTTTGCCCATATCTCCTTAAATATGCGTCCTAGAGCGAAAAGGACTTTAATTCGTGACCACCCCCAAAAAATTTAAAAATCCACCCAAAACCTAAAAAACTTTAAATTTTTATATGAAAAACTTCTTTTGCCCATATCTCCTAAACTAAGCGTCCTAGAGCGAAAAGGACTTTAATTCGTGACCACCCTCAAAAAATTGAAAAATCCACCCAAAACCTAAAAAAATTGAAATTTTTATATGAAAAACTTCTTTTGCCCATATCTCCTTAAATATGCGTCCTAGAGCGAAAAGGACTTAAAAATCCACCCAAAACCTAAAAAAATTGAAATTTTTATATGAAAAACTTCTTTTGCCCATATCTCCTAAACTAAGCGTCCTAGAGCGAAAAGGACTTTAATTCGTGACCACCCCCTAAAAATTGAAAAATCCACCCAAAACCTAAAAAAATTGAAATTTTTATATGAAAAACTTCTTTTGCCCATATCTCCTTAAATATGCGTCCTAGAGCGAAAAGGACTTTAATTCGTGACCACCCTCAAAAAATTGAAAAATCCACCCAAAACCTAAAAAAATTGAAATTTTTATATGAAAAACTTCTTTTGCCCATATATCCTTAAATATGCGTCCTAGAGCGAAAAGGACTTTAATTCGTGACCACTCCCAAAAAATTGAAAAATCCACCCAAAACCTAAAAAAATTAAAATTTTGATATGAAAAACTTCTTTTGCCCATATATCCTTAAATATGCGTCCTAGAGCGAAAAGGACTTTAATTCGTGACCACTCCCAAAAAATTTAAAAATCCACCCAAAACTTAAAAAAAATAAATTTTTATATGAAAAACTTCGTTTGCCCATATCTCCTAAACTAAGCGTCCTAGAGCGAAAAGGACTTTAATTCGTGACCACCCCCAAAATATTGAAAAATCCACCCAAAATCTAAAAAAATTTAAATTTTTATATGAAAAACTTCTTTTGCCCATATCTCCTAAACTAAGCGTCCTAGAGCGAAAAGGACTTTAATTCGTGACCACCCCCAAAAAATTGAAAAATCCACCCAAAACCTAAAAAAATTGAAATTTTTATATGAAAAACTTCTTTTGCCCATATCTCCTTAAATATGCGTCCTAGAGCGAAAAGGACTTTAATTCGTGACCACCCCCAAAAAATTGAAAAATCCACCCAAAACCTAAAAAAATTGAAATTTTTATATGAAAAACTTCTTTTGCCCATATCTCCTTAAATATGCGTCCTATAGCGAAAAGGACTTTAATTCGTGACCACCCCCAAAAAATTGAAAAATCCACCCAAAACCTAAAAAAATTGAAATTTTTATATGAAAAACTTCTTTTGCCCATATCTCCTAAACTAAGCGTCCTAGAGCGAAAAGGACTTTAATTCGTGACCACCCCCAAAAAATTGAAAAATCCACCCAAAACCTAAAAAAATTTAAATTTTTATATGAAAAACTTCTTTTGCCCATATCTCCTAAACTAAGCGTCCTAGAGCGACAAGGACTTTAATTCGTGACCACCCTCAAAAAATTGAAAAATCCACCCAAAACCTAAAAAAATTGAAATTTTTATATGAAAAACTTCTTTAGCCCATATCTCCTTAAATATGCGTCCTAGAGCGAAAAGGACTTTAATTCGTGATCACCCCCAAAAAATTGAAAAATCCACCCAAAACCTAAAAAAAAAAATAAATTTTTATATGAAAAACTTCTTTTGCCCATATCTCCTAAACTAAGCGTCCTAGAGCGAAAAGGACTTTAATTCGTGACCACCCCCAAAAAATTGAAAAATCCACCCAAAACCTAAAAAAATTTAAATTTTTATATGAAAAACTTCTTTTGCCCATATCTCCTAAACTAAGCGTCCTAGAGCGAAAAGGACTTTAATTCGTGACCACCCCTAAAAACTTGAAAAATCCACCCAAAACCTAAAAAAATTGAAATTTGTATATGAAAAACTTCTTTTGCCCATATCTCCTTAAATATGCGTCCTAGAGCGAAAAGGACTTTAATTCGTGACCACCCCCAAAAAATTTAAAAATCAACCCAAAACCTAAAAAAAATGAAATTTTTATATGAAAAACTTCTTTTGCCCATATCTCCTTAAATATGCGTCCTAGAGCGAAAAGGACTTTAATTCGTGACCACCCCCAAAAAATTGAAGAATCCACCCAAAACCTAAAAAATTTTAAATTTTTATATGAAAAACTTCTTTTGCCCATATCTCCTTAAATATGCGTCCTAGAGCGAAAAGGACTTTAATTCGTGACCACCCCCAAAAAATTGAAAAATCCACCCAAAACCTAAAAAATTGAAATTTTTATATGAAAAACTTCTTTTGCCCATATCTCCTTAAATATGCGTCCTAGAGCGAAAAGGACTTTAATTCGTGACCACCCTCAAAAAATTGAAAAATCCACCCAAAAGCTAAAAAAATTTAAATTTTTATACGAAAAACTTCTTTTGCCCATATCTCCTTAAATATGCGTCCTAGAGCGAAAAGGACTTTAATTCGTGACCACCCCCAAACCAATCCACCCAAAACCTAAAAAAATTTAAATTTTTATATGAAAAACTTCTTTTGCCCATATCTCCTTAAATATGCGTCATAGAGCGAAAAGGACTTTAATTCGTGACCACCCCCAAAAATTGAAAAATCCACCCAAAACCTAAAAAAATTGCAATTTTTATATGAAAAACCCCTAAAAACTTGAAAAATCCACCCAAAACCTAAAAAAATTGAAATTTTTATATGAAAAACTTCTTTTGCCCATATCTCCTAAACTAAGCGTCCTAGAGCGCAGAGGACTTTAATTCGTGACCACTCCCAAAAAATTGAAAAATCCACCCAAAACCTAAAAAAATTGAAATTTTTATATGAAAAACTTCTTTTGCCCATATCTCCTAAACTAAGCGTCCTAGAGCGAAAAGGACTTTAATTCGTGACCACCCCCAAAAAATTGAAAAATCCACCCAAAACCTAAAAAAATTGAAATTTTTATATGAAAAACTTCTTTTGCCCATATCTCCTTAAATATGCGTCCTAGAGCGAAAAGGACTTTAATTCGTGACCACCCTCAAAAAATTGAAAAATCCACCCAAAACCTAAAAAAATTGAAATTTTTATATGAAAAACTTCTTTTGCCCATATCTCCTTAAAAATGCGTCCTAGAGCGAAAAGGACTTTAATTCGTGACCACCCCCAAAAAATTGAAAAATCCACCCAAAACCTAAAAAATTGAAATTTTTATATGAAAAACTTCTGTTGCCCATATCTCCTAAACTAAGCGTCCTAGAGCGAAAAGGACTTTAATTCGTGACCACCCCCAAAAAATTGAAAAATCCACCCAAAACCTAAAAAAATTGAAATTTTTATATGAAAAACTTCTTTTGCCCATATCTCCTTAAATATGCGTCCTATAGCGAAAAGGACTTTAATTCGTGACCACCCCCAAAAAATTGAAAAATCCACCCAAAACCTAAAAAAATTGAAATTTTTATATGAAAAACTTCTTTTGCCCATATCTCCTAAACTAAGCGTCCTAGAGCGAAAAGGACTTTAATTCGTGACCACCCCCAAAAAATTGAAAAATCCACCCAAAACCTAAAAAAATTTAAATTTTTATATGAAAAACTTCTTTTGCCCATATCTCCTAAACTAAGCGTCCTAGAGCGAAAAGGACTTTAATTCGTGACCACCCTCAAAAAATTGAAAAATCCACCCAAAACCTAAAAAAATTGAAATTTTTATATGAAAAACTTCTTTTGCCCATATCTCCTTAAATATGCGTCCTAGAGCGAAAAGGACTTTAATTCGTGATCACCCCCAAAAAATTGAAAAATCCACCCAAAACCTAAAAAAAAAATAAATTTTTATATGAAAAACTTCTTTTGCCCATATCTCCTAAACTAAGCGTCCTAGAGCGAAAAGGACTTTAATTCGTGACCACCCCCAAAAAATTGAAAAATCCACCCAAAACCTAAAAAAATTTAAATTTTTATATGAAAAACTTCTTTTGCCCATATCTCCTAAACTAAGCGTCCTAGAGCGAAAAGGACTTTAATTCGTGACCACCCTCAAAAAATTGAAAAATCCACCCAAAACCTAAAAAAATTGAAATTTTTATATGAAAAACTTCTTTTGCCCATATATCCTTAAATATGCGTCCTAGAGCGAAAAGGACTTTAATTCGTGACCACTCCCAAAAAATTGAAAAATCCACCCAAAACCTAAAAAAATTAAAATTTTGATATGAAAAACTTCTTTTGCCCATATATCCTTAAATATGCGTCCTAGAGCGAAAAGGACTTTAATTCGTGACCACTCCCAAAAAATTTAAAAATCCACCCAAAACTTAAAAAAAATAAATTTTTATATGAAAAACTTCGTTTGCCCATATCTCCTAAACTAAGCGTCCTAGAGCGAAAAGGACTTTAATTCGTGACCACCCCCAAAAAATTGAAAAATCCACCCAAAACCTAAAAAAATTGAAATTTTTATATGAAAAACTTCTTTTGCCCATATCTCCTTAAATATGCGTCCTAGAGCGAAAAGGACTTTAATTCGTGACCACCCCCAAAAAATTGAAAAATCCACCCAAAACCTAAAAAAATTAAAATTTTTATACGAAAAACTTCTTTTGCCCATATCTCCTAAACTAAGCGTCCTAGAGCGAAAAGGACTTTAATTCGTGACCACTCCCAAAAAATTTAAAAATCCACCCAAAACTTAAAAAAAATAAATTTTTATATGAAAAACTTCGTTTGCCCATATCTCCTAAACTAAGCGTCCTAGAGCGAAAAGGACTTTAATTCGTGACCACCCCCAAAATATTGAAAAATCCACCCAAAATCTAAAAAAATTTAAATTTTTATATGAAAAACTTCTTTTGCCCATATCTCCTAACCTAAGCGTCCTAGAGCGAAAAGGACTTTAATTCGTGACCACCCCCAAAAAATTGAAAAATCCACCCAAAACCTAAAAAAATTGAAATTTTTATATGAAAAACTTCTTTTGCCCATATCTCCTTAAATATGCGTCCTAGAGCGAAAAGGACTTTAATTCGTGACCACCCCCAAAAAATTGAAAAATCCACCCAAAACCTAAAAAAATTAAAATTTTTATATGAAAAACTTCTTTTGCCCATATCTCCTAAACTAAGCGTCCTAGAGCGAAAAGGACTTTAATTCGTGACCACTCCCAAAAAATTGAAAAATCCACCCAAAACCTAAAAAAATTGAAATTTTTATACGAAAAACTTCTTTTGCCCATATCTCCTTAAATATGCGTCCTAGAGCGAAAAGGACTTTAATTCGTGACCACCCCCAAAAAATTGAAAAATCCACCCACAGCCTAAAAAATTTAAATTTTTATATGAAAAACTTCTTTTGCCCATATCTCCTAAACTAAGCGTCCTAGAGCGAAAAGGACTTTAATTCGTGACCACCCCCAAAAAATTGAAAAATCCACCCAAAACCTAAAAAAATTTAAATTTTTATATGAAACACTTCTTTTGCCCATATCTACTAAACTAAGCGTCCTAGAGCGAAAAGGACTTTAATTCGTGGCCACCCCTAAAAACTTGAAAAATCCACCCAAAACCTAAAAAAATTTCAATTTTTATATGAAAAACTTCTTTTGTCCATATTTCCTTAAATATGCGTCCTAGAGCGAAAAGGACTTTAATTCGTGACCACCCCCAAAAAATTTAAAAATCCACCCAAAACCTAAAAAACTTTAAATTTTTATATGAAAAACTTCTTTTGCCCATATCTCCTAAACTAAGCGTCCTAGAGCGAAAAGGACTTTAATTCGTGACCACCCTCAAAAAATTGAAAAATCCACCCAAAACCTAAAAAAATTTAAATTTTTATATGAAAAACTTCTTTTGCCCATATCTCCTTAAATATGCGTCCTAGAGCGAAAAGGACTTTAATTCGTGACCACCCCCAAAAAATTGAAAAATCCACCCAAAACCTAAAAAAATTGAAATTTTTATATGAAAAACTTCTTTTGCCCATATCTCCTTAAATATGCGCCCTAGAGCGAAAAGGACTTTAATTCGTGACCACCCCCAAAAAATTGAAAAATCAACCCAAAACCTAAAAAAAATGAAATTTTTATATGAAACACTTCTTTTGTCCATATCTCCTAAACTAAGCGTCCTAGAGCGAAAAGGACTTTAATTCGTGATCACCCCCAAAAAATTGAAAAATCCACCCAAAACCTAAAAAAATTTAAATTTTTATATGAAAAACTTCTTTTGCCCATATCTCCTTAAATATGCGTCCTAGAGCGAAAAGGACTTTAATTCGTGACCACCCCCAAAAAATTTAAAAATCCACCCAAAACCTAAAAAAATTGAAATTTTTATATGAAAAACTTCTTTTGCCCATATCTCCTTAAATATGCGTCCTAGAGCGAAAAGGACTTTAATTCGTGACCACCCCCAAAAAATTTAAAAATCCACCCAAAACCTAAAAAAATTGAAATTTTTATATGAAAAACTTCTTTTGCCCATATCTCCTTAAATATGCGTCCTAGAGCGAAAAGGACTTTAATTCGTGACCACCCTCTAAAAATTGAAAAATCCACCCAAAACCTAAAAAAATTTAAATTTTTATACGAAAAACTTCTTTTGCCCATATCTCCTTAAATATGCGTCCTAGAGCGAAAAGGACTTTAATTCGTGACCACCCCCAAACCAATCCACCCAAAACCTAAAAAAATTTAAATTTTTATATGAAAAACTTCTTTTGCCCATATCTCCTTAAATATGCGTCCTAGAGCGAAAAGGACTTTAATTCGTGACCACCCCCAAAAAATTGAAAAATCCACCCAAAACCTAAAAAAATTGCAATTTTTATATGAAAAACCCCTAAAAACTTGAAAAATCCACCCAAAACCTAAAAAAATTGAAATTTTTATATGAAAAACTTCTTTTGCCCATATCTCCTAAACTAAGCGTCCTAGAGCGCAGAGGACTTTAATTCGTGACCACTCCCAAAAAATTGAAAAATCCACCCAAAACCTAAAAAAATTGAAATTTTTATACGAAAAACTTCTTTTGCCCATATCTCCTTAAATATGCGTCCTAGAGCGAAAAGGACTTTAATTCGTGACCACCCTCAAAAAATTGACAAATCCACCCAAAACCTAAAAAAATTTAAATTTTTATATGAAATTCTTTTGCCCATATCTCCTTAAATATGCGTCCTAGAGCGAAAAGGACTTTAATTCGTGACCACCCTCAAAAAATTGAAAAATCCACTCAAAACCTAAAAAAATTGAAATTTTTATATGAAACACTTCTTTTGTCCATATCTCCTAAACTAAGCGTCCTAGAGCGAAAAGGACTTTAATTCGTGATCACCCCCAAAAAATTGAAAAATCCACCCAAAACCTAAAAAAATTGAAATTTTTATATGAAAAACTTCTTTTGCCCATATCTCCTTAAATATGCGTCCTAGAGCGAAAAGGACTTTAATTCGTGACCACCCCCAAAAAATTTAAAAATCAACCCAAAACCTAAAAAAAATGAAATTTTTATATGAAAAACTTCTTTTGCCCATATCTCCTTAAATATGCGTCCTAGAGCGAAAAGGACTTTAATTCGTGACCACCCCCAAAAAATTGAAAAATCCACCCAAAACCTAAAAAAATTTAAATTTTTATATGAAAAACTTCTTTTGCCCATATCTCCTTAAATATGCGTCCTAGAGCGAAAAGGACTTTAATTCGTGACCACCCCCAAAAAATTTAAAAATCCACCCAAAACCTAAAAAAATTGAAATTTTTATATGAAAAACTTCTTTTGCCCATATCTCCTTAAATATGCGTCCTAGAGCGAAAAGGACTTTAATTCGCGACCACCCCCAAAAAATTTAAAAATCCACCCAAAACCTAAAAAAATTGAAATTTTTATATGAAAAACTTCTTTTGCCCATATCTCCTTAAATATGCGTCCTAGAGCGAAAAGGACTTTAATTCGTGACCACCCTCTAAAAATTGAAAAATCCACCCAAAACCTAAAAAAATTTAAATTTTTATACGAAAAACTTCTTTTGCCCATATCTCCTTAAATATGCGTCCTAGAGCGAAAAGGACTTTAATTCGTGACCACCCCCAAACCAATCCACCCAAAACCTAAAAAAATTTAAATTTTTATATGAAAAACTTCTTTTGCCCATATCTCCTTAAATATGCGTCCTAGAGCGAAAAGGACTTTAATTCGTGACCACCCCCAAAAAATTGAAAAATCCACCCAAAACCTAAAAAAATTGCAATTTTTATATGAAAACCCCCTAAAAACTTGAAAAATCCACCCAAAACCTAAAAAAATTGAAATTTTTATATGAAAAACTTCTTTTGCCCATATCTCCTAAACTAAGCGTCCTAGAGCGCAGAGGACTTTAATTCGTGACCACTCCCAAAAAATTGAAAAATCCACCCAAAACCTAAAAAAATTGAAATTTTTATACGAAAAACTTCTTTCGCCCATATCTCCTTAAATATGCGTCCTAGAGCGAAAAGGACTTTAATTCGTGACCACCCTCAAAAAATTGACAAATCCACCCAAAACCTAAAAAAATTGAAATTTTTATATGAAAAACTTCTTTTGCCCATATCTCCTTAAATATGCGTCCTAGAGCGAAAAGGACTTTAATTCGTGACCACCCCCAAAAAATTGAGAATTCCACCCAAAACCTAAAAAAATTGAAATTTTGATATGAAAAACTTCTTTTGCCCATATCTCCTTAAATATGCGTCCTAGAGCGAAAAGGACTTTAATTCGTGACCACCCCCAAAAAATTGAAAAATCCACCCAAAACCTAAAAAAAATTAAATTTTTATATGAAAAACTTCTTTTGCCCTTCTTCCTTAAATATGCGTCCTAGAGCGAAAAGGACTTTAATTTGTGACCACCCTCAAAAAATTGAAAAATCCACTCAAAACCTAAAAAAATTTAAATTTTTATATGAAACACTTCTTTTGTCCATATCTCCTAAACTAAGCGTCCTAGAGCGAAAAGGACTTTAATTCGTGACCACCCCTAAAAACTTGAAAAATCCACCCAAAACCTAAAAAAATTGAAATTTTTATATGAAAAACTTCTTTTGCCCATATCTCCTTAAATATGCGTCCTAGAGCGAAAAGGACTTTAATTCGTGACCACCCCCAAAAAATTTAAAAATCAACCCAAAACCTAAAAAAAATGAAATTTTTATATGAAAAACTTCTTTTGCCCATATCTCCTTAAATATGCGTCCTAGAGCGAAAAGGACTTTAATTCGTGACCACCCCCAAAAAATTGAAAAATCCACCCAAAACCTAAAAAAATTTAAATTTTTATATGAAAAACTTCTTTTGCCCATATCTCCTTAAATATGCGTCCTAGAGCGAAAAGGACTTTAATTCGTGACCACCCCCAAAAAATTTAAAAATCCACCCAAAACCTAAAAAAATTGAAATTTTTATATGAAAAACTTCTTTTGCCCATATCTCCTTAAATATGCGTCCTAGAGCGAAAAGGACTTTAATTCGTGACCACCCCCAAAAAATTTAAAAATCCACCCAAAACCTAAAAAAATTGAAATTTTTATATGAAAAACTTCTTTTGCCCATATCTCCTTAAATATGCGTCCTAGAGCGAAAAGGACTTTAATTCGTGACCACCCTCAAAAAATTGAAAAATCCACCCAAAACCTAAAAAAATTGAAATTTTTATACGAAAAACTTCTTTTGCCCATATCTCCTTAAATATGCGTCCTAGAGCGAAAAGGACTTTAATTCGTGACCACCCCCAAACCAATCCACCCAAAACCTAAAAAATTTAAATTTTTATATGAAAAACTTCTTTTGCCCATATCTCCTTAAATATGCGTCCTAGAGCGAAAAGGACTTTAATTCGTGACCACCCCCAAAAAATTGAAAAATCCACCCAAAACCTAAAAAAATTGCAATTTTTATATGAAAAACCCCTAAAAACTTGAAAAATCCACCCAAAACCTAAAAAAATTGAAATTTTTATATGAAAAACTTCTTTTGCCCATATCTCCTAAACTAAGCGTCCTAGAGCGCAGAGGAATTTAATTCGTGACCACTCCCAAAAAATTGAAAAATCCACCCAAAACCTAAAAAAATTGAAATTTTTATACGAAAAACTTCTTTTGCCCATATCTCCTTAAATATGCGTCCTAGAGCGAAAAGGACTTTAATTCGTGACCACCCCCAAAAAATTGAAAAATCCACCCAAAACCTAAAAAAATTTAAATTTTTATATGAAAAACTTCTTTTGCCCATATCTCCTAAACTAAGCGTCCTAGAGCGAAAAGGACTTTAATTCGTGACCACCCCCAAAAAATTGAAAAATCCACCCAAAACCTAAAAAAATTGAAATTTTTATATGAAAAACTTCTTTTGCCCATATCTCCTTAAATATGCGTCCTAGAGCGAAAAGGACTTGAATTCGTGACCACCCCCAAAAAATTGAGAAATCCACCCAAAACCTACAAAAAATTGCAATTTTTATATGAAAAACTTATTTTGCCCATATCTCCTTAAATATGCGTCCTAGAGCGAAAAGGACTTTAATTCGTGACCACTCCCAAAAAATTGAAAAATCCACCCAAAACCTAAAAAAATTGAAATTTTTATACGAAAAACTTCTTTTGCCCATATCTCCTTAAATATGCGTCCTAGAGCGAAAAGGACTTTAATTCGTGACCACCCCCAAAAAATTGAAAAATCCACCCAAAACCTAAAAAAAAACTAAATTTTTATATGAAAAACTTCTTTTGCCCATATCTCCTAAACTAAGCGTCCTAGAGCGAAAAGGACTTTAATTCGTGACCACCACCAAAAAATTGAAAAATCCTCCCAAAACCTAAAAAAATTGAAATTTTTATATGAAAAACTTCTTTTGCCCAGATCTCCTAAACTAAGCGTCCACCCATAACCTAAAAAAATTGCAATTTTTAAATGAAAAACTTCTTTTGACCACCGCCAAAAAATTTAAAAATCCACCCAAAACCTAAAAAAATTGCAATTTTTATATGAAAAACTTCTTTTGCCCATATCTCCTTAAATATGCGTCCTAGAGCGAAAAGGACTTTAATTCGTGACCACCCCCAAAAAATTTAAAAATCCACCCAAAACCTAAAAAAATTAAAATTTTTATATGAAAAACTTCTTTTGCCCATATCTCCTTAAATATGCGTCCTAGAGCGAAAAGGACTTTAATTCGTGACCACCCCCAAAAAATTGAAAAATCCACCCAAAACCTAAAAAAATTGAAATTTTTATATGAAAAACTTCTTTTGCCCATATCTCCTAAACTGAGCGTCCTAGAGCGAAAAGGACTTTAATTCGTGACCACCCTCAAAAAATTGAAAAATCCACCCAAAACCTAAAAAAATTAAAATTTTTATATGAAAAACTTCTTTTGCCCATATCTCCTTAAATATACGTCCTAGAGCGAAAAGGACTTTAATTCGTGACCACCCCCCAAAAAATTGAAAAATCCACCCAAAACCTAAAAAAATTTAAATTTTTATATGAAAAACTTCTTTTGCCCATATCTCCTAAACTAAGCGTCCTAGAGCGAAAAGGACTTTAATTCGTGACCACCCCCAAAAAATTGAAAAATCCACCCAAAACCTAAAAAAATTGAAATTTTTATATGAAAAACTTCATTTGCCCATATCTCCTTAAATATGCGTCCTAGAGCGAAAAGGACTTTAATTCGTGACCACCCCCAAAAAATTGAAAAATCCACCCAAAACCTAAAAAAATTGAAATTTTTATATGAAAAACTTCTTTTGCCCATATCTCCTAAACTAAGCGTCCTAGAGCGAAAATGACTTTAATTCGTGACCACCCCCAAAAAATTGAAAAATCCACCCAAAACCTAAAAAAATTGAAATTTTTATATGAAAAACTTCTTTTGCCCATATCTCCTTAAATATGCGTCCTAGAGCGAAAAGGACTTTAATTCGTGACCACCCCCAAAAAATTGAAAAATCCACCCAAAACCTAAAAAAATTTAAATTTTTATATGAAAAACTTCTTTTGCCCATATCTCCTAAACTAAGCGTCCTAGAGCGAAAAGGACTTTAATTCGTGACCACCCTCAAAAAATTGAAAAATCCACCCAAAACCTAAAAAAATTGAAATTTTTATATGAAAAACTTCTTTTGCCCATATCTCCTTAAATATGCGTCCTAGAGCGAAAAGGACTTTAATTCGTGACCACCCCCAAAAAATTGAAAATTCCACCCAAAACCTAAAAAAATTGAAATTTTTATATGAAAAACTTCTTTTGCCCATATCTCCTTAAATATGCGTCCTAGAGCGAAAAGGACTTTAATTCGTGACCACCCCCAAAAAATTGAAAAATCCACCCAAAACCTAAAAAAATTTAAATTTTTATATGAAAAACTTCTTTTGCCCATATCTCCTTAAATATGCGTCCTAGAGCGAAAAGGACTTTAATTCGTGACCACCCTCAAAAAATTGAAAAATCCACTCAAAACCTAAAAAAATTTAAATTTTTATATGAAACACTTCTTTTGCCCATATCTCCTAAACTAAGCGTCCTAGAGCGAAAAGGACTTTAATTCGTGACCACCCCTAAAAACTTGAAAAATCCACCCAAAACCTAAAAAAATTTAAATTTTTATATGAAAAACTTCTTTTGCCCATATCTCCTTAAATATGCGTCCTAGAGCGAAAAGGACTTTAATTCGTGACCACCCCCAAAAAATTTAAAAATCCACCCAAAACCTAAAAAAATTGAAATTTTTATATGAAAAACTTCTTTTGCCCATATCTCCTTAAATATGCGTCCTAGAGCGAAAAGGACTTTAATTCGTGACCACCGCCAAAAATTTTAAAAATCCACCCAAAACCTAAAAAAATTGCAATTTTTATATGAAAAACTTCTTTTGCCCATATCTCCTTAAATATGCGTCCTAGCGCGAAAAGGACTTTAATTCGTGACCACCCCCAAAAAATTTAAAAATCCACCCAAAACCTAAAAAAATTTAAATTTTTATATGAAAAACTTCTTTTGCTCATATCTCCTAAACTAAGCGTCCTAGAGCGAAAAGGACTTTAATTCGTGACCACCCTCAAAAAATTGAAAAATCCACCCAAAACCTAAAAAAATTTAAATTTTTATATGAAAAACTTCTTTTGCCCATATCTCCTAAACTAAGCGTCCTAGAGCGAAAAGGACTTTAATTCGTGACCACCGCCAAAAAATTTAAAAATCCACCCAAAACCTAAAAAAATTGCAATTTTTATATGAAAAACTTCTTTTGCCCATATCTCCTTAAATATGCGTCCTAGCGCGAAAAGGACTTTAATTCGTGACCACCCCCAAAAAATTTAAAAATCCACCCAAAACCTAAAAAAATTTAAATTTTTATATGAAAAACTTCTTTTGCTCATATCTCCTAAACTAAGCGTCCTAGAGCGAAAAGGATTTTAATTCGTGACCACCCTCAAAAAATTGAAAAATCCACCCAAAACCTAAAAAATTTAAATTTTTATACGAAAAACTTCTTTTGCCCATATCTCCTTAAATAAGCGTCCTAGAGCGAAAAGGACTTTAATTCGTGACCACCCCCAAAAAATTGAAAAATCCACCCAAAACCTAAAAAAATTAAAATTTTTATATGAAAAACTTCTTTTGCCCATATCTCCTAAACTAAGCGTCCTAGAGCGAAAAGGACTTTAATTCGTGACCACTCCCAAAAAATTGAAAAATCCACCCAAAACCTAAAAAATTTAAATTTTTATACGAAAAACTTCTTTTGCCCATATCTCCTTAAATAAGCGTCCTAGAGCGAAAAGGACTTTAATTCGTGACCACCCCCAAAAAATTGAAAAACCTAAAAAAATTGAAATTTTTATATGAAAAACTTCTTTTGCCCATATCTCCTAAACTAAGCGTCCTAGAGCGAAAAGGACTTTAATTCGTAACCACCCCCAAAATATTGAAAAATCCACCCAAAATCTAACAAAACTTAAATTTTTATATGAAAAACTTCTTTTGCCCATATCTCCTAAACTAAGCGTCCTAGAGCGAAAAGGACTTTAATTCGTGACCACTCCCAAAAAATTGAAAAATCCACCCAAAATCTAAAAAAATTTAAATTTTTATATGAAAAACTTCTTTTGCCCATATCTCCTAAACTAAGCGTCCTAGAGCGAAAAGGACTTTAATTCGTGACCACCCCCAAAATATTGAAAAATCCACCCAAAATCTAAAAAAATTTAAATTTTTATATGAAAAACTTCTTTTGCCCAAACCTCCTAAACTAAGCGTCCTAGAGCGAAAAGGACTTTAATTCGTGACCACCGCCAAAAAATTTAAAAATCCACCCAAAACCTAAAAAAATTTAAATTTTTATATGAAAAACTTCTTTTGCCCAGATCTCCTAAACTAAGCGTCCTAGAGCGAAAAGGACTTTAATTCGTGACCACCCCTAAAAAATTGAAAAATCCACCCAAAACCTAAAAAAATTGAAATTTTTATATGAAAAACGTCTTTTGCCCATATCTCCTAAACTAAGCGTCCTAGAGCGAAAAGGACTTTAATTCGTGACCACCCCCAAAAAATTGAAAAATCCACCCAAAACCTAAAAAAATTGAAATTTTTATATGAAAAACTTCTTTTGCCCATATCTCCTAAACTAAGCGGCCTAGAGCGAAAAGGACTTTAATTCGTGACCACCCCCAAAAAATTGAAAAATCCACCCAAAACCTAAAAAAATTAAAATTTTTATATGAAAAACTTCTTTTGCCCATATCTCCTAAACTAAGCGTCCTAGAGCGAAAAGGACTTTAATTCGTGACCACTCCCAAAAAATTGAAAAATCCACCCAAAACCTAAAAAAATTTAAATTTTTATACGAAAAATTTCTTTTGCCCATATCTCCTTAAATAAGCGTCCTAGAGCGAAAAGGACTTTAATTCGTGACCACCCACCCATCCACCCAAAACCTAAAAAAATTAAAATTTTTATATGAAAAACTTCTTTTGCCCATATCTCCTAAACTAAGCGTCCTAGAGCGAAAATGACTTTAATTCGTGACCACTCCCAAAAAATTGAAAAATCCACCCAAAACCTAAAAAAATTTAAATTTTTATACGAAAAACTTCTTTTGCCCATATCTCCTTAAATAAGCGTCCTAGAGCGAAAAGGACTTTAATTCGTGACCACCCCCAAAAAATTGAAAAATCCACCCAAAACCTAAAAAAATTGAAATTTTTATATGAAAAACTTCTTTTGCCCATATCTCCTAAACTAAGCGTCCTAGAGCGAAAAGGACTTTAATTCGTGACCACCCCCAAACTATTGAAAAATCCACCCAAAATCTAACAAAATTTAAATTTTTATATGAAAAACTTCTTTTGCCCATATCTCCTAAACTAAGCGTCCTAGAGCGAAAAGGACTTTAATTCGTGACCACCCCCAAAAAATTGAAAAATCCACCCAAAACCTAAAAAATTTAAATTTTTATATGAAAAACTTCTTTTGCCCATATCTCCTTAAATATGCGTCCTAGAGCGAAAAGGACTTTAATTCGTGACCACTCCCAAAAAATTGAAAAATCCACCCAAAACCTGAAAAAATTAAAATTTTGATATGAAAAACTTCTTTTGCCCATATCTCCTAAACTAAGCGTCCTAGAGCGAAAAGGACTTTAATTCGTGACCACTCCCAAAAAATTGAAAAATCCACCCAAAACCTAAAAAAATTGAAATTTTTATATGAAAAACTTCTTTTGCCCATATCTCCTTAAATATGCGTCCTAGAGCGAAAAGGACTTTAATTCGTGACCACCCCCAAAAAATTGAAAAATCCACCCAAAACCTAAAAAAATTGAAATTTTTATATGAAAAACTTCTTTTGCCCATATCTCCTAAACTAAGCGTCCTAGAGCGAAAAGGACTTTAATTCGTGACCACTCCCAAAAAATTGAAAAATCCACCCAAAACCTAAAAAAATTTAAATTTTTATACGAAAAATTTCTTTTGCCCATATCTCCTTAAATAAGCGTCCTAGAGCGAAAAGGACTTTAATTCGTGACCACCCCCAAAAAAAATTTAAAAATCCACCCAAAACCTAAAAAAATTGAAATTTTTATATGAAAAACTTCTTTTGCCCATATCTCCTTAAATATGCGTCCTAGAGCGAAAAGGACTTTAATTCGTGACCACCCCCAAAAAAATTTAAAAATCCACCCAAAACCTAAAAAAATTGAAATTTTTATATGAAAAACTTCTTTTGCCCATATCTCCTTAAATATGCGTCCTAGAGCGAAAAGGACTTTAATTCGTGACCACCCCCAAAAAATTGAAAAATCCACCCAAAACCTAAAAAAATTGAAATTTTTATATGAAAAACTTCTTTTGCCCATATCTCCTAAACTAAGCGTCCTAGAGCGAAAAGGACTTTAATTCGTGACCACTCCCAAAAAATTGAAAAATCCACCCAAAACCTAAAAAAATTTAAATTTTTATACGAAAAATTTCTTTTGCCCATATCTCCTTAAATAAGCGTCCTAGAGCGAAAAGGACTTTAATTCGTGACCACCCACCCATCCACCCAAAACCTAAAAAAATTAAAATTTTTATATGAAAAACTTCTTTTGCCCATATCTCCTAAACTAAGCGTCCTAGAGCGAAAAGGACTTTAATTCGTGACCACTCCCAAAAAATTGAAAAATCCACCCAAAACCTGAAAAAATTAAAATTTTGATATGAAAAACTTCTTTTGCCCATATCTCCTAAACTAAGCGTCCTAGAGCGAAAAGGACTTTAATTCGTGACCACTCCCAAAAAATTGAAAAATCCACCCAAAACCTAAAAAAATTTAAATTTTTATACGAAAAACTTCTTTTGCCCATATCTCCTTAAATAAGCGTCCTAGAGCGAAAAGGACTTTAATTCGTGACCACCCACCCATCCACCCTAAACCTAAAAAAATTAAAATTTGTATATGAAAAACTTCTTTTGCCCATATCTCCTTAAATAAGCGTCCTAGAGCGAAAAGGACTTTAATTCGTGACCACCCACCCATCCACCCAAAACCTAAAAAAATTAAAATTTTTATATGAAAAACTTCTTTTGCCCATATCTCCTTAAATATGCGTCCTAGAGCGAAAAGGACTTTAATTCGTGACCACTCCCAAAAAATTGAAAAATCCACCCAAAACCTGAAAAAATTAAAATTTTGATATGAAAAACTTCTTTTGCCCATATCTCCTAAACTAAGCGTCCTAGAGCGAAAAGGACTTTAATTCGTGACCACCCCAAAAAATTTAAAAATCCACCCAAAACCTAAAAAAAAAATAAATTTTTATATGAAAAACTTCTTTTGCCCATATCTCCTTAAATATGCGTCCTAGAGCGAAAAGGACTTTAATTCGTGATCACCCCCAAAAAATTGAAAAATCCACCCAAAACCTAAAAAAATTTAAATTTTTATATGAAAAACTTATATTGCCCATATCTCCTTAAATATGCGTCCTAGAGCGAAAAAGGACTTTAATTCGTGACCACCGCCAAAAATTTTAAAAAATCCACCCAAAACCTAAAAAAATTGCAATTTTTATATGAAAAACTTCTTTTGCCCATATCTCCTAAACTAAGCGTCCTAGAGCGAAAAGGACTTTAATTCGTGACCACCGCCAAAAAATTTAAAAATCCACCCAAAACCTAAAAAAATTGCAATTTTTATATGAAAAACTTCTTTTGCCCATATCTCCTTAAATATGCGTCCTAGCGCGAAAAGGACTTTAATTCGTGACCACCCCCAAAAAATTTAAAAATCCACCCAAAACCTAAAAAAATTTAAATTTTTATATGAAAAACTTCTTTTGCTCATATCTCCTAAACTAAGCGTCCTAGAGCGAAAAGGACTTTAATTCGTGATCACCCTCAAAAAATTGAAAAATCCACCCAAAACCTAAAAAAATTTAAATTTTTATATGAAAAACTTCTTTTGCCCATATCTCCTTAAATATGCGTCCTAGAGCGAAAAGGACTTTAATTCGTGACCACCCCCAAAAAATTGAAAAATCCACCCAAAACCTAAAAAAATTGAAATTTTTATATGAAAAACTTCTTTTGCCCATATCTCCTTAAATATGCGTCCTAGAGCGAAAAGGACTTTAATTCGTGACCACCCCCAAAAAATTGAAAAATCCACCCAAAACCTAAAAAAATTAAAATTTTTATATGAAAAACTTCTTTTGCCCATATCTCCTAAACTAAGCGTCCTAGAGCGAAAAGGACTTTAATTCGTGACCACTCCCAAAAATTGAAAATCCACCCAAAACCTAAAAAATTTAAATTTTTTATACGAAAAACTTCTTTTGCCCATATCTCCTTAAATAAGCGTTCCAGAGCGAAAAGGACTTTAATTCGTGACCACCCCCAAAAAATTGAAGAAACCTAAAAAAATTGAAATTTTTATATGAAAAACTTCTTTTGCTCATATCTCCTAAACTAAGCGTCCTAGAGCGAAAAGGACTTTAATTCGTAACCACCCCCAAAATATTGAAAAATCCACCCAAAATCTAACAAAATTTAAATTTTTATATGAAAAACTTCTTTTGCCCATATCTCCTAAACTAAGCGTCCTAGAGCGAAAAGGACTTTAATTCGTGACCACCCCCAAAATATTGAAAAATCCACCCAAAATCTAAAAAAATTTAAATTTTTATATGAAAAACTTCTTTTGTCCATACCTCCTAAACTAAGCGTCCTAGAGCGAAAAGGACTTTAATTCGTGACCACCGCCAAAAAATTTAAAAATCCACCCAAAACCTAAAAAAATTGAAATTTTTATATGAAAAACTTCTTTTGCCCAGATCTCCTAAACTAAGCGTCCTAGAGCGAAAAGGACTTTAATTCGTGACCACCCCTAAAAAATTGAAAAATCCACCCAAAACCTAAAAAAATTGAAATTTTTATATGAAAACGTCTTTTGCCCATATCTCCTAAACTAAGCGTCCTAGAGCGAAAAGGACTTTAATTCGTGACCACCCCCAAAAAATTGAAAAATCCACCCAAAACCTAAAAAAATTGAAATTTTTATATGAAAAACTTCTTTTGCCCATATCTCCTTAAATATGCGTCCTAGAGCGAAAAGGACTTTAATTCGTGACCACCCCCAAAAAATTGAAAAATCCACCCAAAACCTAAAAAAATTTAAATTTTTATACGAAAATCTTCTTTTGCCCATATCTCCTAAACTAAGCGTGCTAGAGCGAAAAGGACTTTAATTCGTGACCACTCCCAAAAAATTGAAAAATCCACCCAAAACCTAAAAAAATTTAAATTTTTATACGAAAAATTTCTTTTGCCCATATCTCCTTAAATAAGCGTCCTAGAGCGAAAAGGACTTTAATTCGTGACCACCCCCAAAAAAATTTAAAAATCCACCCAAAACCTAAAAAAATTGAAATTTTTATATGAAAAACTTCTTTTGCCCATATCTCCTTAAATATGCGTCCTAGAGCGAAAAGGACTTTAATTCGTGACCACCCCCAAAAAATTGAAAAATCCACCCAAAACCTAAAAAAATTTAAATTTTTATACGAAAAACTTCTTTTGCCCATATCTCCTAAACTAAGCGTGCTAGAGCGAAAAGGACTTTAATTCGTGACCACTCCCAAAAAATTCGTGACCACCGCCAAAACATTGAAAAATCCATCCAAAACCTAAAAAAATTGCAATTTTTATATGAAAAACTTCTTTTGCCCATATCTCCTTAAATATGCGTCCTAGAGCGAAAAGGACTTTAATTCGTGACCACCCCCAAAAAAATTTAAAAATCCACCCAAAACCTAAAAAAATTGAAATTTTTATATGAAAAACTTCTTTTGCCCATATCTCCTTAAATATGCGTCCTAGAGCGAAAAGGACTTTAATTCGTGACCACCCCCAAAAAATTGAAAAATCCACCCAAAACCTAAAAAAATTGAAATTTTTATATGAAAAACTTCTTTTGCCCATATCTCCTAAACTAAGCGTCCTAGAGCGAAAAGGACTTTAATTCGTGACCACTCCCAAAAAATTGAAAAATCCACCCAAAACCTAAAAAAATTTAAATTTTTATACGAAAAATTTCTTTTGCCCATATCTCCTTAAATAAGCGTCCTAGAGCGAAAAGGACTTTAATTCGTGACCACCCACCCATCCACCCAAAACCTAAAAAAATTAAAATTTTTATATGAAAAACTTCTTTTGCCCATATCTCCTAAACTAAGCGTCCTAGAGCGAAAAGGACTTTAATTCGTGACCACTCCCAAAAAATTGAAAAATCCACCCAAAACCTGAAAAAATTAAAATTTTGATATGAAAAACTTCTTTTGCCCATATCTCCTAAACTAAGCGTCCTAGAGCGAAAAGGACTTTAATTCGTGACCACTCCCAAAAAATTGAAAAATCCACCCAAAACCTAAAAAAATTTAAATTTTTATACGAAAAACTTCTTTTGCCCATATCTCCTTAAATAAGCGTCCTAGAGCGAAAAGGACTTTAATTCGTGACCACCCACCCATCCACCCTAAACCTAAAAAAATTAAAATTTGTATATGAAAAACTTCTTTTGCCCATATCTCCTTAAATAAGCGTCCTAGAGCGAAAAGGACTTTAATTCGTGACCACCCACCCATCCACCCAAAACCTAAAAAAATTAAAATTTTTATATGAAAAACTTCTTTTGCCCATATCTCCTTAAATATGCGTCCTAGAGCGAAAAGGACTTTAATTCGTGACCACTCCCAAAAAATTGAAAAATCCACCCAAAACCTGAAAAAATTAAAATTTTGATATGAAAAACTTCTTTTGCCCATATCTCCTAAACTAAGCGTCCTAGAGCGAAAAGGACTTTAATTCGTGACCACCCCCAAAAAATTTAAAAATCCACCCAAAACCTAAAAAAAAAATAAATTTTTATATGAAAAACTTCTTTTGCCCATATCTCCTTAAATATGCGTCCTAGAGCGAAAAGGACTTTAATTCGTGACCACCCCCAAAAAATTGAAAAATCCACCCAAAACCTAAAAAAATTGAAATTTTTATATGAAAAACTTCTTTTGCCCATATCTCCTTAAATATGCGTCCTAGAGCGAAAAGGACTTTAATTCGTGATCACCCCCAAAAAATTGAAAAATCCACCCAAAACCTAAAAAAATTGAAATTTTTATATGAAAAACTTATATTGCCCATATCTCCTTAAATATGCGTCCTAGAGCGAAAAGGACTTTAATTCGTGACCACCGCCAAAAATTTTAAAAATCCACCCAAAACCTAAAAAAATTGCAATTTTTATATGAAAAACTTCTTTTGCCCATATCTCCTAAACTAAGCGTCCTAGAGCGAAAAGGACTTTAATTCGTGACCACCGCCAAAAAATTTAAAAATCCACCCAAAACCTAAAAAAATTGCAATTTTTATATGAAAAACTTCTTTTGCCCATATCTCCTTAAATATGCGTCCTAGCGCGAAAAGGACTTTAATTCGTGACCACCCCCAAAAAATTTAAAAATCCACCCAAAACCTAAAAAAATTTAAATTTTTATATGAAAAACTTCTTTTGCTCATATCTCCTAAACTAAGCGTCCTAGAGCGAAAAGGACTTTAATTCGTGATCACCCTCAAAAAATTGAAAAATCCACCCAAAACCTAAAAAAATTTAAATTTTTATATGAAAAACTTCTTTTGCCCATATCTCCTTAAATATGCGTCCTAGAGCGAAAAGGACTTTAATTCGTGACCACCCCCAAAAAATTGAAAAATCCACCCAAAACCTAAAAAAATTGAAATTTTTATATGAAATACTTCTTTTGCCCATATCTCCTTAAATATGCGCCCTAGAGCGAAAAGGACTTTAATTCGTGACCACCCCCAAAAAATTGAAAAATCCACCCAAAACCTAAAAAAATTAAAATTTTTATATGAAAAACTTCTTTTGCCCATATCTCCTAAACTAAGCGTCCTAGAGCGAAAAGGACTTTAATTCGTGACCACTCCCAAAAAATTGAAAAATCCACCCAAAACCTAAAAAATTTAAATTTTTATACGAAAAACTTCTTTTGCCCATATCTCCTTAAATAAGCGTCCTAGAGCGAAAAGGACTTTAATTCGTGACCACCCCCAAAAAATTGAAAAAACCTAAAAAAATTGAAAATTTTATATGAAAAACTTCTTTTGCTCATATCTCCTAAACTAAGCGTCCTAGAGCGAAGAGGACTTTAATTCGTAACCACCCCCAAAATATTGAAAAATCCACCCAAAATCTAACAAAATTTAAATTTTTATATGAAAAACTTCTTTTACCCATATCTCCTAAACTAAGCGTCCTAGAGCGAAAAGGACTTTAATTCGAGACCACTCCCAAAAAATTGAAAAATCCACCCAAAATCTAAAAAAATTTAAATTTTTATATGAAAAACTTCTTTTGCCCATATCTCCTAAACTAAGCGTCCTAGAGCGAAAAGGACTTTAATTCGTGACCACCGCCAAAAAATTTAAAAATCCACCCAAAACCTAAAAAAATTGAAATTTTTATATGAAAAACTTCTTTTGCCCAGATCTCCTAAACTAAGCGTCCTAGAGCGAAAAGGACTTTAATTCGTGACCACCCCTAAAAAATTGAAAAATCCACCCAAAACCTAAAAAAATTGAAATTTTTATATGAAAAACGTCTTTTGCCCATATCTCCTAAACTAAGCGTCCTAGAGCGAAAAGGACTTTAATTCGTGACCACCCCCAAAAAATTGAAAAATCCACCCAAAACCTAAAAAAATTGAAATTTTTATATGAAAAACTTCTTTTGCCCATATCTCCTTAAATATGCGTCCTAGAGCGAAAAGGACTTTAATTCGTGACCACCCCCAAATAATTGAAAAATCCACCCAAAACCTAAAAAAATTTAAATTTTTATACGAAAAACTTCTTTTGCCCATATCTCCTAAACTAAGCGTCCTAGAGCGAAAAGGACTTTAATTCGTGACCACTCCCAAAAAATTCGTGACCACCGCCAAAACATTGAAAAATCCACCCAAAACCTAAAAAATTGCAATTTTTATATGAAAAACTTCTTTTGCCCATATCTCCTTAAATATGCGTCCTAGAGCGAAAAGGACTTTAATTCGTGACCACCCCCAAAAAAATTGAAAAATCCACCCAAAACCTAAAAAAATTAAAATTTTTATATGAAAAACTTCTTTTGCCCATATCTCCTTAAATATGCGTCCTAGAGCGAAAAGGACTTTAATTCGTGACCACCCCCAAAAAATTGAAAAATCCACCCAAAACCTAAAAAAATTGAAATTTTTATATGAAAAACTTCTTTTGCCCATATCTCCTAAACTAAGCGTCCTAGAGCGAAAAGGACTTTAATTCGTGACCAATCCCAAAAAATTGAAAAATCCACCCAAAACCTAAAAAAATTTAAATTTTTATACGAAAAACTTCTTTTGCCCATATCTCCTTAAATAAGCGTCCTAGAGCGAAAAGGACTTTAATTCGTGACCACCCACCCATCCACCCAAAACCTAAAAAAATTAAAATTTTTATATGAAAAACTTCTTTTGCCCATATCTCCTAAACTAAGCGTCCTAGAGCGAAAAGGACTTTAATTCGTGACCACTCCCAAAAAATTGAAAAATCCACCCAAAACCTAAAAAAATTTAAATTTTTTTACGAAAAACTTCTTTTGCCCATATCTCCTTAAATAAGCGTCCTAGAGCGAAAAGGACTTTAATTCGTGACCACCCCCAAAAAATTGAAAAATCCACCCAAAACCTAAAAAAATTGAAATTTTTATATGAAAAACTTCTTTTGCCCATATCTCCTAAACTAAGCGTCCTAGAGCGAAAAGGACTTTAATTCGTGACCACCCCCAAAAAAATTGAAAAATCCACCCATAATCTAACAAATTTAAATTTTTATATGAAAAACTTCTTTTGCCCATATCTCCTAAACTAAGCGTCCTAGAGCGAAAAGGACTTTAATTCGTGACCACCCCCAAAAAATTGAAAAATCCACCCAAAACCTAAAAAATTGAAATTTTTATATGAAAAACTTCTTTTGCCCATATCTCCTTAAATATGCGTCCTAGAGCGAAAAGGACTTTAATTCGTGACCACTCCCAAAAAATTGAAAAATCCACCCAAAACCTGAAAAAATTAAAATTTTGATATGAAAAACTTCTTTTGCCCATATCTCCTAAACTAAGCGTCCTAGAGCGAAAAGGACTTTAATTCGTGACCACTCCCAAAAAATTGAAAAATCCACCCAAAACCTAAAAAAAAAATAAATTTTTATATGAAAAACTTCTTTTGCCCATATCTCCTTAAATATGCGTCCTAGAGCGAAAAGGACTTTAATTCGTGACCACCCCCAAAAAATTGAAAAATCCACCCAAAACCTAAAAAAATTGAAATTTTTATATGAAAAACTTCTTTTGCCCATATCTCCTTAAATATGCGTCCTAGAGCGAAAAGGACTTTAATTCGTGATCACCCCCAAAAAATTGAAAAATCCACCCAAAACCTAAAAAAATTGAAATTTTTATATGAAAAACTTATATTGCCCATATCTCCTTAAATATGCGTCCTAGAGCGAAAAGGACTTTAATTCGTGACCACCGCCAAAAATTTTAAAAATCCACCCAAAACCTAAAAAAATTGCAATTTTTATATGAAAAACTTCTTTTGCCCATATCTCCTAAACTAAGCGTCCTAGAGCGAAAAGGACTTTAATTCGTGACCACTCCCAAAAAATTGAAAAATCCACCCAAAACCTAAAAAAATTGAAATTTTTATACGAAAAACTTATTTTGCCCATATCTCCTTAAACATGCGTCCTAGAGCGAAAAGGACTTTAATTCGTGACCACCCCCAAAAAATTGAAAAATCCACCCAAAACCTAAAAAAAAAAAAAATTTTTATATGAAAAACTTCTTTTGCCCATATCTCCTAAACTAAGCGTCCTAGAGCGAAAAGGACTTTAATTCGTGACCACCGCCAAAAAATTGAAAAATCCTCCCAAAACCTAAAAAAATTGAAATTTTTATATGAAAAACTTCTTTTGCCCATATCTCCTAAACTAAGCGTCCACCCATAACCTAAAAAAATTGCAATTTTTAAATGAAAAACTTCTTTTGCCCATATCTCCTTAAATATGCGTCCTAGAGCGAAAAGGACTTTAATTCGTGACCACCGCCAAAAAATTTAAAAATCCACCCAAAACCTAAAAAAATTGCAATTTTTATATGAAAAACTTCTTTTGCCCATATCTCCTTAAATATGCGTCCTAGAGCGAAAAGTACTTTAATTCGTGACCACCCCCAAAAAATTTAAAAATCCACCCAAAACCTAAAAAAATTAAAATTTTTTTGCCCATATCTCCTTAAATATGCGTCCTAGAGCGAAAAGGACTTTAATTCGTGACCACCCCCAAAAAATTGAAAAATCCACCCAAAACCTAAAAAAATGGAAATTTTTATATGAAAAACTTCTTTTGCCCATATCTCCTAAACTAAGCGTCCTAGAGCGAAAAGGACTTTAATTCGTGACCACCCCCAAAAAATTGAAAAATCCACCCAAAACCTAAAAAAATTGAAATTTTTATATGAAAAACTTCTTTTGCCCATATCTCCTTAAATATGCGTCCTAGAGCGAAAAGGACTTTAATTCGTGACCACCCCCAAAAAATTGAAAAATCCACCCAAAACCTAAAAAAATTGAAATTTTTATATGAAAAACTTCTTTTGCCCATATCTCCTAAACTAAGCGTCCTAGAGCGAAAAGGACTTTAATTCGTGACCACCACCAAAAAATTTAAAAATCCACCCAAAACCTAAAAAAATTGAAATTTTTATATGAAAAACTTCTTTTGCTCATATCTCTTAAACTAAGCGTCCTAGAGCGAAAAGGACTTTAATTCGTGACCACCCCCAAAAAATTGAAAAATCCACCCAAAACCTAAAAAAATTTAAATTTTTATATGAAAAACTTCTTTTGCCCATATCTCCTAAACTAAGCGTCCTAGAGCGAAAAGGACTTTAAATCGTGACCACCCTCAAAAAATTGAAAAATCCACCCAAAACCTAAAAAAATTGAAATTTTTATATGAAAAACTTCTTTTGCCCATATCTCCTTAAATATGCGTCCTAGAGCGAAAAGGACTTTAATTCGTGACCACCCCCAAAAAATTGAAAATTCCACCCAAAACCTAAAAAAATTTAAATTTTTATATGAAAAACTTCTTTTGCCCATATCTCCTTAAATATGCGTCCTAGAGCGAAAAGGACTTTAATTCGTGACCACCCCCAAAAAATTGAAAAATCCACCCAAAACCTAAAAAAATTTAAATTTTTATATGAAAAACTTCTTTTGCCCATATCTCCTTAAATATTCGTCCTAGAGCGAAAAGGACTTTAATTCGTGACCACCCTCAAAAAATTGAAAAATCCACTCAAAACCTAAAAAAAATTAAATTTTTATATGAAACACTTCTTTTGCCCATATCTCCTAAACTAAGCGTCCTAGAGCGAAATGGACTTTAATTCGTGACCACCCACCCAAAACCTAAAAAAATTGAAATTTTTATATGAAAAACTTCTTTTGCCCATATCTCCTAAGCGAAGCGTCCTAGAGCGAAAAGGACTTTAATTCGTGACCACCCCCAAAAAATTGAAAAATCCACCCAAAACCTAAAAAAATTGAAATTTTTATATGAAAAACTTCTTTTGCCCATAACTCCTTAAATATGCGTCCTAGAGCGAAAAGGACTTTAATTCGTGACCACCCTCAAAAAATTGAAAAATCCACCCAAAACCTAAAAAAATTTAAATTTTTATACGAAAAACTTCTTTTGCCCATATCTCCTTAAATATGCGTCCTAGAGCGAAAAGGACTTTAATTCGTGACCACCCCCAAACCAATCCACCCAAAACCTAAAAAAATTTAAATTTTTATATGAAAAACTTCTTTTGCCCATATCTCCTTAAATATGCGTCCTAGAGCGAAAAGGACTTTAATTCGTGATCACCCCCAAAAAATTGAAAAATCCACCCAAAACCTAAAAAAATTGAAATTTTTATATGAAAAACTTATTGCCCATATCTCCTTAAATATGCGTCCTAGAGCGAAAAGGACTTTAATTCGTGACCACCGCCAAAAATTTTAAAAATCCACCCAAAACCTAAACAAATTGAAATTTTTATATGAAAAACTTCTTTTGCCCATATCTCCTAAACTAAGCGTCCTAGAGCGAAAAGGACTTTAATTCGTGACCACCGCCAAAAAATTTAAAAATCCACCCAAAACCTAAAAAAATTGCAATTTTTGTATGAAAAACTTCTTTTGCCCATATCTCCTTAAATATGCGTCCTAGCGCGAAAAGGACTTTAATTCGTGACCACCCCCAAAAAATTTAAAAATCCACCCAAAACCTAAAAAAATTTAAATTTTTATATGAAAAACTTCTTTTGCTCATATCTCCTAAACTAAGCGTCCTAGAGCGAAAAGGACTTTAATTCGTGACCACCCTCAAAAAATTGAAAAATCCACCCAAAACCTAAAAAAATTGAAATTTTTATATGAAAAACTTCTTTTGCCCATATCTCCTTAAATATGCGTCCTAGAGCGAAAAGGACTTTAATTCGTGACCACCCCCAAAAAATTGAAAAATCCACCCAAAACCTAAAAAAATTAAAATTTTTATATGAAAAACTTCTTTTGCCCATATCTCCTAAACTAAGCGTCCTAGAGCGAAAAGGACTTTAATTCGTGACCACTCCCAAAAAATTGAAAAATCCACCCAAAAGCTAAAAAATTTAAATTTTTATACGAAAAACTTCTTTTGCCCATATCTCCTAAACTAAGCGTCCTAGAGCGAAAAGGACTTTAATTCGTGACCACCCCCAAAAAATTGAAAAATCCACCCAAAATCTAAAAAAATTTAAATTTTTATATGAAAAACTTCTTTTGCCCATATCTCCTAAACTAAGCGTCCTAGAGCGAAAAGGACTTTAATTCGTGACCACCCCCAAAAAATTGAAAAAACCTAAAAAAATTGAAATTTTTATATGAAAAACTTCTTTTGCCCATATCTCCTAAACTAAGCGTCCTAGAGCGAAAAGGACTTTAATTCGTAACCACCCCCAAAATATTGAAAAATCCACCCAAAATCTAACAAAACTTAAATTTTTATATGAAAAACTTCTTTTGCCCATATCTCCTAAACTAAGCGTCCTAGAGCGAAAAGGACTTTAATTCGTGACCACTCCCAAAAAATTGAAAAATCCACCCAAAATCTAAAAAAATTTAAATTTTTATATGAAAAACTTCTTTTGCCCATATCTCCTAAACTAACCGTCCTAGAGCGAAAAGGACTTTAATTCGTGACCACCCCCAAAATATTGAAAAATCCACCCAAAATCTAAAAAAATTTAAATTTTTATATGAAAAACTTCTTTTGCCCAAACCTCCTAAACTAAGCGTCCTAGAGCGAAAAGGACTTTAATTCGTGACCACCGCCAAAAAATTTAAAAATCCACCCAAAACCTAAAAAAATTTAAATTTTTATATGAAAAACTTCTTTTGCCCAGATCTCCTAAACTAAGCGTCCTAGAGCGAAAAGGACTTTAATTCGTGACCACCCCTAAAAAATTGAAAAATCCACCCAAAACCTAAAAAAATTGAAATTTTTATATGAAAAACGTCTTTTGCCCATATCTCCTAAACTAAGCGTCCTAGAGCGAAAAGGACTTTAATTCGTGACCACCCCCAAAAAATTGAAAAATCCACCCAAAACCTAAAAAAATTGAAATTTTTATATGAAAAACTTCTTTTGCCCATATCTCCTAAACTAAGCGGCCTAGAGCGAAAAGGACTTTAATTCGTGACCACCCCCAAAAAATTGAAAAATCCACCCAAAACCTAAAAAATTTAAATTTTTATACGAAAAACTTCTTTTGCCCATATCTCCTTAAATAAGCGTCCTAGAGCGAAAAGGACTTTAATTCGTGACCACCCCCAAAAAATTGAAAAATCCACCCAAAACCTAAAAAAATTTAAATTTTTATATGAAAAACTTCTTTTGCCCATATCTCCTAAACTAAGCGTCCTAGAGCGAAAAGGACTTTAATTCGTAACCACCCCCAAAATATTGAAAAATCCACCCAAAATCTAACAAAATTTAAATTTTTATATGAAAAACTTCTTTTGCCCATATCTCCTAAACTAAGCGTCCTAGAGCGAAAAGGACTTTAATTCGTGACCACTCCCAAAAAATTGAAAAATCCACCCAAAATCTAAAAAAATTTAAATTTTTATATGAAAAACTTCTTTTGCCCATATCTCCTAAACTAAGCGTCCTAGAGCGAAAAGGACTTTAATTCGTGACCACCCCCAAAATATTGAAAAATCCACCCAAAATCTAAAAAAATTTAAATTTTTATATGAAAAACTTATTTTGCCCATACCTCCTAAACTAAGCGTCCTAGAGCGAAAAGGACTTTAATTCGTGACCACCGCCAAAAAATTTAAAAATCCACCCAAAACCTAAAAAAATTGAAATTTTTATATGAAAAACTTCTTTTGCCCAGATCTCCTAAACTAAGCGTCCTAGAGCGAAAAGGACTTTAATTCGTGACCACCCCTAAAAAATTGAAAAATCCACCCAAAACCTAAAAAAATTGAAATTTTTATATGAAAAACGTCTTTTGCCCATATCTCCTAAACTAAGCGTCCTAGAGCGAAAAGGACTTTAATTCGTGACCAACCCCAAAAAATTGAAAAATCCACCCAAAACCTAAAAAAATTTAAATTTTTATATGAAAAACTTCTTTTGCCCATATCTCCTTAAATATGCGTCCTAGAGCGAAAAGGACTTTAATTCGTGACCACCCCCAAAAAATTGAAAAATCCACCCAAAACCTAAAAAAAATAAAATTTTGATATGAAAAACTTCTTTTGCTCATATCTCCTAAACTAAGCGTCCTAGAGCGAAAAGGACTTTAATTCGAGACCACTCCCAAAAAATTCGTGACCACCGCCAAAACATTGAAAAATCCACCCAAAACCTAAAAAAATTGCAATTTTTATATAAAAAACTTCTTTTGCCCATATCTCCTTAAATATGCGTCCTAGAGCGAAGAGGACTTTAATTCGTGACCACCCCCAAAAAATTGAAAAATCCACCCAAAACCTAAAAAAATTGAAATTTTTATATGAAAAACTTCTTTTGCCCATATCTCCTTAAATATGCGTCCTAGAGCGAAAAGGACTTTAATTCGTGACCACCCCCAAAAAATTGAAAAATCCACCCAAAACCTAAAAAAATTAAAATTTTTATATGAAAAACTTCTTTTGCCCATATCTCCTAAACTAAGCGTCCTAGAGCGAAAAGGACTTTAATTCGTGACCACTCCCAAAAAATTGAAAAATCCACACAAAACCTAAAAAAATTTAAATTTTTATATGAAAAACTTCTTTTGCCCATATCTCCTTAAATATGCGTCCTAGAGCGAAAAGGACTTTAATTCGTGACCACTCCCAAAAAATTGACAAATCCACCCAAAACCTAAAAAAATTTAAATTTTTTTACGAAAAACTTCTTTTGCCCATATCTCCTTAAATATGCGTCCTAGAGCGAAAAGGACTTTAATTCGTGACCACCCCCAAACTATTGAAAAATCCACCCAAAATCTAACAAAATTTAAATTTTTATATGAAAAACTTCTTTTGCCCATATCTCCTTAAATAAGCGTCCTAGAGCGAAAAGGACTTTAATTCGTGACCACTCCCAAAAAATTCGTGACCACCGCCAAAACATTGAAAAATCCACCCAAAACCTAAAAAAATTGCAATTTTTATATAAAAAACTTCTTTTGCCCATATCTCCTTAAATATGCGTCCTAGAGCGAAGAGGACTTTAATTCGTGACCACCCCCAAAAAATTGAAAAATCCACCCAAAACCTAAAAAAATTGAAATTTTTATATGAAAAACTTCTTTTGCCCATATCTCCTTAAATATGCGTCCTAGAGCGAAAAGGACTTTAATTCGTGACCACCCCCAAAAAATTGAAAAATCCACCCAAAACCTAAAAAAATTAAAATTTTTATATGAAAAACTTCTTTTGCCCATATCTCCTAAACTAAGCGTCCTAGAGCGAAAAGGACTTTAATTCGTGACCACCCCCAAAAAATTGAAAAATCCACCCAAAACCTAAAAAAATTGAAATTTTTATATGAAAAACTTCTTTTGCCCATATCTCCTAAACTAAGCGTCCTAGAGCGAAAAGGACTTTAATTCGTGACCACCCACCCATCCACCCAAAACCTAAAAAAATTAAAATTTTTATATGAAAAACTTCTTTTGCCCATATCTCCTAAACTAAGCGTCCTAGAGCGAAAAGGACTTTAATTCGTGACCACTCCCAAAAAATTGAAAAATCCACCCAAAACCTAAAAAAATTTAAATTTTTATACGAAAAACATCTTTTGCTCATATCTCCTTAAATAAGCGTCCTAGAGCGAAAAGGACTTTAATTCGTGACCACCCCCAAAAAATTGAAAAATCCACCCAAAACCTAAAAAAATTGAAATTTGTATATGAAAAACTTCTTTTGCCCATATCTCCTAAACTAAGCGTCCTAGAGCGAAAAGGACTTTAATTCGTGACCACCCCCAAACTATTGAAAAATCCACCCAAAATCTAACAAAATTTAAATTTTTATATGAAAAACTTCTTTTGCCCATATCTCCTAAACTAAGCGTCCTAGAGCGAAAAGGACTTTAATTCGTGACCACCCCCAAAAAATTGAAAAATCCACCCAAAACCTAAAAAATTGAAATTTTTATATGAAAAACTTCTTTTGCCCATATCTCCTTAAATATGCGTCCTAGAGCGAAAAGGACTTTAATTCGCGACCACTCCCAAAAAATTGAAAAATCCACCCAAAACCTGAAAAAATTAAAATTTTGATATGAAAAACTTCTTTTGCCCATATCTCCTAAACTAAGCGTCCTAGAGCGAAAAAAAATTGAAAAATCCACCCAAAACCTAAAAAAATTGAAATTTTTATATGAAAAACTTCTTTTGCCCATATTTCCTTAAATATGCGTCCTAGAGCGAAAAGGACTTTAATTCGTGACCACACCCAAAAAATTGAAAAATCCACCCAAAACCTAAAAAAAAAAAATAAATTTTTATATGAAAAACTTCTTTTGCCCATATCTCCTTAAATATGCGTCCTAGAGCGAAAAGGACTTTAATTCGTGACCAACCCCAAAATATTGAAAAATCCACCCAAAACCTAAAAAAATTTAAATTTTTATATGAAAAACTTCTTTTGCCCATATCTCCTTAAATATGCGTCCTAGAGCGAAAAGGACTTTAATTCGTGACCACTCCCAAAAAATTTAAAAATCCACCCAAAATCTAAAAAAATTTAAATTTTTATATGAAAAACTTCTTTTGCCCATATCTCCTTAAATATGCGTCCTAGAGCGAAAAGGACTTTAATTCGTGACCACCCCCAAAATATTGAAAAATCCACCCAAAATCTAACAAAATTTAAATTTTTATATGAAAAACTTCTTTTGCCCATATCTCCTAAACTAAGCGTCCTAGAGCGAAAAGGACTTTAATTCGTGACCACCCCCAAAATATTGAAAAATCCACCCAAAATCTAAAAAAATTTAAATTTTTATATGAAAAACTTCTTTTGCCCATATCTCCTAAACTAAGCGTCCTAGAGCGAAAAGGACTTTAATTCGCGACCACTCCCAAAAAATTGAAAAATCCATCCAAAACCTGAAAAAATTAAAATTTTGATATGAAAAACTTCTTTTGCCCATATCTCCTAAACTAAGCGTCCTAGAGCGAAAAGGACTTTAATTCGTGACCACCCCCAAAAAATTGAAAAATCCACCCAAAACCTAAAAAAAAATAAATTTTTATATGAAAAACTTCTTTTGCCCATATCTCCTTAAATATGCGTCCTAGAGCGAAAAGGACATTAATTCGTGACCACCCCCAAAATATTGAAAAATCCACCCAAAACCTTAAAAAATTTAAATTTTTATATGAAAAACTTCGTTTGCCCATATCTCCTTAAATATGCGTCCTAGAGCGAAAAGGACTTTAATTCGTGACCACCCCCAAAAAATTGAAAAATCCACCCAAAACCTAAAAAAATTGAAATTTTTATATGAAAAACTTCTTTTGCCCATATCTCCTAAACTAAGCGTCCTAAAGCGAAGAGGACTTTAATTCGTGACCACCGCCAAAAAATTTAAAAATCCACCCAAAACCTAAAAAATTGCAATTTTTATATGAAAAACTTCGTTTGCCCATATCTCCTTAAATATGCGTCCTAGAGCGAAAAGGACTTTAATTCGTGACCACTCCCAAAAAATTGAAAAATCCACCCAAAATCTAAAAAAAATTAAATTTTTATATGAAAAACTTCTTTTGCCCATATCTCCTAAACTAAGCGTCCTAGAGCGAAAAGGACTTTAATTCGTGACCACCCCCAAAAAATTGAAAAATCCACCCAAAACCTAAAAAAATTGAAATTTTTATATGAAAAACTTCTCTTTCCCATATCTCCTTAAATATGCGTCCTAGAGCGAAAAGGACTTTAATTCGTGACCACCGCCAAAAAATTGAAAATTCCACCCAAAACCTAAAAAAATTTAAATTTTTATATGAAAAACTTCTTTTGCCCATATCTCCTAAACTAAGCGTCCTAGAGCGAAAAGGACTTTAATTCGTGACCACCCTCAAAAAATTGAAAAATCCACCCAAAACCTAAAAAAATTTAAATTTTTATATGAAAAACTTCTTTTGCCCATATCTCCTTAAATATGCGTCCTAGGGCGAAAAGGACTTTAATTCGTGACCACCCCCAAAAAATTGAAAAATCCACCCAAAACCTAAAAAAATTGAAATTTTTATATGAAAAACTTCTTTTGCCCATATCTCCTAAACTAAGCGTCCTAGAGCGAAAAGGACTTTAATTCGTGACCACCGCCAAAAAATTGAAAAATCCACCCAAAACCTAAAAAAATTGCAATTTTTATATGAAAAACTTCTTTTGCCCATATCTCCTTAAATATGCGTCCTAGAGCGAAAAGGACTTTAATTCGTGACCACCCCCAAAAAATTTAAAAATTTACCCAAAACCTAAAAAAAATTAAATTTTTATATGAAAAACTTCTTTTGCCCATATCTCCTAAACTAAGCGTCCTAGAGCGAAAAGGACTTTAATTCGTGACCACCAACAAAATATTGAAAAATCCACCCAAAATCTAAAAAAATTTAAATTTTTATATGAAAAACTTATTTTGCCCATATCTCCTAAACTAAGCGTCCTAGAGCGAAAAGGACTTTAATTCGTGACCACCCCCAAAATATTGAAAAATCCACCCAAAATCTAAAAAAATTTAAATTTTTATATGAAAAACTTCTTTTGCCCATATCTCCTAAACTAAGCGTCCTAGAGCGAAAAGGACTTTAATTCGTGACCACCCCCAAAAAATTGAAAAATCCACCCAAAACCTAAAAAAATTGAAATTTTTATATGAAAAACTTCTCTTTCCCATATCTCCTTAAATATGCGTCCTAGAGCGAAAAAGACTTTAATTCGTGACCACCCCCAAAAAATTGAAAATTCCACCCAAAACCTAAAAAAAATGAAATTTTTATATGAAAAACTTCTTTTGCCCATATCTCCTTAAATATGCGTCCTAGAGCGAAAAGGACTTTAATTCGTGACCACCCCCAAAAAATTGAAAAATCCACCCAAAACCTAAAAAAATTAAAATTTTTATATGAAAAACTTCTTTTGCCCATATCTCCTAAACTAAGCGTCCTAGAGCGAAAAGGACTTTAATTCGTGACCACTCCCAAAAAATTGAAAAATCCACCCAAAACCTAAAAAAATTTAAATTTTTATACGAAAAACTTCTTTTGCCCATATCTCCTTAAATAAGCGTCCTAGAGCGAAAAGGACTTTAATTCGTGACCACCCCCAAAAAATTGAAAAAACCTAACAAAATTGAAATTTTTATATGAAAAACTTCTTTTGCCCATATCTCCTAAACTAAGCGTCCTAGAGCGAAAAGGACTTTAATTCGTGACCACCCCCAAAAAATTGAAAAATCCACCCAAAACCTAAAAAAATTGAAATTTTTATATGAAAAACTTCTTTTGCCCATATCTCCTAAACTAAGCGTCCTAAAGCGAAGAGGACTTTAATTCGTGACCACCGCCAAAAAATTTAAAAATCCACCCAAAACCTAAAAAATTGCAATTTTTATATGAAAAACTTCGTTTGCCCATATCTCCTTAAATATGCGTCCTAGAGCGAAAAGGACTTTAATTCGTGACCACTCCCAAAAAATTGAAAAATCCACCCAAAATCTAAAAAAAATTAAATTTTTATATGAAAAACTTCTTTTGCCCATATCTCCTAAACTAAGCGTCCTAGAGCGAAAAGGACTTTAATTCGTGACCACCCCCAAAAAATTGAAAAATCCACCCAAAACCTAAAAAAATTGAAATTTTTATATGAAAAACTTCTCTTTCCCATATCTCCTTAAATATGCGTCCTAGAGCGAAAAGGACTTTAATTCGTGACCACCCCCAAAAAATTGAAAATTCCACCCAAAACCTAAAAAAATTTAAATTTTTATATGAAAAACTTCTTTTGCCCATATCTCCTAAACTAAGCGTCCTAGAGCGAAAAGGACTTTAATTCGTGACCACACTCAAAAAATTGAAAAATCCACCCAAAACCTAAAAAAATTTAAATTTTTATATGAAAAACTTCTTTTGCCCATATCTCCTTAAATATGCGTCCTAGGGCGAAAAGGACTTTAATTCGTGACCACCCCCAAAAAATTGAAAAATCCACCCAAAACCTAAAAAAATTGAAATTTTTATATGAAAAACTTCTTTTGCCCATATCTCCTAAACTAAGCGTCCTAGAGCGAAAAGGACTTTAATTCGTGACCACCGCCAAAAAATTGAAAAATCCACCCAAAACCTAAAAAAATTGCAATTTTTATATGAAAAACTTCTTTTGCCCATATCTCCTTAAATATGCGTCCTAGAGCGAAAAGGACTTTAATTCGTGACCACCCCCAAAAAATTTAAAAATTTACCCAAAACCTAAAAAAAATTAAATTTTTATATGAAAAACTTCTTTTGCCCATATCTCCTAAACTAAGCGTCCTAGAGCGAAAAGGACTTTAATTCGTGACCACCAACAAAATATTGAAAAATCCACCCAAAATCTAAAAAAATTTAAATTTTTATATGAAAAACTTATTTTGCCCATATCTCCTAAACTAAGCGTCCTAGAGCGAAAAGGACTTTAATTCGTGACCACCCCCAAAATATTGAAAAATCCACCCAAAATCTAAAAAAATTTAAATTTTTATATGAAAAACTTCTTTTGCCCATATCTCCTAAACTAAGCGTCCTAGAGCGAAAAGGACTTTAATTCGTGACCACCCCCAAAAAATTGAAAAATCCACCCAAAACCTAAAAAAATTGAAATTTTTATATGAAAAACTTCTCTTTCCCATATCTCCTTAAATATGCGTCCTAGAGCGAAAAAGACTTTAATTCGTGACCACCCCCAAAAAATTGAAAATTCCACCCAAAACCTAAAAAAATGAAATTTTTATATGAAAAACTTCTTTTGCCCATATCTCCTTAAATATGCGTCCTAGAGCGAAAAGGACTTTAATTCGTGACCACCCCCAAAAAATTGAAAAATCCACCCAAAACCTAAAAAAATTAAAATTTTTATATGAAAAACTTCTATTGCCCATATCTCCTAAACTAAGCGTCCTAGAGCGAAAAGGACTTTAATTCGTGACCACTCCCAAAAAATTGAAAAATCCACCCAAAACCTAAAAAAATTTAAATTTTTATACGAAAAACTTCTTTTGCCCATATCTCCTTAAATAAGCGTCCTAGAGCGAAAAGGACTTTAATTCGTGACCACCCCCAAAAAATTGAAAAAACCTAACAAAATTGAAATTTTTATATGAAAAACTTCTTTTGCCCATATCTCCTAAACTAAGCGTCCTAGAGCGAAAAGGACTTTAATTCGTGACCACCCCCAAAAAATTGAAAAATCCACCCAAAACCTAAAAAAATTGAAATTTTTATATGAAAAACTTCTTTTGCCCATATCTCCTAAACTAAGCGTCCTAAAGCGAAGAGGACTTTAATTCGTGACCACCGCCAAAAAATTTAAAAATCCACCCAAAACCTAAAAAATTGCAATTTTTATATGAAAAACTTCGTTTGCCCATATCTCCTTAAATATGCGTCCTAGAGCGAAAAGGACTTTAATTCGTGACCACTCCCAAAAAATTGAAAAATCCACCCAAAATCTAAAAAAAATTAAATTTTTATATGAAAAACTTCTTTTGCCCATATCTCCTAAACTAAGCGTCCTAGAGCGAAAAGGACTTTAATTCGTGACCACCCCCAAAAAATTGAAAAATCCACCCAAAACCTAAAAAAATTGAAATTTTTATATGAAAAACTTCTCTTTCCCATATCTCCTTAAATATGCGTCCTAGAGCGAAAAGGACTTTAATTCGTGACCACCCCCAAAAAATTGAAAATTCCACCCAAAACCTAAAAAAATTTAAATTTTTATATGAAAAACTTCTTTTGCCCATATCTCCTAAACTAAGCGTCCTAGAGCGAAAAGGACTTTAATTCGTTACCACACTCAAAAAATTGAAAAATCCACCCAAAACCTAAAAAAATTTAAATTTTTATATGAAAAACTTCTTTTGCCCATATCTCCTTAAATATGCGTCCTAGGGCGAAAAGGACTTTAATTCGTGACCACCCCCAAAAAATTGAAAAATCCACCCAAAACCTAAAAAAATTGAAATTTTTATATGAAAAACTTCTTTTGCCCATATCTCCTAAACTAAGCGTCCTAGAGCGAAAAGGACTTTAATTCGTGACCACCGCCAAAAAATTGAAAAATCCACCCAAAACCTAAAAAAATTGCAATTTTTATATGAAAAACTTCTTTTGCCCATATCTCCTTAAATATGCGTCCTAGAGCGAAAAGGACTTTAATTCGTGACCACCCCCAAAAAATTTAAAAATTTACCCAAAACCTAAAAAAAATTAAATTTTTATATGAAAAACTTCTTTTGCCCATATCTCCTAAACTAAGCGTCCTAGAGCGAAAAGGACTTTAATTCGTGACCACCAACAAAATATTGAAAAATCCACCCAAAATCTAAAAAAATTTAAATTTTTATATGAAAAACTTATTTTGCCCATATCTCCTAAACTAAGCGTCCTAGAGCGAAAAGGACTTTAATTCGTGACCACCCCCAAAATATTGAAAAATCCACCCAAAATCTAAAAAAATTTAAATTTTTATATGAAAAACTTCTTTTGCCCATATCTCCTAAACTAAGCGTCCTAGAGCGAAAAGGACTTTAATTCGTGACCACCCCCAAAAAATTGAAAAATCCACCCAAAACCTAAAAAAATTGAAATTTTTATATGAAAAACTTCTCTTTCCCATATCTCCTTAAATATGCGTCCTAGAGCGAAAAAGACTTTAATTCGTGACCACCCCCAAAAAATTGAAAATTCCACCCAAAACCTAAAAAAAATGAAATTTTTATATGAAAAACTTCTTTTGCCCATATCTCCTTAAATATGCGTCCTAGAGCGAAAAGGACTTTAATTCGTGACCACCCCCAAAAAATTGAAAAATCCACCCAAAACCTAAAAAAATTAAAATTTTTATATGAAAAACTTCTTTTGCCCATATCTCCTAAACTAAGCGTCCTAGAGCGAAAAGGACTTTAATTCGTGACCACTCCCAAAAAATTGAAAAATCCACCCAAAACCTAAAAAAATTTAAATTTTTATACGAAAAACTTCTTTTGCCCATATCTCCTTAAATAAGCGTCCTAGAGCGAAAAGGACTTTAATTCGTGACCACCCCCAAAAAATTGAAAAAACCTAACAAAATTGAAATTTTTATATGAAAAACTTCTTTTGCCCATATCTCCTAAACTAAGCGTCCTAGAGCGAAAAGGACTTTAATTCGTGACCACCCCCAAAAAATTGAAAAATCCACCCAAAACCTAAAAAAATTGAAATTTTTATATGAAAAACTTCTTTTGCCCATATCTCCTAAACTAAGCGTCCTAAAGCGAAGAGGACTTTAATTCGTGACCACCGCCAAAAAATTTAAAAATCCACCCAAAACCTAAAAAATTGCAATTTTTATATGAAAAACTTCGTTTGCCCATATCTCCTTAAATATGCGTCCTAGAGCGAAAAGGACTTTAATTCGTGACCACTCCCAAAAAATTGAAAAATCCACCCAAAATCTAAAAAAAATTAAATTTTTATATGAAAAACTTCTTTTGCCCATATCTCCTAAACTAAGCGTCCTAGAGCGAAAAGGACTTTAATTCGTGACCACCCCCAAAAAATTGAAAAATCCACCCAAAACCTAAAAAAATTGAAATTTTTATATGAAAAACTTCTCTTTCCCATATCTCCTTAAATATGCGTCCTAGAGCGAAAAGGACTTTAATTCGTGACCACCCCCAAAAAATTGAAAAATCCACCCAAAACCTAAAAAAATTTAAATTTTTATATGAAAAACTTCTTTTGCCCATATCTCCTGAACTAAGCGTCCTAGAGCGAAAAGGACTTTAATTCGTGACCACCCTCAAAAAATTGAAAAATCCACCCAAAACCTAAATAAATTGAAATTTTTATATGAAAAACTTCTTTTGCCCATATCTCCTTAAATATGCGTCCTAGGGCGAAAAGGACTTTAATTCGTGACCACCCCCAAAAAATTGAAAAATCCACCCAAAACCTAAAAAAATTGAAATTTTTATATGAAAAACTTCTTTTGCCCATATCTCCTAAACTAAGCGTCCTAGAGCGAAAAGGACTTTAATTCGTGACCACCGCCAAAAAATTGAAAAATCCACCCAAAACCTAAAAAAATTGCAATTTTTATATGAAAAACTTCTTTTGCCCATATCTCCTTAAATATGCGTCCTAGAGCGAAAAGGACTTTAATTCGTGACCACCCCCAAAAAATTTAAAAATTTACCCAAAACCTAAAAAAAATTAAATTTTTATATGAAAAACTTCTTTTGCCCATATCTCCTAAACTAAGCGTCCTAGAGCGAAAAGGACTTTAATTCGTGACCACAAACAAAATATTGAAAAATCCACCCAAAATCTAAAACAAATTAAATTTTTATATGAAAAACTTATTTTGCCCATATCTCCTAAACTAAGCGTCCTAGAGCGAAAAGGACTTTAATTCGTGACCACCCCCAAAATATTGAAAAATCCACCCAAAATCTAAAAAAATTTAAATTTTTATATGAAAAACTTCTTTTGCCCATATCTCCTAAACTAAGCGTCCTAGAGCGAAAAGGACTTTAATTCGTGACCACCCCCAAAAAATTGAAAAATCCACCCAAAACCTAAAAAAATTGAAATTTTTATATGAAAAACTTCTCTTTCCCATATCTCCTTAAATATGCGTCCTAGAGCGAAAAAGACTTTAATTCGTGACCACCCCCAAAAAATTGAAAATTCCACCCAAAACCTAAAAAAAATGAAATTTTTATATGAAAAACTTCTTTTGCCCATATCTCCTTAAATATGCGTCCTAGAGCGAAAAGGACTTTAATTCGTGACCACCCCCAAAAAATTGAAAAATCCACCCAAAACCTAAAAAAATTAAAATTTTTATATGAAAAACTTCTTTTGCCCATATCTCCTAAACTAAGCGTCCTAGAGCGAAAAGGACTTTAATTCGTGACCACTCCCAAAAAATTGAAAAATCCACCCAAAACCTAAAAAAATTTTAATTTTTATACGAATAACTTCTTTTGCCCATATCTCCTTAAATAAGCGTCCTAGAGCGAAAAGGACTTTAATTCGTGACCACCCCCAAAAAATTGAAAAAACCTAACAAAATTGAAATTTTTATATGAAAAACTTCTTTTGCCCATATCTCCTAAACTAAGCGTCCTAGAGCGAAAAGGACTTTAATTCGTGACCACCCCCAAAAAATTGAAAAATCCACCCAAAACCTAAAAAAATTGAAATTTTTATATGAAAAACTTCTTTTGCCCATATCTCCTAAACTAAGCGCCCTAGAGCGAAAAGGACTTTAATTCGTGACCACCGCCAAAAAATTTAAAAATCCACCCAAAACCTAAAAAATTGCAATTTTTATATGAAAAACTTCGTTTGCCCATATCTCCTTAAATATGCGTCCTAGAGCGAAAAGGACTTTAATTCGTGACCACCCCCAAAAAATTGAAAAATCCACCCAAAACCTAAAAAAATTAAAATTTTTATATGAAAAACTTATTTTGCCCATATCTCCTAAACTAAGCGTCCTAGAGCGAAAAGGACTTTAATTCGTGACCACCCTCAAAAAATTGAAAAATCCACCCAAAACCTAAAAAAATTGAAATTTTTATATGAAAAACTTCTTTTGCCCATATCTCCTTAAATATGCGTCCTAGAGCGAAAAGGACTTTAATTCGAGACCACCCCCAAAAAATTGAAAAATCCACCCAAAACCTAAAAAAATTGAAATTTTTATATGAAAAAAGTCTTTTGCCCATATCTCCTAAACTAAGCGTCCTAGAGCGAAAAGGACTTTAATTCGTGACCACTCCCAAAAAATTCGTGACCACCGCCAAAAAATTGAAAAATCCACCCAAAACCTAAAAAAATTGCAATTTTTATATGAAAAACTTCTTTTGCCCATATCTCCTTAAATATGCGTCCTAGAGCGAAAAGGACTTTAATTCGTGACCACCCCCAAAAAATTTAAAAATCCACCCAAAACCTAAAAAAAATTAAATTTTTATATGAAAAACTTCTTTTGCCCATATCTCCTTAAATATGCGTCCTAGAGCGAAAAGGACTTTAATTCGTGACCACCCCCAAAAAATTGAAAAATCCACCCAAAACCTAAAAAAATTGAAATTTTTATATGAAAAACTTCTTTTGCCCATATCTCCTAAACTAAGCGTCCTAGAGCGAAAAGGACTTTAATTTGTGACCACCCTCAAAAAATTGAAAAATCCACCCAAAACCTAAAAAAATAAAATTTTTATATGAAAAACTTCTTTTGCCCATATCACCTTAAATATGCGTCCTAGAGCGAAAAGGACTTTAATTCGTGACCACCCCCAAAAAATTGAAAAATCCACCCAAAACCTAAAAAAATTGAAATTTTTATATGAAAAACTTCTTTTGCCCATATCTCCTAAACTAAGCGTCCTAGAGCGAAAAGGACTTTAATTCGTGACCACCCCCAAAAAATTGAAAAATCCACCCAAAACCTAAAAAAATAGAAATTTTTATATGAAAAACTTCTTTTGCCCATATCTCCTTAAATATGCGTCCTAGAGCGAAAAAGACTTTAATTCGTGACCACCCCCAAAAAATTGAAAATTCCACCCAAAACCTAAAAAAAATGAAATTTTTATATGAAAAACTTCTTTTGACCATATCTCCTTAAATATGCGTCCTAGAGCGAAAAGGACTTTAATTCGTGACCACCCCCAAAAAATTGAAAAATCCACCCAAAACCTAAAAAAATTGAAATTTTTATATGAAAAACTTCGTTTGCCCATATCTCCTTAAATATGCGTCCTAGAGCGAAAAGGACTTTAATTCGTGACCACCCACAAAAAATTGAAAAATCCACCCAAAACCTAAAAAAATTAAAATTTTTATATGAAAAACTTATTTTGCCCATATCTCCTAAACTAAGCGTCCTAGAGCGAAAAGGACTTTAATTCGTGACCACCCTCAAAAAATTGAAAAATCCACCCAAAACCTAAAAAAATTGAAATTTTTATATGAAAAACTTCTTTTGCCCATATCTCCTAAACTAAGCGTCCTAGAGCGAAAAGGACTTTAATTCGTGACCACTCCCAAAAAATTCGTGACCACCGCCAAAAAAATTGAAAAATTCACCCAAAACCTAAAAAAATTGCAATTTTTATATGAAAAACTTCTTTTGCCCATATCTCCTTTAATATGCGTCCTAGGGCGAAAAGGACTTTAATTCGTGACCACCCCCAAAAAATTGAAAAATCCACCCAAAACCTAAAAAAATTTAAATTTTTATATGAAAAACTTCTTTTGCCCATATCTCCTTTAATATGCGTCCTAGGGCGAAAAGGACTTTAATTCGTGACCACCCCCAAAAAAGTGAAAAATCCACCCAAAACCTAAAAAATTGAAATTTTTATATGAAAAACTTCTTTTGCCCATATCTCCTAAACTAAGCGTCCTAGAGCGAAAAGGACTTTAATTTGTGACCACCCTCAAAAAATTGAAAAATCCACCCAAAACCTAAAAAAATAAAATTTTTATATGAAAAACTTCTTTTGCCCATATCACCTTAAATATGCGTCCTAGAGCGAAAAGGACTTTAATTCGTGACCACCCCCAAAAAATTGAAAAATCCACCCAAAACCTAAAAAAAATTAAATTTTTATATGAAAAACTTCTTTTGCCCATACCTCCTTAAATATGCGTCCTAGAGCGAAAAGGACTTTAATTCGTGACCACCCCCAAAAAATTTAAAAATCCACCCAAAACCTAAAAAAAATTAAATTTTTATATGAAAAACTTCTTTTGCCCATATCTCCTTAAATATGCGTCCTAGAGCGAAAAGGACTTTAATTCGTGACCACCCCCAAAAAATTGAAAAATCCACCCAAAACCTAAAAAAATTGAAATTTTTATATGAAAAACTTCTTTTGCCCATATCTCCTAAACTAAGCGTCCTAGAGCGAAAAGGACTTTAATTTGTGACCACCCTCAAAAAATTGAAAAATCCACCCAAAACCTAAAAAAATAAAATTTTTATATGAAAAACTTCTTTTGCCCATATCACCTTAAATATGCGTCCTAGAGCGAAAAGGACTTTAATTCGTGACCACCCCCAAAAAATTGAAAAATCCACCCAAAACCTAAAAAAATTGAAATTTTTATATGAAAAACTTCTTTTGCCCATATCTCCTAAACTAAGCGTCCTAGAGCGAAAAGGACTTTAATTCGTGACCACCCCCAAAAAATTGAAAAATCCACCCAAAACCTAAAAAAATAGAAATTTTTATATGAAAAACTTCTTTTGCCCATATCTCCTTAAATATGCGTCCTAGAGCGAAAAAGACTTTAATTCGTGACCACCCCCAAAAAATTGAAAATTCCACCCAAAACCTAAAAAAAATGAAATTTTTATATGAAAAACTTCTTTTGACCATATCTCCTTAAATATGCGTCCTAGAGCGAAAAGGACTTTAATTCGTGACCACCCCCAAAAAATTGAAAAATCCACCCAAAACCTAAAAAAATTGAAATTTTTATATGAAAAACTTCGTTTGCCCATATCTCCTTAAATATGCGTCCTAGAGCGAAAAGGACTTTAATTCGTGACCACCCACAAAAAATTGAAAAATCCACCCAAAACCTAAAAAAATTAAAATTTTTATATGAAAAACTTATTTTGCCCATATCTCCTAAACTAAGCGTCCTAGAGCGAAAAGGACTTTAATTCGTGACCACCCTCAAAAAATTGAAAAATCCACCCAAAACCTAAAAAAATTGAAATTTTTATATGAAAAACTTCTTTTGCCCATATCTCCTAAACTAAGCGTCCTAGAGCGAAAAGGACTTTAATTCGTGACCACTCCCAAAAAATTCGTGACCACCGCCAAAAAAATTGAAAAATTCACCCAAAACCTAAAAAAATTGCAATTTTTATATGAAAAACTTCTTTTGCCCATATCTCCTTTAATATGCGTCCTAGGGCGAAGAGGACTTTAATTCGTGACCACCCCCAAAAAATTGAAAAATCCACCCAAAACCTAAAAAAATTTAAATTTTTATATGAAAAACTTCTTTTGCCCATATCTCCTTTAATATGCGTCCTAGAGCGAAAAGGACTTTAATTCGTGACCACCCCCAAAAAAGTGAAAAATCCACCCAAAACCTAAAAAATTGAAATTTTTATATGAAAAACTTCTTTTGCCCATATCTCCTAAACTAAGCGTCCTAGAGCGAAAAGGACTTTAATTCGTGACCACCCCCAAAAAATTGAAAAATCCACCCAAAACCTAAAAAAATTTAAATTTTTATATGAAAAACTTCTTTTGCCCATATCTCCTTAAATATGCGTCCTAGAGCGAAAAGGACTTTAATTCGTGACCACCCCCAAAAAATTGAAAAATCCACCCAAAAACCTAAAAAAATTAAAATTTTTATATGAAAAACTTCTTTTGCCCATATCTCCTAAACTAAGCGTCCTAGAGCGAAAAGGACTTTAATTCGTGACCACTCCCAAAAAATTGAAAAATCCACCCAAAACCTAAAAAAATTGAAATTTTTATACGAAAAACTTCTTTTGCCCATACCTCCTTAAATATGCTTCCTAGAGCGAAAAGGACTTTAATTCGTGACCACCCCCAAAAAATTTAAAAATCCACCCAAAACCTAAAAAAAATTAAATTTTTATATGAAAATCTTCTTTTGCCCATATCTCCTAAACTAAGCGTCCTAGAGCGAAAAGGACTTTAATTCGTGACCACCCTCAAAAAATTGAAAAATCCACCCAAAACCTAAAAAAATTTAAATTTTTATATGAAAAACTTCTTTTGCCCATATCTCCTTAAATATGCGTCCTAGGGCGAAAAGGACTTTAATTCGTGACCACCCCCAAAAAATTGAAAAATCCACCCAAAACCTAAAAAAATTAAAATTTTTATATGAAAAACTTCTTTTGCCCATATCTCCTAAACTAAGCGTCCTAGAGCGAAAAGGACTTTAATTCGTGACCACCGCCAAAAAATTGAAAAATCCACCCAAAACCTAAAAAAATTGCAATTTTTATATGAAAAACTTCTTTTGCCCATATCTCCTTAAATATGCGTCCTAGAGCGAAAAGGACTTTAATTCGTGACCACCGCCAAAAAATTGAAAAATCCACCCAAAACCTAAAAAAATTTAAATTTTTATATGAAAAACTTCTTTTGCCCATATCTCCTAAACTAAGCGTCCTAGAGCGAAAAGGACTTTAATTCGTGACCACCCTCAAAAAATTGAAAAATCCACCCAAAACCTAAAAAAATTTAAATTTTTATATGAAAAACTTCTTTTGCCCATATCTCCTTAAATATGCGTCCTAGAGCGAAAAGGACTTTAATTCGTGACCACCCCCAAAAAATTGAAAAATCCACCCAAAACCTAAAAAAATTAAAATTTTTATATGAAAAACTTCTTTTGCCCATATCTCCTAAACTAAGCGTCCTAGAGCGAAAAGGACTTTAATTCGTGACCACCCCCAAAAAATTGAAAAATCCACCCAAAACCTAAAAAAATAGAATTTTTTATATGAAAAACTTCTTTTGCCCATATCTCCTTAAATATGCGTCCTAGAGCGAAAGGACTTTAATTCGTGACCACCCCCAAAAAATTGAAAAATCCACCCAAAACTTAAAAAAAAAATAAATTTTTATATGAAAAACTTCTTTTGCCCATATCTCCTAAACTAAGCGTCCTAGAGCGAAAAGGACTTTAATTCGTGACCACCCCCAAATAATTGAAAAATCCACCCAAAACCTAAAAAAATTGAAATTTTTATATGAAAAACTTATTTTGCCCATATCTCCTAAACTAAGCGTCCTAAAGCGAAAAGGACTTTAATTCGTGACCACCCCCAAAAAATTGAAAAATCCACCCAAAACCTGAAAAAATTAAAATTTTGATATGAAAAACTTCTTTTGCCCATATCTCCTAAACTAAGCGTCCTAGAGCGAAAAGGACTTTAATTCGTGACCACCCTCAAAAAATTGAAAAATCCACCCAAAACCTACAAAAATTGAAATTTTTATATGAAAAACTTCTTTTGCCCATATCTCCTTAAATACGCGTCCTAGAGCGAAAAGGACTTTAATTCGTGACCACCCCCAAAAAATTGAAAAATCCACCCAAAACCTAAAAAAAATAAATTTTTATATGAAAAACTTCTTTTGCCCATATCTCCTTAAATATGCGTCCTAGAGCGAAAAGGACTTTAATTCGTGACCACCCCCAAAATATTGAAAAATCCACCCAAAACCTAAAAAAATTTAAATTTTTATATGAAAAAATTCTTTTGCCCATATCTCCTTAAATATGCGTCCTAGAGCGAAAAGGACTTTAATTCGTGACCACCCCCAAAAAATTGTAAAATCCACCCAAAACCTAAAAAAATTGAAATTTTTATATGAAAAACTTCTTTTGCCCATATCTCCTAAACTAAGCGTCCTAGAGCGAAAAGGACTTTAATTCGTGACCACCCTCAAAAAATTGAAAAATCCACCCAAAACCTACAAAAATAGAAATTTTTCTATGAAAAACTTCTTTTGCCCATATCTCCTTAAATATGCGTCCTAGAGCGAAAAGGACTTTAATTCGCGACCACCCCCAAAAAATTTAAAAATCCACCCAAAAACCTAAAAAAATTAAAATTTTTATATGAAAAACTTCTTTTGCCCATATCTCCTAAACTAAGCGTCCTAGAGCGAAAAGGACTTTAATTCGCGACCACCCCCAAAAAATTGAAAAATCCACCCAAAACCTAAAAAAATTGAAATTTTTATACAAAAAACTTCTTTTGCCCATATCTCCTTAAATATGCGCCCTAGAGCGAAAAGGACTTTAATTCGTGACCACCCCCAAAATATTGAAAAATCCACCCAAAACTTAAAAAAAAAATAAATTTTTATATGAAAAACTTCTTTTGCCCATATCTCCTAAACTAAGCGTCCTAGAGCGAAAAGGACTTTAATTCGTGACCACCCCCAAATAATTGAAAAATCCACCCAAAACCTAAAAAAATTGAAATTTTTATATGAAAAACTTATTTTGCCCATATCTCCTAAACTAAGCGTCCTAAAGCGAAAAGGACTTTAATTCGTGACCACCGCCAAAAAATTGAAAAATCCACCCAAAACCTGAAAAAATTAAAATTTTGATATGAAAAACTTCTTTTGCCCATATCTCCTAAACTAAGCGTCCTAGAGCGAAAAGGACTTTAATTCGTGACCACCCTCAAAAAATTGAAAAATCCACCCAAAACCTAAAAAAATCTAAATTTTTATATGAAAAACTTCTTTTGCCCATATCTCCTTAAATATGCGTCCTAGAGCGAAAAGGACTTTAATTCGTGACCACCCCCAAAAAATTGAAAAATCCACCCAAAACCTAAAAAAAAAATAAATTTTTATATGAAAAACTTCTTTTGCCAATATCTCCTTAAATATGCGTCCTAGAGCGAAAAGGACTTTAATTCGTGACCACCCCCAAAATATTGAAAAATCCACCCAAAACCTAAAAAAATTTAAATTTTTATATGAAAAACTTCTTTTGCCCATATCTCCTTAAATATGCGTCCTAGAGCGAAAAGGACTTTAATTCGTGACCACTCCCAAAAAATTGAAAAATCCACCCAAAATCTAAAAAAATTTAAATTTTTATATGAAAAACTTCTTTTGCCCATATCTCCTAAACTAAGCGTCCTAGAGCGAAAAGGACTTTAATTCGTGACCACCCCCAAAATATTGAAAAATCCACCCAAAATCTAAAAAAATTTAAATTTTTATATGAAAAACTTCTTTTGCCCATATCTCCTAAACTAAGCGTCCTAGAGCGAAAAGGACTTTAATTCGTGACCACCCCCAAAAAATTGAAAAATCCACCCAAAACCTAAAAAAATTGATATTTTTATATGAAAAACTTCTCTTTCCCATATCTCCTTAAATATGCGTCCTAGAGCGAAAAGGACTTTAATTCGTGACCACCCCCAAAAAATTGAAAATTCCACCCAAAACCTAAAAAAATTGAAATTTTTATATGAAAAACTTCTTTTGCCCACATCTCCTTAAATATGCGTCCTAGAGCGAAAAGGACTTTATTTCGTGACCACCCCCAAAAAATTGAAAAATCCACCCAAAACCTAAAAAAATTGAAATTTTTATATGAAAAACTTCTTTTGCCCATATCTCCTTAAATAAGCGTCCTAGAGCGAAAAGGACTTTAATTCGTGACCACCCCCAAAAAATTGAAAAAACCTAAAAAAAATTGAAATTTTTATATGAAAAACTTCTTTTGCCCATATCTCCTAAACTAAGCGTCCTAGAGCGAAAAGGACTTTAATTCGTGACCACTCCCAAAAAATTGAAAAATCCACCCAAAACCTAAAAAAATTGAAATTTTTATATGAAAAACGTCTTTTGCCCATATCTCCTAAACTAAGCGTCCTAGAGCGAAAAGGACTTTAATTCGTGACCACCCCCAAAAAATTGAAAAATCCACCCAAAACCTAAAAAAATTGAAATTTTTATATGAAAAACTTCTTTTGCCCATATCTCCTTAAATATGCGTCCTAGAGCGAAAAGGACTTTAATTCGTGACCACCCCCAAAAAATTGAAAAATCCACCCAAAACCTAAAAAAAATAAAATTTTGATATGAAAAACTTCTTTTGCCCATATCTCCTAAACTAAGCGTCCTAGAGCGAAAATTCGTGACCACCGCCAAAAAATTGCAAAATCCACCCAAAACCTAAAAAAATTGCAATTTTTATATGAAAAACTTCTTTTGCCCATATCTCCTTAAATATGCGTCCTAGAGCGAAAAGGACTTTAATTCGTGACCACCCCCAAAAAATTGAAAAATCCACCCAAAACCTAAAAAAATTTAAATTTTTATATGAAAAACTTCTTTTGCCCATATCTCCTAAACTAAGCGTCCTAGAGCAAAAAGGACTTTAATTCGTGACCACCCTCAAAAAATTGAAAAATCCACTCAAAACCTAAAAAAATTGAAATTTTTATATGAAAAACTTCTTTTGCCCATATCTCCTTAAATATGCGTCCTAGAGCGAAAAGGACTTTAATTCGTGACCACCCCCAAAAAATTTAAAAATCCACCCAAAACCACAAAAAAAAATACATTTTTATATGAAAAACTTCTTTTGCCCATATCTCCTAAACTAAGCGTCCTAGAGCGAACAGGACTTTAATTCGTGACCACCCCCAAAAAATTTAAAAATCCACCCAAAACCTAAAATAATTGAAATTTTTATATGAAAAACTTCTTTTGCCCATATCTCCTTAACTATGCGTCCTAGAGCGAAAAGGACTTTAATTCGTGACCACCCCCAAAAAATTGAAAAATCCACCCAAAAACCTAAAAAAATTAAAATTTTTATATGAAAAACTTCTTTTGCCCATATCTCCTAAACTAAGCGTCCTAGAGCGAAAAGGACTTTAATTCGTGACCACTCCCAAAAAATTGAAAAATCCACCCAAAACCTAAAAAAATTGAAATTTTTATATGAAAAACTTCTTTTGCCCATATCTCCTTAAATATGCGTCCTAGAGCGAAAAGGACTTTAATTCGTGACCACCCCCAAAAAATTGAAAAATCCACCCAAAACCTAAAAAAAAAATAAATTTATATATGAAAAACTTCTTTTGCCCATATCTACTAAACTAAGCGTCCTAGAGCGAAAAGGACTTTAATTCGTGACCACCCCCAAAATATTGAAAAATCCACCCAAAATCTAAAAAAATTAAAATTTTTATATGAAAAACTTCTTTTGCCCATATCTCCTAAACTAAGCGTCCTAGAGCGAAAAGGACTTTAATTCGTGACCACTCCCAAAAAATTGAAAAATCCACCCAAAACCTAAAAAAATTAAAATTTTTATATGAAAAACTTCTTTTGCCCATATCTCCTAAACTAAGCGTCCTATAGCGAAAAGGACTTTAATTCGTGACCACTCCCAAAAAATTTAAAAATCCACCCAAAACCTAAAAAAATTGAAATTTTTATATGAAAAACTTCGTTTGCCCATATCTCCTTAAATATGCGTCCTAGAGCGAAAAGGACTTTAATTCGTGACCACTCCCAAAAAATTGAAAAATCCACCCAAAACGTAAAAAAATTGAAATTTTTATATGAAAAACTTCTTTTGCCCATATCTCCTTAAATATGCGTCCTAGAGCGAAAAGGACTTTAATTCGTGACCACCCCCAAAAAATTGAAAAATCCTCCCAAAACCTAAAAAAATTGAAATTTTTATATGAAAAACTTCTTTTGCCCATATCTCCTAAACTAAGCGTCCTAGAGCGAAAAGGACTTTAATTCGTGACCACTCCCAAAAAATTGAAAAATCCACCCAAAACCTAAAAAAATTAAAATTTTGATATGAAAAACTTCTTTTGCCCATATCTCTTAAACTAAGCGTCCTAGAGCGAAAAGGACTTTAATTCGTGACCACCCTCAAAAAATTGAAAAATCCACCCAAAACCTAAAAAAATTGAAATTTTTATATGAAAAACTTCTTTTGCCCATATCTCCTTAAATATGCGTCCTAGAGCGAAAAGGACTTTAATTCGTGACCACCCCCAAAAAGTTGAAAATTCCACCCAAAAACCTAAAAAAATTAAAGTTTTTATATGAAAAACTTCTTTTGCCCATATCTCCTAAACTAAGCGTCCTAGAGCGAAAAGGACTTTAATTCGTGACCACCCTCAAAAAATTGAAAAATCCACCCAAAACCTAAAAAAATTAAAATTTTGATATGAAAAACTTCTTTTGCCCATATCTCCTTAAATATGCGTCCTAGAGCGAAAAGGACTTTAATTCGTGACCACCCCCAAAAAATTGAAAAATCCACCCAAAACCTAAAAAAAAAAATAAATTTTTATATGAAAAACTTCTTATGCCCATATCTCCTAAACTAAGCGTCCTAGAGCGAAAAGGACTTTAATTCGTGACCACCCCCAAAAAATTGAAAAATCCACCCAAAACCTAAAAAAATTGAAATTTTTATATGAAAAACTTCTTTTGCCCATATCTCCTAAACTAAGCGTCCTAGAGCGAAAAGGACTTTAATTCGTGACCACCGCCAAAAAATTTAAAAATCCACCCAAAACCTAAAAAAATTGAAATTTTTATATGAAAAACTTCTTTTGCCCATATCTCCTTAAATATGCGTCCTAGAGCGAAAAGGACTTTAATTCGTGACCACCCCCAAAAAATTGAAAAATCCACCCAAAACCTAAAAAAATTTAAATTTTTATATGAAAAACTTCTTTTGCCCATATCTCCTAAACTAAGCGTCCTAGAGCGAAAAGGACTTTAATTCGTGACCACCCTCAAAAAATTGAAAAATCCACCCAAAACCTAAAAAAATTTAAATTTTTATACGAAAAACTTCTTTTGCCCATATCTCCTTAAATATGCGTCCTAGAGCGAAAAGGACTTTAATTCGTGACCACCCCCAAAAAATTGAAAAATCCACCCAAAACCTAAAAAAATTGAAATTTTTATATGAAAAACTTCTTTTGCCCATATCTCCTAAACTAAGCGTCCTAGAGAGAAAAGGACTTTAATTCGTGACCACCCTCAAAAAATTGAAAAATCCACCCAAAACCTAAAAAAATTGAAATTTTTATATGAAAAACTTCTTTTGCCCATATCTCCTAAACTAAGCGTCCTAGAGCGAAAAGGACTTTAATTCGTGACCACCCTCAAAAAATTGAAAAATCCACCCAAAACCTAAAAAAATTGAAATTTTTATATGAAAAACTTCTCTTGCCCATATCTCCTTAAATATGCGTCCTAGAGCGAAAAGGACTTTAATTCGTGACCACCCCCAAAAAATTGAAAAATCCACCCAAAACCTAAAAAAATTGAAATTTTTATATGAAAAACTTCTTTTGCCCATATCTCCTAAACTAAGCGTCCTAGAGCGAAAAGGACTTTAATTCGTGACCACCGCCAAAAAATTTAAAAATCCACCCAAAACCTAAAAAAATTGAAATTTTTATATGAAAAACTTCTTTTGCCCATATCTCCTTAAATATGCGTCCTAGAGCGAAAAGGACTTTAATTCGTGACCACCCCCAAAAAATTGAAAAATCCACCCAAAACCTAAAAAAATTGAAATTTTTATATGAAAAACTTCTTTTGCCCATATCTCCTAAACTAAGCGTCCTAGAGAGAAAAGGACTTTAATTCGTGACCACCCTCAAAAAATTGAAAAATCCACCCAAAACCTAAAAAAATTGAAATTTTTATATGAAAAACTTCTTTTGCCCATATCTCCTTAAATATGCATCCTAGAGCGAAAAGAACTTTAATTCGTGACCACCCCCAAAAAATTGAAAAATCCACCCAAAAACCTAAAAAAATTAAAATTTTTATATGAAAAACTTCTTTTGCCCATATCTCCTAAACTAAGCGTCCTAGAGCGAAAAGGACTTTAATTCGTGACCACTCCCAAAAAATTGAAAAATCCACCCAAAACCTAAAAAAATTTAAATTTTTATACGAAAAACTTCTTTTGCCCATATCTCCTAAACTAAGCGTCCTGGAGCGAAAAGGACTTTAATTCGTGACCACCCCCAAAAAATTGAAAAATCCACCCAAAACGTAAAAAAAAAATAAATTTTTATATGAAACACTTCTTTTGCCCATATCTCCTAAACTAAGCGTCCTAGAGCGAAAAGGACTTTAATTCGTGACCACCCCCAAAATATTGAAAAATCCACCCAAAATCTAAAAAAATTTAAATTTTTATATGAAAAACTTCTTTTGCCCATATCTCCTAAACTAAGCGTCCTAGAGCGAAAAGGACTTTAATTCGTGACCACCCTCAAAAAATTGAAAAATCCACCCAAAACCTAAAAAAATTGCAATTTTTATATGAAAAACTTCTTTTGACCACCGCCAAAAAATTGAAAAATCCACCCAAAAGCTAAAAAAATTGCAATTTTTATATGAAAAACTTCTTTTGCCCATATATCCTTAAATATGCGTCCTAGAGCGAAAAGGACTTTAATTCGTGACCACCCCCAAAAAATTTAAAAATCCACCCAAAACCTAAAAAAATTGAAATTTTTATATGAAAAACTTCTTTTGCCCATATCTCCTAAACTAAGCGTCCTAGAGCGAAAATGACTTTAATTCGTGACCACCCTCAAAAAATTGAAAAATCCACCCAAAACCTAAAAAAAATGAAATTTTTATATGAAAAACTTCTTTTGCCCATATCTCCTTAAATATGCGTCCTAGAGCGAAAAGGACTTTAATTCGTGACCACCCCCAAAAAATTGAAAAATCCACCCAAAAACCTAAAAAAATTAAAATTTTTATATGAAAAACTTCTTTTGCCCATATCTCCTAAACTAAGCGTCCTAGAGCGAAAAGGACTTTAATTCGTGACCACTCCCAAAAAATTGCAAAATCCACCCAAAACCTAAAAAAATTGAAATTTTTATACGAAAAACTTCTTTTGCCCATATCTCCTTAAATATGCGTCCTAGAGCGAAAAGGACTTTAATTCGTGACCACCCCCAAAAAATTGAAAAATCCACCCAAAACCTAAAAAAATTGAAATTTTTATATGAAAAACTTCTTTTGCCCATATCTCCTTAAATATGCGTCCTAGAGCGAAAAGGACTTTAATTCGTGACCACCCCCAAAAAATTGAGAAATCCACCCAAAACCTAAAAAAATTGAAATTTTTATATGAAAAACTTCTTTTGCCCATATCTCCTAAACTAAGCGTCCTAGAGCGAAAAGGACTTTAATTCGTGACCACCCTCAAAAAATTGAAAAATCCACCCAAAACCTAAAAAAATTGAAATTTTTATATGAAAAACTTCTTTTGCCCATATCTCCTTAAATATGCGTCCTAGAGCAAAAAGGACTTTAATTCGTGACCACCCCCAAAAAATTGAAAAATCCACCCAAAACCTAAAAAAATTTAAATTTTTATATGAAAAACTTCTTTTGCCCATATCTCCTAAACTAAGCGCCCTAGAGCGAAAAGGACTTTAATTCGTGACCACCCTCAAAAAATTGAAAAATCCACCCAAAATCTAAAAAAAATTAAATATTTATATGAAAAACTTATTTTGCCCATATCTCCTAAACTAAGCGTCCTAGAGCGAAAAGGACTTTAATTCGTGACCACCCCCAAAAAATTGAAAAATCCACCCAAAACCTAAAAAAATTGAAATTTTGATATGAAAAATTTCGTTTGCCCATATCTCCTTCAATATGCGTCCTAGAGCGAAAAGGACTTTAATTCGTGACCACTCCCAAAAAATTTAAAAATCCACCCAAAACCTAAAAAAATTTAAATTTTTATATGAAAAACTTCTTTTGCCCATATCTCCTAAACTAAGCGTCCTAGAGCGAAAATGACTTTAATTCGTGACCACCCTCAAAAAATTGAAAAATCCACCCAAAACCTAAAAAAATTGCAATTTTTATATGAAAAACTTCTTTTGCCCATATCTCCTTTAATATGCGTCCTAGGGCGAAAAGGACTTTAATTCGTGACCACCCCCAAAAAATTGAAAAATCCACCCAAAACCTAAAAAAATTTAAATTTTTATATGAAAAACTTCTTTTGCCCATATCTCCTTTAATATGCGTCCTAGGGCGAAAAGGACTTTAATTCGTGACCACCCCCAAAAAAGTGAAAAATCCACCCAAAACCTAAAAAATTGAAATTTTTATATGAAAAACTTCTTTTGCCCATATCTCCTAAACTAAGCGTCCTAGAGCGAAAAGGACTTTAATTCGTGACCACCCCCAAAAAATTGAAAAATCCACCCAAAACCTAAAAAAATTGAAATTTTTATATGAAAAACTTCTTTTGCCCATATCTCCTTAAATATGCGTCCTAGAGCGAAAAGGACTTTAATTCGTGACCACCCCTAAAAACTTGAAAAATCCACCCAAAACCTAAAAAAATTGAAATTTTTATATGAAAAACTTCTTTTGCCCATATCTCCTTAAATATGCGTCCTAGAGCGAAAGGACTTTAATTCGTGACCACCCCCAAAAAATTGAAAAATCCACCCAAAATCTAAAAAAAATTAAATATTTATATGAAAAACTTCTTTTCCTAAACTAAGCGTCCTAGAGCGAAAAGGACTTTAATTCGTGACCACCCCCAAAAAATTGAAAAATCCACCCAAAACCTAAAAAAATTGAAATTTTTATATGAAAAATTTCGTTTGCCCATATCTCCTTCAATATGCGTCCTAGAGCGAAAAGGACTTTAATTCGTGACCACTCCCAAAAAATTTAAAAATCCACCCAAAACCTAAAAAAATTTAAATTTTTATATGAAAAACTTCTTTTGCCCATATCTCCTAAACTAAGCGTCCTAGAGCGAAAATGACTTTAATTCGTGACCACCCTCAAAAAATTGAAAAATCCACCCAAAACCTAAAAAAATTGAAATTTTTATATGAAAAACTTCTTTTGCCCATATCTCCTTAAATATGCGTCCTAGAGCGAAAATGACTTTAATTCGTGACCACCCCCAAAAAATTGAAAAATCCACCCAAAAACCTAAAAAAATTAAAATTTTTATATGAAAAACTTCTTTTGCCCATATCTCCTAAACTAAGCGTCCTAGAGCGAAAAGGACTTTAATTCGTGACCACTCCCAAAAAATTGCAAAATCCACCCAAAACCTAAAAAAATTGAAATTTTTATACGAAAAACTTCTTTTGCCCATATCTCCTTAAATATGCGTCCTAGAGCGAAAAGGACTTTAATTCGTGACCACCCCCAAAAAATTGAAAAATCCACCCAAAACGTAAAAAAAAAATAAATTTTTATATGAAACACTTCTTTTGCCCATATCTCCTAAACTAAGCGTCCTAGAGCGAAAAGGACTTTAATTCGTGACCACCCCCAAAATATTGAAAAATCCACCCAAAATCTAAAAAAATTGAAATTTTTATATGAAAAACTTCTTTTGCCCATATCTCCTTAAATATGCGTCCTAGAGCGAAAAGGACTTTAATTCGTGACCACCCTCAAAAAATTGAAAAATCCACCCAAAACCTAAAAAAATTGCAATTTTTATATGAAAAACTTCTTTTGACCACCGCCAAAAAATTGAAAAATCCACCCAAAAGCTAAAAAAATTGCAATTTTTATATGAAAAACTTCTTTTGCCCATATATCCTTAAATATGCGTCCTAGAGCGAAAAGGACTTTAATTCGTGACCACCCCCAAAAAATTTAAAAATCCACCCAAAACCTAAAAAAATTGAAATTTTTATATGAAAAACTTCTTTTGCCCATATCTCCTAAACTAAGCGTCCTAGAGCGAAAATGACTTTAATTCGTGACCACCCTCAAAAAATTGAAAAATCCACCCAAAACCTAAAAAAAATGAAATTTTTATATGAAAAACTTCTTTTGCCCATATCTCCTTAAATATGCGTCCTAGAGCGAAAAGGACTTTAATTCGTGACCACCCCCAAAAAATTGAAAAATCCACCCAAAAACCTAAAAAAATTAAAATTTTTATATGAAAAACTTCTTTTGCCCATATCTCCTAAACTAAGCGTCCTAGAGCGAAAAGGACTTTAATTCGTGACCACTCCCAAAAAATTGCAAAATCCACCCAAAACCTAAAAAAATTGAAATTTTTATACGAAAAACTTCTTTTGCCCATATCTCCTTAAATATGCGTCCTAGAGCGAAAAGGACTTTAATTCGTGACCACCCCCAAAAAATTGAAAAATCCACCCAAAACCTAAAAAAATTGAAATTTTTATATGAAAAACTTCTTTTGCCCATATCTCCTTAAATATGCGTCCTAGAGCGAAAAGGACTTTAATTCGTGACCACCCCCAAAAAATTGAGAAATCCACCCAAAACCTAAAAAAATTGAAATTTTTATATGAAAAACTTCTTTTGCCCATATCTCCTAAACTAAGCGTCCTAGAGCGAAAAGGACTTTAATTCGTGACCACCCTCAAAAAATTGAAAAATCCACCCAAAACCTAAAAAAATTGAAATTTTTATATGAAAAACTTCTTTTGCCCATATCTCCTTAAATATGCGTCCTAGAGCAAAAAGGACTTTAATTCGTGACCACCCCCAAAAAATTGAAAAATCCACCCAAAACCTAAAAAAATTTAAATTTTTATATGAAAAACTTCTTTTGCCCATATCTCCTAAACTAAGCGCCCTAGAGCGAAAAGGACTTTAATTCGTGACCACCCTCAAAAAATTGAAAAATCCACCCAAAATCTAAAAAAAATTAAATATTTATATGAAAAACTTATTTTGCCCATATCTCCTAAACTAAGCGTCCTAGAGCGAAAAGGACTTTAATTCGTGACCACCCCCAAAAAATTGAAAAATCCACCCAAAACCTAAAAAAATTGAAATTTTGATATGAAAAATTTCGTTTGCCCATATCTCCTTCAATATGCGTCCTAGAGCGAAAAGGACTTTAATTCGTGACCACTCCCAAAAAATTTAAAAATCCACCCAAAACCTAAAAAAATTTAAATTTTTATATGAAAAACTTCTTTTGCCCATATCTCCTAAACTAAGCGTCCTAGAGCGAAAATGACTTTAATTCGTGACCACCCTCAAAAAATTGAAAAATCCACCCAAAACCTAAAAAAATTGCAATTTTTATATGAAAAACTTCTTTTGCCCATATCTCCTTTAATATGCGTCCTAGGGCGAAAAGGACTTTAATTCGTGACCACCCCCAAAAAATTGAAAAATCCACCCAAAACCTAAAAAAATTTAAATTTTTATATGAAAAACTTCTTTTGCCCATATCTCCTTTAATATGCGTCCTAGGGCGAAAAGGACTTTAATTCGTGACCACCCCCAAAAAAGTGAAAAATCCACCCAAAACCTAAAAAATTGAAATTTTTATATGAAAAACTTCTTTTGCCCATATCTCCTAAACTAAGCGTCCTAGAGCGAAAAGGACTTTAATTCGTGACCACCCCCAAAAAATTGAAAAATCCACCCAAAACCTAAAAAAATTGAAATTTTTATATGAAAAACTTCTTTTGCCCATATCTCCTTAAATATGCGTCCTAGAGCGAAAAGGACTTTAATTCGTGACCACCCCTAAAAACTTGAAAAATCCACCCAAAACCTAAAAAAATTGAAATTTTTATATGAAAAACTTCTTTTGCCCATATCTCCTTAAATATGCGTCCTAGAGCGAAAGGACTTTAATTCGTGACCACCCCCAAAAAATTGAAAAATCCACCCAAAATCTAAAAAAAATTAAATATTTATATGAAAAACTTCTTTTCCTAAACTAAGCGTCCTAGAGCGAAAAGGACTTTAATTCGTGACCACCCCCAAAAAATTGAAAAATCCACCCAAAACCTAAAAAAATTGAAATTTTTATATGAAAAATTTCGTTTGCCCATATCTCCTTCAATATGCGTCCTAGAGCGAAAAGGACTTTAATTCGTGACCACTCCCAAAAAATTTAAAAATCCACCCAAAACCTAAAAAAATTTAAATTTTTATATGAAAAACTTCTTTTGCCCATATCTCCTAAACTAAGCGTCCTAGAGCGAAAATGACTTTAATTCGTGACCACCCTCAAAAAATTGAAAAATCCACCCAAAACCTAAAAAAATTGAAATTTTTATATGAAAAACTTCTTTTGCCCATATCTCCTTAAATATGCGTCCTAGAGCGAAAATGACTTTAATTCGTGACCACCCCCAAAAAATTGAAAAATCCACCCAAAAACCTAAAAAAATTAAAATTTTTATATGAAAAACTTCTTTTGCCCATATCTCCTAAACTAAGCGTCCTAGAGCGAAAAGGACTTTAATTCGTGACCACTCCCAAAAAATTGCAAAATCCACCCAAAACCTAAAAAAATTGAAATTTTTATACGAAAAACTTCTTTTGCCCATATCTCCTTAAATATGCGTCCTAGAGCGAAAAGGACTTTAATTCGTGACCACCCCCAAAAAATTGAAAAATCCACCCAAAACCTAAAAAAATTGAAATTTTTATATGAAAAACTTCTTTTGCCCATATCTCCTTAAATATGCGTCCTAGAGCGAAAAGGACTTTAATTCGTGACCACCCCTAAAAACTTGAAAAATCCACCCAAAACCTAAAAAAATTGAAATTTTTATATGAAAAACTTCTTTTGCCCATATCTCCTTAAATATGCGTCCTAGAGCGAAAAGGACTTTAATTCGTGACCACCCCCAAAAAATTGAGAAATCCACCCAAAACCTAAAAAAATTGAAATTTTATATGAAAAACTTCTTTTGCCCATATCTCCTAAACTAAGCGTCCTAGAGCGAAAAGGACTTTAATTCGTGACCACCCTCAAAAAATTGAAAAATCCACCCAAAATCTAAAAAAAATTAAATATTTATATGAAAAACTTATTTTGCCCATATCTCCTAAACTAAGCGTCCTAGAGCGAAAAGGACTTTAATTCGTGACCACCCCCAAAAAATTGAAAAATCCACCCAAAACCTAAAAAAATTGAAATTTTTATATGAAAAACTTCTTCTGCCCATATCTCCTTAAATATGCGTCCTAGAGCGAAAAGGACTTTAATTCGTGACCACCCCCAAAAAATTGAGAAATCCACCCAAAACCTAAAAAAATTTAAATTTTTATATGAAAAACTTCTTTTGCCCATATCTCCTAAACTAAGCGTCCTAGAGCGAAAAGGACTTTAAGTCGTCACCACCCCAAAAAAATTTAAGAATCCACCCAAAACCTAAAAAAAATTAAATTTTTATATGAAAAACTTCTTTTGCCCATATCTCCTAAACTAAGCGTCCTAGAGCGAAAAGGACTTTAAGTCGTCACCACCCCCAAAAAATTTAAGAATCCACCCAAAACCTAAAAAAAATTAAAATTTTATATGAAAAACTTCTTTTGCCCATATCTCCTAAACTAAGCGTCCTAGAGCGAACAGGACTTTAATTCGTGACCACCCTCAAAAAATTGAAAAATCCACCCAAAACCTAAAAAAATTGCAATTTTTATATGAAAAACTTCTTTTGCCCATATCTCCTTAAATATGCGTCCTAGAGCGAAAAGGACTTTAATTCGTGACCACCCCCAAAAAATTGAAAAATCCACCCAAAACCTAAAAAAAATTAAATTTTTATATGAAAAACTTCTTTTGCCCATATCTCCTAAACTAAGCGTCCTAGAGCGAAAATGACTTTAATTCGTGACCACCCTCAAAAAATTGAAAAATCCACCCAAAACCTAAAAAAATTTAAATTTTTATATGAAAAACTTCTTTTGCCCATATCTCCTTAAATATGCGTCCTAGAGCGAAAATGACTTTAATTCGTGATCACCCCCAAAAAATTGAAAAATCCACCCAAAAACCTAAAAAAATTAAAATTTTTATATGAAAAACTTCTTTTGCCCATATCTCCTAAACTAAGCGTCCTAGAGCGAAAAGGACTTTAATTCGTGACCACTCCCAAAAAATTGCAAAATCCACCCAAAACCTAAAAAAATTGAAATTTTTATACGAAAAACTTCTTTTGCCCATATCTCCTTAAATATGCGTCCTAGAGCGAAAAGGACTTTAATTCGTGACCACCCCCAAAAAATTGAAAAATCCACCCAAAACCTAAAAAAATTGAAATTTTTATATGAAAAACTTCTTTTGCCCATATCTCCTTAAATATGCGTCCTAGAGCGAAAAGGACTTTAATTCGTGACCACCCCTAAAAACTTGAAAAATCCACCCAAAACCTAAAAAAATTGAAATTTTTATATGAAAAACTTCTTTTGCCCATATCTCCTTAAATATGCGTCCTAGAGCGAAAAGGACTTTAATTCGTGACCACTCCCAAAAAATTTAAAAATCCACCCAAAACCTAAAAAAATTTAAATTTTTATATGAAAAACTTCTTTTGCCCATATCTCCTAAACTAAGCGTCCTAGAGCGAAAATGACTTTAATTCGTGACCACCCTCAAAAAATTGAAAAATCCACCCAAAACCTAAAAAAATTGAAATTTTTATATGAAAAACTTCTTTTGCCCATATCTCCTTAAATATGCGTCCTAGAGCGAAAATGACTTTAATTCGTGACCACCCCCAAAAAATTGAAAAATCCACCCAAAAACCTAAAAAAATTAAAATTTTTATATGAAAAACTTCTTTTGCCCATATCTCCTAAACTAAGCGTCCTAGAGCGAAAAGGACTTTAATTCGTGACCACTCCCAAAAAATTGCAAAATCCACCCAAAACCTAAAAAAATTGAAATTTTTATACGAAAAACTTCTTTTGCCCATATCTCCTTAAATATGCGTCCTAGAGCGAAAAGGACTTTAATTCGTGACCACCCCCAAAAAATTGAAAAATCCACCCAAAACCTAAAAAAATTGAAATTTTTATATGAAAAACTTCTTTTGCCCATATCTCCTTAAATATGCGTCCTAGAGCGAAAAGGACTTTAATTCGTGACCACCCCTAAAAACTTGAAAAATCCACCCAAAACCTAAAAAAATTGAAATTTTTATATGAAAAACTTCTTTTGCCCATATCTCCTTAAATATGCGTCCTAGAGCGAAAAGGACTTTAATTCGTGACCACCCCCAAAAAATTGAAAAATCCACCCAAAACCTAAAAAAAATGAAATTTTTATATGAAAAACTTCTTTTGCCCATATCTCCTAAACTAAGCGTCCTAGAGCGAAAAGGACTTTAATTCGTGACCACCCTCAAAAAATTGAAAAATCCACCCAAAATCTAAAAAAAATTAAATATTTATATGAAAAACTTATTTTGCCCATATCTCCTAAACTAAGCGTCCTAGAGCGAAAAGGACTTTAATTCGTGATCACCCCCAAAAAATTGAAAAATCCACCCAAAACCTAAAAAAATTGAAATTTTTATATGAAAAATTTCGTTTGCCCATATCTCCTTCAATATGCGTCCTAGAGCGAAAAGGACTTTAATTCGTGACCACTCCCAAAAAATTGAAAAATCCACCCAAAACCTAAAAAAATTAAAATTTTGATATGAAAAACTTCTTTTGCCCATATCTCTTAAACTAAGCGTCCTAGAGCGAAAAGGACTTTAATTCGTGACCACTCCCAAAAAATTGAAAAATCCACCCAAAACCTAAAAAAAATAAAATTTTTATATGAAAAACTTCTTTTGCCCATATCTCCTAAACTAAGCGTCCTAGAGCGAAAAGGACTTTAATTCGTGACTACCCCCAAAAAATTGAAAAATCCACCCAAAACCTAAAAAAATTGAAATTTTTATATGAAAAACTTCTTTTGCCCATATCTCCTTAAATATGCGTCCTAGAGCGAAAAGGACTTTAATTCGTGACCACCCCTAAAAACTTGAAAAATCCACCCAAAATCTAAAAAAATTGAAATTTTTATATGAAAAACTTCTTCTGCCCATATCTCCTTAAATATGCGTCCTAGAGCGAAAAGGACTTTAATTCGTGACCACCCCCAAAAAATTGAGAAATCCACCCAAAACCTAAAAAAATTTAAATTTTTATATGAAAAACTTCTTTTGCCCATATCTCCTAAACTAAGCGTCCTAGAGCGAAAAGGACTTTAATTCGTGACCACCCTCAAAAAATTGAAAAATCCACCCAAAACCTAAAAAAATTTAAATTTTTATATGAAACACTTCTTTTGCCCATATCTCCTAAACTAAGCGTCCTAGAGCGAAAAGGACTTTAATTCGTGACCACCCTCAAAAAATTGAAAAATCCACCCAAAACCTAAAAAAATTTAAATTTTTATATGAAACACTTCTTTTGCCCATATCTCCTAAACTAAGCGTCCTAGAGCGAAAAGGACTTTAATTCGTGACCACCCCTAAAAACTTGAAAAATCCACCCAAAACCTAAAAAAAATTGAAATTTTTATATGAAAAACTTCTTTTGCCCATATCTCCTTAAATATGCGTCCTGGAGCGAAAAGGACTTTAATTCGTGACCACCCCCAAAAAATTGAAAAATCCACCCAAAACCTAAAAAAATTTAAATTTTTATATGAAAAACTTCTTTTGCCCATATCTCCTAAACTAAGCGTCCTAGAGCGAAAAGGACTTTAATTCGTGACCACCCCCAAAAAATTGAAAAATCCACCCAAAACCTAAAAAAAAAATAAATTTTTATATGAAAAACTTCTTTTGCCCATATCTCCTAAACTAAGCGTCCTAGAGCGAAAAGGACTTTAATTCGTGACCACCCCTAAAAACTTGAAAAATCCACCCAAAACCTAAACAAGTATATACAGCAGTAAGTTCGGCCGGGCCGAATCTTAAATACCCACCACCATGAACCAAATATTAGAGTTTCCTTTGAAATTTCAGGAGGGCTTGAGGACACTTCCGGAAGATAAATTTAAAGATTTCACCTATGAGGACTATATCAGATTCTGGATTTATAAGAACCATTTTTGTTTTAGAGGAATTATTAACATCTCTTGTAAGTGTGCAAGAAAATTATTCTTATGGGGGCTATACTAAAATATGGGCCGATACTCACCGTTTTCGGCACACCTCTTTATGGCCCGAAAATACCTCTTGATTTCTAATTTCAGGCAAATTGGATAAAAACTTTGGATTCTAGAAGCCCAAGAAGTAAAATCGGGAAATCGGTCTATATGGGGCCTATACCAAAATATGGACCGATACTCATCATTTTAGGCACACCTATTTATGTTCCTAAAATACATCTAGATTTCCAATTTCAGGCAAATTGGATATAAACTACGGTTTCTATAAGCCCAAGACCCCAAATCGGGAGGTCGGTTTATATGGGGACCATACCAAAACATGGACCGATGCTCACCATTTTTGGCACACCTCTTTACGGTTCTAAAGTACCTTTTGATTTCCAAATTCAGATAAATTGGATAAAAACTGCGGTTTCTATAAGCCCAAGAAGTAAAATCGGGAGATCGGACCGATACTCACCATTTTTGGCACACCTCTTTATGGCCATAAAATACCTCTAGATTTCAAATTTCAGGCAAATTGGATGAAAACTGCGGTTTCTATAAGCCCAAGAAGTAAAATCGGGAGATCGGTCTATATGGGGGCTATACCAAAATATGGATCGATACTCACTATTTTTGGCACACGTGTTTGTGGTCCTACAATACCTCTAGATTTCCAATTTCAGGCAAATTGGATAAAAACTACGATTTCTATAAGCCCAAGACCCCAAATCAGGAGGTCGGTTTATATGGGGACTATATCAAAACCTGGACCGATATAGCCCATCTTCGAACTTGACCTGCCTGCAGACAAAAGACGAGTTTGTGCAAAATTTCAACACGATTGCTTCATTATTGAAGACTGTAGCGTGATTACAACAGACAGACAGACAGACAGACAGACAGACAGACGGACAGACGGACATCGTTATATCGTCTTAGAATTTCTCCCTGATTAAGAATATATATACTTTATATAGTCGGAAATCGATATTTCGATGTGTTACAAACGGAATGACAAACTTATTATACCCCCGTCACCATTCTATGGTGGTGGGTATAAAAAATTGAAATTTTTATATGAAAAACATCTTTTGCCCATATCTCCTTAAATATGCGTCCTGGAGCGAAAAGGACTTTAATTCGTGACCACCCCCAAAAAATTTAAGAATCCACCCAAAACCTAAAAAAAATTAAAATTTTATATGAAAAACTTCTTTTGCCCATATCTCCTAAACTAAGCGTCCTAGAGCGAAAAGGACTTTAATTCGTGACCACCCTCAAAAAATTTAAAAATCCACCCAAAACCTAAAAAAATTGCAATTTTTATATGAAAAACTTCTTTTGCCCATATCTCCTTAAATATGCGTCCTAGAGCGAAAAGGACTTTAATTCGTGACCACCCCCAAAAAATTTAAAAATCCACCCACAACCTAAAAAAATTTAAATTTTTATATGAAAAACTTCTTTTGCCCATATCTCCTAAACTAAGCGTCCTAGAGCGAAAAGGACTTTAATTCGTGACCACCCTCAAAAAATTGAAAAATCCACCCAAACCCTAAAAAAATTTAAATTTTTATATGAAAAACTTCTTTTGCCCATATCTCCTTCAATATGCGTCCTAGAGCGAAAAGGACTTTAATTCGTGACCACTCCCAAAAAATTGAAAAATCCACCCAAAACCTAAAAAAATTAAAATTTTGATATGAAAAACTTCTTTTGCCCATATCTCTTAAACTAAGCGTCCTAGAGCGAAAAGGACTTTAATTCGTGACCACTCCCAAAAAATTGAAAAATATGCGTCCTAGAGCGAAAAGGACTTTAATTCGTGACCACCCCCAAAAAATTGAGAAATCCACCCAAAACCTAAAAAAATTGAAATTTTTATATGAAAAACTTCTTTTGCCCATATCTCCTAAACTAAGCGTCCTAGAGCGAAAAGGACTTTAATTCGTGACCACCCTCAAAAAATTTAAGAATCCACCCAAAACCTAAAAAAAATTAAAATTTTTATATGAAACACTTCTTTTGCCCATATCTCCTAAACTAAGCGTCCTAGAGCGAAAAGGACTTTAATTCGTGACCACCCTCAAAAAATTGAAAAATCCACCCAAAACCTAAAAAAATTGCAATTTTTATATGAAAAACTTCTTTTGCCCATATCTCCTTAAATATGCGTCCTAGAGCGAAAAGGACTTTAATTCGTGACCACCCCCAAAAAATTTAAAAATCCACCCAAAACCTAAAAAAATTTAAATTTTTATATGAAAAACTTCTTTTGCCCATATCTCCTAAACTAAGCGTCCTAGAGCGAAAAGGACTTTAATTCGTGACCACCCTCAAAAAATTGAAAAATCCACCCAAAACCTAAAAAAATTGAAATTTTTATATGAAAAACTTCTTTTGCCCATATCTCCTTAAATATGCGTCCTAGAGCGAAAAGGACTTTAATTCGTGACCACCCCCAAAAAATTGAAAAATCCACCCAAAACCTAAAAAAAATTAAATTTTTATATGAAAAACTTCTTTTGCCCATATCTCCTAAACTAAGCGTCCTAGAGCGAAAAGGACTTTAATTCGTGACCACCCTCAAAAAATTGAAAAATCCATCCAAAACCTAAAAAAATTAAAATTTTTATATGAAACACTTCTTTTGCCCATATCTCCTAAACTAAGCGTCCTAGAGCGAAAAGGACTTTAATTCGTGACCACCCCTAAAAACTTGAAAAATCCACCCAAAACCTAAAAAAATTGATATTTTTATATGAAAACCTTCTTTTGCCCATATCTCCTTAAATATGCGTCCTGGAGCGAAAAGGACTTTAATTCGTGACCACCCCCAAAAAATTGAAAAATCCACCCAAAACCTAAAAAAATTGAAATTTTTATATGAAAAACTTCTGTTGCCCATATCTCCTAAACTAAGCGTCCTAGAGCGAAAAGGAGTTTAATTCATGACCACCGCCAAAAAATTTAAAAATCCACCCAAAACCTAAAAAAATTGCAATTTTTATATGAAAAACTTCTTTTGCCCATATCTCCTTAAATATGCGGCCTAGAGCGAAAAGGACTTTAATTCGTGACCACCCCCAAAAAATTTAAAAATCCACCCAAAACCTAAAAAAAATTAAATTTTTATATGAAAAACTTCTTTTGCCCATATCTCCTAAACTAAGCGTCCTAGAGCGAAAAGGACTTTAATTCGTGACCACCCTCAAAAAATTGAAAAATCCACCCAAAACCTAAAAAAATTTAAATTTTTATATGAAAAACTTCTTTTGCCCATATCTCCTTAAATATGCGTCCTAGAGCGAAAAGGACTTTAATTCGTGACCACCCCCAAAAAATTGAAAAATCCACCCAAAACCTAAAAAAATTGAAATTTTAATATGAAAAATTTCTTTTGCCCGTATCTCCTAAACTAAGCGTCCTAGAGAGAAAAGGACTTTAATTCGTGACCTCCCTCAAAAAATTGAAAAATCCACCCAAAACCTAAAAAAATTGAAATTTTTATATGAAAAACTTCTTTTGCCCATATCTCCTTAACTATGCGTCCTAGAGCGAAAAGGACTTTAACTCGTGACCACCCCCAAAAAATTGAAAAATCCACCCAAAACCCTAAAAAAATTAAAATTTTTATATGAAAAACTTCTTTTGCCCATATCTCCTAAACTAAGCGTCCTAGAGCGAAAAGGTCTTTAATTCGTGACCACTCCCAAAAAATTGAAAAATCCACCCAAAACCTAAAAAAATTGAAATTTTTATACGAAAAACTTCTTTTGCCCATATCTCCTTAAATATGCGTCCTAGAGCGAAAAGGACTTTAATTCGTGACCACCCCCAAAAAATTGAAAAATCCACCCAAAACCTAAAAAAAAAATAAATGTTTATATGAAAAACTTCTTTTGCCCATATCTCCTAAACTAAGCGTCCTAGAGCGAAAAGGACTTTAATTCGTGACCACCCCCAAAATATTGAAAAATCCACCCAAAATCTAAAAAAATTTAAATTTTGATATGAAAAACTTCTTTTGCCCATATCTCCTAAACTAAGCGTCCTAGAGCGAAAAGGACTTTAATTCGTGACCACCCCCAAAAAATTGCAAAATCCACCCAAAACCTAAAAAAATTTAAATTTTTATATGAAAAACTTCTTTTGCCCATATCTCCTTAAATATGCGTCCTAGAGCGAAAAGGACTTTAATTCGTAACCACCCCTAAAAACTTGAAAAATCCACCCAAAACCTAAAAAAAATTGAAATTTTTATATGAAAAACTTCTTTTGCCCATATCTCCTTAAATATGCGTCCTAGAGCGAAAATGACTTTAATTCGTGACCACCCCCAAAAAATTGAAAAATCCACCCAAAAACCTAAAAAAATTAAAATTTTTATATGCAAAACTTCTTTTGCCCATATCTCCTAAACTAAGCGTCCTAGAGCGAAAAGGACTTTAATTCGTGACCACTCCCAAAAAATTGCAAAATCCACCCAAAACCTAAAAAAATTGAAATTTTTATACGAAAAACTTCTTTTGCCCATATTTCCTTAAATATGAGTCCTAGAGCGAAAAGGACTTTAATTCGTGACCACCCCCAAAAAATTGAAAAATCCACCCAAAACCTAAAAAAATTGAAATTTTTATATGAAAAACTTCTTTTGCCCATATCTCCTTAAATATGCGTCCTAGAGCGAAAAGGACTTTAATTCGTGACCACCCCCAAAAAATTGAAAAATCCACCCAAAATCTAAAAAAAATTAAATATTTATATGAAAAACTTCTTTTGCCCATATCTCCTAAACTAAGCGTCCTAGAGCGAAAAGGACTTTAATTCGTGACCACCCCCAAAAAATTGAAAAATCCACCCAAAACCTAAAAAAATTGAAATTTTTATATGAAAAATTTCGTTTGCCCATATCTCCTTCAATATGCGTCCTAGAGCGAAAAGGACTTTAATTCGTGACCACTCCCAAAAAATTTACAAATCTACCCAAAACCTAAAAAAATTTAAATTTTTATATGAAAAACTTCTTTTGCCCATATCTCCTAAACTAAGCGTCCTAGAGCGAAAAGGACTTTAATTCGTGACCACTCCCAAAAAATTGAAAAATCCACCCAAAACCTAAAAAAAATAAAATTTTTATATGAAAAACTTCTTTTGCCCATATCTCCTAAACTAAGCGTCCTAGAGCGAAAAGGACTTTAATTCGTGACTACCCCCAAAAAATTGAAAAATCCACCCAAAACCTAAAAAAATTGAAATTTTTATATGAAAAACTTCTTTTGCCCATACCTCCTTAAATATGCGTCCTAGAGCGAAAAGGACTTTAATTCGTGACCACCCCTAAAAACTTGAAAAATCCACCCAAAATCTAAAAAAATTGAAATTTTTATATGAAAAACTTCTTCTGCCCATATCTCCTTAAATATGCGTCCTAGAGCGAAAAGGACTTTAATTCGTGACCACCCCCAAAAAATTGAGAAATCCACCCAAAACCTAAAAAAATTTAAATTTTTATATGAAAAACTTCTTTTGCCCATATCTCCTAAACTAAGCGTCCTAGAGCGAAAAGGACTTTAAGTCGTCACCACCCCCAAAAAATTTAAGAATCCACCCAAAACCTAAAAAAAATTAAAATTTTATATGAAAAACTTCTTTTGCCCATATCTCCTAAACTAAGCGTCCTAGAGCGAACAGGACTTTAATTCGTGACCACCCTCAAAAAATTGAAAAATCCACCCAAAACCTAAAAAAATTGCAATTTTTATATGAAAAACTTCTTTTGCCCATATCTCCTTAAATATGCGTCCTAGAGCGAAAAGGACTTTAATTCGTGACCACCCCCAAAAAATTGAAAAATCCACCCAAAACCTAAAAAAATTGAAATTTTTATATGAAAAACTTCTTTTGCCCATATCTCCTAAACTAAGCGTCCTAGAGCGAAAAGGACTTTAATTCGTGACCACCCTCAAAAAATTGAAAAATCCACCCAAAACCTAAAAAAATTTAAATTTTTATATGAAACACTTCTTTTGCCCATATCTCCTAAACTAAGCGTCCTAGAGCGAAAAGGACTTTAATTCGTGACCACCCCTAAAAACTTGAAAAATCCACCCAAAACCTAAAAAAAATTGAAATTTTTATATGAAAAACTTCTTTTGCCCATATCTCCTTAAATATGCGTCCTGGAGCGAAAAGGACTTTAATTCGTGACCACCCCCAAAAAATTGAAAAATCCACCCAAAACCTAAAAAAATTTAAATTTTTATATGAAAAACTTCTTTTGCCCATATCTCCTAAACTAAGCGTCCTAGAGCGAAAAGGACTTTAATTCGTGACCACCCCCAAAAAATTGAAAAATCCACCCAAAACCTAAAAAAAAAATAAATTTTTATATGAAAAACTTCTTTTGCCCATATCTCCTAAACTAAGCGTCCTAGAGCGAAAAGGACTTTAATTCGTGACCACCCCTAAAAACTTGAAAAATCCACCCAAAACCTAAACAAGTATATACAGCAGTAAGTTCGGCCGGGCCGAATCTTAAATACCCACCACCATGAACCAAATATTAGAGTTTCCTTTGAAATTTCAGGAGGGCTTGAGGACACTTCCGGAAGATAAATTTAAAGATTTCACCTATGAGGACTATATCAGATTCTGGATTTATAAGAACCATTTTTGTTTTAGAGGAATTATTAACATCTCTTGTAAGTGTGCAAGAAAATTATTCTTATGGGGGCTATACTAAAATATGGGCCGATACTCACCGTTTTCGGCACACCTCTTTATGGCCCGAAAATACCTCTAGATTTCTAATTTCAGGCAAATTGGATAAAAACTTTGGATTCTAGAAGCCCAAGAAGTAAAATCGGGAAATCGGTCTATATGGGGCCTATACCAAAATATGGACCGATACTCATAATTTTAGGCACACCTATTTATGTTCCTAAAATACATCTAGATTTCCAATTTCAGGCAAATTGGATATAAACTACGGTTTCTATAAGCCCAAGACCCCAAATCGGGAGGTCGGTTTATATGGGGACCATACCAAAACATGGACCGATGCTCACCATTTTTGGCACACCTCTTTACGGTTCTAAAGTACCTTTTGATTTCCAAATTCATATAAATTGGATAAAAACTGCGGTTTCTATAAGCCCAAGAAGTAAAATCGGGATATCGGACCGATACTCACCATTTTTGGCACACCTCTTTATGGCCATAAAATACCTCTAGATTTCAAATTTCAGGCAAATTGGATGAAAACTGCGGTTTCTATAAGCCCAAGAAGTAAAATCGGGAGATCGGTCTATATGGGGGCTATACCAAAATATGGATCGATACTCACTATTTTTGGCACACGTGTTTGTGGTCCTACAATACCTCTAGATTTCCAATTTCAGGCAAATTGGATAAAAACTACGATTTCTATAAGCCCAAGACCCCAAATCAGGAGGTCGGTTTATATGGGGACTATATCAAAACCTGGACCGATATAGCCCATCTTCGAACTTGACCTGCCTGCAGACAAAAGACGAGTTTGTGCAAAATTTCAACACGATTGCTTCATTATTGAAGACTGTAGCGTGATTACAACAGACAGACAGACAGACAGACAGACGGACAGACGGACATCGTTATATCGTCTTAGAATTTCTCCCTGATTAAGAATATATATACTTTATATAGTCGGAAATCGATATTTCGATGTGTTACAAACGGAATGACAAACTTATTATACCCCCGTCACCATTCTATGGTGGTGGGTATAAAAAATTGAAATTTTTATATGAAAAACATCTTTTGCCCATATCTCCTTAAATATGCGTCCTGGAGCGAAAAGGACTTTAATTCGTGACCACCCCCAAAAAATTTAAGAATCCACCCAAAACCTAAAAAAAATTAAAATTTTATATGAAAAACTTCTTTTGCCCATATCTCCTAAACTAAGCGTCCTAGAGCGAAAAGGACTTTAATTCGTGACCACCCTCAAAAAATTTAGAAATCCACCCAAAACCTAAAAAAATTGCAATTTTTATATGAAAAACTTCTTTTGCCCATATCTCCTTAAATATGCGTCCTAGAGCGAAAAGGACTTTAATTCGTGACCACCCCCAAAAAATTTAAAAATCCACCCACAACCTAAAAAAATTTAAATTTTTATATGAAAAACTTCTTTTGCCCATATCTCCTAAACTAAGCGTCCTAGAGCGAAAAGGACTTTAATTCGTGACCACCCTCAAAAAATTGAAAAATCCACCCAAACCCTAAAAAAATTTAAATTTTTATATGAAAAACTTCTTTTGCCCATATCTCCTTCAATATGCGTCCTAGAGCGAAAAGGACTTTAATTCGTGACCACTCCCAAAAAATTGAAAAATCCACCCAAAACCTAAAAAAATTAAAATTTTGATATGAAAAACTTCTTTTGCCCATATCTCTTAAACTAAGCGTCCTAGAGCGAAAAGGACTTTAATTCGTGACCACTCCCAAAAAATTGAAAAATATGCGTCCTAGAGCGAAAAGGACTTTAATTCGTGACCACCCCCAAAAAATTGAGAAATCCACCCAAAACCTAAAAAAATTGAAATTTTTATATGAAAAACTTCTTTTGCCCATATCTCCTAAACTAAGCGTCCTAGAGCGAAAAGGACTTTAATTCGTGACCACCCCCAAAAAATTTAAGAATCCACCCAAAACCTAAAAAAAATTAAAATTTTTATATGAAACACTTCTTTTGCCCATATCTCCTAAACTAAGCGTCCTAGAGCGAAAAGGACTTTAATTCGTGACCACCCTCAAAAAATTGAAAAATCCACCCAAAACCTAAAAAAATTGCAATTTTTATATGAAAAACTTCTTTTGCCCATATCTCCTTAAATATGCGTCCTAGAGCGAAAAGGACTTTAATTCGTGACCACTCCCAAAAAATTGAAAAATCCACCCAAAACCTAAAAAAATTTAAATTTTTATATGAAAAACTTCTTTTGCCCATATCTCCTAAACTAAGCGTCCTAGAGCGAAAAGGACTTTAATTCGTGACCACCCTCAAAAAATTGAAAAATCCACCCAAAACCTAAAAAAATTGAAATTTTTATATGAAAAACTTCTTTTGCCCATATCTCCTTAAATATGCGTCCTAGAGCGAAAAGGACTTTAATTCGTGACCACCCCCAAAAAATTGAAAAATCCACCCAAAACCTAAAAAAAATTAAATTTTTATATGAAAAACTTCTTTTGCCCATATCTCCTAAACTAAGCGTCCTAGAGCGAAAAGGACTTTAATTCGTGACCACCCTCAAAAAATTGAAAAATCCATCCAAAACCTAAAAAAATTAAAATTTTTATATGAAACACTTCTTTTGCCCATATCTCCTAAACTAAGCGTCCTAGAGCGAAAAGGAGTTTAATTCGTGACCACCGCCAAAAACTTGAAAAATCCACCCAAAACCTAAAAAAATTGAAATTTTTATATGAAAACCTTCTTTTGCCCATATCTCCTTAAATATGCGTCCTGGAGCGAAAAGGACTTTAATTCGTGACCACCCCCAAAAAATTGAAAAATCCACCCAAAACCTAAAAAAATTGAAATTTTTATATGAAAAACTTCTTTTGCCCATATCTCCTAAACTAAGCGTCCTAGAGCGAAAAGGAGTTTAATTCGTGACCACCGCCAAAAAATTTAAAAATCCACCCAAAACCTAAAAAAATTGCAATTTTTATATGAAAAACTTCTTTTGCCCACATCTCCTTAAATATGCGTCCTAGAGCAAAAAGGACATTAATTCGTGACCACCCCCAAAGAATTTAAAAATCCACCCAAAACCTAAAAAAAATTAAATTTTTATATGAAAAACTTCTTTTGCCCATATCTCCTAAACTAAGCGTCCTAGAGCGAAAAGGACTTTAATTCGTGACCACCCCCAAAAAATTGAAAAATCCACCCAAAACCTAAAAAAATTTAAATTTGAATATGAAAAATTTCTTTTGCCCATATCTCCTAAACTAAGCGTCCTAGAGAGAAAAGGACTTTAATTCGTGACCTCCCTCAAAAAATTGAAAAATCCACCCAAAACCTAAAAAAATTGAAATTTTTATATGAAAAACTTCTTTTGCCCATATCTCCTTAAATATGCGTCCTAGAGCGAAAAGGACTTTAACTCGTGACCACCCCCAAAAAATTGAAAAATCCACCCAAAACCCTAAAAAAATTAAAATTTTTATATGAAAAACTTCTTTTGCCCATATCTCCTAAACTAAGCGTCCTAGAGCGAAAAGGTCTTTAATTCGTGACCACTCCCAAAAAATTGAAAAATCCACCCAAAACCTAAAAAAATTGAAATTTTTATACGAAAAACTTCTTTTGCCCATATCTCCTTAAATATGCGTCCTAGAGCGAAAAGGACTTTAATTCGTGACCACCCCCAAAAAATTGAAAAATCCACCCAAAACCTAAAAAAAAAATAAATGTTTATATGAAAAACTTCTTTTGCCCATATCTCCTAAACTAAGCGTCCTAGAGCGAAAAGGACTTTAATTCGTGACCACCCCCAAAAAATTGCAAAATCCACCCAAAACCTAAAAAATTTAAATTTTTATATGAAAAACTTCTTTTGCCCATATCTCCTTAAATATGCGTCCTAGAGCGAAAAGGACTTTAATTCGTAACCACCCCTAAAAACTTGAAAAATCCACCCAAAACCTAAAAAAAATTGAAATTTTTATATGAAAAACTTCTTTTGCCCATATCTCCTTAAATATGCGTCCTAGAGCGAAAAGGACTTTAATTCGTGACCACCCCCGAAAAATTGAAAAATCCACCCAAAACCTAAAAAACAATTAATTTTTATATGAAAAACTTCGTTTGCCCATATCTCCTAAACTAAGCGTCCTAGAGCGAAAAGGACTTTAATTCGTGACCACCCTCAAAAAATTGAAAAATCCACCCAAAACCTAAAAAAAATTAAATTTTTATATGAAAAACTTCTTTTGCCCATATCTCCTTAAATATGCGTCCACGAGCGAAAAGGACTTTAATTCGTGACCACCCCCAAAAAAAGCGAAAAGGACTTTAATTCGTGACCACCCCCAAAAAATTGAAAAATCCACCCAAAACCTAAAAAAATTTAAATTTTTATATGAAAAACTTCTTTTGCCCATATCTCCTAAACTAAGCGTCCTAGAGCGAAAAGGACTTTAATTCGTGACCACCCTCAAAAAATTGAAAAATCCACCCAAAACCTAAAAAAATTTAAATTTTTATATGAAACACTTCTTTTGCCCATATCTCCTAAACTAAGCGTCCTAGAGCGAAAAGGACTTTAATTCGTGACCACCCCTAAAAACTTGAAAAATCCACCCAAAACCTAAAAAAATTGAAATTTTTATATGAAAAACTTCTTTTGCCCATATCTCCTTAAATATGCGTCCTGGAGCGAAAGGGACTTTAATTCGTGAACACCCCCAAAAAATTGAAAAATCCACCCAAAACCTAAAAAAATTGCAATTTTTATATGAAAAACTTCTTTTGCCCATATCTCCTTAAATATGCGTCCTAGAGCGAAAAGGACTTTAATTCGTGACCACCCCCAAAAAATTTAAAAATCCACCCGAAACCTAAAAAAAATTTAAATTTTTATATGAAAAACTTCTTTTGCCCATATCTCCTAAACTAAGCGTCCTAGAGCGAAAAGGACTTTAATTCGTGACCACCCTCAAAAAATTGAAAAATCCACCCAAAACCTAAAAAAATTTAAATTTTTATATGAAAAACTTCTTTTGCCCATATCTCCTTAAATATGCGTCCTAGAGCGAAAAGGACTTTAATTCGTGACCACCCCCAAAAAATTGAAAAATCCACCCAAAACCTAAAAAAATTGAAATTTTTATATGAAAAACTTCTTTTGCCCATATCTCCTAAACTAAGCGTCCTAGAGAGAAACGGACTTTAATTCGCGACCACCCTCAAAAAATTGAAAAATCCTCCCAAAACCTAAAAAAATTGAAATTTTTATATGAAAAACTTCTTTTGCCCATATCTCCTTAAATATGCGTCCTAGAGCGAAAAGGACTTTAACTCGTGACCACCCCCAAAAAATTGAAAAATCCACCCAAAAACCTAAAAAAATTAAAATTTTTATATGAAAAACTTCTTTTGCCCATATCTCCTAAACTAAGCGTCCTAGAGCGAAAAGGACTTTAATTCGTGACCACTCCCAAAAAATTGAAAAATCCACCCAAAACCTAAAAAAATTGAAATTTTTATACGAAAAACTTCTTTTGCCCATATCTCCTTAAATATGCGTCCTAGAGCGAAAAAGGACTTTAATTCGTGACCACCCCCAAAAAATTGAAAAATCCACCCAAAACCTAAAAAAAAAATAAATTTTTATATGAAAAACTTCTTTTGCCCATATCTCCTAAACTAAGCGTCCTAGAGCGAAAAGGACTTTAATTCGTGACCACCCCCCAAAATATTGAAAAATCCACCCAAAATCTAAAAAAATTTAAATTTTTATATGAAAAACTTCTTTTGCCCATATCTCCTAAACTAAGCGTCCTAGAGCGAAAAGGACTTTAATTCGTGACCACCCCCAAAAAATTGAAAAATCCACCCAAAACCTAAAAAAATTGAAATTTTTATATGAAAAACTTCGTTTGCCCATATCTCCTTAAATATGCGTCCTAGAGCGAAAAGGACTTTAATTCGTGACCACTCCCAAAAAATTGAAAAATCCACCCAAAACCTAAAAAAATTAAAATTTTTATATGAAAAACTTCTTTTGCCCATATCTCTTAAACTAAGCGTCCTAGAGCGAAAAGGACTTTAATTCGTGACCACCCCCAAAAAATTGAAAAATCCACCCAAAACCTAAAAAAATTATAATTTTTATATGAAAAACTTCTTTTGCCCATATCTCCTAAAGTAAGCGTCCTAGAGCGAAAAGGACTTTAATTCGTGAACACCCTCAAAAAATTGAAAAATCCACCCAAAACCTAAAAAAATTGAAATTTTTATATGAAAAACTTCTTTTGCCCATATCTCCTAAACTAAGCGTCCTAGAGCGAAAAGGACTTTAATTCGTGACCACCCTCAAAAAATTGAAAAATCCACCCAAAACCTAAAAAAATTTAAATTTTTATATGAAAAACTTCTTTTGCCCATATCTCCTTAAATATGCGTCCTAGAGCGAAAAGGACTTTAATTCGTGACCACCCCCAAAAAATTGAAAAATCCACCCAAAACCTAAAAAAATTGAAATTTTTATATGAAAAACTTCTTTTGCCCATATCTCCTAAACTAAGCGTCCTAGAGAGAAACGGACTTTAATTCGCGACCACCCTCAAAAAATTGAAAAATCCACCCAAAACCTAAAAAAATTGAAATTTTTATATGAAAAACTTCTTTTGCCCATATCTCCTTAAATATGCGTCCTAGAGCGAAAAGGACTTTAACTCGTGACCACCCCCAAAAAATTGAAAAATCCACCCAAAAACCTAAAAAAATTAAAATTTTTATATGAAAAACTTCTTTTGCCCATATCTCCTAAACTAAGCGTCCTAGAGCGAAAAGGACTTTAATTCGTGACCACTCCCAAAAAATTGAAAAATCCACCCAAAACCTAAAAAAATTGAAATTTTTATACGAAAAACTTCTTTTGCCCATATCTCCTTAAATATGCGTCCTAGAGCGAAAAAGGACTTTAATTCGTGACCACCCCCAAAAAATTGAAAAATCCACCCAAAACCTAAAAAAAAATAAATTTTTATATGAAAAACTTCTTTTGCCCATATCTCCTAAACTAAGCGTCCTAGAGCGAAAAGGACTTTAATTCGTGACCACCCCCCAAAATATTGAAAAATCCACCCAAAATCTAAAAAAATTTAAATTTTTATATGAAAAACTTCTTTTGCCCATATCTCCTAAACTAAGCGTCCTAGAGCGAAAAGGACTTTAATTCGTGACCACCCCAAAAAGCTTGAAAAATCCACCCAAAACCTAAAAAAATTGAAATTTTTATATGAAAACCTTCTTTTGCCCATATCTCCTTAAATATGCGTCCTGGAGCGAAAAGGACTTTAATTCGTGACCACCCCCAAAAAATTGAAAAATCCACCCAAAACCTAAAAAAATTGAAATTTTTATATGAAAAACTTCTTTTGCCCATATCTCCTAAACTAAGCGTCCTAGAGCGAAAAGGAGTTTAATTCGTGACCACCGCCAAAAAATTTAAAAATCCACCCAAAACCTAAAAAAATTGCAATTTTTATATGAAAAACTTCTTTTGCCCATATCTCCTTAAATATGCGTCCTAGAGCAAAAAGGACTTTAATTCGTGACCACCCCCAAAGAATTTAAAAATCCACCCAAAACCTAAAAAAAATTAAATTTTTATATGAAAAACTTCTTTTGCCCATATCTCCTAAACTAAGCGTCCTAGAGCGAAAAGGACTTTAATTCGTGACCACCCCCAAAAAATTGAAAAATCCACCCAAAACCTAAAAAAATTTAAATTTGAATATGAAAAATTTCTTTTGCCCATATCTCCTAAACTAAGCGTCCTAGAGAGAAAAGGACTTTAATTCGTGACCTCCCTCAAAAAATTGAAAAATCCACCCAAAACCTAAAAAAATTGAAATTTTTATATGAAAAACTTCTTTTGCCCATATCTCCTTAAATATGCGTCCTAGAGCGAAAAGGACTTTAACTCGTGACCACCCCCAAAAAATTGAAAAATCCACCCAAAACCCTAAAAAAATTAAAATTTTTATATGAAAAACTTCTTTTGCCCATATCTCCTAAACTAAGCGTCCTAGAGCGAAAAGGTCTTTAATTCGTGACCACTCCCAAAAAATTGAAAAATCCACCCAAAACCTAAAAAAATTGAAATTTTTATACGAAAAACTTCTTTTGCCCATATCTCCTTAAATATGCGTCCTAGAGCGAAAAGGACTTTAATTCGTGACCACCCCCAAAAAATTGAAAAATCCACCCAAAACCTAAAAAAAAATAAATGTTTATATGAAAAACTTCTTTTGCCCATATCTCCTAAACTAAGCGTCCTAGAGCGAAAAGGACCTTAATTCGTGACCACCCCCAAAATATTGAAAAATCCACCCAAAATCTAAAAAAATTTAAATTTTGATATGAAAAACTTCTTTTGCCCATATCTCCTAAACTAAGCGTCCTAGAGCGAAAAGGACTTTAATTCGTGACCACCCCCAAAAAATTGCAAAATCCACCCAAAACCTAAAAAATTTAAATTTTTATATGAAAAACTTCTTTTGCCCATATCTCCTTAAATATGCGTCCTAGAGCGAAAAGGACTTTAATTCGTAACCACCCCTAAAAACTTGAAAAATCCACCCAAAACCTAAAAAAAATTGAAATTTTTATATGAAAAACTTCTTTTGCCCATATCTCCTTAAATATGCGTCCTAGAGCGAAAAGGACTTTAATTCGTGACCACCCCCGAAAAATTGAAAAATCCACCCAAAACCTAAAAAACAATTAATTTTTATATGAAAAACTTCGTTTGCCCATATCTCCTAAACTAAGCGTCCTAGAGCGAAAAGGACTTTAATTCGTGACCACCCTCAAAAAATTGAAAAATCCACCCAAAACCTAAAAAAAATTAAATTTTTATATGAAAAACTTCTTTTGCCCATATCTCCTTAAATATGCGTCCAAGAGCGAAAAGGACTTTAATTCGTGACCACCCCCAAAAAAAGCGAAAAGGACTTTAATTCGTGACCACCCCCAAAAAATTGAAAAATCCACCCAAAACCTAAAAAAATTTAAATTTTTATATGAAAAACTTCTTTTGCCCATATCTCCTAAACTAAGCGTCCTAGAGCGAAAAGGACTTTAATTCGTGACCACCCTCAAAAAATTGAAAAATCCACCCAAAACCTAAAAAAATTTAAATTTTTATATGAAACACTTCTTTTGCCCATATCTCCTAAACTAAGCGTCCTAGAGCGAAAAGGACTTTAATTCGTGACCACCCCTAAAAACTTGAAAAATCCACCCAAAACCTAAAAAAATTGAAATTTTTATATGAAAAACTTCTTTTGCCCATATCTCCTTAAATATGCGTCCTGGAGCGAAAGGGACTTTAATTCGTGAACACCCCCAAAAAATTGAAAAATCCACCCAAAACCTAAAAAAATTGCAATTTTTATATGAAAAACTTCTTTTGCCCATATCTCCTTAAATATGCGTCCTAGAGCGAAAAGGACTTTAATTCGTGACCACCCCCAAAAAATTTAAAAATCCACCCGAAACCTAAAAAAAATTTAAATTTTTATATGAAAAACTTCTTTTGCCCATATCTCCTAAACTAAGCGTCCTAGAGCGAAAAGGACTTTAATTCGTGACCACCCTCAAAAAATTGAAAAATCCACCCAAAACCTAAAAAAATTTAAATTTTTATATGAAAAACTTCTTTTGCCCATATCTCCTTAAATATGCGTCCTAGAGCGAAAAGGACTTTAATTCGTGACCACCCCCAAAAAATTGAAAAATCCACCCAAAACCTAAAAAAATTGAAATTTTTATATGAAAAACTTATTTTGCCCATATCTCCTAAACTAAGCGTCCTAGAGAGAAACGGACTTTAATTCGCGACCACCCTCAAAAAATTGAAAAATCCACCCAAAACCTAAAAAAATTGAAATTTTTATATGAAAAACTTCTTTTGCCCATATCTCCTTAAATATGCGTCCTAGAGCGAAAAGGACTTTAACTCGTGACCACCCCCAAAAAATTGAAAAATCCACCCAAAAACCTAAAAAAATTAAAATTTTTATATGAAAAACTTCTTTTGCCCATATCTCCTAAACTAAGCGTCCTAGAGCGAAAAGGACTTTAATTCGTGACCACTCCCAAAAAATTGAAAAATCCACCCAAAACCTAAAAAAATTGAAATTTTTATACGAAAAACTTCTTTTGCCCATATCTCCTTAAATATGCGTCCTAGAGCGAAAAAGGACTTTAATTCGTGACCACCCCCAAAAAATTGAAAAATCCACCCAAAACCTAAAAAAAAAATAAATTTTTATATGAAAAACTTCTTTTGCCCATATCTCCTAAACTAAGCGTCCTAGAGCGAAAAGGACTTTAATTCGTGACCACCCCCCAAAATATTGAAAAATCCACCCAAAATCTAAAAAAATTTAAATTTTTATATGAAAAACTTCTTTTGCCCATATCTCCTAAACTAAGCGTCCTAGAGCGAAAAGGACTTTAATTCGTGACCACCCCCAAAAAATTGAAAAATCCACCCAAAACCTAAAAAAATTGAAATTTTTATATGAAAAACTTCGTTTGCCCATATCTCCTTAAATATGCGTCCTAGAGCGAAAAGGACTTTAATTCGTGACCACTCCCAAAAAATTGAAAAATCCACCCAAAACCTAAAAAAATTAAAATTTTTATATGAAAAACTTCTTTTGCCCATATCTCTTAAACTAAGCGTCCTAGAGCGAAAAGGACTTTAATTCGTGACCACCCCCAAAAAATTGAAAAATCCACCCAAAACCTAAAAAAATTATAATTTTTATATGAAAAACTTCTTTTGCCCATATCTCCTAAAGTAAGCGTCCTAGAGCGAAAAGGACTTTAATTCGTGAACACCCTCAAAAAATTGAAAAATCCACCCAAAACCTAAAAAAATTGAAATTTTTATATGAAAAACTTCTTTTGCCCATATCTCCTAAACTAAGCGTCCTAGAGCGAAAAGTACTTTAATTCGTGACCACCCTCAAAAAATTGAAAAATCCACCCAAAACCTAAAAAAATTTAAATTTTTATATGAAAAACTTCTTTTGCCCATATCTCCTTAAATATGCGTCCTAGAGCGAAAAGGACTTTAATTCGTGACCACCCCCAAAAAATTGAAAAATCCACCCAAAACCTAAAAAAATTGAAATTTTTATATGAAAAACTTCTTTTGCCCATATCTCCTAAACTAAGCGTCCTAGAGAGAAACGGACTTTAATTCGCGACCACCCTCAAAAAATTGAAAAATCCACCCAAAACCTAAAAAAATTGAAATTTTTATATGAAAAACTTCTTTTGCCCATATCTCCTTAAATATGCGTCCTAGAGCGAAAAGGACTTTAACTCGTGACCACCCCCAAAAAATTGAAAAATCCACCCAAAAACCTAAAAAAATTAAAATTTTTATATGAAAAACTTCTTTTGCCCATATCTCCTAAACTAAGCGTCCTAGAGCGAAAAGGACTTTAATTCGTGACCACTCCCAAAAAATTGAAAAATCCACCCAAAACCTAAAAAAATTGAAATTTTTATACGAAAAACTTCTTTTGCCCATATCTCCTTAAATATGCGTCCTAGAGCGAAAAAGGACTTTAATTCGTGACCACCCCCAAAAAATTGAAAAATCCACCCAAAACCTAAAAAAAAAATAAATTTTTATATGAAAAACTTCTTTTGCCCATATCTCCTAAACTAAGCGTCCTAGAGCGAAAAGGACTTTAATTCGTGACCACCCCCCAAAATATTGAAAAATCCACCCAAAATCTAAAAAAATTTAAATTTTTATATGAAAAACTTCTTTTGCCCATATCTCCTAAACTAAGCGTCCTAGAGCGAAAAGGACTTTAATTCGTGACCACCCCTAAAAACTTGAAAAATCCACCCAAAACCTAAAAAAATTGAAATTTTTATATGAAAACCTTCTTTTGCCCATATCTCCTTAAATATGCGTCCTGGAGCGAAAAGGACTTTAATTCGTGACCACCCCCAAAAAATTGAAAAATCCACCCAAAACCTAAAAAAATTGAAATTTTTATATGAAAAACTTCTTTTGCCCATATCTCCTAAACTAAGCGTCCTAGAGCGAAAAGGAGTTTAATTCGTGACCACCGCCAAAAAATTTAAAAATCCACCCAAAACCTAAAAAAATTGCAATTTTTATATGAAAAACTTCTTTTGCCCATATCTCCTTAAATATGCGTCCTAGAGCAAAAAGGACTTTAATTCGTGACCACCCCCAAAGAATTTAAAAATCCACCCAAAACCTAAAAAAAATTAAATTTTTATATGAAAAACTTCTTTTGCCCATATCTCCTAAACTAAGCGTCCTAGAGCGAAAAGGACTTTAATTCGTGACCACCCCCAAAAAATTGAAAAATCCACCCAAAACCTAAAAAAATTTAAATTTGAATATGAAAAATTTCTTTTGCCCATATCTCCTAAACTAAGCGTCCTAGAGAGAAAAGGACTTTAATTCGTGACCTCCCTCAAAAAATTGAAAAATCCACCCAAAACCTAAAAAAATTGAAATTTTTATATGAAAAACTTCTTTTGCCCATATCTCCTTAAATATGCGTCCTAGAGCGAAAAGGACTTTAACTCGTGACCACCCCCAAAAAATTGAAAAATCCACCCAAAACCCTAAAAAAATTAAAATTTTTATATGAAAAACTTCTTTTGCCCATATCTCCTAAACTAAGCGTCCTAGAGCGAAAAGGTCTTTAATTCGTGACCACTCCCAAAAAATTGAAAAATCCACCCAAAACCTAAAAAAATTGAAATTTTTATACGAAAAACTTCTTTTGCCCATATCTCCTTAAATATGCGTCCTAGAGCGAAAAGGACTTTAATTCGTGACCACCCCCAAAAAATTGAAAAATCCACCCAAAACCTAAAAAAAAAATAAATGTTTATATGAAAAACTTCTTTTGCCCATATCTCCTAAACTAAGCGTCCTAGAGCGAAAAGGACTTTAATTCGTGACCACCCCCAAAATATTGAAAAATCCACCCAAAATCTAAAAAAATTTAAATTTTGATATGAAAAACTTCTTTTGCCCATATCTCCTAAACTAAGCGTCCTAGAGCGAAAAGGACTTTAATTCGTGACCACCCCCAAAAAATTGCAAAATCCACCCAAAACCTAAAAAATTTAAATTTTTATATGAAAAACTTCTTTTGCCCATATCTCCTTAAATATGCGTCCTAGAGCGAAAAGGACTTTAATTCGTAACCACCCCTAAAAACTTGAAAAATCCACCCAAAACCTAAAAAAAATTGAAATTTTTATATGAAAAACTTCTTTTGCCCATATCTCCTTAAATATGCGTCCTAGAGCGAAAAGGACTTTAATTCGTGACCACCCCCGAAAAATTGAAAAATCCACCCAAAACCTAAAAAACAATTAATTTTTATATGAAAAACTTCGTTTGCCCATATCTCCTAAACTAAGCGTCCTAGAGCGAAAAGGACTTTAATTCGTGACCACCCTCAAAAAATTGAAAAATCCACCCAAAACCTAAAAAAAATTAAATTTTTATATGAAAAACTTCTTTTGCCCATATCTCCTTAAATATGCGTCCAAGAGCGAAAAGGACTTTAATTCGTGACCACCCCCAAAAAAAGCGAAAAGGACTTTAATTCGTGACCACCCCCAAAAAATTGAAAAATCCACCCAAAACCTAAAAAAATTTAAATTTTTATATGAAAAACTTCTTTTGCCCATATCTCCTAAACTAAGCGTCCTAGAGCGAAAAGGACTTTAATTCGTGACCACCCTCAAAAAATTGAAAAATCCACCCAAAACCTAAAAAAATTTAAATTTTTATATGAAACACTTCTTTTGCCCATATCTCCTAAACTAAGCGTCCTAGAGCGAAAAGGACTTTAATTCGTGACCACCCCTAAAAACTTGAAAAATCCACCCAAAACCTAAAAAAATTGAAATTTTTATATGAAAAACTTCTTTTGCCCATATCTCCTTAAATATGCGTCCTGGAGCGAAAGGGACTTTAATTCGTGAACACCCCCAAAAAATTGAAAAATCCACCCAAAACCTAAAAAAATTGCAATTTTTATATGAAAAACTTCTTTTGCCCATATCTCCTTAAATATGCGTCCTAGAGCGAAAAGGACTTTAATTCGTGACCACCCCCAAAAAATTTAAAAATCCACCCGAAACCTAAAAAAAATTTAAATTTTTATATGAAAAACTTCTTTTGCCCATATCTCCTAAACTAAGCGTCCTAGAGCGAAAAGGACTTTAATTCGTGACCACCCTCAAAAAATTGAAAAATCCACCCAAAACCTAAAAAAATTTAAATTTTTATATGAAAAACTTCTTTTGCCCATATCTCCTTAAATATGCGTCCTAGAGCGAAAAGGACTTTAATTCGTGACCACCCCCAAAAAATTGAAAAATCCACCCAAAACCTAAAAAAATTGAAATTTTTATATGAAAAACTTCTTTTGCCCATATCTCCTAAACTAAGCGTCCTAGAGAGAAACGGACTTTAATTCGCGACCACCCTCAAAAAATTGAAAAATCCACCCAAAACCTAAAAAAATTGAAATTTTTATATGAAAAACTTCTTTTGCCCATATCTCCTTAAATATGCGTCCTAGAGCGAAAAGGACTTTAACTCGTGACCACCCCCAAAAAATTGAAAAATCCACCCAAAAACCTAAAAAAATTAAAATTTTTATATGAAAAACTTCTTTTGCCCATATCTCCTAAACTAAGCGTCCTAGAGCGAAAAGGACTTTAATTCGTGACCACTCCCAAAAAATTGAAAAATCCACCCAAAACCTAAAAAAATTGAAATTTTTATACGAAAAACTTCTTTTGCCCATATCTCCTTAAATATGCGTCCTAGAGCGAAAAAGGACTTTAATTCGTGACCACCCCCAAAAAATTGAAAAATCCACCCAAAACCTAAAAAAAAAATAAATTTTTATATGAAAAACTTCTTTTGCCCATATCTCCTAAACTAAGCGTCCTAGAGCGAAAAGGACTTTAATTCGTGACCACCCCCCAAAATATTGAAAAATCCACCCAAAATCTAAAAAAATTTAAATTTTTATATGAAAAACTTCTTTTGCCCATATCTCCTAAACTAAGCGTCCTAGAGCGAAAAGGACTTTAATTCGTGACCACCCCCAAAAAATTGAAAAATCCACCCAAAACCTAAAAAAATTGAAATTTTTATATGAAAAACTTCGTTTGCCCATATCTCCTTAAATATGCGTCCTAGAGCGAAAAGGACTTTAATTCGTGACCACTCCCAAAAAATTGAAAAATCCACCCAAAACCTAAAAAAATTAAAATTTTTATATGAAAAACTTCTTTTGCCCATATCTCTTAAACTAAGCGTCCTAGAGCGAAAAGGACTTTAATTCGTGACCACCCCCAAAAACTTGAAAAATCCACCCAAAACCTAAAAAAATTATAATTTTTATATGAAAAACTTCTTTTGCCCATATCTCCTAAAGTAAGCGTCCTAGAGCGAAAAGGACTTTAATTCGTGAACACCCTCAAAAAATTGAAAAATCCACCCAAAACCTAAAAAAATTGAAATTTTTATATGAAAAACTTCTTTTGCCCATATCTCCTAAACTAAGCGTCCTAGAGCGAAAAGGACTTTAATTCGTGACCACCCCCAAAATATTGAAAAATCCACCCAAAATCTAAAAAAATTTAAATTTTGATATGAAAAACTTCTTTTGCCCATATCTCCTAAACTAAGCGTCCTAGAGCGAAAAGGACTTTAATTCGTGACCACCCCCAAAAAATTGCAAAATCCACCCAAAACCTAAAAAAATTTAAATTTTTATATGAAAAACTTCTTTTGCCCATATCTCCTTAAATATGCGTCCTAGAGCGAAAAGGACTTTAATTCGTAACCACCCCTAAAAACTTGAAAAATCCTCCCAAAACCTAAAAAAAATTGAAATTTTTATATGAAAAACTTCTTTTGCCCATATCTCCTTAAATATGCGTCCTAGAGCGAAAAGGACTTTAATTCGTGACCACCCCCGAAAAATTGAGAAATCCACCCAAAACCTAAAAAAATTGAAATTTTTATATGAAAAACTTCTTTTGCCCATATCTCCTAAACTAAGCGTCCTAGAGCGAAAAGGACTTTAATTCGTGACCACCCTCAAAAAATTGAAAAATCCACCCAAAACCTAAAAAAAATTAAATTTTTATATGAAAAACTTCTTTTGCCCATATCTCCTTAAATATGCGTCCAAGAGCGAAAAGGACTTTAATTCGTGACCACCCCCAAAAAAAGCGAAAAGGACTTTAATTCGTGACCACCCCCAAAAAATTGAAAAATCCACCCAAAACCTAAAAAAATTTAAATTTTTATATGAAAAACTTCTTTTGCCCATATCTCCTAAACTAAGCGTCCTAGAGCGAAAAGGACTTTAATTCGTGACCACCCTCAAAAAATTGAAAAATCCACCCAAAACCTAAAAAAATTTAAATTTTTATATGAAACACTTCTTTTGCCCATATCTCCTAAACTAAGCGTCCTAGAGCGAAAAGGACTTTAATTCGTGACCACCCCTAAAAACTTGAAAAATCCACCCAAAACCTAAAAAAATTGAAATTTTTATATGAAAAACTTCTTTTGCCCATATCTCCTTAAATATGCGTCCTGGAGCGAAAGGGACTTTAATTCGTGACCACCCCCAAAAAATTGAAAAATCCACCCAAAACCTAAAAAAATTGCAATTTTTATATGAAAAACTTCTTTTGCCCATATCTCCTTAAATATGCGTCCTAGAGCGAAAAGGACTTTAATTCGTGACCACCCCCAAAAAATTTAAAAATCCACCCAAAACCTAAAAAAAATTTAAATTTTTATATGAAAAACTTCTTTTGCCCATATCTCCTAAACTAAGCGTCCTAGAGCGAAAAGGACTTTAATTCGTGACCACCCTCAAAAAATTGAAAAATCCACCCAAAACCTAAAAAAAAATTAAATTTTTATATGAAAAACTTCTTTTGCCCATATCTCCTTAAATATGCGTCCTAGAGCGAAAAGGACTTTAATTCGTGACCACCCCCAAAAAATTGAAAAATCCACCCAAAACCTAAAAAAATTGAAATTTTTATATGAAAAACTTCTTTTGCCCATATCTCCTAAACTAAGCGTCCTAGAGAGAAAAGGACTTTAATTCGCGACCACCCTCAAAAAATTGAAAAATCCACCCAAAACCTAAAAAAATTGAAATTTTTATATGAAAAACTTCTTTTGCCCATATCTCCTTAAATATGCGTCCTAGAGCGAAAAGGACTTTAACTCGTGACCACCCCCAAAAAATTGAAAAATCCACCCAAAAACCTAAAAAAATTAAAATTTTTATATGAAAAACTTCTTTTGCCCATATCTCCTAAACTAAGCGTCCTAGAGCGAAAAGGACTTTAATTCGTGACCACTCCCAAAAAATTGAAAAATCCACCCAAAACCTAAAAAAATTGAAATTTTTATACGAAAAACTTCTTTTGCCCATATCTCCTTAAATATGCGTCCTAGAGCGAAAAGGACTTTAATTCGTGACCACCCCCAAAAAATTGAAAAATCCACCCAAAACCTAAAAAAAAAATAAATTTTTATATGAAAAACTTCTTTTGCCCATATCTCCTAAACTAAGCGTCCTAGAGCGAAAAGGACTTTAATTCGTGACCACCCCCAAAATATTGAAAAATCCACCCAAAATCTAAAAAAATTTAAATTTTTATATGAAAAACTTCTTTTGCCCATATCTCCTAAACTAAGCGTCCTAGAGCGAAAAGGACTTTAATTCGTGACCACCCCCAAAAAATTGAAAAATCCACCCAAAACCTAAAAAAATTGAAATTTTTATATGAAAAACTTCGTTTGCCAATATCTCCTTAAATATGCGTCCTAGAGCGAAAAGGACTTTAATTCGTGACCACTCCCAAAAAATTGAAAAATCCACCCAAAACCTAAAAAAATTAAAATTTTTATATGAAAAACTTCTTTTGCCCATATCTCTTAAACTAAGCGTCCTAGAGCGAAAAGGACTTTAATTCGTGACCACCCCCAAAAAATTTAAAAATCCACCCAAAACCTAAAAAAATTAAAATTTTTATATGAAAATCTTCTTTTGCCCATATCTCCTAAAGTAAGCGTCCTAGAGCGAAAAGGACTTTAATTCGTGAACACCCTCAAAAAATTGAAAAATCCACCCAAAACCTAAAAAAATTGAAATTTTTATATGAAAAACTTCTTTTGCCCATATCTCCTTAAATATGCGTCCTAGAGCGAAAAGGACTTTATTTCGTGACCACCCCCAAAAAATTGAAAAATCCACCCAAAACCTAAAAAAATTGAAATTTTTATACGAAAAACTTCTTTTGCCCATATCTCCTAAATATGCGTCCTAGAGCGAAAAGGACTTTAATTCGTGACCACCCTCAAAAAATTGAAAAATCCACCCAAAACCTAAAAAAATTGCAATTTTTATATGAAAAACTTCTTTTGACCACCGCCAAAAAATTTAAAAATCCACCCAAAACCTAAAAAAATTGCAATTTTTATATGAAAAACTTCTTTTGCCCATATCTCCTTAAATATGCGTCCTAGAGCGAAAAGGACTTTAATTCGTGACCACCCCCAAAAAATTGAAAAATCCACCCAAAACCTAAAAAAATTGAAATTTTTATATGAAAAACTTCTTTTGCCCATATCTCCTAAACTAAGCGTCCTAGAGCGAAAAGGACTTTAATTCGTGACCACCCTCAAAAAATTGAAAAATCCACCCAAAACCTAAAAAAATTGAAATTTTTATATGAAAAACTTCTTTTGCCCATATCTCCTTAAATATGCGTCCTAGAGCGAAAAGGACTTTAATTCGTGACCACCCCCAAAAATTTGAAAAATCCACCCAAAACCTAAAAAAAATTAAATTTTTATATGAAAAACTTCTTTTGCCCATATCTCCTAAACTAAGCGTCCTAGAGCGAAAAGGACTTTAATTCGTGACCACCCTCAAAAAATTGAAAAATCCACCCAAAACCTAAAAAAAATTAAATTTTTTTATGAAAAACTTCTTTTGCCCATATCTCCTTAAATATGCGTCCTAGAGCGAAAAGGACTTTAATTCGTGACCACCCCCAAAAAATTGAGAAATCCACCCAAAACCTAAAAAAATTGAAATTTTTATATGAAAAACTTCTTTTGCCATATCTCCTAAACTAAGCGTCCTAGAGCGAAAAGGACTTTAATTCGTGACCACCGCCAAAAAATTTAAAAATGCACCCAAAACCTAAAAAAATTGCAATTTTTATATGAAAAACTTCTTTTGCCCATATCTCCTTAAATATGCGTCCTAGAGCGAAAAGGACTTTAATTCGTGACCACCCCCAAAAAATTTAAAAATCCACCCAAAACCTAAAAAAATTTAAATTTTTATATGAAAAACTTCTTTTGCCCATATCAACTAAACTAAGCGTCCTAGAGCGAAATGGACTTTAATTCGTGACCACCCTCAAAAAATTGAAAAATCCACCCAAAACCTAAAAAAATTTAAATTTTTATATGAAAAACTTCTTTTGCCCATATCTCCTTAAATATGCGTCCTAGAGAGAAAAGGACTTTAATTCGTGACCACCCTCAAAAAATTGAAAAATCCACCCAAAACCTAAAAAAATTGAATTTTTTATATGAAAAACTTCTTTTGCCCATATCTCCTTAAATATGCGTCCTAGAGCGAAAAGGACTTTAATTCGTGACCACCCCCAAAAAATTGAAAAATCCACCCAAAAACCTAAAAAAATTGAAATTTTTATACGAAAAACTTCTTTTGCCCATATCTCCTTAAATATGCGTCCTAGAGCGAAAAGGACTTTAATTCGTGACCACCCCCAAAAAATTGAAAAATCCACCCAAAACCTAAAAAAAAAAATAAATTTTTATATGAAAAACTTCTTTTGCCCATATCTCCTAAACTAAGCGTCCTAGAGCGAAAAGGACTTTAATTCGTGACCACCCCCAAAAAATTGAAAAATCCACCCAAAACCTAAAAAAATTGAAATTTTTATATGAAAAACTTCGTTTGCCCATATCTCCTTAAATATGCGTCCTAGAGCGAAAAGGACTTTAATTCGTGACCACCCCCAAAAAATTGAAAAATCCACCCAAAACCTAAAAAAATTAAAATTTTTATATGAAAAACTTCTTTTGCCCATATCTTCTAAACTAAGCGTCCTAGAGCGAAAAGGACTTTAATTCGTGACCACCCTCAAAAAATTGAAAAATCCACCCAAAACCTAAAAAAATTTAAATTTTTATATGAAAAACTTCTTTTGCCCATATCTCCTTAAATATGCGTCCTAGAGCGAAAAGGACTTTAATTCGTGACCACCCCCAAAAAGTTTAAAAATCCACCCAAAACCTAAAAAAAATTAAATTTTTATATGAAAAACTTCTTTTGCCCATATCTCCTAAACTAAGCGTCCTAGAGCGAAAAGGACTTTAATTCGTGACCACCCTCAAAAAATTTAAAAATCCACCCAAAACCTAAAAAAATTTAAATTTTTATATGAAAAACTTCTTTTGCCCATATCTCCTTAAATATGCGTCCTAGAGCGAAAAGGACTTTAATTCGTGACCACTCCCAAAAAATTCGTGACCACCGCCAAAAAATTGAAAAATCCACCCAAAACCTAAAAAAATTGCAATTTTTATATGAAAAACTTCTTTCGCCCATATCTCCTTAAATATGCGTCCTAGAGCGAAAAGGACTTTAATTCGTGACCACCCCCAAAAAATTTGAAAATCCACCCAAAACCTAAAAAAATTAAAATTTTTATATGAAAAACTTCTTTTGCCCATATCTCCTAAACTAAGCGTCCTAGAGCGAAAAGGACTTTAATTCGTGACCACCCTCAAAAAATTGAAAAATCCACCCAAAACCTAAAAAAATTTAAATTTTTATATGAAAAACTTCTTTTGCCCATATCTCCTTAAATATGCGTCCTAGGGCGAAAAGGACTTTAATTCGTGACCACCCCCAAAAAATTGAAAAATCCACCCAAAACCTAAAAAAATTGAAATTTTTATATGAAAAACTTCTTTTGCCCATATCTCCTTAAATATGCGTTCTAGAGCGAAAAGGACTTTAATTCGTGACCACCCCCAAAAAGTTGAAAAATCCACCCAAAAACCTAAAAAAATTTAAATTTTTATATGAAAAACTTCTTTTGCCCATATCTCCTAAACTAAGCGTCCTAGAGCGAAAAGGACTTTAATTCGTGACCACTCCCAAAAAATTGACAAATCCACCAAAAACCTAAAAAATTGAAATTTTTATACGAAACACTTCTTTTGCCCATATCTCCTTAAATATGCGTCCTAGAGCGAAAACGACTTTAATTCGTGACCACCCCCAAAAAATTTAAAAATCCACCCAAAACCTAAAAAAATTAAATTTTTTATATGAAAAACTTCTTTTGCCCATATCTCCTAAACTAAGCGTCCTAGAGCGAAAAGGACTTTAATTCGTGACCACCCTCAACAAATTGAAAAATCCACCCAAAACCTAAAAAAATTTAAATTTTTATATGAAAAACTTCTTTTGCCCATATCTCCTTATATATGCGTCCTAGGGCGAAAAGGACTTTAATTCGTGACCACCCCCAAAAGATTTAAAAATCCACCCAAAACCTAAAAAAATTTAAATTTTTATATGAAAAACTTCTTTTGCCCATATCTCCTAAACTAAGCGTCCTAGAGCGAAAAGGACTTTAATTCGTGACCACCCCCAAAAAATTGAAAAATCCACCCAAAAACCTAAAAAAATTAAAATTTTTATATGAAAAACTTCTTTTGCCCATATCTCCTAAACTAAGCGTCCTAGAGCGAAAAGGACTTTAATTCGTGACCACTCCCAAAAAATTGAAAAATCCACCCAAAACCTAAAAAAATTTAAATTTTTATACGAAAAACTTCTTTTACCCATATCTCCTTAAATATGCGCCCTAGAGCGAAAAGGACTTTAATTCGTGACCATTCCCAAAAAATTGAAAAATCCACCCAAAACTTAAAAAAAAAATAAATTTTTATATGAAAAACTTCTTTTGCCCATATCTCCTAAACTAAGCGTCCTAGAGCGAAAAGGACTTTAATTCGTGACCACTCCCAAAAAATTGAAAAATCCACCTAAAACCTAAAAAAATTGAAATTTTTATATGAAAAACTTCTTTTGCCCATATCTCCTTAAATATGCGTCCTAGAGCGAAAAGGACTTTAATTCGTGACCACCCCCAAAAAATTTAAAAATCCACCCAAAAACCTAAAAAAATTAAAATTTTTATATGAAAAACTTCTTTTGCCCATATCTCCTAAACTAAGCGTCCTAGAGCGAAAAGGACTTTAATTCGTGACCACCCCCAAATAATTGAAAAATCCACCCAAAACCTAAAAAAATTGAAATTTTTATATGAAAAACTTATTTTGCCCATATCTCCTAAACTAAGCGTCCTAAAGTGAAAAGGACTTTAATTCGTGACCACCGCCAAAAAATTTAAAAATCCACCCAAAACCTAAAAAAATTGCAATTTTTATATGAAAAACTTCTTTTGCCCATATCTCCTTAAATATGCGTCCTAGAGCGAAAAGGACTTTAATTCGTGACCACCCCCAAAAAAAGTTGAAAAACCCACCCAAAACCTAGAGCGAAAAGGACTTTAATTCGTGACCACCCCCAAAAAAATTGAAAAACCCACCCAAAACCTAAAAAAAAATACATTTTTATATGAAAAACTTCTTTTGCCCATATCTCCTAAACTAAGCGTCCTAGAGCGAAAAGGACTTTAATTCGTGACCACCCCCAAAAAATTGAAAAATCCACCCAAAACCTAAAAAAATTGAAATTTTTATATGAAAAACTTCTTTTGCCCATATCTCCTTAAATATGCGTCCTAGAGCGAAAAGGACTTTAATTCGTGACCACCCCAAAAAAAGTTGAAAAACCCACCCAAAACCTAGAGCGAAAAGGACTTTAATTCGTGACCACCCCCAAAAAAATTGAAAAGCCCACCCAAAACCTAAAAAAAAATACATTTTTATATGAAAAACTTCTTTTGCCCATATCTCCTAAACTAAGCGTCCTAGAGCGAAAAGGACTTTAATTCGTGACCACCCCCAAAAAATTTAAAAATCCACCCAAAACCTAAAAAAATTGCAATTTTTATATGAAAAACTTCTTTTGCCCATATCTCCTTAAATATGCGTCCTAGAGCGAAAAGGACTTTAATTCGTGACCACCCCCAAAAAAAGTTGAAAAACCCACCCAAAACCTAGAGCGAAAAGGACTTTAATTCGTGACCACCCCCAAAAAAATTGAAAAACCCACCCAAAACCTAAAAAAAAATACATTTTTATATGAAAAACTTCTTTTGCCCATATCTCCTAAACTAAGCGTCCTAGAGCGAAAAGGACTTTAATTCGTGACCACTCCCAAAAAATTGAAAAATCCACCCAAAACCTAAAAAAATTGAAATTTTTATACGAAAAACTTCTTTTGCCCATATCTCCTTAAATATGCGTCCTAGAGCGAAAAGGACTTTAATTCGTGACCACCCCCAAAAAATTGAAAAATCCACCCAAAACCTAAAAAAAATTTAAAATTTTATATGAAAAACTTCTTTTGCCTATATCTCCTTAAATATGCGTCCTAGAGCGAAAAGGACTTTAATTCGTGACCACCCCCAAAAAATTGAAAAATCCACCCAAAACCTAAAAAAATTTAAATTTTTATATGAAAAACTTCTTTTGCCCATATCTCCTAAACTAAGCGTCCTAGAGCGAAAGGACTTTAATTCGTGACCACCCTCAAAAAATTGAAAAATCCACCCAAAACCTAAAAAAATTGAAATTTTTATATGAAAAACTTCTTTTGCCAATATCTCCTTAAATATGCGTCCTAGAGCGAAAAGGACTTTAATTCGTGACCACCCCCAAAAAATTGAAAAATCCACCCAAAACCTAAAATAATTGAAATTTTTATATGAAAAACTTCTTTTGCCCATATCTCCTTAAATATGCGTCCTGGAGCGAAAAGGACTTTAATTCGTGACCACCCCCAAAAAATTGAAAAATCCTCCCAAAACCTAAAAAAATTGAAATTTTTATATGAAAAACTTCTTTTGCCCATATCTCCTAAACTAAGCGTCCTAGAGCGAAAAGGACTTTAATTCGTGACCACCGCCAAAAAATTTTAAAATCCACCCAAAACCTAAAAAAATTGCAATTTTTATATGAAAAACTTCTTTTGCCCATATCTCCTAAACTAAGCGTCCTAGAGCGAAAAGGACTTTAATTCGTGACCACCCCCCAAAAAATTGAAAAATCCACCCAAAACCTAAAATAATTGAAATTTTTATATGAAAAACTTCTTTTGCCCATATCTCCTAAACTAAGCGTCCTAGAGCGAAAAGGACTTTAATTCGTGACCACCCCCCAAAAAATTGAAAATTCCACCCAAAACCTAAAAAAATTGCAATTTTTATATGAAAAACTTCTTTTGACCACCGCCAAAAAATTTAAAAATCCACCCAAAACCTAAAAAAATTGCAATTTTTATATGAAAAACTTCTTTTGCCCATATCTCCTTAAATATGCGTCCTAGAGCGAAAAGGACTTTAATTCGTGACCACCCCCAAAAAATTTAAAAATCCACCCAAAACCTAAAAAAATTTAAATTTTTATATGAAAAACTTCTTTTGCCCATATCTCCTAAACTAAGCGTCCTAGAGCGAAAAGGACTTTAATTCGTGACCACCCTCAACAAATTGAAAAATCCACCCAAAACCTATTTAAATTTAAATTTTTATATGAAAAACTTCTTTTGCCCATATCTCCTTAAATATGCGTCCTAGAGCGAAAAGGACTTTAATTCGTGACCACCCCCAAAAAATTGAAAAATCCACCCAAAAACCTAAAAAAATTTAAATTTTTATATGAAAAACTTCTTTTGCCCATATTTCCTAAACTAAGCATCCTAGAGAGAAAAGGACTTTAATTCGTGACCACCCTAAAAAAATTGAAAAATCCACTCAAAACCTAAAAAAATTGAATTTTTTTATGAAAAACTTCTTTTGCCCATATCTCCTTAAATATGCGTCCTAGAGCGAAAAGGACTTTAATTCGTGACCACCCCCAAAAAATTGAAAAATCCACCCAAAAACCTAAAAAAATTAAAATTTTTATATGAAAAACTTCTTTTGCCCATATCTCCTAAACTAAGCGTCCTAGAGCGAAAAGGACTTTAATTCGTGACCACTCCCAAAAAATTGAAAAATCCACCCAAAACCTAAAAAAATTGAAATTTTTATACGAAAAACTTCTTTTGCCCATATCTCCTTAAATATGCGTCCTAGAGCGAAAAGGACTTTAATTCGTGACCACCCCCAAAAAATTGAAAAATCCACCCAAAACCTAAAAAAAAAATAAATTTATATATGAAAAACTCCTTTTGCCCATATCTCCTAAACTAAGCGTCCTAGAGCGAAAAGGACTTTAATTCGTGACCACCCCCAAAATATTGAAAAATCCACTCAAAATCTAAAAAAAATTAAATTTTTATATGAAAAACTTCTTTTGCCCATATCTCCTAAACTAAGCGTCCTAGAGCGAAAAGGACTTTAATTCGTGACCACTCCCAAAAAATTGAAAAATCCACCCAAAAACCTAAAAAATTAAAATTTTTATATGAAAACCTTCTTTTGCCCATATCTCCTAAACTAAGCGTCCTAGAGCGAAAAGGACTTTAATTCGTGACCACCCCCAAAAAATTTAAAAACCCACCCAAAACCTAAAAAAATTGAAATTTTTATATGAAAAACTTCGTTTGCCCATATCTCCTTAAATATGCGTCCTAGAGCGAAAAGGACTTTAATTCGTGACCACTCCCAAAAAATTGAAAAATCCACCCAAAACCTAAAAAAATTAAAATTTTGATATGAAAAACTTCTTTTGCCCATATCTCCTTAAATATGCGTCCTAGAGCGAAAAGGACTTTAATTCGTGACCACCCCCAAAAAATTTAAAAATCCATCCAAAACCTAAAAAAATTTAAATTTTTATATGAAAAACTTCTTTTGCCCATATCTCCTAAACTAAGCGTCCTAGAGCGAAAAGGACTTTAATTCGTGACCACCCTCAAAAAATTGAAAAATCCACCCAAAACCTAAAAAAATTAAAATTTTTATATGAAAAACTTCTTTTGCCCATATCTCCTAAACTAAGCGTCCTAGAGCGAAAAGGACTTTAATTCGTGACCACCCCCAAAAAATTGAAAAATCCACCCAAAAACCTAAAAAATTAAAATTTTTATATGAAAAACTTCTTTTGCCCATATCTCCTAAACTAAGCGTTCTAGAGCGAAAAGGACTTTAATTCGTGACCACTCCCAAAAAATTGAAAAATCCACCCAAAACCTAAAAAAATTGAAATTTTTATACGAAAAACTTCTTTTGCCCATATCTCCTTAAATATGCGCCCTAGAGCGAAAAGGACTTTAATTCGTGACCATCCCCAAAAAATTGAAAAATCCACCCAAAACTTAAAAAAAAAATAAATTTTTATATGAAAAACTTCTTTTGCCCATATCTCCTAAACTAAGCGTCCTAGAGCGAAAAGGACTTTAATTCGTGACCACCCCCAAATAATTGAAAAATCCACCCAAAACCTAAAAAAATTGAAATTTTTATATGAAAAACTTATTTTGCCCATATCTCCTAAACTAAGCGTCCTAAAGCGAAAAGGACTTTAATTCGTGACCACCGCCAAAAAATTTAAAAATCCACCCAAAACCTAAAAAAATTGCAATTTTTATATGAAAAACTTCTTTTGCCCATATCTCCTTAAATATGCGTCCTAGAGCGAAAAGGACTTTAATTCGTGACCACCCCCAAAAAAATTGAAAAACCCACCCAAAACCTAGAGCGAAAAGGACTTTAATTCGTGACCACCTCCAAAAAAATTGAAAAACCCATCCAAAACCTAAACAAAAATACATTTTTATATGAAAAACTTCTTGTGCCCATATCTCCTAAACTAAGCGTCCTAGAGCGAAAAGGACTTTAATTCGTGACCACCCCCCAAAATATTGAAAAATCCACCCAAAATCTAAAAAAAGTTAAATTTTTATATGAAAAACTTCTTTTGCCCATATGTCCTAAACTAAGCGTCCTAGAGCGAAAAGGACTTTAATTCGTGACCACCCCCAAAAAATTGAAAAATCCACCCAAAACCTAAAAAAAATTTAAATTTTTATATGAAAAACTTCTTTTGCCTATATCTCCTTAAATATGCGTCCTAGAGCGAAAAGGACTTTAATTCGTGACCACCCCCAAAAAATTGAAAAATCCACCCAAAACCTAAAAAAATTTAAATTTTTATATGAAAAACTTCTTTTGCGCATATCTCCTAAACTAAGCGTCCTAGAGCGAAAAGGACTTTAATTGGTGACCACCCCTAAAAACTTGAAAAATCCACCCAAAACCTAAAAAAATTTAAATTTTTATATGAAAAACTTCTTTTGCCCATATCTCCTTAAATATGCGTCCTAGAGCGAAAAGGACTTTAATTCGTGACCACCCCCAAAAAATTGAAAAATCCACCCAAAACCTAAAAAAATTTAAATTTTTATATGAAACACTTCTTTTGCCCATATCTCCTAAACTAAGCGTCCTAGAGCGAAAAGGACTTTAATTCGTGACCACCCCTAAAAACTTGAAAAATCCACCCAAAACCTAAAATAATTGAAATTTTTATATGAAAAACTTCTTTTGCCCATATCTCCTTAAATATGCGTCCTGGAGCGAAAAGGACTTTAATTCGTGACCACCCCCAAAAAATTGAAAAATCCTCCCAAAACCTAAAAAAATTGAAATTTTTATATGAAAAACTTCTTTTGCCCATATCTCCTAAACTAAGCGTCCTAGAGCGAAAAGGACTTTAATTCGTGACCACCGCCAAAAAATTGAAAAATCCACCCAAAACCTAAAATAATTGAAATTTTTATATGAAAAACTTCTTTTGCCCATATCTCCTTAACTATGCGTCCTAGAGCGAAAAGGACTTTAATTCGTGACCACCCCCAAAAAATTGAAAAATCCACCCAAAACCTAAAAAAATTGAAATTTTTATATGAAAAACTTCTTTTGCCCATATCTCCTAAACTAAGCGTCCTAGAGCGAAAAGGACTTTAATTCGTGACCACCGCCAAAAAATTGAAAAATCCACCCAAAACCTAAAATAATTGAAATTTTTATATGAAAAACTTCTTTTGCCCATATCTCCTTAACTATGCGTCCTAGAGCGAAAAGGACTTTAATTGGTGACCACCCCCAAGAAATTGAAAATTCCACCCAAAACCTAAAAAAATTGCAATTTTTATATGAAAAACTTCTTTTGCCCATATCTCCTAAACTAAGCGTCCTAGAGCGAAAAGGACTTTAATTCGTGACCACTCCCAAAAAATTGAAAAATCCACCCAAAACCTAAAAAAATTGAAATTTTTATACGAAAAACTTCTTTTGCCCATATCTCCTTAAATATGCGTCCTAGAGCGAAAAGGACTTTAATTCGTGACCACCCCCAAAAAATTGAAAAATCCACCCAAAACCTAAAAAAAAAAAAAAAATTAATTTATATATGAAAAACTCCTTTTGCCCATATCTCCTAAACTAAGCGTCCTAGAGCGAAAAGGACTTTAATTCGTGACCACCCCCAAAATATTGAAAAATCCACCCAAAATCTAAAAAAATTTAAATTTTTATATGAAAAACTTCTTTTGCCCATATCTCCTAAACTAAGCGTCCTAGAGCGAAAAGGACTTTAATTCGTGACCACTCCCAAAAAATTGAAAAATCCACCCAAAACCTAAAATAATTGAAATTTTTATATGAAAAACTTCTTTTGCCCATATCTCCTTAAATATGCGTCCTGGAGCGAAAAGGACTTTAATTCGTGACCACCCCCAAAAAATTTAAAAACCCACCCAAAACCTAAAAAAATTGAAATTTTTATATGAAAAACTTCGTTTGCCCATATCTCCTTAAATATGCGTCCTAGAGCGAAAAGGACTTTAATTCGTGACCACCCTCAAAAAATTGAAAAATCCACCCAAAACCTAAAAAAATTAAAATTTTGATATGAAAAACTTCTTTTGCCCATATCTCCTTAAATATGCGTCCTAGAGCGAAAAGGACTTTAATTCGTGACCATCCCCAAAAAATTGAAAAATCCACCCAAAAACCTAAAAAAATTAAAATTTTTATATGAAAAACTTCTTTTGCCCATATCTCCTAAACTAAGCGTCCTAGAGCGAAAAGGACTTTAATTCGTGACCACCCCCAAAAAATTTAAAAATCCATCCAAAACCTAAAAAAATTTTAATTTTTATATGAAAAATTTCTTTTGCCCATATCTCCTAAACTAAGCGTCCTAGAGCGAAAAGGACTTTAATTCGTGACCACCCTCAAAAAATTTAAAAATCCACCCAAAACCTAAAAAAATTGAAATTTTTATATGAAAAACTTCTTTTGCCCATATCTCCTAAACTAAGCGTCCTAAAGCGAAAAGGACTTTAATTCGTGACCACCCCCAAAAAATTGAAAAATCCACCCAAAACCTAACAAAATTGAAATTTTTATATGAAAAACTTCTTTTGCCCATATCTCCTTAAATATGCGTCCTAGAGCGAAAAGGACTTTAATTCGTGACCACCCCCAAAAAATTTAAAAATCCACCCAAAACCTAAAAAATTTAAATTTTTATATGAAAAACTTCTTTTGCCCATATCTCCTAAACTAAGCGTCCTAAAGCGAAAAGGACTTTAATTCGTGACCACCCTCAAAAAATTGAAAAATCCACCCAAAACCTAAAAAAATTGAAATTTTTATATGAAAAACTTCTTTTGCCCATATCTCCTTAAATATGCGTCCTAGAGCGAAAAGGACTTTAATTCGTGACCACCCCCAAAAAGTTGAAAAATCCACCCAAAAACCTAAAAAAATTAAAATTTTTATATGAAAAACTTCTTTTGCCCATATCTCCTAAACTAAGCGCCCTAGAGCGAAAAGGACTTTAATTCGTGACCACTCCCAAAAAATTGAAAAATCCACCCAAAACCTAAAAAAATTGAAATTTTTATACGAAAAACTTCTTTTGCCCATATCTCCTTAAATATGCGTCCTAGAGCGAAAAGGACTTTAATTCGTGACCACCCCAAAAAATTGAAAAATCCACCCAAAACCTAAAAAATTGAAATTTTTATATGAAAAACTTCGTTTGCCCATATCTCTTAAACTAAGCGTCCTAGAGCGAAAAGGACATTAATTCGTGACCACTCCCAAAAAATTGAAAAATCCACCCAAAACCTAAAAAAATTAAAATTTTTATATGAAAAACTTCTTTTGCCCATATCTCCTAAACTAAGCTCCCTAGAGCGAAAAGGACTTTAATTCGTGACCACTCCCAAAAAATTGAAAAATCCACCCAAAACCTAAAAAAATTGAAATTTTTATATGAAAAACTTCTTTTGCCCATATCTCCTTAAATATGCGTCCTAGAGCGAAAAGGACTTTAATTCGTGACCACCCCCAAAAAGTTGAAAAATCCACCCAAAACCTAAAAAAATTGAAATTTTTATATGAAAAACTTCTTTTGCCCATATCTCCTTAAATATGCGTCCTAGAGCGAAAAGGACTTTAATTCGTGACCACCCCCAAAAAATTGAAAAATCCACCCAAAACCTAAAAAAATTGAAATTTTTATATGAAAAACTTCTTTTGCCCATATCTTCTAAACGAATCATCCTAGAGCGAAAAGGACTTTAATTCGTGACCACCCCTAAAAACTTGAAAAATCCACCCAAAACCTAAAAAAATTGAAATTTTTATATGAAAAACTTCTTTTGCCCATATCTCCTTAAATATGCGTCCTAGAGCGAAAAGGACTTTAATTCGTGACCACCCCCAAAAAATTGAAAAATCCACCCAAAACCTAAAAAAATTGAAATTTTTATATGAAAAACTTCTTTTGCCCATATCTCCTTAAATATGCGTCCTAGAGCGAAAAGGACTTTAATTCGTGACCACCGCCAAAAAATTTAAAAATCCACCCAAAACCTAAAAAAATTGAAATTTTTATATGAAAAACTTCTTTTGCCCATATCTCCTTAAATATGCGTCCTAGAGCGAAAAGGACTTTAATTCGTGACCACCCCCAAAAATTTTAAAAATCCACCCAAAACCTAAAAAAATTTAAATTTTTATACGTAAAACTTCTTTTGCCCATATCTCCTAAACTAAGCGTCCTAGAGCGAAAAGGACTTTAATTCGTGACCACCCTCAAAAAATTGAAAAATCCACCCAAAACCTAAAAAAATTTAAATTTTTATATGAAAAACTTCTTTTGCCCATATCTCCTTAAATATGCGTCCTAGAGCGAAAAGGACTTTAATTCGTGACCACCCCCAAAAAATTGAAAAATCCACCCAAAACCTAAAAAAATTGAAATTTTTATATGAAAAACTTCTTTTGCCCATATCTCCTAAACTAAGCGTCCTAGAGAGAAAAGGACTTTAATTCGTGGCCACCCTCAAAAAATTTAAAAATCCACTCAAAACCTAAAAAAATTGAATTTTTTATATGAAAAACTTCTTATGCCCATATCTCCTTAAATATGCGTCCTAGAGCGAAAAGAACTTTAATTCGTGACCACCCCCAAAAAATTGAAAAATCCACCCAAAAACCTAAAAAAATTAAAATTTTTATATGAAAAACTTCTTTTGCCCATATCTCCTAAACTAAGCGTCCTAGAGCGAAAAGGACTTTAATTCGTGACCACTCCCAAAAAATTGAAAAATCCACCCAAAACCTAAAAAAATTGAAATTTTTATACGAAAAACTTATTTTGCCCATATCTCCTTAAATATGCGTCCTAGAGCGAAAAGGACTTTAATTCGTGACCACCCCCACAAAATTGAAAAAACCACCCAAAACCTAAAAAAAAAATAAATTTTTATATGAAATACTTCTTTTGCCCATATCTCCTAAACTAAGCGTCCTAGAGCGAAAAGGACTTTAATTCGTGACCACCCCCAAAATATTGAAAAATCCACCCAAAATCTAAAAAAAATTTAAATTTTTATATGAAAAACTTCTTTTGTCCATATCTCCTAAACTAAGCGTCCTAGAGCGAAAAGGACTTTAATTCGTGACCACCCCCAAAAAATTGAAAAATCCACCCAAAACCTAAAAAAATTGAAATTTTTATATGAAAAACTTCTTTTGCCCATATCTCCTAAACTAAGCGTCCTAGAGCGAAAAGGACTTTAATTCGTGACCACCCTCAAAAAATTGAAAAATCCACCCAAAACCTAAAAAAATTTAAATTTTTATATGAAAAACTTCTTTTGCCCATATCTCCTTAAATATGCGTCCTAGAGCGAAAAGGACTTTAATTCGTGACCACCCCCAAAAAATTGAAAAATCCACCCAAAAACCTAAAAAAATTGAAATTTGTATATGAAAAACTTCTTTTGCCCATATCTCCTAAACTAAGCGTCCTAGAGCGAAAAGGACTTTAATTCGTGACCACCCCCAAAAAATTGAAAAATCCACCCCAAACCTAAAAAAATTGAAATTTTTATATGAAAAACTTCTTTTGCCCATATCTCCTAAACTAAGCGTCCTAGAGCGAAAAGGACTTTAATTCGTGACCACCCTCAAAAAATTGAAAAATCCACCCAAAACCTAAAAAAATTTAAATTTTTATATGAAAAACTTCTTTTGCCCATATCTCCTTAAATATGCGTCCTAGAGCGAAAAGGACTTTAATTCGTGACCACCCCCAAAAAATTGAAAAATCCATCCAAAAACCTAAAAAAATTAAAATTTTTATATGAAAAATTTCTTTTGCCCATATCTCCTAAACTAAGCGTCCTAGAGCGAAAAGGACTTTAATTCGTGACCACTCCCAAAAAATTGAAAAATCCACCCAAAACCTAAAAAAATTTAAATTTTTATACGAAAAACTTCTTTTGCCCATATCTCCTTAAATATGCGTCCTAGAGCGAAAAGTACTTTAATTCGTGACCACCCCCAAAAAAATTGAAAAATCCACCCAAAACCTAAAAAAAAAATAAATTTTTATATGAAATACTTCTTTTGCCCATATCTCCTAAACTAAGCGTCCTAAAGTGAAAAGGACTTTAATTCGTGACCACCGCAAAAAATTTAAAAATCCACCCAAAACCTAAAAAAATTGAAATTTTTATATGAAAAACTTCTTTTGCCCATATCTCCTAAACTAAGCGTCCCAGAGCGAAAAGGACTTTAATTCGTGACCACCCTCAAAAAATTGAAAAATCCACCCAAAACCTAAAAAAACTTAAATTTTTATATGAAAAACTTCGTTTGCCCATATCTCCTTAAATATGCGTCCTAGAGCGAAAAGGACTTTAATTCGTGACCACCCCCAAAAAATTGAAAAATCCACCCAAAACCTAAAAAAATTGAAATTTTTATATGAAAAACTTCTTTTGACCATATCTCCTAAACTAAGCGTCCTAGAGCGAAAAGGACTTTAATTCGTGACCACCCCCAAAAAATTGAAAAATCCACCTAAAACCTAAAAAAATTGAAATTTTTATATGAAAAACTTCTTTTGCCCATATATCCTTAACTATGCGTCCTAGAGCGAAAAGGACTTTAATTCGTGACCACCCTCAAAAAATTGAAAAATCCACCCAAAACCTAAAAAAATTGAAATTTTTATATGAAAAACTTCTTTTGCCCATATCTCCTAAACTAAGCGTCCTAGAGCGAAAAGGACTTTAATTCGTGACCACCCCCAAAAAATTTAAAAATCCACCCAAAACCTAAAAAAATTTAAATTTTTATATGAAAAACTTCTTTTGCCCATATCTCCTAAACTAAGCGTCCTAGAGCGAAAAGGACTTTAATTCGTGACCACCCTCAAAAAATTTAAAAATCCACCCAAAACCTAAAAAAATTGCAATTTTTATATGAAAAACTTCTTTTGACCACCGCCAAAAAATTTAAAAATCCACCCAAAACCTAAAAAAATTGCAATTTTTATATGAAAAACTTCTTTTGCCCATATATCCTTAAATATGCGTCCTAGAGCGAAAAGGACTTTAATTCGTGACCACCCCCAAAAAATTTAAAAATCCACCGAAAACCTAAAAAAAATTTAAATTTTTATATGAAAAACTTCTTTTGCCCATATCTCCTAAACTAAGCGTCCTAGAGCGAAAAGGACTTTAATTCGTGACCACCCCCAAAAAATTTAAAAATCCACCCAAAACCTAAAAAAATTTAAATTTTTATATGAAAAACTTCTTTTGCCCATATCTCCTAAACTAAGCGTCCTAGAGCGAAAAGGACTTTAATTCGTGACCACCCTCAAAAAATTGAAAAATCCACCCAAAACCTAAAAAAATTGCAATTTTTATATGAAAAACTTCTTTTGACCACCGCCAAAAAATTTAAAAATCCACCCAAAACCTAAAAAAATTGCAATTTTTATATGAAAAACTTCTTTTGCCCATATCTCCTAAACTAAGCGTCCTAGAGCGAAAAGGACTTTAATTCGTGACCACCCCCTAAAATATTGAAAAATCCACCCAAAATCTAAAAAATTTAAATTTTTATATGAAAAACTTCTTTTGCCCATATCTCCTAAACTAAGCGTCCTAGAGCGAAAAGGACTTTAATTCGTGACCACTCCCAAAAAATTGAAAAATCCACCCAAAACCTAAAAAATTGAAATTTTTATACGAAAAACTTCTTTTGCCCATATCTCCTTAAATATGCGTCCTAGAGCGAAAAGGACTTTCATTCGTGACCACCCCCAAAAAATTGAAAAATCCTCCCAAAACCTAAAAAAATTGAAATTTTTATATGAAAAACTTCTTTTGCCCATATCTCCTTAAATATGCGTCCTAGAGCGAAAAGGACTTTAATTCGTGACCACCCCCAAAAAATTGAAAAATCCACCCAAAACTTAAAAAAATTTAAATTTTTATATGAAACACTTCTTTTGCCCATATCTCCTAAACTAAGCGTCCTAGAGCGAAAAGGACTTTAATTCGTGACCACCCCTAAAAACTTGAAAAATCCACCCAAAACTTAAATAATTGAAATTTTTATATGAAAAACTTCTTTTGCCCATATCTCCTTAAATATGCGTCCTGGAGCGAAAAGGACTTTAATTCGTGACCACCCCCAAAAAATTGAAAAATCCACCCAAAAACCTAAAAAAATTTAAATTTTTATATGAAAAACTTCTTTTGCCCATATCTCCTAAACTAAGCATCCTAGAGAGAAAAGGACTTTAATTCGTGACCACCCTCAAAAAATTGAAAAATCCACCCAAAACCTAAAAAAATTGAAATTTTTATATGAAAAACTTCTTTTGCCCATATCTCCTTAAATATGCGTCCTAGAGCGAAAAGGACTTTAATTCGTGACCACCCCCAAAAAATTGAAAAATCCACCCAAAAACCTAAAAAAATTAAAATTTTTATATGAAAAACTTCTTTTGCCCATATCTCCTAAACTAAGCGTCCTAGAGCGAAAAGGACTTTAATTCGTGACCACTCCCAAAAAATTGAAAAATCCACCCAAAACCTAAAAAAATTGAAATTTTTATACGAAAAACTTCTTTTTCCCATATCTCCTTAAATATGCGTCCTAGAGCGAAAAGGACTTTAATTCGTGACCACCCTCAAAAAATTGAAAAATCCACCCAAAACCTAAAAAAATTGAAAGTTTTATATGAAAAACTTCTTTTGCCCATATCTCCTAAACTAAGCGTCCTAGAGCGAAAAGGACTTTAATTCGTGACCACCCCCAAAAAATTTAAAAATCCACCCAAAACCTAAAAAAATTTAAATTTTTATATGAAAAACTTCTTTTGCCCATATCTCCTAAACTAAGCGTCCTAGAGCGAAAAGGACTTTAATTCGTGACCACCCTCAAAAAATTTAAAAATCCACCCAAAACCTAAAAAAATTGCAATTTTTATATGAAAAACTTCTTTTGACCACCGCCAAAAAATTTAAAAATCCACCCAAAACCTAAAAAAATTGCAATTTTTATATGAAAAACTTCTTTTGCCCATATATCCTTAAATATGCGTCCTAGAGCGAAAAGGACTTTAATTCGTGACCACCCCCAAAAAATTTAAAAATCCACCGAAAACCTAAAAAAAATTTAAATTTTTATATGAAAAACTTCTTTTGCCCATATCTCCTAAACTAAGCGTCCTAGAGCGAAAAGGACTTTAATTCGTGACCACCCCCAAAAAATTTAAAAATCCACCCAAAACCTAAAAAAATTTAAATTTTTATATGAAAAACTTCTTTTGCCCATATCTCCTAAACTAAGCGTCCTAGAGCGAAAAGGACTTTAATTCGTGACCACCCTCAAAAAATTGAAAAATCCACCCAAAACCTAAAAAAATTGCAATTTTTATATGAAAAACTTCTTTTGACCACCGCCAAAAAATTTAAAAATCCACCCAAAACCTAAAAAAATTGCAATTTTTATATGAAAAACTTCTTTTGCCCATATCTCCTAAACTAAGCGTCCTAGAGCGAAAAGGACTTTAATTCGTGACCACCCCCCAAAATATTGAAAAATCCACCCAAAATCTAAAAAATTTAAATTTTTATATGAAAAACTTCTTTTGCCCATATCTCCTAAACTAAGCGTCCTAGAGCGAAAAGGACTTTAATTCGTGACCACTCCCAAAAAATTGAAAAATCCACCCAAAACCTAAAAAATTGAAATTTTTATACGAAAAACTTCTTTTGCCCATATCTCCTTAAATATGCGTCCTAGAGCGAAAAGGACTTTCATTCGTGACCACCCCCAAAAAATTGAAAAATCCTCCCAAAACCTAAAAAAATTGAAATTTTTATATGAAAAACTTCTTTTGCCCATATCTCCTTAAATATGCGTCCTAGAGCGAAAAGGACTTTAATTCGTGACCACCCCCAAAAAATTGAAAAATCCACCCAAAACTTAAAAAAATTTAAATTTTTATATGAAACACTTCTTTTGCCCATATCTCCTAAACTAAGCGTCCTAGAGCGAAAAGGACTTTAATTCGTGACCACCCCTAAAAACTTGAAAAATCCACCCAAAACTTAAATAATTGAAATTTTTATATGAAAAACTTCTTTTGCCCATATCTCCTTAAATATGCGTCCTGGAGCGAAAAGGACTTTAATTCGTGACCACCCCCAAAAAATTGAAAAATCCACCCAAAAACCTAAAAAAATTTAAATTTTTATATGAAAAACTTCTTTTGCCCATATCTCCTAAACTAAGCATCCTAGAGAGAAAAGGACTTTAATTCGTGACCACCCTCAAAAAATTGAAAAATCCACCCAAAACCTAAAAAAATTGAAATTTTTATATGAAAAACTTCTTTTGCCCATATCTCCTTAAATATGCGTCCTAGAGCGAAAAGGACTTTAATTCGTGACCACCCCCAAAAAATTGAAAAATCCACCCAAAAACCTAAAAAAATTAAAATTTTTATATGAAAAACTTCTTTTGCCCATATCTCCTAAACTAAGCGTCCTAGAGCGAAAAGGACTTTAATTCGTGACCACTCCCAAAAAATTGAAAAATCCACCCAAAACCTAAAAAAATTGAAATTTTTATACGAAAAACTTCTTTTTCCCATATCTCCTTAAATATGCGTCCTAGAGCGAAAAGGACTTAAATTTGTGACCACCCCCAAAAAATTGAAAAATCCACCCAAAACCTAAAAAAAAAATTAATTTATATATGAAAAACTCCTTTTGCCCATATCTCCTAAACTAAGCGTCCTAGAGCGAAAAGGAGTTTAATTCGTGACCACCCCCAAAATATTGAAAAATCCACCCAAAACCTAAAAAAATTGAAATTTTTATGTGAAAAACTTCTTTTGCCCATATCTCCTAAACTAAGCGTCCTAGAGCGAAAAGGACTTTAATTCGTGACCACTCCCAAAAAATTGAAAAATCCACCCAAAACCTAAAAAAATTAAAATTTTTATATGAAAAACTTCTTTTGCCCATATCTCCTAAACTAAGCGTCCTAGAGCGAAAAGGACTTTAATTCGTGACCACCCCCAAAAAATTTAAAAACCCACCCAAAACCTAAAAAAATCGAAATTTTTATATGAAAAACTTCGTTTGCCCATATCTCCTTAAATATGCGTCCTAGAGCGAAAAGGACTTTAATTCGTGACCACTCCCAAAAAATTGAAAAATCCACCCAAAACCTAAAAAAATTAAAATTTTGATATGAAAAACTTCTTTTGCCCATATCTCCTTAAATATGCGTCCTAGAGCGAAAAGGACTTTAATTCGTGACCACCCCCAAAAAATTGAAAAATCCACCCAAAAACCTAAAAAAATTAAAATTTTTATATGAAAAACTTCTTTTGCCCATATCTCCTAAACTAAGCGTCCTAGAGCGAAAAGGACTTTAATTCGTGACCACTCCCAAAAAATTGAAAAATCCACCCAAAACCTAAAAAAATTGAAATTTTTATATGAAAAACTTCTTTTGCCCATATCTCCTTAAATATGCGTCCTAGAGCGAAAAGGACTTTAATTCGTGACCACCCCCAAAAAATTGAAAAATCCACCCAAAACCTAAAAAAATTTAAATTTTTATATGAAAAATTTATTTTGCCCATATCTCCTAAACTAAGCGTCCTAGAGCGAAATGGACTTTAATTCGTGACCACTCCCAAAAAATTTAAAAATCCATCCAAAACCTAAAAAAATTGAAATTTTTATATGAAAAACTTCTTTTGCCCATATCTCCTAAACTAAGCGTCCTAGAGCGAAAAGGACTTTAATTCGTGACCACCCTCAAAAAAATTAAAAATCCACCCAAAACCTAAAAAAATTGAAATTTTTATATGAAAAACTTCTTTTACCCATATCTCCTAAACTAAGCGTCCTAGAGCGAAAAGGACTTTAATTCGTGACCACCGCCAAAAAATTGAAAAATCCACCCAAAACCTAAAAAAATTGAAATTTTTATATGAAAAACTTCTTTTGCCCATATCTTAAATATGCGTCCTAGAGCGAAAAGGACTTTAATTCGTGACCACCCCCAAAAAATTGAAAAATCCACCCAAAACCTAAAAAAATTGAAATTTTTATATGAAAAATCCACCCAAAACCTAAAAAAATTGAAATTTTTATATGAAAAACTTCTTTTGCCCATATCTCCTTAAATATGCGTCCTAGAGCGAAAAGGACTTTAATTCGTGACCACCCCCAAAAAATTGAAAAATCCACCCAAAACCTAAAAAAATTGAAATTTTTATATGAAAAACTTCTTTTGACCATATCTCCTAAACTAAGCGTCCTAGAGCGAAAAGGACTTTAATTCGTGACCACCCCCAAAAAATTGAAAAATCCACCTAAAACCTAAAAAAATTGAAATTTTTATATGAAAAACTTCTTTTGCCCATATCTCCTTAACTATGCGTCCTAGAGCGAAAAGGACTTTAATTCGTGACCACCCTCAAAAAATTGAAAAATCCACCCAAAACCTAAAAAAATTGAAATTTTTATATGAAAAACTTCTTTTGCCCATATCTCCTAAACTAAGCGTCCTAGAGCGAAAAGGACTTTAATTCGTGACCACCCCCAAAAAATTTAAAAATCCACCCAAAACCTAAAAAAATTTAAATTTTTATATGAAAAACTTCTTTTGCCCATATCTCCTAAACTAAGCGTCCTAGAGCGAAAAGGACTTTAATTCGTGACCACCCTCAAAAAATTTAAAAATCCACCCAAAACCTAAAAAAATTGCAATTTTTATATGAAAAACTTCTTTTGACCACCGCCAAAAAATTTAAAAATCCACCCAAAACCTAAAAAAATTGCAATTTTTATATGAAAAACTTCTTTTGCCCATATATCCTTAAATATGCGTCCTAGAGCGAAAAGGACTTTAATTCGTGACCACCCCCAAAAAATTTAAAAATCCACCGAAAACCTAAAAAAAATTTAAATTTTTATATGAAAAACTTCTTTTGCCCATATCTCCTAAACTAAGCGTCCTAGAGCGAAAAGGACTTTAATTCGTGACCACCCCCAAAAAATTTAAAAATCCACCCAAAACCTAAAAAAATTTAAATTTTTATATGAAAAACTTCTTTTGCCCATATCTCCTAAACTAAGCGTCCTAGAGCGAAAAGGACTTTAATTCGTGACCACCCTCAAAAAATTGAAAAATCCACCCAAAACCTAAAAAAATTGCAATTTTTATATGAAAAACTTCTTTTGACCACCGCCAAAAAATTTAAAAATCTACCCAAAACCTAAAAAAATTGCAATTTTTATATGAAAAACTTCTTTTGCCCATATCTCCTAAACTAAGCGTCCTAGAGCGAAAAGGACTTTAATTCGTGACCACCCCCCAAAATATTGAAAAATCCACCCAAAATCTAAAAAATTTAAATTTTTATATGAAAAACTTCTTTTGCCCATATCTCCTAAACTAAGCGTCCTAGAGCGAAAAGGACTTTAATTCGTGACCACTCCCAAAAAATTGAAAAATCCACCCAAAACCTAAAAAATTGAAATTTTTATACGAAAAACTTCTTTTGCCCATATCTCCTTAAATATGCGTCCTAGAGCGAAAAGGACTTTAATTCGTGACCACCCCCAAAAAATTGAAAAATCCTCCCAAAACCTAAAAAAATTGAAATTTTTATATGAAAAACTTCTTTTGCCCATATCTCCTTAAATATGCGTCCTAGAGCGAAAAGGACTTTAATTCGTGACCACCCCCAAAAAATTGAAAAATCCACCCAAAACTTAAAAAAATTTAAATTTTTATATGAAACACTTCTTTTGCCCATATCTCCTAAACTAAGCGTCCTAGAGCGAAAAGGACTTTAATTCGTGACCACCCCTAAAAACTTGAAAAATCCACCCAAAACTTAAATAATTGAAATTTTTATATGAAAAACTTCTTTTGCCCATATCTCCTTAAATATGCGTCCTGGAGCGAAAAGGACTTTAATTCGTGACCACCCCCAAAAAATTGAAAAATCCACCCAAAAACCTAAAAAAATTAAAATTTTTATATGAAAAACTTCTTTTGCCCATATCTCCTAAACTAAGCGTCCTAGAGCGAAAAGGACTTTAATTCGTGACCACTCCCAAAAAATTGAAAAATCCACCCAAAACCTAAAAAAATTGAAATTTTTATATGAAAAACTTCTTTTTCCCATATCTCCTTAAATATGCGTCCTAGAGCGAAAAGGACTTAAATTTGTGACCACCCCCAAAAAATTGAAAAATCCACCCAAAACCTAAAAAAAAAAATTAATTTATATATGAAAAACTCCTTTTGCCCATATCTCCTAAACTAAGCGTCCTAGAGCGAAAAGGACTTTAATTCGTGACCACCCCCAAAATATTGAAAAATCCACCCAAAACCTAAAATAATTGAAATTTTTATGTGAAAAACTTCTTTTGCCCATATCTCCTAAACTAAGCGTCCTAGAGCGAAAAGGACTTTAATTCGTGACCACTCCCAAAAAATTGAAAAATCCACCCAAAACCTAAAAAAATTAAAATTTTTATATGAAAAACTTCTTTTGCCCATATCTCCTAAACTAAGCGTCCTAGAGCGAAAAGGACTTTAATTCGTGACCACCCCCAAAAAATTTAAAAACCCACCCAAAACCTAAAAAAATCGAAATTTTTATATGAAAAACTTCGTTTGCCCATATCTCCTTAAATATGCGTCCTAGAGCGAAAAGGACTTTAATTCGTGACCACTCCCAAAAAATTGAAAAATCCACCCAAAACCTAAAAAAATTAAAATTTTGATATGAAAAACTTCTTTTGCCCATATCTCTTAAACTAAGCGTCCTAGAGCGAAAAGGACTTTAATTCGTGACCACTCCAAAAAAAAACTTCTTTTGCCCATATCTCCTAAACTAAGCGTCCTAGAGCGAAAAGGACTTTAATTCGTGACCACCCTCAAAAAATTGAAAAATCCTCCCAAAACCTAAAAAAATTGAAATTTTTATATGAAAAACTTCTTTTGCCCATATCTCCTTAAATATGCGTCCTAGAGCGAAAAGGACTTTAATTCGTGACCACCCCCAAAAAATTGAAAAATCCACCCAAAACCTAAAAAAATTGAAATTTTTATATGAAAAATTTATTTTGCCCATATCTCCTAAACTAAGCGTCCTAGAGCGAAATGGACTTTAATTCGTGACCACTCCCAAAAAATTTAAAAATCCATCCAAAACCTAAAAAAATTTAAATTTTTATATGAAAAACTTCTTTTGCCCATATCTCCTAAACTAAGCGTCCTAGAGCGAAAAGGACTTTAATTCGTGACCACCCTCAAAAAAATTAAAAATCCACCCAAAACCTAAAAAAATTGAAATTTTTATATGAAAAACTTCTTTTACCCATATCTCCTAAACTAAGCGTCCTAGAGCGAAAAGGACTTTAATTCGTGACCACCGCCAAAAAATTGAAAAATCCACCCAAAACCTAAAAAAATTGAAATTTTTATATGAAAAACTTCTTTTGCCCATATCTCCTTAAATATGCGTCCTAGAGCGAAAAGGACTTTAATTCGTGACCACCCCCAAAAAATTGAAAAATTTACCCAAAACCTAAAAAAATTTAAATTTTTATATGAAAAACTTCTTTTGCCCATATCTCCTAAACTAAGCGTCCTAGAGAGAAAAGGACTTTAATTCGTGACCACCCTCAAAAAAATTGAAAAATCCACCCAAAACCTAAAAAAATTGAAATTTTTATATGAAAAACTTCTTTTGCCCATATCTCCTTAAATATGCGTCCTAGAGCGAAAAGGACTTTAATTCGTGACCACCCCCAAAAAGTTGAAAAATCCACCCAAAAACCTAAAAAAATTAAAATTTTTATATGAAAAACTTCTTTTGCCCATATCTCCTAAACTAAGCGCCCTAGAGCGAAAAGGACTTTAATTCGTGACCAAAACCTAAAAAAATTGAAATTTTTATACGAAAAACTTCTTTTGCCCATATCTCCTTAAATATGCGTCCTAGAGCGAAAAGGACTTTAATTCGTGACCACCCCCAAAAAATTGAAAAGTCCACCCAAAACCTAAAAAAATTGAAATTTTTATATGAAAAACTTCTTTTGCCCATATCTCCTTAAATATGCGTCCTAGAGCGAAAAGGACTTTAATTCGTGACCACCCCCAAAAAATTGAAAAATCCACCCAAAATCTAAAAAAATTGAAATTTTTATATGAAAAACTTCTTTTGCCCATATCTCCTAAACTAATCGTCCTAGAGCGAAAAGGACTTTAATTCGTGACCACCCCTAAAAACTTGAAAAATCCACCCAAAACCTAAAAAAATTTAAATTTTTATATGAAAAACTTCTTTTGCCCATATCTCCTTAAATATGCGTCCTAGAGCGAAAAGGACTTTAATTCGTGACCACCCCCAAAAAATTGAAAAATCCACCCAAAACCTAAAAAAATTGAAATTTTTATATGAAAAACTTCTTTTGTCCATATCTCCTAAACTAAGCGTCCTAGAGCGAAAAGGACTTTAATTCGTGACCACCCCCAAAAAATTGAAAAATCCACCCAAAACCTAAAAAAAAATAAATTTTTATATGAAATACTTCTTTTGCCCATATCTCCTAAACTAAGCGTCCTAGAGCGAAAAGGACTTTAATTCGTGACCACCCCCAAAATATTGAAAAATCCACCCAAAATCTAAAAAAATTTAAATTTTTATATGAAAAACTTCTTTTGCCCATATCTCCTAAACTAAGCGTCCTAGAGCGAAAAGGACTTTAATTCGTGACCACCCCCAAAAAATTGAAAAATCCACCCAAAACCTAAAAAAATTTAAATTTTTATATGAAAAACTTCGTTTGCCCATATCTCCTTAAATATGCGTCCTAGAGCGAAAAGGACTTTAATTCGTGACCACTCCCAAAAAATTGAAAAATCCACCCAAAACCTAAAAAAATTTAAATTTTTATATGAAAAACTTCTTTTGCCCATATCTCCTTAAATATGCGTCCTAGAGCGAAAAGGACTTTAATTCGTGACCACCCCCAAAAATTTTAAAAATCCACCCAAAACCTAAAAAAATTGAAATTTTTATATGTAAAACTTCTTTTGCCCATATCTCCTAAACTAATCGTCCTAGAGCGAAAAGGACTTTAATTCGTGACCACCCCTAAAAACTTGAAAAATCCACCCAAAACCTAAAAAATTTAAATTTTTATATGAAAAACTTCTTTTGCCCATATCTCCTTAAATATGCGTCCTAGAGCGAAAAGGACTTTAATTCGTGACCACCCCCAAAAAATTGAAAAATCCACCCAAAACCTAAAAAAATTGAAATTTTTATATGAAAAACTTCTTTTGCCCATATCTCCTAAACTAAGCGTCCTAGAGCGAAAAGGACTTTAATTCGTGACCACCGCCAAAAAATTTAAAAATCCACCCAAAACCTAAAAAAATTGAAATTTTTATATGAAAAACTTCTTTTGCCCATATCTTAAAAATCCACCCAAAACCTAAAAAAATTGAAATTTTTATATGAAAAACTTCTTTTGCCCATATCTCCTTAAATATGCGTCCTAGAGCGAAAAGGACTTTAATTCGTGACCACCCCCAAAAAATTGAAAAATCCACCCAAAACCTAAAAAAATTGAAATTTTTATATGAAAAACTTCTTTTGCCCATATCTCCTAAACTAAGCGTCCTAGAGCGAAAAGGACTTTAATTCGTGACCACCCCCCAAAATATTGAAAAATCCACCCAAAATCTAAAAAATTTAAATTTTTATATGAAAAACTTCTTTTGCCCATATCTCCTAAACTAAGCGTCCTAGAGCGAAAAGGACTTTAATTCGTGACCACCCCCAAAAAATTGAAAAATCCACCCAAAACCTAAAAAAATTTAAATTTTTATATGAAAAACTTCGTTTGCCCATATCTCCTTAAATATGCGTCCTAGAGCGAAAAGGACTTTAATTCGTGACCACCCCCAAAAAATTGAAAAATCCACCCAAAACCTAAAAAAATTGAAATTTTTATATGAAAAACTTCTTTTGCCCATATCTCCTAAACTAAGCGTCCTAGAGAGAAAAGGACTTTAATTCGTGACCACCCTCAAAAAATTGGAAAATCCACCCAAAACCTAAAAAAAATTGAAATTTTTATATGAAAAACTTCTTTTGCCCATATCTCCTAAATATGCGTCCTAGAGCGAAAAGAACTTTAATTCGTGACCACCCCCAAAAAATTGAAAAATCCACCCAAAAACCTAAAAAAAATAAAATTTTTATATGAAAAACTTCTTTTGCCCATATCTCCTAAACTAAGCGTCCTAGAGCGAAAAGGACTTTAATTCGTGACCACTCCCAAAAAATTGAAAAATCCACCCAAAACCTAAAAAAATTGAAATTTTTATACGAAAAACTTCTTTTGCCCATATCTCCTTAAATATGCGTCCTAGAGCGAAAAGGACTTTAATTCGTGACCACCCCCAAAAAATTGAAAAATCCACCCAAAACCTAAAAAAAAAAAATAAATTTTTATATGAAATACTTCTTTTGCCCATATCTCCTAAACTAAGCGTCCTAGAGCGAAAAGGACTTTAATTCGTGACCACCCCCAAAATATTGAAAAATCCACCCAAAATCTAAAAAAATTTAAATTTTTATATGAAAAACTTCTTTTGCCCATATCTCCTAAACTAAGCGTCCTAGAGCGAAAAGGACTTTAATTCGTGACCACCCCCAAAAAATTGAAAAATCCACCCAAAACCTAAAAAAATTTAAATTTTTATATGAAAAACTTCTTTTGCCCATATCTCCTTAAATATGCGTCCTAGAGCGAAAAGGACTTTAATTCGTGACCACCCCCAAAAAATGAAAAATCCACCCAAAACCTAAAAAAATTGAAATTTTTATATGAAAAACTTCTTTTGTCCATATCTCCTAAACTTAGCATCCTAGAGCGAAAAGGACTTTAATTCGTGACCACCCCCAAAAAATTGAAAAATCCACCCAAAACCTAAAAAAATTGAAATTTTTATATGAAAAACTTCTTTTGCCCATATCTCCTTAAATATGCGTCTTAGAGCGAAAAGGACTTTAATTTGTGACCACCCCTAAAAACGTGAAAAATCCACCCAAAACCTAAAAAAATTGAAATTTTTATATGAAAAACTTCTTTTGCCCATATCTCCTTAAATATGCGTCCTAGAGCGAAAAGGACTTTAATTCGTGACCACCCCCAAAAAATTGAGAAATCCACCCAAAACCTAAAAAAATTGAAATTTTTATATAAAAAACTTCTTTTGCCCATATCTCCTAAACTAAGCGTCCTAGAGCGAAAAGGACTTTAATTCGTGACCACCCTCAAAAAATTGAAAAATCCACCCAAAACCTAAAAAAATTGAAATTTTTATATGAAAAACTTCTTTTGCCCATATCTCCTTAAATATGCGTCCTAGAGCGAAAAGGACTTTAATTCGTGACCACCCCCAAAAAATTGAAAAATCCACCCAAAACCTTAAAAAATTTAAATTTTTATATGAAAAACTTATTTTGCCCATATCTCCTAAACTAAGCGTCCTAGAGCGAAAAGGACTTTAATTCGTGACCACCCTCAAAAAATTGAAAAATCCACCCAAAACCTAAAAAAATTTAAATTTTTATATGAAACACTTCTTTTGCCCATATCTCCTAAACTAAGCGTCCTAGAGCGAAAAGAACTTTAATTCGTGACCACCCCTAAAAACTTGAAAAATCCACCCAAAACCTAAAAAAATTGAAATTTTTATATGAAAAACTTATTTTGCCCATATCTCCTTACATATGCGTCCTGGAGCGAAAAGGACTTTAATTCGTGACCACCCCCAAAAAGTTGAAAAATCCACCCAAAACCTAAAAAAAATTGAAATTTTTATATGAAAAACTTCTTTTGCCCATATCTCCTAAACTAAGCGTCCTAGAGCGAAAAGGACTTTAATTCGTGACCACCGCCAAAAAATTTAAAAATCCACCCAAAACCTAAAAAAATTGCAATTTTTGTATGAAAAACTTCTTTTGCCCATATCTCCTTAAATATGCGTCCTAGATCGAAAAGGACTTTAATTCGTGACCACCCCCAAAAAATTTAAAAATCCACCCAAAACCTAAAAAAATTTAAATTTTTATATGAAAAACTTCTTTTGCCCATATCTCCTAAACTAAGCGTCCTAGAGAGAAAAGGACTTTAATTCGTGACCACCCTCAAAAAATTGAAAAATCCACCCAAAACCTAAAAAAATTGAAATTTTTATATGAAAAACTTCTTTTGCCCATATCTCCTTAAATATGCGTCCTAGAGCGAAAAGGACTTTAACTCGTGACCACCCCCAAAAAATTGAAAAATCCACCCAAAAGCCTAAAAAAATTAAAATTTTTATATGAAAAACTTCTTTTGCCCATATCTCCTAAACTAAGCGTCCTAGAGCGAAAAGGTCTTTAATTCGTGACCACTCCCAAAAAATTGAAAAATCCACCCAAAACCTAAAAAAATTTAAATTTTTATACGAAAAACTTCTTTTGCCCATATCTCCTTAAATATGCGTCCTAGAGCGAAAAGGACTTTAATTCGTGACCACCCCTAAAAACTTGAAAAATCCACCCAAAACCTAAAAAAATTGAAATTTTTATATGAAAAACTTCTTTTGCCCATATCTCCTTAAATATGCGTCCTAGAGCGAAAAGGACTTTAATTCGTGACCACCCCCAAAAAATTGAGAAATCCACCCAAAATCTAAAAAAAATTAAATTTTTATATGAAAAACTTCTTTTGCCCATATCTCCTTAAATATGCGTCCTAAAGCGAAAAGGACTTTAATTCGTGACCACCCCCAAAAAATTGCAAAATCCACCCAAAACCTAAAAAAATTGAAATTTTTATATGAAAAACTTCTTTTGCCCATATCTCCTTAAATATGCGTCCTAGAGCGAAAAGGACTTTAATTCGTGACCACCCCTAAAAATTTGAAAAATCCACCCAAAACCTAACAAATTGAAATTTTTATATGAAAAACTTCTTTTGCCCATATCTCCTAAACTAAGCGTCCTAGAGCGAAAAGGACTTTAATTCGTGACCACCCCCAAAAAATTGAAAAATCCACCTAAAACCTAAAAAAATTGAAATTTTTATATGAAAAACTTCTTTTGCCCATATCTCCTTAAATATGCGTCCTAGAGCGAAAAGGACTTTAATTCGTGACCACCCCCAAAAAATTGAAAAATCCACCCAAAACCTAAAAAAATTTAAATTTTTATATGAAAAACTTCTTTTGTCCATATCTCCTAAATTAAGCGTCCTAGAGCGAAAAGGACTTTAATTCGTGACCACAACTAAAAACTTGAAAAATCCACCCAAAACCTAAAAAAATTGAAATTTTTATATGAAAAACTTCTTTTGCCCATATCTCCTTAAATATGCGTCCTAGAGCGAAAAGGACTTTAATTCGTGACCACCCCCAAAAAGTTGAAAAATCCACCCAAAAACCTAAAAAAATTAAAATTTTTATATGAAAAACTTCTTTTGCCCATATCTCCTAAACTAAGCGCCCTAGAGCGAAAAGGACTTTAATTCGTGACCAAAACCTAAAAAAATTGAAATTTTTATACGAAAAACTTCTTTTGCCCATATCTCCTTAAATATGCGTCCTAGAGCGAAAAGGACTTTAATTCGTGACCACCCCCAAAAAATTGAAAAATCCACCCAAAACCTAAAAAAATTGAAATTTTTATATGAAAAACTTCTTTTGCCCATATCTCCTAAACTAAGCGTCCTAGAGCGAAAAGGACTTTAATTCGTGACCACCCCCAAAAAATTGAAAAATCCACCCAAAACCTAAAAAAAAATAAATTTTTATATGAAATACTTCTTTTGCCCATATCTCCTAAACTAAGCGTCCTAGAGCGAAAAGGACTTTAATTCGTGACCACCCCCAAAATATTGAAAAATCCACCCAAAATCTAAAAAAATTTAAATTTTTATATGAAAAACTTCTTTTGCCCATATCTCCTAAACTAAGCGTCCTAGAGCGAAAAGGACTTTAATTCGTGACCACCGCCAAAAAATTTAAAAATCCACCCAAAACCTAAAAAAATTGAAATTTTTATATGAAAAACTTCTTTTGCCCATATCTTAAAAATCCACCCAAAACCTAAAAAAATTGAAATTTTTATATGAAAAACTTCTTTTGCCCATATCTCCTTAAATATGCGTCCTAGAGCGAAAAGGACTTTAATTCGTGACCACCCCCAAAAAATTGAAAAATCCACCCAAAACCTAAAAAAATTGAAATTTTTATATGAAAAACTTCTTTTGCCCATATCTCCTAAACTAATCGTCCTAGAGCGAAAAGGACTTTAATTCGTGACCACCCCCAAAAAATTGAAAAATCCACCCAAAACCTAAAAAAAATTGAAATTTTTATATGAAAAACTTATTTTGCCCATATCTCCTAAACTAAGCGTCCTAGAGCGAAAAGGACTTTAATTCGTGACCACCCCCCAAAATATTGAAAAATCCACCCAAAATCTAAAAAATTTAAATTTTTATATGAAAAACTTCTTTTGTCCATATCTCCTAAACTAAGCGTCCTAGAGCGAAAAGGACTTTAATTCGTGACCACCCCCAAAAAATTGAAAAATCCACCCAAAACCTAAAAAAATTTAAATTTTTATATGAAAAACTTCGTTTGCCCATATCTCCTTAAATATGCGTCCTAGAGCGAAAAGGACTTTAATTCGTGACCACTCCCAAAAAATTGAAAAATCCACCCAAAACCTAAAAAAAATTTAAATTTTTATATGAAAAACTTCTTTTGCCCATATCTCCTTAAATATGCGTCCTAGAGCGAAAAGGACTTTAATTCGTGACCACCCCCAAAAAATTGAAAAATCCACCCAAAACCTAAAAAAATTGAAATTTTTATATGAAAAACTTCTTTTGCCCATATCTCCTAAACTAAGCGTCCTAGAGAGAAAAGGACTTTAATTCGTGACCACCCTCAAAAAATTGAAAAATCCACCCAAAACCTAAAAAAATTGAAATTTTTATATGAAAAACTTCTTTTGCCCATATCTCCTAAATATGCGTCCTCGAGCGAAAAGAACTTTAATTCGTGACCACCCCCAAAAAATTGAAAAATCCACCCAAAAACCTAAAAAAATTAAAATTTTTATATGAAAAACTTCTTTTGCCCATATCTCCTAAACTAAGCGTCCTAGAGCGAAAAGGACTTTAATTCGTGACCACTCCCAAAAAATTGAAAAATCCACCCAAAACCTAAAAAAATTGAAATTTGTATACGAAAAACTTCTTTTGCCCATATCTCCTTAAATATGCGTCCTAGAGCGAAAAGGACTTTAATTCGTGACCACCCCCAAAAAATTGAAAAATCCACCCAAAACCTAAAAAAAAAATAAATTTTTATATGAAATACTTCTTTTGCCCATATCTCCTAAACTAAGCGTCCTAGAGCGAAAAGGACTTTAATTCGTGACCACCCCCAAAATATTGAAAAATCCACCCAAAATCTAAAAAAATTTAAATTTTTATATGAAAAACTTCTTTTGCCCATATCTCCTAAACTAAGCGTCCTAGAGCGAAAAGGACTTTAATTCGTGACCACCCCCAAAAAATTGAAAAATCCACCCAAAACCTAAAAAAAATTGAAATTTTTATATGAAAAACTTCTTTTGCCCATATCTCCTTAAATATGCGTCTTAGAGCGAAAAGGACTTTAATTCGTGACCACCCCTATAAACTTGAAAAATCCACCCAAAACCTAAAAAAATTGCAATTTTTATATGAAAAACTTCGTTTGCCCATATCTCCTTAAATATGCGTCCTAGAGCGAAAAGGACTTTAATTCGTGACCACCCCCAAAAAATGAAAAATCCACCCAAAACCTAAAAAAATTGAAATTTTTATATGAAAAACTTCTTTTGCCCATATCTCCTAAACTAAGCGTCCTAGAGCGAAAAGGACTTTAATTCGTGACCACCCCCAAAAAAATTGAAAAATCCACCCAAAACCTAAAAAAATTAAAATTTTTATATGAAAAACTTATTTTGCCCATATCTCCTAAACTAAGCGTCCAGAGCGAAAAGGACTTTAATTCGTGACCACCGCCAAAAAATTTAAAAATCCACCCAAAACCTAAAAAAATTGCAATTTTTGTATGAAAAACTTCTTTTGCCCATATCTCCTTAAATATGCGTCCTAGAGCGAAAAGGACTTTAATTCGTGACCACCCCCCAAAAAAATTAAAAATCCACCCAAAACCTAAAAAAAATTAAATTTTTATATGAAAAACTTCTTTTGCCCATATCTCCTAAACTAAGCGTCCTAGAGCGAAAAGGACTTTAATTCGTGACCACCCTCAAAAAATTGAAAAATCCACCCAAAACCTAAAAAAATTTAAATTTTTATATGAAAAACTTCTTTTGCCCATATCTCCTTAAATATGCGTCCTAGAGCGAAAAGGACTTTAATTCGTGACCACCCCCAAAAAATTGAAAAATCCACCCAAAACCTAAAAAAATTGAAATTTTTATATGAAAAACTTCTTTTGCCCATATCTCCTAAACTAAGCGCCTTGAGAGAAAGGACTTTAATTCGTGACCACCCTCAAAAAATTGAAAAATCCACCCAAAACCTAAAAAAATTGAAATTTTTATATGAAAAACTTCTTTTGCCCATATCTCCTTAAATATGCGTCCTAGAGCGAAAAGGACTTTAACTCGTGACCACCCCCAAAAAATTGAAAAATCCACCCAAAAGCCTAAAAAAATTAAAATTTTTATATGAAAAACTTCTTTTGCCCATATCTCCTAAACTAAGCGTCCTAGAGCGAAAAGGTCTTTAATTCGTGACCACTCCCAAAAAATTGAAAAATCCACCCAAAACCTAAAAAAATTGAAATTTTTATACGAAAAACTTCTTTTGCCCATATCTCCTTAAATATGCGTCCTAGAGCGAAAAGGACTTTACTTCGTGACCACCCCTAAAAACTTGAAAAATCCCCCCAAAACCTAAAAAAATTGAAATTTTTATATGAAAAACTTCTTTTGCCCATATCTCCTTAAATATGCGTCCTAGAGCGAAAAGGACTTTAATTCGTGACCACCCCCAAAATATTGAAAAATCCACCCAAAATCTAAAAAAATTTAAATTTTTATATGAAAAACTTCTTTTGCCCATATCTCCTAAACTAAGCGTCCTAGAGCGAAAAGGACTTTAATTCGTGACCACCCCCAAAAAATTGAAAAATCCACCCAAAACCTAAAAAAATTTAAAATTTTATATGAAAAACTTCGTTTGCCCATATCTCCTTAAATATGCGTTCTAGAGCGAAAAGGACTTTAATTCGTGACCACCCCCAAAATATTGAAAAATCCACCCAAAACCTAAAAAAATTGAAATTTTTATATGAAAAACTTATTTTGCCCATATCTCCTTAAATATGCGTCCTAGAGCGAAAAGGACTTTAATTCGTGACCACCCCCAAAAATTTTAAAAATCCACCCAAAATCTAAAAAAATTTACATTTTTATATGTAAAACTTCTTTTGCCCATATCTCCTAAACTAATCGTCCTAGAGCGAAAAGGACTTTAATTCGTGACCACCCCTAAAAACTTGAAAAATCCACCCAAAACCTAAAAAATTTAAATTTTTATATGAAAAACTTCTTTTGCCCATATCTCCTTAAATATGCGTCCTAGAGCGAAAAGGACTTTAATTCGTGACCACCGCCAAAAAATTTAAAAATCCACCCAAAACCTAAAAAAATTGCAATTTTTATATGAAAAACTTCTTTTGCCCATATCTCCTTAAATATGCGTCCTAGAGCGAAAAGAACTTTAATTCGTGACCACCGCCAAAAAATTTAAAAATCCACCCAAAACCTAAAAAAATTGAATTTTTTATATGAAAAACTTCTTTTGCCCATATCTTAAAAATCCACCCAAAACCTAAAAAAATTGAAATTTTTATATGAAAAACTTCTTTTGCCCATATCTCCTTAAATATGCGTCCTAGAGCGAAAAGGACTTTAATTCGTGACCACCCCCAAAAAATTGAAAAATCCACCCAAAACCTAAAAAAATTGCAATTTTTATATGAAAAACTTCTTTTGCCCATATCTCCTAAACTAATCGTCCTAGAGCGAAAAGGACTTTAATTCGTGACCACCCCCAAAAAATTGAAAAATCCACCCAAAACCTAAAAAAAATTGAAATTTTTATATGAAAAACTTCTTTTGCCCATATCTCCTAAACTAAGCGTCCTAGAGCGAAAAGGACTTTAATTCGTGACCACCCCCCAAAATATTGAAAAATCCACCCAAAATCTAAAAAATTTAAATTTTTATATGAAAAACTTCTTTTGTCCATATCTCCTAAACTAAGCGTCCTAGAGCGAAAAGGACTTTAATTCGTGACCACCCCCAAAAAATTGAAAAATCCACCCAAAACCTAAAAAAATTTAAATTTTTATATGAAAAACTTCGTTTGCCCATATCTCCTTAAATATGCGTCCTAGAGCGAAAAGGACTTTAATTCGTGACCACTCCCAAAAAATTGAAAAATCCACCCAAAACCTAAAAAAAATTTAAATTTTTATATGAAAAACTTCTTTTGCCCATATCTCCTTAAATATGCGTCCTAGAGCGAAAAGGACTTTAATTCGTGACCACCCCCAAAAAATTGACAAATTCACCCAAAACCTAAAAAAATTGAAATTTTTATATGAAAAACTTCTTTTGCCCATATCTCCTAAACTAAGCGTCCTAGAGCGAAAAGGACTTTAATTCGTGACCACCCCCAAAAAATTGAAAAATCCACCCAAAACCTAAAAAAATTGAAATTTTTATATGAAAAACTTCTTTTGCCCATATCTCCTAAACTAAGCGTCCTAGAGCGAAAAGGACTTTAATTCGTGACCACCCTCAAAAAATTGAAAAATCCACCCAAAACCTAAAAAAATTTAAATTTTTATATGAAAAACTTCTTTTGCCCATATCTCCTTAAATATGCGTCCTAGAGCGAAAAGGACTTTAATTCGTGACCACCCCCAAAAAATTGAAAAATCCACCCAAAACCTAAAAAAATTGAAATTTTTATATGAAAAACTTCTTTTGCCCATATCTCCTAAACTAAGCGTCCTAGAGAGAAAAGGACTTTAATTCGTGACCACCCTCAAAAAATTGAAAAATCCACCCAAAACCTAAAAAAATTGAAATTTTTATATGAAAAACTTCTTTTGCCCATATCTCCTAAATATGCGTCCTCGAGCGAAAAGAACTTTAATTCGTGACCACCCCCAAAAAATTGAAAAATCCACCCAAAAACCTAAAAAAATTAAAATTTTTATATGAAAAACTTCTTTTGCCCATATCTCCTAAACTAAGCGTCCTAGAGCGAAAAGGACTTTAATTCGTGACCACTCCCAAAAAATTGAAAATCCACCCAAAACCTAAAAAAATTGAAATTTGTATACGAAAAACTTCTTTTGCCCATATCTCCTTAAATATGCGTCCTAGAGCGAAAAGGACTTTAATTCGTGACCACCCCCAAAAAATTGAAAAATCCACCCAAAACCTAAAAAAAAAATAAATTTTTATATGAAAAACTTCTTTTGCCCATATCTCCTAAACTAAGCGTCCTAGAGCGAAAAGGACTTTAATTCGTGACCACCCCCAAAATATTGAAAAATCCACCCAAAATCTAAAAAAATTTAAATTTTTATATGAAAAACTTCTTTTGCCCATATCTCCTAAAGTAAGCGTCCTAGAGCGAAAAGGACTTTAATTCGTGACCACCCCCAAAAAATTGAAAAATCCACCCAAAACCTAAAAAAATTTTAATTTTTATATGAAAAACTTCTTTTGCCCATATCTCCTTAAATATGCGTCTTAGAGCGAAAAGGACTTTAATTCGTGACCACCCCTAAAAACTTGAAAAATCCACCCAAAACCTAAAAAAATTGCAATTTTTATATGAAAAACTTCGTTTGCCCATATCTCCTTAAATATGCGTCCTAGAGCGAAAAGGACTTTAATTCGTGACCACCCCCAAAAAATTGAAAAATCCACCCAAAACCTAAAAAAATTGAAATTTTTATATGAAAAACTTCTTTTGCCCATATCTCCTAAACTAAGCGTCCTAGAGCGAAAAGGACTTTAATTCGTGACCACCCCCAAAAAATTGAAAAATCCACCCAAAACCTAAAAAAATTGAAATTTTTATATGAAAAACTTCTTTTGCCCATATCTCCTTAAATATGCGTCTTAGAGCGAAAAGGACTTTAATTCGTGACCACCCCTAAAAACGTGAAAAATCCACCCAAAACCTAAAAAAATTGAAATTTTTATATGAAAAACTTCTTTTGCCCATATCTCCTTAAATATGCGTCCTAGAGCGAAAAGGACTTTAATTCGTGACCACCCCCAAAAAATTGAGAAATCCACCCAAAACCTAAAAAAAATGAAATTTTTATATGAAAAACTTCGTTTGCCCATATCTCCTTAAATATGCGTCCTAGAGCGAAAAGGACTTTAATTCGTGACCACTCCCAAAAAATTGAAAAATCCACCCAAAACCTAAAAAAATTAAAATTTTTATATGAAAAACTTCTTTTGCCCATATCTCCTAAACTAAGCGTCCTAGAGCGAAAAGGACTTTAATTCGTGACCACCCCCATAAAATTGAAAAATCCACCCAAAACCTAAAAAAATTGAAATTTTTATATGAAAAACTTCTTTTGCCCATATCTCCTTAAATATGCGTCCTAGAGCGAAAAGGACTTTAATTCGTGACCACCCTCAAAAAATTTAAAAATCCACCCAAAACCTAAAAAAATTTAAATTTTTATATGAAACACTTCTTTTGCCCATATCTCCTAAACTAAGCGTCCTAGAGCGAAAAGGACTTTAATTCGTGACCACCCCTAAAAACTTGAAAAATCCACCCAAAACCTAAAAAAATTGAAATTTTTATATGAAAAACTTCTTTTGCCCATATCTCCTTAAATATGCGTCCTGGAGCGAAAAGGACTTTAATTCGTGACCACCCCCAAAAAAATTGAAAAATCCACCCAAAACCTAAAAAAATTAAAATTTTTATATGAAAAACTTATTTTGCCCATATCTCCTAAACTAAGCGTCCTAGAGCGAAAAGGACTTTAATTCGTGACCACCGCCAAAAAATTTAAAAATCCACCCAAAACCTAAAAAAATTGCAATTTTTGTATGAAAAACTTCTTTTGCCCATATCTCCTTAAATATGCGTCCTAGAGCGAAAAGGACTTTAATTCGTGACCACCCCAAAAAATTGAAAAATCCACCCAAAACCTAAAAAAATTGAAATTTTTATATGAAAAACTTCTTTTGCCCATATCTCCTTAAATATGCGTCCTAGAGCGAAAAGGACTTTAATTCGTGACCACCCCCAAAAAATTGAAAAATCCACCCAAAACCTAAAAAAACAATAAATTCCTATATGAAAAACTTCTTTTGCCCATATCTCCTAAACTAAGCGTCCTAGAGAGAAAAGGACTTTAATTCGTGACCACCCTCAAAAAATTGAAAAATCCACCCAAAACCTAAAAAAATTGAAATTTTTATATGAAAAACTTCTTTTGCCCATATCTCCTTAAATATGCGTCCTAGAGCGAAAAGGACTTTAACTCGTGACCACCCCCAAAAAATTGAAAAATCCACCCAAAAGCCTAAAAAAATTAAAATTTTTATATGAAAAACTTCTTTTGCCCATATCTCCTAAACTAAGCGTCCTAGAGCGAAAAGGTCTTTAATTCGTGACCACTCCCAAAAAATTGAAAAATCCACCCAAAACCTAAAAAAATTGAAATTTTTATACGAAAAACTTCTTTTGCCCATATCTCCTTAAATATGCGTCCTAGAGCGAAAAGGACTTTAATTCGTGACCACCCCTAAAAACTTGAAAAATCCCCCCAAAACCTAAAAAAATTGAAATTTTTATATGAAAAACTTCTTTTGCCCATATCTCCTTAAATATGCGTCCTAGAGCGAAAAGGACTTTAATTCGTGACCACCCCCAAAAAATTGAGAAATCCACCCAAAATCTAAAAAAAATTAAATTTTTATATGAAAAACTTCTTTTGCCCATATCTCCTAAACTAAGCGTCCTAAAGCGAAAAGGACTTTAATTCGTGACCACCCCCAAAAAATTGCAAAATCCACCCAAAACCTAAAAAAATTGAAATTTTTATATGAAAAACTTCTTTTGCCCATATCTCCTTAAATATGCGTCCTAGAGCGAAAAGGTCTTTAATTCGTGACCACTCCCAAAAAATTGAAAAATCCACCCAAAACCTAAAAAAATTGAAATTTTTATACGAAAAACTTCTTTTGCCCATATCTCCTTAAATATGCGTCCTAGAGCGAAAAGGACTTTAATTCGTGACCACCCCCAAAAAATTGAGAAATCCACCCAAAACCTAAAAAAATTGAAATTTTTATATGAAAAACTTCTTTTGCCCATATCTCCTTAAATATGCGTCCTAGAGCGAAAAGGACTTTAATTCGTGACCACCCCCAAAAAATTGAGAAATCCACCCAAAATCTAAAAAAAATTAAATTTTTATATGAAAAACTTCTTTTGCCCATATCTCCTAAACTAAGCGTCCTAAAGCGAAAAGGACTTTAATTCGTGACCACCCCCAAAAAATTGCAAAATCCACCCAAAACCTAAAAAAATTGAAATTTTTATATGAAAAACTTCTTTTGCCCATATCTCCTTAAATATGCGTCCTAGAGCGAAAAGGACTTTAATTCGTGACCACCCTCAAAAACTTGAAAAATCCACCCAAAACCTAAAAAATTGAAATTTTTATATGAAAAACTTCTTTTGCCCATATCTCCTTAAATATGCGTCCTAGAGCGAAAAGGACTTTAATTCGTGACCACCCCCAAAAAATTGAGAAATCCACCCAAAACCTAAAAAAAAAATAAATTTTTATATGAAAAACTTCTTTTGCCCATATCTCCTAAACTAAGCGTCCCAGAGCGAAAAGGACTTTAATTCGTGACCACCCTCAAAAAATTGAAAAATCCACCCAAAACCTAAAAAAATTGAAATTTTTATATGAAAAACTTCTTTTGCCCATATCTCCTTAAATATGCGTCCTAGAGCGAAAAGGACTTTAATTCGTGACCACCCCCAAAAAATTGAAAAATCCACCCAAAACCTAAAAAAATTTAAATTTTTATATGAAAAACTTCTTTTGTCCATATCTCCTAAACTAAGCGTCCTAGAGCGAAAAGGACTTTAATTCGTGACCACAACTAAAAACTTGAAAAATCCACCCAAAACCTAAAAAAATTGAAATTTTTATATGAAAAACTTCTTTTGCCCATATCTCCTTAAATATGCGTCCTGGAGCGAAAAGGACTTTAATTCGTGACCACCCCCAAAAAATTGAAAAATCCACCCAAAACCTAAAAAAATTGAAATTTTTATATGAAAAACTTCTTTTGCCCATATCTCCTAAACTAAGCGTCCTAGAGCGAAAAGGACTTTAATTCGTGACCAACGCCAAAAAATTTAAAAATCCACCCAAAACCTAAAAAAATTTAAATTTTTATATGAAAAACTTCTTTTGCCCATATCTCCTTAAATATGCGTCCTAGAGCGAAAAGGACTTTAATTCGTGACCACCCCCAAAAAGTTGAAAAATCCACCCAAAACCTAAAAAAATTAAAATTTTTATATGAAAAACTTCTTTTGCCCATATCTCCTAAACTAAGCGTCCTAGAGCGAAAAGGACTTTAATTCGTGACCACCCTCAAAAAATTGAAAAATCCACCCAAAACCTAAAAAAATTTAAATTTTTATATGAAAAACTTCTTTTGCCCATATCTCCTTAAATATGCGTCCTAGAGCGAAAAGGACTTTAATTCGTGACCACCCCCAAAAAATTGAAAAATCCACCCAAAACCTAAAAAAATTTAAATTTTTATATGAAAAACTTCTTTTGCCCATATCTCCTAAACTAAGCGTCCTAGAGAGAAAAGGACTTTAATTCGTGACCACCCTCAAAAAATTGAAAAATCCACCCAAAACCTAAAAAAATTGAATTTTTTATATGAAAAACTTCTTTTGCCCATATCTCCTTAAATATGCGTCCTAGAGCGAAAAGGACTTTAATTCGTGACCACCCCCAAAAAATTGAAAAATCCACCCAAAAACCTAAAAAAAATTAAAATTTTTATATGAAAAACTTCTTTTGCCCATATCTCCTAAACTAAGCGTCCTAGAGCGAAAAGGACTTTAATTCGTGACCACCCTCAAAAAATTGAAAAATCCACCCAAAACCTAAAAAAAATTGAAATTTTTATACGAAAAACTTCTTTTGCCCATATCTCCTTAAATATGCGTCCTAGAGCGAAAGGACTTTAATTCGTGACCACCCCCAAAAAATTGAAAAATCCACCCAAAACCTAAAAAAAAAAATAAATTTTTATATGAAAAACTTCTTTTGCCCATATCTCCTAAACTAAGCGTCCTAGAGCGAAAAGGACTTTAATTCGTGACCACCCCCAAAATATTGAAAAATCCACCCAAAATCTAAAAAAATTTAAATTTTTATATGAAAAACTTCTTTTGCCCATATCTCCTAAACTAAGCGTCCTAGAGCGAAAAGGACTTTAATTCGTGACCACCCTCAAAAAATTGAAAAATCCACCCAAAACCTAAAAAAATTGCAATTTTTATATGAAAAACTTCTTTTGACCACCGCCAAAAAATTTAAAAATCCACCCAAAACCTAAAAAAATTGCAATTTTTATATGAAAAACTTCTTTTGCCCATATCTCCTTAAAAAATAAATTTTTATATGAAAAACTTCTTTTGCACATATCTCCTAAACTAAGCGTCCTAGAGCGAAAAGGACTTTAATTCGTGACCACCCTCAAAAAATTGAAAAATCCACCCAAAACCTAAAAAAATTTAAATTTTTATATGAAAAACTTCTTTTGCCATATCTCCTTAAATATGCGTCCTAGAGCGAAAAGGACTTTAATTCGTGACCACCCCCAAAAAATTGAGAAATCCACCCAAAACCTAAAAAAATTGAAATTTTTATATGAAAAACTTCTTTTGCCCATATCTCCTAAACTAGGCGTCCTAGAGCGAAAAGGACTTTAATTCGTGACCACCCTCAAAAAATTGAAAAATCCACCCAAAACCTAAAAAAAATTGAAATTTTTATATGAAAAACTTCTTTTGTCCATATCTCCTTAAATATGCGTCCTAGAGCGAAAAGGACTTTAATTCGTGACCACCCCCAAAAAATTGAAAAATCCACCCAAAAACCTAAAAAAATTTAAATTTTTATATGAAAAACTTCTTTTGCCCATATCTCCTAAACTAAGCGTCCTAGAGCGAAAAGGACTTTAATTCGTGACCACAACTAAAAACTTGAAAAATCCAACCAAAACCTAAAAAAATTGAAATTTTTATATGAAAAACTTCTTTTGCCCATATCTCCTTAAATATGCGTCCTGGAGCGAAAAGGACTTTAATTCGTGACCACCCCCAAAAAATTGAAAAATCCACCCAAAACCTAAAAAAATTTAAATTTTTATATGAAAAACTTCTTTTGCCCATATCTCCTAAACTAAGCGTCCTAGAGCGAAAAGGACTTTAATTCGTGACCAACGCCAAAAAATTTAAAAATCCACCCAAAACCTAAAAAAATTGAAATTTTTATATGAAAAACTTCTTTTGCCCATATCTCCTTAAATATGCGTCCTAGAGCGAAAAGGACTTTAATTCGTGACCACCCCCAAAAAATTGAAAAATCCACCCAAAACCTAAAAAAAATTAAATTTTTATATGAAAAACTTCTTTTGCCCATATCTCCTAAACTAAGCGTCCTAGAGCGAAAAGGACTTTAATTCGTGACCACCCTCAAAAAATTGAAAAATCCACCCAAAACCTAAAAAAATTTAAATTTTTATATGAAAAACTTCTTTTGCCCATATCTCCTTAAATATGCGTCCTAGAGCGAAAAGGACTTTAATTCGTGACCACCCCCAAAAAATTGAAAAATCCACCCAAAACCTGCAAAAATTGAAATTTTTATATGAAAAACTTCTTTTGCCCATATCTCCTAAACTAAGCGTCCTAGAGCGAAAAGGACTTTAATTCGTGACCACCCTCAAAAAACTGAAAAATCCACCCAAAACCTAAAAAAATTGCAATTTTTATATGAAAAACTTCTTTTGACCACCGCCAAAAAATTTTAAAATCCACCCAAAACCTAAAAAAATTGAAATTTTTATATGAAAAACTTCTTTTGCCCATATCTCCTTAAATATGCGTCCTAGAGCGAAAAGGACTTTAATTCGTGACCACCCCCAAAAAATTGAAAATCCACCCAAAACCTAAAAAAATTAAAATTTTTATATGAAAAACTTCTTTTGCCCATATCTCCTAAACTAAGCGTCCTAGAGCGAAAAGGACTTTAATTCGTGACCACCCTCAAAAAATTGAAAAATCCACCCAAAACCTAAAAAAATTTAAATTTTTATATGAAAAACTTCTTTTGCCCATATCTCCTTAAATATGCGTCCTAGAGCGAAAAGGACTTTAATTCGTGACCACCCCCAAAAAATTGAAAAATCCACCCAAAACGTAAAAAAATTGAAATTTTTATATGAAAAACTTCTTTTGCCCATATCTCCTAAACTAAGCGTCCAAGAGCGAAAAGGACTTTAATTCGTGACCACCCTCAAAAAATTGAAAAATCCACCCAAAACCTAAAAAAATTTAAATTTTTATATGAAAAACTTCTTTTGCCCATATCTCCTTAAATATGCGTCCTAGAGCGAAAAGGACTTTAATTCGTGACCACCCCCAAAAAATTGAAAAATCCACCCAAAACCTAAAAAAATTTAAATTTTTATATGAAAAACTTCTTTTGCCCATATCTCCTAAACTAAGCGTCCTAGAGAGAAAAGGACTTTAATTCGTGACCACCCTCAAAAAATTGAAAAATCCACCCAAAACCTAAAAAAATTGAATTTTTTATATGAAAAACTTCTTTTGCCCATATCTCCTTAAATATGCGTCCTAGAGCGAAAAGGACTTTAATTCATGACCACCCCCAAAAAATTGAAAAATCCACCCAAAAACCTAAAAAAAATTAAAATTTTTATATGAAAAACTTCTTTTGCCCATATCTCCTAAACTAAGCGTCCTAGAGCGAAAAGGACTTTAATTCGTGACAACCCTCAAAAAATTGAAAAATCCACCCAAAACCTAAAAAAAATTGAAATTTTTATACGAAAAACTTCTTTTGCCCATATCTCCTTAAATATGCGTCCTAGAGCGAAAGGACTTTAATTCGTGACCACCCCCAAAAAATTGAAAAATCCACCCAAAACCTAAAAAAAAAAAATAAATTTTTATATGAAAAACTTCTTTTGCCCATATCTCCTAAACTAAGCGTCCTAGAGCGAAAAGGACTTTAATTCGTGACCACCCCCAAAATATTGAAAAATCCACCCAAAATCTAAAAAAATTTAAATTTTTATATGAAAAACTTCTTTTGCCCATATCTCCTTAAATATGCGTCCTAGAGCGAAAAGGACTTTAATTCGTGACCACCCCCAAAAAATTGAAAAATCCACCCAAAAACCTAAAAAAATTTAAATTTTTATATGAAAAACTTCTTTTGCCCATATCTCCTAAACTAAGCGTCCTAGAGCGAAAAGGACTTTAATTCGTGACCACAACTAAAAACTTGAAAAATCCAACCAAAACCTAAAAAAATTGAAATTTTTATATGAAAAACTTCTTTTGCCCATATCTCTTAAACTAAGCGTCCTAGAGCGAAAAGGACTTTAATTCGTGACCACCCCCAAAATATTGAAAAATCCACCCAAAATCTAAAAAAATTTAAATTTTTATATGAAAAACTTCTTTTGCCCATATCTCCTAAACTAAGCGTCCTAGAGCGAAAAGGACTTTAATTCGTGACCACCCCCAAAAAATTGAAAAATCCACCCAAAACCTAAAAAAATTGAAATTTTTATATGAAAAACTTCGTTTGCCCATATCTCCTTAAATATGCGTCCTAGAGCGAAAAGGACTTTAATTCGTGACCACTCCCAAAAAATTGAAAAATCCACCCAAAACCTAAAAAAATTAAAATTTTTATATGAAAAACTTCTTTTGCCCATATCTCTTAAACTAAGCGTCCTAGAGCGAAAAGGACTTTAATTCGTGACCACTCCCAAAAAATTGAAAAATCCACCCAAAACCTAAAAAAATTAAAATTTTTATATGAAAAACTTCTTTTGCCCATATCTCCTAAAGTAAGCGTCCAAGAGCGAAAAGGACTTTAATTCGTGACCACCCCCAAAAAATTGAAAAATCCACCCAAATCCTAAAAAAATTGAAATTTTTATATGAAAAACTTCTTTTGCCCATATCTCCTTAAATATGCGTCCTAGAGCGAAAAGGACTTTAATTCGTGACCGCCCCTAAAAACTTGAAAAATCCACCCAAAACCTAAAAAAATTGAAATTTTTATATGAAAAACTTCTTTTGCCCATATCTCCTTAAATATGCGTCCTAGAGCGAAAAGGACTTTAATTCGTGACCGCCCCCAAAAAATTGAAAAATCCACCCAAAACCTAAAAAAATTAAAATTTTTATATGAAAAACTTCTTTTGCCCATATCTCCTAAAGTAAGCGTCCTAGAGCGAAAAGGACTTTAATTCGTGACCGCCCCCAAAAAATTGAAAAATCCACCCAAAACCTAAAAAAATTGCAATTTTTATATGAAAAACTTCTTTTGACCACCGCCAAAAAATTTAAAAATCCACCCAAAACCTAAAAAAATTGCAATTTTTATATGAAAAACTTCTTTTGCCCATATCTCCTTAAATAATAAATTTTTATATGAAAAACTTCTTTTGCACATATCTCCTAAACTAAGCGTCCTAGAGCGAAAAGGACTTTAATTCGTGACCACCCTCAAAAAATTGAAAAATCCACCCAAAACCTAAAAAAATTTAAATTTTTATATGAAAAACTTCTTTTGCCATATCTCCTTAAATATGCGTCCTAGAGCGAAAAGGACTTTAATTCGTGACCACCCCCAAAAAATTGAGAAATCCACCCAAAACCTAAAAAAATTGAAATTTTTATATGAAAAACTTCTTTTGCCCATATCTCCTAAACTAGGCGTCCTAGAGCGAAAAGGACTTTAATTCGTGACCACCGCCAAAAAATTTAAAAATTCACCCAAAACCTAAAAAAATTGCAATTTTTATATGAAAAACTTCTTTTGCCCATATCTCCTTAAATATGCGTCCTAGAGCGAAAAGGACTTTAATTCGTGACCACCCCCAAAAAATTGAAAAATCCACCCAAAACCTAAAAAAAATTAAATTTTTATATGAAAAACTTCTTTTGCCCATATCTCCTAAACTAAGCGTCCTAGAGCGAAAAGGACTTTAATTCGTGACCACCCTCAAAAAATTGAAAAATCCACCCAAAACCTAAAAAAATTTAAATTTTTATATGAAAAACTTCTTTTGCCCATATCTCCTTAAATATGCGTCCTAGAGCGAAAAGGACTTTAATTCGTGACCACCCCCAAAAAATTTAAAAATCCACCCAAAACCTAAAAAAAATTAAATTTTTATATGAAAAACTTCTTTTGCCCATATCTCCTAAACTAAGCGTCCTAGAGCGAAAAGGACTTTAATTCGTGACCACCCCCAAAAAATTGAAAAATCCACCCAAAACCTAAAAAAATTGAATTTTTTATATGAAAAACTTCTTTTGCCCATATCTCCTTAAATATGCGTCCTAGAGCGAAAAGGACTTTAATTCGTGACCACCCCCAAAAAATTGAAAAAAACCTAAAAAAATTAAAATTTTTATATGAAAATCTTCTTTTGCCCATATCTCCTAAACTAAGCGACCTAGAGCGAAAAGGACTTTAATTCGTGACCACTCCCAAAAAATTGAAAAATCCACCCAAAATCTAAAAAAATTGAAATTTTTATACGAAAAACTTCTTTTGCCCATATCTCCTAAACTAAGCGTCCTAGAGCGAAAAAGACTTTAATTCGTGACCACTCCCAAAAAATTGAAAAATCCACCCAAAACCTAAAAAAATTAAAATTTTTATATGAAAAACTTCTTTTGCCCATATCTCTTAAACTAAGCGTCCTAGAGCGAAAAGGACTTTAATTCGTGACCACTCCCAAAAAATTGAAAAATCCACCCAAAACCTAAAAAACTTAAAATTTTTATATGAAAAACTTCTTTTGCCCATATCTCCTAAAGTAAGCGTCCTAGAGCGAAAAGGACTTTAATTCGTGACCACCCCCAAAAAATTGAAAAATCCACCCAAAACCTAAAAAAATTTTAATTTTTATATGAAAAACTTCTTTTGCCCATATCTCCTTAAATATGCGTCCTAGAGCGAAAAGGACTTTAATTCGTGACCGCCCCTAAAAACTTGAAAAATCCACCCAAAACCTAAAAAAATGAAATTTTTATATGAAAAACTTCTTTTGCCCATATCTCCTTAAATATGCGTCCTAGAGCGAAAGGACTTTAATTCGTGACCACCCCCAAAAAATTGAAAAATCCACCCAAAACCTAAAAAAACAATAAATTCCTATATGAAAAACTTCTTTTGCCCATATCTCCTAAACTAAGCGTCCTAGAGCGAAAAGAACTTTAATTCGTGACCACCCCCAAAATATTGAAAAATCCATCCAAAATCTAAAAAAAATTTAAATTTTTATATGAAAAACTTCTTTTGCCCATATCTCCTAAACTAAGCGTCCTAGAGCGAAAAGGACTTTAATTCGTGACCACCCCCAAAAAATTGAAAAATCCACCCAAAACCTAAAAAAATTGAAATTTTTATATGAAAAACTTCGTTTGCCCATATCTCCTTAAATATGCGTCCTAGAGCGAAAAGGACTTTAATTCGTGACCACTCCCAAAAAATTGAAAAATCCACCCAAAACCTAAAAAAATTAAAATTTTTATATGAAAAACTTCTTTTGCCCATATCTCCTAAACTAAGCGTCCTAGAGCGAAAAGGACTTTAATTCGTGACCACCCCCATAAAATTGAAAAATCCACCCAAAACCTAAAAAAATTGAAATTTTTATATGAAAAACTTCTTTTGCCCATATCTCCTTAAATATGCGTCCTAGAGCGAAAAGGACTTTAATTCGTGACCACCCCTAAAAAATTGAAAAATCCACCCAAAGCCTAAAAAAATTGAAATTTTTATATGAAAAACTTCTTTTGCCCATATCTCCTTAAATATGCGTCCTAGAGCGAAAAGGACTTTAATTCGTGACCACCCCTAAAAACTTGAAAAATCCACCCAAAATCTAAAAAAATTTAAATTTTTATATGAAAACCTTCTTTTGCCCATATCTCCTAAACTAAGAGTCCTAGAGCGAAGAGGACTTTAATTCGTGACCACCCCCAAAAAATTGAAAAATCCACCCAAAACCTAAAAAAATTGAAATTTTTATATGAAAAACTTCTTTTGCCCATATCTCCTAAACTAAGCGTCCTAGAGCGAAAAGGACTTTAATTCGTGACCACCCTCAAAAAATTGAAAAATCCACCCAAAACCTAAAAAAATTGCAATTTTTATATGAAAAACTTCTTTTGACCACCGCCAAAAAAAGTAAAAATCCACCCAAAACCTAACAAAATTGCAATTTTTATATGAAAAACTTCTTTTGCTCATATCTCCTTAAATATGCGTCCTAGAGCTAAAAGGACTTTAATTCGTGACCACCCCCAAAAAATTTAAAAATCCACCCAAAACCTAAAAAAATTTAAATTTTTATATGAAAAACTTCTTTTGCCCATATCTCCTAAACTAAGCGTCCTAGAGCGAAAAGGACTTTAATTCGTGACCACCCTCAAAAAATTGAAAAATCCACCCAAAACCTAAAAAAATTTAAATTTTTATATGAAAAACTTCTTTTGGCCATATCTCCTTAAATATGCGTCCTAGAGCGAAAAGGACTTTAATTCGTGACCACCCCAAAAAATTGAAAAATCCACCCAAAACCTAAAAAAATTGAAATTTTTATATGAAAAACTTCTTTTGCCCATATCTCCTTAAATATGCGTCCTAGAGCGAAAAGGACTTTAATTCGTGACCACCCCCAAAAAATTGAAAAATCCACCCAAAACCTAAAAAAACAATAAATTCCTATATGAAAAACTTCTTTTGCCCATATCTCCTAAACTAAGCGTCCTAGAGCGAAAAGAACTTTAATTCGTGACCACCCCCAAAATATTGAAAAATCCATCCAAAATCTAAAAAAATTGAAATTTTTATACGAAAAACTTCTTTTGCCCATATCTCCTTAAATATGCGTCCTAGACGAAAAGGACTTTAATTCGTGACCACCCCCAAAAAATTGAAAAATCCACCCAAAACCTAAAAAAATTGAAATTTTTATATGAAAAACTTCTTTTGCCCATATCTCCTAAACTAAGCGTCCTAGAGCGAAAAGGACTTTAATTCGTGACCACCCCCAAAAAATTGAAAAATCCACCCAAAACCTAAAAAAAATGAAATTTTTATATGAAAAACTTCGTTTGCCCATATCTCCTTAAATATGCGTCCTAGAGCGAAAAGGACTTTAATTCGTGACCACTCCCAAAAAATTGAAAAATCCACCCAAAACCTAAAAAAATTAAAATTTTTATATGAAAAACTTCTTTTGCCCATATCTCCTAAACTAAGCGTCCTAGAGCGAAAAGGACTTTAATTCGTGACCACCCCCATAAAATTGAAAAATCCACCCAAAACCTAAAAAAATTGAAATTTTTATATGAAAAACTACTTTTGCCCATATCTCCTTAAATATGCGTCCTAGAGCGAAAAGGACTTTAATTCGTGACCACCCCTAAAAAATTGAAAAATCCACCCAAAGCCTAAAAAAATTGAAATTTTTATATGAAAAACTTCTTTTGCCCATATCTCCTTAAATATGCGTCCTAGAGCGAAAAGGACTTTAATTCGTGACCACCCCTAAAAACTTGAAAAATCCACCCAAAATCTAAAAAAATTTAAATTTTTATATGAAAACCTTCTTTTGCCCATATCTCCTAAACTAAGAGTCCTAGAGCGAAGAGGACTTTAATTCGTGACCACCCCCAAAAAATTGAAAAATCCACCAAAACCTAAAAAAATTGAAATTTTTATATGAAAAACTTCTTTTGCCCATATCTCCTAAACTAAGCGTCCTAGAGCGAAAAGGACTTTAATTCGTGACCACCCTCAAAAAATTGAAAAATCCACCCAAAACCTAAAAAAATTTAAATTTTTATATGAAGAACTTCTTTTGCCCATATCTCCTAAACTAAGCGTCCTAGAGCGAAAAGGACTTTAATTCGTGACCACCCTCAAAAAATTGAAAAATCCACCCAAAACCTAAAAAAATTGCAATTTTTATATGAAAAACTTCTTTTGACCACCGCCAAAAAAAGTAAAAATCCACCCAAAACCTAACAAAATTGCAATTTTTATATGAAAAACTTCTTTTGCTCATATCTCCTTAAATATGCGTCCTAGAGCTAAAAGGACTTTAATTCGTGACCACCCCCAAAAAATTTAAAAATCCACCCAAAACCTAAAAAAATTTAAATTTTTATATGAAAAACTTCTTTTGCCCATATCTCCTAAACTAAGCGTCCTAGAGCGAAAAGGACTTTAATTCGTGACCACCCTCAAAAAATTGAAAAATCCACCCAAAACCTAAAAAAATTTAAATTTTTATATGAAAAACTTCTTTTGGCCATATCTCCTTAAATATGCGTCCTAGAGCGAAAAGGACTTTAATTCGTGACCACCCCAAAAAATTGAAAAATCCACCCAAAACCTAAAAAAATTGAAATTTTTATATGAAAAACTTCTTTTGCCCATATCTCCTTAAATATGCGTCCTAGAGCGAAAAGGACTTTAATTCGTGACCACCCCCAAAAAATTGAAAAATCCACCCAAAACCTAAAAAAACAATAAATTCCTATATGAAAAACTTCTTTTGCCCATATCTCCTAAACTAAGCGTCCTAGAGCGAAAAGAACTTTAATTCGTGACCACCCCCAAAATATTGAAAAATCCATCCAAAATCTAAAAAAAATTTAAATTTTTATATGAAAAACTTCTTTTGCCCATATCTCCTTAAATATGCGTCCTAGACGAAAAGGACTTTAATTCGTGACCACCCCCAAAGAATTGAAAAATCCACCCAAAACCTAAAAAAATTGAAATTTTTATATGAAAAACTTCTTTTGCCCATATCTCCTAAACTAAGCGTCCTAGAGCGAAAAGGACTTTAATTCGTGACCACCCTCAAAAAATTGAAAAATCCACCCAAAACCTAAAAAAATTTAAATTTTTATATGAAAAACTTCTTTTGCCCATATCTCCTAAACTAAGCGTCCTAGAGCGAAAAGGACTTTAATTCGTGACCACCCTCAAAAAATTGAAAAATCCACCCAAAACCTAAAAAAATTGCAATTTTTATATGAAAAACTTCTTTTGACCACCGCCAAAAAAAGTAAAAATCCACCCAAAACCTAACAAAATTGCAATTTTTATATGAAAAACTTCTTTTACCCATATCTCCTTAAATATGCGTCCTAGAGCTAAAAGGACTTTAATTCGTGACCACCCCCAAAAAATTTAAAAATCCACCCAAAACCTAAAAAAATTTAAATTTTTATATGAAAAACTTCTTTTGCCCATATCTCCTAAACTAAGCGTCCTAGAGCGAAAAGGACTTTAATTCGTGACCACCCTCAAAAAATTGAAAAATCCACCCAAAACCTAAAAAAATTTAAATTTTTATATGAAAAACTTCTTTTGCCCATATCTCCTTAAATATGCGTCCTAGAGCGAAAAGGACTTTAATTCGTGACCACCCCAAAAAATTGAAAAATCCACCCAAAACCTAAAAAAATTGAAATTTTTATATGAAAAACTTCTTTTGTCCATATCTCCTAAACTAAGCGTCCTAGAGCGAAAAGGACTTTAATTCGTGACCACCCTCAAAAAATTGAAAAATCCACCCAAAACCTAAAAAAATTTAAATTTTTATATGAAACACTTCTTTTGCCCATATCTCCTAAACTAAGCGTCCTAGAGCGAAAAGGACTTTAATTCGTGACCACCCCTAAAAACTTGAAAAATCCACCCAAAACCTAAAAAAATTGAAATTTTTATATGAAAAACTTCTTTTGCCCATATCTCCTTAAATATGCGTCCTGGAGCGAAAAGGACTTTAATTCGTGACCACCCCCAAAAAATTGAAAAATCCACCCAAAACCTAAAAAAATTTAAATGTTTATATGAAAAACTTCTTTTGCCCATATCTCCTAAACTAAGCGTCCTAGAGCGAAAAGGACTTTAATTCGTGACCACCCTCAAAAAATTGAAAAATCCACCCAAAACCTAAAAAAATTTAAATTTTTATATGAAAAACTTCTTTTGGCCATATCTCCTTAAATATGCGTCCTAGAGCGAAAAGGACTTTAATTCGTGACCACCCCAAAAAATTGAAAAATCCACCCAAAACCTAAAAAAATTGAAATTTTTATATGAAAAACTTCTTTTGCCCATATCTCCTTAAATATGCGTCCTAGAGCGAAAAGGACTTTAATTCGTGACCACCCCCAAAAAATTGAAAAATCCACCCAAAACCTAAAAAAATTTAAATTTTTATATGAAAAACTTCTTTTGCCCATATCTCCTAAACTAAGCGTCCTAGAGCGAAAAGGACTTTAATTCGTGACCACCCTCAAAAAATTGAAAAATCCACCCAAAACCTAAAAAAATTTAAATTTTTATATGAAAAACTTCTTTTGGCCATATCTCCTTAAATATGCGTCCTAGAGCGAAAAGGACTTTAATTCGTGACCACCCCAAAAAATTGAAAAATCCACCCAAAACCTAAAAAAATTGAAATTTTTATATGAAAAACTTCTTTTGCCCATATCTCCTTAAATATGCGTCCTAGAGCGAAAAGGACTTTAATTCGTGACCACCCCCAAAAAATTGAAAAATCCACCCAAAACCTAAAAAAATTTAAATTTTTATATGAAAAACTTCTTTTGCCCATATCTCCTAAACTAAGCGTCCTAGAGCGAAAAGGACTTTAATTCGTGACCACCCTCAAAAAATTGAAAAATCCACCCAAAACCTAAAAAAATTTAAATTTTTATATGAAAAACTTCTTTTGGCCATATCTCCTTAAATATGCGTCCTAGAGCGAAAAGGACTTTAATTCGTGACCACCCCAAAAAATTGAAAAATCCACCCAAAACCTAAAAAAATTGAAATTTTTATATGAAAAACTTCTTTTGCCCATATCTCCTTAAATATGCGTCCTAGAGCGAAAAGGACTTTAATTCGTGACCACCCCCAAAAAATTGAAAAATCCACCCAAAACCTAAAAAATTGAAATTTTTATATGAAAAACTTCTTTTGCCCATATCTCCTAAACTAAGCGTCCTAGAGCGAAAAGGACTTTAATTCGTGACCACCGCCAAAAAATTTAAAAATCCACTCAAAACCTAAAAAAATTGCAATTTTTATATGAAAAGCTTCTTTTGCCCATATCTCCTTAAATATGCGTCCTAGAGCGAAAAGGACTTTAATTCGTGACCACCCCTAAAAACTTGAAAAATCCACCCAAAACCTAAAAAAATTGAAATTTTTATATGAAAAACTTCTTTTGCCCATATCTCCTTAAATATGCGTCCTAGACGAAAAGGACTTTAATTCGTGACCACCCCCAAAAAATTGAAAAATCCACCCAAAACCTAAAAAAATTGAAATTTTTATATGAAAAACTTCTTTTGCCCATATCTCCTAAACTAAGCGTCCTAGAGCGAAAAGGACTTTAATTCGTGACCACCCTCAAAAAATTGAAAAATCCACCCAAAACCTAAAAAAATTTAAATTTTTATATGAAAAACTTCTTTTGTCCATATCTCCTAAACTAAGCGTCCTAGAGCGAAAAGGACTTTAATTCGTGACCACCCTCAAAAAATTGAAAAATCCACCCAAAACCTAAAAAAATTGAAATTTTTATATGAAAAACTTCTTTTGACCACCGCCAAAAAAAGTAAAAATCCACCCAAAACCTAACAAAATTGCAATTTTTATATGAAAAACTTCTTTTGCCCATATCTCCTTAAATATGCGTCCTAGAGCTAAAAGGACTTTAATTCGTGACCACCCCCAAAAAATTTAAAAATCCACCCAAAACCTAAAAAAATTTAAATTTTTATATGAAAAACTTCTTTTGCCCATATCTCCTAAACTAAGCGTCCTAGAGCGAAAAGGACTTTAATTCGTGACCACCCTCAAAAAATTGAAAAATCCACCCAAAACCTAAAAAAATTTAAATTTTTATATGAAAAACTTCTTTTGCCCATATCTCCTTAAATATGCGTCCTAGAGCGAAAAGGACTTTAATTCGTGACCACCCCAAAAAATTGAAAAATCCACCCAAAACCTACAAAAATTGAAATTTTTATATGAAAAACTTCTTTTGTCCATATCTCCTAAACTAAGCGTCCTAGAGCGAAAAGGACTTTAATTCGTGACCACCCTCAAAAAATTGAAAAATCCACCCAAAACCTAAAAAAATTTAAATTTTTATATGAAACACTTCTTTTGCCCATATCTCCTAAACTAAGCGTCCTAGAGCGAAAAGGACTTTAATTCGTGACCACCCCTAAAAACTTGAAAAATCCACCCAAAACCTAAAAAAATTGAAATTTTTATATGAAAAACTTCTTTTGCCCATATCTCCTTAAATATGCGTCCTGGAGCGAAAAGGACTTTAATTCGTGACCACCCCCAAAAAATTGAAAAATCCACCCAAAACCTAAAAAAATTGAAATTTTTATATGAAAAACTTCTTTTGCCCATATCTCCTAAACTAAGCGTCCTAGAGCGAAAAGGACTTTAATTCGTGACCACCGCCAAAAAATTTAAAAATCCACTCAAAACATAAAAAAATTGCAATTTTTATATGAAAAGCTTCTTTTGCCCATATCTCCTTAAATATGCGTCCTAGAGCGAAAATGACTTTAATTCGTGACCACCCCCAAAAAATTGAAAAATCCACCCAAAACCTAAAAAAACAATAAATTCCTATATGAAAAACTTCTTTTGCCCATATCTCCTAAACTAAGCGTCCTAGAGCGAAAAGAACTTTAATTCGTGACCACCCCCAAAATATTGAAAAATCCATCCAAAATCTAAAAAAAATTTAAATTTTTATATGAAAAACTTCTTTTGCCCATATCTCCTTAAATATGCGTCCTAGACGAAAAGGACTTTAATTCGTGACCACCCCCAAAGAATTGAAAAATCCACCCAAAACCTAAAAAAATTGAAATTTTTATATGAAAAACTTCTTTTGCCCATATCTCCTAAACTAAGCGTCCTAGAGCGAAAAGGACTTTAATTCGTGACCACCCTCAAAAAATTGAAAAATCCACCCAAAACCTAAAAAAATTTAAATTTTTATATGAAAAACTTCTTTTGCCCATATCTCCTAAACTAAGCGTCCTAGAGCGAAAAGGACTTTAATTCGTGACCACCCTCAAAAAATTGAAAAATCCACCCAAAACCTAAAAAAATTGCAATTTTTATATGAAAAACTTCTTTTGACCACCGCCAAAAAAAGTAAAAATCCACCCAAAACCTAACAAAATTGCAATTTTTATATGAAAAACTTCTTTTGCCCATATCTCCTTAAATATGCGTCCTAGAGCTAAAAGGACTTTAATTCGTGACCACCCCCAAAAAATTTAAAAATCCACCCAAAACCTAAAAAAATTTAAATTTTTATATGAAAAACTTCTTTTGCCCATATCTCCTAAACTAAGCGTCCTAGAGCGAAAAGGACTTTAATTCGTGACCACCCTCAAAAAATTGAAAAATCCACCCAAAACCTAAAAAAATTTAAATTTTTATATGAAAAACTTCTTTTGCCCATATCTCCTTAAATATGCGTCCTAGAGCGAAAAGGACTTTAATTCGTGACCACCCCAAAAAATTGAAAAATCCACCCAAAACCTAAAAAAATTGAAATTTTTATATGAAAAACTTCTTTTGTCCATATCTCCTAAACTAAGCGTCCTAGAGCGAAAAGGACTTTAATTCGTGACCACCCTCAAAAAATTGAAAAATCCACCCAAAACCTAAAAAAATTTAAATTTTTATATGAAACACTTCTTTTGCCCATATCTCCTAAACTAAGCGTCCTAGAGCGAAAAGGACTTTAATTCGTGACCACCCCTAAAAACTTGAAAAATCCACCCAAAACCTAAAAAAATTGAAATTTTTATATGAAAAACTTCTTTTGCCCATATCTCCTTAAATATGCGTCCTGGAGCGAAAAGGACTTTAATTCGTGACCACCCCCAAAAAATTGAAAAATCCACCCAAAACCTAAAAAAATTTAAATGTTTATATGAAAAACTTCTTTTGCCCATATCTCCTAAACTAAGCGTCCTAGAGCGAAAAGGACTTTAATTCGTGACCACCCTCAAAAAATTGAAAAATCCACCCAAAACCTAAAAAAATTTAAATTTTTATATGAAAAACTTCTTTTGGCCATATCTCCTTAAATATGCGTCCTAGAGCGAAAAGGACTTTAATTCGTGACCACCCCAAAAAATTGAAAAATCCACCCAAAACCTAAAAAAATTGAAATTTTTATATGAAAAACTTCTTTTGCCCATATCTCCTTAAATATGCGTCCTAGAGCGAAAAGGACTTTAATTCGTGACCACCCCCAAAAAATTGAAAAATCCACCCAAAACCTAAAAAAATTTAAATTTTTATATGAAAAACTTCTTTTGCCCATATCTCCTAAACTAAGCGTCCTAGAGCGAAAAGGACTTTAATTCGTGACCACCCTCAAAAAATTGAAAAATCCACCCAAAACCTAAAAAAATTTAAATTTTTATATGAAAAACTTCTTTTGGCCATATCTCCTTAAATATGCGTCCTAGAGCGAAAAGGACTTTAATTCGTGACCACCCCAAAAAATTGAAAAATCCACCCAAAACCTAAAAAAATTGAAATTTTTATATGAAAAACTTCTTTTGCCCATATCTCCTTAAATATGCGTCCTAGAGCGAAAAGGACTTTAATTCGTGACCACCCCCAAAAAATTGAAAAATCCACCCAAAACCTAAAAAAATTTAAATTTTTATATGAAAAACTTCTTTTGCCCATATCTCCTAAACTAAGCGTCCTAGAGCGAAAAGGACTTTAATTCGTGACCACCCTCAAAAAATTGAAAAATCCACCCAAAACCTAAAAAAATTTAAATTTTTATATGAAAAACTTCTTTTGGCCATATCTCCTTAAATATGCGTCCTAGAGCGAAAAGGACTTTAATTCGTGACCACCCCAAAAAATTGAAAAATCCACCCAAAACCTAAAAAAATTGAAATTTTTATATGAAAAACTTCTTTTGCCCATATCTCCTTAAATATGCGTCCTAGAGCGAAAAGGACTTTAATTCGTGACCACCCCCAAAAAATTGAAAAATCCACCCAAAACCTAAAAAAATTGAAATTTTTATATGAAAAACTTCTTTTGCCCATATCTCCTAAACTAAGCGTCCTAGAGCGAAAAGGACTTTAATTCGTGACCACCGCCAAAAAATTTAAAAATCCACTCAAAACCTAAAAAAATTGCAATTTTTATATGAAAAGCTTCTTTTGCCCATATCTCCTTAAATATGCGTCCTAGAGCGAAAAGGACTTTAATTCGTGACCACCCCTAAAAACTTGAAAAATCCACCCAAAACCTAAAAAAATTGAAATTTTTATATGAAAAACTTCTTTTGCCCATATCTCCTTAAATATGCGTCCTAGACGAAAAGGACTTTAATTCGTGACCACCCCCAAAAAATTGAAAAATCCACCCAAAACCTAAAAAAATTGAAATTTTTATATGAAAAACTTCTTTTGCCCATATCTCCTAAACTAAGCGTCCTAGAGCGAAAAGGACTTTAATTCGTGACCACCCTCAAAAAATTGAAAAATCCACCCAAAACCTAAAAAAATTTAAATTTTTATATGAAAAACTTCTTTTGTCCATATCTCCTAAACTAAGCGTCCTAGAGCGAAAAGGACTTTAATTCGTGACCACCCTCAAAAAATTGAAAAATCCACCCAAAACCTAAAAAAATTGCAATTTTTATATGAAAAACTTCTTTTGACCACCGCCAAAAAAAGTAAAAATCCACCCAAAACCTAACAAAATTGCAATTTTTATATGAAAAACTTCTTTTGCCCATATCTCCTTAAATATGCGTCCTAGAGCTAAAAGGACTTTAATTCGTGACCACCCCCAAAAAATTTAAAAATCCACCCAAAACCTAAAAAAATTTAAATTTTTATATGAAAAACTTCTTTTGCCCATATCTCCTAAACTAAGCGTCCTAGAGCGAAAAGGACTTTAATTCGTGACCACCCTCAAAAAATTGAAAAATCCACCCAAAACCTAAAAAAATTTAAATTTTTATATGAAAAACTTCTTTTGCCCATATCTCCTTAAATATGCGTCCTAGAGCGAAAAGGACTTTAATTCGTGACCACCCCAAAAAATTGAAAAATCCACCCAAAACCTACAAAAATTGAAATTTTTATATGAAAAACTTCTTTTGTCCATATCTCCTAAACTAAGCGTCCTAGAGCGAAAAGGACTTTAATTCGTGACCACCCTCAAAAAATTGAAAAATCCACCCAAAACCTAAAAAAATTTAAATTTTTATATGAAACACTTCTTTTGCCCATATCTCCTAAACTAAGCGTCCTAGAGCGAAAAGGACTTTAATTCGTGACCACCCCTAAAAACTTGAAAAATCCACCCAAAACCTAAAAAAATTGAAATTTTTATATGAAAAACTTCTTTTGCCCATATCTCCTTAAATATGCGTCCTGGAGCGAAAAGGACTTTAATTCGTGACCACCCCCAAAAAATTGAAAAATCCACCCAAAACCTAAAAAAATTGAAATTTTTATATGAAAAACTTCTTTTGCCCATATCTCCTAAACTAAGCGTCCTAGAGCGAAAAGGACTTTAATTCGTGACCACCGCCAAAAAATTTAAAAATCCACTCAAAACATAAAAAAATTGCAATTTTTATATGAAAAGCTTCTTTTGCCCATATCTCCTTAAATATGCGTCCTAGAGCGAAAATGACTTTAATTCGTGACCACTCCCAAAAAATTTAAAAATCCACCCAAAACCTAAAAAAAATTAAATTTTTATATGAAAAACTTCTTTTGCCCATATCTCCTAAACTAAGCGTCCTAGAGCGAAAAGGACTTTAATTCGTGACCACCCTCAAAAAATTGAAAAATCCACCCAAAACCTAAAAAAATTTAAATTTTTATATGAAAAACTTCTTTTGCCCATATCTCCTTAAATATGCGTCCTAGAGCGAAAAGGACTTTAATTCGTGACCACCCCCAAAAAATTGAAAAATCCACCCAAAACCTGCAAAAATTGAAATTTTTATATGAAAAACTTCTTTTGCCCATATCTCCTAAACTAAGCGTCCTAGAGCGAAAAGGACTTTAATTCGTGACCACCCTCAAAAAATTGAAAAATCCACCCAAAACCTAAAAAAATTTAAATTTTTATATGAAAAACTTCTTTTGCCCATATCTCCTTAAATATGCGTCCTAGAGCGAAAAGGACTTTAATTCGTGACCACCCCCAAAAAATTGAAAAATCCACCCAAAACGTAAAAAAATTGAAATTTTTATATGAAAAACTTCTTTTGCCCATATCTCCTAAACTAAGCGTCCTAGAGCGAAAAGGACTTTAATTCGTGACCACCGCCAAAAAATTTAAAAATCCACCCAAAACCTAAAAAAATTGCAATTTTTATATGAAAAACTTCTTTTGCCCATATCTCCTTAAATATGCGTCCTAGAGCGAAAAGGACTTTAATTCGTGACCACCCCCAAAAAATTGAAAAATCCACCCAAAACCTAAAAAAATTTTAATTTTTATATGAAAAACTTCTTTTGCCCATATCTCCTAAACTAAGCGTCCTAGAGCGAAAAGGACTTTAATTCGTGACCACCGCCAAAAAAATTAAAAATCCACCCAAAACCTAAAAAAATTGCAATTTTTATATGAAAAACTTATTTTGCCCATATCTAATTAAATATGCGTCCTAGAGCGAAAAGGACTTTAATTCGTGACCACCCCCAAAAAATTGAAAAATCCACCCAAAACCTAAAAAAATTTTAATTTTTATATGAAAAACTTCTTTTGCCCATATCTCCTTAAATATGCGTCCTAGAGCGAAAAGGACTTTAATTCGTGACCACCCCCAAAAAATTTAAAAATCCACCCAAAACCTATAAAAAGTGAAATTTTTATATGAAAAACTTCTTTTGCCCATATCTCCTAAACTAAGCGTCCTAGAGAGAAAAGGACTTTAATTCGAGATCACCCTCAAAAAATTGAAAAATCCACCCAAAACCTAAAAAAAAATTGAAATTTTTATATGAAAAACTTCTTTTGCCCATATCTCCTTAAATATGCGTCCTAGAGCGAAAAGGACTTTAATTCGTGACCACCCCCAAAAAATTGAAAAATCCACCCAAAACCTAAAAAAAAATTGAAATTTTTATATGAAAAACTTCTTTTGCCCATATCTCCTAAACTAAGCGTCCTAGAGCGAAAAGGACTTTAATTCGTGACAACTCCCAAAAAATTGAAAAATCCACCCAAAACCTAAAAAAATTGAAATTTTTATACGAAAAACTTCTTTTGCCCATATCTCCTTAAATATGCGTCCTAGAGCGAAAAGGACTTTAATTCGTGACCACTCCCAAAAAATTGAAAAATCCACCCAAAACCTAAAAAAATTAAAATTTTGATATGAAAAACTTCTTTTGCCCATATCTCTTAAACTAAGCGTCCTAGAGCGAAAAGGACTTTAATTCGTGACCACTCCCAAAAAATTGAAAAATCCACCCAAAACCTAAAAAAATTAAAATTTTTATATGAAAAACTTCTTTTGCCCATATCTCCTTAAATATGCGTCCTAGAGCGAAAAGGACTTTAATTCGTGACCACCCCTAAAAACTTGAAAAATCCACCCAAAACCTAAAAAAATTGAAATTTTTATATGAAAAACTTCTTTTGCCCATATCTCCTTAAATATGCGTCCTAGAGCGAAAAGGACTTTAATTCGTGACCACCGCCAAAAAATTGAGAAATCCACCCAAAACCTAAAAAAATTGAAATTTTTATATGAAAAACTTCTTTTGCCCATATCTCCTAAACTAAGCGTCCTAGAGCGAAAAGGTCTTTAATTCGTGACCACCCTCAAAAAATTTAAAAATCCACCCAAAACATAAACAAATTTAAATTTTTATATGAAAAACTTCTTTTGCCCATATCTCCTAAACTAAGCGTCCTAGAGCGAAAAGGACTTTAATTCGTGACCACCCTCAAAAAATTGAAAAATCCACCCAAAACCTAAAAAAATTTAAATTTTTATATGAAAAACTTCTTTTGCCCATATCTCCTTAAATATGCGTCCTAGAGCGAAAAGGACTTTAATTCGTGACCACCCCCAAAAAATTGAAAAATCCACCCAAAACCTAAAAAAAATGAAATTTTTATATGAAAAACTTCTTTTGCCCATATCTCCTTAAATATGCGTCCTGGAGCGAAAAGGACTTTAATTCGTGACCACCCCCAAAAAATTGAAAAATCCACCCAAAACCTAAAAAAATTGAAATTTTTATATGAAAAACTTCTTTTGCCCATATCTCCTAAACTAAGCGTCCTAGAGCGAAAAGGACTTTAATTCGTGACCACCGCCAAAAAATTTAAAAATCCACTCAAAACCTAAAAAAATTGAAATTTTTATATGAAAAGCTTCTTTTGCCCATATCTCCTTAAATATGCGTCCTAGAGCGAAAAGGACTTTAATTCGTGACCACCCCCAAAAAATTTAAAAATCCACCCAAAACCTAAAAAAATTTAAATTTTTATATGAAAAACTTCTTTTGCCCATATCTCCTAAACTAAGCGTCCTAGAGCGAAAAGGACTTTAATTCGTGACCACCCTCAAAAAATTGAAAAATCCACCCAAAACCTAAAAAAAATTAAATTTTTATATGAAAAACTTCTTTTGCCCATATCTCCTTAAATATGCGTCCTAGAGCGAAAAGGACTTTAATTCGTGACCACCCCCAAAAAATTGAAAAATCCACCCAAAACCTACAAAAATTGAAATTTTTATATGAAAAACTTCTTTTGCCCATATCTCCTAAACTAAGCGTCCTAGAGCGAAAAGGACTTTAATTCGTGACCACCCTCAAAAAATTGAAAAATCCAACCAAAACCTAAAAAAATTGCAATTTTTATATGAAAAACTTCTTTTGACCACCGCCAAAAAATTTTAAAATCCACCCAAAACCTAAAAAAATTGAAATTTTTATATGAAAAACTTCTTTTGCCCATATCTCCTTAAATATGCGTCCTAGAGCGAAAAGGACTTTAATTCGTGACCACCCCCAAAAAATTGAAAAATCCACCCAAAACCTAAAAAAATTAAAATTTTTATATGAAAAACTTCTTTTGCCCATATCTCCTAAACTAAGCGTCCTAGAGCGAAAAGGACTTTAATTCGTGACCACCCTCAAAAAATTGAAAAATCTACCCAAAACCTAAAAAAATTTAAATTTTTATATGAAAAACTTCTTTTGCCCATATCTCCTTAAATATGCGTCCTAGAGCGAAAAGGACTTTAATTCGTGACCACCCCCAAAAAATTGAAAAATCCACCCAAAACCTAAAAAAATTTAAATTTTTATATGAAAAACTTCTTTTGCCCATATCTCCTAAACTAAGCGTCCTAGAGCGAAAAGGACTTTAATTCGTGACCACCGCCAAAAAATTTAAAAATCCACCCAAAACCTAAAAAAATTGCAATTTTTATATGAAAAACGTCTTTTGCCCATATCTCCTTAAATATGCGTCCTAGAGCGAAAAGGACTTTAATTCGTGACCACCCCCAAAAAATTGAAAAATCCACCCAAAACCTAAAAAAATTAAAATTTTTATATGAAAAACTTCTTTTGCCCATATCTCCTAAACTAAGCGTCCTAGAGCGAAAAGGACTTTAATTCGTGACCACCCTCAAAAAATTGAAAAATCCACCCAAAACCTAAAAAAATTTAAATTTTTATATGAAAAACTTCTTTTGCCCATATCTCCTTAAATATGCGTCCTAGAGCGAAAAGGACTTTAATTCGTGACCACCCCCAAAAAATTGAAAAATCCACCCAAAACCTAAAAAAATTGAAATTTTTATATGAAAAACTTCTTTTGCCCATATCTCCTAAACTAAGCGTCCTAGAGCGAAAAGGACTTTAATTCGTGACCACCCTCAAAAAATTGAAAAATCCACCCAAAACCTAAAAAAAATTAAATTTTTATATGAAACACATCTTTTGCCCATATCTCCTAAACTAAGCGTCCTAGAGCGAAAAGGACTTTAATTCGTGACCACCCCTAAAAAATTGAAAAATCCACCCACAACCTAAAAAAATTGAAATTTTTATATGAAAAACTTCTTTTGCCCATATCTCTTTAAATATGCGTCCTAGAGCGAAAAGGACTTTAATTCGTGACCACCCCCAAAAAATTGAAAAATCCACCCAAAACCTAAAAAAATTGAAATTTTTATATGAAAAACTTCTTTTGCCCATATCTCCTAAACTAAGCGTCCTAGAGCGAAAAGGACTTTAATTCGTGACCACCGCCAAAAAATTTAAAAATCCACCCAAAACCTAAAAAAATTGCAATTTTTATATGAAAAACTTCTTTTGCCCATATCTCCTTAAATATGCGTCCTAGAGCGAAAAGGACTTTAATTCGTGACCACCCCCAAAAAATTTAAAAATCCACCCAAAACCTAAAAAAATTTAAATTTTTATATGAAAAACTTCTTTTGCCCATATCTCCTAAACTAAGCGTCCTAGAGCGAAAAGGACTTTAATTCGTGACCACCCTCAAAAAATTGAAAAATCCACCCAAAACCTAAAAAAATTTAAATTTTTATATGAAAAACTTCTTTTGCCCATATCTCCTTAAATATGCGTCCTAGAGCGAAAAGGACTTTAATTCGTGACCACCCCCAAAAAATTGAAAAATCCACCCAAAACCTACAAAAATTGAAATTTTTATATGAAAAACTTCTTTTGCCCATATCTCCTAAACTAAGCGTCCTAGAGAGAAAAGGACTTTAATTCGTGATCACCCTCAAAAAATTGAAAAATCCACCCAAAACCTAAAAAAATTTAAATTTTTATATGAAAAACTTCTTTTGCCCATATCTCCTTAAATATGCGTCCTAGAGCGAAAAGGACTTTAATTCGTGACCACCCCCAAAATATTGCAAAATCCACCCAAAACCTACAAAAATTGAAATTTTTATATGAAAAACTTCTTTTGCCCATATCTCCTAAACTAAGCGTCCTAGAGCGAAAAGGACTTTAATTCGTGACCACTCCCAAAAAATTGAAAAATCCACCCAAAACCTAAAAAAATTTAAATTTTTATATGAAAAACTTCCTTTTGCCCATATCTCCTTAAATATGCGTCCTAGAGCGAAAAGGACTTTAATTCGTGACCACCGCCAAAAAATTGAGAAATCCACCCAAAACCTAAAAAAATTAAAATTTTGATATGAAAAACTTCTTTTGCCCATATCTCTTAAACTAAGCGTCCTAGAGCGAAAAGGACTTTAATTCGTGACCACTCCCAAAAAATTGAAAAATCCACCCAAAACCTAAAAAATTGAAATTTGTATATGAAAAACTTCTTTTGCCCATATCTCCTTAAATATGCGTCCTAGAGCGAAAAGGACTTTAATTCGTGACCACCCCTAAAAACTTGAAAAATCCACCCAAAACCTAAAAAAATTAAAATTTTTATATGAAAAACTTCTTTTGCCCATATCTCCTTAAATATGCGTCCTAGAGCGAAAAGGACTTTAATTCGTGACCACCGCCAAAAAATTGAGAAATCCACCCAAAACCTAAAAAAATTGAAATTTTTATAAGAAAAACTTCTTTTGCCCATATCTCCTAAACTAAGCGTCCTAGAGCGAAAAGGACTTTAATTCGTGAGAACCCCCAAAATATTGAAAAATCCACCAAAATCTAAAAAAATTTAAATTTTTATATGAAAAACTTCTTTTGCCCATATCTCCTAAACTAAGCGTCCTAGAGCGAAAAGAACTTTAATTCGTGACCACCCCCAAAAAATTGAAAAATCCACCCAAAACCTAAAAAAATTGAAATTTTTATAAGAAAAACTTCGTTTGCCCATATCTCCTTAAATATGCGTCCTAGAGCGAAAAGGACTTTAATTCGTGACCACTCCAAAAAAAAGAAAAATACACCCAAAACCTAAAAAAATTAAAATTTTTATATGAAAAACTTCTTTTGCCCATATCTCCTAAACTAAGCGTCCTAGAGCGAAAAGGACTTTAATTCGTGACCACCCCCAAAAAATTGAAAAATCCACCCAAAACCTAAAAAAATTTAAATTTTTATATGAAAAACTTCTTTTGCCCATATCTCCTTAAATATGCGTCCTAGAGCGAAAAGGACTTTAATTCGTGACCACTCCCAAAAAATTGAAAAATCCACCCAAAACCTAAAAAAATTAAAATTTTTATATGAAAAACTTCTTTTGCCCATATCTCCTAAACTAAGCGTCCTAGAGCGAAAAGGACTTTAATTCGTGACCACCCCCAAAAAATTGAAAAATCCACCCAAAACTTAACAAATTTTAAATTTTTATATGAAAAACTTCTTTTGCCCATATCTCCTTAAATATGCGTCCTAGAGCGAAAAGGACTTTAATTCGTGATCACCCCCAAAAAATTGAAAAATCCACCCAAAACCTAAAAAAATTGAAATGTTTATACGAAAAACTTCTTTTGCCCATATCTCCTTAAATATGCGTCCTAGAGCGAAAAGGACTTTAATTCGTGACCACCCCCAAAAAATTGAAAAATCCACCCAAAACCTACAAAAAAATAAATTTTTATATGAAAAACTTCTTTTGCCCATATCTCCTAAACTAAGCGTCCTAGAGCGAAAAGGACTTTAATTCGTGAGAACCCCCAAAATATTGAAAAATCCACCCAAAATCTAAAAAAATTTAAATTTTTATATGAAAAACTTCTTTTGCCCATATCTCCTAAACTAAGCGTCCTAGAGCGAAAAGGACTTTAATTCGTGACCACCCCCAAAAAATTGAAAAATCCACCCAAAACCTAAAAAAATTGAAATTTTTATAAGAAAAACTTCGTTTGCCCATATCTCCTTAAATATGCGTCCTAGAGCGAAAAGGACTTTAATTCGTGACCACTCCAAAAAAAAGAAAAATACACCCAAAACCTAAAAAAATTAAAATTTTTATATGAAAAACTTCTTTTGCCCATATCTCCTAAACTAAGCGTCCTAGAGCGAAAAGGACTTTAATTCGTGACCACCCCCAAAAAATTGAAAAATCCACCCAAAACCTAAAAAAATTTAAATTTTTATATGAAAAACTTCTTTTGCCCATATCTCCTTAAATATGCGTCCTAGAGCGATAAGGACTTTAATTCGTGACCACTCCCAAAAAATTGAAAAATCCACCCAAAACCTAAAAAAATTAAAATTTTTATATGAAAAACTTCTTTTGCCCATATCTCCTAAACTAAGCGTCCTAGAGAGAAAAGGACTTTAATTCGTGACCACCCTAAAAAAATTGAAAAATCCACCCAAAACCTAAAAAAATTGAAATTTTTATATGAAAAACTTCTTTTGCCCATATCTCCTTAAATATGCGTCCTAGACCGAAAAGGACTTTAATTCGTGACCACCCCCAAAAAATTGAAAAATCCACCCAAAAACCTAAAAAAATTAAAATTTTTATATGAAAAACTTCTTTTGCCCATATCTCCTAAACTAAGCGTCCTAGAGCGAAAAGGACTTTAATTCGTGACAACTCCCAAAAAATTGAAAAATCCACACAAAACCTAAAAAAATTGAAATTTTTATACGAAAAACTTCTTTTGCCCATATCTCCTTAAATATGCGTCCTAGAGCGAAAAGGACTTTAATTCGTGAACAACCCCAAAAAATTGAAAAATCCACCCAAAACCTACAAAAAAATAAATTTTTATATGAAAAACTTCTTTTGCCCATATCTCCTAAACTAAGCGTCCTAGAGCGAAAAGGACTTTAATTCGTGACCACCCCCAAAATATTGAAAAATCCACCCAAAATCTAAAAAAATTTAAATTTTTATATGAAAAACTTCTTTTGCCCATATCTCCTAAACTAAGCGTCCTAGAGCGAAAAGGACTTTAATTCGTGACCGCCCCCAAAAAATTGAAAAATCCACCCAAAACCTAAAAAAATTGAAATTTTTATAAGAAAAACTTCGTTTGCCCATATCACCTTAAATATGCGTCCTAGAGCGAAAAGGACTTTAATTCGTGACCACTCCATAAAAAAGAAAAATACACCCAAAACCTAAAAAAATTAAAATTTTTATATGAAAAACTTCTTTTGCCCATATCTCCTAAACTAAGCGTCCTAGAGCGAAAAGGACTTTAATTCGTGACCACCCCCAAAAAATTGAAAAATCCACCCAAAACCTAAAAAAATTTAAATTTTTATATGAAAAACTTCTTTTGCCCATATCTCCTTAAATATGCGTCCTAGAGCGAAAAGGACTTTAATTCGTGACCACTCCCAAAAAATTGAAAAATCCACCCAAAACCTAAAAAAAATTAAAATTTTTATATGAAAAACTTCTTTTGCCCATATCTCCTAAACTAAGCGTCCTAGAGCGAAAAGGACTTTAATTCGTGACCACCCCCAAAAAATTTAAAAATCCACCCAAAACCTAAAAAAACAATAAATTCCTATATGAAAAACTTCTTTTGCCCATATCTCCTAAACTAAGCGTCCTAGAGCGAAAAGAACTTTAATTCGTGACCACCCCCAAAATATTGAAAAATCCATCCAAAATCTAAAAAAATTTAAATTTTTATATGAAAAACTTATTTTGCCCATATCTCTTAAACTAAGCGTCCTAGAGCGAAAAGGACTTTAATTCGTGACCACTCCCAAAAAATTGAAAAATCCACCCAAAACCTAAAAAATTAAAATTTTTATATGAAAAACTTCTTTTGCCCATATCTCCTTAAATATGCGTCCTAGAGCGAAAAGGACTTTAATTCGTGACCACCGCCAAAAAATTGAGAAATCCACCCAAAACCTAAAAAAATTAAAATTTTGATATGAAAAACTTCTTTTGCCCATATCTCTTAAACTAAGCGTCCTAGAGCGAAAAGGACTTTAATTCGTGACCACCCCCAAAAAATTGAAAAATCCACCCAAAACCTAAAAAAACAATAAATTCCTATATGAAAAACTTCTTTTGCCCATATCTCCTAAACTAAGCGTCCTAGAGCGAAAAGAACTTTAATTCGTGACCACCCCCAAAATATTGAAAAATCCATCCAAAATCTAAAAAAATTTAAATTTTTATATGAAAAACTTCTTTTGCCCATATCTCTTAAACTAAGCGTCCTAGAGCGAAAAGGACTTTAATTCGTGACCACTCCCAAAAAATTGAAAAATCCACCCAAAACCTAAAAAATTAAAATTTTTATATGAAAAACTTCTTTTGCCCATATCTCCTTAAATATGCGTCCTAGAGCGAAAAGGACTTTAATTCGTGACCACCGCCAAAAAATTGAGAAATCCACCCAAAACCTAAAAAAATTAAAATTTTGATATGAAAAACTTCTTTTGCCCATATCTCTTAAACTAAGCGTCCTAGAGCGAAAAGGACTTTAATTCGTGACCACTCCCAAAAAATTGAAAAATCCACCCAAAACCTAAAAAATTGAAATTTTTATATGAAAAACTTCTTTTGCCCATATCTCCTTAAATATGCGTCCTAGAGCGAAAAGGACTTTAATTCGTGACCACCCCTAAAAACTTGAAAAATCCACCCAAAACCTAAAAAAATTAAAATTTTTATATGAAAAACTTCTTTTGCCCATATCTCCTTAAATATGCGTCCTAGAGCGAAAAGGACTTTAATTCGTGACCACCGCCAAAAAATTGAGAAATCCACCCAAAACCTAAAAAAATTGAAATTTTTATATGAAAAACTTCTTTTGCCCATATCTCCTAAACTAAGCGTCCTAGAGCGAAAAGGTCTTTAATTCGTGACCACCCTCAAAAAATTGAAAAATCCACCCAAACCCTAAAAAAATTAAAATTTTTATATGAAAAACTTCTTTTGACCACCGCCAAAAAATTTAAAAATCCACCCAAAACCTAAAAAATTGCAATTTTTATATGAAAATCTTCTTTTGCCCATATCTCCTAAACTAAGCGTCCTAGAGCGAAAAGGACTTTAATTCGTGACCACCCCCAAAAAATTTAAAAATCCACCCAAACCCTAAAAAAATTAAAATTTTTATATGAAAAACTTCTTTTGACCACCGCCAAAAAATTTAAAAATCCACCCAAAACCTAAAAAAATTGCAATTTTTATATGAAAATCTTCTTTTGCCCATATCTCCTAAACTAAGCGTCCTAGAGCGAAAAGGACTTTAATTCGTGACCACCCCCAAAAAATTTAAAAATCCACCCAAAACCTAAAAAATTTAAATTTTTATATGAAAAACTTCTTTTGCCCATATCTCCTAAACTAAGCGTCCTAGAGCGAAAAGGACTTTAATTCGTGACCACCCTCAAAAAATTGAAAAATCCACCCAAAACCTAAAAAAATTGCAATTTTTATATGAAAAACTTCTTTTGACCACAGCCAAAAAATTTAAAAATCCACCCAAAACCTAAAAAAATTGCAATTTTTATATGAAAATCTTCTTTTGCCCATATCTCCTTAAATATGCGTCCTAGAGCGAAAAGGACTTTAATTCGTGACCACCCCCAAACAATTTAAAAATCCACCCAAAACCTAAAAAAATTTAAATTTTTATATGAAAAACTTCTTTTGCCCATATCTCCTAAACTAAGCGTCCTAGAGCGAAAAGGACTTTAATTCGTGACCACCCTCAAAAAATTGAAAAATCCACCCAAAACCTAAAAAATATAAAATTTTTATATGAAAAACTTCTTTTGCCCATATCTCCTTAAATATGCGTCCCAGAGCGAAAAGGACTTTAATTCGTGACCACCCCCAAAAAATTGAAAAATCCACCCAAAACCTAAAAAAATTGAAATTTTTATATGAAAAACTTCTTTTGCCCATATCTCCTAAACTAAGCGTCCTAGAGCGAAAAGGACTTTAATTCGTGACCACCCTCAAAAAATTGAAAACTCCACCCAAAACCTAAAAAAATTTAAATTTTTATATGAAACACTTCTTTTGCCCATATCTCCTAAACTAAGCGTCCTAGAGCGAAAAGGACTTTAATTCGTGACCACCCTCAAAAAATTGAAAAATCCACCCAAAACTTAACAAATTTTAAATTTTTATATGAAAAACTTCTTTTGCCCATATCTCCTTAAATATGCGTCCTAGAGCGAAAAGGACTTTAATTCGTGACCACCCCCAAAAAATTGAAAAATCCACCCAAAAACCTAAAAAAATTAAAATTTTTATATGAAAAACTTCTTTTGCCCATATCTCCTAAACTAAGCGTCCTAGAGCGAAAAGGACTTTAATTCGTGACAACTCCCAAAAAATTGAAAAATCCACCCAAAACCTAAAAAAATTGAAATTTTTATACGAAAAACTTCTTTTGCCCATATCTCCTTAAATATGCGTCCTAGAGCGAAAAGGACTTTAATTCGTGACCACCCCCAAAAAATTGAAAAATCCACCCAAAACCTACAAAAAAATAAATTTTTATATGAAAAACTTCTTTTGCCCATATCTCCTAAACTAAGCGTCCTAGAGCGAAAAGGACTTTAATTCGTGAGAACCCCCAAAATATTGAAAAATCCACCCAAAATCTAAAAAAATTTAAATTTTTATATGAAAAACTTCTTTTGCCCATATCTCCTAAACTAAGCGTCCTAGAGCGAAAAGGACTTTAATTCGTGACCACCCCCAAAAAATTGAAAAATCCACCCAAAATCTAAAAAAATTGAAATTTTTATAAGAAAAACTTCGTTTGCCCATATCTCCTTAAATATGCGTCCTAGAGCGAAAAGGACTTTAATTCGTGACCACTCCAAAAAAAAGCAAAATACACCCAAAACCTAAAAAAATTAAAATTTTTATATGAAAAACTTCTTTTGCCCATATCTCCTAAACTAAGCGTCCTAGAGCGAAAAGGACTTTAATTCGTGACCACCCCCAAAAAATTTAAAAATCCACCCAAAACCTAAAAAAATTGAAATTTTTATATGAAAAACTTCTTTTGCCCATATCTCCTTAAATATGCGTCCTAGAGCGAAAAGGACTTTAATTCGTGACCACTCCCAAAAAATTGAAAAATCCACCCAAAACCAAAAAAAATTAAAATTTTTATATGAAAAACTTCTTTTGCCCATATCTCCTAAACTAAGCGTCCTAGAGCGAAAAGGACTTTAATTCGTGACCACCCCCAAAAAATTGAAAAATCCACCCAAAACTTAACAAATTTTAAATTTTTATATGAAAAACTTCTTTTGCCCATATCTCCTTAAATATGCGTCCTAGAGCGAAAAGGACTTTAATTCGTGATCACCCCCAAAAAATTGAAAAATCCACCCAAAACCTAAAAAAATTGAAATGTTTATACGAAAAACTTCTTTTGCCCATATCTCCTTAAATATGCGTCCTAGAGCGAAAAGGACTTTAATTCGTGACCACCCCCAAAAAATTGAAAAATCCACCCAAAACCTACAAAAAAATAAATTTTTATATGAAAAACTTCTTTTGCCCATATCTCCTAAACTAAGCGTCCTAGAGCGAAAAGGACTTTAATTCGTGAGAACCCCCAAAATATTGAAAAATCCACCCAAAATCTAAAAAAAATTAAATTTTTATATGAAAAACTTCTTTTGCCCATATCTCCTAAACTAAGCGTCCTAGAGCGAAAAGGACTTTAATTCGTGACCACCCCCAAAAAATTGAAAAATCCACCCAAAACCTAAAAAAAATTGAAATTTTTATAAGAAAAACTTCGTTTGCCCATATCTCCTTAAATATGCGTCCTAGAGCGAAAAGGACTTTAATTCGTGACCACTCCAAAAAAAAGCAAAATACACCCAAAACCTAAAAAAATTAAAATTTTTATTTGAAAAACTTCTTTTGCCCATATCTCCTAAACTAAGCGTCCTAGAGCGAAAAGGACTTTAATTCGTGACCACCCCCAAAAAATTGAAAAATCCACCCAAAACCTAAAAAAATTTAAATTTTTATATGAAAAACTTCTTTTGCCCATATCTCCTTAAATATGCGTCCTAGAGCGATAAGGACTTTAATTCGTGACCACTCCCAAAAAATTGAAAAATCCACCCAAAACCTAAAAAAATTAAAATTTTTATATGAAAAACTTCTTTTGCCCATATCTCCTAAACTAAGCGTCCTAGAGAGAAAAGGACTTTAATTCGTGACCACCCTAAAAAAATTGAAAAATCCACCCAAAACCTAAAAAAATTGAAATTTTTATATGAAAAACTTCTTTTGCCCATATCTCCTTAAATATGCGTCCTAGACCGAAAAGGACTTTAATTCGTGACCACCCCCAAAAAATTGAAAAATCCACCCAAAAACCTAAAAAAATTAAAATTTTTATATGAAAAACTTCTTTTGCCCATATCTCCTAAACTAAGCGTCCTAGAGCGAAAAGGACTTTAATTCGTGACAACTCCCAAAAAATTGAAAAATCCACACAAAACCTAAAAAAATTGAAATTTTTATACGAAAAACTTCTTTTGCCCATATCTCCTTAAATATGCGTCCTAGAGCGAATAGGACTTTAATTCGTGAACAACCCCAAAAAATTGAAAAATCCACCCAAAACCTACAAAAAAATAAATTTTTATATGAAAAACTTCTTTTGCCCATATCTCCTAAACTAAGCGTCCTAGAGCGAAAAGGACTTTAATTCGTGACCACCCCCAAAATATTGAAAAATCCACCCAAAATCTAAAAAAATTTAAATTTTTATATGAAAAACTTCTTTTGCCCATATCTCCTAAACTAAGCGTCCTAGAGCGAAAAGGACTTTAATTCGTGACCGCCCCCAAAAAATTGAAAAATCCACCCAAAACCTAAAAAAATTGAAATTTTTATAAGAAAAACTTCGTTTGCCCATATCACCTTAAATATGCGTCCTAGAGCGAAAAGGACTTTAATTCGTGACCACTCCATAAAAAAGAAAAATACACCCAAAACCTAAAAAAATTAAAATTTTTATATGAAAAACTTCTTTTGCCCATATCTCCTAAACTAAGCGTCCTAGAGCGAAAAGGACTTTAATTCGTGACCACCCCCAAAAAATTGAAAAATCCACCCAAAACCTAAAAAAATTTAAATTTTTATATGAAAAACTTCTTTTGCCCATATCTCCTTAAATATGCGTCCTAGAGCGAAAAGGACTTTAATTCGTGACCACTCCCAAAAAATTGAAAAATCCACCCAAAACCTAAAAAAAATTAAAATTTTTATATGAAAAACTTCTTTTGCCCATATCTCCTAAACTAAGCGTCCTAGAGCGAAAAGGACTTTAATTCGTGACCACCCCCAAAAAATTTAAAAATCCACCCAAAACCTAAAAAAACAATAAATTCCTATATGAAAAACTTCTTTTGCCCATATCTCCTAAACTAAGCGTCCTAGAGCGAAAAGAACTTTAATTCGTGACCACCCCCAAAAAATTGAAAAATCCACCCAAAAACCTAAAAAAATTAAAATTTTTATATGAAAAACTTCTTTTGCCCATATCTCCTAAACTAAGCGTCCTAGAGCGAAAAGGACTTTAATTCGTGACAACTCCCAAAAAATTGAAAAATCCACCCAAAACCTAAAAAAATTGAAATTTTTATACGAAAAACTTCTTTTGCCCATATCTCCTTAAATATGCGTCCTAGAGCGAAAAGGACTTTAATTCGTGACCACCCCCAAAAAATTGAAAAATCCACCCAAAACCTACAAAAAAATAAATTTTTATATGAAAAACTTCTTTTGCCCATATCTCCTAAACTAAGCGTCCTAGAGCGAAAAGGACTTTAATTCGTGAGAACCCCCAAAATATTGAAAAATCCACCCAAAATCTAAAAAAATTTAAATTTTTATATGAAAAACTTCTTTTGCCCATATCTCCTAAACTAAGCGTCCTAGAGCGAAAAGGACTTTAATTCGTGACCACCCCCAAAAAATTGAAAAATCCACCCAAAATCTAAAAAAATTGAAATTTTTATAAGAAAAACTTCGTTTGCCCATATCTCCTTAAATATGCGTCCTAGAGCGAAAAGGACTTTAATTCGTGACCACTCCCAAAAAATTGAAAAATCCACCCAAAACCAAAAAAAATTAAAATTTTTATATGAAAAACTTCTTTTGCCCATATCTCCTAAACTAAGCGTCCTAGAGCGAAAAGGACTTTAATTCGTGACCACCCCCAAAAAATTGAAAAATCCACCCAAAACTTAACAAATTTTAAATTTTTATATGAAAAACTTCTTTTGCCCATATCTCCTTAAATATGCGTCCTAGAGCGAAAAGGACTTTAATTCGTGATCACCCCCAAAAAATTGAAAAATCCACCCAAAACCTAAAAAAATTGAAATGTTGATACGAAAAACTTCTTTTGCCCATATCTCCTTAAATATGCGTCCTAGAGCGAAAAGGACTTTAATTCGTGACCACCCCCAAAAAATTGAAAAATCCACCCAAAACCTACAAAAAAATAAATTTTTATATGAAAAACTTCTTTTGCCCATATCTCCTAAACTAAGCGTCCTAGAGCGAAAAGGACTTTAATTCGTGAGAACCCCCAAAATATTGAAAAATCCACCCAAAATCTAAAAAAAATTAAATTTTTATATGAAAAACTTCTTTTGCCCATATCTCCTAAACTAAGCGTCCTAGAGCGAAAAGGACTTTAATTCGTGACCACCCCCAAAAAATTGAAAAATCCACCCAAAACCTAAAAAAAATTGAAATTTTTATAAGAAAAACTTCGTTTGCCCATATCTCCTTAAATATGCGTCCTAGAGCGAAAAGGACTTTAATTCGTGACCACTCCAAAAAAAAGCAAAATACACCCAAAACCTAAAAAAATTAAAATTTTTATTTGAAAAACTTCTTTTGCCCATATCTCCTAAACTAAGCGTCCTAGAGCGAAAAGGACTTTAATTCGTGACCACCCCCAAAAAATTGAAAAATCCACCCAAAACCTAAAAAAATTTAAATTTTTATATGAAAAACTTCTTTTGCCCATATCTCCTTAAATATGCGTCCTAGAGCGATAAGGACTTTAATTCGTGACCACTCCCAAAAAATTGAAAAATCCACCCAAAACCTAAAAAAATTAAAATTTTTATATGAAAAACTTCTTTTGCCCATATCTCCTAAACTAAGCGTCCTAGAGAGAAAAGGACTTTAATTCGTGACCACCCTAAAAAAATTGAAAAATCCACCCAAAACCTAAAAAAATTGAAATTTTTATATGAAAAACTTCTTTTGCCCATATCTCCTTAAATATGCGTCCTAGACCGAAAAGGACTTTAATTCGTGACCACCCCCAAAAAATTGAAAAATCCACCCAAAAACCTAAAAAAATTAAAATTTTTATATGAAAAACTTCTTTTGCCCATATCTCCTAAACTAAGCGTCCTAGAGCGAAAAGGACTTTAATTCGTGACAACTCCCAAAAAATTGAAAAATCCACCCAAAAACCTAAAAAAATTAAAATTTTTATATGAAAAACTTCTTTTGCCCATATCTCCTAAACTAAGCGTCCTAGAGCGAAAAGGACTTTAATTCGTGACAACTCCCAAAAAATTGAAAAATCCACCCAAAACCTAAAAAAATTGAAATTTTTATACGAAAAACTTCTTTTGCCCATATCTCCTTAAATATGCGTCCTAGAGCGAAAAGGACTTTAATTCGTGACCACCCCCAAAAAATTGAAAAATTCACCCAAAACCTACAAAAATTGCAATTTTTATATGAAAAACTTCTTTTGCCCATATCTCCTAAACTAAGCGTCCTAGAGCGAAAAGGACTTTAATTCGTGAGAACCCCCAAAATATTGAAAAATCCACCCAAAATCTAAAAAAATTTAAATTTTTATATGAAAAACTTCTTTTGCCCATATCTCCTAAACTAAGCGTCCTAGAGCGAAAAGGACTTTAATTCGTGACCACCCCCAAAAAATTGAAAAATCCACCCAAAATCTAAAAAAATTGAAATTTTTATAAGAAAAACTTCGTTTGCCCATATCTCCTTAAATATGCGTCCTAGAGCGAAAAGGACTTTAATTCGTGACCACTCCAAAAAAAAGAAAAATACACCCAAAACCTAAAAAAATTAAAATTTTTATATGAAAAACTTCTTTTGCCCATATCTCCTAAACTAAGCGTCCTAGAGCGAAAAGGACTTTAATTCGTGACCACCCCCAAAAAATTGAAAAATCCACCCAAAACCTAAAAAAATTGAAATTTTTATATGAAAAACTTCTTTTGCCCATATCTCCTTAAATATGCGTCCTAGAGCGAAAAGGACTTTAATTCGTGACCACTCCCAAAAAATTGAAAAATCCACCCAAAACCAAAAAAAATTAAAATTTTTATATGAAAAACTTCTTTTGCCCATATCTCCTAAACTAAGCGTCCTAGAGCGAAAAGGACTTTAATTCGTGACCACCCCCAAACAATTGAAAAATCCACCCAAAACTTAACAAATTTTAAATTTTTATATGAAAAACTTCTTTTGCCCATATCTCCTTAAATATGCGTCCTAGAGCGAAAAGGACTTTAATTCGTGATCACCCCCAAAAAATTGAAAAATCCACCCAAAACCTAAAAAAATTGAAATGTTTATACGAAAAACTTCTTTTGCCCATATCTCCTTAAATATGCGTCCTAGAGCGAAAAGGACTTTAATTCGTGACCACCCCCAAAAAATTGAAAAATCCACCCAAAACCTACAAAAAAATAAATTTTTATATGAAAAACTTCTTTTGCCCATATCTCCTAAACTAAGCGTCCTAGAGCGAAAAGGACTTTAATTCGTGAGAACCCCCAAAATATTGAAAAATCCACCCAAAATCTAAAAAAAATTAAATTTTTATATGAAAAACTTCTTTTGCCCATATCTCCTAAACTAAGCGTCCTAGAGCGAAAAGGACTTTAATTCGTGACCACCCCCAAAAAATTGAAAAATCCACCCAAAACCTAAAAAAAATTGAAATTTTTATAAGAAAAACTTCGTTTGCCCATATCTCCTTAAATATGCGTCCTAGAGCGAAAAGGACTTTAATTCGTGACCACTCCAAAAAAAAGCAAAATACACCCAAAACCTAAAAAAATTAAAATTTTTATTTGAAAAACTTCTTTTGCCCATATCTCCTAAACTAAGCGTCCTAGAGCGAAAAGGACTTTAATTCGTGACCACCCCCAAAAAATTGAAAAATCCACCCAAAACCTAAAAAAATTTAAATTTTTATATGAAAAACTTCTTTTGCCCATATCTCCTTAAATATGCGTCCTAGAGCGAAAAGGACTTTAATTCGTGACCACTCCAAAAAAAAGCAAAATACACCCAAAACCTAAAAAAATTAAAATTTTTATATGAAAAACTTCTTTTGCCCATATCTCTTAAACTAAGCGTCCTAGAGCGAAAAGGACTTTAATTCGTGACCACTCCCAAAAAATTGAAAAATCCACCCAAAACCTAAAAAATTAAAATTTTTATATGAAAAACTTCTTTTGCCCATATCTCCTTAAATATGCGTCCTAGAGCGAAAAGGACTTTAATTCGTGACCACCGCCAAAAAATTGAGAAATCCACCCAAAACCTAAAAAAATTAAAATTTTGATATGAAAAACTTCTTTTGCCCATATCTCTTAAACTAAGCGTCCTAGAGCGAAAAGGACTTTAATTCGTGACCACTCCCAAAAAATTGAAAAATCCACCCAAAACCTAAAAAATTGAAATTTTTATATGAAAAACTTCTTTTGCCCATATCTCCTTAAATATGCGTCCTAGAGCGAAAAGGACTTTAATTCGTGACCACCCCTAAAAACTTGAAAAATCCACCCAAAACCTAAAAAAATTAAAATTTTTATATGAAAAACTTCTTTTGCCCATATCTCCTAAACTAAGCGTCCTAGAGCGAAAAGGACTTTAATTCGTGACCACCGCCAAAAAATTGAGAAATCCACCCAAAACCTAAAAAAATTGAAATTTTTATATGAAAAACTTCTTTTGCCCATATCTCCTAAACTAAGCGTCCTAGAGCGAAAAGGTCTTTAATTCGTGACCACCCTCAAAAAATTGAAAAATCCACCCAAACCCTAAAAAAATTAAAATTTTTATATGAAAAACTTCTTTTGACCACCGCCAAAAAATTTAAAAATCCACCCAAAACCTAAAAAATTGCAATTTTTATATGAAAAACTTCTTTTGCCCATATCTCCTAAACTAAGCGTCCTAGAGCGAAAAGGACTTTAATTCGTGACAACTCCCAAAAAATTGAAAAATCCACACAAAACCTAAAAAAATTGAAATTTTTATACGAAAAACTTCTTTTGCCCATATCTCCTTAAATATGCGTCCTAGAGCGAAAAGGACTTTAATTCGTGAACAACCCCAAAAAATTGAAAAATCCACCCAAAACCTACAAAAAAATAAATTTTTATATGAAAAACTTCTTTTGCCCATATCTCCTAAACTAAGCGTCCTAGAGCGAAAAGGACTTTAATTCGTGACCACCCCCAAAATATTGAAAAATCCACCCAAAATCTAAAAAAATTTAAATTTTTATATGAAAAACTTCTTTTGCCCATATCTCCTAAACTAAGCGTCCTAGAGCGAAAAGGACTTTAATTCGTGACCGCCCCCAAAAAATTGAAAAATCCACCCAAAACCTAAAAAAATTGAAATTTTTATAAGAAAAACTTCGTTTGCCCATATCACCTTAAATATGCGTCCTAGAGCGAAAAGGACTTTAATTCGTGACCACTCCATAAAAAAGAAAAATACACCCAAAACCTAAAAAAATTAAAATTTTTATATGAAAAACTTCTTTTGCCCATATCTCCTAAACTAAGCGTCCTAGAGCGAAAAGGACTTTAATTCGTGACCACCCCCAAAAAATTGAAAAATCCACCCAAAACCTAAAAAAATTTAAATTTTTATATGAAAAACTTCTTTTGCCCATATCTCCTTAAATATGCGTCCTAGAGCGAAAAGGACTTTAATTCGTGACCACTCCCAAAAAATTGAAAAATCCACCCAAAACCTAAAAAAAATTAAAATTTTTATATGAAAAACTTCTTTTGCCCATATCTCCTAAACTAAGCGTCCTAGAGCGAAAAGGACTTTAATTCGTGACCACCCCCAAAAAATTTAAAAATCCACCCAAAACCTAAAAAAACAATAAATTCCTATATGAAAAACTTCTTTTGCCCATATCTCCTAAACTAAGCGTCCTAGAGCGAAAAGAACTTTAATTCGTGACCACCCCCAAAATATTGAAAAATCCATCCAAAATCTAAAAAAATTTAAATTTTTATATGAAAAACTTCTTTTGCCCATATCTCTTAAACTAAGCGTCCTAGAGCGAAAAGGACTTTAATTCGTGACCACTCCCAAAAAATTGAAAAATCCACCCAAAACCTAAAAAATTAAAATTTTTATATGAAAAACTTCTTTTGCCCATATCTCCTTAAATATGCGACCTAGAGCGAAAAGGACTTTAATTCGTGACCTCCGCCAAAAAATTGAGAAATCCACCCAAAACCTAAAAAAATTAAAATTTTGATATGAAAAACTTCTTTTGCCCATATCTCTTAAACTAAGCGTCCTAGAGCGAAAAGGACTTTAATTCGTGACCACCCCCAAAAAATTGAAAAATCCACCCAAAACCTAAAAAAACAATAAATTCCTATATGAAAAACTTCTTTTGCCCATATCTCCTAAACTAAGCGTCCTAGAGCGAAAAGAACTTTAATTCGTGACCACCCCCAAAATATTGAAAAATCCATCCAAAATCTAAAAAAATTTAAATTTTTATATGAAAAACTTCTTTTGCCCATATCTCTTAAACTAAGCGTCCTAGAGCGAAAAGGACTTTAATTCGTGACCACTCCCAAAAAATTGAAAAATCCACCCAAAACCTAAAAAATTAAAATTTTTATATGAAAAACTTCTTTTGCCCATATCTCCTTAAATATGCGTCCTAGAGCGAAAAGGACTTTAATTCGTGACCACCGCCAAAAAATTGAGAAATCCACCCAAAACCTAAAAAAATTAAAATTTTGATATGAAAAACTTCTTTTGCCCATATCTCTTAAACTAAGCGTCCTAGAGCGAAAAGGACTTTAATTCGTGACCACTCCCAAAAAATTGAAAAATCCACCCAAAACCTAAAAAATTGAAATTTTTATATGAAAAACTTCTTTTGCCCATATCTCCTTAAATATGCGTCCTAGAGCGAAAAGGACTTTAATTCGTGACCACCCCTAAAAACTTGAAAAATCCACCCAAAACCTAAAAAAATTAAAATTTTTATATGAAAAACTTCTTTTGCCCATATCTCCTTAAATATGCGTCCTAGAGCGAAAAGGACTTTAATTCGTGACCACCGCCAAAAAATTGAGAAATCCACCCAAAACCTAAAAAAATTGAAATTTTTATATGAAAAACTTCTTTTGCCCATATCTCCTAAACTAAGCGTCCTAGAGCGAAAAGGTCTTTAATTCGTGACCACCCTCAAAAAATTGAAAATTCCACCCAAACCCTAAAAAAATTAAAATTTTTATATGAAAAACTTCTTTTGACCACCGCCAAAAAATTGAGAAATCCACCCAAAACCTAAACAAATTGAAATTTTTATATGAAAAACTTCTTTTGCCCATATCTCCTAAACTAAGCGTCCCAGAGCGAAAAGGTCTTTAATTCGTGACCACTCCCAAAAAATTGAAAAATCCACCCAAAACCTAAAAAAATTAAAATTTTGATATGAAAAACTTCTTTTGCCCATATCTCCTAAACTAAGCGTCCTAACGCGAAAAGGACTTTAATTCGTGACCACTCCCAAAAAATTGAAAAATCCACCCAAAACCTAAAAAAATTGAAATTTTTATACGAAAAACTTCTTTTGCCCATATCTCCTTAAATATGCGTCCTAGAGCGAAAAGGACTTTAATTCGTGACCACCCCCAAAAAATTTAAAAAACCACCCAAAACCTAAAAAAATTTAAATTTGTATATTAAAAACTTCTTTTGCCCATATCTCCTAAACTAAGCGTCCTAGAGCGAAAAGGACTTTAATTCGTGACCACCCCCAAAAAATTTAAAAATCCACCCAAAACCTAAAAAATTTAAATTTTTATATGAAAAACTTCTTTTGCCCATATCTCCTAAACTAAGCGTCCTAGAGCGAAAAGGACTTTAATTCGTGACCACCCTCAAAAAATTGAAAAATCCACCCAAAACCTAAAAAAATTGCAATTTTTATATGAAAAACTTCTTTTGACCACCGCCAAAAAATTTAAAAATCCACCCAAAACCTAAAAAAATTGCAATTTTTATATGAAAATCTTCTTTTGCCCATATCTCCTTAAATATGCGTCCTAGAGCGAAAAGGACTTTAATTCGTGACCACCCCCAAAAAATTTAAAAATCCACCCAAAACCTAAAAAAATTTAAATTTTTATATGAAAAACTTCTTTTGCCCATATCTCCTAAACTAAGCGTCCTAGAGCGAAAAGGACTTTAATTCGTGACCACCCTCAAAAAATTGAAAAATCCACCCAAAACCTAAAAAAATTAAAATTTTTATATGAAAAACTTCTTTTGCCCATATCTCCTTAAATATGCGTCCCAGAGCGAAAAGGACTTTAATTCGTGACCACCCCCAAAAAATTGAAAAATCCACCCAAAACCTAAAAAAATTGAAATTTTTATATGAAAAACTTCTTTTGCCCATATCTCCTAAACTAAGCGTCCTAGAGCGAAAAGGACTTTAATTCGTGACCACCGCCAAAAAATTTAAAAATCCACCCAAAACCTAAAAAAATTGCAATTTTTATATGAAAAACTTCTTTTGCCCATATCTCCTTAAATATGCGTCCTAGAGCGAAAAGGACTTTAATTCGTGACCACCCCGAAAAAATTGAAAAATCCACCCAAAACCTAAAAAAATTTAAATTTTTATATGAAAAACTTCTTTTGCCCATATCTGCTAAACTAAGCGTCCTAGAGCCAAAAGGACTTTAATTCGTGACCACCCCTAAAAACTTGAAAAATCCACCCAAAACCTAAAAAAATTTAAATTTTTATATGAAAAACTTCTTTTGCCCATATCTCCTTAAATATGCGTCCTAGAGCGAAAAGGACTTTAATTCGTGACCACCCCTAAAAACTTGAAAAATCCACCCAAAACCTAAAAAAATTGAAATTTTTATATGAAAAACTTCTTTTGCCCATATCTCCTTAAATATGCGTCCTAGAGCGAAAAGGACTTTAATTCGTGACCACCGCCAAAAAATTGAGAAATCCACCCAAAACCTAAAAAAATTGAAATTTTTATATGAAAAACTTCTTTTGCCCATATCTCCTAAACTAAGCGTCCTAGAGCGAAAAGGTCTTTAATTCGTGACCACCCTCAAAAAATTGAAAAATCCACCCAAAACATAAAAAAATTTAAATTTTTATATGAAAAACTTCTTTTGCCCATATCTCCTAAACTAAGCGTCCTAGAGCGAAAAGGACTTTAATTCGTGACCACCCTCAAAAAATTGAAAAATCCACCCAAAACCTAAAAAAATTGCAATTTTTATATGAAAAACTTCTTTTGACCACCGCCAAAAAAAGTAAAAATCCACCCAAAACCTAACAAAATTGCAATTTTTATATGAAAAACTTCTTTTGCCCATATCTCCTTAAATATGCGTCCTAGAGCTAAAATGACTTTAATTCGTGACCACCCCCAAAAAATTTAAAAATCCACCCAAAACCTAAAAAAATTTAAATTTTTATATGAAAAACTTCTTTTGCCCATATCTCCTAAACTAAGCGTCCTAGAGCGAAAAGCACTTTAATTCGTGACCACCCTCAAAAAATTGAAAAATCCACCCAAAACCTAAAAAAATTTAAATTTTTATATGAAAAACTTCTTTTGCCCATATCTCCTTAAATATGCGTCCTAGAGCGAAAAGGACTTTAATTCGTGACCACCCCCAAAAAATTGAAAAATCCACCCAAAACCTAAAAAAAATGAAATTTTTATATGAAAAACTTCTTTTGCCCATATCTCCTTAAATATGCGTCCTGGAGCGAAAAGGACTTTAATTCGTGACCACCCCCAAAAAATTGAAAAATCCACCCAAAACCTAAAAAAATTGAAATTTTTATATGAAAAACTTCTTTTGCCCATATCTCCTAAACTAAGCGTCCTAGAGCGAAAAGGACTTTAATTCGTGACCACCGCCAAAAAATTTAAAAATCCACTCAAAACCTAAAAAAATTGAAATTTTTATATGAAAAGCTTCTTTTGCCCATATCTCCTTAAATATGCGTCCTAGAGCGAAAAGGACTTTAATTCGTGACCACCCCCAAAAAATTTAAAAATCCACCCAAAACCTAAAAAAATTTAAATTTTTATATGAAAAACTTCTTTTGCCCATATCTCCTTAAATATGCGTCCTAGAGCGAAAAGGACTTTAATTCGTGACCACCCCCAAAAAATTGAAAAATCCACCCAAAACCTACAAAAATTGAAATTTTTATATGAAAAACTTCTTTTGCCCATATCTCCTAAACTAAGCGTCCTAGAGCGAAAAGGACTTTAATTCGTGACCACCCTCAAAAAATTGAAAAATCCAACCAAAACCTAAAAAAATTGCAATTTTTATATGAAAAACTTCTTTTGACCACCGCCAAAAAATTTTAAAATCCACCCAAAACCTAAAAAAATTGAAATTTTTATATGAAAAACTTCTTTTGCCCATATCTCCTTAAATATGCGTCCTAGAGCGAAAAGGACTTTAATTCGTGACCACCCCCAAAAAATTGAAAAATCCACCCAAAACCTAAAAAAATTAAAATTTTTATATGAAAAACTTCTTTTGCCCATATCTCCTAAATTAAGCGTCCTAGAGCGAAAAGGACTTTAATTTGTGACCACCCTCAAAAAATTGAAAAATCCACCCAAAACCTAAAAAAATTTAAATTTTTATATGAAAAACTTCTTTTGCCCATATCTCCTTAAATATGCGTCCTAGAGCGAAAAGGACTTTAATTCGTGACCACCCCCAAAAAATTGAAAAATCCACCCAAAACCTAAAAAAATTGAAATTTTTATATGAAAAACTTCTTTTGCCCATATCTCCTAAACTAAGCGTCCTAGAGCGAAAAGGACTTTAATTCGTGACCACCCTCAAAAAATTGAAAAATCCACCCAAAACCTAAAAAAAATTAAATTTTTATATGAAACACATCTTTTGCCCATATCTCCTAAACTAAGCGTCCTAGAGCGAAAAGGACTTTAATTCGTGACCACCCCTAAAAAATTGAAAAATCCACCCACAACCTAAAAAAATTGAAATTTTTATATGAAAAACTTCTTTTGCCCATATCTCTTTAAATATGCGTCCTGGAGCGAAAAGGACTTTAATTTGTGACCACCCCCAAAAAATTGAAAAATCCACCCAAAACCTAAAAAAATTGAAATTTTTATATGAAAAACTTCTTTTGCCCATATCTCCTAAACTAAGCGTCCTAGAGCGAAAAGGACTTTAATTCGTGACCACCGCCAAAAAATTTAAAAATCCACCCAAAACCTAAAAAAATTGCAATTTTTATATGAAAAACTTCTTTTGCCCATATCTCCTTAAATATGCGTCCTAGAGCGAAAAGGACTTTAATTCGTGACCACCCCCAAAAAATTTAAAAATCCACCCAAAACCTAAAAAAATTTAAATTTTTATATGAAAAACTTCTTTTGCCCATATCTCCTTAAATATGCGTCCTAGAGCGAAAAGGACTTTAATTCGTGACCACCCCCAAAAAATTGAAAAATCCACCCAAAACCTACAAAAATTGAAATTTTTATATGAAAAACTTCTTTTGCCCATATCTCCTAAACTAAGCGTCCTAGAGCGAAAAGGACTTTAATTCGTGACCACTCCCAAAAAATTGAAAAATCCACCCAAAACCTAAAAAATTAAAATTTTTATATGAAAAACTTCTTTTGCCCATATCTCCTTAAATATGCGTCCTAGAGCGAAAAGGACTTTAATTCGTGACCACCGCCAAAAAATTGAGAAATCCACCCAAAACCTAAAAAAATTAAAATTTTGATATGAAAAACTTCTTTTGCCCATATCTCTTAAACTAAGCGTCCTAGAGCGAAAAGGACTTTAATTCGTGACCACTCCCAAAAAATTGAAAAATCCACCCAAAACCTAAAAAATTGAAATTTTTATATGAAAAACTTCTTTTGCCCATATCTCCTTAAATATGCGTCCTAGAGCGAAAAGGACTTTAATTCGTGACCACCCCTAAAAACTTGAAAAATCCACCCAAAACCTAAAAAAATTAAAATTTTTATATGAAAAACTTCTTTTGCCCATATCTCCTTAAATATGCGTCCTAGAGCGAAAAGGACTTTAATTCGTGACCACCGCCAAAAAATTGAGAAATCCACCCAAAACCTAAAAAAATTGAAATTTTTATATGAAAAACTTCTTTTGCCCATATCTCCTAAACTAAGCGTCCTAGAGCGAAAAGGTCTTTAATTCGTGACCACCCTCAAAAAATTGAAAAATCCACCCAAACCCTAAAAAAATTAAAATTTTTATATGAAAAACTTCTTTTGACCACCGCCAAAAAATTTAAAAATCCACCCAAAACCTAAAAAATTGCAATTTTTATATGAAAATCTTCTTTTGCCCATATCTCCTAAACTAAGCGTCCTAGAGCGAAAAGGACTTTAATTCGTGACCACCCCCAAAAAATTTAAAAATCCACCCAAAACCTAAAAAAATTTAAATTTCTATATGAAAAACTTCTTTTGCCCATATCTCCTAAACTAAGCGTCCTAGAGCGAAAAGGACTTTAATTCGTGACCACCCCCAAAAAATTTAAAAATCCACCCAAAACCTAAAAAATTTAAATTTTTATATGAAAAACTTCTTTTGCCCATATCTCCTAAACTAAGCGTCCTAGAGCGAAAAGGACTTTAATTCGTGACCACCCTCAAAAAATTGAAAAATCCACCCAAAACCTAAAAAAATTGCAATTTTTATATGAAAATCTTCTTTTGCCCATATCTCCTTAAATATGCGTCCTAGAGCGAAAAGGACTTTAATTCGTGACCACCCCCAAACAATTTAAAAATCCACCCAAAACCTAAAAAAATTTAAATTTTTATATGAAAAACTTCTTTTGCCCATACCTAAAAAATTGCAATTTTTATATGAAAATCTTCTTTTGCCCATATCTCCTAAACTAAGCGTCCTAGAGCGAAAAGGACTTTAATTCGTGACCACCCCCAAAAAATTTAAAAATCCACCCAAAACCTAAAAAAATTTAAATTTCTATATGAAAAACTTCTTTTGCCCATATCTCCTAAACTAAGCGTCCTAGAGCGAAAAGGACTTTAATTCGTGACCACCCCCAAAAAATTTAAAAATCCACCCAAAACCTAAAAAATTTAAATTTTTATATGAAAAACTTCTTTTGCCCATATCTCCTAAACTAAGCGTCCTAGAGCGAAAAGGACTTTAATTCGTGACCACCCTCAAAAAATTGAAAAATCCACCCAAAACCTAAAAAAATTGCAATTTTTATATGAAAATCTTCTTTTGCCCATATCTCCTTAAATATGCGTCCTAGAGCGAAAAGGACTTTAATTCGTGACCACCCCCAAACAATTTAAAAATCCACCCAAAACCTAAAAAAATTTAAATTTTTATATGAAAAACTTCTTTTGCCCATATCTCCTAAACTAAGCGTCCTAGAGCGAAAAGGACTTTAATTCGTGACCACCCTCAAAAAATTGAAAAATCCACCCAAAACCTAAAAAATATAAAATTTTTATATGAAAAACTTCTTTTGCCCATATCTCCTTAAATATGCGTCCCAGAGCGAAAAGGACTTTAATTCGTGACCACCCCCAAAAAATTGAAAAATCCACCCAAAACCTAAAAAAATTGAAATTTTTATATGAAAAACTTCTTTTGCCCATATCTCCTAAACTAAGCGTCCTAGAGCGAAAAGGACTTTAATTCGTGACCACCCTCAAAAAATTGAAAAATCCACCCAAAACCTAAAAAAATTTAAATTTTTATATGAAACACTTCTTTTGCCCATATCTCCTAAACTAAGCGTCCTAGAGCGAAAAGGACTTTAATTCGTGACCACCCTCAAAAAATTGAAAAATCCACCCAAAACTTAACAAATTTTAAATTTTTATATGAAAAACTTCTTTTGCCCATATCTCCTTAAATATGCGTCCTAGAGCGAAAAGGACTTTAATTCGTGACCACCCCCAAAAAATTGAAAAATCCACCCAAAAACCTAAAAAAATTAAAATTTTTATATGAAAAACTTCTTTTGCCCATATCTCCTAAACTAAGCGTCCTAGAGCGAAAAGGACTTTAATTCGTGACAACTCCCAAAAAATTGAAAAATCCACCCAAAACCTAAAAAAATTGAAATTTTTATACGATAAATTTCTTTTGCCCATATCTCCTTAAATATGCGTCCTAGAGCGAAAAGGACTTTAATTCGTGACCACCCCCAAAAAATTGAAAAATCCACCCAAAACCTACAAAAAAATAAATTTTTATATGAAAAACTTCTTTTGCCCATATCTCCTAAACTAAGCGTCCTAGAGCGAAAAGGACTTTAATTCGTGAGAACCCCCAAAATATTGAAAAATCCACCCAAAATCTAAAAAAATTTAAATTTTTATATGAAAAACTTCTTTTGCCCATATCTCCTAAACTAAGCGTCCTAGAGCGAAAAGGACTTTAATTCGTGACCACCCCCAAAAAATTGAAAAATCCACCCAAAACCTAAAAAAATTGAAATTTTTATAAGAAAAACTTCGTTTGCCCATATCTCCTTAAATATGCGTCCTAGAGCGAAAAGGACTTTAATTCGTGACCACTCCAAAAAAAAAGAAAAATACACCCAAAACCTAAAAAAATTAAAATTTTTATATGAAAAACTTCTTTTGCCCATATCTCCTAAACTAAGCGTCCTAGAGCGAAAAGGACTTTAATTCGTGACCACCCCCAAAAAATTGAAAAATCCACCCAAAACCTAAAAAAATTGAAATTTTTATATGAAAAACTTCTTTTGCCCATATCTCCTTAAATATGCGTCCTAGAGCGAAAAGGACTTTAATTCGTGACCACTCCCAAAAAATTGAAAAATCCACCCAAAACCTAAAAAAATTAAAATTTTTATATGAAAAACTTCTTTTGCCCATATCTCCTAAACTAAGCGTCCTAGAGCGAAAAGGACTTTAATTCGTGACCACCCCCAAAAAATTGAAAAATCCACCCAAAACTTAACAAATTTTAAATTTTTATATGAAAAACTTCTTTTGCCCATATCTCCTTAAATATGCGTCCTAGAGCGAAAAGGACTTTAATTCGTGATCACCCCCAAAAAATTGAAAAATCCACCCAAAACCTAAAAAAATTGAAATTTTTATACGAAAAACTTCTTTTGCCCATATCTCCTTAAATATGCGTCCTAGAGCGAAAAGGACTTTAATTCGTGACCACCCCCAAAAAATTGAAAAATCCACCCAAAACCTACAAAAAAATAAATTTTTATATGAAAAACTTCTTTTGCCCATATCTCCTAAACTAAGCGTCCTAGAGCGAAAAGGACTTTAATTCGTGAGAACCCCCAAAATATTGAAAAATCCACCCAAAATCTAAAAAAATTTAAATTTTTATATGAAAAACTTCTTTTGCCCATATCTCCTAAACTAAGCGTCCTAGAGCGAAAAGGACTTTAATTCGTGACCACCCCCAAAAAATTGAAAAATCCACCCAAAACCTAAAAAAATTGAAATTTTTATAAGAAAAACTTCGTTTGCCCATATCTCCTTAAATATGCGTCCTAGAGCGAAAAGGACTTTAATTCGTGACCACTCCAAAAAAAAGAAAAATACACCCAAAACCTAAAAAAATTAAAATTTTTATATGAAAAACTTCTTTTGCCCATATCTCCTAAACTAAGCGTCCTAGAGCGAAAAGGACTTTAATTCGTGACCACCCCCAAAAAATTGAAAAATCCACCCAAAACCTAAAAAAATTTAAATTTTTATATGAAAAACTTCTTTTGCCCATATCTCCTTAAATATGCGTCCTAGAGCGAAAAGGACTTTAATTCGTGACCACTCCCAAAAAATTGAAAAATCCACCCAAAACCTAAAAAAAATAAAATTTTTATATGAAAAACTTCTTTTGCCCATATCTCCTAAACTAAGCGTCCTAGAGAGAAAAGGACTTTAATTCGTGACCACCCTAAAAAAATTGAAAAATCCACCCAAAACCTAAAAAAATTGAAATTTTTATATGAAAAACTTCTTTTGCCCATATCTCCTTAAATATGCGTCCTAGAGCGAAAAGGACTTTAATTCGTGACCACCCCCAAAAAATTGAAAAATCCACCCAAAAACCTAAAAAAAATAAAATTTTTATATGAAAAACTTCTTTTGCCCATATCTCCTAAACTAAGCGTCCTAGAGCGAAAAGGACTTTAATTCGTGACAACTCCCAAAAAATTGAAAAATCCACACAAAACCTAAAAAAATTGAAATTTTTATACGAAAAACTTCGTTTGCCCATATCTCCTTAAATATGCGTCCTAGAGCGAAAAGGACTTTAATTCGTGAACAACCCCAAAAAATTGAAAAATCCACCCAAAACCTACAAAAAAATAAATTTTTATATGAAAAACTTCTTTTGCCCATATCTCCTAAACTAAGCGTCCTAGAGCGAAAAGGACTTTAATTCGTGACCACCCCCAAAATATTGAAAAATCCACCCAAAATCTAAAAAAATTTAAATTTTTATATGAAAAACTTCTTTTGCCCATATCTCCTAAACTAAGCGTCCTAGAGCGAAAAGGACTTTAATTCGTGACCACCCCCAAAAAATTGAAAAATCCACCCAAAACCTAAAAAAATTGAAATTTTTATAAGAAAAACTTCGTTTGCCCATATCTCCTTAAATATGCGTCCTAGAGCGAAAAGGACTTTAATTCGTGACCACTCCATAAAAAAGAAAAATACACCCAAAACCTAAAAAAATTAAAATTTTTATATGAAAAACTTCTTTTGCCCATATCTCCTAAACTAAGCGTCCTAGAGCGAAAAGGACTTTAATTCGTGACCACCCCCAAAAAATTGAAAAATCCACCCAAAACCTAAAAAAATTTAAATTTTTATATGAAAAACTTCTTTTGCCCATATCTCCTTAAATATGCGTCCTAGAGCGAAAAGGACTTTAATTCGTGACCACTCCCAAAAAATTGAAAAATCCACCCAAAACCTAAAAAAATTAAAATTTTTATATGAAAAACTTCTTTTGCCCATATCTCCTAAACTAAGCGTCCTAGAGCGAAAAGGACTTTAATTCGTGACCACCCCCAAAAAATTGAAAAATCCACCCAAAACCTAAAAAAACAATAAATTCCTATATGAAAAACTTCTTTTGCCCATATCTCCTAAACTAAGCGTCCTAGAGCGAAAAGAACTTTAATTCGTGACCACCCCCAAAATATTGAAAAATCCATCCAAAATCTAAAAAAATTTAAATTTTTATATGAAAAACTTCTTTTGCCCATATCTCTTAAACTAAGCGTCCTAGAGCGAAAAGGACTTTAATTCGTGACCACTCCCAAAAAATTGAAAAATCCACCCAAACCCTAAAAAATTAAAATTTTTATATGAAAAACTTCTTTTGCCCATATCTCCTTAAATATGCGTCCTAGAGCGAAAAGGACTTTAATTCGTGACCACCGCCAAAAAATTGAGAAATCCACCCAAAACCTAAAAAAATTAAAATTTTGATATGAAAAACTTCTTTTGCCCATATCTCTTAAACTAAGCGTCCTAGAGCGAAAAGGACTTTAATTCGTGACCACTCCCAAAAAATTGAAAAATCCACCCAAAACCTAAAAAATTGAAATTTTTATATGAAAAACTTCTTTTGCCCATATCTCCTTAAATATGCGTCCTAGAGCGAAAAGGACTTTAATTCGTGACCACCCCTAAAAACTTGAAAAATCCACCCAAAACCTAAAAAAATTAAAATTTTTATATGAAAAACTTCTTTTGCCCATATCTCCTTAAATATGCGTCCTAGAGCGAAAAGGACTTTAATTCGTGACCACCGCCAAAAAATTGAGAAATCCACCCAAAACCTAAAAAAATTGAAATTTTTATATGAAAAACTTCTTTTGCCCATATCTCCTAAACTAAGCTTCCTAGAGCGAAAAGGTCTTTAATTCGTGACCACCCTCAAAAAATTGAAAATTCCACCCAAACCCTAAAAAAATTAAAATTTTTATATGAAAAACTTCTTTTGACCACCGCCAAAAAATTGAGAAATCCACCCAAAACCTAAAAAAATTGAAATTTTTATATGAAAAACTTCTTTTGCCCATATCTCCTAAACTAAGCGTCCTAAAGCGAAAAGGACTTTAATTCGTGACCACTCCCAAAAAATTGAAAAATCCACCCAAAACCTAAAAAAATTGAAATTTTTATACGAAAAACTTCTTTTGCCCATATCTCCTAAACTAAGCGTCCTAAAGCGAAAAGGACTTTAATTCGTGACCACTCCCAAAAAATTGAAAAATCCACCCAAAACCTAAAAAAATTGAAATTTTTATACGAAAAACTTCTTTTGCCCATATCTCCTTAAATATGCGTCCTAGAGCGAAAAGGACTTTAATTCGTGACCACCCCCAAAAAATTGAAAAATCCACCCAAAACCTACAAAAAAATAAATTTTTATATGAAAAACTTCTTTTGCCCATATCTCCTAAACTAAGCGTCCTAGAGCGAAAAGGACTTTAATTCGTGACCACCCCCAAAAAATTGAAAAATCCACCCAAAACCTAAAAAAATTGAAATTTTTATAAGAAAAACTTCGTTTGCCCATATCTCCTTAAATATGCGTCCTAGAGCGAAAAGGACTTTAATTCGTGACCACTCCAAAAAAAAGAAAAATACACCCAAAACCTAAAAAAATTTAAATTTTTATATGAAACACTTCTTTTGCCCATATCTCCTAAACTAAGCGTCCTAGAGCGAAAAGGACTTTAATTCGTGACCACCCTCAAAAAATTGAAAAATCCACCCAAAACTTAACAAATTTTAAATTTTTATATGAAAAACTTCTTTTGCCCATATCTCCTTAAATATGCGTCCTAGAGCGAAAAGGACTTTAATTCGTGACCACCCCCAAAAAATTGAAAAATCCACCCAAAAACCTAAAAAAATTAAAATTTTTATATGAAAAACTTCTTTTGCCCATATCTCCTAAACTAAGCGTCCTAGAGCGAAAAGGACTTTAATTCGTGACAACTCCCAAAAAATTGAAAAATCCACCCAAAACCTAAAAAAATTGAAATTTTTATACGATAAATTTCTTTTGCCCATATCTCCTTAAATATGCGTCCTAGAGCGAAAAGGACTTTAATTCGTGACCACCCCCAAAAAATTGAAAAATCCACCCAAAACCTACAAAAAAATAAATTTTTATATGAAAAACTTCTTTTGCCCATATCTCCTAAACTAAGCGTCCTAGAGCGAAAAGGACTTTAATTCGTGAGAACCCCCAAAATATTGAAAAATCCACCCAAAATCTAAAAAAATTTAAATTTTTATATGAAAAACTTCTTTTGCCCATATCTCCTAAACTAAGCGTCCTAGAGCGAAAAGGACTTTAATTCGTGACCACCCCCAAAAAATTGAAAAATCCACCCAAAACCTAAAAAAATTGAAATTTTTATAAGAAAAACTTCGTTTGCCCATATCTCCTTAAATATGCGTCCTAGAGCGAAAAGGACTTTAATTCGTGACCACTCCAAAAAAAAGAAAAATACACCCAAAACCTAAAAAAATTAAAATTTTTATATGAAAAACTTCTTTTGCCCATATCTCCTAAACTAAGCGTCCTAGAGCGAAAAGGACTTTAATTCGTGACCACCCCCAAAAAATTGAAAAATCCACCCAAAACCTAAAAAAATTGAAATTTTTATATGAAAAACTTCTTTTGCCCATATCTCCTTAAATATGCGTCCTAGAGCGAAAAGGACTTTAATTCGTGACCACTCCCAAAAAATTGAAAAATCCACCCAAAACCTAAAAAAATTAAAATTTTTATATGAAAAACTTCTTTTGCCCATATCTCCTAAACTAAGCGTCCTAGAGCGAAAAGGACTTTAATTCGTGACCACCCCCAAAAAATTGAAAAATCCACCCAAAACTTAACAAATTTTAAATTTTTATATGAAAAACTTCTTTTGCCCATATCTCCTTAAATATGCGTCCTAGAGCGAAAAGGACTTTAATTCGTGATCACCCCCAAAAAATTGAAAAATCCACCCAAAACCTAAAAAAATTGAAATTTTTATACGAAAAACTTCTTTTGCCCATATCTCCTTAAATATGCGTCCTAGAGCGAAAAGGACTTTAATTCGTGACCACCCCCAAAAAATTGAAAAATCCACCCAAAACCTACAAAAAAATAAATTTTTATATGAAAAACTTCTTTTGCCCATATCTCCTAAACTAAGCGTCCTAGAGCGAAAAGGACTTTAATTCGTGAGAACCCCCAAAATATTGAAAAATCCACCAAAAATCTAAAAAAATTTAAATTTTTATATGAAAAACTTCTTTTGCCCATATCTCCTAAACTAAGCGTCCTAGAGCGAAAAGGACTTTAATTCGTGACCACCCCCAAAAAATTGAAAAATCCACCCAAAACCTAAAAAAATTGAAATTTTTATAAGAAAAACTTCGTTTGCCCATATCTCCTTAAATATGCGTCCTAGAGCGAAAAGGACTTTAATTCGTGACCACTCCAAAAAAAAGAAAAATACACCCAAAACCTAAAAAAATTAAAATTTTTATATGAAAAACTTCTTTTGCCCATATCTCCTAAACTAAGCGTCCTAGAGCGAAAAGGACTTTAATTCGTGACCACCCCCAAAAAATTGAAAAATCCACCCAAAACCTAAAAAAATTTAAATTTTTATATGAAAAACTTCTTTTGCCCATATCTCCTTAAATATGCGTCCTAGAGCGAAAAGGACTTTAATTCGTGACCACTCCCAAAAAATTGAAAAATCCACCCAAAACCTAAAAAAAATAAAATTTTTATATGAAAAACTTCTTTTGCCCATATCTCCTAAACTAAGCGTCCTAGAGAGAAAAGGACTTTAATTCGTGACCACCCTAAAAAAATTGAAAAATCCACCCAAAACCTAAAAAAATTGAAATTTTTATATGAAAAACTTCTTTTGCCCATATCTCCTTAAATATGCGTCCTAGAGCGAAAAGGACTTTAATTCGTGACCACCCCCAAAAAATTGAAAAATCCACCCAAAAACCTAAAAAAATTAAAATTTTTATATGAAAAACTTCTTTTGCCCATATCTCCTAAACTAAGCGTCCTAGAGCGAAAAGGACTTTAATTCGTGACAACTCCCAAAAAATTGAAAAATCCACACAAAACCTAAAAAAATTGAAATTTTTATACGAAAAACTTCGTTTGCCCATATCTCCTTAAATATGCGTCCTAGAGCGAAAAGGACTTTAATTCGTGAACAACCCCAAAAAATTGAAAAATCCACCCAAAACCTACAAAAAAATAAATTTTTATATGAAAAACTTCTTTTGCCTATATCTCCTAAACTAAGCGTCCTAGAGCGAAAAGGACTTTAATTCGTGACCACCCCCAAAATATTGAAAAATCCACCCAAAATCTAAAAAAATTTAAATTTTTATATGAAAAACTTCTTTTGCCCATATCTCCTAAACTAAGCGTCCTAGAGCGAAAAGGACTTTAATTCGTGACCACCCCCAAAAAATTGAAAAATCCACCCAAAACCTAAAAAAATTGAAATTTTTATAAGAAAAACTTCGTTTGCCCATATCTCCTTAAATATGCGTCCTAGAGCGAAAAGGACTTTAATTCGTGACCACTCCATAAAAAAGAAAAATACACCCAAAACCTAAAAAAATTAAAATTTTTATATGAAAAACTTCTTTTGCCCATATCTCCTAAACTAAGCGTCCTAGAGCGAAAAGGACTTTAATTCGTGACCACCCCCAAAAAATTGAAAAATCCACCCAAAACCTAAAAAAATTTAAATTTTTATATGAAAAACTTCTTTTGCCCATATCTCCTTAAATATGCGTCCTAGAGCGAAAAGGACTTTAATTCGTGACCACTCCCAAAAAATTGAAAAATCCACCCAAAACCTAAAAAAATTAAAATTTTTATATGAAAAACTTCTTTTGCCCATATCTCCTAAACTAAGCGTCCTAGAGCGAAAAGGACTTTAATTCGTGACCACCCCCAAAAAATTGAAAAATCCACCCAAAACCTAAAAAAACAATAAATTCCTATATGAAAAACTTCTTTTGCCCATATCTCCTAAACTAAGCGTCCTAGAGCGAAAAGAACTTTAATTCGTGACCACCCCCAAAATATTGAAAAATCCATCCAAAATCTAAAAAAATTTAAATTTTTATATGAAAAACTTCTTTTGCCCATATCTCTTAAACTAAGCGTCCTAGAGCGAAAAGGACTTTAATTCGTGACCACTCCCAAAAAATTGAAAAATCCACCCAAAACCTAAAAAATTAAAATTTTTATATGAAAAACTTCTTTTGCCCATATCTCCTTAAATATGCGTCCTAGAGCGAAAAGGACTTTAATTCGTGACCACCGCCAAAAAATTGAGAAATCCACCCAAAACCTAAAAAAATTAAAATTTTGATATGAAAAACTTCTTTTGCCCATATCTCTTAAACTAAGCGTCCTAGAGCGAAAAGGACTTTAATTCGTGACCACTCCCAAAAAATTGAAAAATCCACCCAAAACCTAAAAAATTGAAATTTTTATATGAAAAACTTCTTTTGCCCATATCTCCTTAAATATGCGTCCTAGAGCGAAAAGGACTTTAATTCGTGACCACCCCTAAAAACTTGAAAAATCCACCCAAAACCTAAAAAAATTAAAATTTTTATATGAAAAACTTCTTTTGCCCATATCTCCTTAAATATGCGTCCTAGAGCGAAAAGGACTTTAATTCGTGACCACCGCCGAAAAATTGAGAAATCCACCCAAAACCTAAAATAATTGAAATTTTTATATGAAAAACTTCTTTTGCCCATATCTCCTAAACTAAGCGTCCTAGAGCGAAAAGGTCTTTAATTCGTGACCACCCTCAAAAAATTGAAAATTCCACCCAAACCCTAAAAAAATTAAAATTTTTATATGAAAAACTTCTTTTGACCACCGCCAAAAAATTGAGAAATCCACCCAAAACCTAAAAAAATTGAAATTTTTATATGAAAAACTTCTTTTGCCCATATCTCCTAAACTAAGCGTCCTAGAGCGAAAAGGTCTTTAATTCGTGACCACTCCCAAAAAATTGAAAAATCCACCCAAAACCTAAAAAAATTAAAATTTTGATATGAAAAACTTCTTTTGCCCATATCTCCTAAACTAAGCGTCCTAAAGCGAAAAGGACTTTAATTCGTGACCACTCCCAAAAAATTGAAAAATCCACCCAAAACCTAAAAAAATTGAAATTTTTATACGAAAAACTTCTTTTGCCCATATCTCCTTAAATATGCGTCCTAGAGCGAAAAGGACTTTAATTCGTGACCACCCCCAAAAAATTGAAAAATCCACCCAAAACCTACAAAAAAATAAATTTTTATATGAAAAACTTCTTTTGCCCATATCTCCTAAACTAAGCGTCCTAGAGCGAAAAGGACTTTAATTCGTGACCACCCCCAAAAAATTGAAAAATCCACCCAAAACCTAAAAAAATTGAAATTTTTATAAGAAAAACTTCGTTTGCCCATATCTCCTTAAATATGCGTCCTAGAGCGAAAAGGACTTTAATTCGTGACCACTCCAAAAAAAAGAAAAATACACCCAAAACCTAAAAAAATTAAAATTTTTATATGAAAAACTTCTTTTGCCCATATCTCCTAAACTAAGCGTCCTAGAGCGAAAAGGACTTTAATTCGTGACCACCCCCAAAAAATTGAAAAATCCACCCAAAACCTAAAAAAATTTAAATTTTTATATGAAAAACTTCTTTTGCCCATATCTCCTTAAATATGCGTCCTAGAGCGAAAAGGACTTTAATTCGTGACCACTCCCAAAAAATTGAAAAATCCACCCAAAACCTAAAAAAATTAAAATTTTTATATGAAAAACTTCTTTTGCCCATAGGACTTTAATTCGAAAAGGACTTTAATTCGTGACCACCCCCAAAAAATTGAAAAATCCACCCAAAACTTAACAAATTTTAAATTTTTATATGAAAAACTTCTTTTGCCCATATCTCCTTAAATATGCGTCCTAGAGCGAAAAGGACTTTAATTCGTGATCACCCCCAAAAAATTGAAAAATCCACCCAAAACCTAAAAAAATTGAAATTTTTATACGAAAAACTTCTTTTGCCCATATCTCCTTAAATATGCGTCCTAGAGCGAAAAGGACTTTAATTCGTGACCACCCCCAAAAAATTGAAAAATCCACCCAAAACCTACAAAAAAATAAATTTTTATATGAAAAACTTCTTTTGCCCATATCTCCTAAACTAAGCGTCCTAGAGCGAAAAGGACTTTAATTCGTGAGAACCCCCAAAATATTGAAAAATCCACCCAAAATCTAAAAAAATTTAAATTTTTATATGAAAAACTTCTTTTGCCCATATCTCCTAAACTAAGCGTCCTAGAGCGAAAAGGACTTTAATTCGTGACCACCCCCAAAAAATTGAAAAATCCACCCAAAACCTAAAAAAATTGAAATTTTTATAAGAAAAACTTCGTTTGCCCATATCTCCTTAAATATGCGTCCTAGAGCGAAAAGGACTTTAATTCGTGACCACTCCAAAAAAAAGAAAAATACACCCAAAACCTAAAAAAATTAAAATTTTTATATGAAAAACTTCTTTTGCCCATATCTCCTAAACTAAGCGTCCTAGAGCGAAAAGGACTTTAATTCGTGACCACCCCCAAAAAATTGAAAAATCCACCCAAAACCTAAAAAAATTTAAATTTTTATATGAAAAACTTCTTTTGCCCATATCTCCTTAAATATGCGTCCTAGAGCGAAAAGGACTTTAATTCGTGACCACTCCCAAAAAATTGAAAAATCCACCCAAAACCTAAAAAAATTAAAATTTTTATATGAAAAACTTCTTTTGCCCATATCTCCTAAACTAAGCGTCCTAGAGCGAAAAGGACTTTAATTCGTGACCACCCCCAAAAAATTGCAAAATCCACCCAAAACCTACAAAAAAATAAATTTTTATATGAAAAACTTCTTTTGCCCATATCTCCTAAACTAAGCGTCCTAGAGCGAAAAGGACTTTAATTCGTGACCACCCCCAAAAAATTGAAAAATCCACCCAAAACTTAACAAATTTTAAATTTTTATATGAAAAACTTCTTTTGCCCATATCTCCTTAAATATGCGTCCTAGAGCGAAAAGGACTTTAATTCGTGATCACCCCCAAAAAATTGAAAAATCCACCCAAAACCTAAAAAAATTGAAATTTTTATACGAAAAACTTCTTTTGCCCATATCTCCTTAAATATGCGTCCTAGAGCGAAAAGGACTTTAATTCGTGACCACCCCCAAAAAATTGAAAAATCCACCCAAAACCTACAAAAAAATAAATTTTTATATGAAAAACTTCTTTTGCCCATATCTCTTAAACTAAGCGTCCTAGAGCGAAAAGGACTTTAATTCGTGAGAACCCCCAAAATATTGAAAAATCCACCCAAAATCTAAAAAAATTTAAATTTTTATATGAAAAACTTCTTTTGCCCATATCTCCTAAACTAAGCGTCCTAGAGCGAAAAGGACTTTAATTCGTGACCACCCCCAAAAAATTGAAAAATCCACCCAAAACCTAAAAAAATTGAAATTTTTATAAGAAAAACTTCGTTTGCCCATATCTCCTTAAATATGCGTCCTAGAGCGAAAAGGACTTTAATTCGTGACCACTCCAAAAAAAAGAAAAATACACCCAAAACCTAAAAAAATTAAAATTTTTATATGAAAAACTTCTTTTGCCCATATCTCCTAAACTAAGCGTCCTAGAGCGAAAAGGACTTTAATTCGTGACCACCCCCAAAAAATTGAAAAATCCACCCAAAACCTAAAAAAATTTAAATTTTTATATGAAAAACTTCTTTTGCCCATATCTCCTTAAATATGCGTCCTAGAGCGAAAAGGACTTTAATTCGTGACCACTCCCAAAAAATTGAAAAATCCACCCAAAACCTAAAAAAAATAAAATTTTTATATGAAAAACTTCTTTTGCCCATATCTCCTAAACTAAGCGTCCTAGAGAGAAAAGGACTTTAATTCGTGACCACCCTAAAAAAATTGAAAAATCCACCCAAAACCTAAAAAAATTGAAATTTTTATATGAAAAACTTCTTTTGCCCATATCTCCTTAAATATGCGTCCTAGAGCGAAAAGGACTTTAATTCGTGACCACCCCCAAAAAATTGAAAAATCCACCCAAAAACCTAAAAAAAATTAAAATTTTTATATGAAAAACTTCTTTTGCCCATATCTCCTAAACTAAGCGTCCTAGAGCGAAAAGGACTTTAATTCGTGACAACTCCCAAAAAATTTAAAAATCCACACAAAACCTAAAAAAATTGAAATTTTTATACGAAAAACTTCTTTTGCCCATATCTCCTTAAATATGCGTCCTAGAGCGAAAAGGACTTTAATTCGTGAACAACCCCAAAAAATTGAAAAATCCACCCAAAACCTACAAAAAAATAAATTTTTATATGAAAAACTTCTTTTGCCCATATCTCCTAAACTAAGCGTCCTAGAGCGAAAAGGACTTTAATTCGTGACCACCCCCAAAATATTGAAAAATCCACCCAAAATCTAAAAAAATTTAAATTTTTATATGAAAAACTTCTTTTGCCCATATCTCCTAAACTAAGCGTCCTAGAGCGAAAAGGACTTTAATTCGTGACCACCCCCAAAAAATTGAAAAATCCACCCAAAACCTAAAAAAATTGAAATTTTTATAAGAAAAACTTCGTTTGCCCATATCTCCTTAAATATGCGTCCTAGAGCGAAAAGGACTTTAATTCGTGACCACTCCATAAAAAAGAAAAATACACCCAAAACCTAAAAAAATTAAAATTTTTATATGAAAAACTTCTTTTACCCATATCTCCTAAACTAAGCGTCCTAGAGCGAAAAGGACTTTAATTCGTGACCACCCCCAAAAAATTGAAAAATCCACCCAAAACCTAAAAAAATTTAAATTTTTATATGAAAAACTTCTTTTGCCCATATCTCCTTAAATATGCGTCCTAGAGCGAAAAGGACTTTAATTCGTGACCACTCCCAAAAAATTGAAAAATCCACCCAAAACCTAACAAATTTAAAATTTTTATATGAAAAACTTCTTTTGCCCATATCTCCTAAACTAAGCGTCCTAGAGCGAAAAGGACTTTAATTCGTGACCACCCCCAAAAAATTGAAAAATCCACCCAAAACCTAAAAAACAATAAATTCCTATATGAAAAACTTCTTTTGCCCATATCTCCTAAACTAAGCGTCCTAGAGCGAAAAGAACTTTAATTCGTGACCACCCCCAAAATATTGAAAAATCCATCCAAAATCTAAAAAAAATTAAATTTTTATATGAAAAACTTCTTTTGCCCATATCTCTTAAACTAAGCGTCCTAGAGCGAAAAGGACTTTAATTCGTGACCACTCCCAAAAAATTGAAAAATCCACCCAAAACCTAAAAAATTAAAATTTTTATATGAAAAACTTCTTTTGCCCATATCTCCTTAAATATGCGTCCTAGAGCGAAAAGGACTTTAATTCGTGACCACCGCCAAAAAATTGAGAAATCCACCCAAAACCTAAAAAAATTAAAATTTTGATATGAAAAACTTCTTTTGCCCATATCTCTTAAACTAAGCGTCCTAGAGCGAAAAGGACTTTAATTCGTGACCACTCCCAAAAAATTGAAAAATCCACCCAAAACCTAAAAAATTGAAATTTTTATATGAAAAACTTCTTTTGCCCATATCTCCTTAAATATGCGTCCTAGAGCGAAAAGGACTTTAATTCGTGACCACCCCTAAAAACTTGAAAAATCCACCCAAAACCTAAAAAAATTAAAATTTTTATATGAAAAACTTCTTTTGCCCATATCTCCTTAAATATGCGTCCTAGAGCGAAAAGGACTTTAATTCGTGACCACTGCCAAAAAATTGAGAAATCCACCCAAAACCTAAAAAAATTGAAATTTTTATATGAAAAACTTCTTTTGCCCATATCTCCTAAACTAAGCGTCCTAGAGCGAAAAGGTCTTTAATTCGTGACCACCCTCAAAAAATTGAAAATTCCACCCAAACCCTAAAAAAATTAAAATTTTTATATGAAAAACTTCTTTTGACCACCGCCAAAAAATTGAGAAATCCACCCAAAACCTAAAAAAATTGAAATTTTTATATGAAAAACTTCTTTTGCCCATATCTCCTAAACTAAGCGTCCTAGAGCGAAAAGGTCTTTAATTCGTGACCACTCCCAAAAAATTGAAAAATCCACCCAAAACCTAAAAAAATTAAAATTTTGATATGAAAAACTTCTTTTGCCCATATCTCCTAAACTAAGCGTCCTAAAGCGAAAAGGACTTTAATTCGTGACCACTCCCAAAAAATTGAAAAATCCACCCAAAACCTAAAAAAATTGAAATTTTTATACGAAAAACTTCTTTTGCCCATATCTCCTTAAATATGCGTCCTAGAGCGAAAAGGACTTTAATTCGTGACCACCCCCAAAAAATTGCAAAATCCACCCAAAACCAAATTTTTATATGAAAAACTTCTTTTGCCCATATCTCCTAAACTAAGCGTCCTAGAGCGAAAAGGACTTTAATTCGTGACCACCCCCAAAATATTGAAAAATCCACCCAAAATCTAAAAAAATTTAAATTTTTATTTGAAAAACTTCTTTTGCCCATATCTCCTAAACTAAGCGTCCTAGAGCGAAAAGGACTTTAATTCGTGACCACCCCCAAAAAATTGAAAAATCCACCCAAAACCTAAAAAAATTGAAATTTTTATAAGAAAAACTTCGTTTGCCCATATCTCCTTAAATATGCGTCCTAGAGCGAAAAGGACTTTAATTCGTGACCACTCCATAAAAAAGAAAAATACACCCAAAACCTAAAAAAATTAAAATTTTTATATGAAAAACTTCTTTTACCCATATCTCCTAAACTAAGCGTCCTAGAGCGAAAAGGACTTTAATTCGTGACCACCCCCAAAAAATTGAAAAATCCACCCAAAACCTAAAAAAATTTAAATTTTTATATGAAAAACTTCTTTTGCCCATATCTCCTTAAATATGCGTCCTAGAGCGAAAAGGACTTTAATTCGTGACCACTCCCAAAAAATTGAAAAATCCACCCAAAACCTAACAAATTTAAAATTTTTATATGAAAAACTTCTTTTGCCCATATCTCCTAAACTAAGCGTCCTAGAGCGAAAAGGACTTTAATTCGTGACCACCCCCAAAAAATTGAAAAATCCACCCAAAACCTAAAAAACAATAAATTCCTATATGAAAAACTTCTTTTGCCCATATCTCCTAAACTAAGCGTCCTAGAGCGAAAAGAACTTTAATTCGTGACCACCCCCAAAATATTGAAAAATCCATCCAAAATCTAAAAAAAATTAAATTTTTATATGAAAAACTTCTTTTGCCCATATCTCTTAAACTAAGCGTCCTAGAGCGAAAAGGACTTTAATTCGTGACCACTCCCAAAAAATTGAAAAATCCACCCAAAACCTAAAAAATTAAAATTTTTATATGAAAAACTTCTTTTGCCCATATCTCCTTAAATATGCGTCCTAGAGCGAAAAGGACTTTAATTCGTGACCACCGCCAAAAAATTGAGAAATCCACCCAAAACCTAAAAAAATTAAAATTTTGATATGAAAAACTTCTTTTGCCCATATCTCTTAAACTAAGCGTCCTAGAGCGAAAAGGACTTTAATTCGTGACCACTCCCAAAAAATTGAAAAATCCACCCAAAACCTAAAAAATTGAAATTTTTATATGAAAAACTTCTTTTGCCCATATCTCCTTAAATATGCGTCCTAGAGCGAAAAGGACTTTAATTCGTGACCACCCCTAAAAACTTGAAAAATCCACCCAAAACCTAAAAAAATTAAAATTTTTATATGAAAAACTTCTTTTGCCCATATCTCCTTAAATATGCGTCCTAGAGCGAAAAGGACTTTAATTCGTGACCACTGCCAAAAAATTGAGAAATCCACCCAAAACCTAAAAAAATTGAAATTTTTATATGAAAAACTTCTTTTGCCCATATCTCCTAAACTAAGCGTCCTAGAGCGAAAAGGTCTTTAATTCGTGACCACCCTCAAAAAATTGAAAATTCCACCCAAACCCTAAAAAAATTAAAATTTTTATATGAAAAACTTCTTTTGACCACCGCCAAAAAATTGAGAAATCCACCCAAAACCTAAAAAAATTGAAATTTTTATATGAAAAACTTCTTTTGCCCATATCTCCTAAACTAAGCGTCCTAGAGCGAAAAGGTCTTTAATTCGTGACCACTCCCAAAAAATTGAAAAATCCACCCAAAACCTAAAAAAATTAAAATTTTGATATGAAAAACTTCTTTTGCCCATATCTCCTAAACTAAGCGTCCTAAAGCGAAAAGGACTTTAATTCGTGACCACTCCCAAAAAATTGAAAAATCCACCCAAAACCTAAAAAAATTGAAATTTTTATACGAAAAACTTCTTTTGCCCATATCTCCTTAAATATGCGTCCTAGAGCGAAAAGGACTTTAATTCGTGACCACCCCCAAAAAATTGCAAAATCCACCCAAAACCTAAAAAAAAAATAAATTTTTATATGAAAAACTTCGTTTGCCCATATCTCCTAAACTAAGCGTCCTAGAGCGAAAAGGACTTTAATTCGTGACCACCCCCAAAAAATTTAAAAAACCACCCAAAACCTAAAAAAATTTAAATTTTTATATGAAAAACTTCTTTTGCCCATATCTCCTAAACTAAACGTCCTAGAGCGAAAAGGACTTTAATTCGTGACCACCCTCAAAAAATTGAAAAATCCACCCAAAACCTAAAAAAATTGCAATTTTTATATGAAAAACTTCTTTTGACCACCGCCAAAAAATTTAAAAATCCACCCAAAACCTAAAAAAATTGCAATTTTTATATGAAAATCTTCTTTTGCCCATATCTCCTTAAATATGCGTCCTAGAGCGAAAAGGACTTTAATTCGTGACCACCCCCAAAAAATTTAAAAATCCACCCAAAACCTAAAAAAATTTAAATTTTTATATGAAAAACTTCTTTTGCCCATATCTCCTAAACTAAGCGTCCTAGAGCGAAAAGGACTTTAATTCGTGACCACCCTCAAAAAATTGAAAAATCCACCCAAAACCTAAAAAAATTAAAATTTTTATATGAAAAACTTCTTTTGCCCATATCTCCTTAAATATGCGTCCCAGAGCGAAAAGGACTTTAATTCGTGACCACCCCCAAAAAATTGAAAAATCCACCCAAAACCTACAAAAATTGAAATTTTTATATGAAAAACTTCTTTTGCCCATATCTCCTAAACTAAGCGTCCTAGAGCGAAAAGGACTTTAATTCGTAACCACCCTCAAAAAATTGAAAAATCCACCCAAAACCTAAAAAAATTTAAATTTTTATATGAAAAACTTCTTTTGCCCATATCTCCTAAACTAAGCGTCCTAGAGCGAAAAGGACTTTAATTCGTGACCACCCCTAAAAACTTGAAAAATCCACCCAAAACCTAAAAAAATTTAAATTTTTATATGAAAAACTTCTTTTGCCCATATCTCCTTAAATATGCGTCCTGGAGCGAAAAGGACTTTAATTCGTGACCTCCCCCAAATAATTGAAAAATCCACCCAAAACCTAAAAAAATTGAAATTTTTATATGAAAAACTTCTTTTGCCCATATCTCCTAAACTAAGCGTCCTAGAGCCAAAAGGACTTTAATTCGTGACCACCCTCAAAAAATTGAAAAATCCACCCAAAACTTAACAAATTTAAAATTTTTATATGAAAAACTTCTTTTGCCCATATCTCCTTAAATATGCGTCCTAGAGCGAAAAGGACTTTAATTCGTGATCACCCCCAAAAAATTGAAAAATCCACCCAAAACCTAAAAAAATTGAAATTTTTATATGAAAAACTTCTTTTGCCCATATCTCCTAAACTAAGCGTCCTAGAGAGAAAAGGACTTTAATTCGTGACCACCCTAAAAAAATTGCAAAATCCACCCAAAACCTAAAAAAATTGAAATTTTTATATGAAAAACTTCTTTTGCCCATATCTCCTTAAATATGCGTCCTAGAGCGAAAAGGACTTTAATTCGTGACCACCCCCAAAAAATTTAAAAATCCAACCAAAAACCTAAAAAAATTAAAATTTTTATATGAAAAACTTCTTTTGCCCATATCTCCTAAACTAAGCGTCCTAGAGCGAAAAGGACTTTAATTCGTGACAACTCCCAAAAAATTGAAAAATCCACCCAAAACCTAAAAAAATTGAAATTTTTATACGAAAAACTTCTTTTGCCCATATCTCCTTAAATATGCGTCCTAGAGCGAAAAGGACTTTAATTCGTGACCACCCCCAAAAAATTGAAAAATCCACCCAAAACCTACAAAAAAATAAATTTGTATATGGAAAACTTCTTTTGCCCATATCTCCTAAACTAAGCGTCCTAGAGCGAAAAGGACTTTAATTCGTGACCACCCCCAAAAAATTGAAAAATCCACCCAAAACCTAAAAAAATTGAAATTTTTATAAGAAAAACTTCGTTTGCCCATATCTCCTTAAATATGCGTCCTAGAGCGAAAAGGACTTTAATTCGTGACCACTCCCAAAAAATTGAAAAATACACCCAAAACCTAAAAAAATTAAAATTTTTATATGAAAAACTTCTTTTGCCCATATCTCCTAAACTAAGCGTCCTAGAGCGAAAAGGACTTTAATTCGTGACCACCCCCAAAAAATTGAAAAATCCACCCAAAACCTAAAAAAATTTAAATTTTTATATGAAAAACTTCTTTTGCCCATATCTCCTTAAATATGCGTCCTAGAGCGAAAAGGACTTTAATTCGTGACCACTCCCAAAAAATTGAAAAATCCACCCAAAACCTAAAAAAATTAAAATTTTTATATGAAAAACTTCTTTTGCCCATATCTCCTAAACTAAGCGTCCTAGAGCGAAAAGGACTTTAATTCGTGACCACCCCCAAAAAATTGAAAAATCCACCCAAAACCTAAAAAACAATAAATTCCTATATGAAAAACTTCTTTTGCCCATATCTCCTAAACTAAGCGTCCTAGAGCGAAAAGAACTTTAATTCGTGACCACCCCCAAAATATTGAAAAATCCATCCAAAATCTAAAAAAATTTAAATTTTTATATGAAAAACTTCTTTTGCCCATATCTCTTAAACTAAGCGTCCTAGAGCGAAAAGGACTTTAATTCGTGACCACTCCCAAAAAATTGAAAAATCCACCCAAAACCTAAAAAATTAAAATTTTTATATGAAAAACTTCTTTTGCCCATATCTCCTTAAATATGCGTCCTAGAGCGAAAAGGACTTTAATTCGTGACCACCGCCAAAAAATTGGGAAATCCACCCAAAACCTAAAAAAATTAAAATTTTGATATGAAAAACTTCTTTTGCCCATATCTCTTAAACTAAGCGTCCTAGAGCGAAAAGGACTTTAATTCGTGACCACTCCCAAAAAATTGAAAAATCCACCCAAAACCTAAAAAATTGAAATTTTTATATGAAAAACTTCTTTTGCCCATATCTCCTTAAATATGCGTCCTAGAGCGAAAAGGACTTTAATTCGTGACCACCCCTAAAAACTTGAAAAATCCACCCAAAACCTAAAAAAATTAAAATTTTTATATGAAAAACTTCTTTTGCCCATATCTCCTTAAATATGCGTCCTAGAGCGAAAAGGACTTTAATTCGTGACCACCGCCAAAAAATTGAGAAATCCACCCAAAACCTAAAAAAATTGAAATTTTTATATGAAAAACTTCTTTTGCCCATATCTCCTAAACTAAGCGTCCTAGAGCGAAAAGGTCTTTAATTCGTGACCACCCTCAAAAAATTGAAAATTCCACCCAAACCCTAAAAAAATTAAAATTTTTATATGAAAAACTTCTTTTGACCACCGCCAAAAAATTTAAAAATCCACCCAAAACCTAAAAAAATTGCAATTTTTATATGAAAATCTTCTTTTGCCCATATCTCCTTAAATATGCGTCCTAGAGCGAAAAGGACTTTAATTCGTGACCACCCCCAAAAAATTTAAAAATCCACCCAAAACCTAAAAAAATTTAAATTTTTATATGAAAAACTTCTTTTGCCCATATCTCCTAAACTAAGCGTCCTAGAGCGAAAAGGACTTTAATTCGTGACCACCCTCAAAAAATTGAAAAATCCACCCAAAACCTAAAAAAATTGCAATTTTTATATGAAAAACTTCTTTTGACCACCGCCAAAAAATTTAAAAATCCACCCAAAACCTAAAAAAATTGCAATTTTTATATGAAAATCTTCTTTTGCCCATATCTCCTTAAATATGCGTCCTAGAGCGAAAAGGACTTTAATTCGTGACCACCCCCAAAAAATTTAAAAATCCACCCAAAACCTAAAAAAATTTAAATTTTTATATGAAAAACTTCTTTTGCCCATATCTCCTAAACTAAGCGTCCTAGAGCGAAAAGGACTTTAATTCGTGACCACCCTCAAAAAATTGAAAAATCCACCCAAAACCTAAAAAAATTAAAATTTTTATATGAAAAACTTCTTTTGCCCATATCTCCTTAAATATGCGTCCCAGAGCGAAAAGGACTTTAATTCGTGACCACCCCCAAAAAATTGAAAAATCCACCCAAAACCTAAAAAAATTGAAATTTTTATATGAAAAACTTCTTTTGCCCATATCTCCTAAACTAAGCGTCCTAGAGCGAAAAGGACTTTAATTCGTGACCACCCTCAAAAAATTGAAAAATCCACCCAAAACCTAAAAAAATTTAAATTTTTATATGAAACACTTCTTTTGCCCATATCTCCTAAACTAAGCGTCCTAGAGCGAAAAGGACTTTAATTCGTGACCACCCCTAAAAACTTGAAAAATCCACCCAAAACCTAAAAAAATTTAAATTTTTATATGAAAACCTTCTTTTGCCCATATCTCCTTAAATATGCGTCCTGGAGCGAAAAGGACTTTAATTCGTGACCACCCCCAAAAAATTGAAAAATCCACCCAAAACCTAAAAAAATTGAAATTTTTATATGAAAAACTTCTTTTGCCCATATCTCCTAAACTAAGCGTCCTAGAGCGAAAAGGACTTTAATTCGTGACCACCGCCAAAAAATTTAAAAATCCACCCAAAACCTAAAAAAATTTCAATTTTTATATGAAAAACTTCTTTTGCCCATATCTCCTTAAATATGCGTCCTAGAGCGAAAAGGACTTTAATTCGTGACCACCCCGAAAAAATTGAAAAATCCACCCAAAACCTAAAAAAATTTAAATTTTTATATGAAAAACTTCTTTTGCCCATATCTGCTAAACTAAGCGTCCTAGAGCCAAAAGGACTTTAATTCGTGACCACCCTCAAAAAATTGAAAAATCCACCCAAAACTTAACAAATTTTAAATTTTTATATGAAAAACTTCTTTTGCCCATATCTCCTTAAATATGCGTCCTAGAGCGAAAAGGACTTTAATTCGTGATCACCCCCAAAAAATTGAAAAATCCACCCAAAACCTAAAAAAATTGAAATTTTTATATGAAAAACTTCTTTTGCCCATATCTCCTAAACTAAGCGTCCTAGAGAGAAAAGGACTTTAATTCGTGACCACCCTCAAAAAATTGAAAATTCCACCCAAAACCTAAAAAAATTAAAATTTTTATATGAAAAACTTCTTTTGCCCATATCTCCTTAAATATGCGTCCCAGAGCGAAAAGGACTTTAATTCGTGACCACCCCTAAAAACTTGAAAAATCCACCCAAAACCTAAAAAAATTTAAATTTTTATATGAAAAACTTCTTTTGCCCATATCTCCTTAAATATGCGTCCTGGAGCGAAAAGGACTTTAATTCGTGACCACCCCCAAAAAATTGAAAAATCCACCCAAAACCTAAAAAAATTGAAATTTTTATATGAAAAACTTCTTTTGCCCATATCTCCTAAACTAAGCGTCCTAGAGCGAAAAGGACTTTAATTCGTGACCACCGCCAAAAAATTTAAAAATCCACCCAAAACCTAAAAAAATTTAAATTTTTATATGAAACACTTCTTTTGCCCATATCTCCTAAACTAAGCGTCCTAGAGCGAAAAGGACTTTAATTCGTGACCACCCCTAAAAACTTGAAAAATCCACCCAAAACCTAAAAAAATTGAAATTTTTATATGAAAAACTTCTTTTGCCCATATCTCCTAAACTAAGCGTCCTAGAGCGAAAAGGACTTTAATTCGTGACCACCCTCAAAAAATTGAAAAATCCACCCAAAACCTAAAAAAATTTAAATTTTTATATGAAACACTTCTTTTGCCCATATCTCCTAAACTAAGCGTCCTAGAGCGAAAAGGACTTTAATTCGTGACCACCCCTAAAAACTTGAAAAATCCACCCAAAACCTAAAAAAATTTAAATTTTTATATGAAAAACTTCTTTTGCCCATATCTCCTTAAATATGCGTCCTGGAGCGAAAAGGACTTTAATTCGTGACCACCCCCAAAAAATTGAAAAATCCACCCAAAACCTAAAAAAATTGAAATTTTTATATGAAAAACTTCTTTTGCCCATATCTCCTAAACTAAGCGTCCTAGAGCGAAAAGGACTTTAATTCGTGACCACCGCCAAAAAATTTAAAAATCCACCCAAAACCTAAAAAAATTTCAATTTTTATATGAAAAACTTCTTTTGCCCATATCTCCTTAAATATGCGTCCTAGAGCGAAAAGGACTTTAATTCGTGACCACCCCCAAAAAATTGAAAAATCCACCCAAAACCTAAAAAAATTTAAATTTTTATATGAAAAACTTCTTTTGCCCATATCTGCTAAACTAAGCGTCCTAGAGCCAAAAGGACTTTAATTCGTGACCACCCTCAAAAAATTGAAAAATCCACCCAAAACTTAACAAATTTTAAATTTTTATATGAAAAACTTCTTTTGCCCATATCTCCTTAAATATGCGTCCTAGAGCGAAAAGGACTTTAATTCGTGATCACCCCCAAAAAATTGAAAAATCCACCCAAAACCTAAAAAAATTGAAATTTTTATATGAAAAACTTCTTTTGCCCATATCTCCTAAACTAAGCGTCCTAGAGAGAAAAGGACTTTAATTCGTGACCACCCTCAAAAAATTGAAAAATCCACCCAAAACCTAAAAAAATTAAAATTTTTATATGAAAAACTTCTTTTGCCCATATCTCCTTAAATATGCGTCCCAGAGCGAAAAGGACTTTAATTCGTGACCACCCCCAAAAAATTGAAAAATCCACCCAAAACCTAAAAAAATTGAAATTTTTATATGAAAAACTTCTTTTGCCCATATCTCCTAAACTAAGCGTCCTAGAGCGAAAAGGACTTTAATTCGTGACCACCCTCAAAAAATTGAAAAATCCACCCAAAACCTAAAAAAATTTAAATTTTTATATGAAACACTTCTTTTGCCCATATCTCCTAAACTAAGCGTCCTAGAGCGAAAAGGACTTTAATTCGTGACCACCCCTAAAAACCCACCCAAAACCTAAAAAAATTTAAATTTTTATATGAAAAACTTCTTTTGCCCATATCTCCTTAAATATGCGTCCTAGAGCGAAAAGGACTTTAATTCGTGACCACCCCCAAAAAATTGAAAAAACCACCCAAAACCTAAAAAAATTGAAATTTTTATATGAAAAACTTCTTTTGCCCATATCTCCTAAACTAAGCGTCCTAGAGCGAAAAGGACTTTAATTCGTGACCACCGCCAAAAAATTTAAAAATCCACCCAAAACCTAAAAAAATTTCAATTTTTATATGAAAAACTTCTTTTGCCCATATCTCCTTAAATATGCGTCCTAGAGCGAAAAGGACTTTAATTCGTGACCACCCCGAAAAAATTGAAAAATCCACCCAAAACCTAAAAAAATTGAAATTTTTATATGAAAAACTTCTTTTGCCCATATCTCCTAAACTAAGCGTCCTAGAGAGAAAAGGACTTTAATTCGTGACCACCCTAAAAAAATTGAAAAATCCACCCAAAACCTAAAAAAATTGAAATTTTTATATGAAAAACTTCTTTTGCCCATATCTCCTTAAATATGCGTCCTAGAGCGAAAAGGACTTTAATTCGTGACCACCCCCAAAAAATTGAAAAATCCACCCAAAAACCTAAAAAAATTAAAATTTTTATATGAAAAACTTCTTTTGCCCATATCTCCTAAACAAAGCGTCCTAGAGCGAAAAGGACTTTAATTCGTGACAACTCCCAAAAAATTGAAAAATCCACCCAAAACCTAAAAAATTGAAATTTTTATACGAAAAACTTCTTTTGCCCATATCTCCTTAAATATGCGTCCTAGAGCGAAAAGGACTTTAATTCGTGACCACCCCCAAAAAATTGAAAAATCCACCCAAAACCTACAAAAAAATAAATTTTTATATGAAAAACTTCTTTTGCCCATATCTACTAAACTAAGCGTCCTAGAGCGAAAAGGACTTTAATTCGTGACCACTCCCAAAAAATTGAAAAATCCACCCAAAATCTAAAAAAATTTAAATTTTTATATGAAAAACTTCTTTTGCCCATATCTCCTAAACTAAGCGTCCTAGAGCGAAAAGGACTTTAATTCGTGACCACCCCCAAAAAATTGAAAAATCCACCCAAAACCTAAAAAAATTTAAATTTTTATATGAAAAACTTCTTTTGCCCATATCTCCTTAAATATGCGTCCTAGAGCGAAAAGGACTTTAATTCGTGACCACCCCCAAAAAATTGAAAAATCCACCCAAAACCTACAAAAAAATAAATTTTTATATGAAAAACTTCTTTTGCCCATATCTCCTAAACTAAGCGTCCTAGAGCGAAGAGGACTTTAATTCGTGACCACCCCCAAAAAATTGAAAAATCCACCCAAAACCTAAAAAAATTGAAATTTTTATATGAAAAACTTCGTTTGCCCATATCTCCTTAAATATGCGTCCTAGAGCGAAAAGGACTTTAATTCGTGACCACTCCCAAAAAATTGAAAAATCCACCCAAAACCTAAAAAAATTAAAATTTTGATATGAAAAACTTCTTTTGCCCATATCTCCTAAACTAAGCGTCCTAGAGCGAAAAGGACTTTAATTCGTGACCACTCCCAAAAAATTGAAAAATCCACCCAAAACCTAAAAAAATTAAAATTTTTATATGAAAAACTTCTTTTGCCCATATCTCCTAAACTAAGCGTCCTAGAGCGAAAAGGACTTTAATTCGTGACCACTCCCAAAAAATTGAAAAATCCACCCAAAACCTAAAAAAATTTAAATTTTTATATGAAAAACTTCTTTTGCCCATATCTCCTTAAATATGCGTCCTAGAGCGAAAAGGACTTTAATTCGTGTCCACCCCAAAAAAACTGAAAAATCCACCCAAAACCTAAAAAAATTGCAATTTTTATATGAAAAACTTCTTTTGCCCATATCTCCTTAAATATGCGTCCTAGAGCGAAAAGGACTTTAATTCGTGATCACCCCCAAAAAATTGAAAAATCCACCCAAAACCTAAAAAAATTGAAATTTTTATATGAAAAACTTCTTTTGGCCATATCTCCTAAACTAAGCGTCCTAGAGAGAAAAGGACTTTAATTCGTGACCACCCTCAAAAAATTGAAAAATCCACCCAAAACCTAAAAAAATTGAAAGTTTTATATGAAAAACTTCTTTTGCCCATATCTCCTTAAATATGCGTCCTAGAGCGAAAAGGACTTTAATTCGTGACCACCCCCAAAAAATTGAAAAATCCACCCAAAAACCTAAAAAAACTAAAATTTTTATATGAAAAACTTCTTTTGCCCATATCTCCTAAACTAAGCGTCCTAGAGCGAAAAGGACTTTAATTCGTGACCACTCCCAAAAAATTGAAAAATCCACCCAAAACCTAAAAAAATTGAAATTTTTATACGAAAAACTTCTTTTGCCCATATCTCCTTAAATATGCGTCCTAGAGCGAAAAGGACTTTAATTCGTGACCACCCCCAAAAAATTTAAAAATCCACCCAAAACCTAAAAAAATTGAAATTTTTATATGAAAAACTTCGTTTGCCCATATCTCCTTAAATATGCGTCCAAGAGCGAAAAGGACTTTAATTCGTGACCACCCCCAAAAAATTGAAAAATCCACCCAAAACCTAAGAAAATTGAAATTTTTATATGAAAAACTTCTTTTGCCCATATCTCCTAAACTAAGCGTCCTAGAGCGAAAAGGACTTTAATTCGTGACCACCCTCAAAAAATTGAAAAATCCACCCAAAACCTAAAAAAATTTAAATTTTTATATGAAACACTTCTTTTGCCCATATCTCCTAAACTAAGCGTCCTAGAGCGAAAAGGACTTTAATTCGTGACCACCCCTAAAAACTTGAAAAATCCACCCAAAACCTAAAAAAATTTAAATTTTTATATGAAAAACTTATTTTGCCCATATCTCCTTAAATATGCGTCCTGGAGCGAAAAGGACTTTAATTCGTGACCACCCCCAAAAAATTGAAAAATCCACCCAAAACCTAAAAAAATTGAAATTTTTATATGAAAAACTTCTTTTGCCCATATCTCCTAAACTAAGCGTCCTAGAGCGAAAAGGACTTTAATTCGTGACCACCGCCAAAAAATTTAAAAATCCACCCAAAACCTAAAAAAATTGCAATTTTTATATGAAAAACTTCTTTTGCCCATATCTCCTTAAATATGCGTCCTAGAGCGAAAAGGACTTTAATTCGTGACCACCCCCAAAAAATTGAAAAATCCACCCAAAACCTAAAAAAATTTAAATTTTTATATGAAAAACTTCTTTTGCCCATATCTGCTAAACTAAGCGTCCTAGAGCGAAAAGGACTTTAATTCGTGACCACCCTCAAAAAATTGAAAAATCCACCCAAAACTTAAAAAATTTTAAATTTTTATATGAAAAACTTCTTTTGCCCATATCTCCTTAAATATGCGTCCTAGAGTTAAAAGGACTTTAATTCGTGATCACCCCCAAAAAATTGAAAAATCCACCCAAAACCTAAAAAAATTGAAATTTTTATATGAAAAACTTCTTTTGCCCATATCTCCTAAACTAAGCGTCCTAGAGAGAAAAGGACTTTAATTCGTGACCACCCTAAAAAAATTGAAAAATCCACCCAAAACCTAAAAAAATTGAAATTTTTATATGAAAAACTTCTTTTGCCCATATCTCCTTAAATATGCGTCCTAGAGCGAAAAGGACTTTAATTCGTGACCACCCCCAAAAAATTGAAAAATCCACCCAAAAACCTAAAAAAATTAAAATTTTTATATTAAAAACTTCTTTTGCCCATATCTCCTAAACTAAGCGTCCTAGAGCGAAAAGGACTTTAATTCGTGACAACTCCCAAAAAATTGAAAAATCCACCCAAAACCTAAAAAAATTGAAATTTTTATACGAAAAACTTCTTTTGCCCATATCTCCTTAAATATGCGTCCTAGAGCGAAAAGGACTTTAATTCGTGACCACCCCCAAAAAATTGAAAAACCCACCCAAAACCTACAAAAAAATAAATTTTTATATGAAAAATTTCTTTTGCCCATATCTCCTAAACTAAGCGTCCTAGAGCGAAAAGGACTTTAATTCGTGACCACCCCCAAAATATTGAAAAATCCACCCAAAATCTAAAAAAATTTAAATTTTTATATGAAAAACTTCTTTTGCCCATATCTCCTAAACTAAGCGTCCTAGAGCGAAAAGGACTTTAATTCGTGACCACCCCCAAAAAATTGAAAAATCCACCCAAAACCTACAAAAAAATAAATTTTTATATGAAAAACTTCTTTTGCCCATATCTCCTAAACTAAGCGTCCTAGAGCGAAAAGGACTTTAATTCGTGACCACCCCCAAAATATTGAAAAATCCACCCAAAACGTAAAAAAAATGAAATTTTTATAAGAAAAACTTCGTTTGCCCATATCTCCTTAAATATGCGTCATAGAGCGAAAAGGACTTTAATTCGTGACCACTCCAAAAAAAGAAAAATCCACCCAAAACCTAAAAAAATTAAAATTTTGATACGAAAAACTCTTTTTGCCCATATCTCTTAAACTACGCGTCCTAGAGCGAAAAGGACTTTAATTCGTGACCACTCCCAAAAAATTGAAAAATCCACCCAAAACCTAAAAAAATTAAAATTTTTATATGAAAAGCTTCTTTTGCCCATATCTCCTAAACTAAGCGTTCTAGAGCGAAAAGGACTTTAATTCGTGACCACCCCCAAAAAATTGAAAAATCCACCCAAAACCTAAAAAAATTTAAATTTTTATATGAAAAACTTCTTTTGCCCATATCTCCTTAAATATGCGTCCTAGAGCGAAAAGGACTTTAATTCGTGACCACCCCCAAAAAATTGAAAAATCCACCCAAAACCTAAAAAAATTGAAATTTTTATATGAAAAACTTCTTTTGCCCATATCTGCTAAACTAAGCGTCCTAGAGCGAAAAGGACTTTAATTCGTGACCACCGCCAAAAAATTTAAAAATCCACCCAAAACCTAAAAAAATTTAAATTTTTATATGAAAAACTTCTTTTGCCCATATCTCCTTAAATATGCGTCCTAGAGCAAAAAGGACTTTAATTCGTGACCACCCCCAAAAAATTGAAAAATCCACCCAAAACCTAAAAAAATTGAAATTTTTATATGAAAAACTTATTTTGGCCATATCTCCTTAAATATGCGTCCTAGAGCGAAAAGGACTTTAATTCGTGACCACTCCCAAAAAATTGAAAAATCTACCCAAAACCTAAAATAAAAATAAATTTTTATATGAAAAACTTCTTTTGTCCATATCTCCTAAACTAAGCGTCCTAGAGCGAAAAGGACTTTAATTCGTGACCACCCCCAAAAAATTGTAAAATCCACCCAAAACCTAAAAAAATTTAAATTTTTATATGAAAAACTTCTTTTGCCCATATCTCCTTAAATATGCGTCCTAGAGCGAAAAGGACTTTAATTCGTGACCACCCCCAAAAAATTGAAAAATCCACCCAAAACCTAAAAAAATTTAAATTTTTATATGAAAAACTTCTTTTGCCCATAACTGCTAAACTAAGCGTCCTAGAGCGAAAAGGACTTTAATTCGTGACCACCCCCAAAAAATTTAAAAATCCACCCAAAACCTAAAAAAATTTAAATTTTTATATGAAAAACTTCTTTTGCCCATATCTCCTTAAATATGCGTCCTAGAGCGAAAAGGACTTTAATTCGTGACCACCCCCAAAAAATTGAAAAATCCACCCAAAACCTAAAAAAATTGAAATTTTTTTATGAAAAACTTCTTTTGCCCATATCTCCTTAAATATGCGTCCTAGAGCGAAAAGGACTTTAATTCGTGACCACCCCCACAAAATTGAAAAATCCACCCAAAACATAAAAAAATTGAAATTTTTATATGAAAAACTTCTTTTGCCCATATCTCCTTAAATATGCGTCCTAGAGCGAAAAGGACTTTAATTCGTGACCACCAATAAAAACTTGAAAAATCCACCCAAAACCTAAAAAAAATTTAAATTTTTATATGAAAAACTTCTTTTGCCCATATCTCCTTAAATATGCGTCCTAGAGCGAAAAGGACTTTAATTCGTGACCACCCCCAAAAAATTGAGAAATCCACCCAAAACCTAAAAAAATTGAAATTTTTATATGAAAAACTTCTTTTGCCCATATCTCCTAAACTAAGCGTCCTAGAGCGAAAAGGACTTTAATTCGTGACCACCCTCAAAAAATTGAAAAATCCACCCAAAACCTAAAAAAATTGAAATTTTTATATGAAAAACTTCTTTTGCCCATATCTCCTTAAATATGCGTCCTAGAGCGAAAAGGACTTTAATTCGTGACCACCCCCAAAAAATTGAAAAATCCACCCAAAACCTAAAAAAAATTAAATTTTTATATGAAAAACTTCTTTTGCCCATATCTCCTAAACTAAGCGTCCTAGAGCGAAAAGGACTTTAATTCGTGACCACCCCCAAAAAATTTAAAAATCCACCCAAAACCTAAAAAAAATTAAATTTTTATATGAAAAACTTCTTTTGCCCATATCTCCTAAACTAAGCGTCCTAGAGCGAAAAGGACTTTAATTCGTGACCACCCTCAAAAAAATGAAAAATCCACCCAAAACCTAAAAAAATTGCAATTTTTGTATGAAAAACTTCTTTTGCCCATATCTCCTTAAATATGTGTCCTAGAGCGAAAAGGACTTTAATTCGTGACCACCCCCAAAAAATTGAAAAATCCACCCAAAACCTAAAAAAATTTAAATTTTTATATGAAAAACTTCTTCTGCCCATATCTCCTAAACTAAGCGTCCTAGAGCGAAAAGGACTTTAATTCGTGACCACCCCCAAAAAATTGAAAAATCCACCCAAAACCTAAAAAAATTGAAATTTTTATATGAAAAACTTCTTTTGCCCATATCTCCTAAACTAAGCGTCCTAGAGCGAAAAGGACTTTAATTCGTGACCACCCTCAAAAAATTGAAAAATCCACCCAAAACCTAAAAAAAATTAAATTTTTATATGAAAAACTTCTTTTGCCCATATCTCCTAAACTAAGCGTCCTAGAGCGAAAAGGACTTTAATTCGTGACCACCCCCAAAAAATTGAAAAATCCACCCAAAACCTAAAAAAATTGAAATTTTTATATGAAAAACTTCTTTTGCCCATATCTCCTTAAATATGCGTCCTAGAGCGAAAAGGACTTTAATTCGTGACCACCCCTAAAAACTTGAAAAATCCACCCAAAACCTAAAAAAATTGAAATTTTTATATGAAAAACTTCTTTTGCCCATATCTCCTTAAATATGCGTCCTAGAGCGAAAAGGACTTTAATTCGTGACCACCCCCAAAAAATTGAGAAATCCACCCAAAACCTAAAAAAATTGAAATTTTTATATGAAAAACTTCTTTTGCCCATATCTCCTAAACTAAGCGTCCTAGAGAGAAAAGGACTTTAATTCGTGACCACCCTCAAAAAATTGAAAATCCACCCAAAACCTAAAAAAATTGAAATTTTTATATGAAAAACTTCTTTTGCCCATATCTCCTTAAATATGCGTCCTAGAGTGAAAAGGACTTTAATTCGTGACCACCCCCAAAATATTGAAAAATCCACCCAAAATCTAAAAAAATTTAAATTTTTATATGAAAACTTCTTTTGCCCATATCTCCTAAACTAAGCGTCCTAGAGCGAAAAGGACTTTAATTCGTGACCACCCCCAAAAAATTGAAAAATCCATCCAAAACCTAAAAAAATTGAAATTTTTATATGAAAAACTTCGTTTGCCCATATCTCCTTAAATATGCGTCCTAGAGCGAAAAGGACTTTAATTCGTGACCACTCCCAAAAAATTGAAAAATCCACCCAAAACCTAAAAAAAATAAAATTTTGATATGAAAAACTTCTTTTGCCCATATCTCTTAAACTAAGCGTCCTAGAGCGAAAAGGACTTTATTTCGTGACCACTCCCAAAAAATTGAAAAATCCACCCAAAACCTAAAAAAATTAAAATTTTTATATGAAAAACTTCTTTTGCCCATATCTCCTAAACTAAGCGTCCTAGAGCGAAAAGGACTTTAATTCGTGACCACCCCCAAAAAATTGAAAAATCCACCCAAAACTTAAAAAAATTGAAATTTTTATATGAAAAACTTCTTTTGCCCATATCTCCTTAAATATGCGTCCTAGAGCGAAAAGGACTTTAATTCGTGACCACCCCCAAAATATTGAAAAATCCACCCAAAACCTAAAAAAATTGAAATTTTTATATGAAAAACTTCTTTTGCCCATATCTCCTTAAATATGCGTCCTAGAGCGAAAAGGACTTTAATTCGTGACCACCCCCAAAAAATTGAGAAATCCACCCAAAACCTAAAAAAATTGAAATTTTTATATGAAAAACTTCTTTTGCCCATATCTCCTAAACTAAGCGTCCTAGAGCGAAAAGGACTTTAATTCGTGACCACCCTCAAAAAATTGAAAAATCCACCCAAAACCTAAAAAAATTGAAATTTTTATATGAAAAACTTCTTTTGCCCATATCTCCTTAAATATGCGTCCTAGAGCGAAAAGGACTTTAATTCGTGACCACCCCCAAAAAATTGAAAAATCCACCCAAAACCTAAAAAAATTTAAATTTTTATATGAAAAACTTCTTTTGCCCATATCTCCTAAACTAAGCGTCCTAGAGCGAAAAGGACTTTAATTCGTGACCACCCCCAAAAAATTTAAAAATCCACCCAAAACCTAAAAAAATTTAAATTTTTATATGAAAAACTTCTTTTGCCCATATCTCCTAAACTAAGCGTCCTAGAGCGAAAAGGACTTTAATTCGTGACCACCCTCAAAAAATTGAAAAATCCACCCAAAACCTAAAAAAATTGCAATTTTTATATGAAAAACTTCTTTTGACCACCGCCAAAAAATTTAAAAATCCACCCAAATCCTAAAAAAATTTCAATTTTAATATGAAAAACTTCTTTTGCCCATATCTCCTTAAATATGCGTCCTAGAGCGAAAAGGACTTTAATTCGTGACCACCCCCAAAAAATTTAAAAATCCACCCAAAACCTAAAAAAATTTAAATTTTTATATGAAAAACTTCTTTTGCCCATATCTCCTAAACTAAGCGTCCTTGAGCGAAAAGGACTTTAATTCGTGACCACCCTCAAAAAATTGAAAAATCCACCCAAAACCTAAAAAAATTTACATTTTTATATGAAAAACTTCTTTTGCCCATATCTCCTTAAATATGCGTCCTAGAGCGAAAAGGACTTTAATTCGTGACCACCCCCAAAAAATTGAAAAATCCACCCAAAACCTAAAAAAATTGAAATTTTTATATGAAAAACCTCTTTTGCCCATATCTCCTAAACTAAACGTCCTAGAGCGAAAAGGACTTTAATTCGTGACCACCCTCAAAAAATTGAAAAATCCACCCAAAACCTAAAAAAATTTAAATTTTTATATGAAACACTTCTTTTGCCCATATCTCCTAAACTAAGCGTCCTAGAGCGAAAAGGACTTTAATTCGTGACCACCCCTAAAAACTTGAAAAATCCACCCAAAACCTAAAAAAATTGAAATTTTTATATGAAAAACTTCTTTTGTCCATATCTCCTTAAATATGCGTACTGGAGCGAAAAGGACTTTAATTCGTGACCACCCCCAAAAAATTGAAAAATCCACCCAAAACCTAAAAAAATCGAAATTTTTATATGAAAAACTTCTTTTGCCCATATCTCCTAAACTAAGCGTCCTAGAGCGAAAAGGACTTTAATTCGTGACCACCGCCAAAAAATTTAAAAATCCACCCAAAACCTAAAAAAATTGCAATTTTTTATGAAGAACTTCTTTTGCCCATATCTCCTTAAATATGCGTCCTAGAGCTAAAAGGACTTTAATTCGTGACCACCCCCAAAAAATTTAAAAATCCACCCAAAACCTAAAAAAATTTAAATTTTTATATGAAAAACTTCTTTTGCCCATATCTCCTAAACTAAGCGTCCTAGAGCGAAAAGGACTTTAATTCGTGACCACCCTCAAAAAATTGAAAAATCCACCCAAAACCTAAAAAAATTTTAATTTTTATATGAAAAACTTCTTTTGCCCATATCTCCTTAAATATGCGTCCTAGAGCTAAAAGGACTTTAATTCGTGACCACCCCCAAAAAATTTAAAAATCCACCCAAAACCTAAAAAAATTAAAATTTTTATATGAAAAACTTCTTTTGCCCATATCTCCTTAAATATGCGTCCTAGAGCGAAAAGGACTTTAATTCGTGATCACCCCAAAAAATTGAAAAATCCACCCAAAACCTAAAAAAAATGAATTTTTATATGAAAAACTTCTTTTGCCCATATCTCCTTAAATATGCGTCCTAGAGCGAAAAGGACTTTAATTCGTGACCACCCCCAAAAAATTGAAAAATCCACCCAAAACCTAAAAAAATTGAAATTTTTATACGAAAAACTTCTTTTGCCCATATCTCCTTAAATATGCGTCCTAGAGCGAAAAGGACTTTAATTCGTGACCACCCCCAAAAAATTGAAAAATCCACCCAAAACCTAAAAAAAAAATAAATTTTTATATGAAAAACTTCTTTTGCCCATATCTCCTAAACTAAGCGTCCTAGAGCGTAAAGGACTTTAATTCGTGACCACCCCCAAAATATTGAAAAATCCACCCAAAATCTAAAAAAAATTAAATTTTTATATGAAAACCTTCTTTTGCCCATATCTCCTAAACTAAGCGTCCTAGAGCGAAGAGGACTTTAATTCGTGACCACACCCAAAAAATTGAAAAATCCACCCAAAACCTAAAAAAATTGAAATTTTTATATGAAAAACTTCGTTTGCCCATATCTCCTTAAATATGCGTCCTAGAGCGAAAAGGACTTTAATTCGTGACCACTCCCAAAAAATTGAAAAATCCACCCAAAACCTAAAAAAATTAAAATTTTGATATGAAAAACTTCTTTTGCCCATATCTCCTAAACTAAGCGTCCTAGAGCGAAAAGGACTTTAATTCGTGACCACTCCCAAAAAATTGAAAAATCCACCCAAAACCTAAAAAAATTTAAATTTTATATGAAAAACTTCTTTTGCCCATATCTCCTAAACTAAGCGTCCTAGAGCGAAAAGGACTTTAATTCGTGACCACCCCCAAAAAATTGAAAAATCCACCCAAAACCTAAAAAAATTGAAATTTTTATATGAAAAACTTCTTTTGCCCATATCTCCTTAAATATGCGTCCTAGAGCGAAAAGGACTTTAATTCGTGACCACCCCTAAAAACTTGAAAAATCCACCCAAAACCTAAAAAAATTGAAATTTTTATATGAAAAACTTCTTTTGCCCATATCTCCTTAAATATGCGTCCTAGAGCGAAAAGGACTTTAATTCGTGACCACCCCCAAAAAATTGAGAAATCCACCCAAAACCTAAAAAAATTTAAATTTTTATATGAAAAACTTCTTTTGCCCATATCTCCTAAACTAAGCGTCCTAGAGCAAAAAGGACTTTAATTCGTGACCACCCTCAAAAAATTGAAAAATCCACCGAAAACCCCAAAAAATTGAAATTTTTATATGAAAAACTTCTTTTGTCCATATCTCCTTAAATATGCGTCCTAGAGCGAAAAGGACTTTAATTCGTGACCACCCCCAAAAAATTGAAAAATCCACCCAAAACCTAAAAAAATTTAAATTTTTATATGAAAAACTTCTTTTGCCCATATCTCCTAAACTAAGCGTCCTAGAGCGAAAAGGACTTTAATTCGTGACCACCCCCAAAAAATTTAAAAGTCCACCCAAAACCTAAAAAAATTTAAATTTTTATATAAAAACTTCTTTTGCCCATATCTCCTAAACTAAGCGTCCTAGAGCGAAAAGGACTTTAATTCGTGACCACCTTCAAAAAATTGAAAAATCCACCCAAAACCTAAAAAAATTGCAATTTTTATATGAAAAACTTCTTTTGACCACCGCCAAAAAATTTAAAAATCCACCCAAAACCTAAAAAAATTGCATCTTTTATATGAAAAACTTCTTTTGCCCATATCTCCTTAAATATGCGTCCTGGAGCGAAAAGGACTTTAATTCGTGACCACCCCCAAAAAATTTAAAAATCCACCCAAAACCTAATAAAATTTAAATTTTTATATGAAAAACTTCTTTTCCCCATATCTCCTAAACTAAGCGTCCTAGAGCGAAAAGGACTTTAATTCGTGACCACCCTCAAAAAATTGAAAAATCCACCCAAAACCTAAAAAAATTTTAATTTTTATATGAAAAACTTCTTTTGCCCATATCTCCTTAAATATGCGTCCTAGAGCGAAAAGGACTTTAATTCGTGACCACCCCCAAAAAATTGAAAAATCCACCCAAAACCTAAAAAAATTGAAATTTTTATATGAAAAACTTCTTTTGCCCATATCTCCTTAAATATGCGTCCTAGAGCGAAAAGGACTTTAATTCGTGACCACCCCCAAAAAATTGAAAAAACCACCCAAAACCTAAAAAAATTGAAATTTGTATATGAAAAACTTCTTTTGCCCATATCTCCTAAACTAAGCGCCCTAGAGCGAAAAGGACTTTAATTCGTGACCACCCCCAAAAAATTTAAAAATCCACCCAAAACCTAAAAAAAATTAAATTTTTATATGAAAAACTTCTTTTGCCCATATCTCCTAAACTAAGCGTCCTAGAGCGAAAAGGACTTTAATTCGTGACCACCCTCAAAAATTGAAAAATCCACCCAAAACCTAAAAAAATTTAAATTTTTATATGAAAAACTTCTTTTGCCCATATCTCCTAAACTAAGCGTCCTAGAGAGAAAAGGACTTTAATTCGTGACCACCCTCAAAAAATTGAAAAATCCACCCAAAACCTAAAAAAATTGAAATTTTTATATGAAAAACTTCTTTTGCCCATATCTCCTTAAATATGCGTCCTAGAGCGAAAAGGACTTTACTTCGTGACCACCCCCAAAAAATTTAAAAATCCACCCAAAAACCTAAAAAAAATAAAATTTTTATATGAAAAACTTCTTTTGCCCATATCTCCTAAACTAAGCGTCCTAGAGCGAAAAGGACTTTAATTCGTGACCACTCCCAAAAAATTGAAAAATCCACCCAAAACCTAAAAAAAAAATAGATTTTTATATGAAAAACTTCTTTTGCCCATATCTCCTAAACTAAGCGTCCTAGAGCGAAAAGAACTTTAATTCGTGACCACCCCCAAAATATTGAAAAATCCACCCAAAACCTAAAAAAATTGAAAATTTTATATGAAAAACTTCTTTTGCCCATATCTCCTTAAATATGCGTCCTAGAGCGAAAAGGACTTTAATTCGTGACCACCCCCAAAAAATTGAGAAATCCACCCAAAACCTAAAAAAATTGAAATTTTTATATGAAAAACTTATTTTGCCCATATCGCCTAAACTAAGCGTCCTAGAGCGAAGAGGACTTTAATTCGTGACCACCCTCAAAAAATTGAAAAATCCACCCAAAACCTAAAAAAATTGAAATTTTTATATGAAAAACTTCTTTTGCCCATATCTCCTTAAATATGCGTCCTAGAGCGAAAAGGACTTTAATTCGTGACCACCCCCAAAAAATTGAAACATCCACCAAAAACCTAAAAAAAATTAAATTTTTATATGAAAAACTTCTTTTGCCCATATCTCCTAAACTAAGCGTCCTAGAACGAAAAGGACTTTAATTCGTGACCACCCCCAAAAAAATTGAAAAATCCACCCAAAACCTAAAAAAATTTTAATTTTTATATGAAAAACTTCTTTTGCCCATATCTCCTTAAATATGCGTCCTAGAGCGAAAAGGACTTTAATTCGTGACCACCCCCAAAAAATTGAAAAATCCACCCAAAACCTAAAAAAATTAAAATTTTTATATGAAAAATTTCTTTTGCCCATATCTCCTAAACTAAGCGTCCTAGAGCGAAAAGGACTTTAATTCGTGACCACTCCCAAAAAATTGAAAAATCCACCCAAAACCTAAAAAATTGAAATTTTTATACGAAAAACTTCTTTTGCCCATATCTCCTTAAATATGCGTCCTAGAGCGAAAAGGACTTTAATTCGTGACCACCCCCAAAAAATTGAAAAATCCACCCAAAACCTAAAAAAATTGAAATTTTTATATGAAAAACTTCTTTTGCCCATATCTCCTAAACTAATCGTCCTAGAGCGAAAAGGACTTTAATTCGTGACCACCCCCAAAAAATTGAAAAATCCACCCAAAACCTAAAAAAATCGAAATTTTTATATGAAAAACTTCTTTTGCCCATATCTCCTAAACTAAGCGTCCTAGAGCGAAAAGGACTTTAATTCGTGACCACCGCCAAAAAATTTAAAAATCCACCCAAAACCTAAAAAAATTGCAATTTTTTATGAAGAACTTCTTTTGCCCATATCTCCTTAAATATGCGTCCTAGAGCTAAAAGGACTTTAATTCGTGACCACCCCCAAAAAATTGAAAAATCCACCCAAAACCTAAAAAAATTTAAATTTTTATATGAAAAACTTCTTTTGCCCATATCTCCTAAACTAAGCGTCCTAGAGCGAAAAGGACTTTAATTCATGACCACCCTCAAAAAATTGAAAATTCCACCCAAAACCTAAAAAAATTTTAATTTTTATATGAAAAACTTCTTTTGCCCATATCTCCTTAAATATGCGTCCTAGAGCGAAAAGGACTTTAATTCGTGACCACCCCCAAAAAATTGAAAAAACCACCCAAAACCTAAAAAAATTGAAATTTGTATATGAAAAACTTCTTTTGCCCATATCTCCTAAACTAAGCGCCCTAGAGCGAAAAGGACTTTAATTCGTGACCACCCCCAAAAAATTTAAAAATCCACCCAAAACCTAAAAAAAATTAAATTTTTATATGAAAAACTTCTTTTGCCCATATCTCCTAAACTAAGCGTCCTAGAGCGAAAAGGACTTTAATTCGTGACCACCCTCAAAAATTGAAAAATCCACCCAAAACCTAAAAAAATTTAAATTTTTATATGAAAAACTTCTTTTGCCCATATCTCCTAAACTAAGCGTCCTAGAGAGAAAAGGACTTTAATTCGTGACCACCCTCAAAAAATTGAAAAATCCACCCAAAACCTAAAAAAATTGAAATTTTTATATGAAAAACTTCTTTTGCCCATATCTCCTTAAATATGCGTCCTAGAGCGAAAAGGACTTTACTTCGTGACCACCCCCAAAAAATTTAAAAATCCACCCAAAAACCTAAAAAAAATAAAATTTTTATATGAAAAACTTCTTTTGCCCATATCTCCTAAACTAAGCGTCCTAGAGCGAAAAGGACTTTAATTCGTGACCACTCCCAAAAAATTGAAAAATCCACCCAAAACCTAAAAAAAAAATAAATTTTTATATGAAAAACTTCTTTTGCCCATATCTCCTAAACTAAGCGTCCTAGAGCGAAAAGAACTTTAATTCGTGACCACCCCCAAAATATTGAAAAATCCACCCAAAACCTAAAAAAATTGAAAATTTTATATGAAAAACTTCTTTTGCCCATATCTCCTTAAATATGCGTCCTAGAGCGAAAAGGACTTTAATTCGTGACCACCCCCAAAAAATTGAGAAATCCACCCAAAACCTAAAAAAATTGAAATTTTTATATGAAAAACTTATTTTGCCCATATCGCCTAAACTAAGCGTCCTAGAGCGAAGAGGACTTTAATTCGTGACCACCCTCAAAAAATTGAAAAATCCACCCAAAACCTAAAAAAATTGAAATTTTTATATGAAAAACTTCTTTTGCCCATATCTCCTTAAATATGCGTCCTAGAGCGAAAAGGACTTTAATTCGTGACCACCCCCAAAAAATTGAAACATCCACCAAAAACCTAAAAAAATTTAATTTTTATATGAAAAACTTCTTTTGCCCATATCTCCTAAACTAAGCGTCCTAGAACGAAAAGGACTTTAATTCGTGACCACCCCCAAAAAAATTGAAAAATCCACCCAAAACCTAAAAAAATTTTAATTTTTATATGAAAAACTTCTTTTGTCCATATCTCCTTAAATATGCGTCCTAGAGCGAAAAGGACTTTAATTCGTGACCACCCCCAAAAAATTGAAAAATCCACCCAAAACCTAAAAAAATTAAAATTTTTATATGAAAAATTTCTTTTGCCCATATCTCCTAAACTAAGCGTCCTAGAGCGAAAAGGACTTTAATTCGTGACCACTCCCAAAAAATTGAAAAATCCACCCAAAACCTAAAAAATTGAAATTTTTATACGAAAAACTTCTTTTGCCCATATCTCCTTAAATATGCGTCCTAGAGCGAAAAGGACTTTAATTCGTGACCACCCCCAAAAAATTGAAAAATCCACCCAAAACCTAAAAAAATTGAAATTTTTATATGAAAAACTTCTTTTGCCCATATCTCCTAAACTAATCGTCCTAGAGCGAAAAGGACTTTAATTCGTGACCACCCCCAAAAAATTGAAAAATCCACCCAAAACCTAAAAAAATCGAAATTTTTATATGAAAAACTTCTTTTGCCCATATCTCCTAAACTAAGCGTCCTAGAGCGAAAAGGACTTTAATTCGTGACCACCGCCAAAAAATTTAAAAATCCACCCAAAACCTAAAAAAATTGCAATTTTTTATGAAGAACTTCTTTTGCCCATATCTCCTAAACTAAGCGTCCTAGAGCTAAAAGGACTTTAATTCGTGACCACCCCCAAAAAATTGAAAAATCCACCCAAAACCTAAAAAAATTGAAATTTTTATATGAAAAACTTCTTTTGCCCATATCTCCTAAACTAAGCGTCCTAGAGCGAAAAGGACTTTAATTCGTGACCACCGCCAAAAAATTTAAAAATCCACCCAAAACCTAAAAAAATTTTAATTTTTATATGAAAAACTTCTTTTGCCCATATCTCCTTAAATATGCGTCCTAGAGCGAAAAGGACTTTAATTCGTGACCACCCCCAAAAAATTGAAAAATCCACCCAAAACCTAAAAAAATTGAAATTTTTATATGAAAAACTTCTTTTGCCCATATCTCCTAAACTAATCGTCCTAGAGCGAAAAGGACTTTAATTCGTGACCACCCCCAAAAAATTGAAAAATCCACCCAAAACCTAAAAAAATCGAAATTTTTATATGAAAAACTTCTTTTGCCCATATCTCCTAAACTAAGCGTCCTAGAGCTAAAAGGACTTTAATTCGTGACCACCCCCAAAAAATTGAAAAATCCACCCAAAACCTAAAAAAATTTAAATTTTTATATGAAAAACTTCTTTTGCCCATATCTCCTAAACTAAGCGTCCTAGAGCGAAAAGGACTTTAATTCATGACCACCCTCAAAAAATTGAAAATTCCACCCAAAACCTAAAAAAATTTTAATTTTTATATGAAAAACTTCTTTTGCCCATATCTCCTTAAATATGCGTCCTAGAGCGAAAAGGACTTTAATTCGTGACCACCCCCAAAAAATTGCAAAATCCACCCAAAACCTAAAAAAATTGAAATTTTTATACGAAAAACTTCTTTTGCCCATATCTCCTTAAATATGCGTCCTAGAGCGAAAAGGACTTTAATTCGTGACCACCCCCAAAAAATTGAAAAATCCACCCAAAACCTAAAAAAAAAAATAAATTTTTATATGAAAAACTTCTTTTGCCCATATCTCCTAAACTAAGCGTCCTAGAGCGAAAAGGACTTTAATTCGTGACCACTCCCAAAAAATTGAAAAATCCACCCAAAATCTAAAAAAATTTAAATTTTTATATGAAAACCTTCTTTTGCCCATATCTCCTAAACTAAGCGTCCTAGAGCGAAGAGGACTTTAATTCGTGACCACCCCCAAAAAATTGAAAAATCCACCCAAAACCTAAAAAAAATTGAAATTTTTATATGAAAAACTTCGTTTGCCCATATCTCCTTAAATATGCGTCCTAGAGCGAAAAGGACTTTAATTCGTGACCACTCCCAAAAAATTGAAAAATCCACCCAAAACCTAAAAAAATTAAAATTTTGATATGAAAAACTTCTTTTGCCCATATCTCCTAAACTAAGCGTCCTAGAGCGAAAAGGACTTTAATTCGTGACCACTCCCAAAAAATTGAAAAATCCACCCAAAACCTAAAAAAATTTAAATTTTATATGAAAAACTTCTTTTGCCCATATCTCCTAAACTAAGCGTCCTAGAGCGAAAAGGACTTTAATTCGTGACCACCCCCAAAAAATTGAAAAATCCACCCAAAACCTAAAAAAATTGAAATTTTTATATGAAAAACTTCTTTTGCCCATATCTCCTTAAATATGCGTCCTAGAGCGAAAAGGACTTTAATTCGTGACCACCCCTAAAAACTTTAAAAATCCACCCAAAACCTAAAAAAATTGAAATTTTTATATGAAAAACTTCTTTTGCCCATATCTCCTTAAATATGCGTCCTAGAGCGAAAAGGACTTTAATTCGTGACCACCCCCAAAAAATTGAGAAATCCACCCAAAACCTAAAAAAATTGAAATTTTTATATGAAAAACTTCTTTTGCCCATATCTCCTAAACTAGGCGTCCTAGAGCAAAAAGGACTTTAATTCGTGACCACCCTCAAAAAATTGAGAAATCCACCGAAAACCCCAAAAAATTGAAATTTTTATATGAAAAACTTCTTTTGTCCATATCTCCTTAAATATGCGTCCTAGAGCGAAAAGGACTTTAATTCGTGACCACCCCCAAAAAATTGAAAAATCCACCCAAAACCTAAAAAAATTTAAATTTTTATATGAAAAACTTCTTTTGCCCATATCTCCTAAACTAAGCGTCCTAGAGCGAAAAGGACTTTAATTCGTGACCACCCCCAAAAAATTTAAAAATCCACCCAAAACCTAAAAAAATTTAAATTTTTATATAAAAACTTCTTTTGCCCATATCTCCTAAACTAAGCGTCCTAGAGCGAAAAGGACTTTAATTCGTGACCACCTTCAAAAAATTGAAAAATCCACCCAAAACCTAAAAAAATTGCAATTTTTGTATGAAAAACTTCTTTTGACCACCGCCAAAAAATTTAAAAATCCACCCAAAACCTAAAAAAATTGCAATTTTTATATGAAAAACTTCTTTTGCCCATATCTCCTTAAATATGCGTCCTGGAGCGAAAAGGACTTTAATTTGTGACCACCCCCAAAAAATTTAAAAATCCACCCAAAACCTAAAAAAATTTAAATTTTTATATGAAAAACTTCTTTTGCCCATATCTCCTAAACTAAGCATCCTAGAGCGAAAAGGAAAAAGGAAAAATCCACCCAAAACCTAAAAAAATTTTAATTTTTATATGAAAAACTTATTTTGCCCATATCTCCTTAAATATGCGTCCTAGAGCGAAAAGGACTTTAATTCGTGACCACCCCCAAAAAATTGAAAAATCCACCCAAAACCTAAAAAAATTGAAATTTGTATATGAAAAACTTCTTTTGCCCATATCTCCTAAACTAAGCGCCCTAGAGCGAAAAGGACTTTAATTCGTGACCACCCCCAAAAAATTTAAAAATCCACCCAAAACCTAAAAAAAATTAAATTTTTATATGAAAAACTTCTTTTCCCCATATCTCCTAAACTAAGCGTCCTAGAGCGAAAAGGACTTTAATTCGTGACCACCCTCAAAAAATTGAAAAATCCACCCAAAACCTAAAAAAATTTAAATTTTTATATGAAAAACTTCTTTTGCCCATATCTCCTAAACTAAGCGTCCTAGAGAGAAAAGGACTTTAATTCGTGACCACCCTCAAAAATTGAAAAATCCACCCAAAACCTAAAAAAATTGAAATTTTTATATGAAAAACTTCTTTTGCCCATATCTCCTTAAATATGCGTCCTAGAGCGAAAAGGACTTTAATTCGTGACCACCCCCAAAAAATTTAAAAATCCACCCAAAAACCTAAAAAAATTAAAATTTTTATATGAAAAACTTCTTTTGCCCATATCTCCTAAACTAAGCGTCCTAGAGCGAAAAGGACTTTAATTCGTGACCACTCCCAAAAAATTGAAAAATCCACCCAAAACCTAAAAAAAAAAATAAATTTTTATATGAAAAACTTCTTTTGCCCATATCTCCTAAACTAAGCGTCCTAGAGCGAAAAGAACTTTAATTCGTGACCACCCCCAAAATATTGAAAAATCCACCCAAAACCTAAAAAAATTTAAAATTTTATATGAAAAACTTCTTTTGCCCATATCTCCTTAAATATGCGTCCTAGAGCGAAAAGGACTTTAATTCGTGACCACCCCCAAAAAATTGAGAAATCCACCCAAAACCTAAAAAAATTTAACTTTTTATATGAAAAACTTATTTTGCCCATATCGCCTAAACTAAGCGTCCTAGAGCGAAGAGGACTTTAATTCGTGACCACCCTCAAAAAATTGAAAAATCCACCCAAAACCTAAAAAAATTGAAATTTTTATATGAAAAACTTCTTTTGCCCATATCTCCTAAACTAAGCGTCCTAGAACGAAAAGGACTTTAATTCGTGACCACTCCCAAAAAATTGAAAAATCCACCCAAAACCTAAAAAAAAAAATAAATTTTTATATGAAAAACTTCTTTTGCCCATATCTCCTAAACTAAGCGTCCTAGAGCGAAAAGAACTTTAATTCGTGACCACCCCCAAAATATTGAAAAATCCACCCAAAACCTAAAAAAATTTAAAATTTTATATGAAAAACTTCTTTTGCCCATATCTCCTTAAATATGCGTCCTAGAGCGAAAAGGACTTTAATTCGTGACCACCCCCAAAAAATTGAAAAATCCACCAAAAACCTAAAAAAAATTAAATTTTTATATGAAAAACTTCTTTTGCCCATATCTCCTAAACTAAGCGTCCTAGAACGAAAAGGACTTTAATTCGTGACCACCCCCAAAAAAATTGAAAAATCCACCCAAAACCTAAAAAAATTTAAATTTTTATATGAAAAACTTCTTTTGCCCATATCTCCTTAAATATGCGTCCTAGAGCGAAAAGGACTTTAATTCGTGACCACCCCCAAAAAATTGAAAAATCCACCCAAAACCTAAAAAAAATAAAATTTTTATATGAAAAATTTCTTTTGCCCATATCTCCTAAACTAAGCGTCCTAGAGCGAAAAGGACTTTAATTCGTGACCACTCCCAAAAAATTGAAAAATCCACCCAAAACCTAAAAAAATTGAAATTTTTATACGAAAAACTTCTTTTGCCCATATCTCCTTAAATATGCGTCCTAGAGCGAAAAGGACTTTAATTCGAGACCACCCCCAAAAAATTGAAAAATCCACCCAAAACCTAAAAAAATTTAAATTTTTATATGAAAAACTTCTTTTGCCCACATCTCCTAAACTAAGCGTCCTAGAGCGAAAAGGACTTTAATTCGTGACCACCCCCAAAAAAATTGAAAATTCCACCCAAAACCTAAAAAAATTGAAATTTCTATATGAAAAACTTCTTTTGCCCATATCTCCTTAAATATGCGTCCTAGAGCGAAAAGGAGTTTAATTCGTGACCACCCCCAAAAAATTGAAAAATCCACCCAAAACCTAAAAAATTAAAATTTTTATATGAAAAACTTCTTTTGCCCATATCTCCTAACTAAGCGTCCTAGAGCGAAAAGGACTTTAATTCGTGACCACCCCCAAAATATTGAAAAATCCACCCAAAATCTAAAAAAATTTAGATTTTTATATGAAAAACTTCTTTTGCCCATATCTCCTAAACTAAGCGTCCTAGAGAGAAAAGGACTTTAATTCGTGACCACCCCCAAAAAATTGAAAAATCCATCCAAAACCTAAAAAAATTGAAATTTTTATATGAAAAACTTCTTTTGCCCATATCTCCTTAAATATGTGTCCTAGAGCGAAAAGGACTTTAATTCGTGACCACCCCCAAAATATTGAAAAATCCACCCAAAATCTAAAAAAATTAAAATTTTTATATGAAAAACTTCTTTTGCCCATATCTCCTAAACTAAGCGTCCTAGAGCGAAAAGGACTTTAATTCGTGACCACCCCCAAAAAATTGAAAAATCCACCCAAAACCTAAAAAAATTGAAATTTTTATATGAAAAACTTCTTTTGCCCATATCTCCTTAAATATGCGTCCTAGAGCGAAAAGGACTTTAATTCGTGACCACCCCCAAAAAATTGAAAAATCCACCCAAAACCTAAAAAAATTAAAATTTTTATATGAAAAACTTCTTTTGCCCATATCTCCTAAACTAAGCGTCCTAGAGCGAAAAGAACTTTAATTCGTGACCACTCCCAAAAAATTGAAAAATCCACCCAAAACCTAAAAAAATTGAAATTTTTATATGAAAAACTTCTTTTGCCCATATCTCCTTAAATATGCGTCCTAGAGCGAAAAGGACTTTAATTCGTGACCACCCCCAAAAAATTGAAAAATCCTCCCAAAACCTAAAAAAAAATAAATTTTTATATGAAAAACTTCTTTTGCCCATATCTCCTAAACTAAGCGTCCTAGAGCGAAAAGGACTTTAATTCGTGACCACTCCCAAAAAATTGAAAAATCCACCCAAAAACCTAAAAAAATTAAAATTTTGATATGAAAAACTTCTTTTGCCCATATCTCCTAAACTAAGCGTCCTAGAGCGAAAAGGACTTTAATTCGTGACCACCCCCAAAAAATTGAAAAATCCACCCAAAACCTAAAAAAATTAAAATTTGTATACGAAAAACTTCTTTTGCCCATATTTCCTTAAATATGCGTCCTAGAGCGAAAAGGACTTTAATTCGTGACCACCCCTAAAAAATTTAAAAACCCACCCAAAACCTAAAAAAAATAAATTTTTATATGAAAAACTTCGTTTGCCCATATCTCCTTAAATATGCGTCCTAGAGCGAAAAGGACTTTAATTCGTGACCACCCCCAAAAAATTGAAAAATCCAACCAAAACCTAAAAAAATTTAAATTTTTATATGAAAAACTTCTTTTGCCCATATCTCCTAAACTAAGCGTCCTAGAGCGAAAAGGACTTTAATTCGTGACCACTCCCAAAAAATTGAAAAATCCACCCAAAACCTAAAAAAATTGAAATTTTTATACGAAAAACTTGTTTTGCCCATATCTCCTTAAATATGCGTCCTAGAGCGAAAAGGACTTTAATTCGTGACCACCCCCAAAAAATTGAAAAATCCGCCCAAAACCTAAAAAAAATAAATTTTTATATGAAAAACTTCTTTTGCCCATATCTCCTTAAATATGCGTCCTAGAGCGAAAAGGACTTTAATTCGTGACCACCCCCAAAAAATTGAAAAATCCACCCAAAACCTAAAAAAATTGAAATTTTTATATGAAAAACTTCTTTTGCCCATATCTCCTTAAATATGCGTCCTAGAGCGAAAAGGACTTTATTTCGTGACCACTCCCAAAAAATTGAAAAATCCACCCAAAACCTAAAAATATGAAAAACTTTTTTGCCCATATCTCCTAAACTAAACGTCCTAGAGCGAAAAGGACTTTAATTCGTGACCACTCCCAAAAAATTGAAAAATCCACCCAAAACCTAAAAAAATGAAATTTTTATACAAAAAACTTCTTTTGCCCATATCTCCTTAAATATGCGTCCTAGAGCGAAAAGGACTTTAATTCGTGACCACCCCCAAAAAATTTAAAAATCCACCCAAAACCTAAAAAAAATAAATTTTTATATGAAAAACTTCGTTTGCCCATATCTCCTAAACTAAGCGTCCTAGAGCGAAAAGGACTTTAATTCGTGACCATCCCCAAAAATTGAAAAATCCACCCAAAACCTAAAAAAATTAAAATTTTTATATGAAAAACTTCTTTTGCCCATATCTCCTAAACTAAGCGTCCTAGAGCGAAAAGGACTTTAATTCGTGACCACTCCCAAAAAATTGAAAAATCCACCCAAAACCTAAAAAAATTGACATTTTTATACGAAAAACTTCTTTTGCCCATATCTCCTTAAATATGCGTCCTAGAGCGAAAAGGACTTTAATTCGTGACCACCCCCAAAAAATTGAAAAATCCACCCAAAACCTAAAAAAATTGAAATTTTTATATGAAAAATTTCTTTTGCCCATATCTCCTAAACTAAGCGTCCTAGAGCGAAAAGGACTTTAATTCGTGACCACTCCCAAAAAATTGAAAAATCCACCCAAAACCTAAAAAAATTGAAATTTTTATACGAAAAACTTCTTTTGCCCATATCTCCTTAAATATGCGTCCTAGAGCGAAAAGGACTTTAATTCGTGACCACCCCCAAACAATTGAAAAATCCACCCAAAACCTAAAAAAATTTTAATTTTTATACGAAAAACTTCTTTTGCCCATATCTCCTTAAATATGCGTCCTAGAGCGAAAAGGACTTTAATTCGTGACCACCCCCAAAAAATTGAAAAATCCACCCAAAACCTAAAAAAATTGAAATTTTTATATGAAAAATTTCTTTTGCCCATATCTCCTAAACTAAGCGTCCTAGAGCGAAAAGGACTTTAATTCGTGACCACCCTCAAAAAATTGAAAAATCCAGCCAAAACCTAAAAAAATTGAAATTTTTATATGAAAAACTTCTTTTGCCCATATCTCCTTAAATATGCGTCCTAGAGCGAAAAGGACTTTAATTCGTGACCACCGCCAAAAAATTGAAAAATCCACCCAAAACCTAAAAAAATTGAAATTTTTATATGAAAAATTTCTTTTGCCCATATCTCCTAAACTAAGCGTCCTAGAGCGAAAAGGACTTTAATTCGTGACCACCCCCAAAAAAATTGAAAATTCCACCCAAAACCTAAAAAAATTGAAATTTCTATATGAAAAACTTCTTTTGCCCATATCTCCTTAAATATGCGTCCTAGAGCGAAAAGGACTTTAATTCGTGACCACCCCCAAAAAATTGAAAAATCCACCCAAAACCTAAAAAATTAAAATTTTTATATGAAAAACTTCTTTTGCCCATATCTCCTAACTAAGCGTCCTAGAGCGAAAAGGACTTTAATTCGTGACCACCCCCAAAATATTGAAAAATCCACCCAAAATCTAAAAAAATTTAGATTTTTATATGAAAAACTTCTTTTGCCCATATCTCCTAAACTAAGCGTCCTAGAGAGAAAAGGACTTTAATTCGTGACCACCCCCAAAAAATTGAAAAATCCATCCAAAACCTAAAAAAATTGAAATTTTTATATGAATAACTTCTTTTGCCCATATCTCCTAAACTAAGCGTCCTAGAGCGAAAAGAACTTTAATTCGTGACCACTCCCAAAAAATTGAAAAATCCACCCAAAACCTAAAAAAATTGAAATTTTTATACGAAAAACTTCTTTTGCCCATATCTCATTAAATATGCGTCCTAGAGCGAAAAGGACTTTAATTCGTGACCACCCCCAAAAAATTGAAAAATCCTCCCAAAACCTAAAAAAAAATAAATTTTTATATGAAAAACTTCTTTTGCCCATATCTCCTAAACTAAGCGTCCTAGAGCGAAAAGGACTTTAATTCGTGACCACTCCCAAAAAATTGAAAAATCCACCCAAAAACCTAAAAAAATTAAAATTTTGATATGAAAAACTTCTTTTGCCCATATCTCCTAAACTAAGCGTCCTAGAGCGAAAAGGACTTTAATTCGTGACCACCCCCAAAAAATTGAAAAATCCACCCAAAACCTAAAAAAATTAAAATTTTTATACGAAAAACTTCTTTTGCCCATATTTCCTTAAATATGCGTCCTAGAGCGAAAAGGACTTTAATTCGTGACCACCCCCAAAAAATTTAAAAACCCACCCAAAACCTAAAAAAATAAATTTTTATATGAAAAACTTCGTTTGCCCATATCTCCTTAAATATGCGTCCTAGAGCGAAAAGGACTTTAATTCGTGACCACCCCCAAAAAATTGAAAAATCCAACCAAAACCTAAAAAAATTTAAATTTTTATATGAAAAACTTCTTTTGCCCATATCTCCTAAACTAAGCGTCCTAGAGCGAAAAGGACTTTAATTCGTGACCACTCCCAAAAAATTGAAAAATCCACCCAAAACCTAAAAAAATTGAAATTTTTATACGAAAAACTTGTTTTGCCCATATCTCCTTAAATATGCGTCCTAGAGCGAAAAGGACTTTAATTCGTGACCACCCCCAAAAAATTGAAAAATCCACCCAAAACCTAAAAAAAAATAAATTTTTATATGAAAAACTTCTTTTGCCCATATCTCCTTAAATATGCGTCCTAGAGCGAAAAGGACTTTAATTCGTGACCACCCCCAAAAAATTGAAAAATCCACCCAAAACCTAAAAAATTGAAATTTTTATATGAAAAACTTCTTTTGCCCATATCTCCTTAAATATGCGTCCTAGAGCGAAAAGGACTTTATTTCGTGACCACCCCCAAAAAATTGAAAAATCCACCCAAAACCTAAAAAAATTAAAATTTTGATATGAAAAACTTTTTTGCCCATATCTCCTAAACTAAGCGTCCTAGAGCGAAAAGGACTTTAATTCATGACCACTCCCAAAAAATTGAAAAATCCACCCAAAACCTAAAAAAATTGAAATTTTTATACAAAAAACTTCTTTTGCCCATATCTCCTTAAATATGCGTCCTAGAGCGAAAAGGACTTTAATTCGTGACCACCCCCAAAAAATTTAAAAATCCACCCAAAACCTAAAAAAAAATAAATTTTTATATGAAAAACTTCGTTTGCCCATATCTCCTAAACTAAGCGTCCTAGAGCGAAAAGGACTTTAATTCGTGACCATCCCCAAAAATTGAAAAATCCACCCAAAACCTAAAAAAATTAAAATTTTTATATGAAAAACTTCTTTTGCCCATATCTCCTAAACTAAGCGTCCTAGAGCGAAAAGGACTTTAATTCGTGACCACTCCCAAAAAATTGAAAAATCCACCCAAAACCTAAAAAAATTGAAATTTTTATACGAAAAACTTCTTTTGCCCATATCTCCTTAAATATGCGTCCTAGAGCGAAAAGGACTTTAATTCGTGACCACCCCCAAAAAATTGCAAAATCCACCCAAAACCTAAAAAAAATAAATTTTTATATGAAAAACTTCTTTTGCCCATATCTCCTAAACTAAGCGTCCTAGAGCGAGAAGGACTTTAATTCGTGACCACCCCCAAAATATTGAAAAATCCACCCAAAATCTAAAAAAATTTAAATTTTTATATGAAAAACTTCTTTTGCCCATATCTCCTAAACTAAGCGTCCTAGCGCGAAAAGGACTTTAATTCGTGACCACCCCCAAAAAATTGAAAAATCCACCCAAAACCTAAAAAAATTGAAATTTTTATATGAAAAACTTCTTTTGCCCATATCTCCTTAAATATGTGTCCTAGAGCGAAAAGGACTTTAATTCGTGACCACTCCCAAAAAATTGAAAAATCCACCCAAAACCTAAAAAAATTAAAATTTTGATATGAAAAACTTCTTTTGCCCATATCTCCTAAACTAAGCGTCCTAGAGCGAAAAGGACTTTAATTCGTGACCACTCCCAAAAAATTGAAAAATCCACCCAAAACCTAAAAAAATTGAAATTTTTATACGAAAAACTTCTTTTGCCCATATCTCCTTAAATATGCGTCCTAGAGCGAAAAGGACTTTAATGCGTGACCACCCCCAAAAAATTGAAAAATCCACCCAAAACCTAAAAAAAAAATAAATTTTTATATGAAAAACTTCGTTTGCCCATATCTCCTAAACTAAGCGTCCTAGAGCGAAAAGGACTTTAATTCGTGACAACCGCCAAAAAATTAAAAAATCCACCCAAAACCTAAAAAATTGAAATTTTTATATGAAAAACTTCTTTTGCCCATATCTCCTTAAATATGCGTCCTAGAGCGAAAAGGACTTTAATTCGTGACCACCCCCAAAAAATTGAAAAATCCACCCAAAACCTAAAAAAATTGAAATTTTTATATGAAAAACTTCTTTTGCCCATATCTCCTAAACTAAGCGTCCTAGAGCGAAAAGGACTTTAATTCGTGACCACCCTCAAAAAATTGAAAAATCCATCCAAAACCTAAAAAAATTGAAATTTTTATATGAAAAACTTCTTTTGCCCATATCTCCTTAAATATGCGTCCTAGAGCGAAAAGGACTTTAATTCGTGACCACCCCCAAAAAATTGAAAAATCCACCCAAAACCTAAAAAAATTTAAATTTTTATATGAAACACTTCTTTTGCCCATATCTCCTAAACTAAGCGTCCTAGAGCGAAAAGGACTTTAATTCGTGACCACCCCCAAAAATTGAAAAATCCACCCAAAACCTAAAAAAATTAAAATTTTTATATGAAAAACTTCTTTTGCCCATATCTCCTAAACTAAGCGTCCTAGAGCGAAAAGGACTTTAATTCGTGACCACTCCCAAAAAATTGAAAAATCCACCCAAAACCTAAAAAAATTGAAATTTTTATACGAAAAACTTCTTTTGTCCATATCTCCTTAAATATGCGTCTTAGAGCGAAAAGGACTTTAATTCGTGACCACCCCCAAAAAATTGAAAAATCCACCCAAAACCTAAAAAAAATAAATTTTGATATGAAAAACTTCTTTTGCCCATATCTCCTAAACTAAGCGTCCTAGAGCGAAAAGGACTTTAATTCGTGACCACCGCCAAAAAATTTTAAAATCCACCCAAAACCTAAAAAATTGAAATTTTTATATGAAAAACTTCTTTTGCCCATATCTCCTTAAATATGCGTCCTAGAGCGAAAAGGACTTTAATTCGTGACCACCCCCAAAAAATTGAAAAATCCACCCAAAACCTAAAAAAATTTAAATTTTTATATGAAAAACTTCTTTTGCCCATATCTCCTAAACTAAGCGTCCTAGAGCGAAAAGGACTTTTATTCGTGACCACCCTCAAAAAATTGAAAAATCCACCCAAAACCTAAAAAAATTGAAATTTTTATATGAAAAACTTCTTTTGCCCATATCTCCTTAAATATGCGTCCTAGAGCGAAAAGGACTTTAATTCGTGACCACCCCCAAAAAATTGAAAAATCCACCCAAAACCTAAAAAAATTGAAATTTTTATATGAAAAACTTCTTTTGCCCATATCTCCTAAACTAAGCGTCCTAGAGCGAAAAGGACTTTAATTCGTGACCACCCCCAAACAATTGAAAAATCCACCCAAAACCTAAAAAAATTGAAATTTTTATATGAAAAACTTCTTTTGCCCATATCTCCTTAAATATGCGTCCTAGAGCGAAAAGGACTTTAATTCGTGACCACCCCCAAAAAATTGAAAAATCCACCCAAAACCTAAAAAAATTAAAATTTTTATACGAAAAACTTCTTTTGCCCATATCTCCTAAACTAAGCGTCCTAGAGCGAAAAAGACTTTAATTCGTAACCACTCCCAAAAAATTGACAAATCCACCCAAAACCTAAAAAAATTGAAATTTTTATACGAAAAACTTCTTTTGCCCATATCTCCTAAACTAAGCGTCCTAGAGCGAAAAAGACTTTAATTCGTAACCACTCCCAAAAAATTGACAAATCCACCCAAAACCTAAAAAAATTGAAATTTTTATACGAAAAACTTCTTTTGCCCATATCTCCTTAAATATGCGTCCTAGAGCGAAAAGGACTTTAATTCGTGACCACCCCCAAAAAATTGAAAATTCCACCCAAAACCTAAAAAAATTGAAATTTTTATATGAAAAACTTCTTTTGCCCATATCTCCTAAACTAAGCGTCCTAGAGCGAAAAGGACTTTAATTCGTGACCACCCCCAAAAAATTTAAAAATCCACCCAAAACCTAAAAAATTTTAAATTTTTATATGAAAAACTTCTTTTGCCCATATCTCCTTAAATATGCGTCCTAGAGCGAAAATACTTTAATTCGTGACCACCCTCAAAAAATTGAAAAATCCACCCAAAATCTAAAAAAATTTAAATTTTTATATGAAACACTTCTTTTGCCCATATCTCCTAAACTAAGCGTCCTAGAGCGAAAAGGACTTTAATTCGTGACCACCCCTAAAAACTTGAAAAATCCACCCAAAACCTAAAAAAATTGAAATTTTTATATGAAAAACTTCTTTTGCTCATATCTCCTAAACTAAGCGTCCTAGAGCGAAAAGGACTTTAATTCGTGATCACCGCCAAAAAATTTAAAAATCCACCCAAAACCTAACAAATTGCAATTTTTATATGAAAAACTTCTTTTGCCCATATCTCCTTAAATATGCGTCCTAGAGCGAAAAGGACTTTAATTCGTGACCACCCCTAAAAACTTGAAAAATCCACCCAAAACCTAAAAAAATTGAAATTTTTATATGAAAAACTTATTTTGCTCATATCTCCTAAACTAAGCGTCCTAGAGCGAAAAGGACATTAATTCGTGACCACCCCCAAAAAATTTAAAAATCCACCCAAAACCTAAAACAATTGCAATTTTTATATGAAAAACTTCTTTTGCCCATATCTCCTTAAATATGCGTCCTAGAGCGAAAAGGACTTTAATTCGTGACCACCCCCAAAAAATTTAAAAATCCACCCAAAACCTAAACAAATTGAAATTTTTATATGAAAAACTTCTTTTGCCCATATCTCCTAAACTAAGCGTCCTAGAGCGAAAAGGACTTTAATTCGTGACCACCCTCAAAAAATTGAAAAATCCACCCAGAACCTAAAAAAATTGAAATTTTTATATGAAAAACTTCTTTTGCCCATATCTCCTTAAATATGCGTCCTAGAGCGAAAAGGACTTTAATTCGTGACCACCCCCAAAAAATTGAAAAATCCACCCAAAACCTAAAAAAATTGAAATTTTTATATGAAAAACTTCTTTTGCCCATATCTCCTAAACTAAGCGTCCTAGAGCGAAAAGGACTTTAATTCGTGACCACCCCCAAAAAATTGAAAAATCCACCCAAAACCTAAAAAAATTGAAATTTTTATATGAAAAACTTCTTTTGCCCATATCTCCTTAAATATGCGTCCTAGAGCGAAAAGAACTTTAATTCGTGACCACCCCCAAAAAATTGAAAAATTCACCCAAAACCTAAAAAAATTAAAATTTTTATATGAAAAACTTCTTTTGCCCATATCTCCTAAACTAAGCGTCCTAGAGCGAAAAGGACTTTAATTCGTGACCACTCTCAAAAAATTGAAAAATCCACCCAAAACCTAAAAAAATTGAAATTTTTATACGAAAAACTTCTTTTGCCCATATCTCCTTAAATATGCGTCTTAGAGCGAAAATGACTTTAATTCGTGACCACCCCCAAAAAATTGAAAAATCCACCCAAAACCTAAAAAAATTTAAATTTTTATATGAAAAACTTCTTTTGCCCATATCTCCTTAAATATGCGTCCTAGAGCGAAAAGAACTTTAATTCGTGACCACCCCCAAAAAATTGAAAATTCCACCCAAAACCTAAAAAAATTGAAATTTTTATATGAAAAACTTCTTTTGCCCATATCTCCTTAAATATGCGTCCTAGAGCGAAAAGGACTTTAATTCGTGACCACCCCCAAAAAATTGAAAAATCCACCCAAAACCTAAAAAAAATTAAATTTTTATATGAAAAACTTCTTTTGCCCATATCTCCTAAACTAAGCGTCCTAGAGCGAAAAGGACTTTAATTCGTGACCACCCCCAAAAAATTGAAAAATCCACCCAAAACCTAAAACAATTGCAATTTTTATATGAAAAACTTCTTTTGCCCATATCTCCTTAAATATGCGTCCTAGAGCGAAAAGGACTTTAATTCGTGACCACCCCCAAAAAATTGAAAAATCCACCCAAAACCTAAAAAAATTGAAATTTTTATATGAAAAACTTCTTTTGCCCATATCTCCTTAAATATGCGTCCTAGAGCGAAAAGAACTTTAATTCGTGACCACCCCCAAAAAATTGAAAAATCCACCCAAAACGTAAAAAAATTAAAATTTTTATATGAAAAACTTCTTTTGCCCATATCTCCTAAACTAAGCGTCCTAGAGCGAAAAGGACTTTAATTCGTGACCACTCCCAAAAAATTGAAAAATCCACCCAAAACCTAAAAAAATTGAAATTTTTATACGAAAAACTTCTTTTGCCCATATCTCCTTAAATATGCGTCTTAGAGCGAAAATGACTTTAATTCGTGACCACCCCCAAAAAATTGAAAAATCCACCCAAAACCTAAAAAAAAATAAATTTTTATATGAAAAACTTCTTTTGCCCATATCTCCTTAAATATGCGTCCTAGAGCGAAAAGAACTTTAATTCGTGACCACCCCCAAAAAATTGAAAATTCCACCCAAAACCTAAAAAAATTGAAATTTTTATATGAAAAACTTCTTTTGCCCATATCTCCTTAAATATGCGTCCTAGAGCGAAAAGGACTTTAATTCGTGACCACCCCCAAAAAATTGAAAAATCCACCCAAAACCTAAAAAAAATTAAATTTTTATATGAAAAACTTCTTTTGCCCATATCTCCTAAACTAAGCGTCCTAGATCGAAAAGGACTTTAATTCGTGACCACCCCCAAAAAATTTAAAAATCCACCCAAAACCTAAACAAATTTAAATTTTTATATGAAAAACTTCTTTTGCCCATATCTCCTTAAATATGCGTCCTAGAGCGAAAAGGACTTTAATTCGTGACCACCCCCAAAATATTGAAAAATCCACCCAAAACCTAAAAAAATTAAAATTTTTATATGAAAAACTTCTTTTGCCCATATCTCCTAAACTAAGCGTCCTAGAGCGAAAAGGACTTTAATTCGTGACCACCCTCAAAAAATTGAAAAATCCACCCAAAACCTAAAAAAATTGAAATTTTTATATGAAAAACTTCTTTTGCCCATATCTCCTTAAATATGCGTCCAAGAGCGAAAAGGACTTTAATTCGTGACCACCCCCAAAAAATTGAAAAATCCACCCAAAACCTAAAAAAATTTAAATTTTTATATGAAAAACTTCTTTTGCCCATATCTCCTAAACTAAGCGTCCTAGAGCGAAAAGGACTTTAATTCGTGACCACCCCCAAACAATTGAAAAATCCACCTAAAACCTAAAAAAATTGAAATTTTTATATGAAAAACTTCTTTTGCCCATATCTCCTTAAATATGCGTCCTAGAGCGAAAAGGACTTTAATTCGTGACCACCCCCAAAAAATTGAAAAATCCACCCAAAACCTAAAAAAATTAAAATTTTTATACGAAAAACTTCTTTTGCCCATATCTCCTAAACTCAGCGTCCTAGAGCGAAAAGGACTTTAATTCGTAACCACTCCCAAAAAATTGACAAATCCACCCAAAACCTAAAAAAATTGAAATTTTTATACGAAAAACTTCTTTTGCCCATATCTCCTTAAATATGCGTCCTAGAGCGAAAAGGACTTTAATTCGTGACCACCCCCAAAAAATTGAAAAATCCACCCAAAACCTAAAAAAATTGAAATTTTTATATGAAAAACTTCTTTTGCCCATATCTCCTAAACTAAGCGTCCTAGAGCGAAAAGGACTTTAATTCGTGACCACTCCCAAAAAATTGAAAAATCCACCCAAAACCTAAAAAAATTGAAATTTTTATACGAAAAACTTCTTTTGCCCATATCTCCTTAAATATGCGTCTTAGAGCGAAAATGACTTTAATTCGTGACCACCCCCAAAAAATTGAAAAATCCACCCAAAACCTAAAAAAATTAAAATTTTTATATGAAAAACTTCTTTTGCCCATATCTCCTTAAATATGCGTCCTAGAGCGAAAAGGACTTTAATTCGTGACCACCCCCAAAAAATTGAAAATTCCACCCAAAACCTAAAAAAATTGAAATTTTTTTGTGAAAAACTTCTTTTGCCCATATCTCCTTAAATATGCGTCCTAGAGCGAAAAGGACTTTAATTCGTGACCACCCCCAAAAAATTGAAAAATCCACCCAAAACCTAAAAAAATTGAAATTTTTATATGAAAAACTTCTTTTGCCCATATCTCCTAAACTAAGCGTCCTAGAGCGAAAAGGACTTTAATTCGTGACCACCCCCAAAAAATTGAAAAATCCACCCAAAACCTAAAAAAATTGAAATTTTTATATGAAAAACTTCTTTTGCCCATATCTCCTTAAATATGCGTCCTAGAGCGAAAAGGACTTTAATTCGTGACCACCCCCAAAAAATTGAAAAATTCACCCAAAACCTAAAAAAATTAAAATTTTTATATGAAAAACTTCTTTTGCCCATATCTCCTAAACTAAGCGTCCTAGAGCGAAAAGGACTTTAATTCGTGACCACTCCCAAAAAATTGAAAAATCCACCCAAAACCTAAAAAAATTGAAATTTTTATACGAAAAACTTCTTTTGCCCATATCTCCTTAAATATGCGTCTTAGAGCGAAAATGACTTTAATTCGTGACCACCCCCAAAAAATTGAAAAATCCACCCAAAACCTAAAAAAATTTAAATTTTTATATGAAAAACTTCTTTTGCCCATATCTCCTTAAATATGCGTCCTAGAGCGAAAAGAACTTTAATTCGTGACCACCCCCAAAAAATTGAAAATTCCACCCAAAACCTAAAAAAATTGAAATTTTTATATGAAAAACTTCTTTTGCCCATATCTCCTTAAATATGCGTCCTAGAGCGAAAAGGACTTTAATTCGTGACCACCCCCAAAAAATTGAAAAATCCACCCAAAACCTAAAAAAAAATTAAATTTTTATATGAAAAACTTCTTTTGCCCATATCTCCTAAACTAAGCGTCCTAGAGCGAAAAGGACTTTAATTCGTGACCACCCCCAAAAAATTTAAAAATCCACCCAAAACCTAAACAAATTTAAATTTTTATATGAAAAACTTCTTTTGCCCATATCTCCTTAAATATGCGTCCTAGAGCGAAAAGGACTTTAATTCGTGACCACCCCCAAAATATTGAAAAATCCACCCAAAACCTAAAAAAATTAAAATTTTTATATGAAAAACTTCTTTTGCCCATATCTCCTAAACTAAGCGTCCTAGAGCGAAAAGGACTTTAATTCGTGACCACCCTCAAAAAATTGAAAAATCCACCCAAAACCTAAAAAAATTGAAATTTTTATATGAAAAACTTCTTTTGCCCATATCTCCTTAAATATGCGTCCTAGAGCGAAAAGGACTTTAATTCGTGACCACCCCCAAAAAATTGAAAAATCCACCCAAAACCTAAAAAAATTGAAATTTTTATATGAAAAACTTCTTTTGCCCATATCTCCTTAAATATGCGTCCTAGAGCGAAAAGAACTTTAATTCGTGACCACCCCCAAAAAATTGAAAAATTCACCCAAAACCTAAAAAAATTGAAATTTTTATATGAAAAACTTCTTTTGCCCATATCTCCTAAACTAAGCGTCCTAGAGCGAAAAGGACTTTAATTCGTGACCACTCCCAAAAAATTGAAAAATCCACCCAAAACCTAAAAAAATTGAAATTTTTATACGAAAAACTTCTTTTGCCCATATCTCCTTAAATATGCGTCTTAGAGCGAAAATGACTTTAATTCGTGACCACCCCCAAAAAATTGAAAAATCCACCCAAAACCTAAAAAAATTAAAATTTTTATATGAAAAACTTCTTTTGCCCATATCTCCTTAAATATGCGTCCTAGAGCGAAAAGGACTTTAATTCGTGACCACCCCCAAAAAATTGAAAATTCCACCCAAAACCTAAAAAAATTGAAATTTTTATATGAAAAACTTCTTTTGCCCATATCTCCTTAAATATGCGTCCTAGAGCGAAAAGGACTTTAATTCGTGACCACCCCCAAAAAATTGAAAAATCCACCCAAAACCTAAAAAAATTGAAATTTTTATATGAAAAACTTCTTTTGCCCATATCTCCTAAACTAAGCGTCCTAGAGCGAAAAGGACTTTAATTCGTGACCACCCCCAAAAAATTGAAAAATCCACCCAAAACCTAAAAAAATTGAAATTTTTATATGAAAAAATTCTTTTGCCCATATCTCCTTAAATATGCGTCCTAGAGCGAAAAGAGCTTTAATTCGTGACCACCCCCAAAAAATTGAAAAATTCACCCAAAACCTAAAAAAATTAAAATTTTTATATGAAAAACTTCTTTTGCCCATATCTCCTAAACTAAGCGTCCTAGAGCGAAAAGGACTTTAATTCGTGACCACTCCCAAAAAATTGAAAAATCCACCCAAAACCTAAAAAAATTGAAATTTTTATACGAAAAACTTCTTTTGCCCATATCTCCTTAAATATGCGTCTTAGAGCGAAAATGACTTTAATTCGTGACCACCCCCAAAAAATTGAAAAATCCACCCAAAACCTAAAAAAATTTAAATTTTTATATGAAAAACTTCTTTTGCCCATATCTCCTTAAATATGCGTCCTAGAGCGAAAAGAACTTTAATTCGTGACCACCCCCAAAAAATTGAAAATTCCACCCAAAACCTAAAAAAATTGAAATTTTTATATGAAAAACTTCTTTTGCCCATATCTCCTTAAATATGCGTCCTAGAGCGAAAAGGACTTTAATTCGTGACCACCCCCAAAAAATTGAAAAATCCACCCAAAACCTAAAAAAAATTAAATTTTTATATGAAAAACTTCTTTTGCCCATATCTCCTAAACTAAGCGTCCTAGAGCGAAAAGGACTTTAATTCGTGACCACCCCCAAAAAATTTAAAAATCCACCCAAAACCTAAACAAATTTAAATTTTTATATGAAAAACTTCTTTTGCCCATATCTCCTTAAATATGCGTCCTAGAGCGAAAAGGACTTTAATTCGTGACCACCCCCAAAATATTGAAAAATCCACCCAAAACCTAAAAAAATTAAAATTTTTATATGAAAAACTTCTTTTGCCCATATCTCCTAAACTAAGCGTCCTAGAGCGAAAAGGACTTTAATTCGTGACCACCCTCAAAAAATTGAAAAATCCACCCAAAACCTAAAAAAATTGAAATTTTTATATGAAAAACTTCTTTTGCCCATATCTCCTTAAATATGCGTCCTAGAGCGAAAAGGACTTTAATTCGTGACCACCCCCAAAAAATTGAAAAATCCACCCAAAACCTAAAAAAATTGAAATTTTTATATGAAAAACTTCTTTTGCCCATATCTCCTAAACTAAGCGTCCTAGAGCGAAAAGGACTTTAATTCGTGACCACCCCCAAACAATTGAAAAATCCACCCAAAACCTAAAAAAATTGAAATTTTTATATGAAAAACTTCTTTTGCCCATATCTCCTTAAATATGCGTCCTAGAGCGAAAAGGACTTTAATTCGTGACCACCCCCAAAAAATTGAAAAATCCACCCAAAACCTAAAAAAATTAAAATTTTTATACGAAAAACTTCTTTTGCCCATATCTCCTAAACTAAGCGTCCTAGAGCGAAAAGGACTTTAATTCGTAACCACTCCCAAAAAATTGACAAATCCACCCAAAACCTAAAAAAATTGAAATTTTTATACGAAAAACTTCTTTTGCCCATATCTCCTTAAATATGCGTCCTAGAGCGAAAAGGACTTTAATTCGTGACCACCCCCAAAAAATTGAAAAATCCACCCAAAACCTAAAAAAATTGCAATTTTTATATGAAAAACTTCTTTTGCCCATATCTCCTAAACTAAGCGTCCTAGAGCGAAAAGGACTTTAATTCGTGACCACTCCCAAAAAATTGAAAAATCCACCCAAAACCTAAAAAAATTGAAATTTTTATACGAAAAACTTCTTTTGCCCATATCTCCTTAAATATGCGTCTTAGAGCGAAAATGACTTTAATTCGTGACCACCCCCAAAAAATTGAAAAATCCACCCAAAACCTAAAAAAATTTAAATTTTTATATGAAAAACTTCTTTTGCCCATATCTCCTTAAATATGCGTCCTAGAGCGAAAAGAACTTTAATTCGTGACCACCCCCAAAAAATTGAAAATTCCACCCAAAACCTAAAAAAATTGAAATTTTTATATGAAAAACTTCTTTTGCCCATATCTCCTTAAATATGCGTCCTAGAGCGAAAAGGACTTTAATTCGTGACCACCCCCAAAAAATTGAAAAATCCACCCAAAACCTAAAAAAAATTAAATTTTTATATGAAAAACTTCTTTTGCCCATATCTCCTTAAATATGCGTCCTAGAGCGAAAAGGACTTTAATTCGTGACCACCCCCAAAAAATTTAAAAATCCACCCAAAACCTAAATTGCAATTTTTATATGAAAAACTTCTTTTGCCCATATCTCCTTAAATATGCGTCCTAGAGCGAAAAGGACTTTAATTCGTGACCACCCCCAAAAAATTTAAAAATCCACCCAAAACCTAAACAAATTGAAATTTTTATATGAAAAACTTCTTTTGCCCATATCTCCTAAACTAAGCGTCCTAGAGCGAAAAGGACTTTAATTCGTGACCACCCTCAAAAAATTGAAAAATCCACCCAGAACCTAAAAAAATTGAAATTTTTATATGAAAAACTTCTTTTGCCCATATCTCCTTAAATATGCGTCCTAGAGCGAAAAGGACTTTAATTCGTGACCACCCCCAAAAATTTGAAAAATCCACCCAAAACCTAAAAAAATTGAAATTTTTATATGAAAAACTTCTTTTGCCCATATCTCCTAAACTAAGCGTCCTAGAGCGAAAAGGACTTTAATTCGTGACCACCCCCAAAAAATTGAAAAATCCACCCAAAACCTAAAAAAATTGAAATTTTTATATGAAAAACTTCTTTTGCCCATATCTCCTTAAATATGCGTCCAAGAGCGAAAAGAACTTTAATTCGTGACCACCCCCAAAAAATTGAAAAATTCACCCAAAACCTAAAAAAATTAAAATTTTTATATGAAAAACTTCTTTTGCCCATATCTCCTAAACTAAGCGTCCTAGAGCGAAAAGGACTTTAATTCGTGACCACTCCCAAAAAATTGAAAAATCCACCCAAAACCTAAAAAAATTGAAATTTTTATACGAAAAACTTCTTTTGCCCATATCTCCTTAAATATGCGTCTTAGAGCGAAAATGACTTTAATTCGTGACCACCCCCAAAAAATTGAAAAATCCACCCAAAACCTAAAAAAATTTAAATTTTTATATGAAAAACTTCTTTTGCCCATATCTCCTTAAATATGCGTCCTAGAGCGAAAAGAACTTTAATTCGTGACCACCCCCAAAAAATTGAAAATTCCACCCAAAACCTAAAAAAATTGAAATTTTTATATGAAAAACTTCTTTTGCCCATATCTCCTAAACTAAGCGTCCTAGAGCGAAAAGGACTTTAATTCGTGACCACCCCCAAAAAATTGAAAAATCCACCCAAAACCTAAAAAAAATTAAATTTTTATATGAAAAACTTCTTTTGCCCATATCTCCTAAACTAAGCGTCCTAGAGCGAAAAGGACTTTAATTCGTGACCACCCCCAAAAAATTGAAAATTCCACCCAAAACCTAAAAAAATTTAAATTTTTATATGAAAAACTTCTTTTGCCCATATCTCCTTAAATATGCGTCCTAGAGCGAAAAGGACTTTAATTCGTGACCACCCTCAAAATATTGAAAAATCCACCCAAAACCTAAAAAAATTGAAATTTTTATATGAAAAACTTCTTTTGCCCATATCTCCTTAAATATGCGTCCTAGAGCGAAAAGGACTTTAATTCGTGACCACCCCCAAAAAATTGAAAAATCCACCCAAAACCTAAAACAATTGCAATTTTTATATGAAAAACTTCTTTTGCCCATATCTCCTTAAATATGCGTCCTAGAGCGAAAAGGACTTTAATTCGTGACCACCCCCAAAAAATTTAAAAATCCACCCAAAACCTAAACAAATTGAAATTTTTATATGAAAAACTTCTTTTGCCCATATCTCCTAAACTAAGCGTCCTAGAGCGAAAAGGACTTTAATTCGTGACCACCCTCAAAAAATTGAAAAATCCACCCAGAACCTAAAAAAATTGAAATTTTTATATGAAAAACTTCTTTTGCCCATATCTCCTTAAATATGCGTCCTAGAGCGAAAAGGACTTTAATTCGTGACCACCCCCAAAAAATTGAAAAATCCACCCAAAACCTAAAAAAATTTAAATTTTTATATGAAAAACTTCTTTTGCCCATATCTCCTAAACTAAGCGTCCTAGAGCGAAAAGGACTTTAATTCGTGACCACCCCCAAAAAATTGGAAAATCCACCCAAAACCTAAAAAAATTGAAATTTTTATATGAAAAACTTCTTTTGCCCATATCTCCTTAAATATGCGTCCTAGAGCGAAAAGAACTTTAATTCGTGACCACCCCCAAAAAATTGAAAAATTCACCCAAAACCTAAAAAAATTAAAATTTTTATATGAAAAACTTCTTTTGCCCATATCTCCTAAACTAAGCGTCCTAGAGCGAAAAGGACTTTAATTCGTGACCACTCCCAAAAAATTGAAAAATCCACCCAAAACCTAAAAAAATTGAAATTTTTATACGAAAAACTTCTTTTGCCCATATCTCCTTAAATATGCGTCTTAGAGCGAAAATGACTTTAATTCGTGACCACCCCCAAAAAATTGAAAAATCCACCCAAAACCTAAAAAAATTTAAATTTTTATATGAAAAACTTCTTTTGCCCATATCTTCTTAAATATGCGTCCTAGAGCGAAAAGAACTTTAATTCGTGACCACCCCCAAAAAATTGAAAATTCCACCCAAAACCTAAAAAAATTGAAATTTTTATATGAAAAACTTCTTTTGCCCATATCTCCTTAAATATGCGTCCTAGAGCGAAAAGGACTTTAATTCGTGACCACCCCCAAAAAATTGAAAAATCCACCCAAAACCTAAAAAAAACTAAATTTTTATATGAAAAACTTCTTTTGCCCATATCTTCTAAACTAAGCGTCCTAGAGCGAAAAGGACTTTAATTCGTGACCACCCCCAAAAAATTTAAAAATCCACCCAAAACCTAAACAAATTTAAATTTTTATATGAAAAACTTCTTTTGCCCATATCTCCTTAAATATGCGTCCTAGAGCGAAAAGGACTTTAATTCGTGACCACCCCCGAAATATTGAAAAATCCACCCAAAACCTAAAAAAATTAAAAATTTTTATATGAAAAACTTCTTTTGCCCATATCTCCTAAACTAAGCGTCCTAGAGCGAAAAGGACTTTAATTCGTGACCACTCCCAAAAAATTTAAAAATCCACCCAAAACCTAAAAAAATTTAAATTTTTATACGAAAAACTTCTTTTGCCCATATCTCCTTAAATATGCGTCCTAGAGCGAAAAGGACTTTAATTCGTGACCACCCCCAAAAAATTGAAAAATCCACCAAAACCTAAAACAATTGCAATTTTTATATGAAAAACTTCTTTTGCCCATATCTCCTTAAATATGCGTCCTAGAGCGAAAAGGACTTTAATTCGTGACCACCCCCAAAAAATTGAAAAATCCACCCAAAACCTAAAAAAATTAAAATTTTTATATGAAAAACTTCTTTTGCCCATATCTCCTTAAATATGCGTCCTAGAGCGAAAAGGACTTTAATTCGTGACCACCCCCGAAATATTGAAAAATCCACCCAAAACCTAAAAAAATTAAAATTTTTATATGAAAAACTTCTTTTGCCCATATCTCCTAAACTAAGCGTCCTAGAGCGAAAAGGACTTTAATTCGTGACCACCCCCAAACAATTGAAAAATCCACCCAAAACCTAAAAAAATTGAAATTTTTATATGAAAAACTTCTTTTGCCCATATCTCCTTAAATATGCGTCCTAGAGCGAAAAGGACTTTAATTCGTGACCACCCCCAAAAAATTGAAAAATCCACCCAAAACCTAAAAAAATTAAAATTTTTATATGAAAAACTTCTTTTGCCCATATCTCCTAAACTAAGCGTCCTAGAGCGAAAAGGACTTTAATTCGTGACCACCCCCAAAAAATTTAAAAATCCACCCAAAACCTAAACAAATTTAAATTTTTATATGAAAAACTTCTTTTGCCCACATCTCCTTAAATATGCGTCCTAGAGCGAAAAGGACTTTAATTCGTGACCACCCCCGAAATATTGAAAAATCCACCCAAAACCTAAAAAAATTAAAATTTTTATATGAAAAACTTCTTTTGCCCATATCTCCTAAACTAAGCGTCCTAGAGCGAAAAGGACTTTAATTCGTGACCACCCCCAAACAATTGAAAAATCCACCCAAAACCTAAAAAAATTGAAATTTTTATATGAAAAACTTCTTTTGCCCATATCTCCTTAAATATGCGTCCTAGAGCGAAAAGGACTTTAATTCGTGACCACCCCCAAAAAATTGAAAAATCCACCCAAAACCTAAAAAAATTAAAATTTTTATACGAAAAACTTCTTTTGCCCATATCTCCTAAACTAAGCGTCCTAGAGCGAAAAGGACTTTAATTCGTAACCACTCCCAAAAAATTGACAAATCCACCCAAAACCTAAAAAAATTGAAATTTTTATACGAAAAACTTCTTTTGCCCATATCTCCTTAAATATGCGTCCTAGAGCGAAAAGGACTTTAATTCGTGACCACCCCCAAAAAATTGAAAAATCCACCCAAAACCTAAAAAAAAATAAATTTTTATTTAAAAACTTCTTTTGCCCATATCTCCTTAAATATGCGTCCTAGAGCGAAAAGGAATTTAATTCGTGACCACCCCCAAAAAATTTAAAAATCCACCCAAAACCTAAAAAAATTTAAATTTTTATACGAAAAACTTCTTTTGCCCATATCTCCTTAAATATGCGTCCTAGAGCGAAAAGGACTTTAATTCGTGACCACCCCCAAAAAATTGAAAATTCCACCCAAAACCTAAAAAAATTGAAATTTTTATATGAAAAACTTCTTTTGCCCATATCTCCTAAACTAAGCGTCCTAGAGCGAAAAGGACATTAATTCGTGACCACCCCCAAAAAATTTAAAAATCCACCCAAAACCTAAAAAATTTTAAATTTTTATATGAAAAACTTCTTTTGCCCATATCTCCTTAAATATGCGTCCTAGAGCGAAAATACTTTAATTCGTGACCACCCTCAAAAAATTGAAAAATCCACCCAAAATCTAAAAAAATTTAAATTTTTATATGAAACACTTCTTTTGCCCATATCTCCTAAACTAAGCGTCCTAGAGCGAAAAGGACTTTAATTCGTGACCACCCCTAAAAACTTGAAAAATCCACCCAAAACCTAAAAAAATTGAAATTTTTATATGAAAAACTTCTTTTGCTCATATCTCCTAAACTAAGCGTCCTAGAGCGAAAAGGACTTTAATTCGTGACCACCGCCAAAAAATTTAAAAATCCACCCAAAACCTAACAAATTGCAATTTTTATATGAAAAACTTCTTTTGCCCATATCTCCTTAAATATGCGTCCTAGAGCGAAAAGGACTTTAATTCGTGACCACCCCTAAAAACTTGAAAAATCCACCCAAAACCTAAAAAAATTGAAATTTTTATATGAAAAACTTCTTTTGCTCATATCTCCTAAACTAAGCGTCCTAGAGCGAAAAGGACATTAATTCGTGACCACCGCCAAAAAATTTAAAAATCCACCCAAAACCTAAAACAATTGCAATTTTTATATGAAAAACTTCTTTTGCCCATATCTCCTTAAATATGCGTCCTAGAGCGAAAAGGACTTTAATTCGTGACCATCCCCAAAAAATTTAAAAATCCACCCAAAACCTAAAAAAATTAAAATTTTTATATGAAAACTTCTTTTGCCCATATCTCCTAAACTAAGCGTCTCAGAGCGAAAAGGACTTTAATTCGTGACCACACCCAAAAAATTGAAAAATCCACCCAAAACCTAAAAAAAATTAAATTTTTATATGAAAAACTTCTTTTGCCCATATCTCCTTAAATATGCGTCCTAGAGCGAAAAGGACTTTAATTCGTGACCACCCCCAAAAAATTGAAAAATCCACCCAAAACCTAAAAAAATTGAAATTTTTATATGAAAAACTTATTATGCCCATATCTCCTTAAATATGCGTCCTAGAGCGAAAAGGACTTTAATTCGTGACCATCCCCAAAAAATTTAAAAATCCACCCAAAACCTAAAAAAATTAAAATTTTTATATGAAAACTTCTTTTGCCCATATCTCCTTAAATATGCGTCCTAGAGCGAAAAGGACTTTAATTCGTGACCACTCCCACAAAATTGAAAAATCCACCCAAAACCTAAAAAAATTAAAATTTTGATATGAAAACCTTCTTTTGCCCATATCTCCTAAACTAAGCGTCCTAGAGCGAAAAGGACTTTAATTCGTGACCACTCCCAAAATATTGAAAAATCCACCCAAAACCTAAAAAAATTGAAATTTTTATACGAAAACCTTCTTTTGCCCATATCTCCTTAAATATGCGTCCTAGAGCGAAAAGGACTTTAATTCGTGACCACCCCCAAAAAATTTAAAAATCCACCCAAAACCTAAACAAATTGAAATTTTTATATGAAAAACTTCTTTTGCCCATATCTCCTAAACTAAGCGTCCTAGAGCGAAAAGGACTTTAATTCGTGACCACCCTCAAAAAATTGAAAAATCCACCCAGAACCTAAAAAAATTGAAATTTTTATATGAAAAACTTCTTTTGCCCATATCTCCTTAAATATGCGTCCTAGAGCGAAAAGGACTTTAATTCGTGACCACCCCCAAAAAATTGAAAAATCCACCCAAAACCTAAAAAAATTGAAATTTTTGTATGAAAAACTTCTTTTGCCCATATCTCCTAAACTAAGCGTCCTAGAGCGAAAAGGACTTTAATTCGTGACCACCCCCAAAAAATTGGAAAATCCACCCAAAACCTAAAAAAATTGAAATTTTTATATGAAAAACTTCTTTTGCCCATATCTCCTTAAATATGCGTCCTAGAGCGAAAAGAACTTTAATTCGTGACCACCCCCAAAAAATTGAAAAATTCACCCAAAACCTAAAAAAATTAAAATTTTTATATGAAAAACTTCTTTTGCCCATATCTCCTAAACTAAGCGTCCTAGAGCGAAAAGGACTTTAATTCGTGACCACTCCCAAAAAATTGAAAAATCCACCCAAAACCTAAAAAAATTGAAATTTTTATACGAAAAACTTCTTTTGCCCATATCTTCTTAAATATGCGTCCTAGAGCGAAAAGAACTTTAATTCGTGACCACCCCCAAAAAATTGAAAATTCCACCCAAAACCTAAAAAAATTGAAATTTTTATATGAAAAACTTCTTTTGCCCATATCTCCTTAAATATGCGTCCTAGAGCGAAAAGGACTTTAATTCGTGACCACCCCCAAAAAATTGAAAAATCCACCCAAAACCTAAAAAAAATTAAATTTTTATATGAAAAACTTCTTTTGCCCATATCTCCTAAACTAAGCGTCCTAGAGCGAAAAGGACTTTAATTCGTGACCACCCCCAAAAAATTTAAAAATCCACCCAAAACCTAAACAAATTTAAATTTTTATATGAAAAACTTCTTTTGCCCATATCTCCTTAAATATGCGTCCTAGAGCGAAAAGGACTTTAATTCGTGACCACCCCCGAAATATTGAAAAATCCACCCAAAACCTAAAAAAATTAAAATTTTTATATGAAAAACTTCTTTTGCCCATATCTCCTAAACTAAGCGTCCTAGAGCGAAAAGGACTTTAATTCGTGACCACTCCCAAAAAATTGAAAAATCCACCCAAAACCTAAAAAAATTGAAATTTTTATACGAAAAACTTCTTTTGCCCATATCTCCTTAAATATGCGTCCTAGAGCGAAAAGGACTTTAATTCGTGACCACCCCCAAAAAATTGAAAAATCCACCCAAAACCTAAAAAAATTGAAATTTTTATATGAAAAACTTCTTTTGCCCATATCTCCTTAAATATGCGTCCTAGAGCGAAAAGAACTTTAATTCGTGACCACCCCCAAAAAATTGAAAAATTCACCCAAAACCTAAAAAAATTAAAATTTTTATATGAAAAACTTCTTTTGCCCATATCTCCTAAACTAAGCGTCCTAGAGCGAAAAGGACTTTAATTCGTGACCACTCCCAAAAAATTTAAAAATCCACCCAAAACCTAAAAAAATTGAAATTTTTATACGAAAAACTTCTTTTGCCCATATCTCCTTAAATATGCGTCTTAGAGCGAAAATGACTTTAATTCGTGACCACCCCCAAAAAATTGAAAAATCCACCCAAAACCTAAAAAAAATTAAATTTTTATATGAAAAACTTCTTTTGCCCATATCTCCTAAACTAAGCGTCCTAGAGCGAAAAGGACTTTAATTCGTGACCACCCCCAAAAAATTTAAAAATCCACCCAAAACCTAAATTGCAATTTTTATATGAAAAACTTCTTTTGCCCATATCTCCTTAAATATGCGTCCTAGAGCGAAAAGGACTTTAATTCGTGACCACCCCCAAAAAATTTAAAAATCCACCCAAAACCTAAACAAATTGAAATTTTTATATGAAAAACTTCTTTTGCCCATATCTCCTAAACTAAGCGTCCTAGAGCGAAAAGGACTTTAATTCGTGACCACCCTCAAAAAATTGAAAAATCCACCCAGAACCTAAAAAAATTGAAATTTTTATATGAAAAACTTCTTTTGCCCATATCTCCTTAAATATGCGTCCTAGAGCGAAAAGGACTTTAATTCGTGACCACCCCCAAAAAATTGAAAAATCCACCCAAAACCTAAAAAAATTGAAATTTTTATATGAAAAACTTCTTTTGCCCATATCTCCTAAACTAAGCGTCCTAGAGCGAAAAGGACTTTAATTCGTGACCACCCCCAAAAAATTGAAAAATCCACCCAAAACCTAAAAAAATTGAAATTTTTATATGAAAAACTTCTTTTGCCCATATCTCCTTAAATATGCGTCCTAGAGCGAAAAGAACTTTAATTAGTGACCACCCCCAAAAAATTGAAAAATTCACCCAAAACCTAAAAAAATTAAAATTTTTATATGAAAAACTTCTTTTGCCCATATCTCCTAAACTAAGCGTCCTAGAGCGAAAAGGACTTTAATTCGTGACCACTCCCAAAAAATTGAAAAATCCACCCAAAACCTAAAAAAATTGAAATTTTTATACGAAAAACTTCTTTTGCCCATATCTCCTTAAATATGCGTCTTAGAGCGAAAATGACTTTAATTCGTGACCACCCCCAAAAAATTGAAAAATCCACCCAAAACCTAAAAAAATTTAAATTTTTATATGAAAAACTTCTTTTGCCCATATCTCCTTAAATATGCGTCCTAGAGCGAAAAGAACTTTAATTCGTGACCACCCCCAAAAAATTGAAAATTCCACCCAAAACCTAAAAAAATTGAAATTTTTATATGAAAAACTTCTTTTGCCCATACCTCCTTAAATATGCGTCCTAGAGCGAAAAGGACTTTAATTCGTGACCACCCCCAAAAAATTGAAAAATCCACCCAAAACCTAAAAAAAATTAAATTTTTATATGAAAAACTTCTTTTGCCCATATCTCCTAAACTAAGCGTCCTAGAGCGAAAAGGACTTTAATTCGTGACCACCCCCAAAAAATTTAAAAATCCACCCAAAACCTAAACAAATTTAAATTTTTATATGAAAAACTTCTTTTGCCCATATCTCCTTAAATATGCGTCCTAGAGCGAAAAGGACTTTAATTCGTGACCACCCCCAAAAAATTGAAAAATCCACCCAAAACCTAAAAAAATTGAAATTTTTGTATGAAAAACTTCTTTTGCCCATATCTCCTAAACTAAGCGTCCTAGAGCGAAAAGGACTTTAATTCGTGACCACCCCCAAAAAATTGGAAAATCCACCCAAAACCTAAAAAAATTGAAATTTTTATATGAAAAACTTCTTTTGCCCATATCTCCTTAAATATGCGTCCTAGAGCGAAAAGAACTTTAATTCGTGACCACCCCAAAAAATTGAAAAATTCACCCAAAACCTAAAAAAATTAAAATTTTTATATGAAAAACTTCTTTTGCCCATATCTCCTAAACTAAGCGTCCTAGAGCGAAAAGGACTTTAATTCGTGACCACTCCCAAAAAATTGAAAAATCCACCCAAAACCTAAAAAAATTGAAATTTTTATACGAAAAAATTCTTTTGCCCATATCTCCTTAAATATGCGTCTTAGAGCGAAAATGACTTTAATTCGTGACCACCCCCAAAAAATTGAAAAATCCACCCAAAACCTAAAAAAATTAAAATTTTTATATGAAAAACTTCTTTTGCCCATATCTTCTTAAATATGCGTCCTAGAGCGAAAAGAACTTTAATTCGTGACCACCCCCAAAAAATTGAAAATTCCACCCAAAACCTAAAAAAATTGAAATTTTTATATGAAAAACTTCTTTTGCCCATATCTCCTTAAATATGCGTCCTAGAGCGAAAAGGACTTTAATTCGTGACCACCCCCAAAAAATTGAAAAATCCACCCAAAACCTAAAAAAAATTAAATTTTTATATGAAAAACTTCTTTTGCCCATATCTCCTAAACTAAGCGTCCTAGAGCGAAAAGGACTTTAATTCGTGACCACCCCCAAAAAATTTAAAAATCCACCCAAAACCTAAACAAATTTAAATTTTTATATGAAAAACTTCTTTTGCCCATATCTCCTTAAATATGCGTCCTAGAGCGAAAAGGACTTTAATTCGTGACCACCCCCAAAAAATTGAAAAATCCACCCAAAACCTAAAAAAATTGAAATTTTTATATGAAAAACTTCTTTTGCCCATATCTCCTAAACTAAGCGTCCTAGAGCGAAAAGGACTTTAATTCGTGACCACCCCCAAACAATTGAAAAATCCACCCAAAACCTAAAAAAATTGAAATTTTTATATGAAAAACTTCTTTTGCCCATATCTCCTTAAATATGCGTCCTAGAGCGAAAAGGACTTTAATTCGTGACCACCCCCAAAAAATTGAAAAATCCACCCAAAACCTAAAAAAATTAAAATTTTTATACGAAAAACTTCTTTTGCCCATATCTCCTAAACTAAGCGTCCTAGAGCGAAAAGGACTTTAATTCGTAACCACTCCCAATAAATTGACAAATCCACCCAAAACCTAAAAAAATTGAAATTTTTATACGAAAAACTTCTTTTGCCCATATCTCCTTAAATATGCGTCCTAGAGCGAAAAGGACTTTAATTCGTGACCACCCCCAAAAAATTGAAAAATCCACCCAAAACCTAAAAAAAAAATAAATTTTTATTTAAAAACTTCTTTTGCCCATATCTCCTTAAATATGCGTCCTAGAGCGAAAAGGACTTTAATTCGTGACCACCCCCAAAAAATTGAAAATTCCACCCAAAACCTAAAAAAATTGAAATTTTTATATGAAAAACTTCTTTTGCCCATATCTCCTAAACTAAGCGTCCTAGAGCGAAAAGGACTTTAATTCGTGACCACCCCCAAAAAATTGAAAAATCCACCCAAAACCTAAAAAAATTGAAATTTTTATATGAAAAACTTCTTTTGCCCATATCTCCTTAAATATGCGTCCTAGAGCGAAAATACTTTAATTCGTGACCACCCTCAAAAAATTGAAAAATCCACCCAAAATCTAAAAAAATTTAAATTTTTATATGAAACACTTCTTTTGCCCATATCTCCTAAACTAAGCGTCCTAGAGCGAAAAGGACTTTAATTCGTGACCACCCCTAAAAACTTGAAAAATCCACCCAAAACCTAAAAAAATTGAAATTTTTATATGAAAAACTTCTTTTGCTCATATCTCCTTAAATATGCGTCCTAGAGCGAAAAGGAATTTAATTCGTGACCACCCCCAAAAAATTTAAAAATCCACCCAAAACCTAAAAAAATTTAAATTTTTATACGAAAAACTTCTTTTGCCCATATCTCCTTAAATATGCGTCCTAGAGCGAAAAGGACTTTAATTCGTGACCACCCCCAAAAAATTGAAAATTCCACCCAAAACCTAAAAAAATTGAAATTTTTATATGAAAAACTTCTTTTGCCCATATCTCCTAAACTAAGCGTCCTAGAGCGAAAAGGACTTTAATTCGTGACCACCCCCAAAAAATTTAAAAATCCACCCAAAACCTAAAAAATTTTAAATTTTTATATGAAAAACTTCTTTTGCCCATATCTCCTTAAATATGCGTCCTAGAGCGAAAATACTTTAATTCGTGACCACCCTCAAAAAATTGAAAAATCCACCCAAAATCTAAAAAAATTTAAATTTTTATATGAAACACTTCTTTTGCCCATATCTCCTAAACTAAGCGTCCTAGAGCGAAAAGGACTTTAATTCGTGACCACCCCTAAAAACTTGAAAAATCCACCCAAAACCTAAAAAAATTGAAATTTTTATATGAAAAACTTCTTTTGCTCATATCTCCTAAACTAAGCGTCCTAGAGCGAAAAGGACTTTAATTCGTGACCACCGCCAAAAAATTTAAAAATCCACCCAAAACCTAACAAATTGCAATTTTTATATGAAAAACTTCTTTTGCCCATATCTCCTTAAATATGCGTCCTAGAGCGAAAAGGACTTTAATTCGTGACCACCCCTAAAAACTTGAAAAATCCACCCAAAACCTAAAAAAAATGAAATTTTTATATGAAAAACTTCTTTTGCTCATATCTCCTAAACTAAGCGTCCTAGAGCGAAAAGGACATTAATTCGTGACCACCGCCAAAAAATTTAAAAATCCACCCAAAACCTAAAACAATTGCAATTTTTATATGAAAAACTTCTTTTGCCCATATCTCCTTAAATATGCGTCCTAGAGCGAAAAGGACTTTAATTCGTGACCACCCCCAAAAAATTTAAAAATCCACCCAAAACCTAAACAAATTGAAATTTTTATATGAAAAACTTCTTTTGCCCATATCTCCTAAACTAAGCGTCCTAGAGCGAAAAGGACTTTAATTCGTGACCACCCTCAAAAAATTGAAAAATCCACCCAGAACCTAAAAAAATTGAAATTTTTATATGAAAAACTTCTTTTGCCCATATCTCCTTAAATATGCGTCCTAGAGCGAAAAGGACTTTAATTCGTGACCACCCCCAAAAAATTGAAAAATCCACCCAAAACCTAAAAAAATTTAAATTTTTGTATGAAAAACTTCTTTTGCCCATATCTCCTAAACTAAGCGTCCTAGAGCGAAAAGGACTTTAATTCGTGACCACCCCCAAAAAATTGGAAAATCCACCCAAAACCTAAAAAAATTGAAATTTTTATATGAAAAACTTCTTTTGCCCATATCTCCTTAAATATGCGTCCTAGAGCGAAAAGAACTTTAATTCGTGACCACCCCCAAAAAATTGAAAAATTCACCCAAAACCTAAAAAAATTAAAATTTTTATATGAAAAACTTCTTTTGCCCATATCTGCTAAACTAAGCGTCCTAGAGCGAAAAGGACTTTAATTCGTGACCACTCCCAAAAAATTGAAAAATCCACCCAAAACCTAAAAAAATTTAAATTTTTATACGAAAAACTTCTTTTGCCCATATCTCCTTAAATATGCGTCTTAGAGCGAAAATGACTTTAATTCGTGACCACACCCAAAAAATTGAAAAATCCACCCAAAACCTAAAAAAATTTAAATTTTTATATGAAAAACTTCTTTTGCCCATATCTCCTTAAATATGCGTCCTAGAGCGAAAAGAACTTTAATTCGTGACCACCCCCAAAAAATTGAAAATTCCACCCAAAACCTAAAAAAATTGAAATTTTTATATGAAAAACTTCTTTTGCCCATATCTCCTTAAATATGCGTCCTAGAGCGAAAAGGACTTTAATTCGTGACCACCCCCAAAAAATTGAAAAATCCACCCAAAACCTAAAAAAAATTAAATTTTTATATGAAAAACTTCTTTTGCCCATATCTCCTAAACTAAGCGTCCTAGAGCGAAAAGGACTTTAATTCGTGACCACCCCCAAAAAATTCAAAAATCCACCCAAAACCTAAACAAATTTAAATTTTTATATGAAAAACTTCTTTTGCCCATATCTCCTTAAATATGCGTCCTAGAGCGAAAAGGACTTTAATTCGTGACCACCCCCAAATTATTGAAAAATCCACCCAAAACCTAAAAAAATTAAAATTTTTATATGAAAAACTTCTTTTGCCCATATCTCCTAAACTAAGCGTCCTAGAGCGAAAAGGACTTTAATTCGTGACCACCCCCAAAAAATTTAAAAATCCACCCAAAACCTAAACAAATTTAAATTTTTATATGAAAAACTTCTTTTGCCCATATCTCCTTAAATATGCGTCCTAGAGCGAAAAGGACTTTAATTCGTGACCACCCCCAAAAAATTGAAAAATCCACCCAAAACCTAAAAAAAATTAAATTTTTATATGAAAAACTTCTTTTGCCCATATCTCCTAAACTAAGCGTCCTAGAGCGAAAAGGACTTTAATTCGTGACCACCCCCAAAAAATTTAAAAATCCACCCAAAACCTAAACAAATTTAAATTTTTATATGAAAAACTTCTTTTGCCCATATCTCCTTAAATATGCGTCCTAGAGCGAAAAGGACTTTAATTCGTGACCACCCCCAAATTATTGAAAAATCCACCCAAAACCTAAAAAAATTAAAATTTTTATATGAAAAACTTCTTTTGCCCATATCTCCTAAACTAAGCGTCCTAGAGCGAAAAGGACTTTAATTCGTGACCACCCCCAAAAAATTTAAAAATCCACCCAAAACCTAAACAAATTTAAATTTTTATATGAAAAACTTCTTTTGCCCATATCTCCTTAAATATGCGTCCTAGAGCGAAAAGGAATTTAATTCGTGACCACCCCCAAAAAATTGAAAAATCCACCAAAACCTAAAACAATTGCAATTTTTATATGAAAAACTTCTTTTGCCCATATCTCCTTAAATATGCGTCCTAGAGCGAAAAGGACTTTAATTCGTGACCACCCCCAAAAAATTTAAAAATCCACCCAAAACCTAAACAAATTGAAATTTTTATATGAAAAACTTCTTTTGCCCATATCTCCTTAAATATGCGTCCTAGAGCGAAAAGGACTTTAATTCGTGACCACCCCCAAAAAATTGAAAAATCCACCCAAAACCTAAAAAAATTGAAATTTTTATATGAAAAACTTCTTTTGCCCATATCTCCTAAACTAAGCGTCCTAGAGCGAAAAGGACTTTAATTCGTGACCACCCCCAAAAAATTGAAAAATCCACCCAAAACCTAAAAAAATTGAAATTTTTATATGAAAAACTTCTTTTGCCCATATCTCCTTAAATATGCGTCCTAGAGCGAAAAGAACTTTAATTCGTGACCACCCCCAAAAAATTGAAAAATTCACCCAAAACCTAAAAAAATTAAAATTTTTATATGAAAAACTTCTTTTGCCCATATCTCCTAAACTAAGCGTCCTAGAGCGAAAAGGACTTTAATTCGTGAAAAAATTGAAATTTTTATACGAAAAACTTCTTTTGCCCATATCTCCTTAAATATGCGTCTTAGAGCGAAAATGACTTTAATTCGTGACCACCCCCAAAAAATTGAAAAATCCACCCAAAACCTAAAAAAATTTAAATTTTTATATGAAAAACTTCTTTTGCCCATATCTCCTTAAATATGCGTCCTAGAGCGAAAAGAACTTTAATTCGTGACCACCCCCAAAAAATCGAAAATTCCACCCAAAACCTAAAAAAATTGAAATTTTTATATGAAAAACTTCTTTTGCCCATATCTCCTTAAATATGCGTCCTAGAGCGAAAAGGACTTTAATTCGTGACCACCCCCAAAAAATTGAAAAATCCACCCAAAACCTAAAAAAATTGAAATTTTTATATGAAAAACTTCTTTTGCCCATATCTCCTAAACTAAGCGTCCTAGAGCGAAAAGGACTTTAATTCGTGACCACCCCCAAACAATTGACAATTCCACCCAAAACCTAAAAAAATTTAAATTTTTATATGAAAAACTTCTTTTGCCCATATCTCCTTAAATATGCGTCCTAGAGCGAAAAGGACTTTAATTCGTGACCACCCCCAAAAAATTGAAAAATCCACCCAAAACCTAAAAAAATTGAAATTTTTATATGAAAAACTTCTTTTGCCCATATCTCCTAAACTAAGCGTCCTAGAGCGAAAAGGACTTTAATTCGTAACCACTCCCAAAAAATTGACAAATCCACCCAAAACCTAAAAAAATTGAAATTTTTATACGAAAAACTTCTTTTGCCCATATCTCCTTAAATATGCGTCCTAGAGCGAAAAGGACTTTAATTCGTGACCACCCCCAAAAAATTGAAAAATCCACCCAAAACCTAAAAAAAAATAAATTTTTATTTAAAAACTTCTTTTGCCCATATCTCCTTAAATATGCGTCCTAGAGCGAAAAGGAATTTAATTCGTGACCACCCCCAAAAAATTTAAAAATCCACCCAAAACCTAAAAAAATTTAAATTTTTATACGAAAAACTTCTTTTGCCCATATCTCCTTAAATATGCGTCCTAGAGCGAAAAGGACTTTAATTCGTGACCACCCCCAAAAAATTGAAAATTCCACTCAAAACCTAAAAAAATTGAAATTTTTATATGAAAAACTTCTTTTGCCCATATCTCCTAAACTAAGCGTCCTAGAGCGAAAAGGACTTTAATTCGTGACCACCCCCAAAAAATTTAAAAATCCACCCAAAACCTAAAAAATTTTAAATTTTTATATGAAAAACTTCTTTTGCCCATATCTCCTTAAATATGCGTCCTAGAGCGAAAATACTTTAATTCGTGACCACCCTCAAAAAATTGAAAAATCCACCCAAAATCTAAAAAAATTTAAATTTTTATATGAAACACTTCTTTTGCCCATATCTCCTAAACTAAGCGTCCTAGAGCGAAAAGGACTTTAATTCGTGACCACCCCTAAAAACTTGAAAAATCCACCCAAAACCTAACAAAATTGAAATTTTTATATGAAAAATTTCTTTTGCTCATATCTCGTAAACTAAGCGTCCTAGAGCGATTTTTAAATTTTTTTGTGACCACCGCCAAAAAATTTAAAAATCCACCCAAAACCTAACAAATTGCAATTTTTATATGAAAAACTTCTTTTGCCCATATCTCCTAAACTAAGCGTCCTAGAGCGAAAAGGACTTTAATTCGTGACCACCCTCAAAAAATTGAAAAATCCACCCAGAACCTAAAAAAATTGAAATTTTTATATGAAAAACTTCTTTTGCCCATATCTCCTTAAATATGCGTCCTAGAGCGAAAAGGACTTTAATTCGTGACCACCCCCAAAAAATTGAAAAATCCACCCAAAACCTAAAAAAATTGAAATTTTTATATGAAAAACTTCTTTTGCCCATATCTCCTAAACTAAGCGTCCTAGAGCGAAAAGGACTTTAATTCGTGACCACCCCCAAAAAATTGAAAAATCCACCCAAAACCTAAAAAAATTGAAATTTTTATATGAAAAACTTCTTTTGCCCATATCTCCTTAAATATGCGTCCTAGAGCGAAAAGAACTTTAATTCGTGACCACCCCCAAAAAATTGAAAAATTCACCCAAAACCTAAAAAAATTAAAATTTTTATATGAAAAACTTCTTTTGCCCATATCTCCTAAACTAAGCGTCCTAGAGCGAAAAGGACTTTAATTCGTGACCACTCCCAAAAAATTGAAAAATCCACCCAAAACCTAAAAAAATTAAAATTTTTATATGAAAAACTTCTTTTGCCCATATCTCCTAAACTAAGCGTCCTAGAGCGAAAAGGACTTTAATTCGTGACCACTCCCAAAAAATTGAAAAATCCACCCAAAACCTAAAAAAATTGAAATTTTTATACGAAAAACTTCTTTTGCCCATATCCCCTTAAATATGCGTCCTAGAGCGAAAAGGACTTTAATTCGTGACCACCCCCAAAAAATTGAAAAATCCACCAAAACCTAAAACAATTGCAATTTTTATATGAAAAACTTCTTTTGCCCATATCTCCTTAAATATGCGTCCTAGAGCGAAAAGGACATTAATTCGTGACCACCCCTAAAAACTTGAAAAATCCACCCAAAACCTAAAAAAATTGAAATTTTTATATGAAAAACTTCTTTTGCTCATATCTCCTAAACTAAGCGTCCTAGAGCGAAAAGGACTTTAATTCGTGACCACCGCCAAAAAATTTAAAAATCCACCCAAAACCTAAAACAATTGCAATTTTTATATGAAAAACTTCTTTTGCCCATATCTCCTTAAATATGCGTCCTAGAGCGAAAAGGACTTTAATTCGTGACCACCCCCAAAAAATTTAAAAATCCACCCAAAACCTAAACAAATTGAAATTTTTATATGAAAAACTTCTTTTGCCCATATCTCCTAAACTAAGCGTCCTAGAGCGAAAAGGACTTTAATTCGTGACCACCGCCAAAAAATTGAAAAATCCACCCAAAACCTAAAAAAATTTAAATTTTTATATGAAAAACTTCTTTTGCCCATATCTCCTTAAATATGCGTCCTAGAGCGAAAAGAACTTTAATTCGTGACCACCCCCAAAAAATCGAAAATTCCACCCAAAACCTAAAAAAATTGAAATTTTTATATGAAAAACTTCTTTTGCCCATATCTCCTTAAATATGCGTCCTAGAGCGAAAAGGACTTTAATTCGTGACCACCCCCAAAAAATTGAAAAATCCACCCAAAACCTAAAAAAATTTAAATTTTTATATGAAAAACTTCTTTTGCCCATATCTCCTTAAATATGCGTCCTAGAGCGAAAAGAACTTTAATTCGTGACCACCCCCAAAAAATTGAAAATTCCACCCAAAACCTAAAAAAATTTAAATTTTTATATGAAAAACTTCTTTTGCCCATATCTCCTTAAATATGCGTCCTAGAGCGAAAAGGACTTTAATTCGTGACCACCCCCAAAAAATTGAAAAATCCACCCAAAACCTAAAAAAAATTAAATTTTTATATGAAAAACTTCTTTTGCCCATATCTTCTAAACTAAGCGTCCTAGAGCGAAAAGGACTTTAATTCGTGACCACCCCCAAAAAATTTAAAAATCCACCCAAAACCTAAACAAATTTAAATTTTTATATGAAAAACTTCTTTTGCCCATATCTCCTTAAATATGCGTCCTAGAGCGAAAAGGACTTTAATTCGTGACCACCCCCAAAATATTGAAAAATCCACCCAAAACCTAAAAAAATTAAAATTTTTATATGAAAAACTTCTTTTGCCCATATCTCCTAAACTAAGCGTCCTAGAGCGAAAAGGACTTTAATTCGTGACCACCCTCAAAAAATTGAAAAATCCACCCAAAACCTAAAAAAATTGAAATTTTTATATGAAAAACTTCTTTTGCCCATATCTCCTTAAATATGCGTCCTAGAGCGAAAAGGACTTTAATTCGTGACCACCCCCAAAAAATTGAAAAATCCACCCAAAACCTAAAAAAATTGAAATTTTTATATGAAAAACTTCTTTTGCCCATATCTCCTAAACTAAGCGTCCTAGAGCGAAAAGGACTTTAATTCGTGACCACCCCCAAACAATTGAAAAATCCACCCAAAACCTAAAAAAAATTGAAATTTTTATATGAAAAACTTCTTTTGCCCATATCTCCTTAAATATGCGTCCTAGAGCGAAAAGGACTTTAATTCGTGACCACCCCCAAAAAATTGAAAAATCCACCCAAAACCTAAAAAAATTAAAATTTTTATACGAAAAACTTCTTTTGGCCATATCTCCTAAACTAAGCGTCCTAGAGCGAAAAGGACTTTAATTCGTAACCACTCCCAAAAAATTGACAAATCCACCCAAAACCTAAAAAAATTGAAATTTTTATACGAAAAACTTCTTTTGCCCATATCTCCTTAAATATGCGTCCTAGAGCGAAAAGGACTTTAATTCGTGACCACCCCCAAAAAATTGAAAAATCCACCCAAAACCTAAAAAAAAATAAATTTTTATTTAAAAACTTCTTTTGCCCATATCTCCTTAAATATGCGTCCTAGAGCGAAAAGGAATTTAATTCGTGACCACCCCCAAAAAATTTAAAAATCCACCCAAAACCTAAAAAAATTTAAATTTTTTTGCCCATATCTCCTTAAATATGCGTCCTAGAGCGAAAAGGACTTTAATTCGTGACCACCCCCAAAAAATTGAAAATTCCACCCAAAACCTAAAAAAATTGAAATTTTTATATGAAAAACTTCTTTTGCCCATATCTCCTAAACTAAGCGTCCTAGAGCGAAAAGGACTTTAATTCGTGACCACCCCCAAAAAATTTAAAAATCCACCCAAAACCTAAAAAATTTTAAATTTTTATATGAAAAACTTCTTTTGCCCATATCTCCTTAAATATGCGTCCTAGAGCGAAAATACTTTAATTCGTGACCACCCTCAAAAAATTGAAAAATCCACCCAAAATCTAAAAAAATTTAAATTTTTATATGAAACACTTCTTTTGCCCATATCTCCTAAACTAAGCGTCCTAGAGCGAAAAGGACTTTAATTCGTGACCACCCCTAAAAACTTGAAAAATCCACCCAAAACCTAAAAAAATTGAAATTTTTATATGAAAAACTTCTTTTGCTCATATCTCCTAAACTAAGCGTCCTAGAGCGAAAAGGACTTTAATTCGTGACCACCGCCAAAAAATTTAAAAATTCACCCAAAACCTAACAAATTGCAATTTTTATATGAAAAACTTCTTTTGCCCATATCTCCTAAACTAAGCGTCCTAGAGCGAAAAGGACTTTAATTCGTGACCACCCTCAAAAAATTGAAAAATCCACCCAGAACCTAAAAAAATTGAAATTTTTATATGAAAAACTTCTTTTGCCCATATCTCCTTAAATATGCGTCCTAGAGCGAAAAGGACTTTAATTCGTGACCACCCCCAAAAAATTGAAAAATCCACCCAAAACCTAAAAAAATTGAAATTTTTAAATGAAAAACTTCTTTTGCCCATATCTCCTAAACTAAGCGTCCTAGAGCGAAAAGGACTTTAATTCGTGACCACCCCCAAAAAATTGAAAAATCCACCCAAAACCTAAAAAAATTGAAATTTTTATATGAAAAACTTCTTTTGCCCATATCTCCTTACATATGCGTCCTAGAGCGAAAAGAACTTTAATTCGTGACCACCCCCAAAAAATTGAAAAATTCACCCAAAACCTAAAAAAATTAAAATTTTTATATGAAAAACTTCTTTTGCCCATATCTCCTAAACTAAGCGTCCTAGAGCGAAAAGGACTTTAATTCGTGACCACTCCCAAAAAATTGAAAAATCCACCCAAAACCTAAAAAAATTAAAATTTTTATATGAAAAACTTCTTTTGCCCATATCTCCTAAACTAAGCGTCCTAGAGCGAAAAGGACTTTAATTCGTGACCACTCCCAAAAAATTTAAAAATCCACCCAATACCTAAAAAAATTTAAATTTTTATACGAAAAACTTCTTTTGCCCATATCCCCTTAAATATGCGTCCTAGAGCGAAAAGGACTTTAATTCGTGACCACCCCCAAAAAATTGAAAAATCCACCAAAACCTAAAACAATTGCAATTTTTATATGAAAAACTTCTTTTGCCCATATCTCCTTAAATATGCGTCCTAGAGCGAAAAGGACATTAATTCGTGACCACCCCTAAAAACTTGAAAAATCCACCCAAAACCTAAAAAAATTGAAATTTTTATATGAAAAACTTCTTTTGCTCATATCTCCTGAACTAAGCGTCCTAGAGCGAAAAGGACATTAATTCGTGACCACCGCCAAAAAATTTAAAAATCCACCCAAAACCTAAAACGATTGCAATTTTTATATGAAAAACTTCTTTTGCCCATATCTCCTTAAATATGCGTCCTAGAGCGAAAAGGACTTTAATTCGTGACCACCCCCAAAAAATTTAAAAATCCACCCAAAACCTAAACAAATTGAAATTTTTATATGAAAAACTTCTTTTGCCCATATCTCCTAAACTAAGCGTCCTAGAGCGAAAAGGACTTTAATTCGTGACCACCCTCAAAAAATTGAAAAATCCACCCAGAACCTAAAAAAATTGAAATTTTTATATGAAAAACTTCTTTTGCCCATATCTCCTTAAATATGCGTCCTAGAGCGAAAAGGACTTTAATTCGTGACCACCCTCAAAAAATTGAAAAATCCACCCAAAACCTAAAAAAATTTAAATTTTTATATGAAAAACTTCTTTTGCCCATATCTCCTAAACTAAGCGTCCTAGAGCGAAAAGGACTTTAATTCGTGACCACCCCCAAAAAATTTAAAAATCCACCCAAAACCTAAACAAATTTAAATTTTTATATGAAAAACTTCTTTTGCCCATATCTCCTTAAATATGCGTCCTAGAGCGAAAAGGACTTTAATTCGTGACCACCCCCAAAATATTGAAAAATCCACCCAAAACCTAAAAAAATTAAAATTTTTATATGAAAAACTTCTTTTGCCCATATCTCCTAAACTAAGCGTCCTAGAGCGAAAAGGACTTTAATTCGTGACCACTCCCAAAAAATTGAAAAATCCACCCAAAACCTAAAAAAATTGAAATTTTTATACGAAAAACTTCTTTTGCCCATATCTCCTTAAATATGCGTCCTAGAGCGAAAAGGACTTTAATTCGTGACCACCCCCAAAAAATTGAAAAATCCACCAAAACCTAAAACAATTGCAATTTTTATATGAAAAACTTCTTTTGCCCATATCTCCTTAAATATGCGTCCTAGAGCGAAAAGGACTTTAATTCGTGACCACCCCTAAAAACTTGAAAAATCCACCCAAAACCTAAAAAAATTGAAATTTTTATATGAAAAACTTCTTTTGCTCATATCTCCTAATCTAAGCGTCCTAGAGCGAAAAGGACATTAATTCGTGACCACCGCCAAAAAATTTAAAAATCCATCCAAAACCTAAAACAATTGCAATTTTTATATGAAAAACTTCTTTTGCCCATATCTCCTTAAATATGCGTCCTAGAGCGAAAAGGACTTTAATTCGTGACCACCCCCAAAAAATTTAAAAATCCACCCAAAACCTAAACAAATTGAAATTTTTATATGAAAAACTTCTTTTGCCCATATCTCCTAAACTAAGCGTCCTAGAGCGAAAAGGACTTTAATTCGTGACCACCCCCAAAATATTGAAAAATCCACCCAAAATCTAAAAAAATTTAAATTTTTATATGAAAAACTTCTTTTGCCCATATCTCCTAAACTAAGCGTCCTAGAGCGAAAAGGACTTTAATTCGTGACCACCCCCAAAAAATTGAAAAATCCACCCAAAACCTAAAAAAATTGAAATTTTTATATGAAAAACTTCTTTTGCCCATATCTCCTTAAATATGCGTCCTAGAGCGAAAAGAACTTTAATTCGTGACCACCCCCAAAAAATTGAAAATTGCACCCAAAACCTAAAAAAATTGAAATTTTTATATGAAAAACTTCTTTTGCTCATATCTCCTTAAATATGCGTCCTAGAGCGAAAAGGACTTTAATTCGTGACCACCCCCAAAAAATTGAAAAATCCACCCAAAACCTAAAAAAAATTAAATTTTTATATGAAAAACTTCTTTTGCCCATATCTCCTAAACTAAGCGTCCTAGAGCGAAAAGGACTTTAATTCGTGACCACCCCCAAAAAATTGAAAAATCCACCCAAAACCTAAACAAATTTAAATTTTTATATGAAAAACTTCTTTTGCCCATATCTCCTTAAATATGCGTCCTAGAGCGAAAAGGACTTTAATTCGTGACCACCCCCAAAATATTGAAAAATCCACCCAAAACCTAAAAAAATTAAAATTTTTATATGAAAAACTTCTTTTGCCCATATCTCCTAAACTGCGCGTCCTAGAGCGAAAAGGACTTTAATTCGTGACCACTCCCAAAAAATTGAAAAATCCACCCAAAACCTAAAAAAATTGAAATTTTTATACGAAAAACTTCGTTTGCCCATATCTCCTTAAATATGCGTCCTAGAGCGAAAAGGACTTTAATTCGTGACCACCCCCAAAAAATTGAAAAATCCACCAAAACCTAAAAAAAATAAATTTTTATATGAAAAACTTCTTTTGCCCATATCTCCTAAACTAAGCGTCCTAGAGCGAAAAGGACTTTAATTCGTGATCACCCCCAAAATATTGGAAAATCCACCCAAAATCTAAAAAAAATGAAATTTTTATATGAAAAACTTCTTTTGCCCATATCTCCTAAACTAAGCGTCCTAGAGCGAAAAGGACTTTAATTCGTGACCACCATCAAAAAATTGAAAAATCCACCCAAAACCTAAAAAAAATTGAAATTTTTATATGAAAAACTTCTTTTGCCCATATCTCCTTAAATATGCGTCCTAGAGCGAAAAGGATTTTAATTCGTGACCACCCCCAAAAAATTGAAAAATCCACCCAAAACCTAAAAAAATTGAAATTTTTATATGAAAAACTTCTTTTGCCCATATCTCCTAAACGAAGCGTCCTAGAGCGAAAAGGACTTCAATTCGTGACCACCCCCAAAAAATTTAAAAATCCACCCAAAACCTAAAAAAATTGAAATTTTTATATGAAAAACTTCTTTTGCCCATATCTCCTTAAATATGCGTCCTAGAGCGAAAAGGACTTTAATTCGTGACCACCCCCAAAATATTGAAAAATCCACCCAAAACCTAAAAAAATTAAAATTTTTATATGAAAAACTTCTTTTGCCCATATCTCCTAAACTAAGCGTCCTAGAGCGAAAAGGACTTTAATTCGTGACCACTCCCAAAAAATTGAAAAATCCACCCAAAACCTAAAAAAATTGAAATTTTTATACGAAAAACTTCTTTTGCCCATATCTCCTTAAATATGCGTCCTAGAGCGAAAAGGACTTTAATTCGTGACCACCCCCATAAAATTGAAAAATCCACCAGAACCTAAAAAAAATAAATTTTTATATGAAAAACTTCTTTTGCCCATATCTCCTAAACTAAGCGTCCTAGAGCGAAAGGGACTTTAATTCGTGACCACCCCCAAAATATTGGAAAATCCACCCAAAATCTAAAAAAATTGAAATTTTTATATGAAAAACTTCTTTTGCCCATATCTCCTAAACTAAGCGTCCTAGAGCGAAAAGGAGTTTAATTCGTGACCACCCTCAAAAAATTGAAAAATCCACCCATAACCTAAAAAAAAATTGAAATTTTTATATGAAAAACTTCTTTTGCCCATATCTCCTTAAATATGCGTCCTAGAGCGAAAAGGACTTTAATTCGTGACCACCCCCAAAAAATTGAAAAATCCACCCAAAACCTAAAAAAATTGAAATTTTTATATAAAAAACTTCTTTTGCCCATATCTCCGAAACTAAGCGTCCTAGAGCGAAAAGGACTTTAATTCGTGACCACCCCCAAAAAATTGAAAAATCCACCCAAAACCTAAAAAAATTGAAATTTTTATATGAAAAACTTTTTTTGCCCATATCTCCTTAAATATGCGTCCTAGAGCGAAAAGGACTTTAATTCGTGACCACCCCCAAAAAATTGAAAAATCCACCCAAAACCTAAAAAAATTGAAATTTTTATATGAAAAACTTCTTTTGCCCATATCTCCTAAACTAAGCGTCCTAGAGCGAAAAGGACTTTAATTCGTGACCACCCCCAAAAAATTGAAAAATCCACCCAAAACCTAAAAAAATTGAAATTTTTATATGAAAAACTTCTTTTGCCCATATCTCCTTAAATATGCGTCCTAGAGCGAAAAGGACTTTAATTCGTGACCACCCCCAAAAAATTGAAAAATCCACCCAAAACCTAAAAAAAATACATTTTTATATGAAAAAATTCGTTTGCCCATATCTCCTAAACTAAGCGTCCTAGAGCGAAAAGGACTTTAATTCGTGACCACCCCTAAAAACTTGAAAAATCCACCCAAAACCTAAAAAAATTGAAATTTTTATATGAAAAACTTCTTTTGCCCATATCTCCTTAAATATGCGTCCTAGACCGAAAAGGACTTTAATTCGTGACCACCCCCAAAAAATTGAAAAATCCACCCAAAACCTAAAAAAATTGAAATTTTGGTATGAAAAACTTTTGCCCATATCTCCTAAACTAAGCGTCCTAGAGCGAAAAGGACTTTAATTCGTGACCACCCCCAAAATATTGAAAAATCCACCCAAAATCTAAAAAAAATGAAATTTTTATATGAAAAACTTCTTTTGCTCATAACTCCTAAACTAAGCGTCCTAGAGCGAAAAGGACTTTAATTCGTGACCACCCCCAAAAAATTGAAAAATCCACCCAAAACCTAAAAAAATTTAAATTTTTGTATGAAAAACTTCTTTTGCCCATATCTCCTTAAATATGCGTCCTAGAGCGAAAAGGACTTTAATTCGTGACCACCCTCAAAAAATTGAAAAATCCACCCAAAACCTAAAAAAAATACATTTTTATATGAAAAAATTCGTTTGCCCATATCTCCTAAACTAAGCGTCCTAGAGCGAAAAGGACTTTAATTCGTGACCACCCCCAAAAAATTGAAAAATCCACCCAAAACCTAAAAAAATTTAAATTTTTGTATGAAAAACTTCTTTTGCCCATATCTCCTTAAATATGCGTCCTAGAGCGAAAAGGACTTTAATTCGTGACCACCCTCAAAAAATTGAAAAATCCACCCAAAACCTAAAAAAATTAAATTTTTATATGAAACACTTCTTTTGCCCATATCTCCTAAACTAAGCGTCCTAGAGCGAAAAGGACTTTAATTCGTGACCACCCCTAAAAACTTGAAAAATCCACCCAAAACCTAAAAAAATTGAAATTTTTATATGAAAAACTTCTTTTGCCCATATCTCCTTAAATATGCGTCCTAGACCGAAAAGGACTTTAATTCGTGACCACCCCCAAAAAATTGAAAAATCCACCCAAAACCTAAAAAAATTGAAATTTTGGTATGAAAAACTTTTGCCCATATCTCCTAAACTAAGCGTCCTAGAGCGAAAAGGACTTTAATTCGTGACCACCCTCAAAAAATTGAAAAATCCACCCAAAACCTAAAAAAATTGAAATTTTTATATGAAAAACTTCTTTTGCCCATATCTCCTAAACTAAGCGTCCTAGAGCGAAAAGGACTTTAATTCGTGACCACCCCCAAAATATTGAAAAATCCACCCAAAATCTAAAAAAATTTAAATTTTTATATGAAAAACTTCTTTTGCTCATAACTCCTAAACTAAGCGTCCTAGAGCGAAAAGGACTTTAATTCGTGACCACCCCCAAAAAATTGAAAAATCCACCCAAAACCTAAAAAAATTGAAATTTTTATATGAATAACTTCTTTTGCCCATATCTCCTTAAATATGCGTCCTAGAGCGAAAAGGACTTTTATTCGTGACCACTCCCAAAAAATTGAAAAATCCACCCAAAACCTAAAAAAATTTAAATTTTGATATGAAAAACTTCTTTTGCCCATATCTCCTAAACCAAGCGTCCTAGAGCGAAAAGGACTTTAATTCGTGACCACTCCCAAAAAATTTAAAAATCCACCCAAAACCTAAAAAAATTGAAATTTTTATATGAAAAACTTCTTTTGCCCATATCTCCTAAACTAAGCGTCCTAGAGCGAAAAGGACTTTAATTCGTGACCACTCCCAAAAAATTGAAAAATCCACCCAAAACCTAAAAAAATTGAAATTTTTATACGAAAAACTTCTTTTGCCCATATCTCCTTAAATATGCGTCCTAGAGCGAAAAGGACTTTAATTCGTGACCACCCCCAAAAAAATTGAAAAATCCACCCAAAACCTAAAAAATAATAAATTTTTATATGAAAAACTTCTCCTAAACTAAGCGTCCTAGAGCGAAAAGGACTTTAATTCGTGACCACCCCCAAAAAATTGAAAAATCTACCCAAAACCTAAAAAAATTGAAATTTTTATATGAAAAACTTCTTTTGCCCATATCTCCTTAAATATGCGTCCTAGAGCGAAAAGGACTTTAATTCGTGACCACCCCCAAAAAATTGAAAAATCCACCCAAAACCTAAAAAAATTTAAATTTTTATATGAAAAACTTCTTTTTCCCATATCTCCTTAAATATGCGTCCTAGAGCGAAAAGGACTTTAATTCGTGACCACCCCCAAAAAATTGAAAAATCCACCCAAAACCTAAAAAAATTAAAATTTTTATATGAAAAACTTCTTTTGCCCATATCTCCTAAACTAAGCGTCCTAGAGCGAAAAGGACTTTAATTCGTGACCACTCCCAAAAAATTGAAAAATCCACCCAAAACCTAAAAAAATTGAAATTTTTATACGAAAAACTTCTTTTGCCCATATCTCCTTAAATATGCGTCCTAGAGCGAAAAGGACTTTAATTCGTGACCACCCCCAAAAAATTGAAAAATCCACCCAAAACCTAAAAAAATTGAAATTTTTATATGAAAAACTTCTTTTGCCCATATCTCCTAAACTAAGCGTCCTAGAGCGAAAAGGACTTTAATTCGTGACCACCCCCAAAAAATTGAAAAATCCACCCAAAACCTAAAAAAATTGAAATTTTTATATGAAAAACTTTTTTTGCCCATATCTCCTTAAATATGCGTCCTAGAGCGAAAAGGACTTTAATTCGTGACCACCCCCAAAAAATTGAAAAATCCACCCAAAACCTAAAAAAATTTAAATTTTTATATGAAAAACTTCTTTTGCCCATATCTCCTAAACTAAGCGTCCTAGAGCGAAAAGGACTTTAATTCGTGACCACCCCCAAAAAATTGAAAAATCCACCCAAAACCTAAAAAAATTGAAATTTTTATATGAAAAACTTCTTTTGCCCATATCTCCTTAAATATGCGTCCTAGAGCGAAAAGGACTTTAATTCGTGACCACCCCCAAAAAATTGAAAAATCCACCCAAAACCTAAAAAAAATACATTTTTATATGAAAAAATTCGTTTGCCCATATCTCCTAAACTAAGCGTCCTAGAGCGAAAAGGACTTTAATTCGTGACCACCCCTAAAAACTTGAAAAATCCACCCAAAACCTAAAAAAAATGAAATTTTTATATGAAAAACTTCTTTTGCCCATATCTCCTTAAATATGCGTCCTAGAGCGAAAAGGACTTTAATTCGTGACCACCCCCAAAAAATTGAAAAATCCACCCAAAACCTAAAAAAATTGAAATTTTTATATGAAAAACTTCTTTTGCCCATATCTCCTTAAATATGCGTCCTAGAGCGAAAAGGACTTTTATTCGTGACCACTCCCAAAAAATTGAAAAATCCACCCAAAACCTAAAAAAATTAAAATTTTGATATGAAAAACTTCTTTTGCCCATATCTCCTAAACCAAGCGTCCTAGAGCGAAAAGGACTTTAATTCGTGACCACTCCCAAAAAATTTAAAAATCCACCCAAAACCTAAAAAAATTGAAATTTTTATATGAAAAACTTCTTTTGCCCATATCTCCTAAACTAAGCGTCCTAGAGCGAAAAGGACTTTAATTCGTGACCACTCCCAAAAAATTGAAAAATCCACCCAAAACCTAAAAAAATTGAAATTTTTATACGAAAAACTTCTTTTGCCCATATCTCCTTAAATATGCGTCCTAGAGCGAAAAGGACTTTAATTCGTGACCACCCCCAAAAAAATTGAAAAATCCACCCAAAACCTAAAAAATAATAAATTTTTATATGAAAAACTTCTCCTAAACTAAGCGCCTTGAGAGAAAAGGACTTTAATTCGTGACCACCCCCAAAAAATTGAAAAATCCACCCAAAACCTAAAAAAATTGAAATTTTTATATGAAAAACTTCTTTTGCCCATATCTCCTTAAATATGCGTCCTAGAGCGAAAAGGACTTTAATTCGTGACCACTCCCAAAACATTGAAAAATCCACCCAAAACCTAAAAAAATTAAAATTTTGATATGAAAAACTTCTTTTGCCCATATCTCCTAAACTAAGCGTCCTAGAGCGAAAAGGACTTTAATTCGTGACCACCCCCAAAAAATTGAAAAATCCACCCAAAACCTAAAAAAATTGAAATTTTTATATGAAAAACTTCTTTTGCCCATATCTCCTTAAATATGCGTCCTAGAGCGAAAAGGACTTTAATTCGTGACCACCCCCAAAAAATTGAAAAATCCACCCAAAACCTAAAAAAATTAAAATTTTTATATGAAAAACTTCTTTTGCCCATATCTCCTAAACTAAGCGTCCTAGAGCGAAAAGGACTTTAATTCGTGACCACTCCCAAAAAATTGAAAAATCCACCCAAAACCTAAAAAAATTGAAATTTTTATACGAAAAACTTCTTTTGCCCATATCTCCTTAAATATGCGGCCTAGAGCGAAAAGGACTTTAATTCGTGACCACCCCCAAAAAATTGAAAAATCCACCCAAAACCTAAAAAAATTAAAATTTTTATATGAAAAACTTCTTTTGCCCATATCTCCTAAACTAAGCCTCCTAGAGCGAAAAGGACTTTAATTCATGACCACCCTCAAAAAATTGAAAAATCCATCCAAAACCTAACAAAATTGAAATTTTTATATGAAAAACTTCTTTTGCCCATATCTCCTTAAATATGCGTCCTAGAGCGAAAAGGATTTTAATTCGTGACCACCCCCAAAAAATTGAAAAATCCACCCAAAACCTAAAAAAAATGAAATTTTTATATGAAAAACTTCTTTTGCCCATATCTCCTAAACTAAGCGTCCTAGAGCGAAAAGGACTTTAATTCGTGACCACCCCCAAAAAATTGAAAAATCTACCCAAAACCTAAAAAAATTGAAATTTTTATATGAAAAACTTCTTTTGCCCATATCTCCTTAAATATGCGTCCTAGAGCGAAAAGGACTTTAATTCGTGACCACCCCCAAAAAATTGAAAAATCCACCCAAAACCTAAAAAAATTTAAATTTTTATATGAAAAACTTCTTTTTCCCATATCTCCTTAAATATGCGTCCTAGAGCGAAAAGGACTTTAATTCGTGACCACCCCCAAAAAATTGAAAAATCCACCCAAAACCTAAAAAAATTAAAATTTTTATATGAAAAACTTCTTTTGCCCATATCTCCTAAACTAAGCGTCCTAGAGCGAAAAGGACTTTAATTCGTGACCACTCCCAAAAAATTGAAAAATCCACCCAAAACCTAAAAAAATTGAAATTTTTATACGAAAAACTTCTTTTGCCCATATCTCCTTAAATATGCGTCCTAGAGCGAAAAGGACTTTAATTCGTGACCACCCCCAAAAAATTGAAAAATCCACCCAAAACCTAAAAAAAAATGAATTTTTATATGAAAAACTTCTTTTGCCCATATCTCCTTAAATATGCGTCCTAGAGCGAAAAGGACTTTAATTCGTGACAACCCTCAAAAAATTGAAAAATCCACCCAAAACCTAAAAAAATTTAAATTTTTATATGAAAAACTTCTTTTGCCCATATCTCCTAAACTAAGCGTCCTAGAGCGAAAAGGACTTTAATTCGTGACCACCCCCAAAAACTTGAAAAATCCACCCAAAACCTAAAAAAATTGAAATTTTTATATGAAAAACTTCTTTTGCCCATATCTCCTTAAATATGCGTCCTAGAGCGAAAAGGACTTTAATTCGTGACCACCCCCAAAAAATTGAAAAATCCACCCAAAACCTAAAAAATTGAAATTTTTATATGAAAAACTTCTTTTGCCCATATCTCATAAACTAAGCGTCCTAGAGCGAAAAGGACTTTAATTCGTGACCACCCCCAAAAAATTGAAAAATCCACCCAAAACCTAAAAAAATTAAAATTTTTATATGAAAAACTTCTTTTGCCCATATCTCCTAAACTAAGCGTCCTAGAGCGAAAAGGACTTTAATTCGTGACCACCCCCAAAAAATTGAAAAATCCACCCAAAACCTAAAAAAATTTAAATTTTTATATGAAAAACTTCTTTTTCCCATATCTCCTTAAATATGCGTCCTAGAGCGAAAAGGACTTTAATTCGTGACCACCCCCAAAAAATTGAAAAATCCACCCAAAACCTAAAAAAATTAAAATTTTTATATGAAAAACTTCTTTTGCCCATATCTCCTAAACTAAGCGTCCTAGAGCGAAAAGGACTTTAATTCGTGACCACCCCCAAAAAATTGAAAAATCCACCCAAAACCTAACAAAATTGAAATTTTTATATGAAAAACTTCTTTTGCCCATATCTCCTTAAATATTTATTTTTTTTTTAGGTTTTGGGTGGATTTTTCAATTTTTTGGGGGTGGTCACGAATTAAAGTCCTTTTCCTAGAGCGAAAAGGACTTTCATTCGTGACCACCCCCAAAAAATTGAAAAATCCACCCAAAACCTAAAAAAAATAAATTTTTATATGAAAAACTTCTTTTGACCATATCTCCTTAAATATGCATCCTAGAGCGAAAAGGACTTTAATTCGTGACCACCCCCAAAAAATTGAAAAATCCACCCAAAACCTAAAAAACAATTAATTTTTATATGAAAAACTTCGTTTGCCCATATCTCCTAAACTAAGCGTCCTAGAGCGAAAAGGACTTTAATTCGTGACCACCCCCAAAAAATTGAAAATCCACCCAAAACCTAAAAAAATTAAAATTTTTATATGAAAAACTTCTTTTGCCCATATCTCCTAAACTAAGCGTCCTAGAGCGAAAAGGACTTTAATTCGTGACCACCCCCACAAAATTGAAAAATCCACCCAAAACCTAAAAAAAAATAAATTTTTATATGAAAAACTTCTTTTGCCCATATCTCCTAAACTAAGCGTCCTAGAGCGAAAAGGACTTTAATTCGTGACCACCCCCAAAATATTGAAAAATCCACCCAAAATCTAAAAAAATTTACATTTTTATATGAAAAACTTCTTTTGCCCATATCTCCTAAACTAAGCGTCCTAGAGCGAAAAGGACTTTAATTCGTGACCACCCCCAAAAAATTTAAAAATCCACCCAAAACCTAAAAAAGTTAAAATTTTTATATGAAAAACTTCTTTTGCCCATATCCTAGAGCGAAAAGGACTTTAATTCGTGACCACCCCCAAAAAATTGAAAAATCCACCCAAAACCTAAAAAAAATGGAAATTTTTTTATGAAAAACTTCTTTTGCCCATATCTCCTTAAATATGCGTCCTAGAACGAAAAGGACTTTAATTCGTGACCACCCCCAAAAAATTGAAAAATCCACCCAAAACCTAAAAAAAATTTAAATTTTTATATGAAAAACTTCTTTTGCCCATATCTCCTAAACTAAGCGTCCTAGAGCGAAAAGGACTTTAATTCGTGACCACCCCCAAAAAATTGAAAAATCCACCCAAAACCTAAAAAAATTTAAATTTTTATATGAAAAACTTCTTTTGCCCATATCTCCTAAACTAAGCGTCCTAGAGCGAAAAGGACTTTAATTCGTGACCACTCCCAAAAAATTGAAAAATCCACCCAAAACCTAAAAAAATTGAAATTTTTATACGAAAACCTTCTTTTGCCCATATCTCCTTAAATATGCGTCCTAGAGCGAAAAGGACTTTAATTCGTGACCACCCCCAAAAAATTGAAAACTCCACCCAAAACCTAAAAAAAAATAAATTTTTAGATGAAAAACTTCGTTTGCCCATATCTCCTAAACTAAGCGTCCTAGAGCGAAAAGGACTTTAATTCGTGACCACCCCCAAAATATTGCAAAATCCACCCAAAATCTAAAAAAATTTAAATTTTTATATGAAAAACTTCTTTTGCCCATATCTCCTTAAATATGCGTCCTAGAGCGAAAAGGACATTAATTCGTGACCACCCCCAAAAAATTGAAAAATCCACCCAAAACCTAAAAAAATTTAAATTTTTATATGAAAAACTTCTTTTGCCCATATCTCCTTAAATATGCGTCCTAGAGCGAAAAGGACTTTAATTCGTGACCACCCCCAAAAAATTGAAAAATCCACCCAAAACCTAAAAAAAATTTAAATTTTTATATGAAAAACTTCTTTTGCCCATATCTCCTAAACTAAGCGTCCTAGAGCGAAAAGGACTTTAATTCGTGACCACCCCCAAAATATTGCAAAATCCACCCAAAATCTAAAAAAATTTAAATTTTTATATGAAAAACTTCTTTTGCCCATATCTCCTTAAATATGCGTCCTAGAGCGAAAAGGACTTTAATTCGTGACCACCCCCAAAAAATTGAAAAATCCACCCAAAACCTAAAAAAATTGAAATTTTTATATGAAAAACTTCTTTTGCCCATATCTCCTTAAATATGCGTCCTAGAGCGAAAAGGACTTTAATTCGTGACCACCCCCAAAAAATTGAAAAATCCACCCAAAACCTAAAAAAATTAAAATTTTTATATGAAAAACTTCTTTTGCCCATATCTCCTAAACTAAGCGTCCTAGAGCGAAAAGGACTTTAATTCGTGACCACTCCCAAAAAATTGAAAAATCCACCCAAAACCTAAAAAAATTGAAATTTTTATACGAAAAACTTCTTTTGCCCATATCTCCTTAAATATGCGTCCTAGAGCGAAAAGGACTTTAATTCGTGACCACCCCCAAAAAATTGAAAAATCCACCCAAAACCTAAAAAAATTAAAATTTTTATATGAAAAACTTCTTTTGCCCATATCTCCTAAACTAAGCCTCCTAGAGCGAAAAGGACTTTAATTCATGACCACCCTCAAAAAATTGAAAAATCCATCCAAAACCTAACAAAATTGAAATTTTTATATGAAAAACTTCTTTTGCCCATATCTCCTTAAATATGCGTCCTAGAGCGAAAAGGATTTTAATTCGTGACCACCCCCAAAAAATTGAAAAATCCACCCAAAACCTAAAAAAATTGAAATTTTTATATGAAAAACTTCTTTTGCCCATATCTCCTAAACTAAGCGTCCTAGAGCGAAAAGGACTTTAATTCGTGACCACCCCCAAAAAATTGAAAAATCTACCCGAAACCTAAAAAAATTGAAATTTTTATATGAAAAACTTCTTTTGCCCATATCTCCTTAAATATGCGTCCTAGAGCGAAAAGGACTTTAATTCGTGACCACCCCCAAAAAATTGAAAAATCCACCCAAAATCTAAAAAAAATTAAATTTTTATATGAAAAACTTCTTTTTCCCATATCTCCTTAAATATGCGCCCTAGAGCGAAAAGGACTTTAATTCGTGACCACCCCCAAAAAATTGAAAAATCCACCCAAAACCCAAAAAAAATTAAAATTTTTATATGAAAAACTTCTTTTGCCCATATCTCCTAAACTAAGCGTCCTAGAGCGAAAAGGACTTTAATTCGTGACCACTCCCAAAAAATTGAAAAATCCACCCAAAACCTAAAAAAATTGAAATTTTTATACGAAAAACTTCTTTTGCCCATATCTCCTTAAATATGCGTCCTAGAGCGAAAAGGACTTTAATTCGTGACCACCCCCAAAAAATTGAAAAATCCACCCAAAACCTAAAAAAAAATGAATTTTTATATGAAAAACTTCTTTTGCCCATATCTCCTTAAATATGCGTCCTAGAGCGAAAAGGACTTTAATTCGTGACAACCCTCAAAAAATTGAAAAATCCACCCAAAACCTAAAAAAATTGAAATTTTTATATGAAAAACTTCTTTTGCCCATATCTCCTTAAATATGCGTCCTAGAGCGAAAAGGACTTTAATTCGTGACAACCCTCAAAAAATTGAAAAATCCACCCAAAACCTAAAAAAATTGAAATTTTTATATGAAAAACTCCCTTTGCCCATATCTCCTTAAATATGCGTCCTAGAGCGAAAAGGACTTTAATTCGTGACCACCCCAAAAAAATTTAAAAATCCACCCAAAACCTAAAAACATTTAAATTTTTATATGAAAAACTTCTTTTGCCCATATCTCCTAAACTGAGCGTCCTAGAGCGAAAAGGACTTTAATTCGTGACCACCCCCAAAAACTTGAAAAATCCACCCAAAACCTAAAAAAATTGAAATTTTTATATGAAAAACTTCTTTTGCCCATATCTCCTTAAATATGCGTCCTAGAGCGAAAAGGACTTTAATTCGTGACCACCCCCAAAAAATTGAAAAATCCACCCAAAACCTAAAAAAATTAAAATTTTTATATGAAAAACTTCTTTTGCCCATATCTCCTAAACTAAGCGTCCTAGAGCGTAAAGGACTTTAATTCGTGACCACTCCCAAAAAATTGAAAAATCCACCCAAAACCTAAAAAAATTGAAATTTTTATACGAAAAACTTCTTTTGCCCATATCTCCTTAAATATGCGTCCTAGAGCGAAAAGGACTTTAATTCGTGACCACCCCCAAAAAATTGAAAAATCCACCCAAAACCTAAAAAAATTAAAATTTTTATATGAAAAACTTCTTTTGCCCATATCTCCTAAACTAAGCCTCCTAGAGCGAAAAGGACTTTAATTCATGACCACCCTCAAAAAATTGAAAAATCCATCCAAAACCTAACAAAATTGAAATTTTTATATGAAAAACTTCTTTTGCCCATATCTCCTTAAATATGCGTCCTAGAGCGAAAACGATTTTAATTCGTGACCACCCCCAAAAAATTGAAAAATCCACCCAAAACCTAAAAAAATTGAAATTTTTATATGAAAAACTTCTTTTGCCCATATCTCCTAAACTAAGCGTCCTAGAGCGAAAAGGACTTTAATTCGTGACCACCCCCAAAAAATTGAAAAATCTACCCAAAACCTAAAAAAATTGAAATTTTTATATGAAAAACTTCTTTTGCCCATATCTCCTTAAATATGCGTCCTAGAGCGAAAAGGACTTTAATTCGTGACCACCCCCAAAAAATTGAAAAATCCACCCAAAACCTAAAAAAATTTAAATTTTTATATGAAAAACTTCTTTTTCCCATATCTCCTTAAATATGCGTCCTAGAGCGAAAAGGACTTTAATTCGTGACCACTCCCAAAAAATTGAAAAATCCACCCAAAACCTAAAAAAATTAAAATTTTTATATGAAAAACTTCTTTTGCCCATATCTCCTAAACTAAGCGTCCTAGAGCGAAAAGGACTTTAATTCGTGACCACTCCCAAAAAATTGAAAAATCCACCCAAAACCTAAAAAAATTGAAATTTTTATACGAAAAACTTCTTTTGCCCATATCTCCTTAAATATGCGTCCTAGAGCGAAAAGGACTTTAATTCGTGATCACCCAAAAAAATTGAAAAATCCACCCAAAACCTAAAAAAAAATGAATTTTTATATGAAAAACTTCTTTTGCCCATATCTCCTTAAATATGCGTCCTAGAGCGAAAAGGACTTTAATTCGTGACAACCCTCAAAAAATTGAAAAATCCACCCAAAACCTAAAAAAATTGAAATTTTTATATGAAAAACTTCTTTTGCCCATATCTCCTTAAATATGCGTCCTAGAGCGAAAAGGACTTTAATTCGTGACCACCCCCAAAAAATTGAAAAATCCACCCAAAACCTAAAAAAATTGAAATTTTTATATGAAAAACTTCTTTTGCCCATATCTCCTAAACTAAGCGTCCTAGAGCGAAAAGGACTTTAATTCGTGACCACCCCCAAAAAATTGAAAAATCCACCCAAAACCTAAAAAAATTAAAATTTTTATATGAAAAACTTCTTTTGCCCATATCTCCTAAACTAAGCGTCCTAGAGCGAAAAGGACTTTAATTCGTGACCACCCCCAAAAAATTGAAAAATCTACCCAAAACCTAAAAAAATTGAAATTTTTATATGAAAAACTTCTTTTGCCCATATCTCCTTAAATATGCGTCCTAGAGCGAAAAGGACTTTAATTCGTGACCACCCCCAAAAAATTGAAAAATCCACCCAAAACCTAAAAAAATTTAAATTTTTATATGAAAAACTTCTTTTGCCCATATCTCCTTAAATATGCGTCCTAGAGCGAAAAGGACTTTAATTCGTGACCACCCCCAAAAAATTGAAAAATCCACCCAAAACCTAAAAAAATTAAAATTTTTAATGAAAAACTTCTTTTGCCCATATCTCCTAAACTAAGCGTCCTAGAGCGAAAAGGACTTTAATTCGTGACCACCCCCAAAAAATTGAAAAATCCACCCAAAACCTAAAAAAATGAAATTTTTATATGAAAAACTTCTTTTGCCCATATCTCCTTAAATATGCGTCCTAGAGCGAAAAGGACTTTAATTCGTGACCACCCCCAAAAAATTGAAAATTCCACCCAAAACCTAAAAAAATTTAAATTTTTATATGAAAAACTCCCTTTGCCCATATCTCCTTAAATATGCGTCCTAGAGCGAAAAGGACTTTAATTCGTGACCACCCCAAAAAAATTTAAAAATCCACCCAAAACCTAAAAAAATTTAAATTTTTATATGAAAAACTTCTTTTGCCCATATCTCCTAAACTGAGCGTCCTAGAGCGAAAAGGACTTTAATTCGTGACCACCCCCAAAAACTTGAAAAATCCACCCAAAACCTAAAAAAATTAAAATTTTTATATGAAAAACTTCTTTTGCCCATATCTCCTAAACTAAGCGTCCTAGAGCGTAAAGGACTTTAATTCGTGACCACTCCCAAAAAATTGAAAAATCCACCCAAAACCTAAAAAAATTGAAATTTTTATACGAAAAACTTCTTTTGCCCATATCTCCTTAAATATGCGTCCTAGAGCGAAAAGGACTTTAATTCGTGACCACCCCCAAAAAATTGAAAAATCCACCCAAAACCTAAAAAAATTAAAATTTTTATATGAAAAACTTCTTTTGCCCATATCTCCTAAACTAAGCCTCCTAGAGCGAAAAGGACTTTAATTCATGACCACCCTCAAAAAATTGAAAAATCCATCCAAAACCTAACAAAATTGAAATTTTTATATGAAAAACTTCTTTTGCCCATATCTCCTTAAATATGCGTCCTAGAGCGAAAACGATTTTAATTCGTGACCACCCCCAAAAAATTGAAAAATCCACCCAAAACCTAAAAAAATTGAAATTGTTATATGAAAAACTTCTTTTGCCCATATCTCCTAAACTAAGCGTCCTAGAGCGAAAAGGACTTTAATTCGTGACCACCCCCAAAAAATTGAAAAATCTACCCAAAACCTAAAAAAATTGAAATTTTTATATGAAAAACTTCTTTTGCCCATATCTCCTTAAATATGCGTCCTAGAGCGAAAAGGACTTTAATTCGTGACCACCCCCAAAAAATTGAAAAATCCACCCAAAACCTAAAAAAATTTAAATTTTTATATGAAAAACTTCTTTTTCCCATATCTCCTTAAATATGCGTCCTAGAGCGAAAAGGACTTTAATTCGTGACCACCCCCAAAAAATTGAAAAATCCACCCAAAACCTAAAAAAATTAAAATTTTTATATGAAAAACTTCTTTTGCCCATATCTCCTAAACTAAGCGTCCTAGAGCGAAAAGGACTTTAATTCGTGACCACTCCCAAAAAATTGAAAAATCCACCCAAAACCTAAAAAAATTGAAATTTTTATACGAAAAACTTCTTTTGCCCATATCTCCTTAAATATGCGTCCTAGAGCGAAAAGGACTTTAATTCGTGATCACCCCAAAAAATTGAAAAATCCACCCAAAACCTAAAAAAAAATGAATTTTTATATGAAAAACTTCTTTTGCCCATATCTCCTTAAATATGCGTCCTAGAGCGAAAAGGACTTTAATTCGTGACAACCCTCAAAAAATTGAAAAATCCACCCAAAACCTAAAAAAATTGAAATTTTTATATGAAAAACTTCTTTTGCCCATATCTCCTTAAATATGCGTCCTAGAGCGAAAAGGACTTTAATTCGTGACCACCCCCAAAAAATTGAAAAATCCACCCAAAACCTAAAAAAATTGAAATTTTTATATGAAAAACTTCTTTTGCCCATATCTCCTAAACTAAGCGTCCTAGAGCGAAAAGGACTTTAATTCGTGACCACCCCCAAAAAATTGAAAAATCCACCCAAAACCTAAAAAAATTAAAATTTTTATATGAAAAACTTCTTTTGCCCATATCTCCTAAACTAAGCCTCCTAGAGCGAAAAGGACTTTAATTCATGACCACCCTCAAAAAATTGAAAAATCCATCCAAAACCTAACAAAATTGAAATTTTTATATGAAAAACTTCTTTTGCCCATATCTCCTTAAATATGCGTCCTAGAGCGAAAAGGATTTTAATTCGTGACCACCCCCAAAAAATTGAAAAATCCACCCAAAACCTAAAAAAATTGAAATTTTTATATGAAAAACTTCTTTTGCCCATATCTCCTAAACTAAGCGTCCTAGAGCGAAAAGGACTTTAATTCGTGACCACCCCCAAAAAATTGAAAAATCTACCCAAAACCTAAAAAAATTGAAATTTTTATATGAAAAACTTCTTTTGGCCATATCTCCTTAAATATGCGTCCTAGAGCGAAAAGGACTTTAATTCGTGACCACCCCCAAAAAATTGAAAATTCCACCCAAAACCTAAAAAAATTTAAATTTTTATATGAAAAACTTCCTTTTGCCCATATCTCCTTAAATATGCGTCCTAGAGCGAAAAGGACTTTAATTCGTGACCACCCCCAAAAACTTGAAAAATCCACCCAAAACCTAAAAAAATTGAAATTTTTATATGAAAAACTTCTTTTGCCCATATCTCCTTAAATATGCGTCCTAGAGCGAAAAGGACTTTAATTCGTGACCACCCCCAAAAAATTGAAAAATCCACCCAAAACCTAAAAAAATTAAAATTTTTAATGAAAAACTTCTTTTGCCCATATCTCCTAAACTAAGCGTCCTAGAGCGAAAAGGACTTTAATTCGTGACCACCCCCAAAAAATTGAAAAATCCACCCAAAACCTAAAAAAATTGAAATTTTTATATGAAAAACTTCTTTTGCCCATATCTCCTTAAATATGCGTCCTAGAGCGAAAAGGACTTTAATTCGTGACCACCCCCAAAAAATTGAAAATTCCACCCAAAACCTAAAAAAATTTAAATTTTTATATGAAAAACTCCCTTTGCCCATATCTCCTTAAATATGCGTCCTAGAGCGAAAAGGACTTTAATTCGTGACCACCCCAAAAAAATTTAAAAATCCACCCAAAACCTAAAAAAATTTAAATTTTTATATGAAAAACTTCTTTTGCCCATATCTCCTAAACTGAGCGTCCTAGAGCGAAAAGGACTTTAATTCGTGACCACCCCCAAAAACTTGAAAAATCCACCCAAAACCTAAAAAAATTGAAATTTTTATATGAAAAACTTCTTTTGCCCATATCTCCTTAAATATGCGTCCTAGAGCGAAAAGGACTTTAATTCGTGACCACCCCCAAAAAATTGAAAAATCCACCCAAAACCTAAAAAAATTAAAATTTTTATATGAAAAACTTCTTTTGCCCATATCTCCTAAACTAAGCGTCCTAGAGCGTAAAGGACTTTAATTCGTGACCACTCCCAAAAAATTGAAAAATCCACCCAAAACCTAAAAAAATTGAAATTTTTATACGAAAAACTTCTTTTGCCCATATCTCCTTAAATATGCGTCCTAGAGCGAAAAGGACTTTAATTCGTGACCACCCCCAAAAAATTGAAAAATCCACCCAAAACCTAAAAAAATTAAAATTTTTATATGAAAAACTTCTTTTGCCCATATCTCCTAAACTAAGCCTCCTAGAGCGAAAAGGACTTTAATTCATGACCACCCTCAAAAAATTGAAAAATCCATCCAAAACCTAACAAAATTGAAATTTTTATATGAAAAACTTCTTTTGCCCATATCTCCTTAAATATGCGTCCTAGAGCGAAAACGATTTTAATTCGTGACCACCCCCAAAAAATTGAAAAATCCACCCAAAACCTAAAAAAATTGAAATTTTTATATGAAAAACTTCTTTTGCCCATATCTCCTAAACTAAGCGTCCTAGAGCGAAAAGGACTTTAATTCGTGACCACCCCCAAAAAATTGAAAAATCTACCCAAAACCTAAAAAAATTGAAATTTTTATATGAAAAACTTCTTTTGCCCATATCTCCTTAAATATGCGTCCTAGAGCGAAATGGACTTTAATTCGTGACCACCCCCAAAAAATTGAAAAATCCACCCAAAACCTAAAAAAATTTAAATTTTTATATGAAAAACTTCTTTTTCCCATATCTCCTTAAATATGCGTCCTAGAGCGAAAAGGACTTTAATTCGTGACCACCCCCAAAAAATTGAAAAATCCACCCAAAACCTAAAAAAATTAAAATTTTTATATGAAAAACTTCTTTTGCCCATATCTCCTAAACTAAGCGTCCTAGAGCGAAAAGGACTTTAATTCGTGACCACTCCCAAAAAATTGAAAAATCCACCCAAAACCTAAAAAATTGAAATTTTTATACGAAAAACTTCTTTTGCCCATATCTCCTTAAATATGCGTCCTAGAGCGAAAAGGACTTTAATTCGTGATCACCCCAAAAAATTGAAAAATCCACCCAAAACCTAAAAAAAAATGAATTTTTATATGAAAAACTTCTTTTGCCCATATCTCCTTAAATATGCGTCCTAGAGCGAAAAGGACTTTAATTCGTGACAACCCTCAAAAAATTGAAAAATCCACCCAAAACCTAAAAAAATTGAAATTTTTATATGAAAAACTTCTTTTGCCCATATCTCCTTAAATATGCGTCCTAGAGCGAAAAGGACTTTAATTCGTGACCACCCCCAAAAAATTGAAAAATCCACCCAAAACCTAAAAAAATTGAAATTTTTATATGAAAAACTTCTTTTGCCCATATCTCCTAAACTAAGCGTCCTATAGCGAAAAGGACTTTAATTCGTGACCACCCCCAAAAAATTGAAAAATCCACCCAAAACCTAAAAAAATTAAAATTTTTATATGAAAAACTTCTTTTGCCCATATCTCCTAAACTAAGCCTCCTAGAGCGAAAAGGACTTTAATTCATGACCACCCTCAAAAAATTGAAAAATCCATCCAAAACCTAACAAAATTGAAATTTTTATATGAAAAACTTCTTTTGCCCATATCTCCTTAAATATGCGTCCTAGAGCGAAAAGGATTTTAATTCGTGACCACCCCCAAAAAATTGAAAAATCCACCCAAAACCTAAAAAAATTGAAATTTTTATATGAAAAACTTCTTTTGCCCATATCTCCTAAACTAAGCGTCCTAGTGCGAAAAGGACTTTAATTCGTGACCACCCCCAAAAAATTGAAAAATCTACCCAAAACCTAAAAAAATTGAAATTTTTATATGAAAAACTTCTTTTGGCCATATCTCCTTAAATATGCGTCCTAGAGCGAAAAGGACTTTAATTCGTGACCACCCCCAAAAAATTGAAAAATCCACCCAAAACCTAAAAAAATTTAAATTTTTATATGAAAAACTTCTTTTTCCCATATCTCCTTAAATATGCGTCCTAGAGCGAAAAGGACTTTAATTCGTGACCACCCCCAAAAAATTGAAAAATCCACCCAAAACCTAAAAAAATAGAAATTTTTTTATGAAAAACTTCTTTTGCCCATATCTCCTTAAATATGCGTCCTAGAGCGAAAAGGACTTTAATTCGTGACCACCCCCAAAAAATTGAAAATTCCACCCAAAACCTAAAAAAATTTAAATTTTTATATGAAAAACTTCCTTTTGCCCATATCTCCTTAAATATGCGTCCTAGAGCGAAAAGGACTTTAATTCGTGACCACCCCAAAAAAATTTAAAAATCCACCCAAAACCTAAAAAAATTTAAATTTTTATATGAAAAACTTCTTTTGCCCATATCTCCTAAACTGAGCGTCCTAGAGCGAAAAGGACTTTAATTCGTGACCACCCCCAAAAACTTGAAAAATCCACCCAAAACCTAAAAAAATTGAAATTTTTATATGAAAAACTTCTTTTGCCCATATCTCCTTAAATATGCGTCCTAGAGCGGAAAGGACTTTAATTCGTGACCACCCCCAAAAAATTGAAAAATCCACCCAAAACCTAAAAAAATTGAAATTTTTATATGAAAAACTTCTTTTGCCCATATCTCCTAAACTAAGCGTCCTAGAGCGAAAAGGACTTTAATTCGTGACCACCGCCAAAAAATTTAAAAATCCACCCAAAACCTAAAAAATTACAATTTTTATATGAAAAACTTCTTTTGCCCATATCTCCTTAAATATGCGTCCTAGAGCGAAAAGGACTTTAATTCGTGACCACCCCCAAAAAAATTGAAAAATCCACCCAAAACCTAAAAAAAATAAAATTTTTATATGAAAAACGTCTTTTGCCCATATCTCCTTAAATATGCGTCCTAGAGCGAAAAGGACTTTAATTCGTGACCACCCTCAAAAAATTTAAAAATCCACCCAAAACCTAACAAAATTTAAATTTTTATATGAAAAACTTCTTTTGCCACCCCCAAAAAATTGAAAAATCCACCCAAAACCTAAAAAAATTGAAATTTTTATACGAAAAACTTCTTTTGCCCATATCTCCTTAAATATGCGTCCTAGAGCGAAAAGGACTTTAATTCGTGACCACCCCCAAAAAATTGAAAAATCCACCCAAAACCTAAAAAAAAATAAATTTTTATATGAAAAACTTTTTTTGACCATATCTCCTTAAATATGCATCCTAGAGCGAAAAGGACTTTAATTCGTGACCACCCCCAAAAAATTGAAAAATCCACCCAAAACCTAAAAAACAATTAATTTTTATATGAAAAACTTCGTTTGCCCATATCTCCTAAACTAAGCGTCCTAGAGCGAAAAGGACTTTAATTCGTGACCACCCCCAAAAAATTGAAAAATCCACCCAAAACCTAAAAAAATTAAAATTTTTATATGAAAAACTTCTTTTGCCCATATCTCCTAAACTAAGCGTCCTAGAGCGAAAAGGACTTTAATTCGTGACCACTCCCAAAAAATTGAAAAATCCACCCAAAACCTAAAAAAATTGAAATTTTTATACGAAAAACTTCTTTTGCCCATATCTCCTTAAATATGCGTCCTAGAGCGAAAAGGACTTTAATTCGTGACCACCCCCAAAAAATTGAAAAATCCACCCAAAACCTAAAAAAAAATAAATTTTTATATGAAAAACTTCTTTTGCCCATATCTCCTAAACTAAGCGTCCTAGAGCGAAAAGGACTTTAATTCGTGACCACCCCCAAAATATTGAAAAATCCACCCAAAATCTAAAAAAATTTAAATTTTTATATGAAAAACTTCTTTTGCCCATATCTCCTAAACTAAGCGTCCTAGAGCGAAAAGGACTTTAATTCGTGACCACCCCCAAAAAATTTAAAAATCCACCCAAAACCTAAAAAAATTGAAATTTTTATATGAAAAACTTCTTTTGCCCATATCTCCTTAAATATGCGTCCTAGAGCGAAAAGGACTTTAATTCGTGACCACCCCCAAAAAATTGAAAAATCCACCCAAAACCTAAAAAAAATGGAAATTTTTTTATGAAAAACTTCTTTTGCCCATATCTCCTTAAATATGCGTCCTAGAACGAAAAGGACTTTAATTCGTGACCACCCCCAAAAAATTGAAAAATCCACCCAAAACCTAAAAAAAATTTAAATTTTTATATGAAAAACTTCTTTTGCCCATATCTCCTAAACTAAGCGTCCTAGAGCGAAAAGGACTTTAATTCGTGACCACCCCCAAAAAATTGAAAAATCCACCCAAAACCTAAAAAAATTTAAATTTTTATATGAAAAACTTCTTTTGTCCATATCTCCTTAAATATGCGTCCTAGAGCGAAAAGGACTTTAATTCGTGACCACCCCCAAAAAATTGAAAAATCCACCCAAAACCTAAAAAAAATTTAAATTTTTATATGAAAAACTTCTTTTGCCCATATCTCCTAAACTAAGCGTCCTAGAGCGAAAAGGACTTTAATTCGTGACCACTCCCAAAAAATTGAAAAATCCACCCAAAACCTAAAAAAATTGAAATTTTTATACGAAAAACTTCTTTTGCCCATATCTCCTTAAATATGCGTCCTAGAGCGAAAATGACTTTAATTCGTGACCACCCCCAAAAAATTGAAAAATCCACCCAAGACCTAAAAAAAAATAATTTTTTATATGAAAAACTTCTTTTGCCCATATCTCCTAAACTAAGCGTCCTAGAGCGAAAAGGACTTTAATTCGTGACCACCCCCAAGATATTGCAAAATCCACCCAAAATCTAAAAAAATTTAAATTTTTATATGAAAATCTTCGTTTGCCCATATCTCCTAAACTAAGCGTCTCAGAGCGAAAAGAACTTTAATTCGTGACCACACCCAAAAAATTGAAAAATCCACCCAAAACCTAAAAAAAATTAAATTTTTATATGAAAAACTTCTTTTGCCCATATCTCCTTAAATATGCGTCCTAGAGCGAAAAGGACTTTAATTCGTGACCACTCCCAAAAAATTGAAAAATCCACCCAAAACCTAAAAAAATTGAAATTTTTATACGAAAAACTTCTTTTGCCCATATCTCCTTAAATATGCGTCCTAGAGCGAAAAGGACTTTAATTCGTGACCACCCCCAAAAAATTGAAAAATCCACCCAAAACCTAAAAAAATTGAAATTTTTATATGAAAAACTTCTTTTGCCCATATCTCCTAAACTAAGCGTCCTAGAGCGAAAAGGACTTTAATTCGTGACCACCCCCAAAAAATTGAAAAATCCACCCAAAACCTAAAAAAATTAAAATTTTTATATGAAAAACTTCTTTTGCCCATATCTCCTAAACTAAGCGTCCTAGAGCGAAAAGGACTTTAATTCGTGACCACCCCCAAAAATTTTAAAAATCCACCCAAAACCTAAAAAAGTTAAAATTTTTATATGAAAAACTTCTTTTGCCCATATCTCCTTAAATATGCGTCCTAGAGCGAAAAGGACTTTAATTCGTGACCACCCCTAAAAAATTGAAAAATCCACCCAAAACCTAAAAAAGTTAAAATTTTTATATGAAAAACTTCTTTTGCCCATATCTCCTTAAATATGCGTCCTAGAGCGAAAAGGACTTTAATTCGTGACCACCCCCAAAAAATTGAAAAATCCACCCAAAACCTAAAAAAAATGGAAATTTTTTTATGAAAAACTTCTTTTGCCCATATCTCCTTAAATATGCGTCCTAGAACGAAAAGGACTTTAATTCGTGACCACCCCCAAAAAATTGAAAAATCCACCCAAAACCTAAAAAAAATTTAAATTTTTATATGAAAAACTTCTTTTGCCCATATCTCCTAAACTAAGCGTCCTAGAGCGAAAAGGACTTTAATTCGTGACCACCCTCAAAAAATTGAAAAATCCACCCAAAACCTAAAAAAATTTAAATTTTTATATGAAAAACTTCTTTTGTCCATATCTCCTTAAATATGCGTCCTAGAGCGAAAAGGACTTTAATTCGTGACCACCCCCAAAAAATTGAAAAATCCACCCAAAACCTAAAAAAAATTTAAATTTTTATATGAAAAACTTCTTTTGCCCATATCTCCTAAACTAAGCGTCCTAGAGCGAAAAGGACTTTAATTCGTGACCACTCCCAAAAAATTGAAAAATCCACCCAAAACCTAAAAAAATTGAAATTTTTATACGAAAAACTTCTTTTGCCCATATCTCCTTAAATATGCGTCCTAGAGCGAAAAGGACTTTAATTCGTGACCACCCCCAAAAAATTGAAAAATCCACCAAGACCTAAAAAAAAAATAAATTTTTATATGAAAAACTTCCTTTGCCCATATCTCCTAAACTAAGCGTCCTAGAGCGAAAAGGACTTTAATTCGTGACCACCCCCAAGATATTGCAAAATCCACCCAAAATCTAAAAAAATTTAAATTTTTATATGAAAATCTTCGTTTGCCCATATCTCCTAAACTAAGCGTCTCAGAGCGAAAAGGACTTTAATTCGTGACCACACCCAAAAAAATTGAAAAATCCACCCAAAACCTAAAAAAAAATAAATTTTTATATGAAAAACTTCTTTTGCCCATATCTCCTTAAATATGCGTCCTAGAGCGAAAAGGACTTTAATTCGTGACCACTCCCAAAAAATTGAAAAATCCACCCAAAACCTAAAAAAATTGAAATTTTTATACGAAAAACTTCTTTTGCCCATATCTCCTTAAATATGCGTCCTAGAGCGAAAAGGACTTTAATTCGTGACCACCCCCAAAAAATTGAAAAATCCACCCAAAACCTAAAAAACAATTAATTTTTATATGAAAAACTTCGTTTGCCCATATCTCCTAAACTAAGCGTCCTAGAGCGAAAAGGACTTTAATTCGTGACCACCCCCAAAAAATTGAAAAATCCACCCAAAATCTAAAAAAAATTAAATTTTTATATGAAAAACTTCTTTTGTCCATATCTCCTAAACTAAGCGTCCTAGAGCGAAAAGGACTTTAATTCGTGACCACCCCCAAAAAATTTAAAAATCCACCCAAAACCTAAAAAAATTAAAATTTTTATATGAAAAACTTCTTTTGCCCATATCTCCTTAAATATGCGTCCTAGAACGAAAAGGACTTTAATTCGTGACCACCCCCAAAAAATTGAAAAATCCACCCAAAACCTAAAAAAAATTTAAATTTTTATATGAAAAACTTCTTTTGCCCATATCTCCTAAACTAAGCGTCCTAGAGCGAAAAGGACTTTAATTCGTGACCACCCCCAAAAAATTGAAAAATCCACCCAAAACCTAAAAAAATTTAAATTTTTATATGAAAAACTTCTTTTGCCCATATCTCCTTAAATATGCGTCCTAGAGCGAAAAGGATTTTAATTCGTGACCACTCCCAAAAAATTGAAAAATCCACCCAAAACCTAAAAAAATTAAAATTTTGATATGAAAAACTTCTTTTGCCCATATCTCCTAAACTAAGCGTCCTAGAGCGAAAAGGACTTTAATTCGTGACCACTCCCAAAAAAATGAAAAATCCACCCAAAACCTAAAAAAATTGAAATTTTTATACGAAAACCTTCTTTTGCCCATATCTCCTTAAATATGCGTCCTAGAGCGAAAAGGACTTTAATTCGTGACCACCCCCAAAAAATTGAAAAATCCACCCAAAACCTAAAAAAAAATAAATTTTTAGATGAAAAACTTCGTTTGCCCATATCTCCTAAACTAAGCGTCCTAGAGCGAAAAGGACTTTAATTCGTGACCACCCCCAAAATATTGCAAAATCCACCCAAAATCTAAAAAAATTTAAATTTTTATATGAAAAACTTCTTTTGCCCATATCTCCTTAAATATGCGTCCTAGAGCGAAAAGGACTTTAATTCGTGACCACCCCCAAAAAATTGAAAAATCCACCCAAAACCTAAAAAAATTTAAATTTTTATATGAAAAACTTCTTTTGCCCATATCTCCTTAAATATGCGTCCTAGAGCGAAAAGACTTTAATTCGTGACCACCCCCAAAAAAATTTAAAAATCCACCCAAAACCTAAAAAAATTTAAATTTTTATATGAAAAACTTCTTTTGCCCATATCTCCTAAACTAAGCGTCCTAGAGCGAAAAGGACTTTAATTTGTGACCACTCCCAAAAAATTGAAAAATCCACCCAAAACCTAAAAAAATTGAAATTTTTATACGAAAAACTTCTTTTGCCCATATCTCCTTAAATATGCGTCCTAGAGCGAAAAGGACTTTAATTCGTGACCACCCCCAAAAAATTGAAAAATCCACCCAAGACCTAAAAAAATTTAAATTTTTATATGAAAATCTTCGTTTGCCCATATCTCCTAAACTAAGCGTCTCAGAGCGAAAAGACTTTAATTCGTGACCACACCCAAAAAATTGAAAAATCCACCCAAAACCTAAAAAAAATTAAATTTTTATATGAAAAACTTCTTTTGCCCATATCTCCTTAAATATGCGTCCTAGAGCGAAAAGGACTTTAATTCGTGACCACTCCCAAAAAATTGAAAAATCCACCCAAAACCTAAAAAAATTAAAATTTTTATATGAAAAACTTCTTTTGCCCATATCTCCTAAACTAAGCGTCCTAGAGCGAAAAGGACTTTAATTTGTGACCACTCCCAAAAAATTGAAAAATCCACCCAAAACCTAAAAAAATTGAAATTTTTATACGAAAAACTTCTTTTGCCCATATCTCCTTAAATATGCGTCCTAGAGCGAAAAGGACTTTAATTCGTGACCACCCCCAAAAAATTGAAAAATCCACCCAAGACCTAAAAAAAAAAATAAATTTTTATATGAAAAACTTCGTTTGCCCATATCTCCTAAACTAAGCGTCCTAGAGCGAAAAGGACTTTAATTCGTGACCACCCCCAAGATATTGCAAAATCCACCCAAAATCTAAAAAAATTTAAATTTTTATATGAAAATCTTCGTTTGCCCATATCTCCTAAACTAAGCGTCTCAGAGCGAAAAGGACTTTAATTCGTGACCACACCCAAAAAATTGAAAAATCCACCCAAAACCTAAAAAAAATTAAATTTTTATATGAAAAACTTCTTTTGCCCATATCTCCTTAAATATGCGTCCTAGAGCGAAAAGGACTTTAATTCGTGACCACTCCCAAAAAATTGAAAAATCCACCCAAAACCTAAAAAAATTGAAATTTTTATACGAAAAACTTCTTTTGCCCATATCTCCTTAAATATGCGTCCTAGAGCGAAAAGGACTTTAATTCGTGACCACCCCCAAAAAAATTGAAAAATCCACCCAAAACCTAAAAAACAATTAATTTTTATATGAAAAACTTCGTTTGCCCATATCTCCTAAACTAAGCGTCCTAGAGCGAAAAGGACTTTAATTCGTGACCACCCCCAAAAAATTGAAAAATCCACCCAAAACCTAAAAAAATTAAAATTTTTATATGAAAAACTTCTTTTGCCCATATCTCCTAAACTAAGCGTCCTAGAGCGAAAAGGACTTTAATTCGTGACCACTCCCAAAAAATTGAAAAATCCACCCAAAACCTAAAAAAATTGAAATTTTTATACGAAAAACTTCTTTTGCCCATATCTCCTTAAATATGCGTCCTAGAGCGAAAAGGACTTTAATTCGTGACCACCCCCAAAAAATTGAAAAATCCACCCAAAACCTAAAAAAAAAAATAAATTTTTATATGAAAAACTTCTTTTGCCCATATCTCCTAAACTAAGCGTCCTAGAGCGAAAAGGACTTTAATTCGTGACCACCCCCAAAATATTGAAAAATCCACCCAAAATCTGAAAAAAAATTAAATTTTTATATGAAAAACTTCTTTTGTCCATATCTCCTAAACTAAGCGTCCTAGAGCGAAAAGGACTTTAATTCGTGAACACCCCCAAAAAATTTAAAAATCCACCCAAAACCTAAAAAAAATTAAAATTTTTATATGAAAAACTTCTTTTGCCCATATCTCCTTAAATATGCGTCCTAGAGCGAAAAGGACTTTAATTCGTGACCACCCCCAAAAAATTGAAAAATCCACCCAAAACATAAAAAAGTTAAAATTTTTATATGAAAAACTTCTTTTGCCCATATCTCCTAAACTAAGCGTCCTAGAGCGAAAAGGACTTTAATTCGTGACCACCCCCAAAAAATTGAAAAATCCACCCAAAACCTAAAAAAATTAAAATTTTTATATGAAAAACTTCTTTTGCCCATATCTCCTAAACTAAGCCTCCTAGAGCGAAAAGGACTTTAATTCATGACCACCCTCAAAAAATTGAAAAATCCATCCAAAACCTAACAAAATTGAAATTTTTATATGAAAAACTTCTTTTGCCCATATCTCCTTAAATATGCGTCCTAGAGCGAAAAGGATTTTAATTCGTGACCACCCCCAAAAAATTGAAAAATCCACCCAAAACCTAAAAAAATTGAAATTTTTATATGAAAAACTTCTTTTGCCCATATCTCCTAAACTAAGCGTCCTAGAGCGAAAAGGACTTTAATTCGTGACCACCCCCAAAAAATTGAAAAATCTACCCAAAACCTAAAAAAATTGAAATTTTTATATGAAAAACTTCTTTTGCCCATATCTCCTTAAATATGCGTCCTAGAGCGAAAAGGACTTTAATTCGTGACCACCCCCAAAAAATTGAAAAATCCACCCAAAACCTAAAAAAATTTAAATTTTTATATGAAAAACTTCTTTTTCCCATATCTCCTTAAATATGCGTCCTGGAGCGAAAAGGACTTTAATTCGTGACCACCCCCAAAAAATTGAAAAATCCACCCAAAACCTAAAAAAATTAAAATTTTTAATGAAAAACTTCTTTTGCCCATATCTCCTAAACTAAGCGTCCTAGAGCGAAAAGGACTTTAATTCGTGACCACCCCCAAAAAATTGAAAAATCCACCCAAAACCTAAAAAAATTGAAATTTTTTTATGAAAAACTTCTTTTGCCCATATCTCCTTAAATATGCGTCCTAGAGCGAAAAGGACTTTAATTCGTGACCACCCCCAAAAAATTGAAAATTCCACCCAAAACCTAAAAAAATTTAAATTTTTATATGAAAAACTTCCTTTGCCCATATCTCCTTAAATATGCGTCCTAGAGCGAAAAGGACTTTAATTCGTGACCACCCCAAAAAAATTTAAAAATCCACCCAAAACCTAAAAAAATTTAAATTTTTATATGAAAAACTTCTTTTGCCCATATCTCCTAAACTGAGCGTCCTAGAGCGAAAAGGACTTTAATTCGTGACCACCCCCAAAACTTGAAAAATCCACCAAAAACCTAAAAAAATTTAAATTTTTATATGAAAAACTTCTTTTGCCCATATCTCCTTAAATATGCGTCCTAGAGCGAAAAGGACTTTAATTCGTGACCACCCCCAAAAAATTGAAAAATCCACCCGAAACCTAAAAAAATTGAAATTTTTATATGAAACACTTCTTTTGCCCATATCTCCTAAACTAAGCGTCCTAGAGCGAAAAGGACTTTAATTCGTGACCACCGCCAAAAAATTTAAAAATCCACCCAAAACCTAAAAAATTACAATTTTTATATGAAAAACTTCTTTTGCCCATATCTCCTTAAATATGCGTCCTAGAGCGAAAAGGACTTTAATTCGTGACCACCCCCAAAAAAATTGAAAAATCCACCCAAAACCTAAAAAAATTTAAATTTTTATATGAAAAACTTCTTTTGCCCATATCTCCTTAAATATGCGTCCTAGAGCGAAAAGACTTTAATTCGTGACCACCCCCAAAAAAATTTAAAAATCCACCCAAAACCTAAAAAAATTAAAATTTTTATATGAAAAACTTCTTTTGCCCATATCTCCTAAACTAAGCGTCCTAGAGCGAAAAGGACTTTAATTTGTGACCACTCCCAAAAAATTGAAAAATCCACCCAAAACCTAAAAAAATTGAAATTTTTATACGAAAAACTTCTTTTGCCCATATCTCCTTAAATATGCGTCCTAGAGCGAAAAGGACTTTAATTCGTGACCACCCCCAAAAAATTGAAAAATCCACCCAAGACCTAAAAAAAATTAAATTTTTATATGAAAATCTTCGTTTGCCCATATCTCCTAAACTAAGCGTCTCAGAGCGAAAAGGACTTTAATTCGTGACCACACCCAAAAAATTGAAAAATCCACCCAAAACCTAAAAAAAATTAAATTTTTATATGAAAAACTTCTTTTGCCCATATCTCCTTAAATATGCGTCCTAGAGCGAAAAGGACTTTAATTCGTGACCACTCCCAAAAAATTGAAAAATCCACCCAAAACCTAAAAAAATTAAAATTTTTATATGAAAAACTTCTTTTGCCCATATCTCCTAAACTAAGCGTCCTAGAGCGAAAAGGACTTTAATTTGTGACCACTCCCAAAAAATTGAAAAATCCACCCAAAACCTAAAAAAATTGAAATTTTTATACGAAAAACTTCTTTTGCCCATATCTCCTTAAATATGCGTCCTAGAGCGAAAAGGACTTTAATTCGTGACCACCCCCAAAAAATTGAAAAATCCACCCAAGACCTAAAAAAAAAAATAAATTTTTATATGAAAAACTTCGTTTGCCCATATCTCCTAAACTAAGCGTCCTAGAGCGAAAAGGACTTTAATTCGTGACCACCCCCAAGATATTGCAAAATCCACCCAAAATCTAAAAAAATTTAAATTTTTATATGAAAATCTTCGTTTGCCCATATCTCCTAAACTAAGCGTCTCAGAGCGAAAAGGACTTTAATTCGTGACCACACCCAAAAAATTGAAAAATCCACCCAAAACCTAAAAAAAAATTAAATTTTTATATGAAAAACTTCTTTTGCCCATATCTCCTTAAATATGCGTCCTAGAGCGAAAAGGACTTTAATTCGTGACCACTCCCAAAAAATTGAAAAATCCACCCAAAACCTAAAAAAATTGAAATTTTTATACGAAAAACTTCTTTTGCCCATATCTCCTTAAATATGCGTCCTAGAGCGAAAAGGACTTTAATTCGTGACCACCCCCAAAAAAATTGAAAAATCCACCCAAAACCTAAAAAACAATTAATTTTTATATGAAAAACTTCGTTTGCCCATATCTCCTAAACTAAGCGTCCTAGAGCGAAAAGGACTTTAATTCGTGACCACCCCCAAAAAATTGAAAAATCCACCCAAAACCTAAAAAAATTAAAATTTTTATATGAAAAACTTCTTTTGCCCATATCTCCTAAACTAAGCGTCCTAGAGCGAAAAGGACTTTAATTCGTGACCACTCCCAAAAAATTGAAAAATCCACCCAAAACCTAAAAAAATTGAAATTTTTATACGAAAAACTTCTTTTGCCCATATCTCCTTAAATATGCGTCCTAGAGCGAAAAGGACTTTAATTCGTGACCACCCCCAAAAAATTGAAAAATCCACCCAAAACCTAAAAAAAAAAATAAATTTTTATATGAAAAACTTCTTTTGCCCATATCTCCTAAACTAAGCGTCCTAGAGCGAAAAGGACTTTAATTCGTGACCACCCCCAAAATATTGAAAAATCCACCCAAAATCTGAAAAAAAATTAAATTTTTATATGAAAAACTTCTTTTGTCCATATCTCCTAAACTAAGCGTCCTAGAGCGAAAAGGACTTTAATTCGTGAACACCCCCAAAAAATTTAAAAATCCACCCAAAACCTAAAAAAAATTAAAATTTTTATATGAAAAACTTCTTTTGCCCATATCTCCTTAAATATGCGTCCTAGAGCGAAAAGGACTTTAATTCGTGACCACCCCCAAAAAATTGAAAAATCCACCCAAAACATAAAAAAGTTAAAATTTTTATATGAAAAACTTCTTTTGCCCATATCTCCTAAACTAAGCGTCCTAGAGCGAAAAGGACTTTAATTCGTGACCACCCCCAAAAAATTGAAAAATCCACCCAAAACCTAAAAAAATTAAAATTTTTATATGAAAAACTTCTTTTGCCCATATCTCCTAAACTAAGCCTCCTAGAGCGAAAAGGACTTTAATTCATGACCACCCTCAAAAAATTGATAAATCCATCCAAAACCTAACAAAATTGAAATTTTTATATGAAAAACTTCTTTTGCCCATATCTCCTTAAATATGCGTCCTAGAGCGAAAAGGATTTTAATTCGTGACCACCCCCAAAAAATTGAAAAATCCACCCAAAACCTAAAAAAATTGAAATTTTTATATGAAAAACTTCTTTTGCCCATATCTCCTAAACTAAGCGTCCTAGAGCGAAAAGGACTTTAATTCGTGACCACCCCCAAAAAATTGAAAAATCTACCCAAAACCTAAAAAAATTGAAATTTTTATATGAAAAACTTCTTTTGCCCATATCTCCTTAAATATGCGTCCTAGAGCGAAAAGGACTTTAATTCGTGACCACCCCCAAAAAATTGAAAAATCCACCCAAAACCTAAAAAAATTTAAATTTTTATATGAAAAACTTCTTTTTCCCATATCTCCTTAAATATGCGTCCTGGAGCGAAAAGGACTTTAATTCGTGATCACCCCCAAAAAATTGAAAAATCCACCCAAAACCTAAAAAAATTAAAATTTTTAATGAAAAACTTCTTTTGCCCATATCTCCTAAACTAAGCGTCCTAGAGCGAAAAGGACTTTAATTCGTGACCACCCCCAAAAAATTGAAAAATCCACCCAAAACCTAAAAAAATTGAAATTTTTTTATGAAAAACTTCTTTTGCCCATATCTCCTTAAATATGCGTCCTAGAGCGAAAAGGACTTTAATTCGTGACCACCCCCAAAAAATTGAAAATTCCACCCAAAACCTAAAAAAATTTAAATTTTTATATGAAAAACTTCCTTTGCCCATATCTCCTTAAATATGCGTCCTAGAGCGAAAAGGACTTTAATTCGTGACCACCCCAAAAAAATTTAAAAATCCACCCAAAACCTAAAAAAATTTAAATTTTTATATGAAAAACTTCTTTTGCCCATATCTCCTAAACTGAGCGTCCTAGAGCGAAAAGGACTTTAATTCGTGACCACCCCCAAAAACTTGAAAAATCCACCAAAAACCTAAAAAAATTTAAATTTTTATATGAAAAACTTCTTTTGCCCATATCTCCTTAAATATGCGTCCTAGAGCGAAAAGGACTTTAATTCGTGACCACTCCCAAAAAATTGAAAAATCCACCCAAAACCTAAAAAAATTGCAATTTTTATATGAAAAACTTCTTTTGCCCATATCTCCTAAACTAAGCGTCCTAGAGCGAAAAGGACTTTAATTCGTGACCACCCCAAAAAAATTTAAAAATCCACCCAAAACCTAAAAAAATTTAAATTTTTATATGAAAAACTTCTTTTGCCCATATCTCCTAAACTGAGCGTCCTAGAGCGAAAAGGACTTTAATTCGTGACCACCCCCAAAAACTTGAAAAATCCACCAAAAACCTAAAAAAATTTAAATTTTTATATGAAAAACTTCTTTTGCCCATATCTCCTTAAATATGCGTCCTAGAGCGAAAAGGACTTTAATTCGTGACCACCCCCAAAAAATTGAAAAATCCACCCGAAACCTAAAAAAATTGAAATTTTTATATGAAACACTTCTTTTGCCCATATCTCCTAAACTAAGCGTCCTAGAGCGAAAAGGACTTTAATTCGTGACTACCGCCAAAAAATTTAAAAATCCACCCAAAACCTAAAAAATTACAATTTTTATATGAAAAACTTCTTTTGCCCATATCTCCTTAAATATGCGTCCTAGAGCGAAAAGGACTTTAATTCGTGACCACCCCCAAAAAAATTGAAAAATCCACCCAAAACCTAAAAAAAATAAAATTTTTATATGAAAAACGTCTTTTGCCCATATCTCCTTAAATATGCGTCCTAGAGCGAAAAGGACTTTAATTCGTGACCACCCTCAAAAAATTGAAAAATCCACCCAAAACCTAACAAAATTTAAATTTTTATATGAAAAACTTCTTTTGCCCATATCTCCTTAAATATGCGTCCTAGAGCGAAAAGGACTTTAATTCGTGACCACCCCCAAAAAATTGAAAAATCCACCCAAAACCTAAAAAAAAAATAAATTTTTATATGAAAAACTTCTTTTGCCCATATCTCCTAAACTAAGCGTCCTAGAGCGAAAAGGACTTTAATTCGTGATCTCCTAAACTAAGCGTCCTAGAGCGAAAAGGACTTTAATTCGTGACCACCCCCAAAAAATTGAAAAATCCACCCAAAACCTAAAAAAATTGAAATTTTTATACGAAAAACTTCTTTTGCCCATATCTCCTTAAATATGCGTCCTAGAGCGAAAAGGACTTTAATTCGTGACCACCCCCAAAAAATTGAAAAATCCACCCAAAACCTAAAAAAAATAAATTTTTATATGAAAAACTTCTTTTGACCATATCTCCTTAAATATGCATCCTAGAGCGAAAAGGACTTTAATTCGTGACCACCCCCAAAAAATTGAAAAATCCACCCAAAACCTAAAAAACAATTAATTTTTATATGAAAAACTTCGTTTGCCCATATCTCCTAAACTAAGCGTCCTAGAGCGAAAAGGACTTTAATTCGTGACCACACCCAAAAAATTGAAAAATCCACCCAAAACCTAAAAAAATTTAAATTTTTATATGAAAAACTTCTTTTGCCCATATCTCCTAAACTAAGCGTCCTAGAGCGAAAAGGACTTTAATTCGTGACCACTCCCAAAAAATTGAAAAATCCACCCAAAACCTAAAAAAATTGAAATTTTTATACGAAAAACTTCTTTTGCCCATATCTCCTTAAATATGCGTCCTAGAGCGAAAAGGACTTTAATTCGTGACCACCCCCAAAAAATTGAAAAATCCACCCAAAACCTAAAAAAAATAAATTTTTATATGAAAAACTTCTTTTGCCCATATCTCCTAAACTAAGCGTCCTAGAGCGAAAAGGACTTTAATTCGTGACCACCCCCAAAATATTGAAAAATCCACCCAAAATCTAAAAAAATTTAAATTTTTATATGAAAAACTTCTTTTGCCCATATCTCCTAAACTAAGCGTCTTAGAGCGAAAAGGACTTTAATTCGTGACCACCCCCAAAAAATTTAAAAATCCACCCAAAACCTAAAAAAATTGAAATTTTTATATGAAAAACTTCTTTTGCCCATATCTCCTTAAATATGCGTCCTAGAGCGAAAAGGACTTTAATTCGTGACCACCCCCAAAAAATTGAAAAATCCACCCAAAACCTAAAAAAAATGGAAATTTTTTTATGAAAAACTTCTTTTGCCCATATCTCCTTAAATATGCGTCCTAGAACGAAAAGGACTTTAATTCGTGACCACCCCCAAAAAATTGAAAAATCCACCCAAAACCTAAAAAAAATTTTAATTTTTATATGAAAAACTTCTTTTGCCCATATCTCCTAAACTAAGCGTCCTAGAGCGAAAAGGACTTTAATTCGTGACCACCCCCAAAAAATTGAAAAATCCACCCAAAACCTAAAAAAATTTAAATTTTTATATGAAAAACTTCTTTTGTCCATATCTCCTTAAATATGCGTCCTAGAGCGAAAAGGACTTTAATTCGTGACCACCCCCAAAAAAGTGAAAAATCCACCCAAAACCTAAAAAAAATTAAATTTTTATATGAAAAACTTCTTTTGCCCATATCTCCTTAAATATGCGTCCTAGAGCGAAAAGGACTTTAATTCGTGACCACTCCCAAAAAATTGAAAAATCCACCCAAAACCTAAAAAAATTGAAATTTTTATACGAAAAACTTCTTTTGCCCATATCTCCTTAAATATGCGTCCTAGAGCGAAAAGGACTTTAATTCGTGACCACCCCCAAAAAATTGAAAAATCCACCCAAAACCTAAAAAACAATTAATTTTTATATGAAAAACTTCTTTTGCCCATATCTCCTAAACTAAGCGTCCTAGAGCGAAAAGGACTTTAATTCGTGACCACTCCCAAAAAATTGAAAAATCCACCCAAACCTAAAAAAATTGAAATTTTTATACGAAAAACTTCTTTTGCCCATATCTCCTTAAATATGCGTCCTAGAGCGAAAAGGACTTTAATTCGTGACCACCCCCAAAAAATTGAAAAATCCACCCAAAACCTAAAAAAAAATAAATTTTTATATGAAAAACTTCTTTTGCCCATATCTCCTAAACTAAGCGTCCTAGAGCGAAAAGGACTTTAATTCGTGACCACCCCCAAAATATTGAAAAATCCACCCAAAATCTAAAAAAATTTAAATTTTTATATGAAAAACTTCTTTTGCCCATATCTCCTAAACTAAGCGTCCTAGAGCGAAAAGGACTTTAATTCGTGACCACCCCCAAAAAATTTAAAAATCCACCCAAAACATAAAAAAGTTAAAATTTTTATATGAAAAACTTCTTTTGTCCATATCTCCTTAAATATGCGTCCTAGAGCGAAAAGGACTTTAATTCGTGACCACCCCCAAAAAATTGAAAAATCCACCCAAAACCTAAAAAAAATTTAAATTTTTATATGAAAAACTTCTTTTGCCCATATCTCCTTAAATATGCGTCGTAGAGCGAAAAGGACTTTAATTCGTGACCACTCCCAAAAAATTGAAAAATCCACCCAAAACCTAAAAAAATTGAAATTTTTATACGAAAAACTTCTTTTGCCCATATCTCCTAAACTAAGCGTCCTAGAGCGAAAAGGACTTTAATTCGTGACCACCCCCAAAAAATTGAAAAATCCACCCAAAACCTAAAAAAATTTAAATTTTTATATGAAAAACTTCTTTTGCCCATATCTCCTTAAATATGCGTCCTAGAGCGAAAAGGATTTTAATTCGTGACCACTCCCAAAAAATTGAAAAATCCACCCAAAACCTAAAAAAATTAAAATTTTGATATGAAAAACTTCTTTTGCCCATATCTCCTAAACTAAGCGTCCTAGAGCGAAAAGGACTTTAATTCGTGACCACTCCCAAAAAAATGAAAAATCCACCCAAAACCTAAAAAAATTGAAATTTTTATACGAAAACCTTCTTTTGCCCATATCTCCTTAAATATGCGTCCTAGAGCGAAAAGGACTTTAATTCGTGACCACCCCCAAAAAATTGAAAAATCCACCCAAAACCTAAAAAAAATAAATTTTTAGATGAAAAACTTCGTTTGCCCATATCTCCTAAACTAAGCGTCCTAGAGCGAAAAGGACTTTAATTCGTGATCTCCTAAACTAAGCGTCCTAGAGCGAAAAGGACTTTAATTCGTGACCACCCCCAAAAAATTGAAAAATCCACCCAAAACCTAAAAAAATTGAAATTTTTATACGAAAAACTTCTTTTGCCCATATCTCCTTAAATATGCGTCCTAGAGCGAAAAGGACTTTAATTCGTGACCACCCCCAAAAAATTGAAAAATCCACCCAAAACCTAAAAAAAATAAATTTTTATATGAAAAACTTCTTTTGACCATATCTCCTTAAATATGCATCCTAGAGCGAAAAGGACTTTAATTCGTGACCACCCCCAAAAAATTGAAAAATCCACCCAAAACCTAAAAAACAATTAATTTTTATATGAAAAACTTCGTTTGCCCATATCTCCTAAACTAAGCGTCCTAGAGCGAAAAGGACTTTAATTCGTGACCACACCCAAAAAATTGAAAAATCCACCCAAAACCTAAAAAAATTTAAATTTTTATATGAAAAACTTCTTTTGCCCATATCTCCTAAACTAAGCGTCCTAGAGCGAAAAGGACTTTAATTCGTGACCACTCCCAAAAAATTGAAAAATCCACCCAAAACCTAAAAAAATTGAAATTTTTATACGAAAAACTTCTTTTGCCCATATCTCCTTAAATATGCGTCCTAGAGCGAAAAGGACTTTAATTCGTGACCACCCCCAAAAAATTGAAAAATCCACCCAAAACCTAAAAAAAATAAATTTTTATATGAAAAACTTCTTTTGCCCATATCTCCTAAACTAAGCGTCCTAGAGCGAAAAGGACTTTAATTCGTGACCACCCCCAAAATATTGAAAAATCCACCCAAAATCTAAAAAAATTTAAATTTTTATATGAAAAACTTCTTTTGCCCATATCTCCTTAAATATGCGTCCTAGAGCGAAAAGGACTTTAATTCGTGACCACCCCCAAAAAATTGAAAAATCCACCCAAAACCTAAAAAAAATGGAAATTTTTTTATGAAAAACTTCTTTTGCCCATATCTCCTTAAATATGCGTCCTAGAACGAAAAGGACTTTAATTCGTGACCACCCCCAAAAAATTGAAAAATCCACCCAAAACCTAAAAAAAATTTAAATTTTTATATGAAAAACTTCTTTTGCCCATATCTCCTAAACTAAGCGTCCTAGAGCGAAAAGGACTTTAATTCGTGACCACCCCCAAAAAATTGAAAAATCCACCCAAAACCTAAAAAAATTTAAATTTTTATATGAAAAACTTCTTTTGTCCATATCTCCTTAAATATGCGTCCTAGAGCGAAAAGGACTTTAATTCGTGACCACCCCCAAAAAATTGAAAAATCCACCCAAAACCTAAAAAAAATTAAATTTTTATATGAAAAACTTCTTTTGCCCATATCTCCTTAAATATGCGTCCTAGAGCGAAAAGGACTTTAATTCGTGACCACTCCCAAAAAATTGAAAAATCCACCCAAAACCTAAAAAAATTGAAATTTTTATACGAAAAACTTCTTTTGCCCATATCTCCTTAAATATGCGTCCTAGAGCGAAAAGGACTTTAATTCGTGACCACCCCCAAAAAATTGAAAAATCCACCCAAAACCTAAAAAACAATTAATTTTTATATGAAAAACTTCGTTTGCCCATATCTCCTAAACTAAGCGTCCTAGAGCGAAAAGGACTTTAATTCGTGACCACCCCCAAAAAATTGAAAAATCCACCCAAAACCTAAAAAAATTAAAATTTTTATATGAAAAACTTCTTTTGCCCATATCTCCTAAACTAAGCGTCCTAGAGCGAAAAGGACTTTAATTCGTGACCACTCCCAAAAAATTGAAAAATCCACCCAAACCTAAAAAAATTGAAATTTTTATACGAAAAACTTCTTTTGCCCATATCTCCTTAAATATGCGTCCTAGAGCGAAAAGGACTTTAATTCGTGACCACCCCCAAAAAATTGAAAAATCCACCCAAAACCTAAAAAAAAATAAATTTTTATATGAAAAACTTCTTTTGCCCATATCTCCTAAACTAAGCGTCCTAGAGCGAAAAGGACTTTAATTCGTGACCACCCCCAAAATATTGAAAAATCCACCCAAAATCTAAAAAAATTTAAATTTTTATATGAAAAACTTCTTTTGCCCATATCTCCTAAACTAAGCGTCCTAGAGCGAAAAGGACTTTAATTCGTGACCACCCCCAAAAAATTTAAAAATCCACCCAAAACATAAAAAAGTTAAAATTTTTATATGAAAAACTTCTTTTGTCCATATCTCCTTAAATATGCGTCCTAGAGCGAAAAGGACTTTAATTCGTGACCACCCCCAAAAAATTGAAAAATCCACCCAAAACCTAAAAAAAATTTAAATTTTTATATGAAAAACTTCTTTTGCCCATATCTCCTTAAATATGCGTCGTAGAGCGAAAAGGACTTTAATTCGTGACCACTCCCAAAAAATTGAAAAATCCACCCAAAACCTAAAAAAATTGAAATTTTTATACGAAAAACTTCTTTTGCCCATATCTCCTTAAATATGCGTCCTAGAGCGAAAAGGACTTTAATTCGTGACCACCCCCAAAAAATTGAAAAATCCACCCAAAACCTAAAAAACAATTAATTTTTATATGAAAAACTTCGTTTGCCCATATCTCCTAAACTAAGCGTCCTAGAGCGAAAAGGACTTTAATTCGTGACCACCCCCAAAAAATTGAAAAATCCACCCAAAACCTAAAAAAATTAAAATTTTTATATGAAAAACTTCTTTTGCCCATATCTCCTAAACTAAGCGTCCTAGAGCGAAAAGGACTTTAATTCGTGACCACTCCCAAAAAATTGAAAAATCCACCCAAAACCTAAAAAAATTGAAATTTTTATACGAAAAACTTCTTTTGCCCATATCTCCTTAAATATGCGTCCTAGAGCGAAAAGGACTTTAATTCGTGACCACCCCCAAAAAATTGAAAAATCCACCCAAAACATAAAAAAGTTAAAATTTTTATATGAAAAACTTCTTTTGCCCATATCTCCTTAAATATGCGTCCTAGAGCGAAAAGGACTTTAATTCGTGACCACCCGCAAAAAATTGAAAAATCCACCCAAAACCTAAAAAAAATGGAAATTTTTTTATGAAAAACTTCTTTTGCCCTATCTCCTTAAATATGCGTCCTAGAACGAAAAGGACTTTAATTCGTGACCACCCCCAAAAAATTGAAAAATCCACCCAAAACCTAAAAAAAATTTAAATTTTTATATGAAAAACTTCTTTTGCCCATATCTCCTAAACTAAGCGTCCTAGAGCGAAAAGGACTTTAATTCGTGACCACCCCCAAAAAATTGAAAAATCCACCCAAAACCTAAAAAAATTTAAATTTTTATATGAAAAACTTCTTTTGCCCATATCTCCTTAAATATGCGTCCTAGAGCGAAAAGGATTTTAATTCGTGACCACTCCCAAAAAATTGAAAAATCCACCCAAAACCTAAAAAAATTAAAATTTTGATATGAAAAACTTCTTTTGCCCATATCTCCTAAACTAAGCGTCCTAGAGCGAAAAGGACTTTAATTCGTGACCACTCCCAAAAAAATGAAAAATCCACCCAAAACCTAAAAAAATTGAAATTTTTATACGAAAACCTTCTTTTGCCCATATCTCCTTAAATATGCGTCCTAGAGCGAAAAGGACTTTAATTCGTGACCACCCCCAAAAAATTGAAAAATCCACCCAAAACCTAAAAAAAATAAATTTTTAGATGAAAAACTTCGTTTGCCCATATCTCCTAAACTAAGCGTCCTAGAGCGAAAAGGACTTTAATTCGTGACCACCCCCAAAATATTGCAAAATCCACCCAAAATCTAAAAAAATTTAAATTTTTATATGAAAAACTTCTTTTGCCCATATCTCCTTAAATATGCGTCCTAGAGCGAAAAGGACTTTAATTCGTGACCACCCCCAAAAAATTGAAAAATCCACCCAAAACCTAAAAAAATTTAAATTTTTATATGAAAAACTTCTTTTGCCCATATCTCCTTAAATATGCGTCCTAGAGCGAAAAGACTTTAATTCGTGACCACCCCCAAAAAAATTTAAAAATCCACCCAAAACCTAAAAAAATTAAAATTTTTATATGAAAAACTTCTTTTGCCCATATCTCCTAAACTAAGCGTCCTAGAGCGAAAAGGACTTTAATTCGTGACCACTCCCAAAAAATTGGAAAATCCACCCAAAACCTAAAAAAATTGAAATTTTTATACGAAAAACTTTTTTGCCCATATCTCCTTAAATATGCGTCCTAGAGCGAAAAGGACTTTAATTCGTGACCACCCCCAAAAAATTGAAAAATCCACCCAAGACCTAAAAAAAAAATAAATTTTTATATGAAAAACTTCGTTTGCCCATATCTCCTAAACTAAGCGTCCTAGAGCGAAAAGGACTTTAATTCGTGACCACCCCCAAGATATTGCAAAATCCACCCAAAATCTAAAAAAATTTAAATTTTTATATGAAAATCTTCGTTTGCCCATATCTCCTAAACTAAGCGTCTCAGAGCGAAAAGGACTTTAATTCGTGACCACACCCAAAAAATTGAAAAATCCACCCAAAACCTAAAAAAAATTAAATTTTTATATGAAAAACTTCTTTTGCCCATATCTCCTTAAATATGCGTCCTAGAGCGAAAAGGACTTTAATTCGTGACCACTCCCAAAAAATTGAAAAATCCACCCAAAACCTAAAAAAATTGAAATTTTTATACGAAAAACTTCTTTTGCCCATATCTCCTTAAATATGCGTCCTAGAGCGAAAAGGACTTTAATTCGTGACCACCCCCAAAAAAATTGAAAAATCCACCCAAAACCTAAAAAACAATTAATTTTTATATGAAAAACTTCGTTTGCCCATATCTCCTAAACTAAGCGTCCTAGAGCGAAAAGGACTTTAATTCGTGACCACCCCCAAAAAATTGAAAAATCCACCCAAAACCTAAAAAAATTAAAATTTTTATATGAAAAACTTCTTTTGCCCATATCTCCTAAACTAAGCGTCCTAGAGCGAAAAGGACTTTAATTCGTGACCACTCCCAAAAAATTGAAAAATCCACCCAAAACCTAAAAAAATTGAAATTTTTATACGAAAAACTTCTTTTGCCCATATCTCCTTAAATATGCGTCCTAGAGCGAAAAGGACTTTAATTCGTGACCACCCCCGAAAAATTGAAAAATCCACCCAAACCTAAAAAAAAAAATAAATTTTTATATGAAAAACTTCTTTTGCCCATATCTCCTAAACTAAGCGTCCTAGAGCGAAAAGGACTTTAATTCGTGACCACCCCCAAAATATTGAAAAATCCACCCAAAATCTAAAAAAAATTAAATTTTTATATGAAAAACTTCTTTTGTCCATATCTCCTAAACTAAACGTCCTAGAGCGAAAAGGACTTTAATTCGTGACCACCCCCAAAAAATTTAAAAATCCACCCAAAACCTAAAAAAATTAAAATTTTTATATGAAAAACTTCTTTTGCCCATATCTCCTTAAATATGCGTCCTAGAGCGAAAAGGACTTTAATTCGTGACCACCCCCAAAAAATTGAAAAATCCACCCAAAACATAAAAAAATTTAAATTTTTATATGAAAAACTTCTTTTGCCCATATCTCCTTAAATATGCGTCCTAGAGCGAAAAGGACTTTAATTCGTGACCACCCCCAAAAAATTGAAAAATCCACCCAAAACCTAAAAAAATTTTAATTTTTATATGAAAAACTTCTTTTGCCCATATCTCCTTAAATATGCGTCCTAGAGCGAAAAGGACTTTAATTCGTGACCACCCCCAAAAAAATTTAAAAATCCACCCAAAACCTAAAAAAATTAAAATTTTTATATGAAAAACTTCTTTTGCCCATATCTCCTAAACTAAGCGTCCTAGAGCGAAAAGGACTTTAATTCGTGACCACTCCCAAAAAATTGAAAAATCCACCCAAAACCTAAAAAAATTGAAATTTTTATACGAAAAACTTCTTTTGCCCATATCTCCTTAAATATGCGTCCTAGAGCGAAAAGGACTTTAATTCGTGACCACCCCCAAAAAATTGAAAAATCCACCCAAAACCTAAAAAAAAATAAATTTTTAGATGAAAAACTTCTTTTGCCCATATCTCCTAAACTAAGCGTCCTAGAGCGAAAAGGACTTTAATTCGTGACCACCCCCAAAAAATTGAAAAATCCACCCAAAACCTAAAAAAATTGAAATTTTTATATGAAAAACTTATTTTGCCCATATCTCCTTAAATATGCGTCCTAGAGCGAAAAGGACTTTAATTCGTGACCATCCCCAAAAAATTTAAAAATCCACCCAAAACCTAAAAAAATTAAAATTTTTATATGAGAACTTCTTTTGCCCATATCTTTAATTCGTGACCACCCCCAAAAAATTGAAAAATCCACCCAAAACCTAAAAAAATTTAAATTTTTATATGAAAAACTTCTTTTGCCCATATCTCCTAAACTAAGCGTCCTAGAGCGAAAAGGACTTTAATTCGTGACCACTCCCAAAAAATTGAAAAATCCACCCAAAACCTAAAAAAATTGAAATTTTTATACGAAAAACTTCTTTTGCCCATATCTCCTTAAATATGCGTCCTAGAGCGAAAAGGACTTTAATTCGTGACCACCCCCAAAAAATTGAAAAATCCACCCAAGACCAAAAAAAAAAATAAATTTTTATATGAAAAACTTCGTTTGCCCATATCTCCTAAACTAAGCGTCCTAGAGCGAAAAGGACTTTAATTCGTGACCACCCCCAAGATATTGCAAAATCCACCCAAAATCTAAAAAAATTTAAATTTTTATATGAAAATCTTCGTTTGCCCATATCTCCTAAACTAAGCGTCTCAGAGCGAAAAGGACTTTAATTCGTGACCACACCCAAAAAATTGAAAAATCCACCCAAAACCTAAAAAAAATTAAATTTTTATATGAAAAACTTCTTTTGCCCATATCTCCTTAAATATGCGTCCTAGAGCGAAAAGGACTTTAATTCGTGACCACTCCCAAAAAATTGAAAAATCCACCCAAAACCTAAAAAAATTGAAATTTTTATACGAAAAACTTCTTTTGCCCATATCTCCTTAAATATGCGTCCTAGAGCGAAAAGGACTTTAATTCGTGACCACCCCCAAAAAATTGAAAAATCCACCCAAAACCTAAAAAACAATTAATTTTTATATGAAAAACTTCGTTTGCCCATATCTCCTAAACTAAGCGTCCTAGAGCGAAAAGGACTTTAATTCGTGACCACCCCCAAAAAATTGAAAAATCCACCCAAAACCTAAAAAAATTAAAATTTTTATATGAAAAACTTCTTTTGCCCATATCTCCTTAAATATGCGTCCTAGAGCGAAAAGGACTTTAATTCGTGACCACTCCCAAAAAATTGAAAAATCCACCCAAAACCTAAAAAAATTGAAATTTTTATACGAAAAACTTCTTTTGCCCATATCTCCTTAAATATGCGTCCTAGAGCGAAAAGGACTTTAATTCGTGACCACCCCCAAAAAATTGAAAAATCCACCCAAAACCTAAAAAACAATTAATTTTTATATGAAAAACTTCGTTTGCCCATATCTCCTAAACTAAGCGTCCTAGAGCGAAAAGGACTTTAATTCGTGACCACCCCCAAAAAATTGAAAAATCCACCCAAAACCTAAAATAATTAAAATTTTTATATGAAAAACTTCTTTTGCCCATATCTCCTAAACTAAGCGTCCTAGAGCGAAAAGGACTTTAATTCGTGACCACTCCCAAAAAATTGAAAAATCCACCCAAAACCTAAAAAAATTGAAATTTTTATACGAAAAACTTCTTTTGCCCATATCTCCTTAAATATGCGTCCTAGAGCGAAAAGGACTTTAATTCGTGACCACCCCCAAAAAATTGAAAAATCCACCCAAAACATAAAAAAGTTAAAATTTTTATATGAAAAACTTCTTTTGCCCATATCTCCTTAAATATGCGTCCTAGAGCGAAAAGGACTTTAATTCGTGACCACCCGCAAAAAATTGAAAAATCCACCCAAAACCTAAAAAAAATGGAAATTTTTTTATGAAAAACTTCTTTTGCCCTATCTCCTTAAATATGCGTCCTAGAACGAAAAGGACTTTAATTCGTGACCACCCCCAAAAAATTGAAAAATCCACCCAAAACCTAAAAAAAATTTAAATTTTTATATGAAAAACTTCTTTTGCCCATATCTCCTAAACTAAGCGTCCTAGAGCGAAAAGGACTTTAATTCGTGACCACCCCCAAAAAATTGAAAAATCCACCCAAAACCTAAAAAAATTTAAATTTTTATATGAAAAACTTCTTTTGCCCATATCTCCTTAAATATGCGTCCTAGAGCGAAAAGGACTTTAATTCGTGACCACCCCCAAAAAAATTGAAAAATCCACCCAAAACCTAAAAAACAATTAATTTTTATATGAAAAACTTCGTTTGCCCATATCTCCTAAACTAAGCGTCCTAGAGCGAAAAGGACTTTAATTCGTGACCACCCCCAAAAAATTGAAAAATCCACCCAAAACCTAAAAAAATTAAAATTTTTATATGAAAAACTTCTTTTGCCCATATCTCCTAAACTAAGCGTCCTAGAGCGAAAAGGACTTTAATTCGTGACCACTCCCAAAAAATTGAAAAATCCACCCAAAACCTAAAAAAATTGAAATTTTTATACGAAAAACTTCTTTTGCCCATATCTCCTTAAATATGCGTCCTAGAGCGAAAAGGACTTTAATTCGTGACCACCCCCGAAAAATTGAAAAATCCACCCAAACCTAAAAAAAAAAATAAATTTTTATATGAAAAACTTCTTTTGCCCATATCTCCTAAACTAAGCGTCCTAGAGCGAAAAGGACTTTAATTCGTGACCACCCCCAAAATATTGAAAAATCCACCCAAAATCTAAAAAAAATTAAATTTTTATATGAAAAACTTCTTTTGTCCATATCTCCTAAACTAAACGTCCTAGAGCGAAAAGGACTTTAATTCGTGACCACCCCCAAAAAATTTAAAAATCCACCCAAAACCTAAAAAAATTAAAATTTTTATATGAAAAACTTCTTTTGCCCATATCTCCTTAAATATGCGTCCTAGAGCGAAAAGGACTTTAATTCGTGACCACCCCCAAAAAATTGAAAAATCCACCCAAAACATAAAAAAATTTAAATTTTTATATGAAAAACTTCTTTTGCCCATATCTCCTTAAATATGCGTCCTAGAGCGAAAAGGACTTTAATTCGTGACCACCCCCAAAAAATTGAAAAATCCACCCAAAACCTAAAAAAATTTTAATTTTTATATGAAAAACTTCTTTTGCCCATATCTCCTTAAATATGCGTCCTAGAGCGAAAAGGACTTTAATTCGTGACCACCCCCAAAAAAATTTAAAAATCCACCCAAAACCTAAAAAAATTAAAATTTTTATATGAAAAACTTCTTTTGCCCATATCTCCTAAACTAAGCGTCCTAGAGCGAAAAGGACTTTAATTCGTGACCACTCCCAAAAAATTGAAAAATCCACCCAAAACCTAAAAAAATTGAAATTTTTATACGAAAAACTTCTTTTGCCCATATCTCCTTAAATATGCGTCCTAGAGCGAAAAGGACTTTAATTCGTGACCACCCCCAAAAAATTGAAAAATCCACCCAAAACCTAAAAAAAAATAAATTTTTAGATGAAAAACTTCTTTTGCCCATATCTCCTAAACTAAGCGTCCTAGAGCGAAAAGGACTTTAATTCGTGACCACCCCCAAAAAATTGAAAAATCCACCCAAAACCTAAAAAAATTGAAATTTTTATATGAAAAACTTATTTTGCCCATATCTCCTTAAATATGCGTCCTAGAGCGAAAAGGACTTTAATTCGTGACCATCCCCAAAAAATTTAAAAATCCACCCAAAACCTAAAAAAATTAAAATTTTTATATGAGAACTTCTTTTGCCCATATCTTTAATTCGTGACCACCCCCAAAAAATTGAAAAATCCACCCAAAACCTAAAAAAATTTAAATTTTTATATGAAAAACTTCTTTTGCCCATATCTCCTAAACTAAGCGTCCTAGAGCGAAAAGGACTTTAATTCGTGACCACTCCCAAAAAATTGAAAAATCCACCCAAAACCTAAAAAAATTGAAATTTTTATACGAAAAACTTCTTTTGCCCATATCTCCTTAAATATGCGTCCTAGAGCGAAAAGGACTTTAATTCGTGACCACCCCCAAAAAATTGAAAAATCCACCCAAGACCAAAAAAAAAAAATAAATTTTTATATGAAAAACTTCGTTTGCCCATATCTCCTAAACTAAGCGTCCTAGAGCGAAAAGGACTTTAATTCGTGACCACCCCCAAGATATTGCAAAATCCACCCAAAATCTAAAAAAATTTAAATTTTTATATGAAAATCTTCGTTTGCCCATATCTCCTAAACTAAGCGTCTCAGAGCGAAAAGGACTTTAATTCGTGACCACACCCAAAAAATTGAAAAATCCACCCAAAACCTAAAAAAAATTAAATTTTTATATGAAAAACTTCTTTTGCCCATATCTCCTTAAATATGCGTCCTAGAGCGAAAAGGACTTTAATTCGTGACCACTCCCAAAAAATTGAAAAATCCACCCAAAACCTAAAAAAATTGAAATTTTTATACGAAAAACTTCTTTTGCCCATATCTCCTTAAATATGCGTCCTAGAGCGAAAAGGACTTTAATTCGTGACCACCCCCAAAAAATTGAAAAATCCACCCAAAACCTAAAAAACAATTAATTTTTATATGAAAAACTTCGTTTGCCCATATCTCCTAAACTAAGCGTCCTAGAGCGAAAAGGACTTTAATTCGTGACCACCCCCAAAAAATTGAAAAATCCACCCAAAACCTAAAAAAATTAAAATTTTTATATGAAAAACTTCTTTTGCCCATATCTCCTTAAATATGCGTCCTAGAGCGAAAAGGACTTTAATTCGTGACCACTCCCAAAAAATTGAAAAATCCACCCAAAACCTAAAAAAATTGAAATTTTTATACGAAAAACTTCTTTTGCCCATATCTCCTTAAATATGCGTCCTAGAGCGAAAAGGACTTTAATTCGTGACCACCCCCAAAAAATTGAAAAATCCACCCAAAACCTAAAAAACAATTAATTTTTATATGAAAAACTTCGTTTGCCCATATCTCCTAAACTAAGCGTCCTAGAGCGAAAAGGACTTTAATTCGTGACCACCCCCAAAAAATTGAAAAATCCACCCAAAACCTAAAATAATTAAAATTTTTATATGAAAAACTTCTTTTGCCCATATCTCCTAAACTAAGCGTCCTAGAGCGAAAAGGACTTTAATTCGTGACCACTCCCAAAAAATTGAAAAATCCACCCAAAACCTAAAAAAATTGAAATTTTTATACGAAAAACTTCTTTTGCCCATATCTCCTTAAATATGCGTCCTAGAGCGAAAAGGACTTTAATTCGTGACCACCCCCAAAAAATTGAAAAATCCACCCAAAACATAAAAAAGTTAAAATTTTTATATGAAAAACTTCTTTTGCCCATATCTCCTTAAATATGCGTCCTAGAGCGAAAAGGACTTTAATTCGTGACCACCCGCAAAAAATTGAAAAATCCACCCAAAACCTAAAAAAAATGGAAATTTTTTTATGAAAAACTTCTTTTGCCCTATCTCCTTAAATATGCGTCCTAGAACGAAAAGGACTTTAATTCGTGACCACCCCCAAAAAATTGAAAAATCCACCCAAAACCTAAAAAAAATTTAAATTTTTATATGAAAAACTTCTTTTGCCCATATCTCCTAAACTAAGCGTCCTAGAGCGAAAAGGACTTTAATTCGTGACCACCCCCAAAAAATTGAAAAATCCACCCAAAACCTAAAAAAATTTAAATTTTTATATGAAAAACTTCTTTTGCCCATATCTCCTTAAATATGCGTCCTAGAGCGAAAAGGATTTTAATTCGTGACCACTCCCAAAAAATTGAAAAATCCACCCAAAACCTAAAAAAATTAAAAATTTTGATATGAAAAACTTCTTTTGCCCATATCTCCTAAACTAAGCGTCCTAGAGCGAAAAGGACTTTAATTCGTGACCACTCCCAAAAAAATGAAAAATCCACCCAAAACCTAAAAAAATTGAAATTTTTATACGAAAACCTTCTTTTGCCCATATCTCCTTAAATATGCGTCCTAGAGCGAAAAGGACTTTAATTCGTGACCACCCCCAAAAAATTGAAAAATCCACCCAAAACCTAAAAAAATTGAAATTTTTATACGAAAACCTTCTTTTGCCCATATCTCCTTAAATATGCGTCCTAGAGCGAAAAGACTTTAATTCGTGACCACCCCCAAAAAAATTTAAAAATCCACCCAAAACCTAAAAAAATTAAAATTTTTATATGAAAAACTTCTTTTGCCCATATCTCCTAAACTAAGCGTCCTAGAGCGAAAAGGACTTTAATTCGTGACCACTCCCAAAAAATTGAAAAATCCACCCAAAACCTAAAAAAATTGAAATTTTTATACGAAAAACTTCTTTTGCCCATATCTCCTTAAATATGCGTCCTAGAGCGAAAAGGACTTTAATTCGTGACCACCCCCAAAAAATTGAAAAATCCACCCAAGACCTAAAAAAAAAAATAAATTTTTATATGAAAAACTTCGTTTGCCCATATCTCCTAAACTAAGCGTCCTAGAGCGAAAAGGACTTTAATTCGTGACCACCCCCAAGATATTGCAAAATCCACCCAAAATCTAAAAAAAATTAAATTTTTATATGAAAATCTTCGCTTGCCCATATCTCCTAAACTAAGCGTCTCAGAGCGAAAAGGACTTTAATTCGTGACCACACCCAAAAAATTGAAAAATCCACCCAAAACCTAAAAAAAATTAAATTTTTATATGAAAAACTTCTTTTGCCCATATCTCCTTAAATATGCGTCCTAGAGCGAAAAGGACTTAATTCGTGACCACTCCCAAAAAATTGAAAAATCCACCCAAAACCTAAAAAAATTGAAATTTTTATACGAAAAACTTCTTTTGCCCATATCTCCTTAAATATGCGTCCTAGAGCGAAAAGGACTTTAATTCGTGACCACCCCCAAAAAAATTGAAAAATCCACCCAAAACCTAAAAAACAATTAATTTTTATATGAAAAACTTCGTTTGCCCATATCTCCTAAACTAAGCGTCCTAGAGCGAAAAGGACTTTAATTCGTGACCACCCCCAAAAAATTGAAAAATCCACCCAAAACCTAAAAAAATTAAAATTTTTATATGAAAAACTTCTTTTGCCCATATCTCCTAAACTAAGCGTCCTAGAGCGAAAAGGACTTTAATTCGTGACCACTCCCAAAAAATTTAAAAATCCACCCAAAACCTAAAAAAATTGAAATTTTTATACGAAAAACTTCTTTTGCCCATATCTCCTTAAATATGCGTCCTAGAGCGAAAAGGACTTTAATTCGTGACCACCCCCAAAAAATTGAAAAATCCACCCAAAACCTAAAAAAAAAATAAATTTTTATATGAAAAACTTCTTTTGCCCATATCTCCTAAACTAAGCGTCCTAGAGCGAAAAGGACTTTAATTCGTGACCACCCCCAAAATATTGAAAAATCCACCCAAAATCTAAAAAAAATTAAATTTTTATATGAAAAACTTCTTTTGCCCATATCTCCTAAACTAAACGTCCTAGAGCGAAAAGGACTTTAATTCGTGACCACCCCCAAAAAATTTAAAAATCCACCCAAAACCTAAAAAAATTAAAATTTTTATATGAAAAACTTCTTTTGCCCATATCTCCTTAAATATGCGTCCTAGAGCGAAAAGGACTTTAATTCGTGACCACCCCCAAAAAATTGAAAAATCCACCCAAAACATAAAAAAGTTAAAATTTTTATATGAAAAACTTCTTTTGCCCATATCTCCTAAACGAAGCGTCCTAGAGCGAAAAGGACTTTAATTCGTGACCACCCGCAAAAAATTGAAAAATCCACCCAAAACCTAAAAAAATGGAAATTTTTTTATGAAAAACTTCTTTTGCCCATATCTCCTTAAATATGCGTCCTAGAACGAAAGGACTTTAATTCGTGACCACCCCCAAAAAATTGAAAAATCCACCCAAAATCTAAAAAAATTTAAATTTTTATATGAATAACTTCTTTTGCCCATATCTCCTTAAATATGCGTCCTAGAGCGAAAAGGACTTTAATTCGTGACCACCCCCAAAAAATTGAAAAATCCACCCAAAACCTAAAAAAATTTTAATTTTTATATGAAAAACTTCTTTTGCCCATATCTCCTTAAATATGCGTCCTAGAGCGAAAAGGACTTTAATTCGTGACCACCCCCAAAAAAATTTAAAAATCCACCCAAAACCTAAAAAAATTAAAATTTTTATATGAAAAACTTCTTTTGCCCATATCTCCTAAACTAAGCGTCCTAGAGCGAAAAGGACTTTAATTCGTGACCACTCCCAAAAAATTGAAAAATCCACCCAAAACCTAAAAAAATTGAAATTTTTATACGAAAAACTTCTTTTGCCCATATCTCCTTAAATATGCGTCCTAGAGCGAAAAGGACTTTAATTCGTGACCACCCCCAAAAAATTGAAAAATCCACCCAAAACCTAAAAAAAAAAATACATTTTTAGATGAAAAACTTCTTTTGCCCATATCTCCTAAACTAAGCGTCCTAGAGCGAAAAGGACTTTAATTCGTGACCACCCCCAAGATATTGCAAAATCCACCCAAAATCTAAAAAAAATTAAATTTTTATATGAAAATCTTCGCTTGCCCATATCTCCTAAACTAAGCGTCTCAGAGCGAAAAGGACTTTAATTCGTGACCACACCCAAAAAATTGAAAAATCCACCCAAAACCTAAAAAAAATTAAATTTTTATATGAAAAACTTCTTTTGCCCATATCTCCTTAAATATGCGTCCTAGAGCGAAAAGGACTTAATTCGTGACCACTCCCAAAAAATTGAAAAATCCACCCAAAACCTAAAAAAATTGAAATTTTTATACGAAAAACTTCTTTTGCCCATATCTCCTTAAATATGCGTCCTAGAGCGAAAAGGACTTTAATTCGTGACCACCCCCAAAAAAATTGAAAAATCCACCCAAAACCTAAAAAACAATTAATTTTTATATGAAAAACTTCGTTTGCCCATATCTCCTAAACTAAGCGTCCTAGAGCGAAAAGGACTTTAATTCGTGACCACCCCCAAAAAATTGAAAAATCCACCCAAAACCTAAAAAAATTAAAATTTTTATATGAAAAACTTCTTTTGCCCATATCTCCTAAACTAAGCGTCCTAGAGCGAAAAGGACTTTAATTCGTGACCACTCCCAAAAAATTGAAAAATCCACCCAAAACCTAAAAAAATTGAAATTTTTATACGAAAAACTTCTTTTGCCCATATCTCCTTAAATATGCGTCCTAGAGCGAAAAGGACTTTAATTCGTGACCACCCCCAAAAAATTGAAAAATCCACCCAAAACCTAAAAAAAAAATAAATTTTTATATGAAAAACTTCTTTTGCCCATATCTCCTAAACTAAGGGTCCTAGAGCGAAAAGGACTTTAATTCGTGACCACCCCCAAAATATTGAAAAATCCACCCAAAATCTAAAAAAAATTAAATTTTTATATGAAAAACTTCTTTTGTCCATATCTCCTAAACTAAACGTCCTAGAGCGAAAAGGACTTTAATTCGTGACCACCCCCAAAAAATTTAAAAATCCACCCAAAACCTAAAAAAATTAAAATTTTTATATGAAAAACTTCTTTTGCCCATATCTCCTTAAATATGCGTCCTAGAGCGAAAAGGACTTTAATTCGTGACCACCCCCAAAAAATTGAAAAATCCACCCAAAACATAAAAAAGTTAAAATTTTTATATGAAAAACTTCTTTTGCCCATATCTCCTAAACGAAGCGTCCTAGAGCGAAAAGGACTTTAATTCGTGACCACCCGCAAAAAATTGAAAAATCCACCCAAAACCTAAAAAAATGGAAATTTTTTTATGAAAAACTTCTTTTGCCCATATCTCCTTAAATATGCGTCCTAGAACGAAAGGACTTTAATTCGTGACCACCCCCAAAAAATTGAAAAATCCACCCAAAATCTAAAAAAATTTAAATTTTTATATGAATAACTTCTTTTGCCCATATCTCCTTAAATATGCGTCCTAGAGCGAAAAGGACTTTAATTCGTGACCACCCCCAAAAAATTGAAAAATCCACCCAAAACCTAAAAAAATTTTAATTTTTATATGAAAAACTTCTTTTGCCCATATCTCCTTAAATATGCGTCCTAGAGCGAAAAGGACTTTAATTCGTGACCACCCCCAAAAAAATTTAAAAATCCACCCAAAACCTAAAAAAAAAATACATTTTTAGATGAAAAACTTCTTTTGCCCATATCTCCTAAACTAAGCGTCCTAGAGCGAAAAGGACTTTAATTCGTGACCACCCCCAAAAAATTGAAAAATCCACCCAAAACCTAAAAAAATTGAAATTTTTATATGAAAAACTTATTTTGCCCATATCTCCATAAATATGCGTCCTAGAGCGAAAAGGACTTTAATTCGTGACCATCCCCAAAAAATTTAAAAATCCACCCAAAACCTAAAAAAATTAAAATTTTTATATGAAAACTTCTTTTGCCCATATCTTTAATTCGTGACCACCCCCAAAAAATTGAAAAATCCACCCAAAACCTAAAAAAATTTAAATTTTTATATGAAAAACTTCTTTTGCCCATATCTCCTAAACTAAGCGTCCTAGAGCGAAAAGGACTTTAATTCGTGACCACTCCCAAAAAATTGAAAAATCCACCCAAAACCTAAAAAAATTGAAATTTTTATACGAAAAACTTCTTTTGCCCATATCTCCTTAAATATGCGTCCTAGAGCGAAAAGGACTTTAATTCGTGACCACCCCCAAAAAATTGAAAAATCCACCCAAGACCAAAAAAAAAATAAATTTTTATATGAAAAACTTCGTTTGCCCATATCTCCTAAACTAAGCGTCCTAGAGCGAAAAGGACTTTAATTCGTGACCACCCCTAAGATATTGCAAAATCCACCCAAAATCTAAAAAAATTTAAATTTTTATATGAAAATCTTCGTTTGCCCATATCTCCTAAACTAAGCGTCTCAGAGCGAAAAGGACTTTAATTCGTGACCACACCCAAAAAATTGAAAAATCCACCCAAAACCTAAAAAAAATTAAATTTTTATATGAAAAACTTCTTTTGCCCATATCTCCTTAAATATGCGTCCTAGAGCGAAAAGGACTTTAATTCGTGACCACTCCCAAAAAATTGAAAAATCCACCCAAAACCTAAAAAAATTGAAATTTTTATACGAAAAACTTCTTTTGCCCATATCTCCTTAAATATGCGTCCTAGAGCGAAAAGGACTTTAATTCGTGACCACCCCCAAAAAACTTGAAAAATCCACCCAAAACCTAAAAAACAATTAATTTTTATATGAAAAACTTCGTTTGCCCATATCTCCTAAACTAAGCGTCCTAGAGCGAAAAGGACTTTAATTCGTGACCACCCCCAAAAAATTGCAAAATCCACCCAAAACCTAAAAAAATTAAAATTTTTATATGAAAAACTTCTTTTGCCCATATCTCCTAAACTAAGCGTCCTAGAGCGAAAAGGACTTTAATTCGTGACCACTCCCAAAAAATTGAAAAATCCACCCAAAACCTAAAAAAATTGAAATTTTTATACGAAAAACTTCTTTTGCCCATATCTCCTTAAATATGCGTCCTAGAGCGAAAAGGACTTTAATTCGTGAACACCCCCAAAAAATTGAAAAATCCACCCAAAACCTAAAAAAAAAATAAATTTTTATATGAAAAACTTCTTTTGCCCATATCTCCTAAACTAAGCGTCCTAGAGCGAAAAGGACTTTAATTCGTGACCACCCCCAAAATATTGAAAAATCCACCCCAAATCTAAAAAAAATTAAATTTTTATATGAAAAACTTCTTTTGTCCATATCTCCTAAACTAAGCGTCCTAGAGCGAAAAGGACTTTAATTCGTGACCACCCCCAAAAAATTTAAAAATCCACCCAAAACCTAAAAAAATTAAAATTTTTATATGAAAAACTTCTTTTGCCCATATCTCCTTAAATATGCGTCCTAGAGCGAAAAGGACTTTAATTCGTGACCACCCCCAAAAAATTGAAAAATCCACCCAAAACATAAAAAAGTTAAAATTTTTATATGAAAAACTTCTTTTGCCCATATCTCCTAAACGAAGCGTCCTAGAGCGAAAAGGACTTTAATTCGTGGCCACCCGCAAAAAATTGAAAAATCCACCCAAAACCTAAAAAAATGGAAATTTTTTTATGAAAAACTTCTTTTGCCCATATCTCCTTAAATATGCGTCCTAGAACGAAAAGGACTTTAATTCGTGACCACCCCCAAAAAATTGAAAAATCCACCCAAAACCTAAAAAAAATTTAAATTTTTATATAAAAAACTTCTTTTGCCCATATCTCCTAAACTAAGCGTCCTAGAGCGAAAAGGACTTTAATTCGTGACCACCCCCAAAAAATTGAAAAATCCACCCAAAACCTAAAAAAATTTTAATTTTTATATGAAAAACTTCTTTTGCCCATATCTCCTTAAATATGCGTCCTAGAGCGAAAAGGACTTTAATTCGTGACCACTCCCAAAAAATTGAAAAATCCACCCAAAACCTAAAAAAATTAAAATTTTGATATGAAAAACTTCTTTTGCCCATATCTCCTAAACTAAGCGTCCTAGAGCGAAAAGGACTTTAATTCGTGACCACTCCCAAAAAAATGAAAAATCCACCCAAAACCTAAAAAAATTGAAATTTTTATACGAAAACCTTCTTTTGCCCATATCTCCTTAAATATGCGTCCTAGAGCGAAAAGGACTTTAATTCGTGACCACCCCCAAAAAATTGAAAAATCCACCCAAAACCTAAAAAAAAATAAATTTTTAGATGAAAAACTTCTTTTGCCCATATCTCCTAAACTAAGCGTCCTAGAGCGAAAAGGACTTTAATTCGTGACCACCCCCAAAATATTGCAAAATCCACCCAAAATCTAAAAAAATTTAAATTTTTATATGAAAAACTTCTTTTGCCCATATCTCCTTAAATATGCGTCCTAGAGCGAAAAGGACTTTAATTCGTGACCACCCCCAAAAAATTGAAAAATCCACCCAAAACCTAAAAAAATTTAAATTTTTATATGAAAAACTTCTTTTGCCCATATATCCTTAAATATGCGTCCTAGAGCGAAAAGACTTTAATTCGTGACCACCCCCAAAAAAATTTAAAAATCCACCCAAAACCTAAAAAAATTAAAATTTTTATATGAAAAACTTCTTTTGCCCATATCTCCTAAACTAAGCGTCCTAGAGCGAAAAGGACTTTAATTCGTGACCACCCCCAAAAAATTGAAAAATCCACCCAAAATTGAAAAATCCACCCAAGATTTATATGAAAAACTTCGTTTGCCCATATCTCCTAAACTAAGCGTCCTAGAGCGAAAAGGACTTTAATTCGTGACCACCCCCAAGATATTGCAAAATCCACCCAAAATCTAAAAAAATTTAAATTTTTATATGAAAATCTTCTTTTGCCCATATCTCCTAAACTAAGCGTCTCAGAGCGAAAAGGACTTTAATTAGTGACCACACCCAAAAAATTGAAAAATCCACCCAAAACCTAAAAAAAATTAAATTTTTATATGAAAAACTTCTTTTGCCCATATCTCCTTAAATATGCGTCCTAGAGCGAAAAGGACTTTAATTCGTGACCACCCCCAAAAAATTGAAAAATCCACCCAAAACCTAAAAAAATTGAAATTTTTATATGAAAAACTTATTTTGCCCATATCTCCTTAAATATGCGTCCTAGAGCGAAAAGGACTTTAATTCGTGACCATCCCCAAAAAATTTAAAAATCCACCCAAAACCTAAAAAAATTAAAATTTTTATATGCAAAAATTTTTTTGCCCATATCTCCTTAAATATGCGTCCTAGAGCGAAAAGGACTTTAATTCGTGACCACTCCCAAAAAATTGAAAAATCCACCCAAAACCTAAAAAAATTAAAATTTTGATATGAAAACCTTCTTTTGCCCATATCTCCTAAACTAAGCGTCCTAGAGCGAAAAGGACTTTAATTCGTGACCACTCCCAAAATATTGAAAAATCCACCCAAAACCTAAAAAAATTGAAATTTTTATACGAAAACCTTCTTTTGCCCATATCTCCTTAAATATGCGTCCTAGAGCGAAAAGGACTTTAATTCGTGACCACCCCCAAAAAATTGAAAAATCCACCCAAAACCTAAAAAAAAATAAATTTTTAGATGAAAAACTTCGTTTGCCCATATCTCCTAAACTAAGCGTCCTATAGCGAAAAGGACTTTAATTCGTGACCACCCCCAAAATATTGCAAAATCCACCCAAAATCTAAAAAAATTTAAATTTTTATATGAAAAACTTCTTTTGCCCATATCTCCTTAAATATGCATCCTAGAGCGAAAAGGACTTTAATTCGTGACCACCCCCAAAAAATTGAAAAATCCACCCTAAACCTAAAAAAATTTAAATTTTTATATGAAAAACTTCTTTTGCCCATATCTCCTTAAATATGCGTCCTAGAGCGAAAAGTCTTTAATTCGTGACCACCCCCAAAAAAATTTAAAAATCCACCCAAAACCTAAAAAAATTAAAATTTTTATATGAAAAACTTCTTTTGCCCATATCTCCTAAACTAAGCGTCCTAGAGCGAAAAGGACTTTAATTCGTGACCACTCTCAAAAAATTTAAAAATCCACCCAAAACCTAAAAAAATTGAAATTTTTATACGAAAAACTTCTTTTGCCCATATCTCCTTAAATATGCGTCCTAGAGCGAAAAGGACTTTAATTCGTGACCACCCCCAAAAAATTGAAAAATCCACCAAAGACCTAAAAAAAAATAAATTTTTATATGAAAAACTTCGTTTGCCCATATCTCCTAAACTAAGCGTCCTAGAGCGAAAAGGACTTTAATTCGTGACCACCCCCAAGATATTGCAAAATCCACCCAAAATCTAAAAAAATTTAAATTTTTATATGAAAATCTTCTTTTGCCCATATCTCCTAAACTAAGCGTCTAAGAGCGAAAAGGACTTTAATTCGTGACCACACCCAAAAAATTGAAAAATCCACCCAAAACCTAAAAAAATTTAAATTTTTATATGAAAAACTTCTTTTGCCCATATCTCCTTAAATATGCGTCCTAGAGCGAAAAGGACTTTAATTCGTGACCACCCCCAAAAAATTGAAAAATCCACCCAAAACCTAAAAAAATTGAAATTTTTATATGAAAAACTTCTTTTGCCCATATCTCCTTAAATATGCGTCCTAGAGCGAAAAGGACTTTAATTAGTGACCACCCCCAAAAAATTGAAAAATCCACCCAAAACCTAAAAAAAAAAAAATTCATTTTTATATGAAAAACTTCGTTTGCCCATATCTCCTAAACTAAGCGTCCTAGAGCGAAAAGGACTTTAATTCGTGACCACACCCAAAAAATTGAAAAATCCACCCAAAACCTAAAAAAATTGAAATTTTTATATGAAAAACTTCTTTTGCCCATATCTCCTTAAATATGCGTCCTAGAGCGAAAAGGACTTTAATTCGTGACCACCCCCAAAAAATTGAAAAATCCACCCAAAACCTAAAAAAATTTAAATTTTTATATGAAAAACTTCTTTTGCCCATATCTCCTTAAATATGCGTCCTAGAGCGAAAAGGACTTTAATTCGTGACCACCCCCAAAAAATTTAAAAATCCACCCAAAACCTAAAAAAATTAAAATTTTTATATGAAAAACTTCTTTTGCCCATATCTCCTAAACTAAGCGTCCTAGAGCGAAAAAGACTTTAAGACCACCCCCAAAAAATTGAAAAATCCACCCAAAACCTAAAAAAATTTAAATTTTTATATGAAAAACTTCTGTTGCCCATATCTCCTTAAATATGCGTCCTAGAGCGAAAAGGACTTTAATTCGTGACCACCCCCAAAATATTGCAAAATCCACCCAAAATCTAAAAAAATTTAAATTTTTATATGAAAAACTTCTTTTGCCCATATCTCCTAAACTAAGCGTCCTAGAGCGAAAAGGACTTTAATTCGTGACCACCCCCAAAAAATTTAAAAATCCACCCAAAACCTAAAAAAATTAAAATTTTTATATGAAAAACTTCTTTTGCCCATATCTCCTTAAATATGCGTCCTAGAGCGAAAAGGACTTTAATTCGTGACCACTCCCAAAAAATTGAAAAATCCACCCAAAACCTAAAAAAATTAAAATTTTGATATGAAAAACTTCATTTGCCCATATCTCCTAAACTAAGCGTCCTGGAGCGAAAAGGACTTTAATTGGTGACCACCCCCAAAAAATTTAAAAATCCACCCAAAACCTAAAAAAATTGAAATTTTTATATGAAAAACTTCTTTTGCCCATATCTCCTTAAATATGCGTCCTAGAGCGAAAAGGACTTTAATTCGTGACCACCCCAAAAAAATTGAAAAATCCACCCAAAACCTAAAAAAAAAAATTAATTTTTATATGAAAAACTTTGTTTGCCCATATCTCCTAAACTAAGCGTCCTAGAGCGAAAAGGACTTTAATTCGTGACCACACCCAAAAAATTGAAAAATCCACCCAAAACCTAAAAAAATGGAAATTTTTATATGAAAAACTTCTTTTGCCCATATCTCCTTAAATATGCGTCCTAGAGCGAAAAGGACTTTAATTCGTGACCACTCCCAAAAAATTGAAAAATCCACCCAAAACCTAAAAAAATTAAAATTTTGATATGAACTACTTTTTTTCCCATATCTCCTAAACTAAGCGTCCTAGAGCGAAAAGGACTTTAATTCGTGACCACTCCCAAAAAATTGAAAAATCCACCCAAAACCTAAAAAAATTGAAATTTTTATACGAAAAACTTCTTTTGCCCATATCTCCTTAAATATGCGTCCTAGAGCGAAAAGGACTTTAATTCGTGACCACCCCAAAAAAATTGAAAAATCCACCCAAAACCTAAAAAAAAATAAATTTTTATATGAAAAACTTCGTTTGCCCATATCTCCTAAACTAAGCGTCCTAGAGCGAAAAGGACTTTAATTCGTGACCACTCCCAAAAAATTGAAAAATCCACACAAAACCTAAAAAAATTAAAATTTTGATATGAAAAACTTCATTTGCCCATATCTCCTAAACTAAGCGTCCTAGAGCGAAAAGGACTTTAATTCGTGACCACCCCCAAAAAATTGAAAAATCCACCCAAAACCTAAAAAAATTGAAATTTTTATATGAAAACCTTCTTTTGCCCATATCTCCTTAAATATGCGTCCTAGAGCGAAAAGGACTTTAATTCGTGACCACCCCCAAAAAATTGAAAAATCCACCCAAAACCTAAAAAAAAAAATTAATTTTTATATGAAAAACTTCGTTTGCCCATATCTCCTAAACTAAGCGTCCTAGAGCGAAAAGGACTTTAATTCGTGACCACACCCAAAAAATTGAAAAATCCACCCAAAACCTAAAAAAAATGGAAATTTTTATATGAAAAACTTCTTTTGCCCATATCTCCTTAAATATGCGTCCTAGAGCGAAAAGGACTTTAATTCGTGACCACCCCCAAAAAATTGAAAAATCCACCCAAAACCTAAAAAAATTTAAATTTTTATATGAAAAACTTCTTTTGCCCATATCTCCTTAAATATGCGTCCTAGAGCGAAAAGGACTTTAATTCGTGACCACCCCCAAAAAATTTAAAAATCCACCCAAAACCTAAAAAAATTAAAATTTTTATATGAAAAACTTCTTTTGCCCATATCTCCTAAACTAAGCGTCCTAGAGCGAAAAGGACTTTAATTCGTGACCACTCCCAAAAAATTGAAAAATCCACCCAAAACCTAAAAAAATTGAAATTTTTATACGAAAAACTTCTTTTGCCCATATCTCCTTAAATATGCGTCCTAGAGCGAAAAGGACTTTAATTCGTGACCACCCCCGAAAAATTGAAAAATCCACCCAAAACCTAAAAAAAATAAATTTTTATATGAAAAACTTATTTTGCCCACATCTCCTAAACTAAGCGTCCTAGAGCGAAAAGGACTTTAATTCGTGACCACCCCCAAAATATTGAAAAATCCACCCAAAATCTAAAAAAATTTAAATTTTTATATGAAAAACTTCTATTGCCCATATCTCCTAAACTAAGCGTCCTAGAGCGAAAAAGACTTTAATTCGTGACCACCCCCAAAAAATTGAAAAATCCACCCAAAACCTAAAAAAATTGAAATTTTTATATGAAAAACTTATTTTGCCCATATCTCCTTAAATATGCGTCCTAGAGCGAAAAGGACTTTAATTCGTGACCACTCCCAAAAAATTGAAAAATCCACCCAAAACCTAAAAAAATTAAAATTTTGATATGAAAAACTTCATTTGCCAAAAAATTGAAAAATCCAACCAAAACCTAAAAAAATTGAAATTTTTATACGAAAAACTTCTTTTGCCCATATCTCCTTAAATATGCGTCCTAGAGCGAAAAGGACTTTAATTCGTGACCACCCCCAAAAAATTGAAAAATCCACCCAAAACCTAAAAAAATTGAAATTTTTATATGAAAAACTTCTTTTGCCCATATCTCCTAAACTAAGCGTCCTAGAGCGAAAAGGACTTTAATTCGTGACCACCCCCAAAAAATTGAAAAATCCACCCAAAACCTAAAAAAATTGAGATTTTTATATGAAAAACTTCTTTTGCCCATATCTCCTTAAATATGCGTCCTAGAGCGAAAAGGACTTTAATTCGTGACCACCCCCAAAATATTGCAAAATCCACCCAAAATCTAAAAAAATTTAAATTTTTATATGAAAAACTTCTTTTGCCCATATCTCCTAAACTAAGCGTCCTAGAGCGAAAAGGACTTTAATTCGTGACCACCCCCAAAAAATTGAAAAATTCACCCAAAACCTAAAAAATTTAAATTTTTATATGAAAAACTTCTTTTGCCCATATCTCCTTAAATATGCGTCCTAGAGCGAAAAGGACTTTAATTCGTGACCACCCCCAAAAAATTGAAAAATCCACCCAAAACCTAAAAAAATTAAAATTTTGATATGAAAAACTTCATTTGCCCATATCTCCTAAACTAAGCGTCCTAGAGCGAAAAGGACTTTAATTCGTGACCACTCCCAAAAAATTGAAAAATCCACCCAAAACCTAAAAAAATTGAAATTTTTATATGAAAAACTTCTTTTGCCCATATCTCCTTAAATATGCGTCCTAGAGCGAAAAGGACTTTAATTCGTGACCACTCCCAAAAAATTGAAAAATCCACCCAAAACCTAAAAAAATTAAAATTTTGATATGAAAAACTTCATTTGCCCATATCTCCTAAACTAAGCGTCCTAGAGCGAAAAGGACTTTAATTCGTGACCACTCCCAAAAAATTTAAAAATCCACCCAAAACCTAAAAAAATTGAAATTTTTATATGAAAAACTTCTTTTGCCCATATCTCCTAAACTAAGCGTCCTAGAGGGAAAAGGACTTTAATTCGTGACCACCCCCAAAAACTTTAAAAATCCACCCAAAACCTAAAAAAATTGATATTTTTATATGAAAAACTTCTTTTGCCCATATCTCCTTAAATATGCGTCCTAGAGCGAAAAGGACTTTAATTCGTGACCACCCCCAAAAAATTGAAAAATCCACCAAAGACCTAAAAAAAAATAAATTTTTATATGAAAAACTTCGTTTGCCCATATCTCCTAAACTAAGCGTCCTAGAGCGAAAAGGACTTTAATTCGTGACCACCCCCAAGATATTGCAAAATCCACCCAAAATCTAAAAAAATTTAAATTTTTATATGAAAATCTTCTTTTGCCCATATCTCCTAAACTAAGCGTCTCAGAGCGAAAAGGACTTTAATTCGTGACCACACCCAAAAAATTGAAAAATCCACCCAAAACCTAAAAAAATTTAAATTTTTATATGAAAAACTTCTTTTGCCCATATCTCCTTAAATATGCGTCCTAGAGCGAAAAGGACTTTAATTCGTGACCACCCCCAAAAAATTGAAAAATCCACCCAAAACCTAAAAAAATTGAAATTTTTATATGAAAAACTTCTTTTGCCCATATCTCCTTAAATATGCGTCCAAGAGCGAAAAGGACTTTAATTCGTGACCACTCCCAAAAAATTGAAAAATCCACCCAAAACCTAAAAAATTAAAATTTTGATATGAAAAACTTCATTTGCCCATATCTCCTAAACTAAGCGTCCTGGAGCGAAAAGGACTTTAATTCGTGACCACCCCCAAAAAATTGAAAAATCCACCCAAAACCTAAAAAAATTGAAATTTTTATATGAAAAACTTCTTTTGCCCATATCTCCTTAAATATGCGTCCTAGAGCGAAAAGGACTTTAATTAGTGACCACCCCCAAAAAATTGAAAAATCCACCCAAAACCTAAAAAAAAAAATAAATTTGTATATGAAAAACTTCGTTTGCCCATATCTCCTAAACTAAGCGTCCTAGAGCGAAAAGGACTTTAATTCGTGACCACACCCAAAAAATTGAAAAATCCACCCAAAACCTAAAAAAATTGAAATTTTTATATGAAAAACTTCTTTTGCCCATATCTCCTTAAATATGCGTCCTAGAGCGAAAAGGACTTTAATTCGTGACCACCCCCACAAAATTGAAAAATCCACCCAAAACCTAAAAAAATTGAAATTTTTATATGAAAAACTTCTTTTGCCCATATCTCCTTAAATATGCGTCCTAGAGCGAAAAGGACTTTAATTCGTGACCACCCCCGAAAAATTGAAAAATCCACCAAAAACCTAAAAAAAAATAAATTTTTATATGAAAAACTTCTTTTGCCCACATCTCCTAAACTAAGCGTCCTAGAGCGAAAAGGACTTTAATTCGTGACCACCCCCAAAATATTGAAAAATCCACCCAAAATCTAAAAAAATTTAAATTTTTATATGAAAAACTTCTAATGCCCATATCTCCTAAACTAAGCGTCCTAGAGCGAAAAAGACTTTAATTCGTGACCACCCCCAAAAAATTGAAAAATCCACCCAAAACCTAAAAAAATTGAAATTTTTATATGAAAAACTTCTTTTGCCCATATCTCCTTAAATATGCGTCCTAGAGCGAAAAGGACTTTAATTCGTGACCACTCCCAAAAAATTGAAAAATCCACCCAAAACCTAAAAAAATTAAAATTTTGATATGAAAAACTTCATTTGCCCATATCTCCTAAACTAAGCGTCCTAGAGCGAAAAGGACTTTAATTCGTGACCACTCCCAAAAAATTGAAAAATCCACCCAAAACCTAAAAAAATTGAAATTTTTATACGAAAAACTTCTTTTGCCCATATCTCCTTAAATATGCGTCCTAGAGCGAAAAGGACTTTAATTCGTGAACACCCCCAAAAAATTGAAAAATCCAACCAAAACCTAAAAAAATTGAAATTTTTATACGAAAAACTTCTTTTGTCCATATCTCCTTAAATATGCGTCCTAGAGCGAAAAGGACTTTAATTCGTGACCACCCCCAAAAAATTGAAAAATCCACCCAAAACCTAAAAAAATTGAAATTTTTATATGAAAAACTTCTTTTGCCCATATCTCCTAAACTAAGCGTCCTAGAGCGAAAAGGACTTTAATTCGTGACCACCCCCAAAAAATTGAAAAATCCACCCAAAACCTAAAAAAATTGAGATTTTTATATGAAAAACTTCTTTTGCCCATATCTCCTTAAATATGCGTCCTAGAGCGAAAAGGACTTTAATTCGTGACCACCCCCAAACAATTGAAAAATCCACCCAAAACCTAAAAAAATTAAAATTTTGATATGAAAAACTTCATTTGCCCATATCTCCTAAACTAAGCGTCCTAGAGCGAAAAGGACTTTAATTCGTGACCACTCCCAAAAAATTGAAAAATCCACCCAAAACCTAAAAAAATTGAAATTTTTATATGAAAAACTTCTTTTGTCCATATCTCCTTAAATATGCGTCCTAGAGCGAAAAGGACTTTAATTCGTGACCACTCCCAAAAAATTGAAAAATCCACCCAAAACCTAAAAAAATTAAAATTTTGATATGAAAAACTTCATTTGCCCATATCTCCTAAACTAAGCGTCCTAGAGCGAAAAGGACTTTAATTCGTGACCACTCCCAAAAAATTTAAAAATCCACCCAAAACCTAAAAAAATTGAAATTTTTATATGAACAACTTCTTTTGCCCATATCTCCTAAACTAAGCGTCCTAGAGGGAAAAGGACTTTAATTCGTGACCACCCCCAAAAAATTTAAAAATCCACCCAAAACCTAAAAAAATTGATATTTTTATATGAAAAACTTCTTTTGCCCATATCTCCTTAAATATGCGTCCTAGAGCGAAAAGGACTTTAATTCGTGACCACTCCCAAAAAATTGAAAAATCCACCCAAAACCTAAAAAAATTAAAATTTTGATATGAAAAACTTCATTTGCCCATATCTCCTAAACTAAGCGTCCTCGAGCGAAAAGGACTTTAATTCGTGACCACCCCCAAAAAATTGAAAAATCCACCCAAAACCTAAAAAAATTGATAATATTATATGAAAAACTTCTTTTGCCCATATCTCCTTAAATATGCGTCCTAGAGCGAAAAGGACTTTAATTCGTGACCACTCCCAAAAAATTGAAAAATCCACCCAAAACCTAAAAAAATTAAAATTTTGATATGAAAAACTTCATTTGCCCATATCCACCAAAAGCGTGCTCGAGCGAAAAGGACTTTAATTCGTGACCACCCCCAAAAAATTGAAAAATCCACCCAAAACCTAAAAAAATTGAAATTTTTATATGAAAAACTTCTTTTGCCCATATCTCCTTAAATATGCGTCCTAGAGCGAAAAGGACTTTAATTCGTGACCACCCCCAAAAAATTGAAAAATCCACCCAAAACCTAAAAAAATTAAAATTTTTATATGAAAAGCTTCTTTTGCCCATATCTCCTAAACTAAGCGTCCTAGAGCGAAAAGGACTTTTATTCGTGACCACTCCCAAAAAATTGAAAAATCCACCCAAAACCTAAAAAATATGAAATTTTTATACGAAAAACTTCTTGTGCCCATATCTCCTTAAATATGCGTCCTAGAGCGAAAAGGACTTTAATTCGTGACCACCCCCAAAATATTGAAAAATCCACCCAAAACCTAAAAAAAAAATAAATATTTATATGAAAAACTTATTTTGCCCATATCTCCTAAACTAGAGCGAAAAGGACTTTAATTCGTGACCACTCCCAAAATATTGCAAAATCTACCCAAAATCTAAAAAAAATTAAATTTTTATATGAAAAACTTCTTTTGCCCATATCTCCTAAACCAAGCGTCCTAGAGCGAAAAGGACTTTAATTCGTGACCACTCCCAAAAAATTGAAAAATCCACCCAAAACCTAAAAAAATTGAAATTTTTATATGAAAAACTTCTTTTGCCCATATCTCCTTAAATATGCGTCCTAGAGCGAAAAGGACTTTAATTCGTGACCACCCCCAAAAAATTGAAAAATCCACCCAAAACCTAAAAAAATTGAAATTTTTATATGAAAAACTTCTTTTGCCCATATCTCCTAAACGAAGCGTCCTAGAGCGAAAAGGACTTTAATTCGTGACCACCCCCAAAAAATTGAAAAATCCACCCAAAACCTAAAAAAATTTAAATTTTTATATGAAAAACTTCTTTTGCCCATATCTCCTAAACTAAGCGTCCTAGAGCGAAAAGGACTTTAATTCGTGACCACTCCCAAAAAATTGAAAAATCCACCCAAAACCTAAAAAAATTAAAATTTTTATATGAAAAACTTCTTTTGCCCATATCTCCTAAACTAAGCGTCCTAGAGCGAAAAGGACTTTTATTCGTGACCACTCCCAAAAAATTGAAAAATCCACCCAAAACCTAAAAAAATTTAAATTTTTATACGAAAAACTTCTTTTGCCCATATCTCCTTAAATATGCGTCCTAGAGCGAAAAGGACTTTAATTCGTGACCACCCCCAAAAAATTGAAAAATCCACCCAAAACCTAAAAAAAAATAAATTTTTATATGAAAAACTTCTTTTGCCCATATCTCCTAAACTAAGCGTCTTAGAGCGAAAAGGACTTTAATTCGTGACCACCCCCAAAATATTGCAAAATCTACCCAAAATCTAAAAAAATTTAAATTTTTATATGAAAAACTTCTTTTGCCCATATCTCCTAAACTAAGCGTCCTAGAGCGAAAAGGACTTTAATTCGTAACCACACCCAAAAAATTGAAAAATCCACCCAAAACCTAAAAAAAATAATAGAGCGAAAAGGACTTTAATTCGTGACCACCCCCAAAAAATTGAAAAATCCACCCAAAACCTAAAAAATTGAAATTTTTATATGAAAAACTTCTTTTGCCCATATCTCCTAAACTAAGCGTCCTAGAGCGAAAAGGACTTTTATTCGTGACCACCCCCAAAAAATTGAAAAATCCACCCAAAACCTAAAAAAATTGAAATTTTTATATGAAAAACTTCTTTTGCCCATATCTCCTTAAATATGCGTCCTAGAGCGAAAAGGACATTAATTCGTGACCACTCCCAAAAAATTGAAAAATCCACCCAAAACCTAAAAAAAATTAAAATTTTGATATGAAAAACTTCATTTGCCCATATCTCCTAAACTAAGCGTCCTAGAGCGAAAAGGACTTTAATTCGTGACCACCCCCAAAAAATTGAAAAATCCACCCAAAACCTAAAAAAATTGAAATTTTTATATGAAAAACTTCTTTTGCCCATATCTCCTTAAATATGCGTCCTAGAGCGAAAAGGACTTTAATTCGTGACCACCCCCAAAAAATTGAAAAATCCAACCAAAACCTAAAAAAAAATAAATATTTATATGAAAAACTTCTTTTGCCCATATCTCCTAAACTAGAGCGAAAAGGACTTTAATTCGTGACCACCCCCAAAATATTGCAAAATCTACCCAAAGACCTAAAAAAAAAATAAATTTTTATATGAAAAACTTCGTTTGCCCATATCTCCTAAACTAAGCGTCCTAGAGCGAAAAGGACTTTAATTCGTGACCACCCCCAAGATATTGCAAAATCCACCCAAAATCTAAAAAAATTTAAATTTTTATATGAAAATCTTCTTTTGCCCATATCTCCTAAACTAAGCGTCTCAGAGCGAAAAGGACTTTAATTCGTGACCACACCCAAAAAATTGAAAAATCCACCCAAAACCTAAAAAAATTTAAATTTTTATATGAAAAACTTCTTTTGCCCATATCTCCTTAAATATGCGTCCTAGAGCGAAAAGGACTTTAATTCGTGACCACCCCCAAAAAATTTAAAAATCCACCCAAAACCTAAAAAAATTGAAATTTTTATATGAAAAACTTCTTTTGCCCATATCTCCTTAAATATGCGTCCTAGAGCGAAAAGGACTTTAATTCGTGACCACTCCCAAAAAATTGAAAAATCCACCCAAAACCTAAAAAATTAAAATTTTGATATGAAAAACTTCATTTGCCCATATCTCCTAAACTAAGCGTCCTGGAGCGAAAAGGACTTTAATTCGTGACCACCCCCAAAAAATTGAAAAATCCACCCAAAACCTAAAAAAATTGAAATTTTTATATGAAAAACTTCTTTTGCCCATATCTCCTTAAATATGCCTCCTAGAGCGAAAAGGACTTTAATTAGTGACCACCCCCAAAAAATTTAAAAATCCACCCAAAACCTAAAAAAAAAATAAATTTTTATATGAAAAACTTCATTTGCCCATATCTCCTAAACTAAGCGTCCTGGAGCGAAAAGGACTTTAATTCGTGACCACCCCCAAAAAATTGAAAAATCCACCCAAAACCTAAAAAAATTGAAATTTTTATATGAAAAACTTCTTTTGCCCATATCTCCTTAAATATGCGTCCTAGAGCGAAAAGGACTTTAATTCGTGACCACCCCCAAAAAATTGAAAAATCCACCCAAAACCTAAAAAAATTTAAATTTTTATATGAAAAACTTCTTTTGCCCATATCTCCTTAAATATGCGTCCTAGAGCGAAAAGGACTTTAATTCGTGACCACCCCCAAAAAATTTAAAAATCCACCCAAAACCTAAAAAAATTAAAATTTTTATATGAAAAACTTCTTTTGCCCATATCTCCTAAACTAAGCGTCCTAGAGCGAAAAGGACTTTAATTCGTGACCACTCCCAAAAAATTGAAAAATCCACCCAAAACCTAAAAAAATTGAAATTTTTATACGAAAAACTTCTTTTGCCCATATCTCCTTAAATATGCGTCCTAGAGCGAAAAGGACTTTAATTCGTGACCACCCCCGAAAAATTGAAAAATCCACCCAAAACCTAAAAAAAAAATAAATTTTTATATGAAAAACTTCTTTTGCCCACATCTCCTAAACTAAGCGTCCTAGAGCGAAAAGGACTTTAATTCGTGACCACCCCCAAAATATTGAAAAATCCACCCAAAATCTAAAAAAATTTAAATTTTTATATGAAAAACTTCTATTGCCCATATCTCCTAAACTAAGCGTCCTAGAGCGAAAAAGACTTTAATTCGTGACCACCCCCAAAAAATTGAAAAATCCACCCAAAACCTAAAAAAATTGAAATTTTTATATGAAAAACTTCTTTTGCCCATATCTCCTTAAATATGCGTCCTAGAGCGAAAAGGACTTTAATTCGTGACCACTCCCAAAAAATTGAAAAATCCACCCAAAACCTAAAAAAATTAAAATTTTGATATGAAAAACTTCATTTGCCCATATCTCCTAAACTAAGCGTCCTAGAGCGAAAAGGACTTTAATTCGTGACCACTCCCAAAAAGTTGAAAAATCCGCCCAAAACCTAAAAAAATTGAAATTTTTATACGAAAAACTTCTTTTGCCCATATCTCCTTAAATATGCGTCCTAGAGCGAAAAGGACTTTAATTCGTGAACACCCCCAAAAAATTGAAAAATCCAACCAAAACCTAAAAAAATTGAAATTTTTATACGAAAAACTTCTTTTGCCCATATCTCCTTAAATATGCGTCCTAGAGCGAAAAGGACTTTAATTCGTGACCACTCCCAAAAAATTTAAAAATCCACCCAAAACCTAAAAAAATTGAAATTTTTATATGAAAAACTTCTTTTGCCCATATCTCCTAAACTAAGCGTCCTAGAGGGAAAAGGACTTTAATTCGTGACCACCCCCAAAAAATTTAAAAATCCACCCAAAACCTAAAAAAATTGATATTTTTATATGAAAAACTTCTTTTGCCCATATCTCCTTAAATATGCGTCCTAGAGCGAAAAGGACTTTAATTCGTGACCACTCCCAAAAAATTGAAAAATCCACCCAAAACCTAAAAAAATTAAAATTTTGATATGAAAAACTTCATTTGCCCATATCTCCTAAACTAAGCGTCCTCGAGCGAAAAGGACTTTAATTCGTGACCACCCCCAAAAAATTGAAAAATCCACCCAAAACCTAAAAAAATTGATATTTTTATATGAAAAACTTCTTTTGCCCATATCTCCTTAAATATGCGTCTTAGAGCGAAAAGGCCTTTAATTCGTGACCACTCCCAAAAAAGTGAAAAATCCCTCAAAACCTAAAAAAATTAAAATTTTGATATGAAAAACTTCATTTGCCCATATCTCCTAAACTAAGCGTCCTCGAGCGAAAAGGACTTTAATTCGTGACCACCCCCAAGAAATTGAAAAATTCACCCAAAACCTAAAAAAATTGGAATTTTTATATGAAAAACTTCTTTTGCCCATATCTCCTTAAATATGCGTCCTAGAGCGAAAAGGACTTTAATTCGTGACCACCCCCAAAAAATTGAAAAATCCACCCAAAACCTAAAAAAATTAAAATTTTTATATGAAAAGCTTCTTTTGCCCATATCTCCTAAACTAAGCGTCCTAGAGCGAAAAGGACTTTTATTCGTGACCACTCCCAAAAAATTGAAAAATCCACCCAAAACCTAAAAAATATGAAATTTTTATACGAAAAACTTCTTTTGCCCATATCTCCTTAAATATGCGTCCTAGAGCGAAAAGGACTTTAATTCGTGACCACCCCCAAAAAATTGAAAAATCCACCCAAAACCTAAAAAAAAAATAAATATTTATATGAAAAACTTCTTTTGCCCATATCTCCTAAACTAGAGCGAAAAGGACTTTAATTCGTGACCACCCCCAAAAAATTGAAAAATCCACCCAAAATCTAAAAAAATTTAAATTTTTATATGAAAAACTTCTTTTGCCCATATCTCCTAAACTAGAGCGAAAAGGACTTTAATTCGTGACCACCCCCAAAATATTGCAAAATCTACCCAAAATCTAAAAAAAATTGAAATTTTTATATGAAAAACTTCTTTTGCCCATATCTCCTTAAATATGCGTCCTAGAGCGAAAAGGACTTTAATTCGTGACCACCCCCAAAAAATTTAAAAATCCACCCAAAACCTAAAAAAATTGAAATTTTTATACGAAAAACTTCTTTTGCCCATATCTCTTTAAATATGCGTCCTAGAGCGAAAAGGACTTTAATTCGTGACCACCCCCAAAAAATTGAAAAATCCACCCAAAACCTAAAAAATTGAAATTTTTATACGAAAAACTTCTTTTGCCCATATCTCCTTAAATATGCGTCCTAGAGCGAAAAGGACTTTAATTCGTGACCACCCCCAAAAAATTGAAAAATCCACCAAAAACCTAAAAAAATTTAAATTTTTATATGAAAAACTTCTTTTGCCCATATCTCCTAAACTAAGCGTCCTAGAGCGAAAAGGACTTTAATTCGTGACCACCCCCAAAAAATTGAAAAATCCACCCAAAACCTAAAAAAATTGAAATTTTTATATGAAAAACTTCTTTTGCCCATATCTCCTTAAATATGCGTCCTAGAGCGAAAAGGACTTTAATTCGTGACCACCCCCAAAATATTGAAAAATCCACCCAAAATCTAAAAAAATTTAAATTTTTATATGAAAAACTTCTTTTGCCCATATCTCCTAAACTAAGCGTCCTAGAGCGAAAAGGACTTTTATTCGTGACCACTCCCAAAAAATTGCAAAATCCACCCAAAACCTAAAAAAATTTAAATTTTTATACGAAAAACTTCTTTTGCCCATATCTCCTTAAATATGCGTCCTAGAGCGAAAAGGACTTTAATTCGTGACCACCCCCAAAAAATTGAAAAATCCACCCAAAACCTAAAAAAAAAATAAATTTTTATATGAAAAACTTCTTTTGCCCATATCTCCTAAACTAAGCGTCTTAGAGCGAAAAGGACTTTAATTCGTGACCACCCCCAAAAAATTGAAAAATCCACCCAAAATCTAAAAAAATTTAAATTTTTATATGAAAAACTTCTTTTGCCCATATCTCCTAAACTAAGCGTCCTAGAGCGAAAAGGACTTTAATTCGTGACCACCCCCAAAAAATTGAAAAATCCACCCAAAATCTAAAAAAATTTAAATTTTTATATGAAAAACTTCTTTTGCCCATATCTCCTAAACTAAGCGTCCTAGAGCGAAAAGGACTTTAATTCGTAACCACACCCAAAAAATTGAAAAATCCACCCAAAACCTAAAAAAATTGAAATTTGTATATGAAAAACTTCTTTTGCCCATATCTCCTTAAATATGCGTCCTAGAGCGAAAAGGACTTTAATTCGTGACCACCCCCAAAAAATTGAAAAATCCACCCAAAACTTAAAAAAATTGAAATTTTTATATGAAAAACTTCTTTTGCCCATATCTCCTAAACTAAGCGTCCTAGAGCGAAAAGGACTTTAATTCGTGACCACCCCCAAAAAATTGAAAAATCCACCCAAAACCTAAAAAAATTGAAATTTTTATATGAAAAACTTCTTTTGCCCATATCTCCTAAACTAAGCGTCCTAGAGCGAAAAGGACTTTAATTCGTGACCACCCCCAAAAAATTGAAAAATCCACCCAAAACCTAAAAAAATTGAAATTTTTATATGAAAAACTTCTTTTGCCCATATCTCCTTAAATATGCGTCCTAGAGCGAAAAGGACTTTAATTCGTGACCACTCCCAAAAAATTGAAAAATCCACCCAAAACCTAAAAAAAATTAAAATTTTGATATGAAAAACTTCATTTGCCCATATCTCCTAAACTAAGCGTCCTAGAGCGAAAAGGACTTTAATTCGTGACCACCCCCAAAAAATTGAAAAATCCACCCAAAACCTAAAAAAATTGAAATTTTTATATGAAAAACTTCTTTTGCCCATATCTCCTTAAATATGCGTCCTAGAGCGAAAAGGACTTTAATTCGTGACCACCCCCAAAAAATTGAAAAATCCACCCAAAACCTAAAAAAATTGAAATTTTTATATGAAAAACTTCTTTTGCCCATATCTCCTTAAATATGCGTCCTAGAGCGAAAAGGACTTTAATTCGTGACCACCCCCAAAAAATTGAAAAATCCACCCAAAATCTAAAAAAATTTAAATTTTTATATGAAAAACTTCTTTTGCCCATATCTCCTAAACTAAGCGTCCTAGAGCGAAAAGGACTTTAGTTCGTGACCACACCCAAAAAATTGAAAAATCCACCCAAAACGTAAAAAAATTGAAATTTTTATATGAAAAACTTCTTTTGCCCATATCTCCTTAAATATGCGTCCTAGAGCGAAAAGGACTTTAATTCGTGACCACCCCCAAAAAATTGAAAAATCCACCCAAAACCTAAAAAAATTGAAATTTTTATACGAAAAACTTCTTTTGCCCATATCTCTTTAAATATGCGTCCTAGAGCGAAAAGGACTTTAATTCGTGACCACCCCCAAAAAATTGAAAAATCCACCCAAAACCTAAAAAATTGAAATTTTTATACGAAAAACTTCTTTTGCCCATATCTCCTTAAATATGCGTCCTAGAGCGAAAAGGACTTTAATTCGTGACCACCCCCAAAAAATTGAAAAATCCACCAAAAACCTAAAAAAATTTAAATTTTTATATGAAAAACTTCTTTTGCCCATATCTCCTAAACTAAGCGTCCTAGAGCGAAAAGGACTTTAATTCGTGACCACCCCCAAAAAATTGAAAAATCCACCCAAAACCTACAAAAATTGAAATTTTTATATGAAAAACTTCTTTTGCCCATATCTCCTTAAATATGCGTCCTAGAGCGAAAAGGACTTTAATTCGTGACCACCCCCAAAATATTGAAAAATCCACCCAAAATCTAAAAAAATTTAAATTTTTATATGAAAAACTTCTTTTGCCCATATCTCCTAAACTAAGCGTCCTAGAGCGAAAAGGACTTTAATTCGTGACCACCCCCAAAAAATTGAAAAATTCACCCAAAACCTAAAAAATTTAAATTTTTATATGAAAAACTTCTTTTGCCCATATCTCCTTAAATATGCGTCCTAGAGCGAAAAGGACTTTAATTCGTGACCACCCCCAAAAAATTGAAAAATCCACCCAAAACCTAAAAAAATTAAAATTTTGATATGAAAAACTTCATTTGCCCATATCTCCTAAACTAAGCGTCCTAGAGCGAAAAGGACTTTAATTCGTGACCACTCCCAAAAAATTGAAAAATCCACCCAAAACCTAAAAAAATTGAAATTTTTATATGAAAAACTTCTTTTGCCCATATCTCCTTAAATATGCGTCCTAGAGCGAAAAGGACTTTAATTCGTGACCACTCCCAAAAAATTGAAAAATCCACCCAAAACCTAAAAAAATTAAAATTTTGATATGAAAAACTTCATTTGCCCATATCTCCTAAACTAAGCGTCCTAGAGCGAAAAGGACTTTAATTCGTGACCACTCCCAAAAAATTGAAAAATCCACCCAAAACCTAAAAAAATTGAAATTTTTATATGAAAAACTTCTTTTGCCCATATCTCCTAAACTAAGCATCCTAGAGGGAAAAGGACTTTAATTCGTGACCACCCCCAAAAAATTGAAAAATCCACCCAAAACCTAAAAAAATTGATATTTTTATATGAAAAACTTCTTTTGCCCATATCTCCTTAAATATGCGTCCTAGAGCGAAAAGGACTTTAATTCGTGACCACTCCCAAAAAATTGAAAAATCCACCCAAAACCTAAAAAAATTAAAATTTTGGTATGAAAAAGTTCATTTGCCCATATCTCCTAAACTAAGCGTCCTCGAGCGAAAAGGACTTTAATTCGTGACCACCCCCAAAAAATTGAAAAATCCACCCAAAACCTAAAAAAATTGAAATTTTTATATGAAAAACTTCTTTTGCCCATATCTCCTTAAATATGCGTCCTAGAGCGAAAAGGACTTTAATTCGTGACCACCCCCAAAAAATTGAAAAATCCACCCAAAACCTAAAAAAATTAAAATTTTTATATGAAAAGCTTCTTTTGCCCATATCTCCTAAACTAAGCGTCCTAGAGCGAAAAGGACTTTTATTCGTGACCACTCCCAAAAAATTGAAAAATCCACCCAAAACCTAAAAAATATGAAATTTTTATACGAAAAACTTCTTTTGCCCATATCTCCTTAAATATGCGTCCTAGAGCGAAAAGGACTTTAATTCGTGACCACCCCCAAAAAATTGAAAAATCCACCCAAAACCTAAAAAAAAAATAAATATTTATATGAAAAACTTCTTTTGCCCATATCTCCTAAACTAAGCGTCCTAGAGCGAAAAGGACTTTAATTCGTGACCACCCCCAAAATATTGCAAAATCTACCCAAAATCTAAAAAAATTTAAATTTTTATATGAAAAACTTCTTTTGCCCATATCTCCTAAACTAAGCGTCCTAGAGCGAAAAGGACTTTAATTCGTGACCACACCCAAAAAATTGAAAAATCCACCCAAAACCTAAAAAAATTGAAATTTTTATATGAAAAACTTCTTTTGCCCATATCTCCTTAAATATGCGTCCTAGAGCGAAAAGGACTTTAATTCGTGACCACCTCCAAAAAATTGAAAAATCCACCCAAAACCTAAAAAAATTGAAATTTTTATATGAAAAACTTCTTTTGCCCATATCTCCTAAACGAAGCGTCCTAGAGCGAAAAGGACTTTAATTCGTGACCACCCCCAAAAAATTGAAAAATCCACCCAAAACCTAAAAAAATTTAAATTTTTATATGAAAAACTTCTTTTGCCCATATCTCCTAAACTAAGCGTCCTAGAGCGAAAAGGACTTTAATTCGTGACCACTCCCAAAAAATTGAAAAATCCACCCAAAACCTAAAAAAATTAAAATTTTTATATGAAAAACTTCTTTTGCCCATATCTCCTAAACTAAGCGTCCTAGAGCGAAAAGGACTTTTATTCGTGACCACTCCCAAAAAATTGAAAAATCCACCCAAAACCTAAAAAAATTGAAATTTTTATACGAAAAACTTCTTTTGCCCATATCTCCTTAAATATGCGTCCTAGAGCGAAAAGGACTTTAATTCGTGACCACCCCCAAAAAATTGAAAAATCCACCCAAAACCTAAAAAAAAATAAATTTTTATATGAAAAACTTTTTTTGCCCATATCTCCTAAACTAAGCGTCCTAGAGCGAAAAGGACTTTAATTCGTGACCACCCCCAAAATATTGCAAAATCTACCCAAAATCTAAAAAAATTTAAATTTTTATATGAAAAACTTCTTTTGCCCATATCTCCTAAACTAAGCGTCCTAGAGCGAAAAGGACTTTAATTCGTGACCACACCCAAAAAATTGAAAAATCCACCCAAAACCTAAAAAAATTGAAATTTGTATATGCAAAACTTCTTTTGCCCATATCTCCTTAAATATGCGTCCTAGAGCGAAAAGGACTTTAATTCGTGACCACCCCCAAAAAATTGAAAAATCCACCCAAAACTTAAAAAAATAAATTTTTATATGAAAAACTTCTTTTGCCCATATCTCCTAAACTAAGCGTCCTAGAGCGAAAAGGACTTTAATTCGTGACCACCCCCAAAAAATTGAAAAATCCACCCAAAACCTAAAAAAATTTAAATTTTTATATGAAAAACTTCTTTGGCCCATATCTCCTAAACTAAGCGTCCTAGAGCGAAAAGGACTTTAATTCGTGACCACCCCCAAAAAATTGAAAAATCCACCCAAAACTAAAAAAAATAAATTTTTATATGAAAAACTTCTTTTGCCCATATCTCCTAAACTAAGCGTCCTAGAGCGAAAAGGACTTTAATTCGTGACCACCCCCAAAAAATTGAAAAATCCACCCAAAACCTAAAAAATTTAAATTTTTATATGAAAAACTTCATTTGCCCATATCTCCTTAAATATGCGTCCTAGAGCGAAAAGGACTTTAATTCGTGAACACCCCCAAAAAATTGAAAAACCACCCAAAACCTAAAAAAATTGAAATTTTTATATGAAAAAGTTCTTTTGCCCATATCTCCTTAAATATGCGTCCTAGAGCGAAAAGGACTTTAATTCGTGACCACCCCCAAAAAATTGAAAAATCCACCCAAAACCTAAAAAAATTGAAATTTTTATATGAAAAACTTCTTTTGCCCATATCTCCTTAAATATGCGTCCTAGAGCGAAAAGGACTTTAATTCGTGACCACCCCCAAAATATTGCAAAATCCACCCAAAATCTAAAAAAATTAAATTTTTATATGAAAAACTTCTTTTGCCCATATCTCCTAAACTAAGCGTCCTAGAGCGAAAAGGACTTTAATTCGTGACCACACCCAAAAAATTGAAAAATCCACCCAAAACCTAAAAAAATTGAAATTTTTATATGAAAAACTTCTTTTGCCCATATCTCCTAAACTAAGCGTCCTAGAGCGAAAAGGACTTTAATTCGTGACCACCCCCAAAAAATTGAAAAATCCACCCAAAACTTAAAAAAATAAATTTTTATATGAAAAACTTCTTTTGCCCATATCTCCTAAACTAAGCGTCCTAGAGCGAAAAGGACTTTAATTCGTGACCACCCCCAAAAAATTGAAAAATCCACCCAAAACCTAAAAAAATTTAAATTTTTATATGAAAAACTTCATTTGCCCATATCTCCTAAACTAAGCGTCCTAGAGCGAAAAGGACTTTAATTCGTGACCACCCCCAAAAAATTGAAAAACCACCCAAAACCTAAAAAAATTGAAATTTTTATATGAAAAACTTCTTTTGCCCATATCTCCTTAAATATGCGTCCTAGAGCGAAAAGGACTTTAATTCGTGACCACCCCCAAAAAATTGAAAAATCCACCAAAAACCTAAAAAAATTTAAATTTTTATATGAAAAACTTCATTTGCCCATATCTCCTAAACTAAGCGTCCTAGAGCGAAAAGGACTTTAACTCGTGACCACCCCCACAATATTGAAAAATCCACCCAAAACCTAAAAAAATTGAAATTTTTATATGAAAAACTTCTTTTGCCCATATCTCCTAAACTAAGCGTCCTAGAGCGAAAAGGACTTTAATTCGTGACCATCCCCAAAAAATTGAAAAATCCACCCAAAACCTAAAAAAATTGAAATTTTTATATGAAAAACTTCTTTTGCCCATATCTCCTTAAATATGCGTCCTAGAGCGAAAAGGACTTTAATTCGTGACCACCCCAAAAAATTGAAAAATCCACCCAAAACCTAAAAAAATTAAAATTTTTATATGAAAAACTTCTTTTGCCCATATCTCCTAAACTAAGCGTCCTATAGCGAAAAGGACTTTAATTCGTGACCACTCCCAAAAAATTGAAAAATCCACCCAAAACCTAAAAAAATTGAAATTTTTATACGAAAAACTTCTTTTGCCCATATCTCCTTAAATATGCGTCCTAGAGCGAAAAGGACTTTAATTCGTGACCACCCCCAAAAAATTGAAAAATCCACCCAAAACCTAAAAAAAAAATAAATTTTTATATGAAAAACTTCTTTTGCCCATATCTCCTAAACTAAGCGTCCTAGAGCGAAAAGGACTTTAATTCGTGACCACCCCCAAAAAATTGAAAAATCCACCCAAAACCTAAAAAAAAATAAATATTTATATGAAAAACTTCATTTGCCCATATCTCCTAAACTAAGCGTCCTAGAGCGAAAAGGACTTTAATTCGTGACCACTCCCAAAAAATTGAAAAATCCACCCAAAACCTAAAAAAATTAAAATTTTGATATGAAAAACTTCATTTGCCCATATCTCCTAAACTAAGCGTCCTAGAGCGAAAAGGACTTTAATTCGTGACCACTCCCAAAAAATTGAAAAATCCACCCAAAACCTAAAAAAATTGAAATTTTTATATGAAAAACTTCTTTTGCCCATATCTCCTTAAATATGCGTCCTAGAGCGAAAAGGACTTTAATTCGTGACCACTCCCAAAAAATTGAAAAATCCACCCAAAACCTAAAAAAATTAAAATTTTGATATGAAAAACTTCATTTGCCCATATCTCCTAAACTAAGCGTCCTAGAGCGAAAAGGACTTTAATTCGTGACCACTCCCAAAAAATTGAAAAATCCACCCAAAACCTAAAAAAATTGAAATTTTTATATGAAAAACTTCTTTTGCCCATATCTCCTAAACTAAGCGTCCTAGAGCGAAAAGGACTTTTATTCGTGACCACCCCCAAAAAATTGAAAAATCCACCCAAAACCTAAAAAAATTGATATTTTTATATGAAAAACTTCTTTTGCCCATATCTCCTTAAATATGCGTCCTAGAGCGAAAAGGACTTTAATTCGTGACCACTCCCAAAAAATTGAAAAATCCACCCAAAACCTAAAAAAATTAAAATTTTGATATGAAAAAGTTCATTTGCCCATATCTCCTAAACTAAGCGTCCTCGAGCGAAAAGGACTTTAATTCGTGACCACCCCCAAAAAATTGAAAAATCCACCCAAAACCTAAAAAAAAATAAATATTTATATGAAAAACTTCATTTGCCCATATCTCCTAAACTAAGCGTCCTAGAGCGAAAAGGACTTTAATTCGTGACCACTCCCAAAAAATTGAAAAATCCACCCAAAACCTAAAAAAATTAAAATTTTGATATGAAAAACTTCATTTGCCCATATCTCCTAAACTAAGCGTCCTAGAGCGAAAAGGACTTTAATTCGTGACCACTCCCAAAAAATTGAAAAATCCACCCAAAACCTAAAAAAATTGAAATTTTTATATGAAAAACTTCTTTTGCCCATATCTCCTTAAATATGCGTCCTAGAGCGAAAAGGACTTTAATTCGTGACCACTCCCAAAAAATTGAAAAATCCACCCAAAACCTAAAAAAATTAAAATTTTGATATGAAAAACTTCATTTGCCCATATCTCCTAAACTAAGCGTCCTAGAGCGAAAAGGACTTTAATTCGTGACCACTCCCAAAAAATTGAAAAATCCACCCAAAACCTAAAAAAATTGAAATTTTTATATGAAAAACTTCTTTTGCCCATATCTCCTAAACTAAGCGTCCTAGAGCGAAAAGGACTTTTATTCGTGACCACCCCCAAAAAATTGAAAAATCCACCCAAAACCTAAAAAAATTGATATTTTTATATGAAAAACTTCTTTTGCCCATATCTCCTTAAATATGCGTCCTAGAGCGAAAAGGACTTTAATTCGTGACCACTCCCAAAAAATTGAAAAATCCACCCAAAACCTAAAAAAATTAAAATTTTGATATGAAAAAGTTCATTTGCCCATATCTCCTAAACTAAGCGTCCTCGAGCGAAAAGGACTTTAATTCGTGACCACCCCCAAAAAATTGAAAAATCCACCCAAAACCTAAAAAAATTGAAATTTTTATATGAAAAACTTCTTTTGCCCATATCTCCTTAAATATGCGTCCTAGAGCGAAAAGGACTTTAATTCGTGACCACCCCCAAAAAATTGAAAAATCCACCCAAAACCTAAAAAAATTAAAATTTTTATATGAAAAGCTTCTTTTGCCCATATCTCCTAAACTAAGCGTCCTAGAGCGAAAAGGACTTTTATTCGTGACCACTCCCAAAAAATTGAAAAATCCACCCAAAACCTAAAAAATATGAAATTTTTATACGAAAAACTTCTTTTGCCCATATCTCCTTAAATATGCGTCCTAGAGCGAAAAGGACTTTAATTCGTGACCACCCCCAAAAAATTGAAAAATCCACCCAAAACCTAAAAAAAAAATAAATATTTATATGAAAAACTTCTTTTGCCCATATCTCCTAAACTAAGCGTCCTAGAGCGAAAAGGACTTTAATTCGTGACCACCCCCAAAATATTGCAAAATCTACCCAAAATCTAAAAAAATTTAAATTTTTATATGAAAAACTTCTTTTGCCCATATCTCCTAAACTAAGCGTCCTAGAGCGAAAAGGACTTTAATTCGTGACCACACCCAAAAAATTGAAAAATCCACCCAAAACCTAAAAAAATTGAAATTTTTATATGAAAAACTTCTTTTGCCCATATCTCCTTAAATATGCGTCCTAGAGCGAAAAGGACTTTAATTCGTGACCACCTCCAAAAAATTGAAAAATCCACCCAAAACCTAAAAAAATTGAAATTTTTATATGAAAAACTTCTTTTGCCCATATCTCCTAAACGAAGCGTCCTAGAGCGAAAAGGACTTTAATTCGTGACCACCCCCAAAAAATTGAAAAATCCACCCAAAACCTAAAAAAATTTAAATTTTTATATGAAAAACTTCTTTTGCCCATATCTCCTAAACTAAGCGTCCTAGAGCGAAAAGGACTTTAATTCGTGACCACTCCCAAAAAATTGAAAAATCCACCCAAAACCTAAAAAAATTAAAATTTTTATATGAAAAACTTCTTTTGCCCATATCTCCTAAACTAAGCGTCCTAGAGCGAAAAGGACTTTTATTCGTGACCACTCCCAAAAAATTGAAAAATCCACCCAAAACCTAAAAAAATTGAAATTTTTATACGAAAAACTTCTTTTGCCCATATCTCCTTAAATATGCGTCCTAGAGCGAAAAGGACTTTAATTCGTGACCACCCCCAAAAAATTGAAAAATCCACCCAAAACCTAAAAAAAAATAAATTTTTATATGAAAAACTTCTTTTGCCCATATCTCCTAAACTAAGCGTCCTAGAGCGAAAAGGACTTTAATTCGTGACCACCCCCAAAATATTGCAAAATCTACCCAAAATCTAAAAAATTTAAATTTTTATATGAAAAACTTCTTTTGCCCATATCTCCTAAACTAAGCGTCCTAGAGCGAAAAGGACTTTAATTCGTGACCACACCCAAAAAATTGAAAAATCCACCCAAAACCTAAAAAAATTGAAATTTGTATATGAAAAACTTCTTTTGCCCATATCTCCTTAAATATGCGTCCTAGAGCGAAAAGGACTTTAATTCGTGACCACCCCCAAAAAATTTAAAAATCAACCCAAAACTTAAAAAAATAAATTTTTATATGAAAAACTTCTTTTGCCCATATCTCCTAAACTAAGCGTCCTAGAGCGAAAAGGACTTTAATTCGTGACCACCCCCATAAAATTGAAAAATCCACCCAAAACCTAAAAAAATTTAAATTTTTATATGAAAAACTTCTTTTGCCCATATCTCCTAAACTAAGCGTCCTAGAGCGAAAAGGACTTTAATTCGTGACCACCCCCAAAAAATTGAAAAATCCACCCAAAACTTAAAAAAATAAATTTTTATATGAAAAACTTCTTTTGCCCATATCTCCTAAACTAAGCGTCCTAGAGCGAAAAGGACTTTAATTCGTGACCACCCCCAAAAAATTGAAAAATCCACCCAAAACCTAAAAAATTTAAATTTTTATATGAAAAACTTCATTTGCCCATATCTCCTAAACTAAGCGTCCTAGAGCGAAAAGGACTTTAATTCGTGACCACCCCCAAAAAATTGAAAAACCACCCAAAACCTAAAAAAATTGAAATTTTTATATGAAAAACTTCTTTTGCCCATATCTCCTTAAATATGCGTCCTAGAGCGAAAAGGACTTTAATTCGTGACCACCCCCAAAAAATTGAAACATCCACCCAAAACCTAAAAAAATTGAAATTTTTATATGAAAAACTTCTTTTGCCCATATCTCCTTAAATATGCGTCCTAGAGCGAAAAGGACTTTAATTCGTGACCACCCCCAAAATATTGCAAAATCCACCCAAAATCTAAAAAAATTTAAATTTTTATATTAAAAATTTCTTTTGCCCATATCTCCTAAACTAAGCGTCCTAGAGCGAAAAGGACTTTAATTTGTGACCACACCCAAAAAATTGAAAAATCCACCCAAAACGTAAAAAAATTGAAATTTTTATATGAAAAACTTCTTTTGCCCATATCTCCTTAAATATGCGTCCTAGAGCGAAAAGGACTTTAATTCGTGACCACCCCCAAAAAATTGAAAAATCCACCAAAAACCTAAAAAAATTTAAATTTTTATATGAAAAACTTCATTTGCCCATATCTCCTAAACTAAGCGTCCTAGAGCGAAAAGGACTTTAACTCGTGACCACCCCCACAATATTGAAAAATCCACCCAAAATCTAAAAAAATTTAAATTTTTATATGAAAAACTTCTTTTGCCCATATCTCCTAAACTAAGCGTCCTAGAGCGAAAAGGACTTTAATTCGTGACCATCCCCAAAAAATTGAAAAATCCACCCAAAACCTAAAAAAATTGAAATTTAATATGAAAAACTTCTTTTGCCCATATCTCCTTAAATATGCGTCCTAGAGCGAAAAGGACTTTAATTCGTGACCACCCCAAAAAATTGAAAAATCCACCCAAAACCTAAAAAAATTAAAATTTTTATATGAAAAACTTCTTTTGCCCATATCTCCTAAACTAAGCGTCCTATAGCGAAAAGGACTTTAATTCGTGACCACTCCCAAAAAATTGAAAAATCCACCCAAAACCTAAAAAAATTGAAATTTTTATACGAAAAACTTCTTTTGCCCATATCTCCTTAAATATGCGTCCTAGAGCGAAAAGGACTTTAATTCGTGACCACCCCCAAAAAATTGAAAAATCCACCCAAAACCTAAAAAAAAAAATAAATTTTTATATGAAAAACTTCTTTTGCCCATATCTCCTAAACTAAGCGTCCTAGAGCGAAAAGGACTTTAATTCGTGACCACCCCCAAAATATTGAAAAATCCACCCAAAACCTAAAAAAATTTAAATTTTTATATGAAAAACTTCTTTTGCCCATATCTCCTAAACTAAGCGTCCTAGAGCGAAAAGGACTTTAATTCGTGACCACACCCAAAAAATTGAAAAATCCACCCAAAACCTAAAAAAATTGAAATTTTTATATGAAAAACATCTTTTGCCCATATCTCCTTAAATATGCGTCCTAGAGCGAAAAGGACTTTAATTCGTGACCACCCCAAAAAATTGAAAAATCCACCCAAAATCTAAAAAAATTGAAATTTTTATATGAAAAACTTATTTTGCCCATATCTCCTCAAATATGCGTCCTAGAGCGAAAAGGACTTTAATTCGTGACCACTCCCAAAAAATTGAAAAATCCACCCAAAACCTAAAAAAATTAAAATTTTGATATGAAAAACTTCATTTGCCCATATCTCCTAAACTAAGCGTCCTAAAGCGAAAAGGACTTTAATTCGTGACCACTCCCAAAAAATTGAAAAATCCACCCAAAACCTAAAAAAATTGAAATTTTTATACGAAAAACTTCTTTTGCCCATATCTCCTTAAATATGCGTCCTAGAGCGAAAAGGACTTTAATTCGTGACCACCCCCAAAAAATTGAAAAATCCACCCAAAACCTAAAAAAATTAAAATTTTGATATGAAAAGCTTCTTTTGCCCATATCTCCTAAACTAAGCGTCCTAGAGCGAAAAGGACTTTAATTCGTGACCACCCCCAAAAAATTGAAAAATCCACCCAAAACCTAAAAAAATTGAAATTTTTATACGAAAAACTTCTTTTGCCCATATCTCCTTAAATATGCGTCCTAGAGCGAAAAGGACTTTAATTCGTGACCACCCCCAAAAAATTGAAAAATCCACCCAAAATATAAAAAAATTTAAATTTTTATATGAAAAACTTCTTTTGCCCATATCTCCTTAAATATGCGTCCTAGAGCGAAAAGGACTTTAATTCGTGACCACTCCCAAAAAATTGAAAAATCCACCCAAAACCTAAAAAATTAAAATGTAGATATGAAAAACTTCATTTGCCCATATCTCCTAAACTAAGCGTCCTAGAGCGAAAAGGACTTTAATTCGTGACCACTCCCAAAAAATTTAAAAATCCACCCAAAACCTAAAAAAATTAAAATTTTGATATGAAAAACTTCTTTTGCCCATATCTCCTAAACTAAGCGTCCTAGAGCGAAAAGGACTTTAATTCGTGACCACCCCCAAAAAATTGAAAAACCACCCAAAACCTAAAAAAATTTAAATTTTTATATGAAAAACTTCTTTTGCCCATATCTCCTAAACTAAGCGTCCTAGAGCGAAAAGGACTTTAATTCGTGACCACCCCCAAAAAATTGAAAAATCCACCCAAAACTTAAAAAAATAAATTTTTATATGAAAAACTTCTTTTGCCCATATCTCCTAAACTAAGCGTCCTAGAGCGAAAAGGACTTTAATTCGTGACCACCCCCAAAAAATTGAAAAATCCACCCAAAACCTAAAAAATTTAAATTTTTATATGAAAAACTTCATTTGCCCATATCTCCTAAACTAAGCGTCCTAGAGCGAAAAGGACTTTAATTCGTGACCACCCCCAAAAAATTGAAAAACCACCCAAAACCTAAAAAAATTGAAATTTTTATATGAAAAACTTCTTTTGCCCATATCTCCTTAAATATGCGTCCTAGAGCGAAAAGGACTTTAATTCGTGACCACCCCCAAAAAATTGAAACATCCACCCAAAACCTAAAAAAATTGAAATTTTTATATGAAAAACTTCTTTTGCCCATATCTCCTTAAATATGCGTCCTAGAGCGAAAAGGACTTTAATTCGTGACCACCCCCAAAATATTGCAAAATCCACCCAAAATCTAAAAAACTTTAAATTTTTATATTAAAAATTTCTTTTGCCCATATCTCCTAAACTAAGCGTCCTAGAGCGAAAAGGACTTTAATTTGTGACCACACCCAAAAAATTGAAAAATCCACCCAAAACGTAAAAAAATTGAAATTTTTATATGAAAAACTTCTTTTGCCCATATCTCCTTAAATATGCGTCCTAGAGCGAAAAGGACTTTAATTCGTGACCACCCCCAAAAAATTGAAAAATCCACCAAAAACCTAAAAAAATTTAAATTTTTATATGAAAAACTTCATTTGCCCATATCTCCTAAACTAAGCGTCCTAGAGCGAAAAGGACTTTAACTCGTGACCACCCCCACAATATTGAAAAATCCACCCAAAATCTAAAAAAATTTAAATTTTTATATGAAAAACTTCTTTTGCCCATATCTCCTAAACTAAGCGTCCTAGAGCGAAAAGGACTTTAATTCGTGACCATCCCCAAAAAATTGAAAAATCCACCCAAAACCTAAAAAAATTGAAATTTAATATGAAAAACTTCTTTTGCCCATATCTCCTTAAATATGCGTCCTAGAGCGAAAAGGACTTTAATTCGTGACCACCCCAAAAAATTGAAAAATCCACCCAAAACCTAAAAAAATTAAAATTTTTATATGAAAAACTTCTTTTGCCCATATCTCCTAAACTAAGCGTCCTATAGCGAAAAGGACTTTAATTCGTGACCACTCCCAAAAAATTGAAAAATCCACCCAAAACCTAAAAAAATTGAAATTTTTATACGAAAAACTTCTTTTGCCCATATCTCCTTAAATATGCGTCCTAGAGCGAAAAGGACTTTAATTCGTGACCACCCCCAAAAAATTGAAAAATCCACCCAAAACCTAAAAAAAAAAATAAATTTTTATATGAAAAACTTCTTTTGCCCATATCTCCTAAACTAAGCGTCCTAGAGCGAAAAGGACTTTAATTCGTGACCACCCCCAAAATATTGAAAAATCCACCCAAAACCTAAAAAAATTTAAATTTTTATATGAAAAACTTCTTTTGCCCATATCTCCTAAACTAAGCGTCCTAGAGCGAAAAGGACTTTAATTCGTGACCACACCCAAAAAATTGAAAAATCCACCCAAAACCTAAAAAAATTGAAATTTTTATATGAAAAACATCTTTTGCCCATATCTCCTTAAATATGCGTCCTAGAGCGAAAAGGACTTTAATTCGTGACCACCCCAAAAAATTGAAAAATCCACCCAAAATCTAAAAAAATTGAAATTTTTATATGAAAAACTTATTTTGCCAATATCTCCTCAAATATGCGTCCTAGAGCGAAAAGGACTTTAATTCGTGACCACTCCCAAAAAATTGAAAAATCCACCCAAAACCTAAAAAAATTAAAATTTTGATATGAAAAACTTCATTTGCCCATATCTCCTAAACTAAGCGTCCTAAAGCGAAAAGGACTTTAATTCGTGACCACTCCCAAAAAATTGAAAAATCCACCCAAAACCTAAAAAAATTGAAATTTTTATACGAAAAACTTCTTTTGCCCATATCTCCTTAAATATGCGTCCTAGAGCGAAAAGGACTTTAATTCGTGACCACCCCCAAAAAATTGAAAAATCCACCCAAAACCTAAAAAAATTAAAATTTTGATATGAAAAGCTTCTTTTGCCCATATCTCCTAAACTAAGCGTCCTAGAGCGAAAAGGACTTTAATTCGTGACCACCCCCAAAAAATTGAAAAATCCACCCAAAACCTAAAAAAATTGAAATTTTTATACGAAAAACTTCTTTTGCCCATATCTCCTTAAATATGCGTCCTAGAGCGAAAAGGACTTTAATTCGTGACCACCCCCAAAAAATTGAAAAATCCACCCAAAATATAAAAAAATTTAAATTTTTATATGAAAAACTTCTTTTGCCCATATCTCCTTAAATATGCGTCCTAGAGCGAAAAGGACTTTAATTCGTGACCACTCCCAAAAAATTGAAAAATCCACCCAAAACCTAAAAAATTAAAATTTAGATATGAAAAACTTCATTTGCCCATATCTCCTAAACTAAGCGTCCTAGAGCGAAAAGGACTTTAATTCGTGACCACTCCCAAAAAATTTAAAAATCCACCCAAAACCTAAAAAAATTAAAATTTTGATATGAAAAACTTCTTTTGCCCATATCTCCTAAACTAAGCGTCCTAGAGCGAAAAGGACTTTAATTCGTGACCACCCCCAAAAAATTGAAAAATCCACCCAAAACCTAAAAAAATTGAAATTTTTATACGAAAAACTTCTTTTGCCCATATCTCCTTAAATATGCGTCCTAGAGCGAAAAGGACTTTAATTCGTGACCACCCCCAAAAAATTGAAAAATCCACCCAAAACCTAAAAAAAAAATAAATTTTTATATGAAAAATTTCGTTTGCCCATATCTCCTAAACTAAGCGTCCTAGAGCGAAAAGGACTTTAATTCGTGACCACCCTCAAAAAATTGAAAAATCCACCCAAAACCTAAAAAAATTGAAATTTTTATATGAAAAACTTCTTTTGCCCATATCTCCTAAACTAAGCGTCCTAGAGCGAAAAGGACTTTAATTCGTGACCACCCCCAAAAAATTGAAAAATCCACCCAAAACCTAAAAAAAATGAAATTTTTATATGAAAACCTTCTTTTGCCCATATCTCCTTAAATATACGTTCTAGAGCGAAAAGGACTTTAATTCGTGACCACTCCCAAAAAATTGAAAAATCCACCCAAATCCTAAGAAAATTGAAATTTTTATATGAAAAACTTCGTTTGCCCATATCTCCTAAACTAAGCGTCCTAGAGCGAAAAGGACCTTAATTTGTGACCACCCCCAAAATATTGCAAAATCCACCCAAAACCTAAAAAAATTGAAATTTTTATACGAAAAACTTCTTTTGCCCATATCTCCTAAACTAAGCGTCCTAGAGCGAAAAGGACTTTAATTCGTGACCACCCCCAAAAAATTGAAAAATCCACCCAAAACCTAAAAAAATTGAAATTTTTATATGAAAAACTTCTTTTGCCCATATCTCCTTAAATATGCGTCCTAGAGCGAAAAGGACTTTAACTCGTGACCACTCCCAAAAAATTGAAAAATCCACCCAAAACCTAAAAAAATTGAAATTTTTATATGAAAAACTTCTTTTGCCCATATCTCCTTAAATATGCGTCCTAGAGCGAAAAGGACTTTAATTCGTGAACACTCCCAAAAAATTGAATAATCCACCCAAAACCTAAAAAAATTAAAATTTTGATATGAAAAACTTCATTTACCCATATCTCCTAAACTAAGCGTCCTAGAGCGAAAAGGACTTTAATTCGTGACCACTCCCAAAAAATTTAAAAATCCACCCAAAACCTAAAAAAATTGAAATTTTTATACGAAAAACTTCTTTTGCCCATATCTCCTTAAATATGCGTCCTAGAGCGAAAAGGACTTTAATTCGTGACCACCCCCAAAAAATTGAAAAATCCACCCAAAACCTAAAAAAATTTAAATTTTTATACGAAAAACTTCTTTTGCCCATATCTCCTTAAATATGCGTCCTAGAGCGAAAAGGACTTTAATTCGTGACCACCCCCAAAAAATTGAAAAATCCACCCAAAACCTAAAAAAATTGAAATTTTTATATGAAAAACTTCTTTTGCCCATATCTCCTAAACTAAGCGTCCTAGAGCGAAAAGGACTTTAATTCGTGACCACCCCCAAAAAATTGAAAAATCCACCCAAAATATAAAAAAATTTAAATTTTTATATGAAAAACTTCTTTTGCCCATATCTCCTTAAATATGCGTCCTAGAGCGAAAAGGACTTTAATTCGTGACCACTCCCAAAAAATTGAAAAATCCACCCAAAACCTAAAAAATTAAAATTTTGATATGAAAAACTTCATTTGCCCATATCTCCTAAACTAAGCGTCCTAGAGCGAAAAGGACTTTAATTCGTGACCACTCCCAAAAAATTTAAAAATCCACCCAAAACCTAAAAAATTAAAATTTTGATATGAAAAACTTCTTTTGCCCATATCTCCTAAACTAAGCGTCCTAGAGCGAAAAGGACTTTAATTCGTGACCACCCCCAAAAAATTGAAAAATCCACCCAAAACCTAAAAAAATTGAAAGTTTTATACGAAAAACTTCTTTTGCCCATATCTCCTTAAATATGCGTCCTAGAGCGAAAAGGACTTTAATTCGTGACCACCCCCAAAAAATTGAAAAATCCACCCAAAACCTAAAACAAAATAAATTTTTATATGAAAAATTTCGTTTGCCCATATCTCCTAAACTAAGCGTCCTAGAGCGAAAAGGACTTTAATTCGTGACCACCCTCAAAAAATTGAAAAATCCACCCAAAACCTAAAAAAATTGAAATGTTTATATGAAAAACTTCTTTTGCCCATATCTCCTAAACTAAGCGTCCTAGAGCGAAAAGGACTTTAATTCGTGCCCACCGCCAAAAAATTGAAAAATCCACCCAAAACCTAAAAAAATTGAAATTTTTATATGAAAAACTTCTTTTGCCCATATCTCCTTAAATATACGTTCTAGAGCGAAAAGGACTTTAATTCGTGACCACCCCCAAAAAATTGAAAAATCCACCCAAAACCTAAGAAAATTGAAATTTTTATATGAAAAACTTCTTTTGCCCATATCTCCTAAACTAAGCGTCCTAGAGCGAAAAGGACTTTAATTCGTGACCACTCCCAAAAAATTGAAAAATCCACCCAAAACCTAAAAAAATTTAAATTTTTATATGAAAAACTTCTTTTGCCCATATCTCCTTAAATATACGTTCAAGAGCGAAAAGGACTTTAATTCGTGACCACCCCCAAAAAATTGAAAAATCCACCCAAAACCTAAGAAAATTGAAATTTTTATATGAAAAACTTCGTTTGCCCATATCTCCTAAACTAAGCGTCCTAGAGCGAGAAGGACCTTAATTTGTGACCACCCCCAAAATATTGCAAAATCCACCCAAAACCTAAAAATTGAAATTTTTATTTGAAAAACTTCTTTTGCCCATATCTCCTAAACTAAGCGTCCTAGAGCGAAAAGGACTTTAATTCGTGACCACCCCCAAAAAATTGAAAAATCCACCCAAAACCTAAAAAAATTGAAATTTTTATATGAAAAACTTCTTTTGCCCATATCTCCTTCAATATGCGTCCTAGAGCGAAAAGGACTTTAATTCGTGACCACTCCCAAAAAATTGAAAAATCCACCCAAAACCTAAAAAAATTGAAATTTTTATATGAAAAACTTCTTTTGCCCATATCTCCTTAAATATGCGTCCTAGAGCGAAAAGGACTTTAATTCGTGACCACTCCCAAAAAATTGAAAAATCCACCCAAAACCTAAAAAAATTAAAATTTTGATATGAAAAACTTCATTTACCCATATCTCCTAAACTAAGCGTCCTAGAGCGAAAAGGACTTTAATTCGTGACCACTCCCAAAAAATTTAAAAATCCACCCAAAACCTAAAAAAATTGAAATTTTTATACGAAAAACTTCTTTTGCCCATATCTCCTTAAATATGCGTCCTAGAGCGAAAAGGATTTTAATTCGTGACCACCCCCAAAAAATTGAAAAATCCACCCAAAACCTAAAAAAATTGAAATTTTTATACGAAAAACTTCTTTTGCCCATATCTCCTTAAATATGCGTCCTAGAGCGAAAAGGACTTTAATTCGTGACCACCCCCAAAAAATTGAAAAATCCACCCAAAACCTAAAAAAATTGAAATTTTTGTATGAAAAACTTCTTTTGCCCATATCTCCTAAACTAAGCGTCCTAGAGCGAAAAGGACTTTAATTCGTGACCACCCCCAAAAAATTGAAAAATCCACCCAAAACCTAAAAAAATTGAAATTTTTATATGAAAAACTTCTTTTGCCCATATCTCCTTAAATATGCGTCCTAGAGCGAAAAGGACTTTAATTCGTGACCACTCCCAAAAAATTGAAAAATCCACCCAAAACCTAAAAAAATTAAAATTTTGATATGAAAAACTTCTTTTGCCCATATCTCCTAAACTAAGCGTCCTAGAGCGAAAAGGATTTTAATTCGTGACCACTCCCAAAAAATTGAAAAATCCACCCAAAACCTAAAAAAATTGAAATTTTTATACGAAAAACTTCTTTTGCCCATATCTCCTTAAATATGCGTCCTAGAGCGAAAAGGACTTTAATTCGTGACCACCCCCAAAAAATTGAAACATCCACCCAAAACCTAAAAAAAAAATAATTTTTTATATGAAAAACTTCTTTTGCCCATATCTCCTAAACTAAGCGTCCTAGAGCGAAAAGGACTTTAATTCGTGACCACCCCCAAAAAATTGAAAAATCCACCCAAAACCTAAAAAAAATTGAAATTTTTATATGAAAAACTTCTTTTGCCCATATCTCCTAAACTAAGCGTCCTAGAGCGAAAAGGACTTTAATTCGTGACCACCCCCAAAAAATTGAAAAATCCACCCAAAACCTAAAAAAATTGAATTTTTTATATGAAAAACTTCTTTTGCCCATATCTCCTTAAATATGCGTCCTAGAGCGAAAAGGACTTTAATTCGTGACCACCCCCAAAAAATTGAAAAATCCACCCAAAACCTAAAAAAAAAAAAAATTTTTATATGAAAAACTTATTTTGCCCATATCTCCTAAACTAAGCGTCCTAGAGCGAAAAGGACTTTAATTCGTGACCACCCCCAAAAAATTGAAAAATCCACCCAAAACCTAAAAAAAATGAAATCTTTATATGAAAAACTTCTTTTGCCCATATCTCCGTAAATATGCGTCCTAGAGCGAAAAGGACTTTAATTCGTGACCACCCCCAAAAAATTGAAAAATCCACCCAAAACCTAAAAAAATTAAAATTTTTATATGAAAAACTTCTTTTGCCCATATCTCCTAAACTTAGCGTCCTAAAGCGAAAAGGACTTTAATTCGTGACCACTCCCAAAAAATTGAAAAATCCACCCAAAACCTAAAAAAATTGAAATTTTTATACGAAAAACTTCTTTTGCCCATATCTCCTTAAATATGCGTCCTAGAGCGAAAAGGACTTTAATTCGTGACCACCCCCAAAAAATTGAAAAATCCACCCAAAACCTTAAAAAAAAAATAAATTTTTATATGAAAAACTTCTTTTGCCCATATCTCCTAAACTAAGCGTCCTAGAGCGAAAAAGACTTTAATTCGTGACCACCTCCAAAATATTGCAAAATCCATCCAAAATCTAAAAAAATTTAAATTTTTATATGAAAAACTTCTTTTGCCCATATCTCCTAAACTAAGCGTCCTAGAGCGAAAAGGACTTTAATTCGTGACCACCCCCAAAAAATTGAAAAATCCACCCAAAACCTAAAAAAATTGAAATTTTTATATGAAAAACTTCTTTTGCCCATATCTCCTTAAATATGCGTCCTAGAGCGAAAAGGACTTTAATTCGTGACCACTCCCAAAAAATTGCAAAATCCACCCAAAACCTACAAAAATTAAAATTTTGATATGAAAAACTTCTTTTGCCCATATCTCCTAAACTAAGCGTCCTAGAGCGAAAAGGACTTTAATTCGTGACCACTCCCAAAAAATTGAAAAATCCACCCAAAACCTAAAAAAAATTAAATTTTTATACGAAAAACTTCTTTTGCCCATATCTCCTAAACTAAGCGTCCTAGAGCGAAAAGGACTTTAATTCGTGGCCACCCCTAAAAACTTGAAAAATCCACCCAAAACCTAAAAAAATTGAAATTTTTATATGAAAAACTTCTTTTGCCCATATCTCCTAAACTAAGCGTCCTAGAGCGAAAAGGACTTTAATTCGTGACCACCCCCAAAAAATTGAAAAATCCACCCAAAAAAAATTGAAATTTTTATATGAAAAACTTCTTTTGCCCATATCTCCTTAAATATGCGTCCTAGAGCGAAAAGGACTTTAATTCGTGACCACCCCCAAAAAATTTAAAAATCCACCCAAAACCCCCAAAAAATTGAAAAATCCACCCAAAACCTAAAAAAATAAATTTTTATATGAAAAACTTCTTTTGCCCATATCTCCTTAAATATGCGTCCTAGAGCGAAAAGGACTTTAATTCGTGACCACCACCAAAATATTTAAAAATCCACCCAAAACCTAAAAAAATTGAAATTTTTATATGAAAAACTTCTTTTGCCCATATCTCCTTAAATATGCGTCCTAGAGCGAAAAGGACTTTATTTCGTGACCACCCCCAAAAAATTTAAAAATCCACCCAAAACCTAAAAAAATTGAAATTTTTATATGAAAAACTTCTTTTGCCCATATCTCCTAAACTAAGCGTCCTAGAGCGAAAAGGACTTTAATTCGTGACCACTCCCAAAAAATTGCAAAATCCACCCAAAACCTAAAAAAATTGAAATTTTTATACGAAAAACTTCTTTTGCCCATATCTCCTTAAATATGCGTCCTAGAGCGAAAAGGACTTTAATTCGTGACCACCCCCAAAAAATTGAAAAATCCACCCAAAACCTAAAAAAATTGAAATTTTTATATGAAAAACTTCTTTTGCCCACATCTCCTTAAATATGCGTCTTAGAGCGAAGAGGACCTTAATTCGTGACCACTCCCAAAAAATTGAAAAATCCACCCAAAACCTAAAAAAATTATAATTTTTATATGAAAAACTTCTTTTGCCCATATCTCCTAAAGTAAGCGTCCTAGAGCGAAAAGGACTTTAATTCGTGAACACCCTCAAAAAATTGAAAAATCCACCCAAAACCTAAAAAAATTGAAATTTTTATATGAAAAACTTCTTTTGCCCATATCTCCTAAACTAAGCGTCCTAGAGCGAAAAGGACTTTAATTCGTGACCACCCCCAAAATATTGAAAAATCCACCCAAAACCTAAAAAAATTTAAATTTTTATATGAAAAACTTCTTTTGCCCATATCTCCTAAACTAAGCGTCCTAGAGCGAAAAGGACTTTAATTCGTGACCACACCCAAAAAATTGAAAAATCCACCCAAAACCTAAAAAAATTGAAATTTTTATATGAAAAACTTCTTTTGCCCATATCTCCTTAAATATGCGTCCTAGAGCGAAAAGGACTTTAATTCGTGACCACCCCAAAAAATTGAAAAATCCACCCAAAATCTAAAAAAATTGAAATTTTTATATGAAAAACTTATTTTGCCCATATCTCCTTAAATATGCGTCCTAGAGCGAAAAGGACTTTAATTCGTGACCACTCCCAAAAAATTGAAAAATCCACCCAAAACCTAAAAAAATTAAAATTTTGATATGAAAAACTTCATTTGCCCATATCTCCTAAACTAAGCGTCCTAAAGCGAAAAGGACTTTAATTCGTGACCACTCCCAAAAAATTGAAAAATCCACCCAAAACCTAAAAAAATTGAAATTTTTATACGAAAAACTTCTTTTGCCCATATCTCCTTAAATATGCGTCCTAGAGCGAAAAGGACTTTAATTCGTGACCACCCCCAAAAAATTGAAAAATCCACCCAAAACCTAAAAAAATTAAAATTTTGATATGAAAAGCTTCTTTTGCCCATATCTCCTAAACTAAGCGTCCTAGAGCGAAAAGGACTTTAATTCGTGACCACCCCCAAAAAATTGAAAAATCCACCCAAAACCTAAAAAAATTGAAATTTTTATACGAAAAACTTCTTTTGCCCATATCTCCTTAAATATGCGTCCTAGAGCGAAAAGGACTTTAATTCGTGACCACCCCCAAAAAATTGAAAAATCCACCCAAAACCTAAAAAAATTTAAATTTTTATATGAAAAACTTCTTTTGCCCATATCTCCTTAAATATGCGTCCTAGAGCGAAAAGGACTTTAATTCGTGACCACCCCCAAAAAATTGAAAAATCCACCCAAAACCTAAAAAAAAATAAATTTTTATATGAAAAATTTCGTTTGCCCATATCTCCTAAACTAAGCGTCCTAGAGCGAAAAGGACTTTAATTCGTGACCACCCTCAAAAAATTGAAAAATCCACCCAAAACCTAAAAAAATTGAAATTTTTATATGAAAAACTTCTTTTGCCCATATCTCCTAAACTAAGCGTCCTAGAGCGAAAAGGACTTTAATTCGTGACCACCCCCAAAAATTTGAAAAATCCACCCAAAACCTAAAAAAATTGAAATTTTTATATGAAAAAATTCTTTTGCCCATATCTCCTTAAATATACGTTCTAGAGCGAAAAGGACTTTAATTCGTGACCACCCCCAAAAAATTGAAAAATCCACCCAAAACCTAAGAAAATTGAAATTTTTATATGAAAAACTTCGTTTGCCCATATCTCCTAAACTAAGCGTCCTAGAGCGAAAAGGACCTTAATTTGTGACCACCCCCAAAATATTGCAAAATCCACCCAAAACCTAAAAAAATTGAAATTTTTATATGAAAAACTTCTTTTGCCCATATCTCCTAAACTAAGCGTCCTAGAGCGAAAAGGACTTTAATTCGTGACCACCCTCAAAAAATTGAAAAATCCACCCAAAACCTAAAAAAATTTAAATTTTTATATGAAAAACTTCTTTTGCCCATATCTCCATAAATATGCGTCCTAGAGCGAAAAGGACTTTAATTCGTGACCACTCCCAAAAAATTGAAAAATCCACCCAAAACCTAAAAAAATTGAAATTTTTATATGAAAAACTTCTTTTGCCCATATCTCCTTAAATATGCGTCCTAGAGCGAAAAGGACTTTAATTCGTGACCACTCCCAAAAAATTGAAAAATCCACCCAAAACCTAAAAAAATTAAAATTTTGATATGAAAAACTTCATTTACCCATATCTCCTAAACTAAGCGTCCTAGAGCGAAAAGGACTTTAATTCGTGACCACTCCCAAAAAATTTAAAAATCCACCCAAAACCTAAAAAAATTGAAATTTTTATACGAAAAACTTCTTTTGCCCATATCTCCTTAAATATGCGTCCTAGCGCGAAAAGGACTTTAATTCGTGACCACCCCCAAAAAATTGAAAAATCCACCCAAAACCTAAAAAAATTGAAATTTTTATACGAAAAACTTCTTTTGCCCATATCTCCTTAAATATGCGTCCTAGAGCGAAAAGGACTTTAATTCGTGACCACCCCCAAAAAATTGAAAAATCCACCCAAAACCTAAAAAAATTGAAATTTTTATATGAAAAACTTCTTTTGCCCATATCTCCTAAACTAAGCGTCCTAGAGCGAAAAGGACTTTAATTCGTGACCACCCCCAAAAAATTGAAAAATCCACCCAAAACCTAAAAAAATTGAAATTTTTATATGAAAAACTTCTTTTGCCCATATCTCCTTAAATATGCGTCCTAGAGCGAAAAGGACTTTAATTCGTGACCACTCCCAAAAAATTGAAAAATCCACCCAAAACCTAAAAAAGTTAAAATTTTGATATGAAAAACTTCTTTTGCCCATATCTCCTAAACTAAGCCTCCTAGAGCGAAAAGGACTTTAATTCGTGACCACTCCCAAAAAATTGAAAAATCCACCCAAAACCTAAACAAATTTAAATTTTTATACGAAAAACTTCTTTTGCCCATATCTCCTTAAATATGCGTCCTAGAGCGACGCATATTTAAGGAGATATGGGCAAAAGAATTCGTGACCACCCCCAAAAAATTGAAAAATCCACCCAAAACCTAAAAAAAAAATAAATTTTTATATGAAAAACTTCGTTTGCCCATATCTCCTAAACTAAGCGTCCTAGAGCGAAAAGGACTTTAATTCGTGACCACCCCCAAAATATTGCAAAATCCACCCAAAATATAAAAAAATTTAAATTTTTATATGAAAAACTTCTTTTGCCCATATCTCCTTAAATATGCGTCCTAGAGCGAAAAGGACTTTAATTCGTGACCACTCCCAAAAAATTGAAAAATCCACCCAAAACCTAAAAAATTAAAATTTTGATATGAAAAACTTCATTTGCCCATATCTCCTAAACTAAGCGTCCTAGAGCGAAAAGGACTTTAATTCGTGACCACTCCCAAAAAATTTAAAAATCCACCCAAAACCTAAAAAAATTAAAATTTTGATATGAAAAACTTCTTTTGCCCATATCTCCTAAACTAAGCGTCCTAGAGCGAAAAGGACTTTAATTCGTGACCACCCCCAAAAAATTGAAAAATCCACCCAAAACCTAAAAAAATTGAAATTTTTATACGAAAAACTTCTTTTGCCCATATCTCCTTAAATATGCGTCCTAGAGCGAAAAGGACTTTAATTCGTGACCACCCCCAAAAAATTGAAAAATCCACCCAAAACCTAAAAAAAAATAAATTTTTATATGAAAAATTTCGTTTGCCCATATCTCCTAAACTAAGCGTCCTAGAGCGAAAAGGACTTTAATTCGTGACCACCCTCAAAAAATTGAAAAATCCACCCAAAACCTAAAAATATTGAAATTTTTATATGAAAAACTTCTTTTGCCCATATCTCCTAAACTAAGCGTCCTAGAGCGAAAAGGACTTTAATTCGTGACCACCCCCAAAAAATTGAAAAATCCACCCAAAACCTAAAAAAATTGAAATTTTTATATGAAAAACTTCTTTTGCCCATATCTCCTTAAATATACGTTCTAGAGCGAAAAGGACTTTAATTCGTGACCACCCCCAAAAAATTGAAAAATCCACCCAAAACCTAAGAAAATTGAAATTTTTATATGAAAAACTTCTTTTGCCCATATCTCCTTAAATATGCGTCCTAGAGCGAAAAGGACTTTAATTCGTGACCACTCCCAAAAAATTGAGAAATCCACCCAAAACCTAAAAAAATTAAAATTTTGATATGAAAAACTTCATTAACCCATATCTCCTAAACTAAGCGTCCTAGAGCGAAAAGGACTTTAATTCGTGACCACTCCCAAAAAATTTAAAAATCCACCCAAAACCTAAAAAAATTGAAATTTTTATACGAAAAACTTCTTTTGCCCATATCTCCTTAAATATGCGTCCTAGAGCGAAAAGGACTTTAATTCGTGACCACCCCCAAAAAATTGAAAAATCCACCCAAAACCTAAAAAAATTGAAATTTTTATACGAAAAACTTCTTTTGCCCATATCTCCTTAAATATGCGTCCTAGAGCGAAAAGGACTTTAATTCGTGACCACCCCCAAAAAATTGAAAAATCCACCCAAAACCTAAAAAAATTGAAATTTTTATATGAAAAACTTCTTTTGCCCATATCTCCTAAACTAAGCGTCCTAGAGCGAAAAGGACTTTAATTCGTGACCACCCCCAAAAAATTGAAAAATCCACCCAAAACCTAAAAAAATTGAAATTTTTATATGAAAAACTTCTTTTGCCCATATCTCCTTAAATATGCGTCCTAGAGCGAAAAGGACTTTAATTCGTGACCACTCCCAAAAAATTGAAAAATCCACCCAAAACCTAAAAAAATTAAAATTTTGATATGAAAAACTTCTTTTGCCCATATCTCCTAAACTAAGCGTCCTAGAGCGAAAAGGACTTTAATTCGTGACCACTCCCAAAAAATTGAAAAATCCACCCAAAACCTAAAAAAATTGAAATTTTTATACGAAAAACTTCTTTTGCCCATATCTCCTTAAATATGCGTCCTAGAGCGAAAAGGACTTTAATTCGTGACCACCCCCAAAAAATTGAAACATCCACCCAAAACCTAAAAAAAAAATAATTTTTTATATGAAAAACTTCTTTTGCCCATATCTCCTAAACTAAGCGTCCTAGCGCGAAAAGGACTTTAATTCGTGACCACCCCCAAAAAATTGAAAAATCCACCGAAAACCTAAAAAAAATTCAAATTTTTATATGAAAAACTTCTTTTGCCCATATCTCCTAAACTAAGCGTCCTAGAGCGAAAAGGACTTTAATTCGTGACCACCCCCAAAAAATTGAAAAATCCACCCAAAACCTAAAAAAATTGAAATTTTTATATGAAAAACTTCTTTTGCCCATATCTCCTTAAATATGCGTCCTAGAGCGAAAAGGACTTTAATTCGTGACCACCCCCAAAAAATTGAAAAATCCACCCAAAACCTAAAAAAATTGAAATTTTTATATGAAAAACTTCTTTTGCCCATATCTCCTTAAATATGCGTCCTAGAGCGAAAAGGACTTTAATTCGTGACCACCCCCAAAAAATTGAAAAATCCACCCAAAACCTAAAAAAAAATAAATTTTTATATGAAAAATTTCGTTTGCCCATATCTCCTAAACTAAGCGTCCTAGAGCGAAAAGGACTTTAATTCGTGACCACCCCCAAAAAATTGAAAAATCCACCCAAAACCTAAAAAAAAATGAAATTTTTATATGAAAAACTTCTTTTGCCCATATCTCCTTAAATATGCGTCCTAGAGCGAAAAGGACTTTAATTCGTGACCACCCCCAAAAAATTGAAAAATCCACCCAAAATCTAAAAAAATTAAAATTTTTATATGAAAAACTTCTTTTGCCCATATCTCCTAAACTTAGCGTCCTAGAGCGAAAAGGACTTTAATTCGTGACCACTCCCAAAAAATTGAAAAATCCACCCAAAACCTAAAAAAATTGAAATTTTTATACGAAAAACTTATTTTGCCCATATCTCCTTAAATATGCGTCCTAGAGCGAAAAGGACTTTAATTCGTGACCACCCCCAAAAAATTGAAAAATCCACCCAAAACCTAAAAAAATTGAAATTTTTATATGAAAAACTTCTTTTGCCCATATCTCCTAAACTAAGCGTCCTAGAGCGAAAAGGACTTTAATTCGTGACCACCTCCAAAATATTGCAAAATCCACCCAAAATCTAAAAAAATTTAAATTTTTATATGAAAAACTTCTTTTGCCCATATCTCCTAAACTAAGCGTCCTAGAGCGAAAAGGACTTTAATTCGTGACCACCCCCAAAAAATTGAAAAATCCACCCAAAACCTAAAAAAATTGAAATTTTTATATGAAAAACTTCTTTTGCCCATATCTCCTTAAATATGCGTCCTAGAGCGAAAAGGACTTTAATTCGTGACCACTCCCAAAAAATTGAAAAATCCACCCAAAACCTAAAAAAATTAAAATTTTGATATGAAAAACTTCTTTTGCCCATATCTCCTAAACTAAGCGTCCTAGAGCGAAAAGGACTTTAATTCGTGACCACTCCCAAAAAATTGAAAAATCCACCCAAAACCTAAAAAAAATTAAATTTTTATACGAAAAACTTCTTTTGCCCATATCTCCTAAACTAAGCGTCCTAGAGCGAAAAGGACTTTAATTCGTGGCCACCCCTAAAAACTTGAAAAATCCACCCAAAACCTAAAAAAATTGAAATTTTTATATGAAAAACTTTTTTGCCCATATCTCCTAAACTAAGCGTCCTAGAGCGAAAAGGACTTTAATTCATGACCACCCCCAAAATATTGCAAAATCCACCCAAAATCTAAAAAAATTTAAATTTTTATATGAAAAACTTCTTTTGCCCATATCTCCTTAAATATGCGTCCTAGAGCGAAAAGGACTTTAATTCAAAAAATTTAAAAATCCACCCAAAACCCCCAAAAAATTGAAAAATCCACCCAAAACCTAAAAAAATAAATTTTTATATGAAAAACTTCTTTTGCCCATATCTCCTTAAATATGCGTCCTAGAGCGAAAAGGACTTTAATTCGTGACCACCACCAAAATATTTAAAAATCCACCCAAAACCTAAAAAAATTGAAATTTTTATATGAAAAACTTCTTTTGCCCATATCTCCTTAAATATGCGTCCTAGAGCGAAAAGGACTTTATTTCGTGACCACCCCCAAAAAATTTAAAAATCCACCCAAAACCTAAAAAAATTGAAATTTTTATATGAAAAACTTCTTTTGCCCATATCTCCTAAACTAAGCGTCCTAGAGCGAAAAGGACTTTAATTCGTGACCACTCCCAAAAAATTGCAAAATCCACCCAAAACCTAAAAAAATTGAAATTTTTATACGAAAAACTTCTTTTGCCCATATCTCCTTAAATATGCGTCCTAGAGCGAAAAGGACTTTAATTCGTGACCACCCCCAAAAAATTGAAAAATCCACCCAAAACCTAAAAAAATTGAAATTTTTATATGAAAAACTTCTTTTGCCCATATCTCCTTAAATATGCGTCCTAGAGCGAAGAGGACTTTAATTCGTGACCACTCCCAAAAAATTGAAAAATCCACCCAAAACCTAAAAAAATTGAAATTTTTATACGAAAAACTTCTTTTGCCCATATCTCCTTAAATATGCGTCCTAGAGCGAAAAGGACTTTAATTCGTGACCACCCCCAAAAAATTGAAAAATCCACCCAAAACCTAAAAAAAAAATAAATTTTTATATGAAAAACTTCTTTTGCCCATATCTCCTAAACTAAGCGTCCTAGAGCGAAAAGGACTTTAATTCGTGACCACCTCCAAAATATTGCAAAATCCACCCAAAATCTAAAAAAATTTAAATTTTTATATGAAAAACTTCTTTTGCCCATATCTCCTAAACTAAGCGTCCTAGAGCGAAAAGGACTTTAACTCGTGACCACCCCCAAAAAATTGAAAAATCCACCCAAAACCTAAAAAAATTGAAATTTTTATATGAAAAACTTCTTTTGCCCATATCTCCTAAACTAAGCGTCCTAGAGCGAAAAGGACTTTAATTCGTGACCACTCCCAAAAAATTGAAAAATCCACCCAAAACCTAAAAAAATTGAAATTTTTATATGAAAAACTTCTTTTGCCCATATCTCCTAAACTAAGCGTCCTAGAGCGAAAAGGACTTTAATTCGTGACCACTCCCACAAAATTGAAAAATCCACCCAAAACCTAAAAAAAATTAAATTTTTATACGAAAAACTTCTTTTGCCCATATCTCCTTAAATATGCGTCCTAGAGCGAAAAGGACTTTAATTCGTGACCACCCCCAAAAAATTGAAAAATCCACCCAAAACCTAAAAAAAAAATAAATTTTTATATGAAAAACTTCGTTTGCCCATATCTCCTAAACTAAGCGTCCTAGAGCGAAAAGGACTTTAATTCGTGACCACCCCCAAAATATTGCAAAATCCACCCAAAATCTAAAAAAAAATTAAATTTTTATATGAAAAACTTCTTTTGCCCATATCTCCTAAACTAAGCGTCCTAGAGCGAAAAGGACTTTAATTCGTGACCACACCCAAAAAATTAATAAAATCCACCCAAAACCTAAAAAAATTGAAATTTTTATATGAAAAACTTCTTTTGCCCATATCTCCTTAAATATGCGTCCTAGAGCGAAAAGGACTTTAATTCGTGACCACCCCCAAAAAATTGAAAAATCCACCCAAAACCCCCAAAAAATTGAAAAATCCACCCAAAACCTAAAAAAAATAAATTTTTATATGAAAAACTTCTTTTGCCCATATCTCCTTAAATATGCGTCCTAGAGCGAAAAGGACTTTAATTCGTGACCACCCCCAAAAAATTTAAAAATCCACCCAAAACCTAAAAAAATTTAAATTTTTATATGAAAAACTTCTTTTGCCCATATCTCCTTAAATATGCGTCCTAGAGCGAAAAGGATTTTATTTCGTGACCACCCCCAAAAAATTTAAAAATCCACCCAAAACCTAAAAAAAAAAAAAAAAAATATATGAAAAACTTCTTTTGCCCATATCTCCTTAACTATGCGTCCTAGAGCGAAAAGGACTTTAATTCGTGACCACCCCCAAAAATTTAAAAATCCACCCAAAACCTAAAAAAATTTAAATTTTTATATGAAAAACTTCTTTTGCCCATATCTCCTAAACTAAGCGTCCTAGAGCGAAAAGGACTTTAATTCGTGACCACTCCCAAAAAATTGAAAAATCCACCCAAAACCTAAAAAAATTGAAATTTTTATACGAAAAACTTCTTTTGCCCATATCTCCTTAAATATGCGTCCTAGAGCGAAAAGGACTTTAATTCGTGACCACCCCCAAAAAATTGAAAAATCCACCCAAAACCTAAAAAAAAAATAAATTTTTATATGAAAAACTTCTTTTGCCCATATCTCCTAAACTAAGCGTCCTAGAGCGAAAAGGACTTTAATTCGTGACCACCCCCAAAAAATTGAAAAATCCACCCAAAACCTAAAAAAATTGAAATTTTTATATGAAAAACTTCTTTTGCCCATATCTCCTTAAATATGCGTCCTAGAGCGAAAAGGACTTTAATTCGTGACCACTCCCAAAAAATTGAACAATCCACCCAAAACCTAAAAAAATTGAAATTTTTATACGAAAAACTTCTTTTGCCCATGTCTCCTTAAATATGCGTCCTAGAGCGAAAAGGACTTTAATTCGTGACCACCCCCAAAATATTGCAAAATCCACCCAAAATCTAAAAAAATTTAAATTTTTATATGAAAAACTTCTTTTGCCCATATCTCCTAAACTAAGCGTCCTAGAGCGAAAAGGACTTTAATTCGTGACCACACCCAAAAAATTGAAAAATCCACCCAAAACCTAAAAAAATTGAAATTTTTATATGAAAAACTTCTTTTGCCCATATCTCCTTAAATATGCGTCCTAGAGCGAAAAGGACTTTAATTCGTGACCACCCCCAAAAAATTGCAAAATCCACCCAAAACCCCCAAAAAATTGAAAAATCCACCCAAAACCTAAAAAAATTTAAATTTTTATATGAAAAACTTCTTTTGCCCATATCTCCTAAACTAAGCGTCCTAGAGCGAAAAGGACTTTAATTCGTGACCACCCCAAAAAAATTTAAAAATCCACCCAAAACCTAAAAAAAAAAATAAATTTTTATATGACAAACTTCTTTTGCCCATATCTCCTTAAATATGCGTCGTAGAGCGAAAAGGACTTTAATTCGTGACCACTCCCAAAAAATTGAAAAATCCACCCAAAACCTAAAAAAATTAAAATTTTGATATGAAAAACTTCATTTGCCCATATCTCCTAAACTAAGTGTCCTAGAGCGAAAAGGACTTTAATTCGTGACCACTCCCAAAAAATTGAAAAATCCACCCAAAACCTAAAAAAATTGAAATTTTTATACGAAAAACTTCTTTTGCCCATATCTCCTTAAATATGCGTCCTAGAGCGAAAAGGACTTTAATTCGTGACCACCCCCAAAATATTGCAAAATCCACCCAAAATCTAAAAAAATTAAAATTTTTATATGAAAAACTTCTTTTGCCCATATCTCCTAAACTAAGCGTCCTAGAGCGAAAAGGACTTTAATTCGTGACCACACCCAAAAAATTTAAAAATCCACCCAAAACCTAAAAAAATTGAAATTTTTATACGAAAAACTTCTTTTGCCCATATCTCCTTAAATATGCGTCCTAGAGCGAAAAGGACTTTAATTCGTGACCACCCCCAAAATATTGCAAAATCCACCAAAAATCTAAAAAAATTTAAATTTTTATATGAAAAACTTCTTTTGCCCATATCTCCTAAACTAAGCGTCCTAGAGCGAAAAGGACTTTAATTCGTGACCACACCCAAAAAATTTAAAAATCCACCCAAAACCTAAAAAAATTTAAATTTTTATATGAAAAACTTCTTTTGCCCATATCTCCTTAAATATGCGTCCTAGAGCGAAAAGGACTTTAATTCGTGACCACTCCCAAAAAATTGAAAAATCCACCCAAAACCTAAAAAAATTTAAATTTTTATATGAAAAACTTCTTTTGCCCATATCTCCTAAACTAAGCGTCCTAGAGCGAAAAGGACTTTAATTCGAGACCACCCCCAAAAAATTTAAAAATCCACCCAAAACCTAAAAAAATTGAAATTTTTATATGGAAAACTTCTTTTGCCCATATCTCCTAAACTGAGCGTCCTAGAGCGAAAAGGACTTTAATTCGTGACCACCCCCAAAATATTGCAAAATCCACCCAAAACCTAAAAAAATTGAAATTTTTATATGAAAAACTTCTTTTGCCCATATCTCCTTAAATATGCGTCCTAGAGCGAAAAGGATATGAAAAACTTCATTTGTCCATATCTCCTAAACTAAGTGTCCTAGAGCGAAAAGGACTTTAATTCGTGACCACTCCCAAAAAATTTAAAAATCCACCCAAAACCTAAAAAAATTGAAATTTTTATACGAAAAACTTCTTTTGCCCATATCTCCTTAAATATGCGTCCTAGAGCGAAAAGGACTTTAATTCGTGACCACCCCCAAAAAATTGAAAAATCCACCCAAAACCTAAAAAAATTGAAATTTTTATATGAAAAACTTCTTTTGCCCATATCTCCTTAAATATGCGTCCTAGAGCGAAAAGGACTTTAATTCGTGACCACCCCCAAAAAATTGAAAAATCCACCCAAAACCTAAAAAAAAAAAAATTTTTATATGAAAAACTTCGTTTGCCCATATCTCCTTAAATATGCGTCCTAGAGCGAAAAGGACTTTAATTCGTGACCACCCCCAAAATATTGCAAAATCCACCCAAAATCTAAAAAAATTTAAATTTTTATATGAAAAACTTCTTTTGCCCATATCTCCTAAACTAAGCGTCCTAGAGCGAAAAGGACTTTAATTCGTGACCACACCCAAAAGATTGAAAAATCCACCCAAAACCTAAAAAAATTGAAATTTTTATATGAAAAACTTCTTTTGCCCATATCTCCTTAAATATGCGTCCTAGAGCGAAAAGGACTTTAATTCGTGACCACCCCCAAAAAATTGAAAAATCCACCCAAAACCTAAAAAAATTGAAATTTTTATATGAAAAACTTCTTTTGCCCATATCTCCTTAAATATGCGTCCTAGAGCGAAAAGGATATGAAAAACTTCATTTGTCCATATCTCCTAAACTAAGTGTCCTAGAGCGAAAAGGACTTTAATTCGTGACCACTCCCAAAAAATTGAAAAATCCACCCAAAACCTAAAAAAATTGAAATTTTTATATGAAAAACTTCTTTTGCCCATATCTCCTAAACTAAGCGTTTAGGAGCGAAAAGGACTTTAATTCGTGACCACACCCAAAAAATTGAAAAATCCACCCAAAACCTAAAAAAATTGAAATTTTTATATGAAAAACTTCTTTTGCCCATATCTCCTTAAATATGCGTCCTAGAGCGAAAAGGACTTTAATTCGTGACCACCCCCAAAAAATTGAAAAATCCACCCAAAACCTAAAAAAATTGAAATTTTTATATGAAAAACTTCTTTTGCCCATATCTCCTTAAATATGCGTCCTAGAGCGAAAAGGACTTTAATTCGTGACCACTCCCAAAAAATTGAAAAATCCACCCAAAACCTAAAAAAATTGAAATTTTTATATGAAAAACTTCTTTTGCCCATATCTCCTAAACTAAGCGTCCTAGAGCGAAAAGGACTTTAATTCGTGACCACCCCCAAAAAATTGAAAAATCCACCCAAAACCTAAAAAAATTGAAATTTTTATATGAAAAACTTCTTTTGCCCATATCTCCTTAAATATGCGTCCTAGAGCGAAAAAGACTTTAATTCGTGACCACCCCCAAAAAATGGAAAAATCCACCCAAAACCTAAAAAAATTGCAATTTTTATATGAAAAACTTCTTTTGCCCATATCTCCTTAAATATGCGTCCTAGAGCGAAAAGGACTTTAATTCGTGACCACTCCCAAAAAATTGAAAAATCCACCCAAAACCTAAAAAAATTAAAATTTTGATATGAAAAACTTAATTTGCCCATATCTCCTAAACTAAGCGTCCTAGAGCGAAAAGGACTTTAATTCGTGACCACTCCCAAAAAATTGAAAAATCCACCCAAAACCTAAAAAAATTGAAATTTTTATACGAAAAACTTCTTTTGCCCATATCTCCTTAAATATGCGTCCTAGAGCGAAAAGGACTTTAATTCGTGACCACTCCCAAAAAATTGAAAAATCCACCCAAAACCTAAAAAAATTGAAATTTTTATACGAAAAACTTCTTTTGCCCATATCTCCTTAAATATGCGTCCTAGAGCGAAAAGGACTTTAATTCGTGACCACCCCCAAAAAATTGAAAAATTCACCCAAAACCTAAAAAAATTGAAATTTTTATATGAAAAACTTCTTTTGCCCATATCTCCTAAACTAAGCGTCCTAGATCGAAAAGGACTTTAATTCGTGACCACCCCCAAAAAATTGAAAAATCCACCCAAAACCTAAAAAATTTGAAATTCTTATATGAAAAACTTCTTTTGCCCATATCTCCTAAACTAAGCGTCCTAGAGCGAAAAGGACTTTAATTCGTGACCACCCCCAAAAAATTGAAAAATCCAGCCAAAACCTAAAAAAATTGAAATTTTTATATGAAAAACTTCTTTTGCCCATATCTCCTTAAATATGCGTCCTAGAGCGAAAAGGACTTTAATTCGTGACCACTCCCGAAAAATTGAAAAATCCACCCAAAACCTAAAAAAATTAAAATTTTTATATGAAAAACTTCTTTTGCCCATATCTCCTAAACTAAGCGTCCTAGAGCGAAAAGGACTTTAATTCGTGACCACCCCCAAAATATTGAAAAATCCACCCAAAACCTAAAAAAATTAAAATTTTTATATGAAAAACTTCTTTTGCCCATATCTCCTAAACTAAGCGTCCTAGAGCGAAAAGGACTTTAATTCGTGACCACCCCCAAAATATTGAAAAATCCACCCAAAACCTAAAAAAATTGAAATTTTTATATGGAAAACTTCTTTTGCCCATATCTCCTAAACTAAGCGTCCTAGAGCGAAAAGGACTTTAATTCGTGACCACTCCCAAAAAATTTAAAAATCCACCCAAAACCTAAAAAAATTGAAATTTTTATACGAAAAACTTCTTTTGCCCATATCTCCTTAAATATGCGTCCTAGAGCGAAAAGGACTTTAATTCGTGACCACCCCCAAAAAATTGAAAAATCCACCCAAAACCTAAAAAAATTGAAATTTTTATATGAAAAACTTCTTTTGCCCATATCTCCTTAAATATGCGTCCTAGAGCGAAAAGGACTTTAATTCGTGACCACCCCCAAAAAATTGAAAAATCCACCCAAAACCTAAAAAAAAAAAAATTTTTATATGAAAAACTTCGTTTGCCCATATCTCCTTAAATATGCGTCCTAGAGCGAAAAGGACTTTAATTCGTGACCACCCCCAAAATATTGCAAAATCCACCCAAAATCTAAAAAAATTTAAATTTTTATATGAAAAACTTCTTTTGCCCATATCTCCTAAACTAAGCGTCCTAGAGCGAAAAGGACTTTAATTCGTGACCACACCCAAAAGATTGAAAAATCCACCCAAAACCTAAAAAAATTGAAATTTTTATATGAAAAACTTCTTTTGCCCATATCTCCTTAAATATGCGTCCTAGAGCGAAAAGGACTTTAATTCGTGACCACCCCCAAAAAATTGAAAAATCCACCCAAAACCTAAAAAAATTGAAATTTTTATATGAAAAACTTCTTTTGCCCATATCTCCTTAAATATGCGTCCTAGAGCGAAAAGGATATGAAAAACTTCATTTGTCCATATCTCCTAAACTAAGTGTCCTAGAGCGAAAAGGACTTTAATTCGTGACCACTCCCAAAAAATTGAAAAATCCACCCAAAACCTAAAAAAATTGAAATTTTTATATGAAAAACTTCTTTTGCCCATATCTCCTAAACTAAGCGTTTAGGAGCGAAAAGGACTTTAATTCGTGACCACACCCAAAAAATTGAAAAATCCACCCAAAACCTAAAAAAATTGAAATTTTTATATGAAAAACTTCTTTTGCCCATATCTCCTTAAATATGCGTCCTAGAGCGAAAAGGACTTTAATTCGTGACCACCCCCAAAAAATTGAAAAATCCACCCAAAACCTAAAAAAATTGAAATTTTTATATGAAAAACTTCTTTTGCCCATATCTCCTTAAATATGCGTCCTAGAGCGAAAAGGACTTTAATTCGTGACCACTCCCAAAAAATTGAAAAATCCACCCAAAACCTAAAAAAATTGAAATTTTTATATGAAAAACTTCTTTTGCCCATATCTCCTAAACTAAGCGTCCTAGAGCGAAAAGGACTTTAATTCGTGACCACCCCCAAAAAATTGAAAAATCCACCCAAAACCTAAAAAAATTGAAATTTTTATATGAAAAACTTCTTTTGCCCATATCTCCTTAAATATGCGTCCTAGAGCGAAAAAGACTTTAATTCGTGACCACCCCCAAAAAATGGAAAAATCCACCCAAAACCTAAAAAAATTGCAATTTTTATATGAAAAACTTCTTTTGCCCATATCTCCTTAAATATGCGTCCTAGAGCGAAAAGGACTTTAATTCGTGACCACTCCCAAAAAATTGAAAAATCCACCCAAAACCTAAAAAAATTAAAATTTTGATATGAAAAACTTAATTTGCCCATATCTCCTAAACTAAGCGTCCTAGAGCGAAAAGGACTTTAATTCGTGACCACTCCCAAAAAATTGAAAAATCCACCCAAAACCTAAAAAAATTGAAATTTTTATACGAAAAACTTCTTTTGCCCATATCTCCTTAAATATGCGTCCTAGAGCGAAAAGGACTTTAATTCGTGACCACTCCCAAAAAATTGAAAAATCCACCCAAAACCTAAAAAAATTGAAATTTTTATACGAAAAACTTCTTTTGCCCATATCTCCTTAAATATGCGTCCTAGAGCGAAAAGGACTTTAATTCGTGACCACCCCCAAAAAATTGAAAAATTCACCCAAAACCTAAAAAAATTGAAATTTTTATATGAAAAACTTCTTTTGCCCATATCTCCTAAACTAAGCGTCCTAGATCGAAAAGGACTTTAATTCGTGACCACCCCCAAAAAATTGAAAAATCCACCCAAAACCTAAAAAATTTGAAATTCTTATATGAAAAACTTCTTTTGCCCATATCTCCTAAACTAAGCGTCCTAGAGCGAAAAGGACTTTAATTCGTGACCACCCCCAAAAAATTGAAAAATCCAGCCAAAACCTAAAAAAATTGAAATTTTTATATGAAAAACTTCTTTTGCCCATATCTCCTTAAATATGCGTCCTAGAGCGAAAAGGACTTTAATTCGTGACCACTCCCGAAAAATTGAAAAATCCACCCAAAACCTAAAAAAATTAAAATTTTTATATGAAAAACTTCTTTTGCCCATATCTCCTAAACTAAGCGTCCTAGAGCGAAAAGGACTTTAATTCGTGACCACCCCCAAAATATTGAAAAATCCACCCAAAACCTAAAAAAATTTAAATTTTTATATGAAAAACTTCTTTTGCCCATATCTCCTAAACTAAGCGTCCTAGAGCGAAAAGGACTTTAATTCGTGACCACCCCCAAAATATTGCAAAATCCACCCAAAATCTAAAAAAATTTAAATTTTTATATGAAAAACTTCTTTTGCCTATATCTCCTAAACTAAGCGTCCTAGAGCGAAAAGGACTTTAATTCGTGACCACACCCAAAAAATTGAAAAATCCACCCAAAACCTAAAAAAATTTAAATTTTTATATGAAAAACTTCTTTTGCCCATATCTCCTTAAATATGCGTCCTAGAGCGAAAAGGACTTTAATTCGTGACCACACCCAAAAAATTGAAAAATCCACCCAAAACCTCAAAAAAATTGAAATTTTTATACGAAAAACTTCTTTTGTCCATATCTCCTAAACTAAGCGTCCTAGAGCGAAAAGGACTTTAATTCGTGACCACCCCCAAAAAATTGAAAAATCCACCAAAAATCTAAAAAAATTTAAATTTTTATATGAAAAACTTCTTTTGCCCATATCTCCTAAACTAAGCGTCCTAGAACGAAAAGGACTTTAATTCGTGACCACCCCCAAAAAATTGAAAAATCCACCCAAAACCTAAAAAATTTAAATTTTTATATGAAAAACTTCTTTTGCCCATATCTCCTTAAATATGCGTCCTAGAGCGAAAAGGACTTTAATTCGTGACCACACCCAAAAAATTGAAAAATCCACCCAAAACCTAAATAAATTGAAATTTTTATATGAAAAACTTCTTTTGCCCATATCTCCTTAAATATGCGTCCTAGAGCGAAAAGGACTTTAATTCGTGACCACCCCCAAAAAATTGAAAAATCCACCCAAAACCTAAAAAAATTGAAATTTTTATATGAAAAACTTCTTTTGCCCATATCTCCTTAAATATGCGTCCTAGAGCGAAAAGGACTTTAATTCGTGACCACCCCCAAAAAATTTAAAAATCCACCCAAAACCTAAAAAAATTAAAATTTTTATATGAAAAACTTCTTTTGCCCATATCTCCTTAAATATGCGTATTAGAGCGAAAAGGACTTTAATTCGTGACCACTCCCAAAAATTGAAAAATCCACCCAAAACCTAAAAAAATTGAAATTTTTATACGAAAAACTTCTTTTGCCCATATCTCCTTAACTATGCGTCCTAGAGCGAAAAGGACTTTAATTCGTGACCACCCCCAAAAAATTGAAAAATCCACCCAAAACCTAAAAAAAAATAAATTTTTATATGAAAAACTTCGTTTGCCCATATCTCCTAAACTAAGCGTCCTAGAGCGAAAAGGACTTTAATTCGTGACCACCCCCAAAATATTGCAAAATCCACCCAAAATCTAAAAAAAATTAAATTTTTATATGAAAAGCTTCTTTTGCCCATATCTCCTAAACTAAGCGTCCTAGAGCGAAAAGGACTTTAATTCGTGACCACACCCAAAAAATTGAAAAATCCACCCAAAACCTAAAAAAATTGAAATTTTTATATGAAAAACTTCTTTTGCCCATATCTCCTTAAATATGCGTCCTAGAGCGAAAAGGACTTTAATTCGTGACCACTCCCAAAAAATTGAAAAATCCGCCCAAAACCTAAAAAAATTGAAATTTTTATATGAAAAACTTCTTTTGCCCATATCTCCTTAAATATGCGTCCTAGAGCGAAAAGGACTTTAATTCGTGACCACTCCAAAAAAATTTAAAAATCCACCCAAAACCTAAAAAAATTGAAATTTTTATATGAAAAACTTCTTTTGCCCATATCTCCTTAAATATGCGTCCTAGAGCGAAAAGGACTTTAATTCGTGACCACCCCCAAAAAATTGAAAAATCCACCCAAAACCTAAAAAAATTGAAATTTTTATATGAAAAACTTCTTTTGCCCATATCTCCTAAACTAAGCGTCCTAGAGCGAAAAGGACTTTAATTCGTGACCACCCCCAAAAAATTGAAAAATCCACCCAAAACCTAAAAAAATTGAAATTTTTATATGAAAAACTTCTTTTGCCCATATCTCCTTAAATATGCGTCCTAGAGCGAAAAGGACTTTAATTCGTGACCACCCCTAAAAAATTTAAAAATCCACCCAAAACCTACAAAAATTAAAATTTTGATATGAAAAACTTCATTTGCCCATATCTCCTTAAATATGCGTCCTAGAGCGAAAAGGACTTTAATTCGTGACCACTCCCAAAAAATTTAAAAATCCACCCAAAACCTAAAAAAATTGAAATTTTTATACGAAAAACTTCTTTTGCCCATATCTCCTTAAATATGCGTCCTAGAGCGAAAAGGACTTTAATTCGTGACCACCCCAAAAAAATGGAAAAATCCACCCAAAACCTAAAAAAATTGAAATTTTTATATGAAAAACTTCTTTTGCCCATATCTCCTTAAATATGCGTCCTAGAGCGAACAGGACTTTAATTCGTGACCACCCCCAAAAAATTGAAAAATCCACCCAAAACCTAAAAAAAATAAATTTTTATATGAAAAACTTCTTTTGCCCATATCTCCTAAACTAAGCGTCCTAGAGCGAAAAGGACTTTAATTCGTGACCACCCCCAAAAAATTGAAAAATCCACCCAAAACCTAAAAAAATTGAAATTTTTATATGAAAAACTTCTTTTGCCCATATCTCCTTAAATATGCGTCCTAGAGCGAAAAGGACTTTAATTCGTGACCACCCCTAAAAAATTTAAAAATCCACCCAAAACCTACAAAAATTAAAATTTTGATATGAAAAACTTCATTTGCCCATATCTCCTTAAATATGCGTCCTAGAGCGAAAAGGACTTTAATTCGTGACCACTCCCAAAAAATTGAAAAATCCACCCAAAACCTAAAAAAATTGAAATTTTTATACGAAAAACTTCTTTTGCCCATATCTCCTTAAATATGCGTCCTAGAGCGAAAAGGACTTTAATTCGTGACCACCCCAAAAAAATTGAAAAATCCACCCAAAACCTAAAAAAATTGAAATTTTTATATGAAAAACTTCTTTTGCCCATATCTCCTTAAATATGCGTCCTAGAGCGAAAAGGACTTTAATTCGTGACCACCCCCAAAAAATTGAAAAATCCACCCAAAACCTAAAAAAAATAAATTTTTATATGAAAAACTTCGATATGAAATTTTTATATGAAAAACTTCTTTTGCCCATATCTCCTTAAATATGCGTCCTAGAGCGAAAAGGACTTTAATTCGTGACCACTCCCAAAAAATTTAAAAATCCACCCAAAACCTAAAAAAATTGAAATTTTTATATGAAAAACTTCTTTTGCCCATATCTCCTTAAATATGCGTCCTAGTGCGAAAAGGACTTTAATTCGTGACCACCCCCAAAAAATTGAAAAATCCACCCAAAACCTAAAAAAATTTAAATTTTTATATGAAAAACTTCTTTTGCCCATATCTCCTAAACTAAGCGTCCTAGAGCGAAAAAGACTTTAATTCGTGACCACCCCCAAAAAATTGAAAAATCCACCCAAAACCTAAAAAATTTGAAATTTTTATATGAAAAATTTTTTTTGCCCATATCACCTTAAATATGCGTCCTAGAGCGAAAAGGACTTTAATTCGTGACCACCCCCAAAAAATTGAAAAATCCACCCAAAACCTAAAAAAATTGAAATTTTTATATGAAAAACTTCTTTTGCCCATATCTCCTAAACTAAGCGTCCTAGAGCGAAAAGGACTTTAATTCGTGACCACCCCCAAAAAATTGAAAAATCCACCCAAAACCTAAAAAAATTGAAATTTTTATATGAAAAACTTCTTTTGCCCATATCTCCTTAAATATGCGTCCTAGCGCGAAAAGGACTTTAATTCGTGACCACACCCAAAAAATTGAAAAATCCACCCAAAACCTAAAAAAATTGAAATTTTTATATGAAAAACTTCTTTTGCCCATATCTCCTAAACTAAGCGTCCTAGAGCGAAAAGGACTTTAATTCGTGACCACCCCCAAAAAATTGAAAAATCCACCCAAAACCTAAAAAAAATAAATTTTTATATGAAAAACTTCGTTTGCCCATATCTCCTTAAATATGCGTCCTAGAGCGAAAAGGACTTTAATTCGTGACAACCCCCAAAATATTGCAAAATCCACCCAAAACCTAAAAAAATTTAAATTTTTATATGAAAAACTTCTTTTGCCCATATCTCCTAAACTAAGCGTCCTAGAGCGAAAAGGACTTTAATTCGTGACCACACCCAAAAAATCCACCCAAAACCTAAATAAATTGAAATTTTTATATGAAAAACTTCTTTTGCCCATATCTCCTAAACTAAGCGTCCTAGAGCGAAAAGGACTTTAATTCGTGACCACCCCCAAAAAATTGAAAAATCCACCCAAAACCTAAAAAAATTGAAATTTTTATATGAAAAACTTCTTTTGCCCATATCTCCTTAAATATGCGTCCTAGAGCGAAAAGGACTTTAATTCGTGACCACTCCCAAAAAATTGAAAAATCCACCCAAAACCTAAAAAAATTGAAATTTTTATATGAAAAACTTCTTTTGCCCATATCTCCTAAACTAAGCGTCCTAGAGCGAAAAGGACTTTAATTCGTGACCACCCCCAAAAAATTGAAAAATCCACCCAAAACCTAAAAAAATTGAAATTTTTATATGAAAAACTTCTTTTGCCCATATCTCCTAAACTAAGCGTCCTAGAGCGAAAAAGACTTTAATTCGTGACCACCCCCAAAAAATTGAAAAATCCACCCAAAACCTAAAAAAATTGAAATTTTTATATGAAAAACTTCTTTTGCCCATATCTCCTTAAATATGCGTCCTAGAGCGAAAAGGACTTTAATTCGTGACCACCCCCAAAAAATTGAAAAATCCACCCAAAACCTAAAAAAATTGAAATTTTTATATGAAAACCTTCTTTTGCCCATATCTCCTAAACTAAGCGTCCTAGAGCGAAAAGGACTTTAATTCGTGACCACCCCCAAAAAATTGAAAAATCCACCCAAAACCTAAAAAAATTGAAATTTTTATATGAAAAACTTCTTTTGCCCATATCTCCTTAAATATGCGTCCTAGAGCGAAAAGGACTTTAATTCGTGACCACACCCAAAAAATTGAAAAATCCACCCAAAACCTAAATAAATTGAAATTTTTATATGAAAAACTTCTTTTGCCCATATCTCCTTAAATATGCGTCCTAGAGCGAAAAGGACTTTAATTCGTGACCACCCCCAAAAAATTGAAAAATCCACCCAAAACCTAAAAAAATTGAAATTTTTATATGAAAAACTTCTTTTGCCCATATCTCCTTAAATATGCGTCCTAGAGCGAAAAGGACTTTAATTCGTGACCACCCCCAAAAAATTGAAAAATCCACCCAAAACCTAAAAAAAAAAATAAATTTTTATATGAAAAACTTCGTTTGCCCATATCTCCTAAACTAAGCGTCCTAGAGCGAAAAGGACTTTAATTCGTGACCACCCCCAAAATATTGCAAAATCCACCCAAAATCTAAAAAAATTTAAATTTTTATATGAAAAGCTTATTTTGCCCATATCTCCTAAACTAAGCGTCCTAGAGCGAAAAGGACTTTAATTCGTGACCACACCCAAAAAATTGAAAAATCCACCCAAAACCTAAAAAAATTGAAATTTTTATATGAAAAACTTCTTTTGCCCATATCTCCTTAAATATGCGTCCTAGAGCGAAAAGGACTTTAATTCGTGACCACCCCCAAAAAATTGAAAAATCCGCCCAAAACCTAAAAAAATTTAAATTTTTATATGAAAAACTTCTTTTGCCCATATCTCCTTAAATATGCGTCCTAGAGCGAAAAAATTGAAATTTTTATATGAAAAACTTCTTTTGCCCATATCTCCTAAACTAAGCGTCCTAGAGCGAAAAGGACTTTAATTCGTGACCACCCCCAAAAAATTGAAAAATCCACCCAAAACCTAAAAAAATTGAAATTTTTATATGAAAAACTTCTTTTGCCCATATCTCCTTAAATATGCGTCCTAGAGCGAAAAGGACTTTAATTCGTGACCACCCCCAAAAAATTTAAAAATCCACCCAAAACCTAAAAAAATTAAAATTTTGATATGAAAAACTTCATTTGCCCATATCTCCTTAAATATGCGTCCTAGAGCGAAAAGGACTTTAATTCGTGACCACTCCCAAAAAATTGAAAAATCCACCCAAAACCTAAAAAAATTGAAATTTTTATACGAAAAACTTCCTTTGCCCATATCTCCTTAAATGTGCGTCCTAGAGCGAAAAGGACTTTAATTCGTGACCACTCCCAAAAAATTGAAAAATCCACACAAAACCTAAAAAAATTGAAATTTTTATACGAAAAACTTCTTTTGCCCATATCTCCTTAAATATGCGTCCTAGAGCGAAGAGGACTTTAATTCGTGACCACCCCCAAAAAATTGAAAAATCCACCCAAAACCTAAAAAAATTGAAATTTTTATATGAAAAACTTCTTTTGCCCATATCTCCTTAAATATGCGTCCTAGAGCGAAAAGGACTTTAATTCGTGACCACCCCCAAAAAATTGAAAAATCCACCCAAAACCTAAAAAAAAAATAAATTTTTATATGAAAAACTTCGTTTGCCCATATCTCCTTAAATATGCGTCCTAGAGCGAAAAGGACTTTAATTCGTGACCACCCCCAAAATATTGCAAAATCCACCCAAAACCTAAAAAAATTTAAATTTTTATATGAAAAACTTATTTTGCCCATATCTCCTAAACTAAGCGTCCTAGAGCGAAAAGGACTTTAATTCGTGACCACACCCAAAAAATTGAAAAATCCACCCAAAACCTAAAAAAATTGAAATTTTTATACGAAAAACTTCTTTTGCCCATATCTCCTTAAATATGCGTCCTAGAGCGAAAAGGACTTTAATTCGTGACCACCCCCAAAAAATTTAAAAATCCACCCAAAACCTAAAAAAATTAAAATTTTTATATGAAAAACTTCTTTTGCCCATATCTCCTTAAATATGCGTCCTAGAGCGAAAAGGACTTTAATTCGTGACCACTCCCAAAAATTGAAAAATCCACCCAAAACCTAAAAAAATTTAAATTTTTATACGAAAAACTTCTTTTGCCCATATCTCCTTAAATATGCGTCCTAGAGCGAAAAGGACTTTAATTCGTGACCACCCCCAAAAAATTGAAAAATCCACCCAAAACCTAAAAAAATTGAAATTTTTATATGAAAAACTTCTTTTGCCCATATCTCCTTAAATATGCGTCCTAGAGCGAAAAGGACTTTAATTCGTGACCACCCCCAAAAAATTTAAAAATCCACCCAAAACCTAAAAAAAATAAAATTTTTATATGAAAAACTTCTTTTGCCCATATCTCCTTAAATATGCGTCCTAGAGCGAAAAGGACTTTAATTCGTGACCACTCCCAAAAATTGAAAAATCCACCCAAAACCTAAAAAAAATTAAATTTTTATACGAAAAACTTCTTTTGCCCATATCTCCTTAAATATGCGTCCTAGAGCGAAAAGGACTTTAATTCGTGACCACCCCCAAAAAATTGAAAAATCCACCCAAAACCTAAAAAAAAATAAATTTTTATATGAAAAACTTCGTTTGCCCATATCTCCTAAACTAAGCGTCCTAGAGCGAAAAGGACTTTAATTCGTGACCACCCCCAAAATATTGCAAAATCCACCCAAAATCTAAAAAAATTTAAATTTTTATATGAAAAGCTTCTTTTGCCCATATCTCCTAAACTAAGCGTCCTAGAGCGAAAAGGACTTTAATTCGTGACCACACCCAAAAAATTGAAAAATCCACCCAAAACCTAAAAAAATTGAAATTTTTATATGAAAAACTTCTTTTGCCCATATCTCCTTAAATATGCGTCCTAGAGCGAAAAGGACTTTAATTCGTGACCACCCCCAAAAAATTGAAAAATCCGCCCAAAACCTAAAAAAATTGAAATTTTTATATGAAAAACTTCTTTTGCCCATATCTCCTTAAATATGCGTCCTAGAGCGAAAAGGACTTTAATTCGTGACCACTCCCAAAAAATTTAAAAATCCACCCAAAACCTAAAAAAATTGAAATTTTTATATGAAAAACTTCTTTTGCCCATATCTCCTTAAATATGCGTCCTAGAGCGAAAAGGACTTTAATTCGTGACCACCCCCAAAAAATTGAAAAATCCACCCAAAACCTAAAAAAATTGAAATTTTTATATGAAAAACTTCTTTTGCCCATATCTCCTAAACTAAGCGTCCTAGAGCGAAAAGGACTTTAATTCGTGACCACCCCCAAAAAATTGAAAAATCCACCCAAAACCTAAAAAAATTGAAATTTTTATATGAAAAACTTCTTTTGCCCATATCTCCTTAAATATGCGTCCTAGAGCGAAAAGGACTTTAATTCGTGACCACTCCCAAAAAATTTAAAAATCCACCCAAAACCTAAAAAAATTAAAATTTTGATATGAAAAACTTCATTTGCCCATATCTCCTTAAATATGCGTCCTAGAGCGAAAAGGACTTTAATTCGTGACCACTCCCAAAAAATTTAAAAATCCGCCCAAAACCTAAAAAAATTGAAATTTTTATACGAAAAACTTCTTTTGCCCATATCTCCTTAAATATGCGTCCTAGAGCGAAAAGGACTTTAATTCGTGACCACTCCCAAAAAATTGAAAAATCCACACAAAACCTAAAAAAATTGAAATTTTTATACGAAAAACTTCTTTTGCCCATATCTCCTTAAATATGCGTCCTAGAGCGAAAAGGACTTTAATTCGTGACCACCCCCAAAAAATTGAAAAATCCACCCAAAACCTAAAAAAATTGAAATTTTTATATGAAAAACTTCTTTTGCCCATATCTCCTTAAATATGCGTCCTAGAGCGAAAAGGACTTTAATTCGTGACCACCCCCAAAAAATTGAAAAATCCACCCAAAACCTAAAAAAATTGAAATTTTTATACGAAAAACTTCTTTTGCCCATATCTCCTTAAATATGCGTCCGAGAGCGAAAAGGACTTTAATTCGTGACCACCCCCAAAAAATTGAAAAATCCACCCAAAACCTAAAAAAATTGAAATTTTTATATGAAAAACTTCTTTTGCCCATATCTCCTTAAATATGCGTCCTAGAGCGAAAAGGACTTTAATTCCTGAAAAAAATCCACCCAAAACCTAAAAAAAATAAATTTTTATATGAAAAACTTCGTTTGCCCATATCTCCTTAAATATGCGTCCTAGAGCGAAAAGGACTTTAATTCGTGACCACTCCCAAAATATTGCAAAATCCACCCAAAACCTAAAAAAATTTAAATTTTTATATGAAAAACTTCTTTTGCCCATATCTCCTAAACTAAGCGTCCTAGAGCGAAAAGGACTTTAATTCGTGACCACACCCAAAAAATTGAAAAATCCACCCAAAACCTAAAAAATTGAAATTTTTATATGAAAAACTTCTTTTGCCCATATCTCCTTAAATATGCGTCCTAGAGCGAAAAGGACTTTAATTCGTGACCACCCCCAAAAAATTGAAAAATCCACCCAAAACCTAAAAAAATTGAAATTTTTATATGAAAAACTTCTTTTGCCCATATCTCCTTAAATATGCGTCCTAGAGCGAAAAGGACTTTAATTCGTGACCACTCCCAAAAAATTGAAAAATCCACCCAAAACCTAAAAAAATTGAAATTTTTATATGAAAAACTTCTTTTGCCCATATCTCCTAAACTAAGCGTCCTAGAGCGAAAAGGACTTTAATTCGTGACCACCCCCAAAAAATTGAAAAATCCACCCAAAACCTAAAAAAATTGAAATTTTTATATGAAAAACTTCTTTTGCCCATATCTCCTAAACTAAGCGTCCTAGAGCGAAAAAGACTTTAATTCGTGACCACCCCCAAAAAATTTAAAAATCCACCCAAAACCTAAAAAAATTGAAATTTTTATATGAAAAACTTCTTTTGCCCATATCTCCTTAAATATGCGTCCTAGAGCGAAAAGGACTTTAATTCGTGACCACCCCCAAAAAATTTAAAAATCCACCCAAAACCTAAAAAAATTAAAATTTTGATATGAAAAACTTCATTTGCCCATATCTCCTTAAATATGCGTCCTAGAGCGAAAAGGACTTTAATTCGTGACCACTCCCAAAAAATTTAAAAATCCACCCAAAACCTAAAAAAATTGAAATTTTTATACGAAAAACTTCTTTTGCCCATATCGCCTTAAATATGCGTCCTAGAGCGAAAAGGACTTTAATTCGTGACCACTCCCAAAAAATTGAAAAATCCACACAAAACCTAAAAAAATTGAAATTTTTATACGAAAAACTTCTTTTGCCCATATCTCCTTAAATATGCGTCCTAGAGCGAAAAGGACTTTAATTCGTGACCACCCCCAAAAAATTGAAAAATCCACCCAAAACCTAAAAAAAATGAAATTTTTATATGAAAAACTTCTTTTGCCCATATCTCCTTAAATATGCGTCCTAGAGCGAAAAGGACTTTAATTCGTGAAAAAAAAACCACCCAAAACCTAAAAAAAATAAATTTTTATATGAAAAACTTCGTTTGCTCATATCTCCTTAAATATGCGTCCTAGAGCGAAAAGGACTTTAATTCGTGACCACCCCCAAAATATTGCAAAATCCACCCAAAACCTAAAAAAATTTAAATTTTTATATGAAAAACTTCTTTTGCCCATATCTCCTAAACTAAGCGTCCTAGAGCGAAAAGGACTTTAATTCGTGACCACCCCCAAAAAATTTAAAAATCCACCCAAAACCTAAAAAAATTGAAATTTTTATATGAAAAACTTCTTTTGCCCATATCTCCTTAAATATGCGTCCTAGAGCGAAAAGGACTTTAATTCGTGACCACCCCCAAAAAATTGAAAAATCCACCCAAAACCTAAAAAAATTGAAATTTTTATATGAAAAACTTCTTTTGCCCATATCTCCTTAAATATGCGTCCTAGAGCGAAAAGGACTTTAATTCGTGACCACTCCCAAAAAATTGAAAAATCCACCCAAAACCTAAAAAAATTGAAATTTTTATATGAAAAACTTCTTTTGCCCATATCTCCTAAACTAAGCGTCCTAGAGCGAAAAGGACTTTAATTCGTGACCACCCCCAAAAAATTTAAAAATCCACCCAAAACCTAAAAAAATTGAAATTTTTATATGAAAAACTTCTTTTGCCCATATCTCCTAAACTAAGCGTCCTAGAGCGAAAAAGACTTTAATTCGTGACCACCCCCAAAAAATTGAAAAATCCACCCAAAACCTAAAAAAATTTAAATTTTTATATGAAAAACTTCTTTTGCTCATATCTCCTTAAATATGCGTCCTAGAGCGAAAAGGACTTTAATTCGTGACCACCCCCAAAAAATTGAAAAATCCACCCAAAACCTAAAAAATTGAAATTTTTATATGAAAAACTTCTTTTGCCCATATCTCCTAAACTAAGCGTCCTAGAGCGAAAAGGACTTTAATTCGTGACCACCCCCAAAAAATTGAAAAATCCGCCCAAAACCTAAAAAAATTGAAATTTTTATATGAAAAACTTCTTTTGCCCATATCTCCTTAAATATGCGTCCTAGAGCGAAAAGGACTTTAATTCGTCACCACTCCCAAAAAATTTAAAAATCCACCCAAAACCTAAAAAAATTGAAATTTTTATATGAAAAACTTCTTTTGCCCATATCTCCTTAAATATGCGTCCTAGAGCGAAAAGGACTTTAATTCGTCACCACTCCCAAAAAATTTAAAAATCCACCCAAAACCTAAAAAAATTGAAATTTTTATACGAAAAACTTCTTTTGCCCATATCTCCTTAAATATGCGTCCTAGAGCGAAGAGGACTTTAATTCGTGACCACCCCCAAAAAATTGAAAAATCCACCCAAAACCTAAAAAAATTGAAATTTTTATATGAAAAACTTCTTTTGCCCATATCTCCTTAAATATGCGTCCTAGAGCGAAAAGGACTTTAATTCGTGACCACCCCCAAAAAATTTAAAAATCCACCCAAAACCTAAAAAAAAATAAATTTTTATATGAAAAACTTCGTTTGCCCATATCTCCTTAAATATGCGTCCTAGAGCGAAAAGGACTTTAATTCGTGACCACCCCCAAAATATTGCAAAATCCACCCAAAACCTAAAAAAAATAAAATTTTTATATGAAAAACTTCTTTTGCCCATATCTCCTAAACTAAGCGTCCTAGAGCGAAAAGGACTTTAATTCGTGACCACACCCAAAAAATTGAAAAATCCACCCAAAACCTAAAAAAATTGAAATTTTTATATGAAAAACTTCTTTTGCCCATATCTCCTTAAATATGCGTCCTAGAGCGAAAAGGACTTTAATTCGTGACCACCCCCAAAAAATTGAAAAATCCACCCAAAACCTAAAAAAATTGAAATTTTTATATGAAAAACTTCTTTTGCCCATATCTCCTTAAATATGCGTCCTAGAGCGAAAAGGACTTTAATTCGTGACCACTCCCAAAAAATTGAAAAATCCACCCAAAACCTAAAAAAATTGCAATTTTTATATGAAAAACTTCTTTTGCCCATATCTCCTAAACTAAGCGTCCTAGAGCGAAAAGGACTTTAATTCGTGACCACCCCCAAAAAATTGAAAAATCCACCCAAAACCTAAAAAAATTGAAATTTTTATATGAAAAACTTCTTTTGCCCATATCTCCTAAACTAAGCGTCCTAGAGCGAAAAAGACTTTAATTCGTGACCACCCCCAAAAAATTGAAAAATCCACCCAAAACCTAAAAAAATTGAAATTTTTATATGAAAAACTTCTTTTGCCCATATCTCCTTAAATATGCGTCCTAGAGCGAAAAGGACTTTAATTCGTGACCACTCCCAAAAAATTGAAAAATCCACCCAAAACCTAAAAAAATTAAAATTTTGATATGAAAAACTTCATTTGCCCATATCTCCTAAACTAAGCGTCCTAGAGCGAAAAGGACTTTAATTCGTGACCACTCCCAAAAAATTGAAAAATCCACCCAAAAACCTAAAAAAATTGAAATTTTTATACGAAAAACTTCTTTTGCCCATATCTCCTTAAATATGCGTCCTAGAGCGAAAAGGACTTTAATTCGTGACCACTCCCAAAAAATTGAAAAATCCACCCAAAACCTAAAAAATTACAATTTTGATATGAAAAACTTCATTTGCCCATATCTCCTAAACTAAGCGTCCTAGAGCGAAAAGGACTTTAATTCGTGACCACCCCCAAAAAATTGAAAAATCCACCCAAAACCTAAAAAAATTGAAATTTTTATATGAAAAACTTCTTTTGCCCATATCTTCTTAAATATGCGTCCTAGAGCGAAAAGGACTTTAATTCGTGACCACCCCCAAAAAATTGAAAAATCCACCCAAAACCTAAAAAAAAATAAATTTTTATATGAAAAACTTCTTTTGCCCATATCTCCTAAACTAAGCGTCCTAGAGCGAAAAGGACTTTAATTCGTGACCACACCCAAAAAATTGAAAAATCCACCCAAAACCTAAAAAAATTGAAATTTTTATATGAAAAACTTCTTTTGCCCATATCTCCTTAAATATGCGTCCTAGAGCGAAAAGGACTTTAATTCGTGACCACCCCCAAAAAATTGAAAAATCCGCCCAAAACCTAAAAAAATTGAAATTTTTATATGAAAAACTTCTTTTGCCCATATCTCCTTAAATATGCGTCCTAGAGCGAAAAGGACTTTAATTCGTGACCACTCCCAAAAAATTTAAAAATCCACCGAAAACCTAAAAAAATTGAAATTTTTATATGAAAAACTTCTTTTGCCCATATCTCCTTAAATATGCGTCTTAGAGCGAAAAGGACTTTAATTCGTGACCACCCCCAAAAAATTGAAAAATCCACCCAAAACCTAAAAAAATTGAAATTTTTATATGAAAAACTTCTTTTGCCCATATCTCCTAAACTAAGCGTCCTAGAGCGAAAAGGACTTTAATTCGTGACCACACCCAAAAAATTGAAAAATCCACCCAAAACCTAAAAAAATTGAAATTTTTATATGAAAAACTTCATTTGCCCATATCTCCTTAAATATGCGTCCTAGAGCGAAAAGGACTTTAATTCGTGACCACTCCCAAAAAATTTAAAAATCCACCCAAAACCTAAAAAAATTAAAATTTTGATATGAAAAACTTCATTTGCCCATATCTCCTTAAATATGCGTCCTAGAGCGAAAAGGACTTTAATTCGTGACCACTCCCAAAAAATTTAAAAATCCACCCAAAACCTAAAAAAATTGAAATTTTTATACGAAAAACTTCTTTTGCCCATATCTCCTTAAATATGCGTCCTAGAGCGAAAAGGACTTTAATTCGTGACCACTCCCAAAAAATTGAAAAATCCACACAAAACCTAAAAAAATTGAAATTTTTATACGAAAAACTTCTTTTGCCCATATCTCCTTAAATATGCGTCCTAGAGCGAAAAGGACTTTAATTCGTGACCACCCCCAAAAAATTGAAAAATCCACCCAAAACCTAAAAAAATTGAAATTTTTATATGAAAAACTTCTTTTGCCCATATCTCCTTAAATATGCGTCCTAGAGCGAAAAGGACTTTAATTCCTGAAAAAATCCAACCAAAACCTAAAAAAAAAAATTTTTATATGAAAAACTTCGTTTGCCCATATCTCCTTAAATATGCGTCCTAGAGCGAAAAGGACTTTAAATCGTGACCACTCCCAAAATATTGCAAAATCCACCCAAAACCTAAAAAAATTTAAATTTTTATATGAAAAACTTCTTTTGCCCATATCTCCTAAACTAAGCGTCCTAGAGCGAAAAGGACTTTAATTCGTGACCACACCCAAAAAATTGAAAAATCCACCCAAAACCTAAAAAATTGAAATTTTTATATGAAAAACTTCTTTTGCCCATATCTCCTTAAATATGCGTCCTAGAGCGAAAAGGACTTTAATTCGTGACCACCCCCAAAAAATTGAAAAATCCACCCAAAACCTAAAAAAATTGAAATTTTTATATGAAAAACTTCTTTTGCCCATATCTCCTTAAATATGCGTCCTAGAGCGAAAAGGACTTTAATTCGTGACCACTCCCAAAAAATTTAAAAATCCACCCAAAACCTAAAAAAATTGAAATTTTTATATGAAAAACTTCTTTTGCCCATATCTCCTTAAATATGCGTCCTAGAGCGAAAAGGACTTTAATTCGTGACCACTCCCAAAAAATTGAAAAATCCACACAAAACCTAAAAAAATTGAAATTTTTATACGAAAAACTTCTTTTGCCCATATCTCCTTAAATATGCGTCCTAGAGCGAAGAGGACTTTAATTCGTGACCACCCCCAAAAAATTGAAAAATCCACCCAAAACCTAAAAAAATTGAAATTTTTATATGAAAAACTTCTTTTGCCCATATCTCCTTAAATATGCGTCCTAGAGCGAAAAGGACTTTAATTCGTGACCACCCCCAAAAAATTGAAAAATCCACCCAAAACCTAAAAAAAATGAAATTTTTATATGAAAAACTTCTTTTGCCCATATCTCCTTAAATATGCGTCCTAGAGCGAAAAGGACTTTAATTCGTGACCACTCCCAAAAAATTTAAAAATCCACCCAAAACCTAAAAAAATTGAAATTTTTATACGAAAAACTTCTTTTGCCCATATCGCCTTAAATATGCGTCCTAGAGCGAAAAGGACTTTAATTCGTGACCACTCCCAAAAAATTGAAAAATCCACACAAAACCTAAAAAAATTGAAATTTTTATACGAAAAACTTCTTTTGCCCATATCTCCTTAAATATGCGTCCTAGAGCGAAAAGGACTTTAATTCGTGACCACCCCCAAAAAATTGAAAAATCCACCCAAAACCTAAAAAAAATGAAATTTTTATATGAAAAACTTCTTTTGCCCATATCTCCTTAAATATGCGTCCTAGAGCGAAAAGGACTTTAATTCGTGAAAAAAAAAACCACCCAAAACCTAAAAAAAATAAATTTTTATATGAAAAACTTCGTTTGCCCATATCTCCTTAAATATGCGTCCTAGAGCGAAAAGGACTTTAATTCGTGACCACCCCCAAAATATTGCAAAATCCACCCAAAACCTAAAAAAATTTAAATTTTTATATGAAAAACTTCTTTTGCCCATATCTCCTAAACTAAGCGTCCTAGAGCGAAAAGGACTTTAATTCGTGACCACACCCAAAAAATTGAAAAATCCACCCAAAACCTAAAAAAATTGAAATTTTTATATGAAAAACTTCTTTTGCCCATATCTCCTTAAATATGCGTCCTAGAGCGAAAAGGACTTTAATTCGTGACCACCCCCAAAAAATTGAAAAATCCACCCAAAACCTAAAAAAATTGAAATTTTTATATGAAAAACTTCTTTTGCCCATATCTCCTTAAATATGCGTCCTAGAGCGAAAAGGACTTTAATTCGTGACCACTCCCAAAAAATTGAAAAATCCACCCAAAACCTAAAAAAATTGAAATTTTTATATGAAAAACTTCTTTTGCCCATATCTCCTAAACTAAGCGTCCTAGAGCGAAAAGGACTTTAATTCGTGACCACCCCCAAAAAATTTAAAAATCCACCCAAAACCTAAAAAAATTGAAATTTTTATATGAAAAACTTCTTTTGCCCATATCTCCTAAACTAAGCGTCCTAGAGCGAAAAAGACTTTAATTCGTGACCACCCCCAAAAAATTGAAAAATCCACCCAAAACCTAAAAAAATTGAAATTTTTATATGAAAAACTTCTTTTGCCCATATCTCCTTAAATATGCGTCCTAGAGCGAAAAGGACTTTAATTCGTGACCACCCCCAAAAAATTGAAAAATCCACCCAAAACCTAAAAAAATGAAATTTTTATATGAAAAACTTCTTTTGCCCATATCTCCTAAACTAAGCGTCCTAGAGCGAAAAGGACTTTAATTCGTGACCACCCCCAAAAAATTGAAAAATCCACCCAAAACCTAAAAAAATTGAAATTTTTATATGAAAAACTTCTTTTGCCCATATCTCCTTAAATATGCGTCCTAGAGCGAAAAGGACTTTAATTCGTGACCACACCCAAAAAATTGAAAAATCCACCCAAAACCTAAATAAATTGAAATTTTTATATAAAAAACTTTTTTTGCCCATATCTCCTTAAATATGCGTCCTAGAGCGAAAAGGACTTTAATTCGTGACCACCCCCAAAAAATTGAAAAATCCACCCAAAACCTAAAAAAATTGAAATTTTTATATGAAAAACTTCTATTGCCCATATCTCCTTAAATATGCGTCCTAGATCGAAAAGGACTTTAATTCGTGACCACCCCCAAAAAATTTAAAAATCCACCCAAAACCTAAAAAAATTAAAATTTTTATATGAAAAACTTCTTTTGCCCATATCTCCTTAAATATGCGTCCTAGAGCGAAAAGGACTTTAATTCGTGACCACCCCCAAAAAATTGAAAAATCCACCCAAAACCTAAAAAAAATGAAATTTTTATATGAAAAACTTCTTTTGCCCATATCTCCTTAAATATGCGTCCTAGAGCGAAAAGGACTTTAATTCGTGAAAAAAAACCACCCAAAACCTAAAAAAAATAAATTTTTATATGAAAAACTTCGTTTGCCCATATCTCCTTAAATATGCGTCCTAGAGCGAAAAGGACTTTAATTCGTGACCACCCCCAAAATATTGCAAAATCCACCCAAAACCTAAAAAAATTTAAATTTTTATATGAAAAACTTCTTTTGCCCATATCTCCTAAACTAAGCGTCCTAGAGCGAAAAGGACTTTAATTCGTGACCACACCCAAAAAATTGAAAAATCCACCCAAAACCTAAAAAAATTGAAATTTTTATATGAAAAACTTCTTTTGCCCATATCTCCTTAAATATGCGTCCTAGAGCGAAAAGGACTTTAATTCGTGACCACCCCCAAAAAATTGAAAAATCCACCCAAAACCTAAAAAAATTGAAATTTTTATATGAAAAACTTCTTTTGCCCATATCTCCTTAAATATGCGTCCTAGAGCGAAAAGGACTTTAATTCGTGACCACTCCCAAAAAATTGAAAAATCCACCCAAAACCTAAAAAAATTGAAATTTTTATATGAAAAACTTCTTTTGCCCATATCTCCTAAACTAAGCGTCCTAGAGCGAAAAGGACTTTAATTCGTGACCACCCCCAAAAAATTTAAAAATCCACCCAAAACCTAAAAAAATTGAAATTTTTATATGAAAAACTTCTTTTGCCCATATCTCCTAAACTAAGCGTCCTAGAGCGAAAAAGACTTTAATTCGTGACCACCCCCAAACAATTGAAAAATCCACCCAAAACCTAAAAAAATTGAAATTTTTATATGAAAAACTTCTTTTGCCCATATCTCCTTAAATATGCGTCCTAGAGCGAAAAGGACTTTAATTCGTGACCACCCCCAAAAAATTGAAAAATCCACTCAAAACCTAAAAAATTGAAATTTTTATATGAAAAACTTCTTTTGCCCATATCTCCTAAACTAAGCGTCCTAGAGCGAAAAGGACTTTAATTCGTGACCACCCCCAAAAAATTGAAAAATCCACCCAAAACCTAAAAAAATTGAAATTTTTATATGAAAAACTTCTTTTGCCCATATCTCCTTAAATATGCGTCCTAGAGCGAAAAGGACTTTAATTCGTGACCGCACCCAAAAAATTGAAAAATCCACCCAAAACCTAAATAAATTGAAATTTTTATATAAAAAACTTCTTTTGCCCATATCTCCTTAAATATGCGTCCTAGAGCGAAAAGGACTTTAATTCGTGACCACCCCCAAAAAATTGAAAAATCCACCCAAAACCTAAAAAAATTGAAATTTTTATATGAAAAACTTCTTTTGCCCATATCTCCTAAACTAAGCGTCCTAGAGCGAAAAGGACTTTAATTCGTGACCACCCCCAGAAAATTGAAAAATCTACACAAAACCTAAAAAAATTGAAATTTAAATTTTTATATGAAGAACTTATTTTGCCCATATCTCCTAAACTAAGCGTCCTAGAGCGAAAAGGACTTTAATTCGTGACCACCCCCAAAAAATTGAAAAATCCACCCAAAACCTAAAAAAAATTAAATTTTTATATGAAAAACTTCTTTTGCCCATATCTCCTTAAATATGCGTCCTAGAGCGAAAACGACTTTAATTCGTGGCCACCCCCAAAAAATTGAAAAATCCACCCAAAACCTAAAAAAATTTAAATTTTTATATGAAAAACTTCTTTTGCCCATATCTCCTAAACTAAGCGTCCTAGAGCGAAAAGGACTTTAATTCGTGACCACCCCCAGAAAATTGAAAAATCCACCCAAAACCTAAAAAATTGAAATTTTTATATGAAAAACTTCTTTTGCCCATATCTCCTTAAATATGCGTCCTAGAGCGAAAAGGACTTTAATTCGTGACCACCCCCAAATAATTGAAAAATCCACCCAAAACCTAAAAAAAATGAAATTTTTATATGAAAAACTTCCTTTGCCCATATCTCCTAAACTAAGCGTCCTAGAGCGAAAAGGACTTTAATTCGTGACCGCCCCCAAAAAATTGAAAAATCCACCCAAAACCTAAAAAAATTGAAATTTTTATATGAAAAACTTCTTTTGCCCATATCTCCTAAACTAAGCGTCCTAGAGCGAAAAGGACTTTAATTCGTGACCACCCCCAGAAAATTGAAAAATCTACCCAAAACCTAAAAAAATTGAAATTTTTATATGAAAAACTTCTTTTGCCCATATCTCCTTAAATATGCGTCCTAGAGCGAAAAGGACTTTAATTCGTGACCGCCCGCAAAAAATTGGAAAATCCACCCAAAACCTAAAAAAATTGAAATTTTTATATGAAAAACTTCTTTTGCCCATATCTCCTAAACTAAGCGTCCTAGAGCGAAAAGGACTTTAATTCGTGACCGCCCCCAAAAAATTGAAAAATCCACCCAAAACCTAACAAAAATTGAAATTTTTATATGAAAAACTTCTTTTGCCCATATCTCCTTATATATGCGTCCTAGAGCGAAAAAGACTTTAATTCGTGACCGCCCCCAAAAAATTGAAAAATCCACCCCAAACCTAAAAAAATTGAAATTTTTATATGAAAAACTTCTTTTGCCCATATCTCCTAAACTAAGCGTCCTAGAGCGAAAAGGACTTTAATTCGTGACCACCCCCAGAAAATTGAAAAATCTACCCAAAACCTAAAAAAAATGAAATTTTTATATGAAAAACTTCATTTGCCCATATCTCCTTAAATATGCGTCCTAGAGCGAAAAGGACTTTAATTCGTGACCGCCCCCAAAAAATTGAAAAATCCACCCAAAACCTAAAAAAATTGAAATTTTTATATGAAAAACTTATTTTGCCCATATCTCCTTAAATATGCGTCCTAGAGCGAAAAGGGCTTTAATTCGTGACCACCCCCAAAAAATTGAAAAATCCACCCAAAACCTAAAAAAATTAAAATTTTTATATGAAAAACTTCTTTTGCCCATATCTCCTAAACTAAGCGTCCTAGAGCGAAAAGGACTTTAATTCGTGACCACCCCCAGAAAATTGAAAAATCTACACAAAACCTAAAAAAATTGAAATTTAAATTTTTATATGAAGAACTTATTTTGCCCATATCTCCTAAACTAAGCGTCCTAGAGCGAAAAGGACTTTAATTCGTGACCACCCCCAAAAAATTGAAAAATCCACCCAAAACCTAAAAAAATTGAAATTTTTATATGAAAAACTTCTTTTGCCCATATCTCCTTAAATATGCGTCCTAGAGCGAAAAGGACTTTAATTCGTGGCCACCCCCAAAAAATTGAAAAATCCACCCAAAACCTAAAAAAATTTAAATTTTTATATGAAAAACTTCTTTTGCCCATATCTCCTAAACTAAGCGTCCTAGAGCGAAAAGGACTTTAATTCGTGACCACCCCCAGAAAATTGAAAAATCCACCCAAAACCTAAAAAAATTGAAATTTTTATATGAAAAACTTATTTTGCCCATATCTCCTTAAATATGCGTCCTAGAGCGAAAAGGACTTTAATTTGTGACCACCCCCAAAAAATTGAAAAATCCACCCAAAACCTAAAAAAATTGAAATTTTTATATGAAAAACTTCTTTTGCCCATATCTCCTAAACTAAGCGTCCTAGAGCGAAAAGGACTTTAATTCGTGACCGCCCCCAAAAAATTGAAAAATCCACCCAAAACCTAAAAAAATTGAAATTTTTATATGAAAAACTTCTTTTGCCCATATCTCCTAAACTAAGCGTCCTAGAGCGAAAAGGACTTTAATTCGTGACCACCCCCAGAAAATTGAAAAATCTACCCAAAACCTAAAAAAATTGAAATTTTTATATGAAAAACTTATTTTGCCCATATCTCCTTAAATATGCGTCCTAGAGCGAAAAGGACTTTAATTCGTGACCGCCCGCAAAAAATTGGAAAATCCACCCAAAACCTAACAAGTATATACAGCAGTAAGTTCGGCCGGGCCGAATCTTAAATACCCACCACCATGAACCAAATATTAGGGTTTCCTTTGAAATTTCAGGAGAGCTTAAGGACTAGAGGACACTTCCCGAAGATAAATTTAAAGATTTAACCTATGAGGACTATATCAGATGCTGGATTTATAAGAACAATTTTTGTTTGAGTTTTGGAGGAATCATTAACATCTCTTGTAAGTGTGCAAGAAAATGATGAAATAACGCCTTAATTTGAAATCTTAAATCTGTAGAAGTAAAACCTGGAAATTTTACATTGAGTTTCAAGCAATTTTCATGATCAGTGCGCCTTCTACACCCTCAAGAAGTGAAGTCGGTCTATATGGAGGCATTACCAAATGGACCGATAAAAACTTAATCCGATACACGTTTTTGTGAGCCTAAAATACCAGAATATTTACAATTTCAGGCAAATCAGATAAAAACTACGGTTTCTAGAAACCCAAGGAGTTAAATCGGGAGATCGTTCTTATGTGGGCTATACTAAAATATGGACCGATACTCACCGTTTTCGGCACACCTCTTTATGACCCGAAAATACCTCTAGATTTCCAATTTCAGGCAAATAGGATAAAAACTTCGGATTCTAGAAGCCCAAGAAGTAAAATCGGGAAATCGGTCTATATGGGGGCTATACCAAAATATGGACCGATACTCAACATTTTCGACACACCTCTTTATGGTCCTAAAATACCTCTAGATTTCCAATTTCAGACAAATTGGATAAAAACTATGGCTTCTATAAGCCCAAGACCCCAAATCGGGAGGTCGTTTTATATGGGGACCATACCAAAACATGGACCGATACTCAAAATTTTTGGCACACGTATTTGTGGTCCTACAATATCTCTAGATTTCCAATTTCAAGTAAATTGGATAAAAACTGCGGTTTCTATAAGCCCAAGAAGTAAAATCGGGAGATCGGTCTATATGGGGGCTATACCAAAATATGGACCGATACTCACAATTTTTGGCACACGTATTTGTGGTCCTACAATACCTCTAGATTTCCAATTCAGGTAAATTGAATAAAAACTGCGGTTTCTATAAGCCCAAGAAGTAAAATCGGGAGATCGGTCTATATGGGGGCTATACCAAAACATGGACCGATACTCACCATTTTTGGCACACCTCTTTATGGTCATAAAATACCTCTAGATTTCAAATTTCAGGCAAATTGGATAAAAACTACGATTTCTATAAGCCCAAGACCCCAAATCGGGAGGTCGGTTTATATGGGGACTATATCAAAACCTGGACCGATATAACCCATCTTCGAACTTGACCTGCCTGCAGACAAAAGACGAGTTTGTGCAAAATTTCAGCACGATTGCTTCATTATTGAAGACTGTAGCGTGATTACAACAGACAGACAGACAGACAGACAGACAGACAGACGGACAGACGGACAGACGGACATCGTTATATCGTCTTAGAATTTCTCCCTGATCAAGAATATATATACTTTATATAGTCGGAAATCGATATTTCGATGTGTTACAAACGGAATGACAAACTTATTATACCCCGTCACCATTCTATGGTGGTGGGTATAAAAAAATTTAAATGTTTATATGAAAAACTTCTTTTGCCCATATCTCCTAAACTAAGCGTCCTAGAGCGAAAAGGACTTTAATTCGTGACCACCCCCAGAAAATTGAAAAATCCACCCAAAACCTAAAAAAATTTAAATTTTTATATGAAAAACTTCTTTTGCCCATATCTCCTAAACTAAGCGTCCTAGAGCGAAAAGGACTTTAATCCGTGACCACCCCCAAAAATTTGAAAAATCCACCCAAAACCTAAAAAAATTGAAATTTTTATATGAAAAACTTCTTTTGCCCATATCTCCTAAACTAAGCGTCCTAGAGCGAAAAGGACTTTAATTCGTGACCACCCCCAGAAAATTGAAAAATCTACCCAAAACCTAAAAAAATTGAAATTTTTATATGAAAAACTTCTTTTGCCCATATCTCCTTAAATATGCGTCCTAGAGCGAAAAGGACTTTAATTCGTGACCGCCCGCAAAAAATTGGAAAATCCACCCAAAACCTAATAAAATTGAAATTTTTATATGAAAAACTTCTTTTGCCCATATCTCCTTAAATATGCGTCCTAGAGCGAAAAGGACTTTAATTCGTGACCACCCCCAAAAAATTGAAAAATCCACCCAAAACCTAAAAAAATTTAAATTTTTATATGAAAAACTTCTTTTGCCCATATCTCCTAAACTAAGCGTCCTAGAGCGAAAAGGACTTTAATTCGTGACCACCCCCAGAAAATTGAAAAATCTACACAAATCCTAAAAAAATTGAAATTTAAATTTTTATATGAAGAACTTCTTTTGCCCATATCTCCTAAACTAAGCGTCCTAGAGCGAAAAGGACTTTAATTCGTGACCACCCCCAGAAAATTGAAAAATCCACCCAAAACCTAAAAAAATTGAAATTTTTATATGAAAAACTTCTTTTGCCCATATCTCCTTAAATATGCGTCCTAGAGCGAAAAGGACTTTAATTCGTGACCACCCCCAAAAAATTGAAAAATCCACCCAAAATCTAAAAAAATGAAATTTTTATATGAAAAACTTCTTTTGCCCATATCTCCTAAACTAAGCGTCCTAGAGCGAAAAGGACTTTAATTCGTGATCGCCCCCAAAAAATTGAAAAATCCACCTAAAACCTAAAAAAATTGAAATTTTTATATGAAAAACTTCTTTTGCCCATATCTCCTTAAATATGCGTCTTAGAGCGAAAAGGACTTTAATTCGTGGCCACCCCCAAAAAATTGAAAAATCCACCCAAAACCTAACAAGTATATACAGCAGTAAGTTCGGCCGGGCCGAATCTTAAATACCCACCACCATGAACCAAATATTAGGGTTTCCTTTGAAATTTCAGGAGAGCTTAAGGACTAGAGGACACTTCCCGAAGATAAATTTAAAGATTTAACCTATGAGGACTATATCAGATGCTGGATTTGTAAGAACAATTTTTGTTTGAGTTTTGGAGGAATCATTAACATCTCTTGTAAGTGTGCAAGAAAATGATGAAATAACGCCTTGATTTGAAATCTTAAATCTGTAGAAGTAAAATCTGGAAATTTTACATTGAGTTTCAAGCAATTTTCATGATCAGTGCGCCTTCTACCCCCTCAAGAAGTGAAGTCGGTCTATATGGAGGCATTACCAAATGGACCGATAAAAACTTAATCCGATACACGTTTTTGTGAGCCTAAAATACCAGAATATTTACAATTTCAGGCAAATCAGATAAAAACTACGGTTTCTAGAAACCCAAGGAGTTAAATCGGGAGATCGTTCTTATGTGGGCTATACTAAAATATGGACCGATACTCACCGTTTTCGGCACACCTCTTTATGACCCGAAAATACCTCTAGATTTCCAATTTCAGGCAAATAGGATAAAAACTTCGGATTCTAGAAGCCCAAGAAGTAAAATCGGAAGATCGGTCTATATGGGGGCTATACCAAAATATGGACCGATACTCACAATTTTTGGCACACGTATTTGTGGTCCTACAATACCTCTAGATTTCCAATTCAGGTAAATTGAATAAAAACTGCGGTTTCTATAAGCCCAAGAAGTAAAATCGGGAGATCGGTCTATATGGGGGCTATACCAAAACATGGACCGATACTCACCATTTTTGGCACACCTCTTTATGGTCATAAAATACCTCTAGATTTCAAATTTCAGGCAAATTGGATAAAAACTACGATTTCTATAAGCCCAAGACCCCAAATCGGGAGGTCGGTTTATATGGGGACTATATCAAAACCTGGACCGATATAACCCATCTTCGAACTTGACCTGCCTGCAGACAAAAGACGAGTTTGTGCAAAATTTCAGCACGATTGCTTCATTATTGAAGACTGTAGCGTGATTACAACAGACAGACAGACAGACAGACAGACAGACAGACAGACAGACGGACAGACGGACATCGTTATATCGTCTTAGAATTTCTCCCTGATCAAGAATATATATACTTTATATAGTCGGAAATCGATATTTCGATGTGTTACAAACGGAATGACAAACTTATTATACCCCCGTCACCATTCTATGGTGGTGGGTATAAAAAAATTTAAATGTTTATATGAAAAACTTCTTTTGCCCATATCTCCTAAACTAAGCGTCCTAGAGCGAAAAGGACTTTAATTCGTGACCACCCCCAGAAAATTGAAAAATCCACCCAAAACCTAAAAAAATTTAAATTTTTATATGAAAAACTTCTTTTGCCCATATCTCCTAAACTAAGCGTCCTAGAGCGAAAAGGACTTTAATCCGTGACCACCCCCAAAAATTTGAAAAATCCACCCAAAACCTAAAAAAATTTAAATTTTTATATGAAAAACTTCTTTTGCCCATATCTCCTTAAATATGCGTCCTAGAGCGAAAAGGACTTTAATTCGTGACCACCTCCAAATAATTGAAAAATCCACCCAAAACCTAAAAAAATTGAAATTTTTATATGAAAAACTTCTTTTGCCCATATCTCCTAAACTAAGCGTCCTAGAGCGAAAAGGACTTTAATTCGTGACCGCCCCCAAAAAATTGAAAAATCCACCCAAAACCTAAAAAAATTGAAATTTTTATATGAAAAACTTCTTTTGCCCATATCTCCTAAACTAAGCGTCCTAGAGCGAAAAGGACTTTAATTCGTGACCACCCCCAGAAAATTGAAAAATCTACCCAAAACCTAAAAAAATTGAAATTTTTATATGAAAAACTTCTTTTGCCCATATCTCCTTAAATATGCGTCCTAGAGCGAAAAGGACTTTAATTCGTGACCGCCCCCAAAAAATTGAAAAATCCACCCAAAACCTAAAAAATTGAAATTTTTATATGAAAAACTTCTTTTGCCCATATCTCCTTAAATATGCGTCCTAGAGCGAAAAGGACTTTAATTCGTGACCACCCCCAAAAAATTTAAAAATCCACCCAAAACTTAAAAAAATTTAAATTTTTATATGAAAAACTTCTTTTGTCCATATCTCCTAAACTAAGCGTCCTAGAGCGAAAAGGACTTTAATTCGTGACCACCCCCAAAAAATTGAAAAATCCACCCAAAACCTAAAAAATTGCAATTTTTATATGAAAAACTTCTTTTGCCCATATCTCCTAAACTAAGCGTCCTAGAGCGAAAAGGACTTTAATTCGTGACCGCCCCCAAAAAATTGAAAAATCCACCCAAAACCTAAAAAAATTGAAATTTTTATATGAAAAACTTCTTTTGCCCATATCTCCTTATATATGCGTCCTAGAGCGAAAAGGACTTTAATTCGTGGCCACCCCCAAGAAATTGAAAAATCAACCCAAAACCTAAAAAAATTGAAATTTTTATATGAAAAACTTCTTTTGCCCATATCTCCTTAAATATGCGTCCTAGAGCGAAAAGGACTTTAATTCGTGACCACCCCCAAAAAATTGAAAAATCCACCCAAAACCTAAAAAAATTAAAATTTTTATATGAAAAACTTATTTTGCCCATATCTCCTAAACTAAGCGTCCTAGAGCGAAAAGGACTTTAATTCGTGACCACTCCCAAAAAATTGAAAAATCCACCCAAAACCTAAGAAAAATGAAATTTTTATATGAAAAACTTATTTTGCCCATATCTCCTTAAATATGCGTCCTAGAGCGAAAAGGACTTAAATTCGTGACCACCCCCAAAAATTGGAAAATCCACCCAAAATCTAAAAAAATTTAAATTTTTATATGAAAAACTTCTTTTGCCCATATCTCCTAAACTAAGCGTCCTAGAGCGAAAAGGACTTTAATTCGTGACCACCCCCAAAAAATTGAAAAATCCACCCAAAACCTAAAAAAATTTAAATTTTTATATGAAAAACTTCTTTTGCCCATATCTCTTAACTAAGCGTCCTAGAGCGAAAAGGACTTTAATCCGTGACCACCCCCAAAAATTTGAAAAATCCACCCAAAACCTAAAAAAATTTAAATTTTTATATGAAAAACTTCTTTTGCCCATATCTCCTTAAATATGCGTCCTAGAGCGAAAAGGACTTTAATTCGTGACTACCCCCAAATAATTGAAAAATCCACCCAAAACCTAAAAAAATTGAAATTTTTATATGAAAAACTTCTTTTGCCCATATCTCCTTAAATATGCGTCCTAGAGCGAAAAGGACTTTAATTCGTGACCACCCCCAAATAATTGAAAAATCCACCCAAAACCTAAAAAAATTGAAATATTTATATGAAAAACTTCTTTTGCCCATATCTCCTAAACTAAGCGTCCTAGAGCGAAAAGGACTTTAATTCGTGACCGCCCCCAAAAAATTGAAAAATCCACCCAAAACCTAAAAAAAATGAAATTTTTATATGAAAAACTTCATTTGCCCATATCTCCTTAAATATGCGTCCTAGAGCGAAAAGGACTTTAATTCGTGACCGCCCCCAAAAAATTGAAAAATCCACCAAAACCTAAAAAAATTGAAATATTTATATGAAAAACTTCTTTTGCCCATATCTCCTAAACTAAGCGTCCTAGAGCGAAAAGGACTTTAATTCGTGACCGCCCCCAAAAAATTGAAAAATCCACCCAAAACCTAAAAAAAATTGAAAATTTTATATGAAAAACTTCTTTTGCCCATATCTCCTTATATATGCGTCCTAGAGCGAAAAAGACTTTAATTCGTGACCGCCCCCAAAAAATTGAAAAATCCACCCAAAACCTAAAAAAATTGAAATTTTTATATGAAAAACTTCTTTTGCCCATATCTCCTAAACTAAGCGTCCTAGAGCGAAAAGGACTTTAATTCGTGACCACCCCCAGAAAATTGAAAAATCTACCCAAAACCTAAAAAAAATGAAATTTTTATATGAAAAACTTCATTTGCCCATATCTCCTTAAATATGCGTCCTAGAGCGAAAAGGACTTTAATTCGTGACCACCCCCAAAAAATTGAAAAATCCACCCAAAACCTAAAAAAATTGAAATTTTTATATGAAAAACTTATTTTGCCCATATCTCCTTAAATATGCGTCCTAGAGCGAAAAGGGCTTTAATTCGTGACCACCCCCAAAAAATTGAAAAATCCACCAAAACCTAAAAAAATTAAAATTTTTATATGAAAAACTTCTTTTGCCCATATCTCCTAAACTAAGCGTCCTAGAGCGAAAAGGACTTTAATTCGTGACCACCCCCAGAAAATTGAAAAATCTACACAAAACCTAAAAAAATTGAAATTTAAATTTTTATATGAAGAACTTATTTTGCCCATATCTCCTAAACTAAGCGTCCTAGAGCGAAAAGGACTTTAATTCGTGACCACCCCCAAAAAATTGAAAAATCCACCCAAAACCTAAAAAAATTTAAATTTTTATATGAAAAACTTCTTTTGCCCATATCTCCTTAAATATGCGTCCTAGAGCGAAAAGGACTTTAATTCGTGGCCACCCCCAAAAAATTGAAAAATCCACCCAAAACCTAAAAAAATTCAAATTTTTATATGAAAAACTTCTTTTGCCCATATCTCCTAAACTAAGCGTCCTAGAGCGAAAAGGACTTTAATTCGTGACCACCCCCAGAAAATTGAAAAATCCACCCAAAACCTAAAAAAATTGAAATTTTTATATGAAAAACTTCTTTTGCCCATATCTCCTTAAATATGCGTCCTAGAGCGAAAAGGACTTTAATTCGTGACCACCCCCAAAAAATTGAAAAATCCACCCAAAACCTAAAAAAATTAAAATTTTTATATGAAAAACTTCTTTTGCCCATATCTCCTTAAATATGCGTCCTAGAGCGAAAAGGACTTTAATTCGTGGCCACCCCCAAAAAATTGAAAAATCCACCCAAAACCTAAAAAAATTGAAATTTTTATATGAAAAACTTCTTTTGCCCATATCTCCTAAACTAAGCGTCCTAGAGCGAAAAGGACTTTAATTCGTGACCACCCCCAAAAAATTGAAAAATCTACCCAAAACCTAACAAAATTGAAATTTTTATATGAAAAACTTCTTTTGCCCATATCTCCTTAAATATGCGTCCTAGAGCGAAAAGGACTTTAATTCGTGACCGCCCCCAAAAAATTGAAAAATCCACCCAAAACCTAAAAAAATTGAAATTTTTATATGAAAAACTTCTTTTGCCCATATCTCCTTAAATATGCGTCCTAGAGCGAAAAGGACTTTAATTCGTGACCACCCCCAAAAAATTGAAAAATCCACCCAAAACCTAAAAAAATTGAAATTTTTATATGAAAAACTTCTTTTGCCCATATCTCCTTAAATATGCGTCCTAGAGCGAAAAGGACTTTAATTCGTGACCACCCCCAAAAAATTGAAAAATCTACACAAAACCTAAAAAAATTGAAATTTAAATTTTTATATGAAGAACTTCTTTTGCCCATATCTCCTAAACTAAGCGTCCTAGAGCGAAAAGGACTTTAATTCGTGACCACCCCCAAAAAATTGAAAAATCCACCCAAAACCTAAAAAAATTTAAATTTTTATATGAAAAACTTCTTTTGCCCATATCTCCTTAAATATGCGTCCTAGAGCGAAAAGGACTTTAATTCGTGACCACCCCCAAAAAATTGAAAAATCCACCCAAAACCTAAAAAAATTTAAATTTTTATATGAAAAACTTCTTTTGCCCATATCTCCTAAACTAAGCGTCCTAGAGCGAAAGGTCTTTAATTCGTGACCGCCCCCAAAAAATTGAAAAATCCACCTAAAACCTAAAAAAATTGAAATTTTTATATGAAAAACTTCTTTTGCCCATATCTCCTTAAATATGCGTCCTAGAGCGAAAAGGACTTTAATTCGTGGCCACCCCCAAAAAATTGAAAAATCCACCCAAAACCTAAAAAAATTTAAATTTTTATATGAAAAACTTCTTTTGCCCATATCTCCTAAACTAAGCGTCCTAGATCGAAAAGGACTTTAATTCGTGACCACCCCCAGAAAATTGAAAAATCCACCAAAAACCTAAAAAAATTGAAATTTTTATATGAAAAACTTCTTTTGCCCATATCTCCTTAAATATGCGTCCTAGAGCGAAAAGGACTTTAATTCGTGACCACCCCCAGAAAATTGAAAAATCCACCCAAAACCTAAAAAAATTGAAATTTTTATATGAAAAACTTCTTTTGCCCATATCTCCTTATATATGCGTCCTAGAGCGAAAAGGACTTTAATTCGTGGCCACCCCCAAAAAATTGAAAAATCCACCCAAAACCTAAAAAAATTGAAATTTTTATATGAAAAACTTCTTTTGCCCATATCTCCTTAAATATGCGTCCTAGAGCGAAAAGGACTTTAATTCGTGACCACCCCCAAAAAATTGAAAAATCCACCCAAAACCTAAAAAAATTAAATTTTTATATGAAAAACTTCTTTTGCCCATATCTCCTAAACTAAGCGTCCTAGAGCGAAAAGGACTTTAATTCGTGACCACCCCCAGAAAATTGAAAAATCCACCCAAAACCTAAAAAATTGAAATTTTTATATGAAAAACTTCTTTTGCCCATATCTCCTTAAATATGCGTCATAGAGCGAAAAGGACTTTAATTCGTGACCACCCCCAAAAAATTGAAAAATCCACCCAAAACCTAAAAAAATTAAAATTTTTATATGAAAAACTTCTTTTGCCCATATCTCCTTAAATATGCGTCCTAGAGCGAAAAGGACTTTAATTCGTGACCACCCCCAAAAAATTGAAAAATCAACCCAAAACCTAAAAAAATTTAAATTTTTATATGAAAAACTTCTTTTGCACATATCTCCTAAACTAAGCGTCCTAGAGCGAAAAGGACTTTAATTCGTGACCACCCCCAAAAAATTGAAAATTCCACCCAAAACCACCCACCCAATTTTTATATGAAAAACTTATTTTGCCCATATCTCCTAAACTAAGCGTCCTAGAGCGAAAAGGACTTTAATTCGTGACCACCCCCAGAAAATTGAAAAATCGACCCAAAACCTAAAAAAATTTAAATTTTTATATGAAAAACTTCTTTTGCCCATATCTCCTTAAATATGCGTCCTAGAGCGAAAAGGACTTTAATTCATGACCACCCCCAAAAAATTGAAAAATCCACCCAAAACCTAAAAAAATTGAAATTTTTATATGAAAAACTTCTTTTGCCCATATCTCCTTAAATATGCGTCCTAGAGCGAAAAGGACTTTAATTCGTGACCACCCCCAAAAAATTGAAAAATCCACCCAAAACCTAAAAAAATTGAAATTTTTATATGAAAAACTTCTTTTGCCCATATCTCCTTAAATATGCGTCCTAGAGCGAAAAGGACTTTAATTAGTGACCACCCCCAAAAAATTGAAAAATCCACCCAAAACCTAAAAAAATTAAAATTTTTATATGAAAAACTTCTTTTGCCCATATCTCCTAAACTAAGCGTCCTAGAGCGAAAAGGACTTTAATTCGTGACCACCCCCAGAAAATTGAAAAATCTACACAAAACCTAAAAAAATTGAAATTTAAATTTTTATATGAAGAACTTATTTTGCCCATATCTCCTAAACTAAGCGTCCTAGAGCGAAAAGGACTTTAATTCGTGACCACCCCCAAAAAATTGAAAAATCCACCCAAAACCTAAAAAAATTGAAATTTTTATATGAAAAACTTCTTTTGCCCATATCTCCTTAAATATGCGTCCTAGAGCGAAAAGGACTTTAATTCGTGGCCACCCCCAAAAAATTGAAAAATCCACCCAAAACCTAAAAAAATTTAAATTTTTATATGAAAAACTTCTTTTGCCCATATCTCCTAAACTAAGCGTCCTAGAGCGAAAAGGACTTTAATTCGTGACCACCCCCAGAAAATTGAAAAATCCACCCAAAACCTAAAAAAATTGAAATTTTTATATGAAAAACTTCTTTTGCCCATATCTCCTTAAATATGCGTCCTAGAGCGAAAAGGACTTTAATTCGTGACCACCCCCAAAAAATTGAAAAATCCACCCAAAACCTAAAAAAATTAAAATTTTTATATGAAAAACTTCTTTTGCCCATATCTCCTTAAATATGCGTCCTAGAGCGAAAAGGACTTTAATTCGTGGCCACCCCCAAAAAATTGAAAAATCCACCCAAAACCTAAAAAAATTGAAATTTTTATATGAAAAACTTCTTTTGCCCATATCTCCTAAACTAAGCGTCCTAGAGCGAAAAGGACTTTAATTCGTGGCCACCCCCAAAAAATTGAAAAATCCACCCAAAACCTAAAAAAAATTAAATTTTTATATGAAAAACTTCTTTTGCCCATATCTCCTTAAATATGCGTCCTAGAGCGAAAAGGACTTTAATTCGTGACCACCCCCAAAAAATTGAAAAATCCACCCAAAACCTAAAAAAATTAAATTTTTATATGAAAAACTTCTTTTGCCCATATCTCCTAAACTAAGCGTCCTAGAGCGAAAAGGACTTTAATTCGTGACCACCCCCAGAAAATTGAAAAATCCACCCAAAACCTAAAAAAATTGAAATTTTTATATGAAAAACTTCTTTTGCCCATATCTCCTTAAATATGCGTCATAGAGCGAAAAGGACTTTAATTCGTGACCACCCCCAAAAAATTGAAAAATCCACCCAAAACCTAAAAAAATTAAAATTTTTATATGAAAAACTTCGTTTGCCCATATCTCCTTAAATATGCGTCCTAGAGCGAAAAGGACTTTAATTCGTGACCACCCCCAAAAAATTGAAAAATCAACCCAAAACCTAAAAAAATTGAAATTTTTATATGAAAAACTTCTTTTGCACATATCTCCTAAACTAAGCGTCCTAGAGCGAAAAGGACTTTAATTCGTGACCACCCCCAAAAAATTGAAAAATCCACCAAAAACCTAAAAAAATTTAAATTTTTATACGAAAAACTTATTTTGCCCATATCTCCTTAAATATGCGTCCTAGAGCGAAAAGGACTTAAATTCGTGACCACCCCCAAAAAATTGAAAAATCCACCAAAAACCTAAAAAAATTTAAATTTTTATACGAAAAACTTATTTTGCCCATATCTCCTTAAATATGCGTCCTAGAGCGAAAAAGACTTTAATTCGTGACCACCCCCAAAAAATTGAAAATTCCACCCAAAACCACCCACCCAATTTTTATATGAAAAACTTATTTTGCCCATATCTCCTAAACTAAGCGTCCTAGAGCGAAAAGGACTTTAATTCGTGACAACTCCCAAAAAATTGAAAAATCCACCCAAAACCTAAAAAAATTTAAATTTTTATACGAAAAACTTATTTTGCCCATATCTCCTTAAATATGCGTCCTAGAGCGAAAAGGACTTAAATTCGTGACCACCCCCAAAAAATTGAAAAATCCACCCAAAATCTAAAAAAATTTAAATTTTTATATGAAAAACTTCTTTTGCCCATATCTCCTAAACTAAGCGTCCTAGAGCGAAAAGGACTTTAATTCGTGACCACCCCCAGAAAATTGAAAAATCGACCCAAAACCTAAAAAAATTTAAATTTTTATATGAAAAACTTCTTTTGCCCATATCTCCTTAAATATGCGTCCTAGAGCGAAAAGGACTTTAATTCATGACCACCCCCAAAAAATTGAAAAATCCACCCAAAACCTAAAAAAATTGAAATTTTTATATGAAAAACTTCTTTTGCCCATATCTCCTTAAATATGCGTCCTAGAGCGAAAAGGACTTTAATTAGTGACCACCCCCAAAAAATTGAAAAATCTACCCAAAACCTAAAAAAATTTAAATTTTTATATGAAAAACTTCTTTTGCCCATATCTCCTTAAATATGCGTCCTAGAGCGAAAAGGACTTTAATTCGTGACCACCCCCAAATAATTGAAAAATCCACCCAAAACCTAAAAAAAATGAAATTTTTATATGAAAAACTTCTTTTGCCCATATCTCCTAAACTAAGCGTCCTAGAGCGAAAAGGACTTTAATTCGTGACCGCCCCCAAAAAATTGAAAATCCACCCAAAACCTAAAAAAATTGAAATTTTTATATGAAAAACTTCTTTTGCCCATATCTCCTTATATATGCGTCCTAGAGCGAAAAGGACTTTAATTCGTGGCCACCCCCAAAAAATTGAAAAATCCACCCAAAACCTAAAAAAATTTAAATTTTTATATGAAAAACTTCTTTTGCCCATATCTCCTAAACTAAGCGTCCTAGAGCGAAAAGGACTTTAATTCGTGACCACCCCCAGAAAATTGACAAATCTACCCAAAACCTAAAAAAATTTAAATTTTTATATGTAAAACTTCTTTTGCCCATATCTCCTTAAATATGCGTCCTACAGCGAAAAGGACTTTAATTCGTGACCACCCCCAAAAAATTGAAAAATCCACCTAAAACCTAAAAAATTGAAATTTTTATATGAAAAACTTCTTTTGCCCATATCTCCTTAAATATGCGACCTAGAGCGAAAAGGACTTTAATTCGTGACCACCCCCAAAAAATTGAAAAATCCACCCAAAACCTAAAAAAATTTAAATTTTTATATGAAAAACTTCTTTTGCCCATATCTCCTAAACTAAGCGTCCTAGAGCGAAAAGGACTTTAATTCGTGACCACCCCCAGAAAATTGAAAAATCTACACAAAACTTAAAAAAATTGAAATTTTTATATGAAAAACTTCTTTTGCCCATATCTCCTTAAATATGCGTCCTAGAGCGAAAAGGACTTTAATTAGTGACCACCCCCAAAAAATTGAAAAATCCACCCAAAACCTAAAAAAATTAAAATTTTTATATGAAAAACTTCTTTTGCCCATATCTCCTAAACTAAGCGTCCTAGAGCGAAAAGGACTTTAATTCGTGACCACCCCCAGAAAATTGAAAAATCTACACAAAACCTAAAAAAATTGAAATTTAAATTTTTATATGAAGAACTTATTTTGCCCATATCTCCTAAACTAAGCGTCCTAGAGCGAAAAGGACTTTAATTCGTGACCACCCCCAAAAAATTGAAAAATCCACCCAAAACCTAAAAAAATTGAAATTTTTATATGAAAAACTTCTTTTGCCCATATCTCCTTAAATAGGCGTCCTAGAGCGAAAAGGACTTTAATTCGTGGCCACCCCCAAAAAATTGAAAAATCCACCCAAAACCTAAAAAAATTTAAATTTTTATATGAAAAACTTCTTTTGCCCATATCTCCTAAACTAAGCGTCCTAGAGCGAAAAGGACTTTAATTCGTGACCACCCCCAGAAAATTGAAAAATCCACCCAAAACCTAAAAAAATTGAAATTTTTATATGAAAAACTTCTTTTGCCCATATCTCCTTAAATATGCGTCCTAGAGCGAAAAGGACTTTAATTCGTGACCACCCCCAAAAAATTGAAAAATCCACCCAAAACCTAAAAAAATTAAAATTTTTATATGAAAAACTTCTTTTGCCCATATCTCCTTAAATATGCGTCCTAGAGCGAAAAGGACTTTAATTCGTGGCCACCCCCAAAAAATTGAAAAATCCACCCAAAACCTAAAAAAATTGAATTTTTTATATGAAAAACTTCTTTTGCCCATATCTCCTAAACTAAGCGTCCTAGAGCGAAAAGGACTTTAATTCGTGACCACCCCCAAAAAATTGAAAAATCTACCCAAAACCTAAAAAAATTGAAATTTTTATATGAAAAACTTCTTTTGCCCATATCTCCTTAAATATGCGTCCTAGAGCGAAAAGGACTTTAATTCGTGACCGCCCCCAAAAAATTGAAAAATCCACCCAAAACCTAAAAAAATTGAAATTTTTATATGAAAAACTTCTTTTGCCCATATCTCCTTAAATATGCGTCCTAGAGCGAAAAGGACTTTAATTCGTGACCACCCCCAAAAAATTGAAAAATCCACCCAAAACCTAAAAAAATTGAAATTTTTATATGAAAAACTTCTTTTGCCCATATCTCCTTAAATATGCGTCCTAGAGCGAAAAGGACTTTAATTCGTGACCACCCCCAAAAAATTGAAAAATCTACACAAAACCTAAAAAAATTGAAATTTAAATTTTTATATGAAGAACTTCTTTTGCCCATATCTCCTAAACTAAGCGTCCTAGAGCGAAAAGGACTTTAATTCGTGACCACCCCCAAAAAATTGAAAAATCCACCAAAACCTAAAAAAATTTAAATTTTTATATGAAAAACTTCTTTTGCCCATATCTCCTTAAATATGCGTCCTAGAGCGAAAAGGACTTTAATTCGTGACCACCCCCAAAAAATTGAAAAATCCACCCAAAACCTAAAAAAATTTAAATTTTTATATGAAAAACTTCTTTTGCCCATATCTCCTAAACTAAGCGTCCTAGAGCGAAAGGTCTTTAATTCGTGACCGCCCCCAAAAAATTTAAAAATCCACCTAAAACCTAAAAAAATTGAAATTTTTATATGAAAAACTTCTTTTGCCCATATCTCCTTAAATATGCGTCCTAGAGCGAAAAGGACTTTAATTCGTGGCCACCCCCAAAAAATTGAAAAATCCACCCAAAACCTAAAAAAATTTAAATTTTTATATGAAAAACTTCTTTTGCCCATATCTCCTAAACTAAGCGTCCTAGATCGAAAAGGACTTTAATTCGTGACCACCCCCAGAAAATTGAAAAATCCACCAAAAACCTAAAAAAATTGAAATTTTTATATGAAAAACTTCTTTTGCCCATATCTCCTTAAATATGCGTCCTAGAGCGAAAAGGACTTTAATTCGTGACCGCCCCCAAAAAATTGAAAAATCCACCTAAAACCTAAAAAAAATGAAATTTTTATATAAAAAACTTCTTTTGCCCATATCTCCTTAAATATGCGTCCTAGAGCGAAAAGGACTTTAATTCGTGGCCACCCCCAAAAATTGAAAAATCCACCCAAAACCTAAAAAAATTGAAATTTTTATATGAAAAACTTCTTTTGCCCATATCTCCTAAACTAAGCGTCCTAGAGCGAAAAGGACTTTAATTCGTGACCACCCCCAAAAAATTGAAAAATCCACCCAAAACCTAAAAAAATTTAAATTTTTATATGAAAAACTTCTTTTGCCCATATCTCCTTAAATATGCGTCCTAGAGCGAAAAGGACTTTAATTCGTGACCACCCCCAAAAAATTGAAAAATCCACCCAAAACCTAAAAAAATTAAATTTTTATATGAAAAACTTCTTTTGCCCATATCTCCTAAACTAAGCGTCCTAGAGCGAAAAGGACTTTAATTCGTGACCACCCCCAGAAAATTGAAAAATCCACCCAAAACCTAAAAAAATTGAAATTTTTATATGAAAAACTTCTTTTGCCCATATCTCCTTAAATATGCGTCATAGAGCGAAAAGGACTTTAATTCGTGACCACCCCCAAAAAATTGAAAAATCCACCCAAAACCTAAAAAAATTAAAATTTTTATATGAAAAACTTCGTTTGCCCATATCTCCTTAAATATGGGTCCTAGAGCGAAAAGGACTTTAATTCGTGACCACCCCCAAAAAATTGAAAAATCAACCCAAAACCTAAAAAAATTTAAATTTTTATATGAAAAACTTCTTTTGCACATATCTCCTAAACTAAGCGTCCTAGAGCGAAAAGGACTTTAATTCGTGACCACCCCCAAAAAATTGAAAATTCCACCCAAAACCACCCACCCAATTTTTATATGAAAAACTTATTTTGCCCATATCTCCTAAACTAAGCGTCCTAGAGCGAAAAGGACTTTAATTCGTGACAACTCCCAAAAAATTGAAAAATCCACCCAAAACCTAAAAAAATTTAAATTTTTATACGAAAAACTTATTTTGCCCATATCTCCTTAAATATGCGTCCTAGAGCGAAAAGGACTTAAATTCGTGACCACCCCCAAAAAATTGGAAAATCCACCCAAAATCTAAAAAAATTTAAATTTTTATATGAAAAACTTCTTTTGCCCATATCTCCTAAACTAAGCGTCCTAGAGCGAAAAGGACTTTAATTCGTGACCACCCCCAGAAAATTGAAAAATCGACGCAAAACCTAAAAAAATTTAAATTTTTATATGAAAAACTTCTTTTGCCCATATCTCCTTAAATATGCGTCCTAGAGCGAAAAGGACTTTAATTCATGACCACCCCCAAAAAATTGAAAAATCCACCCAAAACCTAAAAAAATTGAAATTTTTATATGAAAAACTTCTTTTGCCCATATCTCCTTAAATATGCGTCCTAGAGCGAAAAGGACTTTAATTAGTGACCACCCCCAAAAAATTGAAAAATCCACCCAAAACCTAAAAAAATTTAAATTTTTATATGAAAAACTTCTTTTGCCCATATCTCCTTAAATATGCGTCCTAGAGCGAAAAGGACTTTAATTCGTGACCACCCCCAAATAATTGAAAAATCCACCCAAAACCTAAAAAAAATGAAATTTTTATATGAAAAACTTCTTTTGCCCATATCTCCTAAACTAAGCGTCCTAGAGCGAAAAGGACTTTAATTCGTGACCGCCCCCAAAAAATTGAAAATCCACCCAAAACCTAAAAAAATTGAAATTTTTATATGAAAAACTTCTTTTGCCCATATCTCCTTATATATGCGTCCTAGAGCGAAAAGGACTTTAATTCGTGGCCACCCCCAAAAAATTGAAAAATCCACCCAAAACCTAAAAAAATTGAAATTTTTATATGAAAAACTTCTTTTGCCCATATCTCCTAAACTAAGCGTCCTAGAGCGAAAAGGACTTTAATTCGTGACCACCCCCAGAAAATTGACAAATCTACCCAAAACCTAAAAAAATTTAAATTTTTATATGAAAAACTTCTTTTGCCCATATCTCCTTAAATATGCGTCCTAGAGCGAAAAGGACTTTAATTCGTGACCACCCCCAAAAAATTGAAAAATCCACCTAAAACCTAAAAAATTGAAATTTTTATATGAAAAACTTCTTTTGCCCATATCTCCTTAAATATGCGACCTAGAGCGAAAAGGACTTTAATTCGTGACCACCCCCAAAAAATTGAAAAATCCACCCAAAACCTAAAAAAATTTAAATTTTTATATGAAAAACTTCTTTTGCCCATATCTCCTAAACTAAGCGTCCTAGAGCGAAAAGGACTTTAATTCGTGACCACCCCCAGAAAATTGAAAAATCTACACAAAACTTAAAAAAATTGAAATTTTTATATGAAAAACTTCTTTTGCCCATATCTCCTTAAATATGCGTCATAGAGCGAAAAGGACTTTAATTCGTGACCACCCCCAAAAAATTGAAAAATCCACCCAAAACCTAAAAAAATTAAAATTTTTATATGAAAAACTTCTTTTGCCCATATCTCCTTAAATATGCGTCCTAGAGCGAAAAGGACTTTAATTCGTGACCACCCCCAAAAAATTGAAAAATCCACCCAAAACCTAAAAAAAATTAAATTTTTATATGAAAAACTTCTTTTGCCCATATCTCCTAAACTAAGCGTCCTAGAGCGAAAAGGACTTTAATTCGTGACCACCCCCAGAAAATTGAAAAATCTACACAAAACTTAAAAAAATTGAAATTTTTATATGAAAAACTTCTTTTGCCCATATCTCCTTAAATATGCGTCATAGAGCGAAAAGGACTTTAATTCGTGACCACCCCCAAAAAATTGAAAAATCCACCCAAAACCTAAAAAAATTAAAATTTTTATATGAAAAACTTCTTTTGCCCATATCTCCTTAAATATGCGTCCTAGAGCGAAAAGGACTTTAATTCGTGACCACCCCCAAAAAATTGAAAAATCAACCCAAAACCTAAAAAAATTTAAATTTTTATATGAAAAACTTCTTTTGCACATATCTCCTAAACTAAGCGTCCTAGAGCGAAAAGGACTTTAATTCGTGACCACCCCCAAAAAATTGAAAATTCCACCCAAAACCTAAAAAAAATGAAATTTTTATATGAAAAACTTCTTTTGCCCATATCTCCTAAACTAAGCGTCCTAGAGCGAAAAGGAATTTAATTCGTGACCGCCCCCAAAAAATTGAAAATCCACCCAAAACCTAAAAAAATTGAAATTTTTATATGAAAAACTTCTTTTGCCCATATCTCCTTATATATGCGTCCTAGAGCGAAAAGGACTTTAATTCGTGGCCACCCCCAAAAAATTGAAAAATCCACCCAAAACCTAAAAAAATTGAAATTTTTATATGAAAAACTTCTTTTGCCCATATCTCCTAAACTAAGCGTCCTAGAGCGAAAAGGACTTTAATTCGTGACCACCCCGAGAAAATTGACAAATCTACCCAAAACCTAAAAAAATTGAAATTTTTATATGAAAAACTTCTTTTGCCCATATCTCCTTAAATATGCGTCCTAGAGCGAAAAGGACTTTAATTCGTGACCACCCCCAAAAAATTGAAAAATCCACCTAAAACCTAAAAAATTGAAATTTTTATATGAAAAACTTCTTTTGCCCATATCTCCTTAAATATGCGACCTAGAGCGAAAAGGACTTTAATTCGTGACCACCCCCAAAAAATTGAAAAATCCACCCAAAACCTAAAAAAATTTAAATTTTTATATGAAAAACTTCTTTTGCCCATATCTCCTAAACTAAGCGTCCTAGAGCGAAAAGGACTTTAATTCGTGACCACCCCCAGAAAATTGAAAAATCTACACAAAACTTAAAAAAATTGAAATTTAAATTTTTATATGAAAAACTTCTTTTGCCCATATCTCCTAAACTAAGCGTCCTAGAGCGAAATGGACTTTAATTCGTGACCGCCCCCAAAAAATTGAAAAATCCACCCAAAACCTAAAAAAATTAAAATTTTTATATGAAAAACTTCTTTTGCCCATATCTCCTTAAATATGCGTCCTAGAGCGAAAAGGACTTTAATTCGTGACCACCCCCAAAAAATTGAAAATCCACCCAAAACCTAAAAAAATTGAAATTTTTATATGAAAAACTTCTTTTGCCCATATCTCCTTATATATGCGTCCTAGAGCGAAAAGGACTTTAATTCGTGGCCACCCCCAAAAAATTGAAAAATCCACCCAAAACCTAAAAAAATTGAAATTTTTATATGAAAAACTTCTTTTGCCCATATCTCCTAAACTAAGCGTCCTAGAGCGAAAAGGACTTTAATTCGTGACCGCCCCCAAAAAATTGAAAAATCCACCCAAAACCTAAAAAATTGAAATTTTTATATGAAAAACTTCTTTTGCCCATATCTCCTTAAATATGCGTCCTAGAGCGAAAAGGACTTTAATTCGTGACCACCCCCAAAAAATTGAAAAATCCACCCAAAACCTAAAAAAATTTAAATTTTTTTATGAAAAACTTCTTTTGCCCATATCTCCTTAAATATGCGTCCTAGAGCGAAAAGGACTTTAATTCGTGACCACCCCCAAAAAATTGAAAAATCTACACAAAACCTAAAAAAATTGAAATTTAAATTTTTATATGAAGAACTTCTTTTGCCCATATCTCCTAAACTAAGCGTCCTAGAGCGAAAAGGACTTTAATTCGTGACCACCCCCAAAAAATTGAAAAATCCACCCAAAACCTAAAAGAATTGAAATTTTTATATGAAAAACTTCTTTTGCCCATATCTCCTAAACTAAGCGTCCTAGAGCGAAAAGGACTTTAATTCGTGACCGCCCCCAAAAAATTGAAAAATCCACCTAAAACCTAAAAAAATTGAAATTTTTATATGAAAAACTTCTTTTGCCCATATCTCCTTAAATATGCGTCCTAGAGCGAAAAGGACTTTAATTCGTGGCCACCCCCAAAAAATTGAAAAATCCATCCAAAACCTAAAAAAATTTAAATTTTTATATGAAAAACTTCTTTTGCCCATATCTCCTAAACTAAGCGTCCTAGAGCGAAAAGGACTTTAATTCGTGACCACCCCGAGAAAATTGACAAATCTACCCAAAACCTAAAAAAATTGAAATTTTTATATGAAAAACTTCTTTTGCCCATATCTCCTTAAATATGCGTCCTAGAGCGAAAAGGACTTTAATTCGTGACCACCCCCAAAAAATTGAAAAATCCACCTAAAACCTAAAAAATTGAAATTTTTATATGAAAAACTTCTTTTGCCCATATCTCCTTAAATATGCGACCTAGAGCGAAAAGGACTTTAATTCGTGACCACCCCCAAAAAATTGAAAAATCCACCCAAAACCTAAAAAAATTTAAATTTTTATATGAAAAACTTCTTTTGCCCATATCTCCTAAACTAAGCGTCCTAGAGCGAAAAGGACTTTAATTCGTGACCACCCCCAGAAAATTGAAAAATCTACACAAAACTTAAAAAAATTGAAATTTAAATTTTTATATGAAAAACTTCTTTTGCCCATATCTCCTAAACTAAGCGTCCTAGAGCGAAATGGACTTTAATTCGTGACCGCCCCCAAAAAATTGAAAAATCCACCCAAAACCTAAAAAAATTAAAATTTTTATATGAAAAACTTCTTTTGCCCATATCTCCTTATATATGCGTCCTAGAGCGAAAAGGACTTTAATTCGTGGCCACCCCCAAAAAATTGAAAAATCCACCCAAAACCTAAAAAAATTGAAATTTTTATATGAAAAACTTCTTTTGCCCATATCTCCTAAACTAAGCGTCCTAGAGCGAAAAGGACTTTAATTCGTGACCGCCCCCAAAAAATTGAAAAATCCACCCAAAACCTAAAAAAATTGAAATTTTTATATGAAAAACTTCTTTTGCCCATATCTCCTTAAATATGCGTCCTAGAGCGAAAAGGACTTTAATTCGTGACCACCCCCAAAAAATTGAAAAATCCACCCAAAACCTAAAAAAATTTAAATTTTTTTATGAAAAACTTCTTTTGCCCATATCTCCTTAAATATGCGTCCTAGAGCGAAAAGGACTTTAATTCGTGACCACCCCCAAAAAATTGAAAAATCTACACAAAACCTAAAAAAATTTAAATTTAAATTTTTATATGAAGAACTTCTTTTGCCCATATCTCCTAAACTAAGCGTCCTAGAGCGAAAAGGACTTTAATTCGTGACCACCCCCAAAAAATTGAAAAATCCACCCAAAACCTAAAAAAATTGAAATTTTTATATGAAAAACTTCTTTTGCCCATATCTCCTTAAATATGCGTCCTAGATCGAAAAGGACTTTAATTCGTGACCACCCCCAAAAAATTGAAAAATCCACCCAAAACCTAAAAGAATTGAAATTTTTATATGAAAAACTTCTTTTGCCCATATCTCCTAAACTAAGCGTCCTAGAGCGAAAAGGACTTTAATTCGTGACCGCCCCCAAAAAATTGAAAAATCCACCTAAAACCTAAAAAAATTGAAATTTTTATATGAAAAACTTCTTTTGCCCATATCTCCTTAAATATGCGTCCTAGAGCGAAAAGGACTTTAATTCGGTGCCACCCCCAAAAAATTGAAAAATCCACCCAAAACCTAAAAAAATTGAAATTTTTATATGAAAAACTTCTTTTGCCCATATCTCCTTAAATATGCGTCCTAGAGCGAAAAGGACTTTAATTCGTGGCCACCCCCAAAAAATTGAAAAATCCACCCAAAACCTAAAAAAATTTAAATTTTTATATGAAAAACTTCTTTTGCCCATATCTCCTAAACTAAGCGTCCTAGATCGAAAAGGACTTTAATTCGTGGCCACCCCCAAAAAATTGAAAAATCCACCCAAAACCTAAAAAAATTGAAATTTTTATATGAAAAACTTCTTTTGCCCATATCTCCTAAACTAAGCGTCCTAGAGCGAAAAGGACTTTAATTCGTGACCACCCCCAGAAAATTGAAAAATCCACCCAAAACCTAAAAAAATTGAAATTTTTATATGAAAAACTTCTTTTGCCCATATCTCCTTAAATATGCGTCCTAGAGCGAAAAGGACTTTAATTCGTGACCACCCCCAAAAAATTGAAAAATCCACCCAAAACCTAAAAAAATTAAAATTTTTATATGAAAAACTTCTTTTGCCCATATCTCCTTATATATGCGTCCTAGAGCGAAAAGGACTTTAATTCGTGGCCACCCCCAAAAAATTGAAAAATCCACCCAAAACCTAAAAAAATTGAAATTTTTATATGAAAAACTTCTTTTGCCCATATCTCCTTAAATATGCGTCCTAGAGCGAAAAGGACTTTAATTCGTGACCACCCCCAAAAAATTGAAAAATCCACCCAAAACCTAAAAAAAATTAAATTTTTATATGAAAAACTTCTTTTGCCCATATCTCCTAAACTAAGCGTCCTAGAGCGAAAAGGACTTTAATTCGTGACCACCCCCAGAAAATTGAAAAATCCACCCAAAACCTAAAAAAATTGAAATTTTTATATGAAAAACTTCTTTTGCCCATATCTCCTTAAATATGCGTCCTAGAGCGAAAAGGACTTTAATTCGTGACCACCCCCAAAAAATTGAAAAATCCACCCAAAACCTAAAAAAATTGAAATTTTTATATGAAAAACTTCTTTTGCCCATATCTCCTAAACTAAGCGTCCTAGAGCGAAAAGGACTTTAATTCGTGACCACCCCCAGAAAATTGAAAAATCCACCCAAAACCTAAAAAAATTTAAATTTTTATATGAAAAACTTCTTTTGCCCATATCTCCTTAAGTATGCGTCCTAGAGCGAAAAGGACTTTAATTCGTGACCACCCCCAAAAAATTGAAAAATCCACCCAAAACCTAAAAAAATTAAAATTTTTATATGAAAAACTTCTTTTGCCCATATCTCCTTATATATGCGTCCTAGAGCGAAAAGGACTTTAATTCGTGACCACCCCCAAAAAATTGAAAAATCCACCCAAAACCTAAAAAAATTGAAATTTTTATATGAAAAACTTCTTTTGCCCATATCTCCTAAACTAAGCGTCCTAGAGCGAAAAGGACTTTAATTCGTGACCACCCCCAGAAAATTGAAAAATCTACCCAAAACCTAAACAAGTATATACAGTAGAAAGTTCGGCCGGGCCGAATCTTAAATACCCACCACCATGAATCAAATATAATAGTTTCCTTTGAAAATTTCAGGGGGGTTTGATGACAGATATTTTCCCAAGCAGATCAGTCCAACCAGTACGCTTCCCACAGATAAATGTACAGATTTTACCTATGAAGACTAGATCAGATTCTGAATTTATAAGAACCATTTTTTGTTTGAGTTTTAGAGGAATCATAAACATCTCTTGTAAACGCCAGAAAATGATCAAATAACGCCTTGATTTGAAATCAAAAATCTGTAGATTTTCATCCCAATTATGTAAAATAATTACGAGAAGTAAAATCTGGAAATTTTGCATTTAGTTTCAAGCAATTCTCATGATCAGTGCGCCTTCTATACCCTCAATAAGTGAAATCGGTCTATATGGAGGCCTTACCAAATGGACCGATAAAACTGAATCATATACACTTAGTTATGGGTCGAAAATGCCAGTATATTTTCAATTTGTGGCAAATCGGATAAAAACTACAATTTCTAGAAACCCTAGGAGTTAAATCAGGAGTTCGGTGTAATGGAGGCTATACCAAAACATGGAAAGATACACACAGTATTCAGCACATTTAATTGTATTTCTAGAACCTAGACCCCCAAATCGGAGGGCCGGTTTATAAGAGGGCTATATCAAAAACCGTACCGATACTCAATATATTTGGCACACCCCTTTATGGTCCTAGAATACCTCTAGATTTCCAATTTCAGGTATATTGGATGAAAACTGCGGATTCTAGAAGCCCAAGAGGTAAAATCGGGAGATCGGTTTATATGGGGGCTATATCAAAACGTGGTCCAATTTTCGGCGCATCTCTTTATTTTCCTAGAATACCTCCAGATTTCCAATTTCAGGCAAATTGGGTAAAAACTACGGATTCTAGAAGCCCAAGAAGTAAAATCGGGAGATGGGTCCATATCGGGGCTATATCAAAACATGAACCGATACTCACCATTTTCGACACACGTCTTTATGGTCCTAGAATACCTGTAGATTTCAAATTTCAGGCAAATTGGATAAAAACTACGGATCCTAGAAGCCCAAGAAGTAAAATCGGGAGATCGGTCTATATGGGGGCTATATCAAAACACGAACCGATACTCGCCATCTTCGACGCACGTCTTTGTGGTCTTAGAATACCCCTAGATTTCCGCTTTGAGGCAAATTGGATAAAAACTACGGATTCTAGAAGACCAAGAAGTAAAATCGGGAGATCGGTCTATATGGGGGCTATATCAAAACATGGACCGATACTCACCATTTTCGACACACGTCTTTATGACCCGAAAATACCTTTAGATTTCCAATTTCAGGTAAATTGAATAAAATCTGCGGTTTCTATAAGCCCAAGAAGTAAAATCCGGAAATCGGTCTATATGGGGGCTATACCAAAACATGGACCTATACTCACCATTTTTGGCACACCTCTTTATGGTCATAAAATACCTATAGATTTCAAATTTCAGGCAAAATAGATAAAAAGTTCGATTTCTATAAGCCCAAGACCCCAAATCGGGAGGTCGGTTTATATGGGGACTATATCAAAACCTGGACCGATATAGCCCGTCTTCGAACTTGACCTGCCTGCAGACAAAAGACGAGTTTGTGCAAAATTTCAGCACGTTTGCTTCATTATTGAAGACTGTAGCGTGATTACAACAGACAGACAGACAGACAGACAGACAGACGGACATCGTTATATCGTCTTAGAATTTCTCCCTGATCAAGAATATATATACTTTATATAGTCGGAAATCGATATTTCGATGTGTTACAAACGGAATGACAAACTTATTATACCCCCGTCACCATTCTATGGTGGTGGGTATAAAAAATTGAAATTTTTATATGAAAAACTTCTTTTGCCCATATCTCCTTAAATATGCGTCCTAGAGCGAAAAGGACTTTAATTCGTGACCGCCCCCAGAAAATTGAAAAATCCACCCAAAACCTAAAAAAATTGAAATTTTTATATGAAAAACTTCTTTTGCCCATATCTCCTTAAATATGCGTCCTAGAGCGAAAAGGACTTTAATTCGTGACCACCCCCAAAAAATTGAAAAATCCACCCAAAACCTAAAAAAATTAAAATTTTTATATGAAAAACTTCTTTTGCCCATATCTCCTAAACTAAGCGTCCTAGAGCGAAAAGGACTTTAATTAGTGACCACCCCCAGAAAATTGAAAAATCTACACAAAACCTAAAAAAATTGAAATTTAAATTTTTATATGAAGAACTTATTTTGCCCATATCTCCTAAACTAAGCGTCCTAGAGCGAAAAGGACTTTAATTCGTGACCACCCCCAAAAAATTGAAAAATCCACCCAAAACCTAAAAAAATTGAAATTTTTATATGAAAAACTTCTTTTGCCCATATCTCCTTAAATATGCGTCCTAGAGCGAAAAGGACTTTAATTCGTGACCACCCCCAAAAAATTGAAAAATCCACCCAAAACCTAAAAAAATTGAAATTTTTATATGAAAAACTTCTTTTGCCCATATCTCCTAAACTAAGCGTCCTAGAGCGAAAAAGGACTTTAATTCGTGACCGCCCCCAAAAAATTGAAAAATCCACCTAAAACCTAAAAAAATTGAAATTTTTATATGAAAAACTTCTTTTGCCCATATCTCCTTAAATATGCGTCCTAGAGCGAAAAGGACTTTAATTCGTGACCACCCCCAAAAAATTGAAAAATCCACCCAAAACCTAAAAAAAATTTAAATTTTTATATGAAAAACTTCTTTTGCCCATATCTCCTAAACTAAGCGTCCTAGAGCGAAAAGGACTTTAATTCGTGACCACCCCCAGAAAATTTAAAAATCCACCCAAAACCTAAAAAAATTGAAATTTTTATATGAAAAACTTCTTTTGCCCATATCTCCTTAAATATGCGTCCTAGAGCGAAAAGGTCTTTAATTCGTGACCACCCCCAAAAAGTTGAAAAATCCACCCAAAACGTAAAAAAATTTAAATTTTTATATGAAAAACTTCTTTTGCCCATATCTCCTTAAATATGCGTCCTAGAGCGAAAAGGACTTTAATTCGTGACCACCCCCAAAAAATTGAAAAATCCACCCAAAACCTAAAAAAATTGAAATTTTTATATGAAAAAATTCTTTTGCCCATATCTCCTTAAATATGCGTCCTAGAGCGAAAAGGACTTTAATTCGTGACCACCCCCAAAAAATTGAAAAATCCACCCAAAACCTAAAAAAATTAAAATTTTTATATGAAAAACTTCTTTTGCCCATATCTCCTTAAATATGCGTCCTAGAGCGAAAAGGACTTTAATTCGTGACCACCCCCAAAAAATTGAAAAATCCACCCAAAACCTAAAAAAATTTAAATTTTTATATGAAAAACTTCTTTTGCCCATATCTCCTAAATTAAGCGTCCTAGAGCGAAAAGGACTTTAATTCGTGCCCACCCCCAAAAAATTGAAAATTCCACCCAAAACCTAAAAAAATTAAAATTTTTATATGAAAAACTTATTTTGCCCATATCTCCTAAACTAAGCGTCCTAGAGCGAAAAGGACTTTAATTCGTGACCACTCCCAAAAAATTGAAAAATCCACCCAAAACCTAAAAAAATTTAAATTTTTATACGAAAAACTTCTTTTGCCCATATCTCCTTAAATATGCGTCCTAGAGCGAAAAGGACTTAAATTCGTGACCACCCCCAAAAAATTGGAAAATCCACCCAAAATCTAAAAAAATTTAAATTTTTATATGAAAAACTTCTTTTGCCCATATCTCCTAAACTAAGCGTCCTAGAGCGAAAAGGACTTTAATTCGTGACCACCCCCAAAAAATTGAAAAATCCACCCAAAACCTAAAAAAATTTAAATTTTTATATGAAAAACTTCTTTTGCCCATATCTCCTAAACTAAGCGTCCTAGAGCGAAAAGGACTTTAATCCGTGACCACCCCCAAAAATTTGAAAAATCCACCCAAAACCTAAAAAAATTGAAATTTTTATATGAAAAACTTCTTTTGCCCATATCTCCTTAAATATGCGTCCTAGAGCGAAAAGGACTTTAATTCGTGACCACCCCCAAAAAATTGAAAAATCCACCCAAAACCTAAAAAAATTTAAATTTTTATATGAAAAACTTCTTTTGCCCATATCTCCTAAACTAAGCGTCCTAGAGCGAAAAGGACTTTAATTCGTGACCACCCCCAAAAAATTGAAAAATCCACCCAAACCCTAAAAAAATTGAAATTTTTATATGAAAAACTTCTTTTGCCCATATCTCCTTAAATATGCGTCCTAGAGCGAAAAGGACTTTAATTCGTGACCACCCCCAAAAAATTGAAAAATCCACCCAAAACCTAAAAAAATTGAAATTTTTATATGAAAAACTTCTTTTGCCCATATCTCCTAAACTAAGCGTCCTAGAGCGAAAAGGACTGTAATTCGTGACCACTCCCAAAAAATTGAAAAATCCACCCAAAACCTAAAAAAATTTAAATTTTTATACGAAAAACTTCTTTTGCCCATATCTCCTTAAATATGCGTCCTAGAGCGAAAAGGACTTTAATTCGTGACCACCCCCAAAAATTGACAAATCCACCCAAAACCTAAAAAAAATAAATTATTATATGAAAAAGTTCTTTTGCCCATATCTCCTAAACTAAGCGTCCTAGAGCGAAGCGGACTTTAATACGTGACCACCCACAAAATATTGAAAAATCCACCCAAAATCTAAAAAAATTTAAATTTTTATATGAAAAACTTCTTTTGCCCATATCTCCTAAACTAAGCGTCCTAGAGCGAAAAGGACTTTAAATCGTTACCGCCCCCAAAAAATTGAAAAATCCACCCAAAACCTAAAAAAATTGAAATTTTTATACGAAAAACTTCTTTTGCCCATATCTCCTTAAATATGCGTCCTAGAGCGAAAAGGACTTTAATTCGTGACCACCGCCAAAAAATTGAAAAATCCACCCAAAATCTAAAAAATTTAAATTTTTATATGAAAAACTTCTTTTGCCCATATCTCCTAAACTAAGCGTCCTAGAGCGAAAAGGAATTTAATTCGTGACCGCCCCCAAAAAATTGAAAATCCACCCAAAACCTAAAAAAATTGAAATTTTTATATGAAAAACTTCTTTTGCCCATATCTCCTTATATATGCGTCCTAGAGCGAAAAGGACTTTAATTCGTGGCCACCCCCAAAAAATTGAAAAATCCACCCAAAACCTAAAAAAATTGAAATTTTTATATGAAAAACTTCTTTTGCCCATATCTCCTAAACTAAGCGTCCTAGAGCGAAAAGGACTTTAATTCGTGACCACCCCGAGAAAATTGACAAATCTACCCAAAACCTAAAAAAATTGAAATTTTTATATGAAAAACTTCTTTTGCCCATATCTCCTTAAATATGCGTCCTAGAGCGAAAAGGACTTTAATTCGTGACCACCCCCAAAAAATTGAAAAATCCACCTAAAACCTAAAAAATTGAAATTTTTATATGAAAAACTTCTTTTGCCCATATCTCCTTAAATATGCGACCTAGAGCGAAAAGGACTTTAATTCGTGACCACCCCCAAAAAATTGAAAAATCCACCCAAAACCTAAAAAAATTTAAATTTTTATATGAAAAACTTCTTTTGCCCATATCTCCTAAACTAAGCGTCCTAGAGCGAAAAGGACTTTAATTCGTGACCACCCCCAGAAAATTGAAAAATCTACACAAAACTTAAAAAAATTGAAATTTAAATTTTTATATGAAAAACTTCTTTTGCCCATATCTCCTAAACTAAGCGTCCTAGAGCGAAATGGACTTTAATTCGTGACCAAACCCCCAAAAAATTGAAAAATCCACCCAAAACCTAAAAAAATTAAAATTTTTATATGAAAAACTTCTTTTGCCCATATCTCCTTATATATGCGTCCTAGAGCGAAAAGGACTTTAATTCGTGGCCACCCCCAAAAAATTGAAAAATCCACCCAAAACCTAAAAAAATTGAAATTTTTATATGAAAAACGTCTTTTGCCCATATCTCCCAAACTAAGCGTCCTAGAGCGAAAAGGACTTTAATTCGTGACCGCCCCCAAAAAATTGAAAAATCCACCCAAAACCTAAAAAAATTGAAATTTTTATATGAAAAACTTCTTTTGCCCATATCTCCTTAAATATGCGTCCTAGAGCGAAAAGGACTTTAATTCGTGACCACCCCCAAAAAATTGAAAAATCCACCCAAAACCTAAAAAAAATTAAATTTTTATATGAAAAACTTCTTTTGCCCATATCTCCTTAAATATGCGTCCTAGAGCGAAAAGGACTTTAATTCGTGACCACCCCCAAAAAATTGAAAAATCTACACAAAACCTAAAAAAATTGAAATTTAAATTTTTATATGAAGAACTTCTTTTGCCCATATCTCCTAAACTACGCGTCCTAGAGCGAAAAGGACTTTAATTCGTGACCACCCCCAAAAAATTGAAAAATCCACCCAAAACCTAAAAAAATTGAAATTTTTATATGAAAAACTTCTTTTGCCCATATCTCCTTAAATATGCGTCCTAGATCGAAAAGGACTTTAATTCGTGACCACCCCCAAAAAATTGAAAAATCCACCCAAAACCTAAAAGAATTGAAATTTTTATATGAAAAACTTCTTTTGCCCATATCTCCTAAACTAAGCGTCCTAGAGCGAAAAGGACTTTAATTCGTGACCGCCCCCAAAAAATTGAAAAATCCACCTAAAACCTAAAAAAATTGAAATTTTTATATGAAAAACTTCTTTTGCCCATATCTCCTTAAATATGCGTCCTAGAGCGAAAAGGACTTTAATTCGTGGCCACCCCCAAAAAATTGAAAAATCCACCCAAAACCTAAAAAAATTTAAATTTTTATATGAAAAACTTCTTTTGCCCATATCTCCTAAACTAAGCGTCCTAGAGCGAAAAGGACTTTAATTCGTGACCGCCCCCAAAAAATTGAAAAATCCACCTAAAACCTAAAAAAATTTAAATTTTTATATGAAAAACTTCTTTTGCCCATATCTCCTTAAATATGCGTCCTAGAGCGAAAAGGACTTTAATTCGTGGCCACCCCCAAAAAATTGAAAAATCCACCCAAAACCTAAAAAAATTGAAATTTTTATATGAAAAACTTCTTTTGCCCATATCTCCTTAAATATGCGTCCTAGAGCGAAAAGGACTTTAATTCGTGACCACCCCCAAAAAATTGAAAAATCCACCCAAAACCTAAAAAAATTAAAATTTTTATATGAAAAACTTCTTTTGCCCATATCTCCTTATATATGCGTCCTAGAGCGAAAAGGACTTTAATTCGTGGCCACCCCCAAAAACTTGAAAAATCCACCCAAAACCTAAAAAAATTGAAATTTTTATATGAAAAACTTCTTTTGCCCATATCTCCTTAAATATGCGTCCTAGAGCGAAAAGGACTTTAATTCGTGACCACCCCCAAAAAATTGAAAAATCCACCCAAAACCTAAAAAAAATTAAATTTTTATATGAAAAACTTCTTTTGCCCATATCTCCTAAACTAAGCGTCCTAGAGCGAAAAGGACTTTAATTCGTGACCACCCCCAGAAAATTGAAAAATCCACCCAAAACCTAAAAAAATTGAAATTTTTATATGAAAAACTTCTTTTGCCCATATCTCCTTAAATATGCGTCCTAGAGCGAAAAGGACTTTAATTCGTGACCACCCCCAAAAAATTGAAAAATCCACCCAAAACCTAAAAAAATTAAAATTTTTATATGAAAAACTTCTTTTGCCAATATCTCCTTAAATATGCGTCCTAGAGCGAAAAGGACTTTAATTCGTGACCACCCCCAAAAAATTGAAAAATCCACCCAAAACCTAAAAAATTGAAATTTTTATATGAAAAACTTCTTTTGCCCATATCTCCTAAACTAAGCGTCCTAGAGCGAAAAGGACTTTAATTCGTGGCCACCCCCAAAAAATTGAAAAATCCACCCAAAACCTAAAAAAATTTAAATTTTTATATGAAAAACTTCTTTTGCCCATATCTCCTAAACTAAGCGTCCTAGAGCGAAAAGGACTTTAATTCGTGACCACCCCCAGAAAATTGACAAATCTACCCAAAACCTAAAAAAATTGAAATTTTTATATGAAAAACTTCTTTTGCCCATATCTCCTTAAATATGCGTCCTAGAGCGAAAAGGACTTTAATTCGTGACCGCCCCCAGCAAATTGAAAAATCTACACAAAACCTAAAAAAATTGAAATTTAAATTTTTATATGAAAAACTTCTTTTGCCCATATCTCCTAAACTAAGCGTCCTAGAGCGAAAAGGACTTTAATTCGTGACCACCCCCAAAAAATTGAAAAATCCACCCAAAACCTAAAAAAATTTAAATTTTTATATGAAAAACTTCTTTTGCCCATATCTCCTTAAATATGCGTCCTAGAGCGAAAAGGACTTTAATTCGTGACCACCCCCAAAAAATTGAAAAATCCACCCAAAACCTAAAAAAATTGAAATTTAAATTTTTATATGAAAAACTTCTTTTGCCCATATCTCCTAAACTAAGCGTCCTAGAGCGAAAAGGACTTTAATTCGTGACCACCCCCAGAAAATTGAAAAATCCACCCAAAACCTAAAAAAATTGAAATTTTTATATGAAAAACTTCTTTTGCCCATATCTCCTAAACTAAGCGTCCTAGAGCGAAAAGGACTTTAATTCGTGACCACCCCCAGAAAATTGAAAAATCCACCCAAAACCTAAAAAAATTGAAATTTTTATATGAAATACTTCTTTTGCCCATATCTCCTTAAATATGCGTCCTAGAGCGAAAAGGACTTTAATTCGTGACCACCCCCAAAAAATTGAAAAATCCACCCAAAACCTAAAAAAATTAAAATTTTTATATGAAAAACTTCTTTTGCCCATATCTCCTTATATATGCGTCCTAGAGCGAAAAGGACTTTAATTCGTGACCACCCCCAAAAAATTGAAAAATCCACCCAAAACCTAAAAAAATTGAAATTTTTATATGAAAAACTTCTTTTGCCCATATCTCCTAAACTAAGCGTCCTAGAGCGAAAAGGACTTTAATTCGTGACCACCCCCAGAAAATTGAAAAATCTACCCAAAACCTAAACAAGTATATACAGTAGAAAGTTCGGCCGGGCCGAATCTTAAATACCCACCACCATGAATCAAATATAATAGTTTCCTTTGAAAATTTCAGGGGGGTTTGATGACAGATATTTTCCCAAGCAGATCAGTCCAACCAGTACGCTTCCCACAGATAAATGTACAGATTTTACCTATGAAGACTAGATCAGATTCTGAATGTATAAGAACCATTTTTTGTTTGAGTTTTAGAGGAATCATAAACATCTTTTGTAAACGCCAGAAAATGATCAAATAACGCCTTGATTTGAAATCAAAAATCTGTAGATTTTCATCCCAATTATGTAAAATAATTACGAGAAGTAAAATCTGGAAATTTTGCATTTAGTTTCAAGCAATTCTCATGATCAGTGCGCCTTCTATACCCTCAATAAGTGAAATCGGTCTATATGGATTACCAAATGGACCGATAAAACTGAATCATATACACTTAGTTATGGGTCGAAAATGCCAGTATATTTTCAATTTGTGGCAAATCGGATAAAAACTACAATTTCTAGAAACCCTAGGAGTTAAATCAGGAGTTCGGTGTAATGGAGGCTATACCAAAACATGGAAAGATACACACAGTATTCAGCACATTTAATTGTATTTCTAGAACCTAGACCCCCAAATCGGAGGGCCGGTTTATAAGGGGGCTATATCAAAAACCGTACCGATACTCAATATATTTGGCACACCCCTTTATGGTCCTAGAATACCTCTAGATTTCCAATTTCAGGTATATTGGATGAAAACTGCGGATTCTAGAAGCCCAAGAGGTAAAATCGGGAGATCGGTTTATATGGGGGCTATATCAAAACATGGTCCAATTTTCGGCGCATCTCTTTATTTTCCTAGAATACCTCCAGATTTCCAATTTCAGGCAAATTGGGTAAAAACTACGGATTCTAGAAGCCCAAGAAGTAAAATCGGGAGATGGGTCCATATCGGGGCTATATCAAAACATGAACCGATACTCACCATTTTCGACACACGTCTTTATGGTCCTAGAATACCTGTAGATTTCAAATTTCAGGCAAATTGGATAAAAACTACGGATCCTAGAAGCCCAAGAAGTAAAATCGGGAGATCGGTCTATATGGGGGCTATATCAAAACACGAACCGATACTCGCCATCTTCGACGCACGTCTTTGTGGTCTTAGAATACCCCTAGATTTCCGCTTTGAGGCAAATTGGATAAAAACTACGGATTCTAGAAGACCAAGAAGTAAAATCGGGAGATCGGTCTATATGGGGGCTATATCAAAACATGGACCGATACTCACCATTTTCGACACACGTCTTTATGACCCGAAAATACCTTTAGATTTCCAATTTCAGGTAAATTGAATAAAATCTGCGGTTTCTATAAGCCCAAGAAGTAAAATCCGGAAATCGGTCTATATGGGGGCTATACCAAAACATGGACCTATACTCACCATTTTTGGCACACCTCTTTATGTTCATAAAATACCTATAGATTTCAAATTTCAGGCAAAATAGATAAAAAGTTCGATTTCTATAAGCCCAAGACCCCAAATCGGGAGGTCGGTTTATATGGGGACTATATCAAAACCTGGACCAATATAGCCCGTCTTCGAACTTGACCTGCCTGCAGACAAAAGACGAGTTTGTGCAAAATTTCAGCACGTTTGCTTCATTATTGAAGACTGTAGCGTGATTACAACAGACAGACAGACAGACAGACGGACAGACGGACATCTTTATATCGTCTTAGAATTTCTCCCTGATCAAGAATATATATACTTTATATAGTCGGAAATCGATATTTCGATGTGTTACAAACGGAATGACAAACTTATTATACCCCCGTCACCATTCTATGGTGGTGGGTAAAAAAATTGAAATTTTTATATGAAAAACTTCTTTTGCCCATATCTCCTTAAATATGCGTCCTAGAGCGAAAAGGACTTTAATTCGTGACCGCCCCCAGAAAATTGAAAAATCCACCCAAAACCTAAAAAAATTGAAATTTTTATATGAAAAACTTCTTTTGCCCATATCTCCTTAAATATGCGTCCTAGAGCGAAAAGGACTTTAATTCGTGACCACCCCCAAAAAATTGAAAAATCCACCCAAAACCTAAAAAAATTAAAATTTTTATATGAAAAACTTCTTTTGCCCATATCTCCTAAACTAAGCGTCCTAGAGCGAAAAGGACTTTAATTCGTGACCACCCCCAGAAAATTGAAAAATCTACACAAAACCTAAAAAAATTGAAATTTAAATTTTTATATGAAGAACTTATTTTGCCCATATCTCCTAAACTAAGCGTCCTAGAGCGAAAAGGACTTTAATTCGTGACCACCCCCAAAAAATTGAAAAATCCACCCAAAACCTAAAAAAAATTGAAATTTTTATATGAAAAACTTCTTTTGCCCATATCTCCTTAAATATGCGTCCTAGAGCGAAAAGACTTTAATTCGTGACCACCCCCAAAAAATTGAAAAATCCACCCAAAACCTAAAAAAATTGAAATTTTTATATGAAAAACTTCTTTTGCCCATATCTCCTAAACTAAGCGTCCTAGAGCGAAAAAGGACTTTAATTCGTGACCGCCCCCAAAAAATTGAAAAATCCACCTAAAACCTAAAAAAAATGAAATTTTTATATGAAAAACTTCTTTTGCCCATATCTCCTTAAATATGCGTCCTAGAGCGAAAAGGACTTTAATTCGTGACCACCCCCAAAAAATTGAAAAATCCACCCAAAACCTAAAAAAAATTTAAATTTTTATATGAAAAACTTCTTTTGCCCATATCTCCTAAACTAAGCGTCCTAGAGCGAAAAGGACTTTAATTCGTGACCACCCCCAGAAAATTTAAAAATCCACCCAAAACCTAAAAAAATTGAAATTTTTATATGAAAAACTTCTTTTGCCCATATCTCCTTAAATATGCGTCCTAGAGCGAAAAGGACTTTAATTCGTGACCACCCCCAAAAATTGAAAAATCCACCCAAAACCTAAAAAAATTAAAATTTTTATATGAAAAACTTCTTTTGCCCATATCTCCTTAAATATGCGTCCTAGAGCGAAAAGGTCTTTAATTCGTGACCACCCCCAAAAAATTGAAAAATCCACCCAAAACGTAAAAAAATTTAAATTTTTATATGAAAAACTTCTTTTGCCCATATCTCCTTAAATATGCGTCCTAGAGCGAAAAGGACTTTAATTCGTGACCACCCCCAAAAAATTGAAAAATCCACCCAAAACCTAAAAAAATTTAAAATTTTATATGAAAAAATTCTTTTGCCCATATCTCCTTAAATATGCGTCCTAGAGCGAAAAGGACTTTAATTCGTGACCACCCCCAAAAAATTGAAAAATCCACCCAAAACCTAAAAAAATTAAAATTTTTATATGAAAAACTTCTTTTGCCCATATCTCCTTAAATATGCGTCCTAGAGCGAAAAGGACTTTAATTCGTGACCACCCCCAAAAAATTGAAAAATCCACCCAAAACCTAAAAAAATTTAAATTTTTATATGAAAAACTTCTTTTGCCCATATCTCCTAAATTAAGCGTCCTAGAGCGAAAAGGACTTTAATTCGTGACCACCCCCAAAAAATTGAAAATTCCACCCAAAACCTAAAAAAATTAAGATTTTTATATGAAAAACTTATTTTGCCCATATCTCCTAAACTAAGCGTCCTAGAGCGAAAAGGACTTTAATTCGTGACCACTCCCAAAAAATTGAAAAATCCACCCAAAACCTAAAAAAATTTAAATTTTTATACGAAAAACTTCTTTTGCCCATATCTCCTTAAATATGCGTCCTAGAGCGAAAAGGACTTAAATTCGTGACCACCCCCAAAAAATTGGAAAATCCACCCAAAATCTAAAAAAATTTAAATTTTTATATGAAAAACTTCTTTTGCCCATATCTCCTAAACTAAGCGTCCTAGAGCGAAAAGGACTTTAATTCGTGACCACCCCCAAAAAATTGAAAAATCCACCCAAAACCTAAAAAAATTTAAATTTTTATATGAAAAACTTCTTTTGCCCATATCTCCTAAACTAAGCGTCCTAGAGCGAAAAGGACTTTAATCCGTGACCACCCCCAAAAATTTGAAAAATCCACCCAAAACCTAAAAAAATTGAAATTTTTATATGAAAAACTTCTTTTGCCCATATCTCCTTAAATATGCGTCCTAGAGCGAAAAGGACTTTAATTCGTGACCACCCCCAAAAAATTGAAAAATCCACCCAAAACCTAAAAAAATTTAAATTTTTATATGAAAAACTTCTTTTGCCCATATCTCCTAAACTAAGCGTCCTAGAGCGAAAAGGACTTTAATTCGTGACCACCCCCAAAAAATTGAAAAATCCACCCAAACCCTAAAAAAATTGAAATTTTTATTTAAAAAACTTCTTTTGCCCATATCTCCTTAAATATGCGTCCTAGAGCGAAAAGGACTTTAATTCGTGACCACCCCCAAAAAATTGAAAAATCCACCCAAAACCTAAAAAATTTGAAATTTTTATATGAAAAACTTCTTTTGCCCATATCTCCTAAACTAAGCGTCCTAGAGCGAAAAGGACTGTAATTCGTGACCACTCCCAAAAAATTGAAGAATCCACCCAAAACCTAAAAAAATTTAAATTTTTATACGAAAAACTTCTTTTGCCCATATCTCCTTAAATATGCGTCCTAGAGCGAAAAGGACTTTAATTCGTGACCACCCCTAAAAAATTGACAAATCCACCCAAAACCTAAAAAAAATAAATTTTTATATGAAAAAGTTCTTTTGCCCATATCTCCTAAACTAAGCGTCCTAGAGCGAAGCGGACTTTAATTCGTGACCACCCACAAAATATTGAAAAATCCACCCAAAATCTAAAAAAATTTAAATTTTTATATGAAAAACTTCTTTTGCCCATATCTCCTAAACTAAGCGTCCTAGAGCGAAAAGGACTTTAATTCGTTACCGCCCCCAAAAAATTGAAAAATCCACCCAAAACCTAAAAAAATTGAAATTTTTATACGAAAAACTTCTTTTGCCCATATCTCCTTAAATATGCGTCCTAGAGCGAAAAGGACTTTAATTCGTGACCACCGCCAAAAAATTGAAAAATCCACCCAAAATCTAAAAAAATTTAAATTTTTATATGAAAAACTTCTTTTGCCCATATCTCCTAAACTAAGCGTCCTAGAGCGAAAAGGACTTTAATTCGAGACCGCCCCCAAAAAATTGAAAAATCCACCCAAAACCTAAAAAAATTGAAATTTTTATATGAAAAACTTCTTTTGCCCATATCTCCTTAAATATGCGTCCTAGAGCGAAAAGGACTTTAATTCGTGACCACCCCCAAAAAATTGAAAAATCCACCCAAAACCTAAAAAAATTGAAATTTTTATATGAAAAACTTCTTTTGCCCATATCTCCTAAACTAATCGTCCTAGAGCGAAAAGGACTTTAATTCGTGACCACCCCCAGAAAATTGAAAAATCCACCCAAAACCTAAAAAAAATTGAAATTTTTATATGAAAAACTTCTTTTGCCCATATCTCCTTAAATATGCGTCCTAGAGCGAAAAGGACTTTAATTCGTGACCACCCCCAAAAAATTGAAAAATCCACCCAAAACCTAAAAAAATTAAAATTTTTATATGAAAAACTTCTTTTGCCCATATCTCCTTAAATATGCGTCCTAGAGCGAAGCGGACTTTAATTCGTGACCACCCCCAAAAAATTGAAAAATCCACCCAAAACCTAAAAAAAATTAAATTTTTATATGAAAAACTTCTTTTGCCCATATCTCCTAAACTAAGCGTCCTAGAGCGAAAAGGACTTTAATTCGTGACCACTCCCAAAAAATTGAAAAATCCACCCAAAACCTAAAAAAATTGAAATTTTTATATGAAAAACTTCTTTTGCCCATATCTCCTTAAATATGCGTCCTAGAGCGAAAAGGACTTTAATTCGTGACCACCCCCAAAAAATTGAAAATTCCACCCAAAACCTAAAAAAATTTAAATTTTTATATGAAAAACTACTTTTGCCCATATCTCCTAAACTAAGCGTCCTAGAGCGAAAAGGACTTTAATTCGTGACCACTCCCAAAAAATTGAAAAATCCACCCAAAACCTAAAAAAATTGAAATTTTTTACGAAAAACTTCTTTTGCCCATATCTCCTTAAATATGCGTCCTAGAGCGAAAAGGACTTTAATTCGTGACCACCCCCAGAAAATTGAAAAATCTACACAAAACCTAAAAAAATCGAAATTTAAATTTTTATATGAAGAACTTATTTTGCCCATATCTCCTAAACTAAGCGTCCTAGAGCGAAAAGGACTTTAATTCGTGACCACCCCCAAAAAATTGAAAAATCCACCCAAAACCTAAAAAAATTGAAATTTTTATATGAAAAACTTCTTTTGCCCATATCTCCTAAACTAAGCGTCCTAGAGCGAAAAGGACTGTAATTCGTGACCACTCCCAAAAAATTGAAAAATCCACCAAAAACCTAAAAAAATTTAAATTTTTATACGAAAAACTTCTTTTGCCCATATCTCCTTAAATATGCGTCCTAGAGCGAAAAGGACTTTAATTCGTGACCACCCCCAAAAAATTGACAAATCCACCCAAAACCTAAAAAAAATAAATTTTTATATGAAAAAGTTCTTTTGCCCATATCTCCTAAACTAAGCGTCCTAGAGCGAAGCGGACTTTAATTCGTGACCACCCACAAAATATTGAAAAATCCACCCAAAATCTAAAAAAATTTAAATTTTTATATGAAAAACTTCTTTTGCCCATATCTCCTAAACTAAGCGTCCTAGAGCGAAAAGGACTTTAATTCGTTACCGCCCCCAAAAAATTGAAAAATCCACCCAAAACCTAAAAAAATTGAAATTTTTATACGAAAAACTTCTTTTGCCCATATCTCCTTAAATATGCGTCCTAGAGCGAAAAGGACTTTAATTCGTGACCACCGCCAAAAAATTGAAAAATCCACCCAAAATCTAAAAAAATTTAAATTTTTATATGAAAAACTTCTTTTGCCCATATCTCCTAAACTAAGCGTCCTAGAGCGAAAAGGACTTTAATTCGAGACCGCCCCCAAAAAATTGAAAAATCCACCCAAAACCTAAAAAAATTGAAATTTTTATATGAAAAACTTCTTTTGCCCATATCTCCTTAAATATGCGTCCTAGAGCGAAAAGGACTTTAATTCGTGACCACCCCCAAAAAATTGAAAAATCCACCCAAAACCTAAAAAATTTAAATTTTTATATGAAAAACTTCTTTTGCCCATATCTCCTAAACTAATCGTCCTAGAGCGAAAAGGACTTTAATTCGTGACCACCCCCAGAAAATTGAAAAATCCACCCAAAACCTAAAAAAAATTGAAATTTTTATATGAAAAACTTCTTTTGCCCATATCTCCTTAAATATGCGTCCTAGAGCGAAAAGGACTTTAATTCGTGACCACCCCCAAAAAATTGAAAAATCCACCCAAAACCTAAAAAAATTAAAATTTTTATATGAAAAACTTCTTTTGCCCATATCTCCTTAAATATGCGTCCTAGAGCGAAGCGGACTTTAATTCGTGACCACCCCCAAAAAATTGAAAAATCCACCCAAAACCTAAAAAAAATTAAATTTTTATATGAAAAACTTCTTTTGCCCATATCTCCTAAACTAAGCGTCCTAGAGCGAAAAGGACTTTAATTCGTGACCACTCCCAAAAAATTGAAAAATCCACCCAAAACCTAAAAAAATTGAAATTTTTATATGAAAAACTTCTTTTGCCCATATCTCCTAAACTAAGCGTCCTAGAGCGAAAAGGACTTTAATTCGTGACCACTCCCAAAAAATTGAAAAATCCACCCAAAACCTAAAAAAATTGAAATTTTTTACGAAAAACTTCTTTTGCCCATATCTCCTTAAATATGCGTCCTAGAGCGAAAAGGACTTTAATTCGTGACCACCCCCAAAAAATTGAAAATTCCACCCAAAACCTAAAAAAATTTAAATTTTTATATGAAAAACTACTTTTGCCCATATCTCCTAAACTAAGCGTCCTAGAGCGAAAAGGACTTTAATTCGTGACCACTCCCAAAAAATTGAAAAATCCACCCAAAACCTAAAAAAATTGAAATTTTTTACGAAAAACTTCTTTTGCCCATATCTCCTTAAATATGCGTCCTAGAGCGAAAAGGACTTTAATTCGTGACCACCCCCAGAAAATTGAAAAATCTACACAAAACCTAAAAAAATCGAAATTTAAATTTTTATATGAAGAACTTATTTTGCCCATATCTCCTAAACTAAGCGTCCTAGAACGAAAAGGACTTTAATTCGTGACCACCCCCAAAAAATTGAAAAATCCACCCAAAACCTAAAAAAATTGAAATTTTTATATGAAAAACTTCTTTTGCCCATATCTCCTTAAATATGCGTCCTAGAACGAAAAGGACTTTAATTCGTGACCACCCCCAAAAAATTGAAAAATCCACCCAAAACCTAAAAAAATTGAAATTTTTATATGAAAAACTTCTTTTGCCCATATCTCCTAAACTAAGCGTCCTAGAGCGAAAAGGACTTTAATTCGTGACCGCCCCCAAAAAATTGAAAAATCCACCTAAAACCTAAAAAAATTGAAATTTTTATATGAAAAACTTCTTTTGCCCATATCTCCTTAAATATGCGTCCTAGAGCGAAAAGGACTTTAATTCGTGGCCACCCCCAAAAAATTGAAAAATCCACCCAAAACCTAAAAAAAATTTAAATTTTTATATGAAAAACTTCTTTTGCCCATATCTCCTGAACTAAGCGTCCTAGAGCGAAAAGGACTTTAATTCGTGACCACCCCCAGAAAATTGAAAAATCTACACAAAACCTAAAAAAATTGAAATTTGAATTTTTATATGAAGAACTTCTTTTGCCCATATCTCCTAAACTAAGCGTCCTAGAGCGAAAAGGACTTTAATTCGTGACCACCCCCAAAAAATTGAAAAATCCACCCAAAACCTAAAAAAATTTAAATTTTTATATGAAAAACTTCTTTTGCCCATATCTCCTAAATTAAGCGTCCTAGAGCGAAAAGGACTTTAATTCGTGACCACCCCCAAAAAATTGAAAATTCCACCCAAAACTTAAAAAAATTGAAATTTTTATATGAAAAACTTCTTTTGCCCATATCTCCTTAAATATGCGTCCTAGAGCGAAAAGGACTTTAATTCGTGACCACCCCCCAAAAAATTTAAAAATCCACCCAAAACCTAAAAAAATTTAAATTTTTATATGAAAAACTTCTTTTGCCCTAGAGCGAAAAAGACTTTAATTCGTGACCACCCCCAAAAAAATTGAAAAATCCACCCAAAACCTAAAAAAATTGAAAATTTTATATGAAAAACTTCTTTTGCCCATATCTCCTTAAATATGCGCCCTAGAGCAAAAAGGACTTTAATTCGTGACCACCCCCAAAAAATTGAAAAATCCACCTAAAACCTAAAAAAATTGAAATTTTTATATGAAAAACTTCTTTTGCCCATATCTCCTTAAATATGCGTCCTAGAGCGAAAAGGACTTTAATTCGTGGCCACCCCCAAAAAATTGAAAAATCCACCCAAAACCTAAAAAAATGTAAATTTTTATATGAAAAACTTCTTTTGCCCTAGAGCAAAAAGGACTTTAATTCGTGACCACCCCCAAAAAATTGAAAAATCCACCCAAAACCTAAAAAAATTAAAATTTTTATATGAAAAACTTCTTTTGCCCATATCTCCTTAAATATGCGTCCTAGAGCGAAAAGGACTTTAATTCGTGACCACCCCCAAAAAATTGAAAAATCCACCCAAAACCTAAAAAAATTGAAATTTTTATATGAAAAACTTCTTTTGCCCATATCTCCTAAACTAAGCGTCCTAGAGCGAAAAGGACTTTAATTCGTGACCACCCCCAAAAAATTGAAAATTCCACCCAAAACCTAAAAAAATTAAAATTTTTATATGAAAAACTTATTTTGCCCATATCTCCTAAACTAAGCGTCCTAGAGCGAAAAGGACTTTAATTCGTGACCACTCCCAAAAAATTTAAAAATCCACCCAAAACCTAAAAAAATTTAAATTTTTATACGAAAAACTTCTTGTGCCCATATCTCCTTAAATATGCGTCCTAGAGCGAAAAGGACTTAAATTCGTGACCACCCCCAAAAAATTGGAAAATCCACCCAAAATCTAAAAAAATTTAAATTTTTATAGGAAAAACTTCTTTTGCCAATACCTCCTTAAATATGCGTCCTAGAGCGAAAAGGACTTTAATTCGTGACCACCCCCAAAAAATTGAAAAATCCACCCAAAACCTAAAAAAATTGAAATTTTTATATGAAAAACTTCTTTTGCCCATATCTCCTAAACTAAGCGTCCTAGAGCGAAAAGGACTTTAATTCGTGACCGCCCCCAAAAAATTGAAAAATCCACCTAAAACCTAAAAAAATTGAAATTTTTATATGAAAAACTTCTTTTGCCCATATCTCCTTAAATATGCGTCCTAGAGCGAAAAGGACTTTAATTCGTGGCCACCCCCAAAAAATTGAAAAATCCACCCAAAACCTAAAAAAAATTGAAATTTTTATATGAAAAACTTCTTTTGCCCATATCTCCTTAAATATGCGTCCTAGAGCAAAAAGGACTTTAATTCGTGACCACCCCCAAAAAATTGAAAAATCCACCCAAAACCTAAAAAATTGAAATTTTTATATGAAAAACTTCTTTTGCCCATATCTCCTTAAATATGCGTCCTAGAGCAAAAAGGACTTTAATTCGTGACCACCCCCAAAAAATTGTAAAATCCACCCAAAACCTAAAAAAATTGAAATTTTTATATGAAAAATTCTTTTGCCCATATCTCCTGAACTAAGCGTCCTAGAGCGAAAAGGACTTTAATTCGTGACCACCCCCAGAAAATTGAAAAATCTACACAAAACCTAAAAAAATGTAAATTTAAATTTTTATATGAAGAACTTCTTTTGCCCATATCTCCTAAACTAAGCGTCCTAGAGCGAAAAGGACTTTAATTCATGACCACCCCCAAAAAATTGAAAAATCCACCCAAAACCTAAAAAAATTGAAATTTTTATATGAAAAACTTCTTTTGCCCATATCTCCTTAAATATGCGTCCTAGAGCGAAAAGGACTTTAATTCGTGACCACCCCCAAAAAATTGAAAAATCCACCCAAAACCTTAAAAAAATTGAAATTTTTATATGAAAAACTTCTTTTGCCCATATCTCCTAAACTAAGCGTCCTAGAGCGAAAAGGACTTTAATTCGTGACCGCCCCCAAAAAATTGAAAAATCCACCTAAAACCTAAAAAAATTGAAATTTGTATATGAAAAACTTCTTTTGCCCATATCTCCTTAAATATGCGTCCTAGAGCGAAAAGGACTTTAATTCGTGACCACCCCCAAAAAATTGAAAAATCCACCCAAAACCTAAAAAAATTGAAATTTTTATATGAAAAACTTCTTTTGCCCATATCTCCTTAAATATGCGTCCTAGAGCGAAAAGGACTTTAATTCGTGACCACCCCCAAAAAATTGAAAAATCCACCCAAAACCTAAAAAAATTGAAATTTTTATATGAAAAACTTCTTTTGCCCATATCTCCTAAACTAAGCGTCCTAGAGCGAAAAGGACTTTAATTCGTGACCGCCCCCAAAAAATTGAAAAATCCACCTAAAACCTAAAAAAATTGAAATTTTTATATGAAAAACTTCTTTTGCCCATATCTCCTTAAATATGCGTCCTAGAGCGAAAAGGACTTTAATTCGTGGCCACCCCCAAAAAATTGAAAAATCCACCCAAAACCTAAAAAAAATTGAAATTTTTATATGAAAAACTTCTTTTGCCCATATCTCCTAAACTAAGCGTCCTAGAGCGAAAAGGACTTTAATTCGTGACCAACCCCAGAAAATTTAAAAATCCACCCAAAACCTAAAAAAATTGAAATTTTTATATGAAAAACTTCTTTTGCCCATATCTCCTTAAATATGCGTCCTAGAGCGAAAAGGACTTTAATTCGTGACCACCCCCAAAAATTGAAAAATCCACCTAAAACCTAAAAAAATTGAAATTTTTATATGAAAAACTTCTTTTGCCCATATCTCCTTAAATATGCGTCCTAGAGCGAAAAGGACTTTAATTCGTGACCACCCCCAAAAAATTGAAAAATCCACCCAAAACCTAAAAAAAATAAAATTTTTATATGAAAAACTTCTTTTGCCCATATCTCCTTAAATATGCGTCCTAGAGCGAAAAGGACTTTAATTCGTGACCACCCCCAAAAAATTGAAAATTCCACCCAAAACCTAAAAAAAATTAAATTTTTATATGAAAATCTACTTTTGCCCATATCTCCTAAACTAAGCGTCCTAGAGCGAAAAGGACTTTAATTCGTGACCACTCCCAAAAAATTGAAAAATCCACCCAAAACCTAAAAAAATTGAAATTTTTATACGAAAAACTTCTTTTGCCCATATCTCCTTAAATATGCGTCCTAGAGCGAAAAGGACTTTAATTCGTGACCACCCCCCAAAAAATTTAAAAATCCACCCAAAACCTAAAAAAATTTAAATTTTTATACGAAAAACTTCTTTTGCCCATATCTCCTTAAATATGCGTCCTAGAGCGAAAAGGACTTTAATTCGTGACCACCCCCAAAAAATTGAAAAATCCACCCAAAACCTAAAAAAATTTAAATTTTTATATGAAAAAGTTCTTTTGCCCATATCTCCTAAACTAAGCGTCCTAGAGCGAAAAGGACTTTAATTCGTGACCACCCCCAAAAAATTGAAAAATCCACCCAAAACCTAAAAAAATTGAAATTTTTATATGAAAAACTTCTTTTGCCCATATCTCCTTAAATATGCGTCCTAGAGCGAAAAGGACTTTAATTCGTGACCACCCCCAAAAAATTGAAAAATCCACCCAAAACCTAAAAAAATTGAAATTTTTATATGAAAAACTTCTTTTGCCCATATCTCCTAAACTAAGCGTCCTAGAGCGAAAAGGACTGTAATTCGTGACCACTCCCAAAAAATTGAAAAATCCACCCAAAACCTAAAAAAATTTAAATTTTTATATGAAAAACTTCTTTTGCCCATATCTCCTAAACTAAGCGTCCTAGAGCGAAAAGGACTTTAATTCGTGACCACCCCCAAAAAATTGACAAATCCACCCAAAACCTAAAAAAAATAAATTTTTATATGAAAAAGTTCTTTTGCCCATATCTCCTAAACTAAGCGTCCTAGAGCGAAAAGGACTTTAATTCGTGACCACCCACAAAATATTGAAAAATCCACCCAAAATCTAAAAAAATTTAAATTTTTATATGAAAAACTTCTTTTGCCCATATCTCCTAAACTAAGCGTCCTAGAGCGAAAAGGACTTTAATTCGTGACCACCCCCAAAAAATTGAAAAATCCACCCAAAACCTAACAAAAATTGAAATTTTTATATGAAAAACTTCTTTTGCCCATATCTCCTTAAATATGCGTCCTAGAGCGAAAAGGACTTTAATTCGTGACCACCCCCAAAAAATTGAAAAATCCACCCAAAACCTAAAAAAATTAAAATTTTTATATGAAAAACTTCTTTTGCCCATATCTCCTTAAATATGCGTCCAAAAAATTGAAAAATCCACCCAAAACCTAAAAAAAATTAAATTTTTATATGAAAAACTTCTTTTGCCCATATCTCCTAAACTAAGCGTCCTAGAGCGAAAAGGACTTTAATTCGTGACCACTCCCAAAAAATTGAAAAATCCACCCAAAACCTAAAAAATTGAAATTTTTATATGAAAAACTTCTTTTGCCCATATCTCCTTAAATATGCGTCCTAGAGCGAAAAGGACTTTAATTCGTGACCACCCCCAAAAAATTGGAAAATCCACCCAAAATCTAAAAAAAATTCAATTTTTATATGAAAAACTTCTTTTGCCCATATCTCCTAAACTAAGCGTCCTAGAGCGAAAAGGACTTTAATTCGTGACCACCCCCAAAAAATTGAGAAATCCACCCAAAACCTAAAAAAATTTAAATTTTTATATGAAAAACTTCTTTTGCCCATATCTCCTGAACTAAGCGTCCTAGAGCGAAAAGGACTTTAATTCGTGACCACCCCCAGAAAATTGAAAAATCTACACAAAACCTAAAAAAATTGAAATTTGAATTTTTATATGAAGAACTTCTTTTGCCCATATCTCCTAAACTAAGCGTCCTAGAGCGAAAAGGACTTTAATTCGTGACCACCCCCAAAAAATTGAAAAATCCACCCAAAACCTAAAAAAATTTAAATTTTTATATGAAAAACTTCTTTTGCCCATATCTCCTAAATTAAGCGTCCTAGAGCGAAAAGGACTTTAATTCGTGATCACCCCCAAAAAATTGAAAATTCCACCCAAAACTTAAAAAAATTGAAATTTTTATATGAAAAACTTCTTTTGCCCATATCTCCTTAAATATGCGTCCTAGAGCGAAAAGGACTTTAATTCGTGACCACCCCCCAAAAAATTTAAAAATCCACCCAAAACCTAAAAAAATTTAAATTTTTATATGAAAAACTTCTTTTGCCCTAGAGCGAAAAGGACTTTAATTCGTGACCACCCCCAAAAAATTGAAAAATCCACCCAAAACCTAAAAAAATTGAAAATTTTATATGAAAAACTTCTTTTGCCCATATCTCCTTAAATATGCGTCCTAGAGCAAAAAGGACTTTAATTCGTGACCACCCCCAAAAAATTGAAAAATCCACCTAAAACCTAAAAAAATTGAAATTTTTATATGAAAAACTTCTTTTGCCCATATCTCCTTAAATATGCGTCCTAGAGCGAAAAGGACTTTAATTCGTGGCCACCCCCAAAAAATTGAAAAATCCACCCAAAACCTAAAAAAAATTGAAATTTTTATATGAAAAAGTTCTTTTGCCCATATCTCCTTAAATATGCGTCCTAGAGCGAAAAGGACTTTAATTCGTGGCCACCCCCAAAAAATTGAAAAATCCACCCAAAACCTAAAAAAATGTAAATTTTTATATGAAAAACTTCTTTTGCCCTAGAGCGAAAAGGACTTTAATTCGTGACCACCCCCAAAAAATTGAAAAATCCACCCAAAACCTAAAAAAATTAAAATTTTTATATGAAAAACTTCTTTTGCCCATATCTCCTTAAATATGCGTCCTAGAGCGAAAAGGACTTTAATTCGTGACCACCCCCAAAAAATTGAAAAATCCACCCAAAACTTAAAAAAATTGAAATTTTTATATGAAAAACTTCTTTTGCCCATATCTCCTAAACTAAGCGTCCTAGAGCGAAAAGGACTTTAATTCGTGACCACCCCCAAAAAATTGAAAATTCCACCCAAAACCTAAAAAAATTAAAATTTTTATATGAAAAACTTATTTTGCCCATATCTCCTAAACTAAGCGTCCTAGAGCGAAAAGGACTTTAATTCGTGACCACTCCCAAAAAATTTAAAAATCCACCCAAAACCTAAAAAAATTTAAATTTTTATACGAAAAACTTCTTTTGCCCATATCTCCTTAAATATGCGTCCTAGAGCGAAAAGGACTTTAATTCGTGACCGCCCCCAAAAAATTGAAAAATCCACCTAAAACCTAAAAAAATTGAAATTTTTATATGAAGAACTTCTTTTGCCCATATCTCCTAAACTAAGCGTCCTAGAGCGAAAAGGACTTTAATTCATGACCACCCCCAAAAAATTGAAAAATCCACCCAAAACCTAAAAAAATTGAAATTTTTATATGAAAAACTTCTTTTGCCCATATCTCCTTAAATATGCGTCCTAGAGCGAAAAGGACTTTAATTCGTGACCACCCCCAAAAAATTGAAAAATCCACCCAAAACCTTAAAAAAATTGAAATTTTTATATGAAAAACTTCTTTTGCCCATATCTCCTAAACTAAGCGTCCTAGAGCGAAAAGGACTTTAATTCGTGACCGCCCCCAAAAAATTGAAAAATCCACCTAAAACCTAAAAAAATTGAAATTTGTATATGAAAAACTTCTTTTGCCCATATCTCCTTAAATATGCGTCCTAGAGCGAAAAGGACTTTAATTCGTGACCACCCCCAAAAAATTGAAAAATCCACCCAAAACCTAAAAAAATTGAAATTTTTATATGAAAAACTTCTTTTGCCCATATCTCCTTAAATATGCGTCCTAGAGCGAAAAGGACTTTAATTCGTGACCACCCCCAAAAAATTGAAAAATCCACCCAAAACCTAAAAAAATTGAAATTTTTATATGAAAAACTTCTTTTGCCCATATCTCCTAAACTAAGCGTCCTAGAGCGAAAAGGACTTTAATTCGTGACCGCCCCCAAAAAATTGAAAAATCCACCTAAAACCTAAAAAAATTGAAATTTTTATATGAAAAACTTCTTTTGCCCATATCTCCTTAAATATGCGTCCTAGAGCGAAAAGGACTTTAATTCGTGGCCACCCCCAAAAAATTGAAAAATCCACCCAAAACCTAAAAAAAATTGAAATTTTTATATGAAAAACTTCTTTTGCCCATATCTCCTAAACTAAGCGTCCTAGAGCGAAAAGGACTTTAATTCGTGACCACCCCCAGAAAATTTAAAAATCCACCCAAAACCTAAAAAAATTGAAATTTTTATATGAAAAACTTCTTTTGCCCATATCTCCTTAAATATGCGTCCTAGAGCGAAAAGGACTTTAATTCGTGACCACCCCCAAAAAATTGAAAATTCCACCCAAAACTTAAAAAAATTTAAATTTTTATATGAAAAACTTCTTTTGCCCATATCTCCTTAAATATGCGTCCTAGAGCGAAAAGGACTTTAATTCGTGACCACCCCCCAAAAAATTTAAAAATCCACCCAAAATCTAAAAAAATTTAAATTTTTATACGAAAAACTTCTTTTGCCCATATCTCCTTAAATATGCGTCCTAGAGCGAAAAGGACTTAAATTCGTGACCACCCCCAAAAAATTGGAAAATCCACCCAAAATCTAAAAAAGTTTAAATTTTTATATGAAAAACTTCTTTTGCCCATATCTCCTAAACTAAGCGTCCTAGAGCGAAAAGGACTTTAATTCGTGACCACCCCCAAAAAATTGAAAAATCCACCCAAAACCTAAAAAAATTTAAATTTTTATATGAAAAACTTCTTTTGCCCATATCTCCTAAACTAAGCGTCCTAGAGCGAAAAGGACTTTAATCCGTGACCACCCCCAAAAATTTGAAAAATCCACCCAAAACCTAAAAAAATTGAAATTTTTATATGAAAAACTTCTTTTGCCCATATCTCCTTAAATATGCGTCCTAGAGCGAAAAGGACTTTAATTCGTGACCACCCCCAAAAAATTGAAAAATCCACCCAAAACCTAAAAAAATTTAAATTTTTATATGAAAAAGTTCTTTTGCCCATATCTCCTAAACTAAGCGTCCTAGAGCGAAAAGGACTTTAATTCGTGACCACCCCCAAAAAATTGAAAAATCCACCCAAAACCTAAAAAAATTGAAATTTTTATATGAAAAACTTCTTTTGCCCATATCTCCTTAAATATGCGTCCTAGAGCGAAAAGGACTTTAATTCGTGACCACCCCCAAAAAATTGAAAAATCCACCCAAAACCTAAAAAAATTGAAATTTTTATATGAAAAACTTCTTTTGCCCATATCTCCTAAACTAAGCGTCCTAGAGCGAAAAGGACTGTAATTCGTGACCACTCCCAAAAAATTGAAAAATCCACCCAAAACCTAAAAAAATTTAAATTTTTATATGAAAAACTTCTTTTGCCCATATCTCGTTAAATATGCGTCCTAAAGCGAAAAGGACTTTAATTCGTGACCACCCCCAAAAAATTGAAAAATCCACCCAAAACCTAAAAAAATTAAAATTTTTATATGAAAAACTTCTTTTGCCCATATCTCCTTAAATATGCGTCCTAGAGCGAAAAGGACTTTAATTCGTGACCACCCACAAAATATTGAAAAATCCACCCAAAATCTAAAAAAATTTAAATTTTTATATGAAAAACTTCTTTTGCCCATATCTCCTAAACTAAGCGTCCTAGAGCGAAAAGGACTTTAATTCGTTACCGCCCCCAAAAAATTGAAAAATCCACCCAAAACCTAAAAAAATTGAAATTTTTATACGAAAAACTTCTTTTGCCCATATCTCATTAAATATGCGTCCTAATTCGTGACCACCGCCAAAAAATTGAAAAATCCACCCAAAATCTAAAAAAAATTAAATTTTTATATGAAAAACTTCTTTTGCCCATATCTCCTAAACTAAGCGTCCTAGAGCGAAAAGGACTTTAATTCGAGACCGCCCCCAAAAAATTGAAAAATCCACCCAAAGCCTAAAAAAATTGAAATTTTTATATGAAAAACTTCTTTTGCCCATATCTCCTTAAATATGCGTCCTAGAGCGAAAAGGACTTTAATTCGTGACCACCCCCAAAAAATTGAAAAATCCACCCAAAACCTAAAAAAATTTAAATTTTTATATGAAAAACTTCTTTTGCCCATATCTCCTAAATTAAGCGTCCTAGAGCGAAAAGGACTTTAATTCGAGACCGCCCCCAAAAAATTGAAAAATCCACCCAAAACCTAAAAAAATTGAAATTTTTATATGAAAAACTTCTTTTGCCCATATCTCCTTAAATATGCGTCCTAGAGCGAAAAGGACTTTAATTCGTGACCACCCCCAAAAAATTGAAAAATCCACCCAAAACCTAAAAAAATTTAAATTTTTATATGAAAAACTTCTTTTGCCCATATCTCCTAAACTAAGCGTCCTAGAGCGAAAAGGACTTTAATTCGTGACCACCCCCAAAAAATTGAAAAATCCACCCAAAACCTAACAAAAATTGAAATTTTTATATGAAAAACTTCTTTTGCCCATATCTCCTTAAATATGCGTCCTAGAGCGAAAAGGACTTTAATTCGTGACCACCCCCAAAAAATTGAAAAATCCACCCAAAACCTAAAAAAATTAAAATTTTTATATGAAAAACTTCTTTTGCCCATATCTCCTTAAATATGCGTCCAAAAAATTGAAAAATCCACCCAAAACCTAAAAAAAAATTGAAATTTTTATATGAAAAACTTCTTTTGCCCATATCTCCTTAAATATGCGTCCTAGAGCGAAAAGGACTTTAATTCGTGACCACTCCCAAAAAATTGAAAAATCCACCCAAAACCTAAAAAATTGAAATTTTATATATGAAAAACTTCTTTTGCCCATATCTCCTTAAATATGCGTCCTAGAGCGAAAAGGACTTTAATTCGTGACCACCCCCAAAAAATTGGAAAATCCACCCAAAATCTAAAAAAAATTAAATTTTTATATGAAAAACTTCTTTTGCCCATATCTCCTAAACTAAGCGTCCTAGAGCGAAAAGGACTTTAATTCGTGACCACCCCCAAAAAATTGAAAAATCCACCCAAAACCTAAAAAAATTTAAATTTTTATATGAAAAACTTCTTTTGCCCATATCTCCTGAACTAAGCGTCCTAGAGCGAAAAGGACTTTAATTCGTGACCACCCCCAGAAAATTGAAAAATCTACACAAAACCTAAAAAAATTGAAATTTGAATTTTTATATGAAGAACTTCTTTTGCCCATATCTCCTAAACTAAGCGTCCTAGAGCGAAAAGGACTTTAATTCGTGACCACCCCCAAAAAATTGAAAAATCCACCCAAAACCTAAAAAAATTTAAATTTTTATATGAAAAACTTCTTTTGCCCATATCTCCTAAATTAAGCGTCCTAGAGCGAAAAGGACTTTAATTCGTGATCACCCCCCAAAAAATTGAAAATTCCACCCAAAACTTAAAAAAATTGAAATTTTTATATGAAAAACTTCTTTTGCCCATATCTCCTTAAATATGCGTCCTAGAGCGAAAAGGACTTTAATTCGTGACCACCCCCCAAAAAATTTAAAAATCCACCCAAAACCTAAAAAAATTTAAATTTTTATATGAAAAACTTCTTTTGCCCTAGAGCGAAAAGGACTTTAATTCGTGACCACCCCCAAAAAATTGAAAAATCCACCCAAAACCTAAAAAAATTGAAAATTTTATATGAAAAACTTCTTTTGCCCATATCTCCTTAAATATGCGTCCTAGAGCAAAAAGGACTTTAATTCGTGACCACCCCCAAAAAATTGAAAAATCCACCTAAAACCTAAAAAAATTGAAATTTTTATATGAAAAACTTCTTTTGCCCATATCTCCTTAAATATGCGTCCTAGAGCGAAAAGGACTTTAATTCGTGGCCACCCCCAAAAAATTGAAAAATCCACCCAAAACCTAAAAAAATGTAAATTTTTATATGAAAAACTTCTTTTGCCCTAGAGCGAAAAGGACTTTAATTCGTGACCACCCCCAAAAAATTGAAAAATCCACCCAAAACCTAAAAAAATTAAAATTTTTATATGAAAAACTTCTTTTGCCCATATCTCCTTAAATATGCGTCCTAGAGCGAAAAGGACTTTAATTCGTGACCACCCCCAAAAAATTGAAAAATCCACCCAAAACCTAAAAAAATTGAAATTTTTATATGAAAAACTTCTTTTGCCCATATCTCCTAAACTAAGCGTCCTAGAGCGAAAAGGACTTTAATTCGTGACCACCCCCAAAAAATTGAAAATTCCACCCAAAACCTAAAAAAATTAAAATTTTTATATGAAAAACTTATTTTGCCCATATCTCCTAAACTAAGCGTCCTAGAGCGAAAAGGACTTTAATTCGTGACCACTCCCAAAAAATTTAAAAATCCACCCAAAACCTAAAAAAATTTAAATTTTTATACGAAAAACTTCTTTTGCCCATATCTCCTTAAATATGCGTCCTAGAGCGAAAAGGACTTAAATTCGTGACCACCCCCAAAAAATTGGAAAATCCACCCAAAATCTAAAAAAATTTAAATTTTTATAGGAAAAACTTCTTTTGCCCATACCTCCTAAACTGAGCGTCTTAGAGCGAAAAGGACTTTAATTCGTGACCACCCCCAAAAAATTGAAAAATCCACCCAAAACCTAAAAAAATTTAAATTTTTATATGAAAAACTTCTTTTGCCCATATCTCCTAAACTAAGCGTCCTAGAGCGAAAAGGACTTTAATCCGTGACCACCCCCAAAAATTTGAAAAATCCACCCAAAACCTAAAAAATTGAAATTTTTATATGAAAAACTTTTTTTGCCCATATCTCCTTAAATATGCGTCCTAGAGCAAAAAGGACTTTAATTCGTGACCACCCCCAAAAAATTGAAAAATCCACCCAAAACCTAAAAAAATTGAAATTTTTATATGAAAAATTCTTTTGCCCATATCTCCTGAACTAAGCGTCCTAGAGCGAAAAGGACTTTAATTCGTGACCACCCCCAGAAAATTGAAAAATCTACACAAAACCTAAAAAAATGTAAATTTAAATTTTTATATGAAGAACTTCTTTTGCCCATATCTCCTAAACTAAGCGTCCTAGAGCGAAAAGGACTTTAATTCATGACCACCCCCAAAAAATTGAAAAATCCACCCAAAACCTAAAAAAATTGAAATTTTTATATGAAAAACTTCTTTTGCCCATATCTCCTTAAATATGCGTCCTAGAGCGAAAAGGACTTTAATTCGTGACCACCCCCAAAAAATTGAAAAATCCACCCAAAACCTTAAAAAAATTGAAATTTTTATATGAAAAACTTCTTTTGCCCATATCTCCTAAACTAAGCGTCCTAGAGCGAAAAGGACTTTAATTCGTGACCGCCCCCAAAAAATTGAAAAATCCACCTAAAACCTAAAAAAATTGAAATTTGTATATGAAAAACTTCTTTTGCCCATATCTCCTTAAATATGCGTCCTAGAGCGAAAAGGACTTTAATTCGTGGCCACCCCCAAAAAATTGAAAAATCCACCCAAAACCTAAAAAAATTTAAATTTTTATATGAAAAACTTCTTTTGCCCATTTCTCCTAAACTAAGCGTCCTAGAGCGAAAAGGACTTTAATTCGTGACCACCCCCAGAAAATTGAAAAATCCACCCAAAACCTAAAAAAATTGAAATTTTTATATGAAAAACTTCTTTTGCCCATATCTCCTTAAATATGCGTCCTAGAGCGAAAAGGACTTTAATTCGTGACCACCCCCAAAAAATTGAAAAATCCACCCAAAACCTACAAAAATTGAAATTTTTATATGAAAAACTTCTTTTGCCCATATCTCCTTAAATATGCGTCCTAAAGCGAAAAGGACTTTAATTCGTGACCACCCCCAAAAAATTGAAAAATCCACCCAAAACCTAAAAAAATTAAAATTTTTATATGAAAAACTTCTTTTGGCCATATCTCCTTAAATATGCGTCCTAGAGCGAAAAGAACTTTAATTCGTGACCACCCCCAAAAAATTGAAAATTCCACCCAAAACCTAAAAAAATTTAAATTTTTATATGAAAAACTACTTTTGCCCATATCTCCTAAACTAAGCGTCCTAGAGTGAAAAGGACTTTAATTCGTGACCACTCCCAAAAAATTGAAAAATCCACCCAAAACCTAAAAAAATTGAAATTTTTTACGAAAAACTTCTTTTGCCCATATCTCCTTAAATATGCGTCCTAGAGCGAAAAGGAGTTTAATTCGTGACCACCCCCAAAAAATTGGAAAATCCACCCAAAATCTAAAAAAAATTAAATTTTTATATGAAAAACTTCTTTTGCCCATATCTCCTAAACTAAGCGTCCTAGAGCGAAAAGGACTTTAATTCGTGACCACCCCCAAAAAATTGAAAAATCCACCCAAAACCTAAAAAAATTGAAATTTTTATATGAAAAACTTCTTTCGCCCATATCTCCTGAACTAAGCGTCCTAGAGCGAAAAGGACTTTAATTCGTGACCACCCCCAAAAAATTGAAAAATCCACCCAAAACCTAAAAAATTGAAATTTTTATATGAAAAACTTCTTTTGCCCATATCTCCTTAAATATGCGTCCTAGAGCGAAAGGGACTTTAATTCGTGACCACCCCCAAAAAATTGCAAAATCCACCCAAAACCTAAAAAAATTTAAATTTTTATATGAAAAACTTCTTTTGCCCATATCTTCTAAACTAAGCGTCCTAGAGCGAAAAGGAATTTAATTCGTGACCGCCCCCAAAAAATTGATAAATCCACCTAATACCTAAAAAATTTGAAATTTTTATATGAAAAACTTCTTTTGCCCATATCTCCTTAAATATGCGTCCTAGAGCGAAAAGGACTTTAATTCGTGGCCACCCCCAAAAAATTGAAAAATCCACCCAAAACCTAAAAAAATTTAAATTTTTATATGAAAAACTTCTTTTGCCCATATCTCCTAAACTAAGCGTCCTAGAGCGAAAAGGACTTTAATTCGTGACCACCCCCAGAAAATTGAAAAATCCACCCAAAACCTAAAAAAATTGAAATTTTTATATGAAAAACTTCTTTTGCCCATATCTCCTTAAATATGCGTCCTAGAGCGAAAAGGACTTTAATTCGTGACCACCCCCAAAAAATTGAAAAATCCACCCAAAACCTAAAAAAATTGAAATTTTTATATGAAAAACTTCTTTTGCCCTAGAGCGAAAAGGACTTTAATTCGTGACCACCCCCAAAAAATTGAAAAATCCACCCAAAACCTAAAAAAATTAAAATTTTTATATGAAAAACTTCTTTTGCCCATATCTCCTTAAATATGCGTCCTAGAGCGAAAAGGACTTTAATTCGTGACCACCCCCAAAAAATTGAAAAATCCACCCAAAACCTAAAAAAATTGAAATTTTTATATGAAAAACTTCTTTTGCCCATATCTCCTTAAATATGCGTCCTAGAGCGAAAAGGACTTTAATTCGTGACCACCCCCAAAAAATTGAAAATTCCACCCAAAACCTAAAAAAATTAAAATTTTTATATGAAAAACTTATTTTGCCCATATCTCCTAAACTAAGCGTCCTAGAGCGAAAAGGACTTTAATTCGTGACCACTCCCAAAAAATTTAAAAATCCACCCAAAACCTAAAAAAATTGAAATTTTTATACGAAAAACTTCTTTTGCCCATATCTCCTTAAATATGCGTCCTAGAGCGAAAAGGACTTAAATTCGTGACCACCCCCAAAAAATTGGAAAATCCACCCAAAATCTAAAAAAATTTAAATTTTTATATGAAAAACTTCTTTTGCCCATATCTCCTAAACTAAGCGTCCTAGAGCGAAAAGGACTTTAATTCGTGACCACCCCCAAAAAATTGAAAAATCCACCCAAAACCTAAAAAATTTAAATTTTTATATGAAAAACTTCTTTTGCCCATATCTCCTAAACTAAGCGTCCTAGAGCGAAAAGGACTTTAATTCGTGACCACCCCCAAAAATTTGAAAAATCCACCCAAAACCTAAAAAATTGAAATTTTTATATGAAAAACTTCTTTTGCCCATATCTCCTTAAATATGCGTCCTAGAGCGAAAAGGACTTTAATTCGTGACCACCCCCAAAAAATTGAAAAATCCACCCAAAACCTAAAAAAATTGAAATTTTTATATGAAAAATTCTTTTGCCCATATCTCCTGAACTAAGCGTCCTAGAGCGAAAAGTACTTTAATTCGTGACCACCCCCAGAAAATTGAAAAATCTACACAAAACCTAAAAAAATTTAAATTTAAATTTTTATATGAAGAACTTCTTTTGCCCATATCTCCTAAACTAAGCGTCCTAGAGCGAAAAGGACTTTAATTCATGACCACCCCCAAAAAATTGAAAAATCCACCCAAAACCTAAAAAAAATTGAAATTTTTATATGAAAAACTTCTTTTGCCCATATCTCCTTAAATATGCGTCCTAGAGCGAAAAGGACTTTAATTCGTGACCACCCCCAACAAATTGAAAAATCCACCCAAAACCTTAAAAAAATTGAAATTTTTATATCAAAAACTTCTTTTGCCCATATCTCCTTAAATATGCGTCCTAGAGCGAAAAGGACTTTAATTCGTGACCACCCCCAAAAAATTGAAAAATCCACCCAAAACCTAAAAAAATTGACATTTTTATATGAAAAACTTCTTTTGCCCATATCTCCTTAAATATGCGTCCTAGAGCGAAAAGGACTTTAATTCGTGACCACCCCCAAAAAATTGAAAAATCCACCCAAAACCTAAAAAAATAAAATTTTTATATGAAAAACTTCTTTTGCCCATATCTCCTTAAGCGAAAAGGACTTTAATTCGTGAACACCCCCAAAAAATTGAAAAATCCACCCAAAACCTAAAAAAATTTAAATTTTTATATGAAAAACTTCTTTTGCCCTTATCTCCTAAACTAAGCGTCCTAGAGCGAAAAGGACTTTAATTCGTGACCACCCCCAAAAAATTGAAAATTCCACCCAAAACCTAAAAAAATTAAAATTTTTATATGAAAAACTTATTTTGCCCATATCTCCTAAACTAAGCGTCCTAGAGCGAAAAGGACTTTAATTCGTGACCACTCCCAAAAAATTTAAAAATCCACCCAAAACCTAAAAAAATTTAAATTTTTATACGAAAAACTTCTTATGCCCATATCTCCTTAAATATGCGTCCTAGAGCGAAAAGGACTTAAATTCGTGACCACCCCCAAAAAATTGGAAAATCCACCCAAAATCTAAAAAAATTTAAATTTTTATATGAAAAACTTCTTTTGCCCATATCTCCTAAACTAAGCGTCCTAGAGCGAAAAGGACTTTAATTCGTGACCACCCCCAAAAAATTGAAAATTCCACCCAAAACCTAAAAAAATTTAAATTTTTATATGAAAAACTTCTTTTGCCCATATCTCCTAAACTAAGCGTCCTAGAGCGAAAAGGACTTTAATCCGTGACCACCCCCAAAAATTTGAAAAATCCACCCAAAACCTAAAAAATTGAAATTTTTATATGAAAAACTTCTTTTGCCTATATCTCCTTAAATATGCGTCCTAGAGCGAAAAGGACTTTAATTCGTGACCACCCCCAAAAAATTGAAAAATCCACCCAAAATCTAAAAAATTTAAATTTTTATATGAAAAACTTCTTTTGCCCATATCTCCTAAACTAAGCGTCCTAGAGCGAAAAGGACTTTAATTCGTGACCACCCCCAAAAAATTGAAAAATCCACCCAAAACCTAAAAAAATTGAAATTTTTATATGAAAAACTTCTTTTGCCCATATCTCCTAAACTAAGCGTCCTAGAGCGAAAAGGACTTTAATTCGTGACCACCCCCAAAAAATTGAAAAATCCACCCAAAACCTAAAAAAAATTAAAATTTTTATATGAAAAACTTCTTTTGCCCATATCTCCTTAAATATGCGTCCTAGAGCGAAAAGGACTTTAATTCGTGACCACCCCCAAAAAATTGAAAAATCCACCCAAAATCTAAAAAAATTTAAATTTTTATATGAAAAACTTCTTTTGCCCATATCTCCTAAACTAAGCGTCCTAGAGCGAAAAGGACTGTAATTCGTGACCACTCCCAAAAAATTGAAAAATCCACCCAAAACCTAAAAAAATTTAAATTTTTATACGAAAAACTTCTTTTGCCCACATCGCCTTAAATATGCGTCCTAGAGCGAAAAGGACTTTAATTCGTGACCACCCCCAAAAAATTGAAAAATCCACCCAAAACCTAAAAAAAATAAATTTTTATATGAAAAAGTTCTTTTGCCCATATCTCCTAAACTAAGCGTCCTAGAGCGAAAAGGACTTTAATTCGTGACCACCCACAAAATATTGAAAAATCCACCCAAAATCTAAAAAAATTTAAATTTTTATATGAAAAACTTCTTTTGCCCATATCTCCTAAACTAAGCGTCCTAGAGCGAAAAGGACTTTAATTCGTGACCACTCCCAAAAAATTGAATAATCACCCCAAAACCTAAAAAAAATTGAAATTTTTATATGAAAAACTTCTTTTGCCCATATCTCCTTAAATATGCGTCCTAGAGCGAAAAGGACTTTAATTCGTGACCACCCCCAAAAAATTGAAAATTCCACCCAAAACCTAAAAAAAATTAAATTTTTATATGAAAATCTACTTTTGCCCATATCTCCTAAACTAAGCGTCCTAGAGCGAAAAGGACTTTAATTCGTGACCACTCCCAAAAAATTGAAAAATCCACCCAAAACCTAAAAAAATTGAAATTTTTATACGAAAAACTTCTTTTGCCCATATCTCCTAAACTAAGCGTCCTAGAGCGAAAAGGACTTTAATTCGTGACCACCCCCAAAAAATTGAAAAATCCACCCAAAACCTAAAAAAATTGAAATTTTTATATGAAAAACTCCTTTTGCCCATATCTCCTTAAATATGCGCCCTAGAGCGAAAAGGACTTTAATTCGTGACCACCCCCAAAAAATTGAAAAATCCACCCAAAACCTAAAAAAATTTAAATTTTTATATGAAAAACTTCTTTTGCCCATATCTCCTAAACTAAGCGTCCTAGAGCGAAAAGGACTTTAATTCGAGACCGCCCCCAAAAAATTGAAAAATCCACCCAAAACCTAAAAAAATTGAAATTTTTATATGAAAAACTTCTTTTGCCCATATCTCCTTAAATATGCGTCCTAGAGCGAAAAGGACTTTAATTCGTGACCACCCCCAAAAAATTGAAAAATCCACCCAAAACCTAAAAAAATTTAAATTTTTATATGAAAAACTTCTTTTGCCCATATCTCCTAAACTAAGCGTCCTAGAGCGAAAAGGACTTTAATTCGTGACCACCCCCAGAAAATTGAAAAATCCACCCAAAACCTAAAAAAATTGAAATTTTTATATGAAAAACTTCTTTTGCCCATATCTCCTTAAATATGCGTCCTAGAGCGAAAAGGACTTTAATTCGTGACCCCCCAAAAAATTGAAAAATCCACCCAAAACCTAAAAAAATTAAAATTTTTATATGAAAAACTTCTTTTGCCCATATCTCCTTAAATATGCGTCCTTGAGCGAAAAGGACTTTAATTCGTGACCACCCCCAAAAAATTGAAAAATCCACCCAAAACCTAAAAAAAATTAAATTTTTATATGAAAAACTTCTTTTGCCCATATCTCCTAAACTAAGCGTCCTAGAGCGAAAAGGACTTTAATTCGTGACCGCCCCCAAAAAAATGAAAAATCAACCCAAAACCTAAAAAAATTGAAATTTTTATACGAAAAACTTCTTTTGCCCATATCTCCTTAAATATGCGCCCTAGAGCGAAAAGGACTTTAATTCGTGACCACTCCCAAAAAATTGAATAATCCACCCAAAACCTAAAAAAATTGAGATTTTTATATGAAAAACTTCTTTTGCCCATATCTCCTTAAATATGCGTCCTAGAGCGAAAAGGACTTTAATTCGTGACCGCTCCCAAAAAATTGAAAATTCCACCCAAAACCTAAAAAAATTAAAATTTTTATATGAAAAACTTCTTTTGCCCATATCTCCTTAAATATGCGTCCTTGAGCGAAAAGGACTTTAATTCGTGACCACCCCCAAAAAATTGAAAAATCCACCCAAAACCTAAAAAAAATTAAATTTTTATATGAAAAACTTCTTTTGCCCATATCTCCTAAACTAAGCGTCCTAGAGCGAAAAGGACTTTAATTCGTGACCGCCCCCAAAAAAATGAAAAATCAACCCAAAACCTAAAAAAATTGAAATTTTTATACGAAAAACTTCTTTTGCCCATATCTCCTTAAATATGCGCCCTAGAGCGAAAAGGACTTTAATTCGTGACCACTCCCAAAAAATTGAATAATCCACCCAAAACCTAAAAAAATTGAGATTTTTATATGAAAAACTTCTTTTGCCCATATCTCCTTAAATATGCGTCCTAGAGCGAAAAGGACTTTAATTCGTGACCGCCCCCAAAAAAATGAAAAATCAACCCAAAACCTAAAAAAATTGAAATTTTTATACGAAAAACTTCTTTTGCCCATATCTCCTTAAATATGCGCCCTAGAGCGAAAAGGACTTTAATTCGTGACCACTCCCAAAAAATTGAATAATCCACCCAAAACCTAAAAAAATTGAGATTTTTATATGAAAAACTTCTTTTGCCCATATCTCCTTAAATATGCGTCCTAGAGCGAAAAGGACTTTAATTCGTGACCACCCCCAAAAAATTGAAAAATCCACCCAAAACCTAAAAAAATTTAAATTTTTATATGAAAAACTTCTTTTGCCCATATCTCCTAAACTAAGCGTCCTAGAGCGAAAAGGACTTTAATTCGTGACCACCCCCAGAAAATTGAAAAATCCACCCAAAACCTAAAAAAATTGAAATTTTTATATGAAAAACTTCTTTTGCCCATATCTCCTTAAATATGCGTCCTAGAGCGAAAAGGACTTTAATTCGTGACCCCCCAAAAAATTGAAAAATCCACCCAAAACCTAAAAAAATTAAAATTTTTATATGAAAAACTTCTTTTGCCCATATCTCCTTAAATATGCGTCCTTGAGCGAAAAGGACTTTAATTCGTGACCACCCCCAAAAAATTGAAAAATCCACCCAAAACCTAAAAAAAATTAAATTTTTATATGAAAAACTTCGTTTGCCCATATCTCCTAAACTAAGCGTCCTAGAGCGAAAAGGACTTTAATTCGTGACCACCCCCAAAAATTGAAAAATCCACCCAAAACCTAAAAAATTTAAATTTTTATATGAAAAACTTATTTTGCCCATATCTCCTTAAATATGCGTCCTAGAGCGAAAAGGACTTTAATTCGTGACCACCCCCAAAAAATTGAAAAATCCACCCAAAACCTAAAAAAATTTAAATTTTTATATGAAAAACTTCTTTTGCCCATATCTCCTAAACTAAGCGTCCTAGAGCGAAAAGGACTTTAATTCGAGACCGCCCCCAAAAAATTTAAAAATCCACCCAAAACCTAAAAAAATTGAAATTTTTATATGAAAAACTTCTTTTGCCCATATCTCCTTAAATATGCGTCCTAGAGCGAAAAGGACTTTAATTCGTGACCACCCCCAAAAAATTGAAAAATCCACCCAAAACCTAAAAAAATTTAACTTTTTATATGAAAAACTTCTTTTGCCCATATCTCCTAAACTAAGCGTCCTAGAGCGAAAAGGACTTTAGTTCGTGACCACATCCAAAAAATTGAAAAATCCACCCAAAACCTAAAAAAATTGAAATTTTTATATGAAAAACTTCTTTTGCCCATATCTCCTTAAATATGCGTCCTAGAGCGAAAAGGACTTTAATTCGTGACCCCCCCAAAAAATTGAAAAATCCACCCAAAACCTAAAAAAATTAAAATTTTTATATGAAAAACTTCTTTTGCCCATATCTCCTTAAATATGCGTCCTAGAGCGAAAAGGACTTTAATTCGTGACCACCCCCAAAAAATTGAAAAATCCACCCAAAACCTAAAAAAATTAAATTTTTATATGAAAAACTTCTTTTGCCCATATCTCCTAAACTAAGCGTCCTAGAGCGAAAAGGACTTTAATTCGTGACCACTCCCAAAAAATTGAAAAATCCACCCAAACCCTAAAAAAATTGAAATTTTTATACGAAAAACTTCTTTTGCCCATATCTCCTTAAATATGCGTCCTAGAGCGAAAAGGACTTTAATTCGTGACCACATCCAAAAAATTGGAAAATCCACCCAAAATCTAAAAAAATTTAAATTTTTATATGAAAAACTTCTTTTGCCCATATCTCCTTAAATATGCGTCCTAGAGCGAAAAGGACTTTAATTCGTGACCACCCCCAAAAAATTTAAAAATCCACCCAAAACCTAAAAAAATTGAAATTTTTATATGAACAACTTCTTTTGCCCATATCTCCTTAAATATGCGTCCTAGAGCGAAAAGGACTTTAATTCGTGACCAAACCCAAAAAATTGAAAAATCCACCCAAACCCTAAAAAAATTGAAATTTTTATACGAAAAACTTCTTTTGCCCATATCTCCTTAAATATGCGTCCTAGAGCGAAAATGACTTTAATTCGTGACCACATCCAAAAAATTGGAAAATCCACCCAAAATCTAAAAAAATTTAAATTTTTATATGAAAAACTTCTTTTGCCCATATCTCCTAAGCTAAGCGTCCTAGAGCGAAAAGGACTTTAATTCGTGACCACCCCCAAAAAATTGAAAAATCCACCCAAAACCTAAAAAAATTTAAATTTTTATATGAAAAACTTCTTTTGCCCATATCTCCTAAACTAAGCGTCCTAGAGCGAAAAGGACTTTAATTCGTGACCACCCCCAAAAAATTGAAAAATCCACCCAAAACCTAAAAAAAATGAAATTTTTATATGAAAAACTTCTTTTGCCCATATCTCCTTAAATATGCGTCCTAGAGCGAAAAGGACTTTAATTCGTGACCACCCCCAAAAAATTGAAAAATCCACCCAAAACCTAAAAAAATTAAAATTTTTATATGAAAAACTTCTTTTGCCCATATCTCCTTAAATATGCGTCCTAGAGCGAAAAGGACTTTAATTCGTGACCACCCCCAAAAAATTGAAAAATCCATCCAAAACCTAAAAAAATTAAAATTTTTATATGAAAAACTTCTTTTGCCCATATCTCCTTAAATATGCGTCCTAGAGCGAAAAGGACTTTAATTCGTGACCACCCCCAAATAATTGAAAAATCCACCCAAAACCTAAAAAAATTAAAATTTTTATATGAAAAACTTCTTTTGCCCATATCTCCTTAAATATGCGTCCTAGAGCGAAAAGGACTTTAATTCGTGACCACCCCCAAAAAATTGAAAAATCCACCCAAAACCTAAAAAAAATTAAATTTTTATATGAAAAACTTCTTTTGCCCATATCTCCTAAACTAAGCGTCCTAGAGCGAAAAGGACTTTAATTCGTGACCACTCCCAAAAAATTGAATAATCCACCCAAAACCTAAAAAAATTGAAATTTTTATATGAAAAACTTCTTTTGCCCATATCTCCTTAAATATGCGTCCTAGAGCGAAAAGGACTTTAATTCGTGACCACCCCCAAAAAATTGAAAATTCCACCCAAAACCTAAAAAAATTTAAATTTTTATATGAAAAACTTCTTTTGCCCATATCTCCTAAACTAAGCGTCCTAGAGCGAAAAGGACTTTAATTCGTGACCACCCCCAAAAAATTGAAAAATCCACCCAAAACCTAAAAAAATGAAATTTTTATATGAAAAACTTCTTTTGCCCATATCTCCTTAAATATGCGTCCTAGAGCGAAAAGGACTTTAATTCGTGACCACCCCCAAAAAACCTAAAAAAATTAAAATTTTTATATGAAAAACTTCTTTTGCCCATATCTCCTTAAATATGCGTCCTAGAGCGAAAAGGACTTTAATTCGTGACCACCCCCAAAAAATTGAAAAATCCACCCAAAACCTAAAAAAATTAAAATTTTTATATGAAAAACTTCTTTTGCCCATATCTCCTTAAATATGCGTCCTAGAGCGAAAAGGACTTTAATTCGTGGCCACCCCCAAAAAATTGAAAAATCCACCCAAAACCTAAAAAAATTTAAATTTTTATATGAAAAACTTCTTTTGCCCATTTCTCCTAAACTAAGCGTCCTAGAGCGAAAAGGACTTTAATTCGTGACCACCCCCAGAAAATTGAAAAATCCACCCAAAACCTAAAAAAATTGAAATTTTTATATGAAAAACTTCTTTTGCCCATATCTCCTAAACTAAGCGTCCTAGAGCGAAAAGGACTTTAATTCGAGACCGCCCCCAAAAAATTTAAAAATCCACCCAAAACCTAAAAAAATTGAAATTTTTATATGAAAAACTTCTTTTGCCCATATCTCCTTAAATATGCGTCCTAGAGCGAAAAGGACTTTAATTCGTGACCACCCCCAAAAAATTGAAAAATCCACCCAAAACCTAAAAAAATTTAACTTTTTATATGAAAAACTTCTTTTGCCCATATCTCCTAAACTAAGCGTCCTAGAGCGAAAAGGACTTTAATTCGTGACCACCCCCAGAAAATTGAAAAATCCACCCAAAACCTAAAAAAATTGAAATTTTTATATGAAAAACTTCTTTTGCCCATATCTCCTTAAATATGCGTCCTAGAGCGAAAAGGACTTTAATTCGTGACCCCCCCAAAAAATTGAAAAATCCACCCAAAACCTAAAAAAATTAAAATTTTTATATGAAAAACTTCTTTTGCCCATATCTCCTTAAATATGCGTCCTAGAGCGAAAAGGACTTTAATTCGTGACCACCCCCAAAAAATTGAAAAATCCACCCAAAACCTAAAAAAATTGAAATTTTTATATGAAAAATTTCTTTTGCCCATATCTCCTTAAATATGCGTCCTAGAGCGAAAAGGACTTTAATTCGTGACCACCCCCAAAAAATTGAAAAATCCACCCAAAACCTAAAAAAATTTAACTTTTTATATGAAAAACTTCTTTTGCCCATATCTCCTTAAATATGCGTCCTAGAGCGAAAAGGACTTTAATTCGAGACCGCCCCCAAAAAATTTAAAAATCCACCCAAAACCTAAAAAAATTGAAATTTTTATATGAAAAACTTCTTTTGCCCATATCTCCTTAAATATGCGTCCTAGAGCGAAAAGGACTTTAATTCGTGACCACCCCCAAAAAATTGAAAAATCCACCCAAAACCTAAAAAAATTTAACTTTTTATATGAAAAACTTCTTTTGCCCATATCTCCTAAACTAAGCGTCCTAGAGCGAAAAGGACTTTAATTCGTGACCACCCCCAGAAAATTGAAAAATCCACCCAAAACCTAAAAAAATTGAAATTTTTATATGAAAAACTTCTTTTGCCCATATCTCCTTAAATATGCGTCCTAGAGCGAAAAGGACTTTAATTCGTGACCCCCCCAAAAAATTGAAAAATCCACCCAAAACCTAAAAAAATTAAAATTTTTATATGAAAAACTTCTTTTGCCCATATCTCCTTAAATATGCGTCCTAGAGCGAAAAGGACTTTAATTCGTAACCACCCCCAAAAAATTGAAAAATCCACCCAAAACCTAAAAAAAATTAAATTTTTATATGAAAAACTTCTTTTGCCCATATCTCCTAAACTAAGCGTCCTAGAGCGAAAAGGACTTTAATTCGTGACCACTCCCAAAAAATTGAATAATCACCCCAAAACCTAAAAAAAATTGAAATTTTTATATGAAAAACTTCTTTTGCCCATATCTCCTTAAATATGCGTCCTAGAGCGAAAAGGACTTTAATTCGTGACCACCCCCAAAAAATTGAAAATTCCACCCAAAACCTAAAAAAAATTAAATTTTTATATGAAAATCTACTTTTGCCCATATCTCCTAAACTAAGCGTCCTAGAGCGAAAAGGACTTTAATTCGTGACCACTCCCAAAAAATTGAAAAATCCACCCAAAACCTAAAAAAATTGAAATTTTTATACGAAAAACTTCTTTTGCCCATATCTCCTTAAATATGCGTCCTAGAGCGAAAACGACTTTAATTCGTGACCACATCCAAAAAATTGGAAAATCCACCCAAAATCTAAAAAATTTTAAATTTTTATATGAAAAACTTCTTTTGCCCATATCTCCTAAACTAAGCATCCTAGAGCGAAAAGGACTTTAATTCGTGACCACCCCCAAAAAATTGAAAAATCCACCCAAAACCTAAAAAAATTTAAATTTTTATACGAAAAACTTCTTTTGCCCATATCTCCTAAACTAAGCGTCCTAGAGCGAAAAGGACTTTAATTCGTGACCACCCCCAAAAAATTGAAAAATCCACCCAAAACCTAAAAAAAATGAAATTTTTATATGAAAAACTTCTTTTGCCCATATCTCCTTAAATATGCGTCCTAGAGCGAAAAGGACTTTAATTCGTGACCACCCCCAAAAAATTGAAAAATCCACCCAAAACCTAAAAAAATTAAAATTTTTATATGAAAAACTTCTTTTGCCCATATCTCCTTAAATATGCGTCCTAGAGCGAAAAGGACTTTAATTCGTGACCACCCCCAAAAAATTGAAAAATCCACCCAAAACCTAAAAAAATTAAAATTTTTATATGAAAAACTTCTTTTGCCCATATCTCCTTAAATATGCGTCCTAGAGCGAAAAGGACTTTAATTCGTGACCACCCCCAAATAATTGAAAAATCCACCCAAAACCTAAAAAAATTAAAATTTTTATATGAAAAACTTATTTTGCCCATATCTCCTTATATATGCGTCCTAGAGCGAAAAGGATTCTAATTCGTGGCCACCCCCAAAAAATTGAAAAATCCACCCAAAACCTAAAAAAATTGAAATTTTTATATGAAAAACTTCTTTTGCCCATATCTCCTAAACTAAGCGTCCTAGAGCGAAAAGGACTTTAATTCGTGACCACCCCCAGAAAATTGAAAAATCCACCCAAAACCTAAAAAAATTGAAATTTTTATATGAAAAACTTCTTTTGCCCATATCTCCTTAAATATGCGTCCTAGAGCGAAAAGGACTTTAATTCGTGACCACCCCCAAAAAATTGAAAAATCCACCCAAAACCTAAAAAAATTAAAATTTTTATATGAAAAACTTCTTTTGCCCATATCTCCTTAAATATGCGTCCTAGAGCGAAAAGGACTTTAATTCGTGACCACCCCCAAAAAATTGAAAAATCCACCCAAAACCTAAAAAAAATTAAATTTTTATATGAAAAACTTCTTTTGCCCATATCTCCTAAACTAAGCGTCCTAGAGCGAAAAGGACTTTAATTCGTGACCACTCCCAAAAAATTGAATAATCCACCCAAAACCTAAAAAAATTGAAATTTTTATATGAAAAACTTCTTTTGCCCATATCTCCTTAAATATGCGTCCTAGAGCGAAAAGGACTTTAATTCGTGACCACCCCCAAAAAATTGAAAATTCCACCCAAAACCTAAAAAAATTTAAATTTTTATATGAAAAACTTCTTTTGCCCATATCTCCTAAACTAAGCGTCCTAGAGCGAAAAGGACTTTAATTCGTGACCACCCCCAAAAAATTGAAAAATCCACCCAAAACCTAAAAAAATGAAATTTTTATATGAAAAACTTCTTTTGCCCATATCTCCTTAAATATGCGTCCTAGCGCGAAAAGGACTTTAATTCGTGACCACCCCCAAAAAATTGAAAAATCAACCCAAAACCTTAAAAAATTGAAATTTTTATATGAAAAACTTCTTTTGCCCATATCTCCTTAAATATGCGTCCTAGAGCGAAAAGGACTTTAATTCGTGACCACCCCCAAAAAATTGAAAAATCCACCCAAAACCTAAAAAAATTAAAATTTTTATATGAAAAACTTCTTTTGCCCATATCTCCTTAAATATGCGTCCTAGAGCGAAAAGGACTTTAATTCGTGACCACCCCCAAATAATTGAAAAATCCACCCAAAACCTAAAAAAATTAAAATTTTTATATGAAAAACTTCTTTTGCCCATATCTCCTTAAATATGCGTCCTAGAGCGAAAAGGACTTTAATTCGTGGCCACCCCCAAAAAATTGAAAAATCCACCCAAAACCTAAAAAAATTTAAATTTTTATATGAAAAACTTCTTTTGCCCATTTCTCCTAAACTAAGCGTCCTAGAGCGAAAAGGACTTTAATTCGTGACCACCCCCAGAAAATTAAAAAATCCACCCAAAACCTAAAAAAATTGAAATTTTTATATGAAAAACTTCTTTTGCCCATATCTCCTTAAATATGCGTCCTAGAGCGAAAAGGACTTTAATTCGTGACCACCCCCAAAAAATTGAAAAATCCACCCAAAACCTAAAAAAATTGAAATTTTTATATGAAAAACTTCTTTTGCCCATATCTCCTTAAATATGCGTCCTAGAGCGAAAAGGACTTTAATTCGTGACCACCCCCAAAAAATTGAAAAATCCACCCAAAACCTAAAAAATTAAAATTTTTATATGAAAAACTTCTTTTGCCCATATCTCCTTAAATATGCGTCCTAGAGCGAAAAGGACTGTAATTCGTGACCACCCCCAAAAAATTGAAAAATCCACCCAAAACCTAAAAAAATTTAAATTTTTATATGAAAAACTTCTTTTGCCCATATCTCCTAAACTAAGCGTCCTAGAGCGAAAAGGACTTTAATTCGTGACCACCCCCAAAAAATTGAAAATTCCACCCAAAACCTAAAAAAATTAAAATTTTTATATGAAAAACTTATCTTGCCCATATCTCCTAAACTAAGCGTCCTAGAGCGAAAAGGACTTTAATTCGTGACCACTCCCAAAAAATTTAAAAATCCACCCAAAACCTAAAAAAATTTAAATTTTTATACGAAAAACTTCTTTTGCCCATATCTCCTTAAATATGCGTCCTAGAGCGAAAAGGACTTAAATTCGTGACCACCCCCAAAAAATTGGAAAATCCACCCAAAATCTAAAAAAATTAAAATTTTTATATGAAAAACTTCTTTTGCCCATATCTCCTTAAATATGCGTCCTAGAGCGAAAAGGACTTTAATTCGTGACCACCCCCAAAAAATTGAAAAATCCACCCAAAACCTAAAAAAATTGAAATTTTTATATGAAAAACTTCTTTTGCCCATATCTCCTAAACTAAGCGTCCTAGAGCGAAAAGGACTTTAATTCGTGACCACCCCCAAAAAATTGAAAAATCCACCCAAAACCTAAAAAAATTTAAATTTTTATATGAAAAACTTCTTTTGCCCATATCTCCTTAAATATGCGTCCTAGAGCGAAAAGGACTTTAATTCGTGACCACCCCCAAAAAATTGAAAAATCCACCCAAAATCTAAAAAAATTTAAATTTTTATATGAAAAACTTCTTTTGCCCATATCTCCTAAACTAAGCGTCCTAGAGCGAAAAGGACTTTAATTCGTGACCACCCCCAAAAAATTGAAAAATCCACCCAAAACCTAAAAAAATTGAAATTTTTATATGAAAAACTTCTTTTGCCCATATCTCCTAAACTAAGCGTCCTAGAGCGAAAAGGACTTTAATTCGTGACCACCCCCAAAAAATTGAAAAATCCACCCAAAACCTAAAAAAATTAAAATTTTTATATGAAAAACTTCTTTTGCCCATATCTCCTTAAATATGCGTCCTAGAGCGAAAAGGACTTTAATTCGTGACCACCCCCAAAAAATTGAAAAATCCACCCAAAATCTAAAAAAATTTAAATTTTTATATGAAAAACTTCTTTTGCCCATATCTCCTAAACTAAGCGTCCTAGAGCGAAAAGGACTGTAATTCGTGACCACTCCCAAAAAATTGAAAAATCCACCCAAAACCTAAAAAAATTTATATTTTTATACGAAAAACTTCTTTTGCCCATATCCCCTAAACTAAGCGTCCTAGAGCGAAAAGGACTTTAATTCGTTACCGCCCCCAAAAAAATGAAAAATCAACCCAAAACCTAAAAAAATTGAAATTTTTATACGAAAAACTTCTTTTGCCCATATCT